>NC_052341.1:33213267-34530387 GCF_016432855.1 Salvelinus namaycush
TGGTTCCTATCCTCTAGTTTAAGCAGTACTGCAAAAAAATTCACTAACAGAGTGCATTAAACACGATTTAGAGCTTGTTTAAGGAAAAGTGTTTTTTTTCAATTTCATGCTTGAAACTCGCTGAAATTGGTTCCTATCCTCTAGTTTAAGCAGTACTGCAAAAAAATTCACTAACAGAGTGCATTAAACACAATTTAGAGCTTGTTTAAGGAAAAGTGTTTTTTTTTCAATTTCATGCTTGAAACTCGCTGAAATTGGTTCCTATCCTCTAGTTTAAGCAGTACTGCAAAAAAATTCACTAACAGAGTGCATTAAACACGATTTAGAGCTTGTTTAAGGAAAAGTGTTTTTTTTTCAATTTCATGCTTGAAACTCGCTGAAATTGGTTCCTATCCTCTAGTTTAAGCAGTACTGCAAAAAAATTCACTAACAGAGTGCATTAAACACGATTTAGAGCTTGTTTAAGGAAAAGTGTTTTTTTTTCAATTTCATGCTTGAAACTCGCTGAAATTGGTTCCTATCCTCTAGTTTAAGCAGTACTGCAAAAAAATTCACTAACAGAGTGCATTAAACACGATTTAGAGCTTGTTTAAGGAAAAGTGTTTTTTTTTCAATTTCATGCTTGAAACTCGCTGAAATTGGTTCCTATCCTCTAGTTTAAGCAGTACTGCAAAAAAATTCACTAACAGAGTGCATTAAACACGATTTAGAGCTTGTTTAAGGAAAAGTGTTTTTTTCAATTTCATGCTTGAAACTCGCTGAAATTGGTTCCTATCCTCTAGTTTAAGCAGTACTGCAAAAAAAATCACTAACAGAGTGCATTAAAATACTTGTTTCGATGTACTGTATCCCATATGGGATATAGCCAACTCCCTCCAAAGCCAGGGTAGTCTTCAAACAGTACCATGAAAGTGCAGTGACATTCAGTTGGTAAAAACCTAATAGTATGAGGGGTAGCCCAACATGTAGCATCACAAATGTCTTTGTAATGAGATGCCTTTGAACTGTGCTCAAAAGGTAGCCAAATCTCTGGTGGAATGAGCCCTCGGGCCCTCCGGTGAATTCAATCCTTGCTATTTTAAGCCACTATAGTAGCCTCTACTATCCTATGGAATAGACATTGACGAGAGAGGGGCCCTCCCTTCCATACTTGGGCTATTCAAGTAAATGCGCAACCCGTGTATTGGGCACAAACGGAGGAGACAATCTATTACCATAGAAGTGGAGGGCAGCAGGTGGAAAGCCAAAAGCTCTAAGGCAAGACAATTACATTTATCGCTGACCTTAGGCATAAAATATATATTTCACCTTTATTTAACCAGGTAGGTGTCACGCCCTGACCTTAGAGATCCTTTTTATGTCTCTATTTTGGTTGGTCAGGGTGTGAGTTTGGGTGGGCATTCTATGTCTGGTGTTCTATGTTGTTCTATGTTTTGTATTTCTATGTGTTTGGCCTGGTATGGTTCCCAATCAGAGGCAGCTGTCTATCGTTGTCTCTGATTGAGAACCATACTTAGGTACCCTGTTCCCACCTGTGTTTGTGGGTAGTTGTTTTCTGTTTTGTGTGTCTTCACCTTACAGAACTGTTTCGTTTCGTTCACTCTCTTTGTTGTTTTTTTGTTATTGCAGTGTTCAGTTTATTTATTAAAATTAACATGGACACTTACGACGCTGCGTTTTGGTGCGATCCTTCCTATTCCTCATCTGAAGAAGACGATGATCGTTACAGTAGGCCAGTTGAGAACGTTCTCATTTACAACTGCGACCTGGCCAAGATAAAACAAAGCAGTGCGACAAAAACAACAACACAGAGTTACACATAAACAAACGTACAGTCAATAACACAATAGAAAAATCTATGTACAGTGTATGCAAATGTAGAAGAGTAGGGAGGTAAGGCAATAAATAGGCCATGGAGGCGTAATAATTACAATTTAGCAATAACCTTGGAGTGATAGATGTGCAGATGATGATGTGCAAGTAGAGATACTGGGCTGCAAAAGAGCAAGAGGACAAGTAACAATATGGGGATGAGGTAGTTGAGTGTGCTATTTACAGATTGTCTGTGTACAGGTACATTGATCGGTAAGCTGCTCTGACAACTGATGCTTAAAGTTAGAGAGGGAGATATAAGACTCCAGCTTCAGTGATTTTTGCAATTCGTTCCAGTCATTGGCAGCAGAGAACTGTAAGGAAAGGTGGCCAAAGTAGGTGTTGGCTTTGGGGGTGACCATTGAAATATACCTGCTGGAGCGCGTGCTACTGATGGGTATTGCTATGGTGACTAGTGAGCTGAGATAAGGCGGGGCTTTACCTAGCATAGACTTATAGATGACATGGAGCTAGTGGGTTTGGCGACGAATATGTAGTGAGGGCCAGCCAACAAGAGCATACAGGTCGCAGTGGTGGGTAGTATATGAGGCTTTGGTGACAAAACGGATGGCACTGTGATAGACTACATTCAATTTGCTGAGTAGAGTGTTGGAGGCTATTTTGTAAATGACATCGCCGAAGTCAAGGATTGGTTGGATAGTCCGTTTTATGAGGGTATGTTTGGCAGCATGAGTGAAGGAGACTTTGTTGAGAAATAGGAAGCTGATTCTAGATTTCATTTTGGATTGGAGATGCTTAATGTGAGTCTGGAGTTTGCAGCTCTTTCAGAACATCAGCTGTCTGGATTTGGGTGAAGGAGAAGCGGGGGGGGGCTTGGTCAAGTTGCTGCAGGGGGTGCTGAGATGTTGGCCGTGGTAGCGGTAGCCAGGTGGAAAGCATGGAAAGCCGTAGAAAAATGCTTATTGAAATTACTGATTATCGTAGATTTATCGGTAGTAACAATGTTTCCTATCCTCAGTGCAGTGGGCAGCTGGGAGGCGGTGCTCTTATTCTCCATGGACTTTACAGTGTCCCATATCTTTTTGGAATTAGTGCTAGAGGATGCAAATTTCTGTTTGAAAAAGCTAGCCTTAGCTTTCCTAACTGACTGAGTATATTGGTTCCTGACATCCCTGAAAAGTTGCATATCGCGGCTGCTAATGCAGTACGCCACAGGATGTTTTTGTATTGGTTAAGGGCAGTCAAGTCTGGGGTGAACCAAGCGCTATATCTGTTCTTAGTTCTACATTTTTTGAATGGGGAATGCTTATTTAAGATGGAGAGGAAAGCACTTTTAAAGAGCAACCAGGCATCCTCTACTGACGGATTGAGGTCAATATCCTTCCAGGATACCCGGGCTATGTCGATTAGAAAGGCCTGCTCGCAGAAGTGTTTTAGGGAGCGTTTGACAGTGATGAGGGGTGACCGTTTGACCGTGGACCCATTACGCACGCAGATAATGAGGCAATGTTCGCTGAGATCCTGGTTGAAGACAGCAGAGGTGTATTTAGAGGGCAAGTTGGTCAGGATGATATCTATGGATTTAGAGTTGTACCTGGTAGGTTCCTTGATCATTTGTGTGAGATTGAGGGCATCTAGCTTAGATTGTAGGACGGCCGGGGTGTTAAGCATGTCCCAGTTTAGGTCACCTAACATTACGAACTCTGAAGATAGATGAGGGGCAATCAATTCATATATGTTGAAAGGGCACAGCTGGGGGCTGAAGGGGGTCTATAACAAGCGGCAACGGTGAGAGAATTGTTTCTGGAAAGGTGGATTTTTAAAAGTAGAAGCTTCAATTGTTTGGGCACAGACCTGGATAGTATGACAGAACTCTGCAGGCTATCTCTGCAGTAGATTTCAACTCCGCCCCCTTTGCCAGTTCTACCTTGTCGGAAAATGTTATAGTTAGGGATGGAAATTTCAGGATTTTTAGTGGCCTTCCTGAGCCAGGATTCAGACACGGCTAGGACATCTGGGTTGGCAGAGTGTGCTAAAGCAATGAATAAAACAAACTTAGGGAGGAGGCTTCTAATGTTAACATGCATGAAACCAAGGCTTTTACGGTTACAGAAGTCAACAAATGAGAGCGCCTGGGGAATGGGAGTGGAGCTAGGCACTGCAGGGCCAGGGTTAACCTCTACATCACCAGAGGAACAGAGGAGGAGTAGGATAAAGGTACGGCTAAAGGCTATAAGAACTGGTTGTGTAGTGCGTTTGGAACAGAGAGTAAAAGGAGAATAGATCCAAGGCATAATGTACAGACAAGGGTATGGTAGGATGTGAATACAGTGGAGGTAAACCTAGGCATTGAGTGACGATGAGAGAGGTTTTATCTCTAGAGGCACCATTTAAGCCAGCTGAGGTCACCGCATGTGTGGGGGTGGAACAAAAGGGCTAGCTAAGGCATATTGAGCAGGGCTGGAGGCTTACAGTGAAATAAGACAATAATCACTAACCAGAACAGCAATGGACAAGGCATATTGACATTAGGGAGAGGCATGCGTAGCCGAGTCATCATAGGGTCCAGTGAGTAGCTAGGCGAGCTGGAGACACGGCGATTCAGACAGCTAGCGGGCCAGGGCTAGCAGGCTAGCAGAAGGGCCTTCAGGGGACGTCGCGACGGAAGAGCCTGTTGAGGCCCCCTCGGACGGTTACGTCAGCAGAACAGTCGGGATGCCAGCTAGCCAGCTAGCCGGGAGATGGGCCTAGCTCAAAGCTAGCTCCAGGATAACTGGTGCTTGCTTTGGGACAGACACGTTAGCCAGGAGTAGCCACTCGGATAGCAGTTAGCTAGCTGTGATGATCCGGTGTAAAGGTTCGGAGCTTGCGGTAGGAATCCGGAGATGTGGTAGAGAAAAAGCAGTCCGATATGCTCTGGGTTGATATCGCGCTGTGCAGACTGGCAGGAATTGACCGTGCTGAGGAAGGCTGATGTCCGAGTTAACGGTGATGACCGCTAGCAAGTGGGAATTGAGATTGAAAAAATAATACAATGTATATACAAAATACATACGAAGAAAAATATACTGTATATACATTGGATGGAACGGGACAAGACAACAGACGTCTGACTGCTACGCCATCTTGGATTTAAGAGGTGTGGTTAGGTAACAAAGTACCTTTGATAACCCCGTGGCAAACTGTAAGCACAAATGGTAGACTGAAAGCCACTCACTTTGCACCGTAAGGGCAATCAGTAAAGCGGTATTAAAGGAGAGATATTTCATCTCTGCGCTTTCCAGCGACTCAAAAGGCTGCTGTGAAATAGCCTCAACATAATAGAAAGGTCCCAAGATGAGCTAAAGGCTCAGAGACTGGATGTAAAGTAAGTGACGAACGCACCCTTCATAAAACGACATAACAGAGGGTGATACCCTGCTGCGATGTTGTCAAAGCTTATATGACAGGCCGATATAGCGGCTAAACAGACCTTCACAGTTGAAAAAACCTTCCCTCTATCCAAAAAGTCCTGCAAAAAGCATAGAACCTTGGATACACAGCATTGGTAAAGGATGATCTGCCTTAGGCCACACCACTTCTCAAAAACGTGCTACTTGTTACAGTAGGTGCATAGAAGGGGCTCTGGCACTTACGATAGTCTAAAAGACTGAGTGAATGTCACATCTAGATTCATCGTATCATGAGCCTATCTCTGTTCGCTTGGGTCAACGGATCCCTCGTAATGGTGGCTGTCAGGGCTCGTCTTAAAGCTGGAGAGTGATCTCCGCTACTCAGAGTTTTCCTGGCTACTAGGATGAGGGGTAGGCCTTGTTCCCTCACTCTGACTACAATGGGGAGTACTAAGCATTAGTGGTGCGTTTCCTGATAGCACAAAGAGCAGCATGGAGTGTGTGTCTTTGTGCGATGCCAAGGGATCTACAGTGCTTGATCGTGTCTCTCCCAGATCTGGTTCACCGCTTGGGGTTGGAGTCTCCAATCCCCGAATAGGGGATTCCCTCCGGGACATGAGTCGAGTGCAGTGAGAGTGCTCTGCTCCACAGAATAATCTTGACAGCGATACTGTGTAGAGAGCGAGTGCCACCCTGGTGGTTAATGTATGCCACCACAGTCATACTGTTTGTACTGACCAGGGTGCGACAATTCCTGAGGGGCAGAAAGTGTTTCAAAGAGAGAAACACTTTCAGCAGCTCAAGGTAGTTTATATGAGCTGTGGGGACCACAATCCGTTTACTGCTCTTCCCTCGTAAACTGTGAGTGACGCATCTGTCGGCACCACCTTCCTCATTGATACTACCCCTAGGGGAGTGCCAGAAGGAAGATTGTGGGGCTCTGCCAATGACAGAGAGCCGAGAAACATTCTGAGGATGCCGTTAGGCTTAAATAGAGGTGACGTCCTGTACACAGACGTTGGGCAGATACCCAACGCTGGAGGTCTCTCATTCTCAGTAGACCCAGTGGTACTACTGAGCTGGTGGATGTCATTAACCCTAGGACTCTGAGACACATATTGAGCATGACCGAGCACCCAGGGAGAGGCACTGTCGGAACGACATGATGTGGTCGTCCGATAGTGTAGCTCAATAAGAGAGAGAATCCAGCTTGACTCCTAGGTATTCTATTCTCTGTGTCGGCATCAAACAGATCTTTTTCTGGTTGATCTGGAACCCTAACTTGTTGAGGTGGGTTACAAGGAAAGCCGTGTCTCGTACCACTTGCTCCTGTGTCAGGGAGCAAACTAGGTAATCGTTTATGTAGGCGGAGACTCCTAGCCCCCTGATTCCCAGGAGCACTAGAGCCGACTCCACACACTTGCTGAACATCCGGGGAGCTAATGCTAGTCCGAAGAGGACAGCGAGGTATTTGCAGGCTGTGCCTTGATAAGCAAACCTGAAAAACCTCCTATGTGTTGGCAAAATACTTAGGTGAAAATAAAAGTCCTGCAGGTTGACTGAAGTGAACCAGTTGCCTGGACAAATAGAGCGAGACAGCACTTTGAACAGAAGCATACGGAATGTGAGCTTTCTCAGATGGCTGTGGAGGACCCATAGGTCCAGAATGGGTGCAACCTTAGGTCCAGAGTGGGGTGCGCCCGCCCCCATTCTGGAACCAGGAAGTTTTGGAACCAGGAAGTACCGGGAGTAGAACCTGGTATAGCTCTGATTGCCCCTATGCTCAAATAGAAAGGAGATGTCCTGCTCTAGTATGCAAGCTGAGGCCACATGCTACTGAAGCTAGAATCCCATTGAAAATGGGTGGCTTCATAACGAGCTGCAGTCTGTACCCCCTTGTAACTGTGGTCAAGACCCAGGGCTGAACTGCGCATGAACGCCAGTTCCCTGCTCTAGTGGCGAGTCTCCCACAAGTGAAATGACTCTCACTCACCAGTGGTGCCAAAGCACCTTCTTGCGGCATTTATCGCGAGTCGCCCGTTTTATTAATGAGAGTAGTGTAAAAACACTGGGATATGAAGACAGTGCTTGGTGGAGACTGACAATTAGTCTTCCTGCCTCGGCTGCTTGAGAAGAGCCGAGGGGAAAGCTGTGGCATGGAGAGCACTTGGGGGTTGAGTGGGCTCCCTAGGTCTTCCCTGGAATGAGCCGCTGCACGAAGGTTAGGGTTTAAGGAGCACAGATGTGCCTTAATGTGTTCCACTGCATGCCCCCACTGTATGCTTCTGTCCTGAGACTTGGACTGTGGGTTTGCAGCCTGTTGCGTCGCTGGTCACTCAATTAACACTGGCTTTAGCAAACTGCCCTCAGAGAGGGCAAGACCTTGGTTGCCATGGTACCCATGCCTACGGGGTAGGTGGTGGCAAGGCTAGCCTTGACGTTGTAGCTGACCTGGTTTTTGAGTCTAGTAGGTGGGCACGGTTAAGCACAAAAACAACTGATCGTTATGTGAACTATGCAAGAGAGCTAAGCTTCAAAGCTGGGACCGAGAGACAGAAAAACAGCTTCTATCTCAAGGCCATCAGACTGTTAAACAGCCATCACTAACATAGAGAGGCTGCTGCCAACATACAGACTCAAATATCTGGCCACCTAAATAAATGGACTTATCACTAATCACTTTAATTTACTCCACTTTAATAATGTTTACATATCCTACATTACTCATCTCATATGTACAGTTGAAGTCGGAAGTTTACATACACCTTAGCCAAATACATTTAAACTCAGTTTCACAAATCCTGACATTTAATCCTAGTAAAAGTTCCCTGTCTTAGGTCAGTTAGGATCCCCACTTTATTTTAAGAATGTGAAATGTCAGAATAATAGTAGAGAGAATAATTTATTTCAGCTTTTATTTCTTTCATCACATTCCCAGTAGATCAGAAGTTCACATACACTCAATTAGTGTTTGGTAGCATTGCCTTTAAATTGTTTAACTTGGGTCAAACGTTTCGGGTAGCCTTCCACAAGGTTCCCAAAATAAGTTGGGTGAATTTTGGCCCATTCCTCCTGACAGAGCTGGTGTAACTGAGTCAGGTTTGTAGGCCTCCTTGCTAGCACACGCTTTTTCAGTTCTGCCCACACATGTTCTATAAGATTGAGGTCAGGGCTTTGTGATGGCCACTACAATACCTTGACTTTGATGTCCTTAAGCCAATTTTCACAACTTTGGAAGTATGCTTTAGGTCATTGTCCATTTGGAAGACCCATTTACGACCAAGCTTTAACTTCCTGACTGATGTTTTGAGATGTTGCTTAAATATGTCCACATAATTTCCCTCCCTCATGATGCCATCTATTTTGTGAAGTGCACCAGTCCCCCCTGCAGCAAAGCACCCCCACAACATGATGCTGCCACCCCCGTGCTTCACAGTTGGGATGGTGTCTTCGGCTTGTAAGCCTCCCCCTTTTTCCTCCAAACATAACGATGGTCATTATGGCCAGACAGTTCTATTATTGTTTCATCAGACCAGAGGACATTTGTCCAAAAAGCACAATCTTTGTCCCCATGTGCAGTTGCAAACTGTAGTCTGGCTTTTTTATGGCTGTTTTGGAGCAGTGCCTTCTTCCTTGCTGAGTGGCCTTTCAGGTTACATTGATATAGGACTCGTTTTAATGTTGATATAGATACTTTTGTACTTGTTTCCTCCAGCATCTTCACAAGGTCCTTTGCTGTTGTTCTAGGATTGATTTGCACTTTTCGCACTAAAGTACGTTCATCTCTAGGAGACAGAACGCATCTACTTCCTGAGCGGAATAACAGCTGCGTGGTCCCATGGTGTTTATACTTGCGTATTATTGTTTGAATAGATGAGCGTGGTACCTTCAGGCGTTTTGAAATTGCTACCAAGGACGAACCAAACTTGTGGAGGTCTAAAAACAAATTCTGAGGTCTTGGCTGATTTCTTTAGATTTCCCCATGATGTCAAGCAAAGAGGCACTGGGTTTGAAGATAGGCCTTGAAATACATCCACAGGTACACCTCCAATTGACTCAAATTATGTCAATTAGCCTATCAGAAGCTTCTAAAGCCATGACATCATTTTCTGGAATTTTCCATGCTGTTTAAAGGCGCAGTCAACTTAGTGTATGTAAACTTCTGATCCAATGGAATTGTGATACAGTGAATTATAAGTGAAATAATCTGTCTGTAAACAATTGTTGGAAAAATGACTTGTGTCATGCACAAAGTAGATGTCCTAACCGACTTGCCAAAACTACAGTTTGTTAACAAGAAATTTGTGGAGTAAATGAAAAATGAGTTTTAATGACTTCAACCTAAGTGTATGTAAACTTCCGACTTCAACTGTATATACTGTATTCTAAACCATCTACTGCATCTTGACTATGCCGCACGGCCATCGCTCATTCATATATTTATATGTACTTATTCTTATTCATCCCTTTACATTTGTGTGTAAAAGGTAGTTGTTGTGAATTGGTTAGATTACTTGTTAGATATTACTGCATTGTCGGAACTAGAAGCACAAGCATTTCGCTGCACTCGCATTAACATCTGCTAACCATGTGTATGTGACCAATAGAATTTGGTTTGATTTGACGCTAGCGGCACAGATAGAACAACGAGACAGATATTTCACTGGATATATACATGTGAAGCATCCAGCTGGCATTTCCACTCGACCAGTGGCTGGCATTGGGAAAAGATGGAGCAAGATGACACTGAAGATAGAGACTGGCCTGTAGTTCCCAGGGTTGGTCTTACTCCCCTTCTTGTGCAAAGGAATTACATAGGCCACTTTCATATCCTTTGGAAATGTAAATTGATCAAGAGAGAGGTTAATGACATAAGTAATGCATGGGGCAATTCGAACATCTAGATATCTTAACAACTTTGCTGGTAAGCTAGTGGTTTTGAAGCAGTTAAGCTCAGCTAGCATTTTAGCAACCTTGGATACTGAAACACTTTCAAATCAGGAAGAGATTGGTTGGACCCCTAGCTTGGCGTAGTAGCTCTTGACTTGGTCATTCCCAAACAAACCAGTGGTGGTGGGTAAGTTGCTACCAACTTACTGGCAACTAAAATATGAGTTGAATTAGTTAGCCACCATTGTTTTGGAAACCACCTCGCCCATCTTGTCTAGGCCAGGTATTCCCGAACTGGGGCACGGGTACGCGCAATGCCGTCAGGTGTACGCCAAATAAAAATGTGATTCACATTTGAAAAAAAGAATCAGTCCATTTATGTTTTCCAATGGTGCTATACATTTGGGTGAGGTTTTGTTCTCGCCTGAGTAGCCTTGTTTCACTGCCAAAAATAAAATTCAACCATCTAGTGTTCAGCGAAATAACAACACAATGTCAAATACAGGTAGCCTAGTCAAATAATTAACATCCAATCACATTAACCATTGCTCTCTCACAGAAATTACACAAACGTAGCTGCTGCTCATGTTGGTATCTGTACTGATGGCGCAAAAGCCATGACAGGGAGACATAGTGGAGTGGTAATGCGCAAGCAGTTGCTCCCAACGCCACTTGGGTACACTGCAGCATCCACCGAGAGGCTCTTGCTGCCAAGGGAATGCCTGACAGCTTGAAAGACGTTTTGGACCCTATAGTGAAAATGGTTAACTTTTTAAAGCAAGGCCCCTGAACTCTCGTGTATTTTCTGCATTATGCAATGATATGGGCAGCGACCATGTAACACTTTTACAACATACAGAAGTGCGCTGGTTACCAAGGGGCAAAGTATTGACATATTTTTTTAAATTTAGAGACAAGCTTAAAGTTTTCTTTACTGACCATATTTTTCACTTGTCTGACCACTTGCATGATGACGAGTTTCTCACACAACTGGTCTATCTGGGTGATGTTTTTCTCACCAGAATCATCTGAATCTATGATTACAGGGACTCTCCGCAACTATATTCAATGTGCGGGACAAAATTGAGGCTATGATTAAGAAGTTGGAGCTCTTCTCTGTCTGCATTAACAAGGACAACACACAGGTCTTTCCATCATTGTATTATTTTTTGTGTGCAAATTAAAACCTGTCTAGGACAGGGGTTCCTCTAGCGCCACTCCTCCCACATTCCACTGAAAAGGCAGAGCGCGAAATTCAAAAAATATTTTTTTTAAATATTTAACTTTCACACATTAACAAGTCCAATACAGCTAATGAAAGATAAACATCTTGTGAATCCAGCCAACATGTCCGATTTTTAAAATGTTTTACAGCGAAAACACCACGTATATTTATGTTAGCTCACCACCAAATACAAATATAAAAGCACAGACATTTTTCACAGCACAGGTAGCATGCACAAAACCAACCAAACTAACCAAGACCCAACCAGACTAACCAAGAAACAACTTCATCAGATGACAGTCTTATAACATGTTATTCAATAAATCTATGTTTTGTTCAAAAAATGTGCATATTTGAGGTATAAATCATAGTTTTACATTGCAGCTACAATCGGAAATAGCACCGAAGCAGCTAGAACAATTACAGAGACCAAATTGAAATGCCTAAATACTCATCATAAAACATTTATGAAAAATACATGGTGTACAGCAAATTAAAGATAGCTTAGTTCTTAATGCAATCGCCGTGTTAGAATTCTAAAAATAACTTCATTACGACATGCAGCTTACGTTATGGCGAGAGAGTGCCCAAAATCTGGGCGCAAACTAATAGTACACTTGTTCGACAGATATATGAAATAGCATCATAAAATGGGTCCTACTTTTGCTGATCTTCCATCAGAATGTTGAACAAGGGGTCGTTTGTCGGGAACAATCGTTGTTTGGTTTTAGAATGGCATTTTTCCCTAGGCAAAACTAGCCAAGTGGGGCTAAGCTCTCCTTCGTCACCAAACGCAAAGAACGCAACACGTCTAAACTCCCGAAAAAATTTCAATAATCTAATAAAACTATATTGAAAAAACATACTTTACGATGATATTTTTACATTTATCAAATAAAATCAAAGCCGGAGATATAAGACGTCTATAACGATTGCTTTTCAGAAGCCAATACTGGTGACCTTTATGCGCTTCCTGAACAAACGAATTCTGGGGTCATGTCATTCCAAGCTGTCTCTTTTGACCATAGAAAGAGATTGAGACCCCATTTCACCTCTCACAGCCTATTGACATCTAGTGGAAGGCGTATGAAGTGCATGTATAGTCATAAATCTCAAGCAAAATGATAGGGAGGGCCTGGAACAGAGCCTCGATTTGAGATTTTTCACTTTCTGACAGGAAGTTTGCTGCAAAATGAGTTCTGTTTTACTCACAGATATAATTCAAACGGTTTTCGAAACTTGAGAGTGTTTTCTATCCAATAGTAATAATAATATGCATATTGTACGAGCAAGAATAGAGTACGAGGCCGTTTAAATTGGGCACAACTTTTCCCCAAAGTGTAAATAGCGCCCTCTATCCTCAACAGGTTAACTCAATCTTACGGACAATGTCAAATGTGATATAGCGAAACACCTGAGTGATTTGGGTGCGCAATTACGCATGTACTTTCCCGAAACGGATGACACAAACAACTGGATTCATTATCCCTTTCATGTCCTGCCTCCAGTCCACTTACCGATATCTGAACAAGAGAGCCTCATCGAAATTGCAACAAGCGGTTCTGTGGAAATTGAATTTAGTCAGAAGCCACTGCAAGATTTCTGGATTGGGCTGCGCTCAGAGTACCATGCCTTGGCAAATCGCCCTTTGCAACCATGTACCTATGTGAGAGTGGATTCTCAGCCCTCAGTAGCATGAAAACTAAATACAGGCACAGACTGTGTGTGGAAAACTATTTAAGACTGAGACTCTCTCCAGTACAACCCAACATTGCAGAGTTATGTGCATCCTTTCAAGCACAACCTTCTCATTAACCTGTGGTGAGTTATTCACAATTTTCAATGAACAAATAAGGTTTTATATGTAAGATGGGGAAATAAAGAGCAAAATTATTGATTATTATTAGTTTTGCCCTGGTCCTATAAGAGCTCTTTGTCACTTCCCACGAGCCGGGTTGTGACAAAAACTCAAAGTTTAGGAACCACTGGTCTAGGCCAATACATCTGGATTTATTTATGGCTACATAAACAATTTCTTGAATAATTTCCACATCTTTTTGGGGTTGTTTTTTCTCTGCAATTTTGTAAGTAGAGTACCCACTCTTGGCTTCCACAATCTTCTTTCGAGCCGCAGTCGTGAACCTTTTTATATAAAAGGGAGTCAGAATGATCTTGGGTCTTACTATATTTCTTAAAGGCCTTGTTCTTTGATTTCATGATTAAACCCAGGGCAAAATCTCTGATTTACTCTAACTTGCCAGAGGAACCTTAACACTATGGCTCTGGCTGTGCGTTTTGCCAAGCCTAGGTTAGTAGTGATACAGCATCGTGGGACTGGTTCAGTTAGTAGGCAAAAAGCAACTTCATGCTAGGTGAACTAAATACAGGAGCTAAGCTAGCATTCGCTAGACGGTGGTTAGCTTGCTAGCATTCGCCGTGAGGCTTCTGTGTTAGCTAGCTAGTGTTCACCCAGTGGGCTAATAGCCTAGCTATAGCTAGCACCGCGTTAGCCAAAGAAAAGCTTTGTGAATAGCGTTGCTTCTTCGGTCTTGGGAGTCTCTTTTAACCGTAACACTGTAAGTATAACCGGTCAATTTAGCCAACAAAATGAGGGAACATTAGATGTACCAACTGAGAGAGCAAGCTAGAAAGCCTCCGTAGGTGGAAGAGCCAGTAGCGGCTGGCTTCCAAGCATCATCGAGCCGCCGGCGCAAGAGGGTTTGAGTGCCTGCCTCAGACGGGGTAGCAGTGACCATAATTTGTTGAATCGAGGAGTCAGTTTGGGCCACGTTCAAGCCTCTTTTACCCCTTCTACATCCCTAATCATGGAAACCGGCCTGCTAACCCAGTAGTGCCTTCTGCGATTTAGCCTTGACAGATGTGAGCTAGCTTATTAGAGGCCTTGGGGCTAATGGTTAGCTGAAGTCAGCACTGTGTATTAACGCTATTGCTGTGGGGCTAGTGTAGGCATTAGCTAGCTAGCAACCAGCTCGTGGGCTAAAGGTATGCTATAACTAGCACAGTGCTAGCCAAAGGGAACCATGTGCTTGGTGGTTACTGGTATTTGTTTTTTGGTAGAAAATCTCCCACGATCATAATGCAGAGAGGCTAAACTGGTCAGTCTAGTCAACACAAACGAGGGAACGTAGGTTGTACTAAACAAGAGAAGGGCTTCGGGCAAAGCGTAAGCTAGCTATTGTTCGCCTCATGGGCTATAGCCTAACTAGTTAGCACAATGCTAGCCGGAGAAGCATGTGCTTTCTTTGTCAAAGCGTTTCTCTCTGACGTCGAGCTGTGAAGAAAGTACGGTCAGTCTAGTCAATACGACACAAGGGGACGTGTGTCGAACTAAACTAGAGAGGAGAGCTAGCAATTCTACCGTCTGGATAGTTAGAAAAGCTAGTTTGGTGGTATATAGCAAGCCTTGCAGCGAGTTAGTCGGGTTAGCTAAGCCTTCTAGCGAGCCATGGAGACGTAGTGACTAGAAAAAGCATAAGCAGTAAATCTACACAAAGCAAAAAACGTTCCTTTCAGTCAGTTGTTCAACATAAAGAGATGAGAGACGAGATCCTACGTTCGGCAGTGTTAACCTGTCGGAAGTGACTCTGTCGGTAGTGACTCTTCGCAAGGAAGAGAGCGAGAAATGACCAGTGGGTGGGTGAGTGGCGCATTGTCTGTCTAGATGCTGTGTGATTGGTTACTTCCTGTAGTGAATCTGCTTGGTGACTTCCCATGTTTGATACATCGAGAATTAGTATTTGGAAGAGAACTGGAAACCCATGTATGTGTCACGCTCTGACCTTAGATATCTATGTTTTCTTTATATTTTGGTTAGGTCAGGGTGTGACGAGGGTGGGTATGCTAGTTTTTGTATTGTCTAGGGTTTTTGTAGTTCTAGGGGTTTTGTAGGTCTAGGTATTTGTATGTCTATGGTGGCCTGATATGGTTCCCAATCAGAGGCAGCTGTTTATTGTTGTCTCTGATTGGGGATCATATTTAGGTAGCCATTTTCCCTTTTGTGTTTGTGGGTTCTTGTCTATGTGTAGTTGCCTGTCAGCACTCGTTTGTATAGCTTCACAGTTCATTTGTTCAGTGTTTCATTCTTTAAAAAATAAGAATGTACGCATACCACGCTGCGCCTTGGTCCGATCCTTATAACGAACGTCACAGTATGTATAAAACACATTCAAAACACACCGTATGTATAAAATAACCACATTTAATTAAATACAATTTTTCATTAATTTGCAATACGTTCTCTGTTAGTCCCAATTGTCATGAGACCACCTTTTGTATTTGTAAATTGTTTTAGTTTTTTTGTGTACTGAGTTTACTGCCGGTAAATGCCACGCTGTGTCCTTTGCAGTGTAGGCTTGTCTGACCCTTGATCAGATGGCGGATTACCCAGCTCCCTGGCCTGTGAGTGGTTGTGATGGGAGAAAGAGAGAGAGAGAGGAGGAGCAGGCCCTGTCTGAGACCAGGGGCCGCTCTCTTTTCGTTTCCCTCTACGTGTAGGTGCAGGATGGAGGAAAGATGTATAAACATAAATATCCCCAGTCCCCTCAGGGACCCGCTCGGTACAGCAGGGCCCTCTCTGCCCCCCCCAGACCCCCACCCCTCCCTTATCCCCCCACACCGTCTAATTAGGATCTTGGGCCTCATTAGGGCCAGCAACCCCAGGGCCCGCTGATACAAAAGTTGATTCCATCAGACGTAATAAGTCAATGCTACGGGGACGGATGCTAATTTTAATTAATTAAATGGACGGGAAGGGTCAGCTACAGCGACAAACAAAGGGACGTGGTGGAAGGTGGTGGAGGTTGATGGTGGTCAAAGCTGCCCCTGATCTAAGCTAGAGGCGGGAGCAGACTGGTGCTGGAGACCTTACATCCCCTCGTCCCTCCTGAAAGTTCACTAATGCATTGGATCCGCTGGCAGGTGTACAGTGGATCTGTAAAGTACTATGAGAGCAATGAGAATCGCAACTACCAGAACCCTTTTTGTGTAGTTGTCAGGCCCAGTTGCCCTTTGTTACATGCGTGGGGAATACCGGCAGTGGCAACCTGGCTAGGCACAACGGAGCCAGACAGGACAGGGATGTCCATGTAAGGGCAACAGCATGGTTTCATGGTTGTTTACAACTTCCTCTTAATTTAGGATGAGGATCTGGGTGGAAATGCTAGAGGTCATGAGAAGAGGCATAAAGTGTTTCGGGTTCTGTCCATCAGCCAGTCTGTATCACCCATGTCTTCTCTCAAGCTACTCTCCTCAACCTGTCTCTCCCTCTCCTTCTTTCTCTCCTTCCATCTCACTCGCTGCATGGATGCTTTTGGTTTGTCACAGCTCCACATCCCTGCCCCCCCCCAACCTTCATGAGTCCCCTCTCGTTGTTCACCATGTTCCCTCTCTTCATCCCTCCCTTTCTCCCGTCTTCCCCCTGACCTAGTTTTAGCATTTGATCCTGACTGGAAGGTTAACCCCTAGAGGGTGCACGGAGTCAGCCTCGCGCCACGTCAATTCCCACACAAAGGGCTGCCTTTGTCACTTCATATTTTCAAGGCTCCAAATGCAACGGCTCTTCATTGTCGTTTTTATATACAGGGGTCATTCTCCTATTGGAACTGCCCTATCCTCCATTCGTCCCCTGCTTTTGGGGCTGAAAGGCACAACTGCGCTCAGTGGGGATCCATACTCCTCTATACACAAACAATACATTAAATAGATTTGTTTTTGTATATGAGTATTCAGAGTTTTCAACAAAGCAGAAAAAGTTTTGCTTCCTTCAACTAGTTTCTCAGATCCCTCAGTCAACCATCTCCTCTATGGCCTGTGACTCGGAGAGACAGGGTGGTTTAATAATGGGAGGGCCCTTTGTCTGAGGCCAGGCACAAATTAGTCGACGTGTTGTCTTTTCCCTGGCCCGCGTGGCTCGACAACAGAGTGACTGGTACCAGGGCATTCCAGGGTGTTTGTGCTCCTGGTAGGAAGTGAGCCTGGGCCCTGTTGTCACCCACACCGGCCGCCACCGCCACCGCCAAGCTCGGCCAGGGGTCAGCACCCATCATACACTGGGGCTTAATGCTGCTGATGAGAGGGAGCCTATCCCGGAGGTCTGTGCAGCCGCAAGGTGTGGCTACTCAGCGTCAGGATAACCTGAGCCGACAGACAGGCACAGCCACACGAGCATTAACACACAGAGTGCAAACACACACACACTCACACACACACAATCATAAAAAGACACATATTCATACGCATATAACGTCTCATAAACACACATAATGTACACATAATGTACACATACAATCATACCACACAGACGGGGACTCAAATGCACACTCATACAAAACTCACACACATACTGTACATATACTGTACATGCACATCAGAACTTCTACTGACAATAAATTAGTTGCTCCATCTGTTTTCTGTCAATCAAGAACGGCAGAAGTTTTTGGAATGCCCTTAAATAGCAGGAACAAAGATCTATACAGTCATGTTCACGTTCTGAAAGTAACTCAAATTGTAAAAAACATGGATAATCTGTTATATATGAAACTATCCACTGCTTTTTGTCGGCTACTTGATGCATGTTTGTATCAAATGGAGAAAAACTTACACAGATTCTAAAAGCTGGATTCTTAAAAGTCAGTAACTTGCCCATTCTGCACGAGAGGCATAAAGATTGCATGTCAATGGATGACTTGCCAATGGCGATGAATTGTAAACTCCTATTTATGACTAAGGCTTTTCGGGAAAACTCTATTTGATAGATTGATTCCATCATTCCCCTTGATTCCTGCATTCCCCTTGATTATAGCATTCCCCTTGATTATAGCATTCCCCTTGATTACAGCATTCCACTTGATTACAGCATTCCACTTGATTTTCTTCTCTTTTTTTCTGAGAACAGTGACTGCTCCCTGAAGTTGAAAATGTTAAGGCAAATGTCACAGGAGATCAATGGTCGTCCATGATTCATAATGTGTAAATCCAATCCTCAATATATTTGCTGTAAGACAGAGTCTGGTATATCCGGTGGTATCTGGGGGTCAGTGCCCCTTGGTCCTTAGATGCCCATCATGGTAGCAGGGGTGTGTGGGGTAGGGGGGTTGTATCAGTATGTGCCTATTCTTATCCTATGTTTTAATATACCTTTGATATCACCATACCAAAACCTAAGTGCTCTGAGATGCCTTTATCCTAGTAAAGAGTCTCCGCTTACACTCGCATCAACAAGGTGATGGATTTTCATCCTGTAAAAAAACAGCTGTATTACTATAAACGTAATAAAAGTCCAAATAAGCCTGATTGTAAGAATGTCTTGGATATTGGGGGGGGTTGATCTCCGGGAATGCGACATGCCAGGGACCTGGCTCGACTGGCACCAAACCCAAATACCTTTGCCCACCCCTCATCCTGTCTCTCTCTCTCCCTCATCTATCCTGGGGGATATGGAGTGGGCCCAATTCCCCCCACTGCCCCTCCTCCCTTTCCATAGCCCATGAAATGGGAGAGCACCACTCTCCACTTCCTCCGACAGGATCAGCGCTCGGCTCGGCCTCCGGACGAGACTACATTCCTGCCCTCAGCATACTGTTGCTGTCCGGCTGTCACACCAGGCGGCCAGAATAGCCCTGTGACGTCCGCCCTGGTTACTAGAAAACCACCCTGTCCCGGGAACCGTGGGAGCAAGGATACACAAGACAACATCCCTGGCTCAGATGTATCCCTATCTAACGCTGAGGGGGTACAGTGGCACTCACTGACACAGATACATGACATACCCACGTAGACAGTAGACAGAAGTGCGCACACACACACACACACACTCTCTTTCTCTCTCCAGAGTTGTTATTGTGACTTGATGAACAGAAACAGTTTGCAAAGTGCATGCATTGCCAATTAAACAATGTGCAGCCATCAGTTCATAGAAGTGTTGAGTTGTATTTAAACAGAGTAATATGATTGGGGGGGGGGGGTGACCTGGTGACTGGGGCATGACCTCCAACTCCATTGAGTGGATCAGTACAGTACGTAATGTACAATAGCAGCAGCACCCTGCTCCTAAAGACACTATGGCACGAGAGATACTGTCCAAGGTGGATCTGTTGTTAATTGCTTTTCCCCAGATGGCATCTACAGAAAGATCCGCTTAACACAGATTCTCAACTCTTCGTTCATATTGGAGTTCTCAAAACAAATGAACAAGGGTTTTCCACCAGCAAACTGAGGCCTCTTGGGACTGGAAGGGAAGCGTCCGAGGCAGCGTGATGTCAGTTTGTTCTTGTTGCACATGATGCGTGTTGACTGCAGCCCTGCATTTGTCAGAGAAGGTGTCTACTCTGGAGTCAAAGTGCCACAGCCCAGATTGACACTCATTAGTGAGGGCCTCTAAGCAAGGGGCCTGTGGGGGGCATGAGGAGGGCAGCGGGGTGGGCAGGTGGCGAGGGGGGCGACAAGGGCGAGGGGCCACATCCCACTAAAAATAAATGATGCAAATGATTGATACAGAAAGCGGCAGACTGATAAAGACAGATGGATTGGGAGGTGGGCTGGGCAAGACCTCTGGTTGGCAAGCTGTTGTCAGTTGGAACGCCGCTTAAAGCCACCACCACATCCAGATCATCGTCCCAACATCCCCTCCTTCCCCCTATGCGCTGGTTGTGTTAGACCACTCCCAAGCACAGCCCCCCTCTGTCTCCTGCCACTCACATACCACACACACACCCCAACGCCTGCCCCAGCCGCAACCCAGGAGCAAGTGGAATGAGCAGGGCCCGCCAGACCTGAGGCAGAAACACACACCAACTCTACACACACACAGCACTGTGTCCTGGGCCCTTGTGCCCTAACCCTGCTGCACTTTCCATGGCTTCACAGCCAGAGCCACATGTCCATCATTGTATTTGTGCACCAGCTCAAGTCATTCATTACGCCTGTCTGCAACTGTCAATCATTCAATCAATCATAACATTATTTCAGTGATTGTAAAATCAGGCCCCCCAGCACAGCCTAATAGCAGGTTATGGAGAAGTGGGCAGCTTATTTTTATAGTAGGCTCAGAACTAATTTCCTTCAAAGGTAGCTAATTGTACAATTTATGGGATTGTTTTCATTGAGACAAATATGACAGGCAGAATAAATGCCTGGAATAACTGCATTGGGCAATTTTCAGAGAACAATGTATTTACAAAAATAAATAAAAAATTCCCCTTTTTCTCCCATTGGTAGTTACAGTCTTGTCTCAACGCTGCAACTCCCATACAGACTCGGGAGAGGCAAAGGTCGAGAGCCATGCGTCCTCTGAAACACAACCAAACCAAGCCGCACTGCTTCTTGACACAGTGCCCACTTAACCCAGAAGCCAGCCGCACCAATGTGTCGGAAGAAACACAGTACACCTGGCGACCGTGTCAGCGTGCACTGTGCGTGATGGGACAAGGACATCCCTGCCGGCCAAACCCTCCCCTAACCCGGATGACGCTGGGACAATTGTGCGCAGACCCCCCATGGGTCTCCCGGTCGCGGCCGGCTGCGACCGAGCCTGGACTCGAACCCAGAATCTCTAGTGGCACAGCTAGCACTGTGATGCAGTGCATTACTACACAGAGAACGATGTTTAATCATTATTGGACACTAAAAGCTTTTTGACAAATAAATCTCATGTATGACATGAAACAAAATGTTGACATTTTTTGTTCGGGTTTGTTTCGTTGTTTTTGTTTTAAAGAATGGATACACAATCCAAACCCTTTATGGAAATGACACTGCACACCCTCATTTCCTATAGGGCTTTTAAGAACATCCTGAGATCCTCTCCTCTCGTGCCCTCAGTCCTCCATGACTCCCCAGTCTGCCAGCCAGGGCCACTGGGTCTGCTGCCAACAGGGTCAGCCCTGTGTGACCCACCCAGGACTCTCACCCTCTCTACCCACCAGCACCACAAGAGGAGAGAAAAATAGCAAAGCACAAGCGTATTAAGATGCAGTTTCATTACAGGATCTAGTCTCTGGTCCCCCTTCCTGGGCCCCTCAGAGCATGGCTCTCCCAGACTGTTTTCCCACAGTGATCCTTCCTGGGTCCCTCAGAGCATGGCTCGCCAAGGCTGTTTTCCTACAGTGATCCTTCGTGGCCTGGGGCTAAATATACCAGGCACTGGCAGGTTTGTGGCAGGGCCGTCTGAACTGGATCGAAGGGGAGAGTGAGTGTGGCAGGGTCAAGACCCTGTGCCATGTGTGTCACCACGAATGGATGGGTAAGGAGAGGGGGAGAAAAGGGAGGCGGGGAGGCAGGCAGGTCTGGAATCAGTGTTGTATATACAGGTTGAAATGGCTGATGTTGATGTTGCTCATAGTGTTTGATCCAAGTTTTGCTAGCTAACTGATATCCGCACTGAGATGAGAACAAAAAAATAATTTTTAAACATTTGAACCATTTTAGCCTCAGATTAGTATTTTATGCCTAATCATGTCACATGTTATGATCTGAGATTTCATTAAAATTACTTTGGTAGACTGCATACATTTCCTTGTTCCCTTAGGCTCAACTACAGTTGAAGTCGGAAGTTTACATACACTTAGGTTGGAGTCATTAAAACCACTCCACAAATTTCTTGTTAACAAACGATAGTTTTGGCAAGTCGGTTAGGACATCTACTTTGTGCATGACACAAGTAATTTTTCCAACAATTGTTTACAGACAGATTATTTCACTTATAATTCACTGTATCACAATTCCAGTGGGTCAGAAGTTTACATACACTAAGTTGTATGCGCCTATAAACAGCTTGGAAAATTCCAGAAAATGATGTCATGGCTTTAGAAGCTTCTGATAGGCTAATTGACATAATTTGAGTCAATTGGAAGTGTACCTGTGGATGTACTTCAAGGCCTACCTTCAAACTCAGTGCCTCTTTGCTTGACATCATGGAAAAATCTAAAGAAATCAGCCAAGACCTCAATAAAATAAATTGTAGACCTCCACAAGTCTGGTTCATCCTTGGGAGCAATTTCCAAATGCCTGAAGGTACCATGCTCATCTGTACAAACAATAGTACTCAAGTATAAACACCATGGGACCAGACAACCGTCATTCCGCTCAGGAAGGAGACGCATTCTGTCTCCTAGAGATTAACGTACTTTGGTGCGAAAAGTGCAAATCAATCCCAGAACAACAGCAAAGGACCTTGTGAAGATGCTGGAAGAAACAGGTACAAGTATCTATATCCACAGTAAAACAAGTCCTACATCGACATAACCTGAAAGGCCGCTCAGCAAGGAAGAAGCCACTGCTGCAAAACAGCCATAAAAAAGCCAGACTACGGTTTGCAACTGCACATGGCGACAAAGATTGTACTTTTTGGAGAAATGTTCTCTGGTCTGATGAAACAAAAATAGAACTGTTTGGCCATAATGACCATCGTTATGTTTGGAGGAAAAAAGGTGAGGCTTGCAAGCCGAAGAACACCATCCCAACCGTGAAGCACAGGGGCGGCAGCATCATGTTGTGGGGGTGCTTTGCTGCAGGAGGGACTGGTGCACTTCACAAAATAGATGGCATCATGAGGGAGGAAAATTATGTGGATATATTGAAGCAACATCTCAAGACATCAGTCAGGAAGTTAAAGTTTGGTCGTAAATGGGTCTTCTAAATGGACAATGACCCCAAGCATACTTCCAAAGTTGTGGCAAAATGTCCTAAGGACAACAAAGTCAAGGTATTGGAGTGGCCATCACAAAGCCCTGATCTCAATCCTATAGAAAATTTGTGGGCAGAACTGAAAAAGCGTGTGTGAGCAAGGAGGCCTACAAACCTGACTCAGTTACACCAGCTCTGTCAGGAGGAATGGGCCAAAATTCACCAAGATTATTGTGGGAAGCTTGTGGAAGGCTACCCGAAATGTTTGACCCAAGGTAAACAATTTAAAGGCAATGCTACCAAATACTAATTGAGTGTATGTGAACTTCTGACCCACTGGGAATGTGATGAAAGAAATAAAAGCTGAAGTAAATCATTCTCTCTACTATTATTCTGACATTTCACATTCTTAAAATAAAGTGGGGATCCTAACTGACCTAAGACAGGGAACTTTTACGAGGATTAAATGTCAGGAATTGTGAAAATGTATCTGTTTAAATGTATTTGGCTAAGGTGTATGTAAACTTCCGACTTCAACTGTATGTTCTTTGCGCAAATGAGCCCCTCGTGCGAAATATGTCTCCTGCCTTATTGCCGTTACATCTACTGAATCAAGCATTGACCATCATGGCATTATGCTATGCATCAAAATCAACATCAATCCACAATAAATGTGTCATCAATCAGTTTGTGAGTGTCAATGTGAGGAAATATGAGAGGATGGATGGATGAGGGGACAAATCAAATGTTGAGACTGGAAGGAAATAAGCATGTGGATTGTCTGAAAGCGTTGAACATGAGGGCTGGAGGAGAAAGGATGAATTATTGAGTGAACAGACAGACAGTGCCTTTGTCTGGAAGGGGAGGGGGGAAATGGAACCCTCCACAGTTTTCATCTGAACTGACAGCATCTAACACCTTGTCCACTGGGATTTATGACATGATAATTAGGCATTAGATCTATTCAAAATGGCAGCTATAGTGTACATCCCATAGCATTGAAAATGAAGTCAGACGTCCAGCTTGGCACTAGCCTCTGCCTGCCTTAGGTAAACTTACTGTATTACTCTGTTTGTATGAATGTAATTTTATGAAGTCAGCTTCGTCCGCACCACTATGAAAGTGACTCCAGTGATGAGGATGCTATGAATTAGTGGCTCATCTCTTTGACTCCGCTTGTTTTCGGGGCTTCGAAAGCTGTTAACCTCGTTGTTTACTCTTTAATTGAAGCTGTCTTGAACTCGCTGTGAACTTACTGAAATATGCCGAATCAAGCTAAGTGACTAATGTGCCCTGCTTTTCTTTGCAGACTCTTGTTGCCCTGGGTGAATGGAAGGGAGCGGAGAGTGCAGAGACAACCCAACACTGGAGGCTGCTGGAGAACTCTGGGAGAGATACACTGCCTGGACTTAGTGTAAGGGGGCACAGGAGTTGTGTGGTTCATTCAGCTCTTCCTCCTCCAGATACAGTGGACGTGCTAGAAGCCATTGTGCAGGTAATAGGGTAGGGGCCAGTACTGTGTTCTGGACACATATCAGACACATTTAAACCTCTACCAGTGAATGACTCAATGAACAACATGAAATCAACAAACTCTCAGGATCCCAACATTTGACATACAAGATTATCCTCTTTTCAGTGTGTCTCCTCCATCAATGATAGTGCGGCCCTTCTTCTTCTGCATCAGTCCTTTCGACACTCTCATGTCTTCATTTAGCAACGCGTCTCTTTTCTACCACCTCTCTGCTTCTTGCCCTGTCATATTGAGACCGGCCAGATCTTCTTCGTCTAGCTTTGTTTTGACTGCCGCACAAAAGTGTTAACAAACTGGAAAACTATTTTCCAGAGCTAGCGGCCAACCGCCACGCTTCCACAGCCACACTTCATTCTGTCACGCCTGCTCCCGCTCCCCCTCCCTGGCGCTCGAGGGCGCCAGGCTGCCCAGCACTACGCACTCCTGCCACCATCCTTACGCACGCCTGCTCCCCTCGTCACGCGCATCAGCGATTCATTGCACTCACCTGGACTCAATCAGCTGTGTCATTACCTCCCCTATATCTGTCTGTTCCCCAGCTCTGTTCCCCATTTCAGCATTAATTGTCGTATGTCTTTGTATTACCTGGTTCTGAAGCTGTTCCTGTCCTTTTCCATGTCTGTGTAAATGAAATGTTCACTCTCTGTACCTGCTTCTCATCTCCAGCGTCGGTTCTTACACATTCATGATTTCGATCGTATATTATGTATTTTGGGGCCAACTTAAGCATCCCTACTTGGTTTGCTATCATTCCAGATTCAGTGTTCTCTGGTTCACCTTAGATCAGTTACATGGTATTGTGAGTGTTCACCTTGGCCCGGCTGACCCCAGGCCTGTACTTAGGGGTCAGCGTGGACGACAGGGGCGATGATTTCTTAATGCAGTCAGTGGGCCCGGCTGGGTGAACTGTGGATGTACTGGGAGGGTCCATCTTTCTGTGAATTTGGGGGGTGCAGGGGAAGTGAGACGCATGGTCCCTGTAAGGGAAGACTGAGACTTACTGGCAGTGTTTTGGAATGGGGGTCGCTCTGTGCCCCCGGAGCAAGCCAGAGGAATGCGATGAAGTGCACAGCTGCCCCGTCCCATCAAACCACAGGCACTGTACTGTCTGAGGAGCAGGACCTTTCATGGATGGATTTTAGGGCCTGGGATGCATCATGCACAGTTCCGTATAGGAGCACTTCCCGGTGATAAACACTCAAGCCCCTCAAGGTGGGATACAATTCCTTGGCATTTGGAAACGAGGCTTGCTCATCTTACAGCATAACGTTTCTGATCCTGCAGGTGTATGGCATTTTTAGGGAGTAATGACGCTCTATATATCATGGTGTACCAGTCAAGCTTGCAATCAAGCCCTCGAGCAACCTCCAGGACATTGAATGAGATGCACTGTCTGAGAAAGAGGCATCACGTACTGTCTGCACCCCGGGAGCCATTTTTGGCCCACCACAACTTTTTTTTGCAGCCCTCTTTCCGAACATTGGAACCTCATTTATGATGAGGTGCTAATCATGCCTTGATGCTTTAGCACCTATAAATGGGATTAAGCCATCTAATCACAGACTGTGTGTTTAATCTTAGGTCAACTGATTTAGGTTGACTGGTCCTACAGCTGGGTCTCCTGAGTGTCCACGGCGAGCACAGAGGTCTTTGTGACTGATCTCTGAACAGTTTGCTCCAATGTTAGCATTTCCAGGCTGAAAGGTCACGTCTGGAGTCTGGGTGTGTGAGGGCAGCTCTGTGTGCTTGAGAAGGTGCAGGCAGATGTCTGTGGCTTAAAAACACTCTGGGTGTTTATGGGGGTGAGTCAGAGTTCACGGGCTGATCAGAGAATGAGCACTCTCCCACTAGCCATCACAACACTGCCCTCATCTTACGCAAGCTCTCTCTGATGGCAAATGTCAAAGGGCCGCTCCATAACAATGCTTTTAGAGGCCATGTCAATGGCCACTTTTCTCTGTGAAATCACTGGTGAAGTAAACATGGCCTCCAGCTTTCTTTAATTGAACTTATTTTCTAGGCTAGCCATGTGTGAATTCTTGAATCAGGACTTTCCAAAATTATTTTTTCGAGGCCAATCCATAAAGTATGCTTGTAAATACTTGTTAAGTCATGCCATAAAGACAACCTTTATTTCAAATACTGTGCCAAGAATGCGTGGAAAGTGTCTCTTATTTAATGTCAAAGAATTGTATGGATCGTCTGTCACAGTTGTCTGTTTGCAACTGCAGGGCCGGCATTGCCCAGCCATGGCTGGAGCTCGATTACTGAGGGAGAAACCAACCCGGCATTGATTACCATCTAATTATAAACTAAGGAAGTGGCAACTTGTTTGTTTCTAGGGTTGCAGTGAAATACATTTTCACTTCTCCAAGAGTTCATGTGATATTGGGTGTGAATGCCGCCGAGAACTAAGTGCTATCTTCTCCTCTCTCACTTCTTCTCGCTCTTTCTCCCTATCCTTCTACTCCCTTCACCACTTAATTTGGCCTCCCTCTGTTTTCACAGCCTCGGTAGGTGGTGCCTCCTGAAGCCTCCTTTCACACTCCGCATGGAGATTTAAATAAACATATGTTGCTTTAATTAGGGCCCCGTTGCCACGGCGCACCCAGAATGGAAGGTGGTTCTCCAGGAGCCGGTTGAGAAGCATGTGTTGCCGCTAAGTCCTTCTAATCAGAACCATTTGCAGAGCGATTACGAGAAGCTTCCCGCTTCTGCTTTCACACCTGCACTGCACCGCCTCAGCAGAATCAACACACCCAAACACAAACCGAGACTTCATCACATTCTCACAGCTGCCATGAAACACGCACCAATGTATCGGTTTATAACACAGTCATATGACGATGTGACACCTGTCGTAACGTTATCGACAGATTACAACAACATTCGTAAGATTTATGTCAATTGACATAACCCTGGGATTATTATCCATTTAATGTTGAACAAAGATTCTAATTCGTCATCCTTCGTAGGGATGGTGTGACAGGTGTAATAACTACAGGGTTTTTATTTGCTCCATTCAAGGCTTTTGCAGGAGCTTCGAAACCAACTGCAAGTGTGGTGCACCACAAGTCAACATTATGATTCACACAGGCTACAACTGATTCATTGATTTGAGATCCATGTGGGTCACACTTGGGAGGCCCACCCACATTGGTGAAATGCCAAGGCACTAGCATTTATGACTGGAGGTTATGCACTCAGTGGAAAAAAGTTGACACCGAACACATGGATAACAACTATATTATAGAGTTTGACAGAATTCTGGAAAGCAGCGGTCGAAGCAAGTTTCTGTTTAACGCACATAAACTAGATTGTAAGCAAGTGTTGTCAACTGAGAAGCATGAATTATGGAGTACAGTTTGACATAGTGTACCATGTTGTAGTCCTCCGTCTAGGCACCATACTGCCCATTCAGGTTCAGTGGGGGGTTGTGGGCACTTGTTCCCTTCCTCTCCGCACTGAGCCAATGGGGGCATGATACAGACGGAATCAATGTATCCGCCTGAAGGCATAAGGACCGTACTGTTGTCAACAGTTTTGTAAATGTAATTGCTGTGTCTTGTAACCTAGCTTTAATTCAGTCTTTAGTAACACGGTAGGCTTATACTACTATAAATGTTATGGGTAACAACCAAGCGTAGTGTTCATTGATCATTTGAGGTGTCGACTAATCTATCAGTAACTTTTACGATCATGTAACCCTTTGGGTAGATATCTTCAGAGGCCACTCGCTAATGTCCGATGTGAGATATGTAATACTTTTCACAAAAATGTGTCACTGTTATGTCAAGGCGCTAGATGACAATCTTGATAAAGATCTGGATTAACCAGCTGACTCCACACCGGAGAGTAAATCATTCAGAGGTCTAGCACTTCTAATGTTAAATCTGTCAGCCCACGGAAGTCTTTAAAAGGGTTAAGGTCCATTGTAGCTTCTTCGATTGCCAGGTCAAAGACAGCTTTTAACTGCATTTTGACCAATATATAGTAAGTACATTTCTGGGAAATAGGGCCAAACAAATATCTGAAATAATTTGTCCACACATAAAATGTGAGGTTAGTGCCTTATAATTCTGTTGGTCTGTTTGCTCAGATCCAAAACCGATGAATATGTTGAGAACTAGCACGTGGCCTGTTTGTAATTGTTAGAGGATCAAATGAAAGCTGATTGTGCACACCAAGGTAATGTCCTGGGGCAACCTGCAGTAGGATGACATGAGAGCAATGCAGGAGAAATGGTGGCTCTGCCCCGGAGGCTCATGGGTACGCCTGGCTGGCCTGGCCGCTGTGTTGCTCAGACTGTGGCCCTCTCGCCATTCGTGTCAACAACGATGACTTCAGCGGCGTGCCCTTGTGAGCTCACCTTGCTAGGAGAGACACAGGAAGTTAAGATTAGAGCAATGACAGTGTGGAGTGGGAGAACTGTGTCATACCTGGACTTGGGGGATTTCGGTGTATTTGTGTGTGTGTGTGTGTGTGGGGGGGGGGGGGGGGTGTCAATACCCCTGGAGTTATCTGTTTTATCTGTGTTTAACATAAAGATCTTCTCTTCGAGCAGATTTAACAGAAGTTGTGTCTGTGTTCTTGGAACGCACAGGGACAGTTGCTGGAGTCAGTCATAGACAATATTTCAGTCATCTCAGTCTCTATTTCATCTTGTACACTATTCTCTAGTATTCTTCACTCTGCTACTGAGCTAATACATTTATTGTAGCGGTCAGATCCCATTATTTTCACTGAATTACTAGAAATAACTCCCTTCTTTGTGAAATCAATGCGTTTATGTGGTTCATTTGACAGCAAATGTCAGAGATTTGACCAATTTAAGTCCAAAAACAAAACTGTTAAACATTTTAAAAGTCAGAGTATGAAGAACCTCTGGATTATTATGTATTCAAATTTTATACATCCCTTTTCAAGCAATCAATAACTGATCATGATCAGGCTAATTTAAATGCATCACGGTGACAATGACTGGTATTAGATTACTGCAAATGTATTCCTCTACAAACAATATTTGTAAAATTTTCTAAAACATGATTGAGTCAATATATGAAATACATGTGATATGCATTAATTTACAAAACAAAAACATTTTAGAAATGTCTTTTTATTAAAACTTTTGTTAAATTGAATCGTTCACACTCGTTCTGTTACCCGATTAGACTATTTTTCTAAATTAAATCCAAACCTTGTGGGTGTGCGGATGCTTTTATCAACCATCCCTCTGATGATGACTAAAACATTGAAGGAAAAAAATTGCGTTTAATTAAAATGTTGCATGTAGGCTAAGGTAAGAAAGTTGGTTTAAAGTCAGAGACGGAGTTGAGAATGTATTAATCAGTCTGGTGTCAGTGCGGTACAGAACGTGTTGCGCACGCCAGTGCACGCTGTCTCAGTTAACCAATGCGTTGTAAATGGTTGATATTTCAACATTTGAATTATGACAACATGAAGGCCAGATTTGTGCATTTGTTTATATCTAAAGGTTATTATTAAACGAAAGACTAACCATTAACTTGTTTTTGTTTGTTTATTTGTTTGTTCGTTTTTAAAACAAAAGGGCAAAAATATTGTGGGCCAAAATCAGAGAAGAGTAGGCTATCGAAGAATAGGCTCACAACAGTTAGGGTATGACTATCTTATCAAGTTATAGGAATAATTTACATCTGATTAACAATATGCCTATATATGTTAATTATCTGTTTAATTTCTCTGTATGCTGTATTCAAAATGACTAATTTATCATTAGGCTATTAGACCTAGTACAGTAGCATTATAGTAGGTTACTACTAAGTAATCATAATAATATTGTTGATGTTGTTATTATTATAATAATTTTCATTATAGTATTATCATTGCCTACCTGCATCTGCCACTACAATAAAATATTGAGTTTATTTTGATCACATGCAATTCCAGTAATCAATGGACTGATGCACCTTAATATTTATATTTCCTAAAATGTGTTTATGACCTTAAGTAGCCTAAAGTGAGAAAACGTTGCACTCACAACCATTTCAGATAGTTTGACAATTGTTTATCGTGTTGTCCGCTTAGTTAGAATATAAGAGCGCGCGAGCAAGTCCTTGGGAAATGGGGAGGGTCTTTGCGAAATTCAAGCCTATCACGTCCAGCTTCGGCATCAGACCCACCTCCAACCAATTACCAATCGCAAAATGTATATATCATAGGTTAGGAAGCAGGGCATGTGTTTGAGACACTGGTAGGGACTCTTGGAAAAAAAGACAAGACAATTATTTTCGAAGGATAAAGATAAAATCATTAACCCGTGACTTTTACTAAAGTATTACCTATTTCTTGATATATTGAAATTGAGGGTGCGTTTTCCAGAAGTCGATAGACCTATTGTTCTAGGAACTTTAGAACATGTTATTTAGTTATTGGGTGAACAAAAAACGGTAGGTGGACGAAATGTTGAATTTTGTGCCTTAATCTCAAAATCGTTAAACGCGCTTTCATTCCACTCGACTTGAAACAAAGGGGCACGGTGAACCTATGACATTGCGCATACACTGAGACTGGGGCTGCACATGGGCGGCATAGGTCCCGATCTTTATCTCAGTATGTTGAATGGGACTAATACGCAAACCTTCGGAAAAGACACCGATATCAACAATCACCTTCAACGCAGCAAGGATTTAGCGGAGTTCAAAATGGGAATTCAGGACACCAGGTTATATTACCAAGACGCAATTCAAAACGGACAAGACGGGTTGGTACTGCCATACCACACAGACCAAACTGTGGCAGGTTTCGGAGCACAACCCGGGAGGTTTTACTCACCAACTCCCCTCAATAGCTGCCACTTCAGCAGTGTCAGGTCGCCAACTAGAAACGGGATGGGACAGACTTATTTACCGACGGGAGGCGAAGGTTTCTCGACAACTAGCAAAGAAGTTTACCCTGCCTCTCCAGAGAGTTATTCCGCACCCTTTCAACACGGGTACCCTCGCACTCCACTCTACCCATTACCTGGGCTACAGGTGTGCGGGAAGACGCAGGCTCTCCTCAACAACTATCCTCTGTGGGCGAAGTTCCACAAATACCAAACGGAAATGATCATAACGAAACAGGGACGGTGAGTAAAAATGCAAATTCCCTCAGAGGGAAACGTAATTGCCTGTTTATTATAAGCCTATAACATCTTATGTAGACACCAAATGACAATAAACTGGGCACAGACGTCAGTTCAAAATGTATTTTTTTGGTTGAGTTTTCAACTAACGTGAATTCAACATGACACCATGACAATGGATATAAGCTAAACGTTTATAAAGTAAAATAATCCCATTGATGAAAAAATCCCCCCCCCCAAAAAAAATCCCATTGATGATTTTTTGCAAATCCAATCAGTTTTCCATGTTGATACAACATCATCACACGTATTGTTTTCGGTTGAAATGAGGTGGTAACGATATTAATTCAACCAGCAAAATGTATTAGTTCCATAGGTACTGTAGGCCTAGGTCAGTTCGGGGCTAAAAGTTTTTGACAGGTTTCAAGGCATGAGCACATGTGAGCTAATCATTGGTGAGAAGTTCAGGGAAAGTTGTTCCTTAGTGCATTGCTCATGTTTTTTTCAAACTCATTCCTAAACATTGTATGTGTAGGCTACATAATGTTGGCCATATCAGTGTGTGCCAAACTGCCAAAGCCGAGTATGTCACACGAAAATTCATTGGGCCTATAAGAATGAATCCAGACACGGCATGAGGGTATTGACCCGCTACAGACTAACAAAGTGCTCAAAAATATTCAGGCTTGTTTATTAGATATTAATTAATATGATGCACAAAACATAATCATTTACATGTTAAACTCGCTGGCTATTTTAGTTGTTGCTATTTGCCCATAATGAAATCTGCATGCTATTTAAGCTTAACTTTAAATAAACTCCAACATTGTGAGCTTCTCACATATTCTTCTAGTTTTCCTTTGCATATTTTTTTTATTGTATGTTCTAATTGATTTAACTTGTGCGACTTATCATGAACATTTTAGGCAAAGCAATCCAAGTTCCCATGCGCTGGTTTGAGTCCAATGTGCTATGATGAGGAGCTTAAATACTAGCCACAATATCATGGAAATATTGTTGCTGGAAAACATTATGATACTTCAGCCTGACTCCCTGAAGTGCATGCCGAGTGTATCACCACGCTGGCATAACCCCACCGTCTCTAATTGAACCATTTTCCTATTTGTTTCAAATGCAATTTTGTACTGCTACAATGGTAAATATGAAAATAAAACCTTATTCCAAATTAAAAGAACACCACCACTTCTCTGTCATGATTTAAATCAGTGACAGTTGGTTCAGGTTCTTTCAATCGCATTCATCTCTCTACTCGAAACATTACTATCATGATTGTGTAGGCCTACAGTATGTTGGTGCTTGCCTCTGTGTTTGTCTGTGTGTGTGTGTTTGATATAACCTCTCCTGGCAGATAACCCTGTGCAAAATGACAGTCTGGTCATGGTCATCTCGGCTCATATAATTAAAGTAATTAATGCATATCTTAAAATACACATATTGCCGTGCCCCCCCCCCCCCCCCCCCCCCACTCCACTACACACACACACACACACACACACACACACACACACACACACACACACACACACACACACACACACACACAAACACAGAGGCACAGGCAACATACACGCCTACATAATCGTGATATTAATGATTACATGCACATTGAATTGAAATACTGTATGTGTAAACAGACTTACCACCAAATAGCTACTCTCATTATATAATTTTCCACTGATAGTGAAAGAAAAGTATTGGAGCCATTGGGTTCTGCAATGCTACTCACTTCCAATGGAACTTAAATGGAGCCAAGTGAAAGGGTGAGAGAGAGAGAGACATAGAGAGAAAGACATAGAGCCACAGAGAGAGACACAGAGAGAGAACTCATAAAGAGACATAGAGAGACCCAGATAGACAGAGAGAGACATAGAGACTCAGAGACTCAGAGAGAGAGACTCATAAAGAGGCAGAGAGACTCAGAGAGAGACATAGAGAGAGAGAGACTCATTATAGAGAGTGAGACATAGAGAGAGCGACATAGAGAGACTCAGAGAGACATACTGTAGAGAGAGAGACAGAGAGACTCAGAGAGACATACTGTAGAGAGACATAGAGAGACATACTGTAGAGAAAGAGACATATAGAGAGCACGCAAGTGCACACAAGAAAGAGAGAGAGAGGGGTGTGGGGTGAAGGGCAGAGCAGGCACCAGCGAGGCTTCAGATGGCCATACACAGAACAGTGGTGCTAGGCACCTTTTGAAGTCCAGGAAGGAAGGCAAACTGTTTTTTTTTCTCTTTCTTCACTCACACCTCTTCTCTGGTACAGTTAAGAGTATAGCGAGTGAGGATCCCATTCCCTCAGAAGAACAAGTCTGGCCTTTTGAAATGTGCAGCAATCCCTAGGCATGCAGCAGGGGCAAGGGTTCTCCTGCTCTTTTCAAGTGTTCCTGTAAGACAAGACCAATTAATTTAACATTGGCTTGGCCCAGCCATCTCCACCACCACTGACTCTGTTTGACTCATGGCAGTGGCAATGGAACCGTATCTGTTGGTGAGATGTTTCTATTGATTGTGATAGTGGTCCACCATGCACTAAGATTGCTGATAGAAACATAACTGAGGAGATGATGTTAGGTGCTGGTTCTACATGATTGGAATTTAACCAAGACATGCATTTTTAGCAATAACTGCATTCAGCCATTGTTAGGTTTCAGAAACGTCTCTTGTGAAAGAAGACATGAGCATTATGTTGTTGTGTGCTTTTTGGATTGTTGCAGTGTTCAAATGTTGAATACTCTCTAATTTGATGACGTCTCTAGTTATTATTGATCTATAGCAAGGTGTGTTCTTGGACGGAGATATGATTGAGTAAGTTCTTACAGTGTAGGCAGCCCATTTCAGAGGAAGAGTTCTGCCCTAACCCGAGACTCACAGGAACCATGGAAACCTGCTCAGAGAGAAAATACATCTCTGTCTCTCTGGTTCAATGAATCTCGGTAATGTTGAGAGAAACACATCAAGTGTATATTTCTCACTTAATATGTTCCAAAAAAAACATTTAAACATACAAAATTGTAACTATGATCAATCAATCACAATGTAATTAAACCATTGTGTTTTGACTGTTTATAACCCATTTATAAATAAACAAGTAATGAACACGCCTCGAATAGAGTACGACGACGAAGGATAAAGTAGAGTTTTTGTTGATTGGTTTTAAGTGTCTTTGGTCCTATAAAAGTACTATATAAATCCAATGTTTGTAATATATATTTTTTTACAATTCAAATTCATGGAGTAATACTATGTTGGCCATTGACACTGTAGCAGAAAGGGTTGGATGTTTTAGGCTTTTCGGTTTATTTACTGTAGCTGTCGAGGTGTTTCTGAAAACTGGGGTTAAATAAAAATGCACATAAGCGTTTGTCGAGATATAGCAATCAGTGTCTGTCAACATCAAGTGCAACCTAGTCTGTGTCTGGGTAATGCATAGATGCTCCACCTCTCTCTCTCTCCAGTGAAGCAGAAGTAGGACTGTTTCAAGGTTTTGGTGTCATAGGCTTTTTAAACAACTTGTCACATCCTGTACAGATGTTGGTGTGTGCATACATAAAATATGCAGTGTCTTGCAGAAACCTCTAATACCAACTTTTCAGAAGGAACTAACCCAAGTACTTCCTATATGCTCTGATGTTTAGGTTCTCATCGCCTCTTGACAGATGTCGAGAATGGGGAGCATGTCAGGCCTCTACAGTGTGACCATTTTACTCACACTGTAGTAAAATAGTTTAGGAGCACTAGTGCGCCAATACATTTTTTATATCCAAAATAATTTTCATTGTGCTCCTAAATTTCTTTGTGTGCGACTCAATTTTTAAATTTCGGCGCACACATGCTACTTGTTTTTTTTTTAAAGTCAGCGTAGCCGTAGAGCCCTGCATGTATGGTGGCATCCACTCATAGAAACCTTTGATTTGAAGATCAAAATAAAGTATGACATCATTTACTATTCGTATTCATTTGCATCACTGTCAATGACATACTTTTATTTTGAAGGCAAACCGCAAATTCCACTATTGTGCCTAATCCTTGTTGTGGCTAGCTTCACAACACATAAGCTAGCTGGCTGCTTATAACATTTGCTTTGGGCCACAGGGTTAAGTAGCTGGCTAGCTATTCATTTTAATGAACTGAAGTTCAGTTTCAATAGGCAAACAACAAGTGTCAACTTAGCTAATACTTACTCACAAGGATTCCGAAATCATTGCTAAGAATAATGAAAATGACTGCAGTTTCTACTGGTCGTTGTTTGCAGGCTGGTTGTATTGGTGCTAGCTAGGTACCAAGCTAAAGCTAGCTACCCCGGAAGTTGCGGTCGAACAAATTATGCTTTATTACCAACGCGGTATTGTAAACACATCGTTCGTGGCCAGTGTTTGCTTGTTTGCTGACTTTACTTTACAGCTTTGACAGTGCTACTGTATCTTTTTTGACACGCAAAGACCCAAACGGCGTTCCATAGTATGTATGTCGTGAAGCTGATAGCAGTGAGGCTATTACTGTGTAACTTCGGTAGGGCAACATCTGAAAAATAGAGCACTTGGTAGTGTTAACCGGTGCTCGATCAGTCGGCGAAAACCAACATCACCCACGAGAACGGTTGATTGTCAAGGTCAATGAATTCCATTATCTTGGCTTTAATGGATTTCGCCTTTGAGTTGTCTCGCTGAAATGTTGTTACTCTTTCAAATAACTGCTTGACTTGTTGATTGCTCGATCCACACAGCAGACATTGTGGGCTAGGTTAGGAATGCTGTGTGTTGCAAGTATAGCGGCAAATTTTACGTGGCGTCTTTACGTCATGTACCTTCGTTATGTAGGTTTGCACGTCAGCTTTGACATCGGTTTTGCACATTGGGCGTTAAACTAGACATCGATTCCAACAACATGTTGTTGGAATATATTCTGTGTATTTTAATTACTGTCCAGCCAGTATCTAAAGTCCAATGCAAACAGTATATTATCAATCATATCTTCATAGTGTATCAAATAACATCATCTGACTATATTCCTGAGCTGCTGTTCGGTTTTCTGTCTACACAAAGGTTCTCTATACTGTACCTTGATCCGTTGGATAGAGAATAGGTGCCTATAAATAGTGTGATACTCTCCTTGTGTCCAGCAGCAGCTGTAGACTGGCATGTTTTCATCACCGATGATCAAGTGTACATGTGTGGTGACATAAACTGGACCTGAACTCCTGTCCTGTTGAATCAGTGGGTGCACTCAAGCAGAAAAGTCTTCTCCCCTGTGAATATGCAGTCACTCACTGGCTTCTGCTTCACATCCCCAGGACAACCCGCTTTCTCTTTCTCTCTCACCCAGCCGATGTTTGTCATTGAGCTTTGTTTTTCCAAACTACACCCATATGTTGAATGATTGGCTGTCTGGCAAGTATTTGACTTAAATATGCTGATTTAGTTAGAACAGGTACTACCTGTGCCACCACAGTCCCTATCCTACCAGACAGGTTTCGGCTAAAGACAGTAGTGTAGGAGTCAATAGACATGGAATCACGGCATGGCTAGACCAGTCTGTGGCTGTCCACTCTCAGGCTCTCTGCCTTTCAGACTCAGCCAGAGAAGTTTCCAGATCTCATCCTGCATAATCAATAATGAAAACCCCTGAACCTCCCCCACATCTCTGTGGCTCGCCCTTTGGTTTCCTCTCGACAAGTACTGATTTCCTATAAAAGGCCTCAGTTTAAATAAGTCTGACAATATCAGTGAAGGAAAATGTCAGCTATCAGTGTTCTTGTTTTCTGTTTTCTCTCATGGGTTTAGTGGGGTTCCACTCATGACTCAAACAGTGCCCGTGTCTGTTTTCACTTATATTAAACACAGACACGGAAGGAGAAACCGATCACCTGTTATGTCCTAGTGAGGCTAATTTGTAGCTGCCACAATACTTGGGTTTCACAGAGAATTGGGATTGATTGTTGCACTGGACTGCCCATGATTCAGGTAGACATACTGCTATCCAACAGTGTGGAGATTTACTGTAAAAGTCCAAAAATATCATCACCCAATTTTATTTTGTCTTACCAAAGGGTATGATGTGTGTAAGGTCTCGTGTGGGTTTTGTCAATGGCACATTTCCTCGTGCAGATATGACAGCCTCTTCCATCTTGTCACATAAAAGCATGCAGAACAAACACAAACAAAACAGATTTTATAACAATGTCACAACCTAAGGTGGTTTGTTTTCTGAATACATTTTAATATATTATATAGTATTCTGGCACAGATCCTTTGGGTTCCCTAATGTCTGTCATTGAAGAGGAGAGGTTAACGCTGTCTCAGCAGAGTACAGTTTGCCTTGACTAATTGACTGTGGTATTGAAATCTGTGAGATACACACATATGCCATGCACACACACCCCATTGGAGTATGAGTTACCCTCCAGAGTGGATGCCCTCTGCACCCCCCCACACACACACACACACACGAACAAACAGTTGCCCCCAAAAGAAATGTCTCTTTATACACCTCACTTGTTTTACACTGCTAAATGCTGAAAGAGCTTGAGGGTCGAGCAGACGGAATTTAAATGAGCTGACTTTATAGGCTCACACCAAGTGGAAAAGGTAATGCCCCTTCTGTCATACCGAGGTAGACAGGGCTGTCAGTGTAAGAGGCAGAGAGTAGCTCTCTCTTGATCTCTGCTATAGTATTGTAGCATTACATACTTTACCATGGTTTCATTTAAAGCAACCTACATATAACCCTATAAAAAGTAAACGCCTTCAGTATCGATTCTGAATATTATAGCAGAAATTGCCTTCATATTCTCGCCATAGTAGTCAACCAACAAATAACCCTCTAAAACGTAAGCGCCTTCAGTATTAATGATGAATATTCTAGCAGAAATTGCATTCATGTTCTCACCATAATAGTCATTTCCTGAGTTGGCTAGTTGGCGGTGGAAGTGAGAGTATCTGGAAAGGAAGTGTGTTTTTAGCATAAGCTTTTTGAACCATTAAGGAGTGGGCACAGCCTTATCTGATCAAGTATCTAGCTTCACTAGAAGCACACTATCTCGGTCTATGTATTGCGTTGGAAGTGCTATACAGCTATAGCCTCAGGTACAATGAAGTATGAAAACAGTGGGCCAAAAGCATGCCGCAAATATTTAGCAACACCTATTACCCCGTGCTTATCTCAAACAGCAGCAACCTGCCGTATCATAATGAAGACATATACAGCCTAGTGTAAACTGATATGTATAGTGTATATGCCAGGGCGACAAAGGGCAAGGGGTTATAAAATGTACACAGGCTTAGAGACCGGGAATCCACTCCAACAGAAAGTAATCCTGTGGTTGTGTTGTGCCATGCTGCCCCGGTAGCCTTATGTATTGGTGTGTGTGTGTGTGTGTGTGTGTGTGTGTGTGTGTGTGTGTGTGTGTGTGTGTGTGTGTGTGTGTGTGTGTGTGTGTGTGTGTGTGTGTGTGTGTGTGTGTGTGTGTGTGTGTGTGTGTGTGTGTGTCACGCCCTGGCCTTAGTTATCTTTGTTTTCTTTATGTTTTTTAGTTAGGTCAGGGTGTGACATGGGGAATGTATGTGTTTTTGTAGTGTCTAGTGTAGTTGTCTAGTTATGTCTATGGCTGCCTAGATTGGTTCTCAATTAGAGGCAGCTGTGGTTCATTGTCTCTGATTGAGAGCCATATTTAAGGCAGTCATAGGCATTGGGGTTTTGTGGGTAATTGTCTGTGTCTATGTTCTATGTTGCATGTGTGCACTTAGTTCATTTATATAGCTTCACGTTCGTCTATTTGTTGTTTTGTTTCGTTTTTCTTCTTAATAATAAAGAGAAGATGTATTTTTCACACGCTGCGCCTTGGTCCACTCTCTCACCCTTAGACAGCCGTGACAGTGTGTGTGTGTGTGTGTGTGTGTGTGTGTGTGTGTGTGTGTGTGTGTGTGTGTGTGTGTGTGTGTGTGTGTGTGTGTGTGTGTGTGTGTGTGTGTGTGTGTGTGTGTGTGTGTGTGTGTGTGTGTGTGTTTACAGTACATTATGTATATATGAGTGTGTTTTTCCTGTTTTTGGACAAACTTTACCCTCCATTCCCCCACTGTATTGCCTTGGGACAGGCTGACCTCCCCGTTACCTCCTCAGTGACTGCCCCGGTGATCCAATCAGTTCACCAAGTAAAGCTCCAGCAATCAGACGCTGCATTCTGGCCCATCTTTTATTAACAGCCATATTAAATATTCACCTCCACTACAACCCCCTGCCCCCCCCCCCCCCCTCTCCTATCACCCCGCTCTGCCCCTCAGCCGTCTGACCTCACACAGAAGAAACACACACAGAGCTTCTGTTTTTTTTTTTAAATCCCCTCTCTCTCTATCTTGCTCGATGTTGTTTCTGACAAAGATGCCTTGGGATTGGTTCAGATTGTAGTACAATTTGTAGCTCGAAGTAGATTTCGTCATTCTGATGGTAGTGTTGTAAAGCTGTCAAGTCAAGAAATGTTCATGTATTTTAATTCCAATTGTTTGTACTGTGTATATCCACATTGGCATAATAGGGGTAAAACGAGAACACCACACATTATAAGGTTATTAGAAAGAGCAATACAGTATCATGTTTGTGTTACTTCATGGAATAATTCCACTCAAACTATATTTTGCTATTTGTTTCATTAGTCAACTGTCCCAAAGTCTTTTTGACTGTATCAACAGTGGACTAATCAAACAAATACCAAGAAATGCATTTTTGAGTGGTATTTTACTTTCAATTAAAATCTCGCCCTATAAGAATGTACTACAGTACATCTCTTTTATTGTATTTGAACCAAATAGATCTGCCTCTTCTCTCATCTGACCATAATGTATTTCTCCTCTCGTCTACTCTAGGAGGATGTTCCCCTTCCTGAGTTTCAACATCAGCGTTCTGGACCCGTCAGCCCACTACAATGTGTATGTGGACGTGGTCCTGGCTGACCAGCACCACTGGAGGTACCAGGGAGGCAAGTGGGTCCAGTGTGGCAAAGCAGAGGGCAACATGCCAGGTATGATTGTATTCTAATTAAGCAATAAGGCCAGAGGGAGTGTGGTATATGGACAATATACCACTGCTAAGGGCTGTTCTTAAGATAGATGCAACGCGGAATGCCTGCATACAGCGCCTAGCTGTGGTATGTTGGCCATATACCACAAACCCCCGAGGTGCCTTATAGCTATTATAAACTGGTTACTAACATAATTAGAACAGTTCAAAGTAATGTTTTGTCACACCCGTGGTATACGGTCTGATATACCACGGCTTTCAGCCAATCACTGTTCAGAGCTCGATCCACCCAGTTTATAATATTGCCACACCACACTCTCTGTCATCCATACAGCTCCAATCAATGGCATACAGTGGTACAATGAGTGAATCCCCAATACTCCTCCAGAGTAGCCTTGAGAGTTAGAGCATCAATTTGAACTACCACACATCACCGCAGTCATCAAAATAGGTCAACCTGTGTCATAGCAGGTATTGTGGCTGTGTGGCACCGGACTTATTACAGTGTAGTAGTGATAGATGTGGTGGCGGGTTAGAATGTTGTCGTGCCGATGTTAACTGGAGCTGTGATTGTGTAGTATGGCATTTGCTTGTAAATGATTTGTGACGCGTTTATGTAGGCTTATGTGGACTTAGAAAGGGCTCACGATGGCTTCATTAACGTTGTTACTAACTCTTTCCCATAGGGAACAGGATGTATATGCACCCAGACTCTCCCAACACAGGGGCTCACTGGATGAGGCAGGAGGTGTCGTTTGGCAAGCTCAAGCTCACCAACAACAAGGGCAGCTCCAACAACATTGCACAGGTAACAGATGCAGTATGCTCAGAAACTCATTTAAATATGTCATAAAATCCTCATGTTTTATGTTGTTGCTTTTTTGCTGTTTGTGTGTTTGTTCAGTAGTTTGAATATTTATCCACATTAGATTTTCTATTGATGGTGCTTTTGATCGTATTTCATGGTCGTCATAGTAGGGGTGCTATTTATATATATATTTGTAATAATGACAATTACAACAGTACTGAATGAACACTTTTATTTTAACTTAATATAATACATAAATAAAAATCTATTTAGTCTCAAATGAATAATGAAACATGTTCAATTTGGTTTAAATAATGCAAAAACACAGTGTTGGAGAAGAAAGTAAAAGTACAATATGTGCCATGTAAAAAAGCTAACGTTTAAGTTAGAACATGAGAACATATGAAAGCTGGTGGTTCCTTTTAACCAACAACAACCCTAAGCACATAGCCAAGACAATGCAGGAGTGGCTTCGGGACTAGTCTCTGAATGTCCCTGAGTGGCCCAGTCAGAGCTTGGACTTGAACACATTTGAACATCTCTGGAGAGACCTAAAATTATCTGTGCAGCAACGCTCCCCATCGAACCTGACAGAGCTTGAGAGGATCTGCACAGAAGAAAGGGAGAAACTCCCCAAATACAGGTGTGCCAAGCTTGTAGCGTCATACCCAAGAAGACTTGAGGCTGTAATTGCTGCCAAAGGTGCTTCAACAAAAGTACTGAGTAAAGAGTCTGAATACTTATGTAAATGTGGGGGCTGGTGCCAGGTTTCCTTCAGGCGTGACGCTTGGCATTCAGGCCAAAGAGTTCAATCTTCGTTTCATCAGACCAGAGAATCTTGTTTCTCATGGTCAGAGAGTCTTTAGGTGCCTTTTGGCAAAGTCCAAGTGGGCTGGCATGTACCTTTTACCGAGGAGTGACTTCCATCTGGTCACTCTACCATAAAGGCCTGATTGATGGAGTGCTGCAGAGATGGTTGTCCTTCTAAAAGTTTCTCCCATCTCAGAGGAACTCTGGAGCTCTGTCAGAGTGACCATCAGGTTCTTGGTCACCTCCCTGACCAAGGCCCCTCTCCCCCGATTGTTCAGTTTGACCGGGCGGCGAGTTCTAGGAAGAGTCTTGGTGGTTCCAAACTTCTTCCATTTAAGAAGGATGGAGGCCACTGTGTTCTTGAGGACCTTCCATGCTGCAGAAATCTTTTGAAACCCTTCCCCAGATCTGTGCCTCGAAACAATCCTGTCTCGGAGCTCTACGGACAATTCCTTCTACCTCATGGCTGTTCTGTTTTTAATTTTTATAAATTAGCAAACATTTATAAAAACCTGTTTTTCCTTTGTCATTATGGGGTATTGTGTGTAGATCAATGAGGGAAAATAATAATTTTATCAATTTTAGAATAAGGCTGAAAAAGTGAAGGGGTCTGAATACTTTCCGAATGCGCTGTGTTTGTGTATATATAAATATATATTTGTATTCTCACAAATGTAGTGCACTGGGCCTTTACTAGTCCTGTATTAGCAGACCGATATAGCCGTCTGTAGCACGGACAACACATTTGTTTCAGCGCCGCCCCCCTCCCTCCTTTGACCCAAAATTCTCAGCATCCCCCCCTCTCCCCACAGCGAAAAATATCGCAGCACCCCCACCCCCAAACTACTTCCTAAGGCTATGATGGTCGTAATGCTCTTCTATAACTAACTCTCCAGTGCTGTTGCCTCCTAGATGATCGTGCTGCAGTCACTCCATAAGTACCAGCCGCGACTGCACATCATTGAAGTGAAAGACGATGGTTCTGAGGACCCCTTCCTCACCACCAAGGCCCAGACCTTCATCTTTCCGGAGAACCAATTCATCGCTGTCACAGCCTATCAAAATGCAGACGTGAGTCACCTCGCCTGACCTCAACAGCTCATTGGGCTTTCCCTTTTCCATAGCATATCATAGACAATTATAACTTAATTAGGAATAGAAGTATACACGCACAAAGGTGCCAAAGCAGAAGACTTTCCCACGATAGGAAAATAAACTGTGTGTAACCCTCATGAATTATTTCATGCAGTCAGTGATCTCTCTCTCTCTCCCTCTCTCTCTCTTTTTCTAATGCGTCTACGCTCTCACACTCTCTCTCCAACGATCTGTCTGTCCTACCCTTGCCCCCTCTCCCATCCTGTCTCCTGCTATTTCTTACACAGATCACTCAGCTGAAAATAGACCATAACCCCTTTGCTAAAGGTTTCCGGGACAGTTATGACACGTGAGTATGCCAGAAAATAACTGAATTAATAAAGAGAAAACAAAACCCTGCTCTCCAGAGGGGCCTCTCGTCTTGAATGAGAATGTTTAAAGCCGCTCTATGTCTATACAAGCAGGCGCTGAGGCACAGTGCTCACACACCTACTCAGTCCTACTGTATCGACACTAGATATCTCCAACTGATATATAATGTAAAATTGCTAACGCTAGTAGGCCTATGTATTTCTATCTCACAAAGATGTGTTGATATGAGTAGGCGTTAGAAGCCTTATAGTTGATTGAGAGATATTTTTGGCTTAGGTTTTGCCAGGAAGTAACACCTCCCCTGCCTAGGCTGTATGCACCGCCTGACACGGACCGCCTCACCCCATCCCCCAGCGAGGGCCAGCAGTTTTTGGCGGGGACCTGCTACACACAGGGGTACCTGACGGACCAGTACATGAACCCGCTGCCCCAGAACCGATTCTACAGCCGGGAGCACATGGCTGCCATGGGCCAGCAGTCCAAAGACCCCTCAGCCAGCCCCCACAGCCGCTGGTACCTTTCCCCCCAGCAGAGTGTCGCCTCCAACCGGCTGGACTTCAACACCTACGAGAGCGACTTCGCTAGCAACAGCTTCTACAAGCCCTTTCCCCTGCAGACGTCTGCCCACCATGCGCTGGGCTACTACGGGGACAGCCCCTTCGCCTCTGCCAGCGTATCCGTCTCGGGAGCCTCCTCAGCGGCCTGGAGCACCAGCCGGCCCTCCCCTCAGTACCTCAACCACCCCCACCCCAGTAAAGCCGGCCCCAGTCTAGGCTGGTTCAGACCCGTGTCCTCTACCAACTCCTCCTCTTCAGGTCATGCCAGGCTCCACCCCCCATCCCTGCTAGATCCGCTCCGCCCCCCACTACAGGACAAGCCCAAGGAGGCGGGGGGAGAGGACCCCTGGCTGGAACCCCCCTCGGTCAAATCAGTGGACTCGGCCGACTCCGGCCTGTTCGAGAGCGGGGTGGAGAGCAAGAAACCGCGAGTGTCGCCCTACGCCTCTAGCACGGAGAACTCGCCACCCACCCGCAGTGCGGAGGTCTGTGAAAAGGACAGCAGTAGTGACGCTGGCTACTACGGCTTTTATACCCACTGAGCCCCCCACCCACCACGTAAATACCCTCTCCTAGTGTCCTACCCGATCCTCTTTGTGCTTTAGTATCTCCCACATGGCCGTGTGTCTCTGCCTGTCCAATGAAGTCATGTAATGGCGCTGGACTGAAGCTCGATTGGCTACGGAAGTCCAACAACAAAAGGATGAAGACAAGTCAGATATTTTGTACCTCAGCTATTTTCACACACATATATACATGTATATATACTTTACAAATAGAGTAGACCTCTCTATAGCCCAAAAGTGTGGCTACTCTACTCATAAGGCCTTCTCTTTGTGTGTTGGCTACGTGTTTCAGACCAAGGACCCTTTGAGGTCAGACACTAACACTTTGAAGGTGACTGTCAAAGTGTGTAAGGGCCAAAGAGCCAAGGCGATTTGACTGGGTCCACTGACACTGCCCTAGAGACACGTAGACACAACGACACGCAGACCTGTGACTTAAGTCTTTCTAACGTTTGGGGATTAGAAAATAAGACGTCTGCACACCTGCTGACAGACCCCTGCAGGGACTGTCCGGTCTTCCCACGTCACACACACACACACTTACACAATCGCCCACACACTTTCTCTCTCACACACACACATGCTCACGCACAGACATTTCTCTATCCCCCCTACTCTTTTAGTATATGATCACAATCACATGCCCCAATGTACTAAGATGCAGACAAGACTGGTTGCATGTTAATAACATAATTGAATAATTTCTGGCTTGTCCTCTACTGTCTGAGGAGATTGCAACTCCCCCTTGTGACAGCAGTGACAAACTGCACGCTGAGGGTCGAGCACACAGGCGAGAGGCCAGAGGTCAGGTGTCAGAGGTGTGGGGGACCTTAGCCATCTTGATCTGAAGTGGCAACGCTAATCAGCCTCAAGCCCGACGGGCCAGTCTTCCTCTGGTCTTCTGAAGCCTACAGCAGGTCTGTCATTTAGAAATATTGGCCATAGCAGCCAATAGGAGTCGCCACTCTGAAAGACTCACAACACAATGGAATTCAACATATCTCACAGACACTCTGGAGGCAACTACAATAGTGATTCATTTGAATTTGTAAACGCACAAAGGGAACCTAAATCGTTGGATGAATTTACTCTCAGGCTTCCACCCCAGACCATTTCAGGGAGCTGCGTTCGGTATTACAGGGTCAAAGTTTTTGACGGTTTCACTGTAACAGAGGTCGCGCTCTGTGTGATTTAAATCAATCTGAAAGTGTCCCCGTCACCACACAAATAAAGACCACAATCAATAACTGCATTAAAACGGGGGCCACTCGGACAACACACACTGGAAATCCTTACTAACAGAGAGCTGGTAATGACACACACAAACACACAGACACAATCATAATGCCAAAAGCCCATTATATGGCCTACACAGGGTAATGGTAATATAGGGTAATATTTGTATTTATTTATTGGATTTGATGACCTCTGTTGCTTCTCCATTTCCACCCACCCCGATACCAGGCAAATATGTATCCTAGGGCTAAGAGAGAGCCAAACAGACAGGGTACATGTAGCCTATGTATTGTCACTCCCAGGCTTGGTTAGGGTGACCTGACAGACCGTGTCCACCCCCAGACGTTAGGTTCATCATGTCGTGACAAAGGCGCAGCTTCCTGGCAAGGTGACAAGAGATCTATATATATATATATATAGAGAGAGAGAGAGAGAGAGAGAGAGAGAGAGAGAGAGAGAGAGAGAGAGAGAGAGAGAGAGAGAGAGAGAGAGAGAGAGAGAGAGAGAGAGAGAGAGAGAGAGAGAGAGAGAGAGAGAGAGAGAGAGAGAGAGAGAGAGAGAGAGAGAGAGAGAGCCTCCAGTCTGAGCTGATCAGAGCCCTGGCCTTCACAAGGTGCTAATGACCACAGACAACTATTGGGTGACAGGCAGCCACTCACTCAGAGGACCCTGGGATCGTGGTGGTCTTGAACCACGTATTGCTGGGTTTGTGTGCTCCAATTGCAAGGCCATCAGAAAAGAGACAGGAATGTAATCAAGGCAAGACCTCGTTATTGATCAAACTTCTGTAGCTAAAGTATATGATTACAGTATATGATGCACAGAGGACAGACATGGTATAATTAGCACTTGGTGAGTGACAGGCCAACCATGAAACCATGACTCATAAACACAGTCAACCACACACACTGGAAGGTGACAAACACATCCACTTAAAAAAAAAGAAAAGAAGAAAGGTCTGTGTGTCTAGTCAACACTGCTGGCTGAGATTGAATATACTTAATGTAAGATATAATTGTATAAAAAAAACATACATATACAGTATACTAGATGTTAATTTTGTTGACCTCATCAAAGTGTTTTTATATTATTCATTCATGACTTGTATACAGTAGGTGCCAACTTTCAAAAGGAAATTCTGCCATTTGTGTCAGGCTAATCAGTGATTCTCTGACAGATATTGGAGCAATAGGATGGAAAAGACAATCAGGTCTGTGGTATGGCAGAACTCTATATTAAATATGTTCGTAAACAGAAAGACATCCTTCAACGGAACTAATCTTGACTGCTGTGACACCATCACAATGCAATAATACTGCAGCACAGTAAAGGTCTCGCACATGACATTGGACTGACTTTGTGTTCTTAAACAGGGAAAGGGAATAAACTGGAACTTGAAAAGTCAAGCTAGATGTTTTCTTACGTGGAATCTTATGCGGGACACTGTACAAAAATATTATATTGCTTCCTGAACATTTTTGGTTTTACCCTTAAGCAGTTTAAATTATTTATTTTTTTAAAGGACGAGGTTTCTTAATATATCTTAACTTAAAAATTAAGAGTTATTTCATAAGAGGTGGAGAGTTATTTACGTTATTTAAGTGCAATTATTTATAAGGTGTTCAATATGGCAAGAGCAATTAAAAACGTTGGTTTGATCAAATGCTATGAAAATGTGCTGACATTTGACTCTGTATCTTTTTGTATGTTACACTGGCACTGAACCTGCACTAACATGACAGCTCGTGTGTCTCTGTTGGGGGAAATAGAGAATTCTATATGTGTGGTGTGGACTCCTCAGGACTGCCACCTAGTGGTCATCTCACTCCTTACAATGAGCAAAACAAACCCAACTCGTGACAATAGAAATCTTCCATAAACACTCCATAACCGATGATTATTTTCCATCCTTTAACGTTCATGTCCTCTATATCAGAATAAACCTGTGAATGGGAAATGTAGTCCCCTGGGATTGCTATTGTGTACAGAAGTAATGATGACTTTAAAAGGCTTAGAGAATAAGGGGTAGACTTGAAAGGTCAAATTCTCCATCCAACATTGGATAGTGAATCATGTTCATTTGTGTTTAATGTGCACTGTTTGTCTTGGAGTAGGGCACCTTCCATTCTGTGAGATGAATTATCCTCACGTTTTATAGAGGTGTATAAATCATCATTAACTCAATCGGTCCGAGGAGGCTGGAAAGGGATACGGACTCAGATTATTCAGGAATGCAGTAGAGAAATGCAAAATATTGTGTTTGATTTATTCTAATGTAAAAAAAGACTTGAATGGCAGAAAACAGAGGGGGAAAAAATGTTATTTATTAAAGGTGGCTTACGTGTGTATTGTACTGTTGTTTTTTATTCATGAATTAAAGTTTAACTATCTTAAATCACAACTGTTTGGTTTGATATCTCATTGAATGTAAATACAAACTATTGAATAATAGCCATATATCCATTGTACTGTATATTACACATGTTGATATTAAGTCTAGTTTGATTATAATTTGATTATACTCATAATTCACCATTATAAAAAGTACCTTAAAGCAGATTAATTATGATGAATACAGTACATTCAGTTCCCACTCAACCAGTTTCGACTTGGTAACCCCTTTCATGAGAAATATCTTTAATCATCACAATAGCATTATTAGTGTTAACTAAAATCACAAATCAAAAGCACAACACTTACATTATAAAAAGTAATTTATGTGCAAGCTAGATGACATAGAGAGAGACAAGTTATAGGTTACATTCCCATGTCAAATTGTTTGACTTACTAAAATTAACTCTTGTAAAAGAGAGGTATTTAATACACTAGTGCCACTGAAATAAATATGATTCAACAATAATTCATAAAGGGTCGTATCTTAACTTAAGATCCACTCACGTAACTAAGAATCATGCCTAGATTTCTTTGGGAGATTTGTGAAAATGTTGAGTGATGAAACACAAAAATCGAGTTAGGATTCAGCCCAGAAAGTATAAAATACACATTTCAAAATATACAATCTCTGAAGATTAGTCCACAGTAAATGTTTTCTTGACCTGAGCAAATGAACCGCACACTTCCACCCCTCGAGGCCGCTCAAACTCAAACTCTGGACCGCGAAGCCAGTTCCACTGCTTGTTTTCATTGATCCCCTCTAATCAGGGACTGATTTAGACCTGGCACACCAAGTGGTTGCAATTAATTATCAGGTGGAACAGAAAACCAGCAAGCTCCGGACCTCGTAGGGCAAGAGTTGAATACCCCTGCTCTAGACAGTGTGTCTCAACTCGAGTCCTCCAGTACCCCCCAACAGCATACATTTTTGTTGTTGCCCCAGACTAACTCACCTGATTCAACTCATTCAGGGCTTTGATGATTAGTTGACAAGTTGAGTCAGGTGTGCTTGTCCAGGGCCACAACAGAAGTGTGTATTTTTGGGGTATTCGAGTACTGGAGTTGGGAAACACTGCTCTGGACAGCAAATGCATCTTGATAGAAGAACATAAATGTACACAAACAATAGGGAATGATCGTAACTACATTGCAGTGGACAATACAAGTACCAGTAGAAATGCATTAGAAAAATGAACAAAGTCTCTCTTTATCCTTCTCAGGTGATGGAACAGGTGATGCTACACTTTCAGGGAATTCTGGGAACTATTTTCAATTTGACTGTTCACTGTTGACTGTTCAGTGGATCCAAGTAGTTTCCAGACTTTCCTGGAAGTTTCCTTTGTCTTGGGAGTGCATATACGATGGTGATGATAGAAGGTGGGCTTCTCAGGACAGTTCATCCATGCCTTCATCAATTCCCACCACGTATCCTCTGGGTTTCAATACAGACTTGGGTCATTTTTGTCATTTGATTCTCTCAGGCCACCAAATGGCCCCCGTGTGTTTCTTCACCATAGTTCCAGGTTGTTTGTGTTAGCAAACCCCGGGTTCTCTCTGAATTTCCAATAGGTTCCGTTGGTCAGCCACACATCCCTCCCAGAGGAATCCACAGCTTTCCTGAATATGGAAAATGAACAGAAAATGTAAATCACTGAAAGCATACCTTGAAGTTAGGGCTACAAAACTGTATTTTTTTGGTGAAGTATTATCCTCGACATAAGATGACACACTGATTGTTATTGCTTCAGTATCACTGAAGGCTAAAAGAGCAGGGACTTACTTGAAGAAGCGTGGCTTGTGCTCTTGTCCTTTCTTAGCCAGTTGTTTCCTCCGCTCCCTCTGCACGTCCTCCACTTCTTCTTTAAACTTATCACAATCATCCACCCTCCCATTCTCCAGCATCCTGAGGAAAAGTAAAACCTCATAAAACAATGCTCCAGTTCATCGAACCTATCACATCGTATCTACAAGTCAGGCCCTGAATATTTCCTGGTTCAAAAATGTAAGGCCCTATCAATATAAAAACATGATTTGTAAAATTGTTTAATAATGAATCAAGCCCTCCACGGACCATTGAGGCACCACTCACCTCTGGTCAGGGCGAAGGCGCGAGTCTGTGGGGGGCAGAAGAGGCTTCAAGCCTGGGGTGAGCTCGTTCAGCTCCAGTGCGAAGTTGGAAAAGCCGTAATACAGGTAGTAGTCCTTGGGCTGGGGATCTGCACAGTGAAAGAAGCCAATGAGGTGAGCTACAATAATGAGCTGATGTAACCACAGTCTCAAACCATAATGGCTTTAGTTAGCATACCACTAACCACCTTATCATGCTGAAACATGAGGTGATGTCGGTGGATGGATGGCACGACAATGGGCCTCAGGATCACGTCACGGTATCTCTGTGCATTCAAATTTCCATCGATAAAATGCATTGTCTGTAACTTATGCCTGCCCATACCATAACCCCACCGCCACCATGGGGCACTCAGTTCACAACGTGAACCAGCAAACCGCTCGCCCACATGATGCCATACACGCTGTCTGCCTTCTTCCCGGTACAGTTGAAACCGGGATTCATCCCTGAAAAGCACACTTTTCCAGCGTGCCAGTGGCCATCGAAGGTGAGCGTTTGCCCACTGAGGTCGGTTACGACGCCGAACTGCAGTCAGGTCAAGACCCTGATGAGGATGGCGAGCACACAGATGAGCTTCCCTGAGACGGTTTATGACAGTTTGTGCAGAAATTCTTCGGTCGTGAAAAGTCCCAGTTTCATCAGCTGTCGTGGTTACACGTGGTAACAGCTCTGGTGGACATTCCTGCAGTCAGCATTTTAATTGCATGCTCCCTCAAAACTTGAGACATCTGTGGCATTGGGTTGTGTGACAAAACTGCACCTTTAGAATGACCTTTTACAACTTGGTCTTTCTAAATAGGCTTCCTACATACTAAATATTTTTAATCAATGGGCATCGAACATAATGAGTCCAATTTTCTTTTACAGGAGAAATAAAGCCCTTATAGAAGATTTATGTTTTAAACTCTCTGAGTTTTTTCCTTGTGTGGGTGGGATACTCACTTGGCTTCCAGATACACTGCGGAGTGGGAAAAGTGTCACAGAAGATGCCCTCATGCCACAACCCCCCAAACCGGTGGATAACACTCCCAGTCTGGTCCAGCACAGTGCCCTGCACCTCGTTGTTGTTGGTATCCGACCCCCAATAGCGGGACTTGACAAAGGTGATCTTACAGGTGCATGCGTTGCTGTTGAGGTTACGGATGATAACCTCCCCATAGTGCTCCAGGTAGCGCTGCTGGCTGAGGACATTATGGACACAGGTCACTACTTTGTTCCACTCATAGTGGTCCCCGAACCTGAAAGAGTGATTGAAGGTAGAGCATTTCACATTTTCATTTCTAACAGCTTGAGAGAGCAGATAGTAAAGAAATGGCCACCAGGACCAAACAATTACCTTGGGAGAGTGACGTTCACCATCCCTGTTGGCATGATCTCCAGTGACTTTCCCCAGAACTTATTCTTCCACCGCTGGTCTGTTCAGGTGACATAAATATGTTGTGTTCCATGAGGAACATTATTGATAAAAATGTACGATAGTATAGTTACAAAAAAATCTTAAAATGGTTCAGAACAAATGTTAAGACGCTTATCGCTAGCTGACTAGAATAAAGGTTTTGTTCATTTATAATCAAGAAATATAATTTATAATCAAGAAATCTCACCCTGCCACAAGGAGAAGTTATCTGAGTCTGCGTGACATGCAGAGATGGGGGGATGGTGGCAAACCTAATGAAAGACACGAATGGTTTAGTCTGAATCTGACAGAACTAGTCGGACCTGGTCACTCGTCATTTCTGCTGAGGGATGTCAGAGAAGGTTCAGTCCTCCTACCTGCTCACTGATGTAGCGGAAGCCCTTGTCCTCTCTCAGACATTCATAGGTCTCCCCCAGGAGTGGATTAAAGGGCTTGTAGCGGTTGCGGTAGTGAGCCGTAGCATAACCAGAGATGGCAAAGGCACCAATGTAGACCTGCACAAGAACAGAGAAAGACCTTCAGTCTTCTAATCTAACATACTGCAGCTGTTGTTACGTGGTTTCGTTTCAATCCTGAGGCTCAATGTATACTGTATTCTAGCATATACCTTTGACAGAATGGAAAATCTTTATCATAGTTTATTGATGTGAAAAAATGCTGCTACTTTGAGCACTTTCCCATTCAGTGTCTTTAAGATGTATCTAAAAGCCGTACATCCTTTGCGTTACCAAATATTGAAGAAACATACATTAATGTATATTTTTATTTACCATCCTCTGGTAGGGGTCCTGTGTGTTGTTGGCAGTGTCCAGCAGCTCTGAGTACTCCAGCTCCTCACACAGTCTTTGTATCAGGTTGATGGGCTCGTTGAGAGCTGCAGGCATGGAGACACGGGACAGGTCCTTGCCTATATTGTTGTAGAGGATCTGCATCAGGCCCACATGGGCATTCTCTGGGCAGTGGGCAGGCAGAGTGGTACGGCGGCCGGTGTTCTTGGGCACGACGCTGTTGGGAGCCTTAGAGATGCTGGCACGGTACTCACGAGTGGCCGAAGCTGTGGGGAAAATGTATAAATGTTTCAATACATTGAAAAACAACATTTTTTTATTTTTTTTATTTTTACCCCCTTTTTCTCCACAACTTCGTGATTACGATCCTGTCTCATCTCTGCAACTCCCCAATGGGATCGGGAGAGGCGAAGGTCTAGTCATGCGTCCCCCGAAACATGACTCACCAAGCCGCGCTTCTTTACACCCGCTCGCTTAACCCGGAAGCCAGCTGCACCAATGTGTCGGAGGAAATACCGTTCAACTGACGACATAAGTCAGCCTGCAGGCGTCCGGCCCACCACAAGGAGACGCTAGATCGCGATGAGCAAAGTAAAGCCCCCCTGGCCAAACCCTCCCCTAACCCGGACGACACTGTGCCAATTGTACACCTCCCTATGGGACTCCTGGTCATGGATCGAACCCCAGGCTGTAGTGACGCCGCAACACTGAAAAACTACTTCTAATTGACTGGTTACAGTGCGTGTGCGTGTGCGTGTGTGTGTGTGTGTGTGCGTGTGCGTGTGCGTGTGTGTGTGTGTGTGTTCACGGTCACCATGGCCCTCCTCAGGTTCAGAGTTGCTGGTGGTCCTGTCGCTCAGACCAGACTCGTCAGACTCAGAGGAGCTCCCATTCAGGACGTCGTCACTCGCATCAAAATACTCTGCTGCAGAGTCTGTCACTGAGGGCATGCGGCGGGACTGGTTCCCAGATGCAGTCTAAAGAGAGGGGAAGAGTGACGAACAATAGACACCATGATAAAGACCGCAAAACAGACAGAATCGGCAAGGAAAAGCACTCATAGGTCTATTGTAAACCAAACCTCTCTCCATGAAGGTGTGTACCCTCACCTCAGCCAGTGTGGTTGATTGGTGGTAAGTGTCCTGCAGTCTCTGACGCTCCTGGGCCAAGGCCTCATGCACAGACTTGAGGGACGTGTGCACTGATGGGGACAGGAAAATCAAGATATACACATTTAGCATCAGTAGTAATAACACCTGAAGGCAAAGTGTGTGTGTGTGTGTGTGTGTGTGTGTGTGTGTGTGTGTGTGTGTGTGTGTGTGTGTGTGTGTGTGTGTGTGTGTGTGTGTGTGTGTGTGTGTGTGTGTGTGTGTGTGTGTGTGTGTGTGTGTGTGTGTGTGTGTGTATTTGGCTCTGACCTCTTTGGGACAAAGTACAGATGTCCTGCTGGATCTTCTTGCCTTCAGCGGAGGTGTTGGTGGGAGGGGACAGCTGGGAGCAGACGTAGTCTGGGATGGAGGGTACATAGTCTGGGAGGGAGGGGACAGACGCACCCAGTTGGGAAGAGCTGTTCAGGTGACTGGAGGACAGCTACAAAATTGAGGAATGGTGAAGAATGAAAAAGTAGAACAAACAGAATAACCATTTTCTACAGTATTTGTCAGTCACTGATTCCCCACATTACAGAGATGTTAAATATGTTTAAATGTAGATGGAAAATGAAGGAGAGCTGTGTACAAGCCATGCAATATAACTACTATGGAAGGCTAAAAGCTAGCGTCAAGTTCTAGGAGCATGTATGTCCTACAAGGTTTTAGCCAAAACAAATGTCTTATTTCTCAAACTTTTATCACAACTACAACTTGCAAACTTCCATCTGATAGCAGTGTTTACTGTAAATCGTTGCTTTACTCTGTCCCTAAAGTTACATCTGATTTGATGTTACTTTCCATTGTAAACAAATATACCCCTTTGTCTATATTTGACTGTCTGGACAACATGGAAGAGCTAAATTAGGACTAGTTGTTCCATGCTTTGGCAGTCTGCCTAGTGTCATAGTCGGGACTCACCGATTTTGTAATCCCACGAAAAGGCTTTGGATTAAAAAGAAGCCTAAAAGTTATCAGGGGATTGGGTTGGCTAATACATAAAAGCAACATATTATATTCATAACAGATTGGTTAGTGGTACACAATCACCTTTAGGAATTTCAGGATTTGGGGGATTTAAAAATATCTGCACATTAGTACCAAATCCATTGGAAAATTCACTGGAACAATATCCATAAATCAAAACTAAAAAGGTGAGTCGAAAATGTTCCTAAATCACCTTCACATTTAATCTAAGAACCACAGCTAAAACCAAATGCTTGAAATGTTACAAACCTGTCTTACCATTCCGAGGGCCTCCACTCTTGACATTGTGCGTGAGTGACCCCATATCTTGCCAGACCTGGACTTCTTGGGTTTCTCAAGGGAAAGATTCTTGGTGGAATTAAAAAACAGACTCAGCTTAAATCACTGAGCAGGCATCCCATTGTGCACAGACATGAATTCAACGTGAAATCAACCCAAAGTTTCACTCTGTCATCTGTCATTGGATTTAGTAAAGTTGGGTGAAAAAAATATGAAATTCCCTTTTCAACGTCATCACGTTGAATGTTTTGGTTGAAATGGCATGGAAACATCGTTGATTCAACCAGTTTTTGCCCAGTGGTATAAGCCAGTTGCCTCATTACATTACTAAATTCAAGCATGTCTCACACCCTTGTCCTGCAACTCACTGGTATGCCCATGTTCCAAAGTCACCCCTAGCCCCTGGAAAAATGTGTAGACATGAAACATCTGGATAAGTGTTGATATTTGATCCTAGCCTATAAGACGTCTGGGGTGGAACCATTACCACATTGCTAAACCTATCCTAGGAAGTTGTGGTTTGGCACCGGGCCGTAGTGGTGTTGCTTCATCTCACCTGCATGCTGATGATGCGCTGCAGCTCTCCATTGGTGAAGGCTTGCTGCCCCCCCTCCAGTGACTGCAGCCTCTGGACCAGCCGGTTCAGCTCAGACAGGTCCAACTGACAACGGTTCAGCTCTGCAAAAACAATACAGATGCTGTTAGGCCAGGTCCGAGAACAATTCTACTGGGGAGTTAAGACCTGGACCAAAACACTTGTATCTCCTAACTGTGGTCGTCCGTGAAGTACCATTCAGGAGAATTAGGAGCTAGAGATATTGTTTGCATGAGTACAAAAAAATCCTATATTTATACATTTGGCAGAATGGTGTCGAAGGAGATGGCTGCCGTTTTACGATCCCATAACCAATCGTGCTATTGTGGATGTTTTTTTGCGTTATTTGTAACTTATTTTGTACATAATGTTTCCGCCACCATGTCTTATGACCGAAAAGAGCTTCTAGACATCAGGACAGCGATTACTCACCCCGTACTGGAGGAATACTTTTTCTTCAATAAGTCGGACGGGAAGGGTTTACTTCAGACGCCCGACAAGGCCCTCTTCCCCGTCATTCGCAGGAGAAAGAGACGGAGGTATCGGGGACGAAGGTCCGGGTGCCTTGTAAAGGATCCGTTGCCGAGAGGGTAATCTACCTTTATCATCAGTCCTATTAGCCAACGTACAATCAATTGATAATAAAATAGATGAACTACGATCACGTATATCCTACCAACGGGACATTAAAAACTGTAATATCTTAAGTTTCACCGAGTCATGGCTGAACAACGACATGAATAACATACAGCTGGCGGGTTTTAAGCTTTTTCGGCCGGATAAAACAGTGGCCTCTGGTAAGACAAGGGGTGGTGGTCTATGTATATTTGTAAACAACAGCTGGTGTACGAAATCTAAGGAAGTCTCAAGGTTTTGCTTGCCTGAGGTAGAGTATCTCATGATAAGCTGTAGACCACACTATTTACCAAGAGAGTTCACATCTGTATTTATTGTAGCTGTCTATGTACCACTACAAATCGATGCTGGCACTAAGACCGCACTCAATGAGCTGTATTTGGCCATAAGCAAACAGGAAAATGCTAATCCAAAGGCTGCGCTCCTAGTGGCCGAGGATTTTAATGCAGGGAAACTCAAATCCGTTCTACCTATTTTCTACCAACATGTTAAATGTGCAACCAGAGGGAAAAAAACTCTAGACCACCTTTACTCCACACACAGAGATGCATACAAAGCTCTCCCTCGCTCTCCATCTGGTAAATCTGACCATAAATCTATCCTCCTGATTCCTGCTTACAAGCAAAAACTAAAGCAGGAAGCACCAGTGACTCGGTCAATAAGAAAGTGGTTAGATGAAGCAGATGCTAAGCTACAGGACTGTTTTGCTAGTACAGACTGGAATATGTTCCGGGATTCTTCCGATGGCATTGAGGAGTACACCACATCAGTCACTGGCTTCATCAATAAGTGCATCGATGATGTCGTCCCCACAGTGACCGTATGGACATACCCCAACCAGAAGCCATGGATTACAGTCAACATCCACACTGAGCTAAAGGGTAGAGCTGCCGCTTTCAAGGAGCAGGACTCTAACCCGGAAGCTTATAAGAAATCCCACTATGCCCTCCGACAAACCATCAAACAGGCAAAGCGTCAATACAGGGCTAAGATTGAATCGTACTACACCGGCTCCAACGCTTGTGGGATGTGGAAGGGCTTGCAAACTATTACAGACTACAAATGGAAGGACAGCCGCGAGCTGCCCAGTGACACAAGCCTACCAGACGTGCTAAATCACTTCTATGCTCGCCTCGAGGCAAGTAACACTAAAGCATGCATGAGAGCATCAGCTGTTCTGGACGACTGTGTGATGCGAGTCAGACCTTTAAACAGGTCAACATTCACAAGGCCACAGGGCCAGACGGATTACCAGGACGTGTACTTTATGCATTTGCTGACCAACTGGCAAGTGTCTTCACTGACATTTTCAATATGTCCCTGATTGAGTCTGTAATACCAACATGTTTCAAGCAGATCACCACAGTTCCTGTGCCCAAGAACACAAAGGTAACCTGCCTTAATGACTACCGACCCGTAGCACTCACCTCTGTAGCAATGACGTGCTTTTAAAGGCTGTCATGGCTCACATCAACACTATTATCCCAGAAACCCTAGACCCACTCCAATTTGCATACCACCCCAACAGATCCACAGATGATGCAATTTCTTTCCCACCTGGACAAAAGGAACACCTATGTGAGAATGCTATTCATTGACTACAGCTTAGCGTTCAACACCATAGTGCACTCAAAGCTCATCATTAAGCTAAGGACCTTGGGACTAAACACCTCCCTCTGCAACTGAATCCTGTACTTCCTGACGGGCCGCCCCAGGTGGTAAGGGTAGGCAACAACACATGTGCAACACTGATCCTCAATACTGGGCCCCTTAGTGGTGCGTGCTCAGTCCCCTTCTGTACACCCTGTTCACTCATGACTGCATGGCCAGGCACAACTCCAACACCATTATCAAGTTTGCCGATGGTAGGCCTGATCACCAACATCAATAAGACAACCTATAGGGAGGATGTCAGAGACCTGTCCGTGTGGTGCCAGGACAACATCCTCTCCCGCAACGTGATCAAGACAAAGGAGATGATTGTGTACTACAGGAAAAGGAGGACCGAGCACACCCCATTCTCATCGATGTGCTGCAGTGGTTGAGAGCTTAAAGCAGATTGAGAGCTTAAAGTTCCTTGGTGTCCACATCACCAACAAACTATCATGGTCCAAACACACTAAGACAGTTGTGAAGAGGGCACGACAAAGCCTATTTCCCCTCAGGAGACTGAAAAGATTTGGCATGGGTCCTCAGATCCTCAAAAGGTTCTACAGCTGCGCCATCGAGAGCGTCCTGACTGGTTGCATCACTGCCTGGTATGGCAACTGCTCGGCCTCCGACCGCAAGGTACTACAGAGGGTAGTGCGTATGGCCCAGTACATCACTGGGGCCAAGTTTCCTGCCATCCAGGACCTCTATACCAGGCAGTGTCAGAGGAAGGCCCAAGCGGTACCGGAGTGCCAAGTCTATGTCCAAAAGACTTCTTAACAGCTTCTACCCCCAAGCCATAAGACTCGTGAACAGCTAATCAAAGGACTACCCAGACCCCTCTTTTACGCTGCTGCTACTCTCTGTTTATTATCTATCATGTACATATTACCTCAATTACCTCGACTAACCGGTGCTCCCACACATTGACTCTGTACCGGTACCCTCTGTATATAGCCTCACTATTGTTATTTTACTCCTTCTGTTTAATGATTTGTTACATTTATTTTCTATTTTTTACTTAACACTTTTTTTCTTAAAACTTCTTAAAGCATTGTTGGTTAAGGGCTTGTAAATAAGCATTTCACTGTAAGGTCTACACTTGTTGTATTTGGCGCATGTGACAAATACCATTTTTAAAAATATATTTGAAAGCCCTAACAAAAATTTTTAAAATATATATTTTACCATTATTTAACTAGGCAAGTCAGTTAAAAACTCTACAGGATCGGTGTCCCCCCTGCGGGACGGTTGAGCTAACGTGCGCTAATGTGATTAGCATGACGTTGTAAGTAACAAGAACATTTCCCAGGACAAAGACATATCTGATATGGTTAGAAAGCTTAAATTCTTGTTAAAAACAAATTCTTATTTACAATGACGGCCTACACCGGCAAAACCTGGACGACACTGGGCCAATTGTGCGCCGCCCTATGGGACTCCCAATCACGGCCGATTGTGATACAGTCTGGATTTGAACCAGGGTGTCTGTAGTGACACCTCAAGCACTGAGATGCAGTGCCTTAGACCGCTGCGCTACTCGGGAGCCCTGAGTGTATATAACTATAACATATTGGGTGTACTTTGTATATAAGATAAGAGTGCAGTACCTTCAGCACAGCTGTCTGGGTCATGAGTCTGTTGTAACCAGGCTGACACCTTCCCATTCACCCCAGGGTTGACCGAGGGAAACTCTGACAGTGTTGGTGCAGCTATCTCACCCATGTAAGAGCCTGTAGTGCTTTGGTAGTGTTGGTAGGAAGACTGGTATACGGACGAGAGAGAGACACAGACAGACAGACAGACAGACAGACAGACAGACAGACAGACAGACAGACAGACAGACAGACAGACAGACAGACAGACAGACAGACAGACAGACAGACAGAGACAGAGAATCAAGAGAATCAAGAGAATCAAGAGAATCAATACAAAACTATGAACCACCATCACTGCCAACAGAGACTGGATCTCTACAAAGAGAATTTACCACGTCCTGCATGCCGTTCCGCTGTGCTAGTCCAGCCACACTGGTGCCCTGGGACAAGGCCTGGAGGAAGCCATTGTGCACTTGAGCAGCCTCGTTCTTCTTGAACATGCGATGGGCACTCAGCTTGGTCACCCAGATGTAGAACAGGTCATGACTCTTGGCCTAGGAGACGAAAGAACAGGAAGAGTGGCATCAAGTTCATTTGAATTACTACAGGCATCTAAAAGTAATCCCAAAAAGATAATCCAACTCAACTGTTCTTCAAATTAACCTTGTGTAACAGTATAACTTTAAACCGTCCCCTCGCCCCGACACGGGCGAGAACCAGGGACCTTCTGCACACATCAACAACTGACACCCACGAAGCATCGTTACCCATCGCTCCACAAAAGCCGCAGCCCTTGCAGAGCAAGGGGCAACACTACTAATAGGTTTCAGAGCAAGTGACGTAACTGATTGAAACGCTAGTAGCGCGTACCCGCTAACTAGCTAGCCATTTCACATCCGTTACACTTGGACAATACTCAACTTAGTTTATTAAGTTATTTAATCATAATGTACACTGCCGTTCAAAAGTTGGGGGTCACTGAGAAATGTCCTTGTTTTTGAAAGAAAAGCACACTTTTTGTCCGTTAAAATAACATAGAATTGATCAGAAACACAGTGTAGACATTGTTAATGTTGTAAATGACTATTGTAGCTGAAGAAGTCAGATTTCTTTATGGAATATCTGCATAGGCGTACAGAGGCCCATTATCAGCAACCATCACTCCTGTGTTCCAGACGCGTCACAAGTCCTCAACTGGCAGCTTCATTAAATAGTACCAGCAAAACACCAGTCTCAACGTCAACAGTGAAGAGGCGAATCTGGGATGTTGGCCTTCTTTTTTATTTTATTTTTATTTTATTTATCCGTTATTTTACCAGGTAAGTTGACTGAGAACACGTTCTCATTTGCAGCAACGAGCTGGGGAATAGTTACAGGGGAGAGGAGGGGGATGAATGAGCCAATTGTAAACTGGGGATTATTAGGTGACCGTGATGGTTGAGGGCCAGATTGGGAATTTAGCCAGGACACCGGGGTTAACACCCCTACTCTTACGACAAGTGCCATGGGATCTTTAATGACCTCAGAGAGTCAGGACACCCGTTTAACGTCCCATCCGAAAGACGGCACCCTACACAGAGCAGTGTCCCCAATCACTGCCCTGGGGCATTGGGATCTTTGTTTTTTTAGACCAGAGGAAAGAGTGCCTCCTACTTGCCCTCCAACACCACTTCCAGCAGCATCTGGTCTCCCATCCAGGGACTGACCAGGACCAACCCTGCTTAGCTTCAGAAGCAAAATCTTCTATGCAGAGTTGCAAAGAAAAAGCCATATCTCAGACTGGCCAACAAAAAATTAAGATGGGCAAAAGAACACAGACACTGGACAGAGGAACTCTGCCTAGGCCAGCATCCCGGAGTCGCCTCTTCACTGTTGACGTTGAGACTGGTGTTTTGCTGGTACTATTTAATGAAGCTGCTAATTGAGGACTTGTGAGGCGTCTGTTTCTCAAACTAAACACTATAATGTACTTATCCTCTTGCTCAGGGCCTCCCACTCCTCTTTCTATTCTGGTTAGGGCCAGTGTGCGCTGTTCTGTGAAGGGAGTAGTATACAGCGTTGTACGAGATCTTCAGTTTCTTGGCAATTTCTCGCATGGAATAGCCTTCATTTCTCAGAACTAGAATAAACTGATGAGTTTCAGAAGAAAGTTATTTGTTTCTGGCCATTTTGAGCCTGTAATCGAACCAACAAATGCTGATGCTCCAGATAATCAACTAGTCTAAAGAAGGACAGTTTTATTGCTTCTTTAATCAGAACAACAGTTTCAGCTGTGCTAACATAATTGCAAAAGGGTTTTCTAATGATCAATTAGCCTTTTAAAATGATAAACTTGGATTAGCAAACACAACGTGTTTGGTTGCTGATAATGGGCCTATGTACACCTATGTAGATATTCCGTAAAAAAATCTCCCGTTTCCAGCTACAATAGTCATTTACAACATTAACAATGTCTACACTGTATTTCTGATCAATTTTATGTTATTTTAATGGACAAAAAAAAAAAAAAATGATTTTCTTTAAAAAACAAGGACATCACTAAGTGACCCCAAACTTTTGAATGGTAGTGTATGTAGCATAGTCAACAAGCTAAAATAAGGTAAAAGGGACGGGGCATACCTTCATGTGATATAGAATGTCTCCTGCATCCAAATTGATACGATTGGATTTCTTGTTGATTGACATGACTGCAAGGCTGACATCTAATGAACCATGGAGCTTTCCCCTTGTGATCTTTAAAGTAAAAAATAAGTGCTTTCCATTATTAATGGGGAGATTTTCATAATTGAACTAAAATATATAATTAAGGGAATGTGCACTTACATCTTGTTGGGTTTTGGAATATCGCAAGATCCCTGTTTCCAACACAAAGTACCTCTGAAAGTAGGATAAACACATGAATTAAGGCCAAAATGAACTAATTTCCAAAATAGTGATGAATGGACAGTTTGCTGACCTTGTGCCAGCCTTTCAGGGGCCATTTTCTCCTCTTGAGGAGGTATCCTTCACAGATGCCTGGGATGGTCAGGTCCGGGGGGTTGTCACCTGACGTCACGTCCACCTGAAGGTCGTCCATCACCTCCCAATCTTTAATGTTCTGAGGGTGAGACAACACCATACCAGACACATCAACAACCATCTAGAGACAGTCCTGTTGTTTGTGAAATGTTAACATCCAGTTTGAAGTTTTGTTTGGATATTTGATATTTAAACAAGTGCAGGATGGGCCTAAAACTCCTAGAATTTTATTCATTCTGTCAGTGACTGTAAATGTGTTGATTGTTTATTGAATTTGTTGATGTTTTGTCATTGTGACTCTCTCTTGGCGGAAGAGACATACTCACCCGGGAGTGACGGGAGGAGGCAGTGCTACTGCTCCGAGAGTGGGTGGGCTTGTTGCAGGTGGGAGGGGTCTTCTCCAGGCCACTCATCAGCGATTGGCTGCGGTTGAGCGTGGCCCCGTAAGGATTTTGAAATGATTCCATTTTTGAAATTATGTCAGGCTTCCCTCCCTTGTGTTATTGGTAGATTTTTCCAGTGAGACTGTCCTGCTACAAACTCCCTGTCATCTCAGGAGGGTATGGGTCTGAGAAAGAAAGTAAACACATGAAACGTGAGCAATAATCAAACAACCTTTACAGGGGGAAAAAACGATGACTTATGAGGACAACACAGACACTGACACTGGAAGGTTTTGAAATAGTTGTCATTCAAGATGATCTCAATGGCATCTCAACAGAGCTGCATTCTTGGCCGGAAAAGAAAAAGAACACTAAAATCCTATGCACCCTTACCCCAGAGGTGTCCAACACTCCCGAACACTGACACGAATCTGTCAAACAAACTAAACTTCGGAGAACTTGAGGGGACTCACTCTAATCTGGTTCCCAGAGAGATGCTTCACGTGAACGCATAGCCTAGGCTTACCTGGATCGTACTGGATCTAGCTTGTTCACCTCGGGAATGACTGAATTCTGTCAGGAAACAAATACTCTCTCACTAAAGACAAATCTAGGCAGTGCTATAATTCTGCAATAGTAGCCAGCCTCACCTCAACTTCTGGGGTAGACCAAATGGGTGTGGAAATGGACTTGTGTGTAGCTTTTGTTGAGTAAGTTGCACATTATGAATTGTTAACTGGACAATTGTTTGCTGCAATGATGTGAATAAGAGGCTGAAGAGACTCTTCGCCATGTTTGATTCACAAATCTCTTGTCTGAGGTCGTTGCATGAAGATATGAGGCCTGTATTCATAACTTGTCAGCAGGTGTTATTTCTAAAATACTAAAACCACATCTAGGTATTGGCAAATGGTTTCAATGGGGGCTTGTGACAGAACCTGAGATCCCTCTCAGCCTTGAACTACAGGTATTTGTGCCACTGAGCTATTTAAGATCAATGTCAGATTTCCCATCTAGTGTAATAACCATTTCCATTTCAATATACAGTAAAGGAAGAGCCATGATATCAGAGGCCATTGCCTGTAGGCTGGTAAGAATTGTGCTCACTTCCTCCCAACAGGCTGGGAATCTGAGAACAGGATTAGTAACCTTCCTTCTAATTGGCTTAGCCAAGTCTTTTTTTAAGCAATACCCCACCTGCACATGCAATAATGACATCACAAGGCAGAGAACACTGAAGCTGGTGGTGACAACAAAACAAAGTTTGAGGCCTATGTATGGGAGTGCTAGGACTATGCTAAAGTTACACATCTACAGCCATCAAAAACACAACAGATGATGTGTATTAGGCTGTGAGGCTGTGTGTCCATGTGCACCCATGCAGGCTTGGCTTGGATTGGTGTTACATGTGATGGTTGAGGACAGAGGTAGGGATGGGTGCCTCTCTGATCTCAGTCAGGAAAGCATGTGGCAGGAACAGGATAATGAGATTTGTTGCTAGCCAAGCTTCAATCTTGCTTACTCAACACAGAAAAATACACAATTACAGTGCATGCTCATGCTCTGTGTATTGCCTTGCAAGGCATTTTTAAGCGGGCAATTTATCCATTGGATTATGAATACTATGTGGAGATGTTGAATGCTAGGTGATGTTTATGGTTTACATTTGATCACACCAGCTATCTATACGTTCAAGGGACCACTTCCAACTAACTGAATCTATTTATTTTATTTTGACAGGGAGTCAATGAAGGATGAAGGATATGTCAGTCAAAACAGCCAAATAGGCCTACACGATCTAAACGTGAATCGATTCACAATTGCAAATATACACATGTCCTGACGTATTTCGCACCCATAGTAACCTTACTATAAGGTTATTATAGTAAACAAAAAAATTTACGAAAACTAATCATGAAAAAACTATTTAGCAAACTGAAATAAAATAATTAACAAACCCGTTTTAAAAACTAAAACTATACTGAAACTATTATCTTTGACTCCAAAACTAACTAAAATAAAGTTAAAATCATGAATTATGTTCGTATACTACATGGACACACCTGGCCTGCACAGCTGTGTAAGGGAAAACTGGAATATAACATTGCGGATAAAGTTTGGAATGACAATTTCATGTGTACCACATCTAAAGAGCTGCATCACTATACTGAGAGCTTTGCCGTCTCTAAAAGGACGATTCACTGTTGGGGTAAGTTTCTCAAAAACAAGTAAAATCTCAAAAATGGTGGCTGGACCCTTCTATAACATGCCATTTACATAAACAAAAATAGAGATTTGGTTGTAAAAAAATACAACTTCTCCTTTAGGCCTTTTAATGCTTGTTGTTGTTACGGAAATGTACCCACTAATACGATTTACTTTGTGCATCTACGTCATCTCGCTGAGTCTACCTTTATAACTAACCAAACCTATGACCTGACCCATCACCTTATGCATTACTGCCCCACAGTGGCAAGAAGTTAAATCCCTAAAAATACAAAAACGATAGGCCCATAACGGAGTGGCTGCGGTTCCGGATTTTCAGGAACCCGAATTGCTGTTGCTAAAAATACGGAGATTTCTACGCAAGCGGGAACCACTAGTCTACCTCCTTTCAGCTGCTGCTCAGTGCTGTCACTCTGAGTTCACAGATAGAACAAGGAGCCAGCTGTTTCACCGTATGTATACATCTGTATGGAGTGAGGTGGCACTGGGCCGACATGCTGATGATTTTCTCACCAAAGAAAAGTCAGATCTCAATAAAGTTTTCTATTCCCAAAACTATTATATGTTGCAAACAGAGCACACTAAGTTTTGTAGACGTAACCCTTTGCCAAAATGTTGTTTTACAAGGAGTGCAAGGGTGAATTTAGTTATTGTATACGTGCACTTCACAGAGAAGGCGTTCCCTAACAGAAATATGCAAATACATGCTAGAACACGCCAATAGGATCTCGCTAGCTCATGCTTGGCTCTGCCCACCTCCTCGCTTATTCTGCTCACTATGCTTAATTTACTCCCATTGAAAACGACACAGATGAACTATCTTGGGTTGGTTATAAATATCTTTGGTGACTCCGCTGCCGCTTGAACACAAATCAGTTCGAACAAACTTCCCACTGGGCACAAACTGGTGGAATCAACGTTGTTTCAACGTCATTTGCCAACGTATTGTGGTGTGGACTCTACATGGAAATACATTGTACCTTCAAAGGGGAATTAAGAACTATTCTACCGCGCTGATATACGGTGTGCGTTATTTAAGCAATAAGGCCCGAGGGTTGTGGTATATGGCCAATATACCCCCTTATTGCTTAATTCTAAACTGCTTCAGCCCTGAATGCTGATTTGCTGACCGTGGTATACAGTACATTCAGAAAGTACTCAGACCCCTTCACTTTTTCCACATTTTGTTACGTTACAGCCTTATTCTAAAATCGATTAAATAAAAAATAAGCCTCAATCTATACACGATACCCCATAATGACAATGCGAAAACAGTTTTTTTTACATCTTTGCAAATGTATAAAAATAAAAAACGGAATTACATTATTTACATAAGTATTCAGACTGTTTGCTATGAGACTCTTCCTAGAGCTGGCCGCCCGGCCGAACTGAGCAATCGGGAGAGAATGGCCTTGGTCAGAGAGGTGACAAAGAACCCGATGGTCACTCTGACAGAGCTCCAGAGTTCCTAAGTGGAGATATGAGAACCTTACAGGATAACCATATCTCCATTTTTATATATAGAAATCTGCAACATTTTGAAAAACCTGTTTTTGCTTTCATTATGGAGTATTTTGTGTAGATTGATGACAAGTTTTTTTTATACATTTTAGAACAAGTCTGTAACATAACAAAATGTGGAAAAAGTCAATGGGTCTGAATACTTTTCGAATGCACTGTATATATTTTTTATTTATATATTTTTTTATTCCGATTTTTCAGGGGGTGCTGCAGCTACTTCCTGCGGCTGTTCCCAGACAGGCAGTTAATAGCGATTTAATGTTCTTTTTTCATTATCATTGCAAACATTGGCTAAACAGGAGGCAAACTGCTGGCTATATGGCGGCATAACTATAAAGATGACATAATCACACAAAACGCTTATTGTTTTGCCCCATTGCAATGTATAGACTGCGTCTTGCTTGTGCCAGCTATGGCAATATCCCTTACAACAGCCTTCATATATTTTTGGGGAACATTGTTAAAAAATATGAGGCAAATATAGGCTACATCATCATATCAATCAAATTGGTTGAGTGTTCAGAAGAGGGTGAGTAGAGAAACGTGAATTTGTGTGTAAAATAATAAATGCCCAGAACGTGACTCAGATCCTTAGATTTAAGAAATAAGTTTCCAGAAGGGGGGGACGGGGGGCGAAAACTCTGTGTTCAGAGCCCCAGCCAACACATGAATGGCTCCTAGCCTCCATCGCATAGGCTACTTTCTGTCCCTACTAAAACTAAAACTGACATTTAATAATATAAAAAAGAAAATGAAATGTTTTTATAAAACTTTAAGTAAATAAAAACTAGCAAAGTGAATCGAAAAACTAACTGAAACTTAACTGAATTTAAAATAAAAATCTTAAAACGAATAGAAATAAAAACAAATATAAAAACACCAAACGAGGCCTCCCGAGTGGCGCAGTGGTCTAAGGCACTGCATCGCAGTACTAGCTGTGCCACTAAAGATTATGGGTTAGAGTCCAGGCTCTGTCGCAGCCGGCCGCGACCGGGAGACCCATGGGTCAGCGCACAATTGGCCCAGCGTCGTCTGAGTTAGGGGAGGGTTTGGCCGGCAGGGATGACCTTCTCCCATCGCGCACTAGCGACTCCTGTGGCGGGCAGGACGCAGTGCACGCTGACACGGTTGCCAGGTATACAGTGTTTCCTCCGACACATTGGTGCCGGCTGGCTTCCGGGTTAAGTGGGCATTGTGTCAAGAAGCAGTGCGGCTTGGTTGGGTTGTGTTTCGGAGGACGCGCGGCTCTCGACCTTCGCCTCTCCCAAGTCCGTACGGGAGTTGCAAAGATGAGACAAGACTGTAACTACCAATTGGATACAACGAAAATTGGGGAGAAAAAGGGGTCAAATAAAAAAATATAACACAAAACTATAATAACCTTGATACACACTATGAAAGTCGAACATTCCGACTGAAGCACGTTTGCTCACAATCAGTTGGAAGTGCTTGTGTCTAAATGCAAATTAAAAGTCCTGCATATCACCTGTTCTGTGAGGTGTGACCGCTTATAGCTCTATGGGTGTTGTGAGGGACAGCTCTGGTGGGCTAGTCGTTGGAGCGTATAGGAGAAGACTTTTTTTTTTTACTCCTAGTGAGTCGAGTGAAGATAATAGCACAGAGAGTGAGAATGAGTGGGTTACAGTGGCAAAGAAGAAGGGAAACAAGAGAAGTCAAGTTGTGATGGAAACTAGGAAACCCCTAGACTCATGTTTTATCCAAGTGAGGGTGTTGGATCAATGCTACCTGGGAAATCCATTTAATGTCTCGAGGAAAATCGGGTATGTGTTGGAGGAAAGTGTGGAGTTGGTGAGAGTCACAAGTGTGTCTGCGGAGCACCCTCAAAAAGATATCGGAGTGGAAATGTTTCCTGTATGGATCTTCGAAGCAGGGCGCATATCAAGGAGGCAGAAGCTATAACTGAAGACATAGATGGAGTGGTTGGTGCATGTCGACTGACCCGTATGGTGGATGGAGAAAATAAATTAACTTCATCCATACTACTGTTCTTTGATGAAGAGTCTCCCCCTATTCATATAAAGTTAGGATTCATGAAATACCATGTAAGAGCTTTTGTGCACAAGCCCCTTCAGTGTCATTAGCGCAAAATATTTGGCCATGTGTCAAGTGTGTGCAGAAGGGAAGAGTATCATATGCCAGATGAAGTGAAATTCTGCAACTGTGGAGGCGAACATGGACCCAAATTCCTGGAGGGTGAAGGAGACCGAGGTGGCAAGAGCAAGGTGTGTTCATTGTGTCTCCTATCTGGAGGAGGTGAGAAGAATGGAAGGAACGAGTGGTGGGAAAGAAACAATGATAGTAGAGCCACCACGAAGAGTGAAGGTTTCTCATCAATCGAGGGATAGTGAAATGCTACATGTTAAAAAGGTGGACTTTGTATTATTTTACTTCAATGGTCATAAACTGTACAGCACAAGCGGAGAAGAGTCAGAGAAAATTGGAATCATTGTGAATGCAGCTGAACGTTTCTTGGGTCTTTGTGATTTCACAGCTGAGGCCTTGCAAGAAATCCAGTCGGTGAATGTTTTGCCCTCACAAGCCCCTTATTTTTATTTTTTTAAATTAAATGGGGGGGATGGAATGTGATTGAATAAGTGAGATGGGTTTTGTTTGTTGACTTGTCTATTTTATATTTTGGATGATGCCGTTTATCTCCCTTTCCCCAATGGATTTTTAATTATACCCTGTCCAGCTGGTGGCAGTAATACACCATTAATTTTGGATGCCAACAGCACTGACAACCGGTAAAGAAAGAGAAATATTCTGGCTTGTAAGAAACATTTACACGATTTTGCACTCCAGTGTTTCAGGCTGTATGTAACCAATTAATTGTGTTTTACAGCCCGATTAATCAGACAGGTTGGTGATTTGTCTCGTCCATTGAAATACGGTTGTGTAAGAATCGTGTCAAAAAGGTGTATAGTAATTTGACCTTTTATATTATAATTTCTCAGTGTAAAGTTCCAAAGGTTTACTAAACCGTATCGCAAACCCTTGGGACTTTTGTACACATTGGCAGAAACTGTATTTGCTCTGGCGTTGCTCCCAATTGTACTGGGTTGCAAAAGAACAGTCTGCGGGAAGCCAGAAGTTAAATAAAATTCCATTTCAACTTACTGTGCCTGGTGGGCAGAACGATTACTCCTTAAAACAGAGTGAATTTGAGACAAAATATCTCAAGGAAATTATTATTAAACAGATTTTCCAAACGCGAGTCTGTTGTAGACCCACTTTCTCTGCTTACCTCATGTCAACAAAAAAAGTCCCCCACAAGGCCGTCAAATGAAAGGCACTCATTCAATATAATTTTTGGGGGACTAAAATAAAACTGGTCAGTTTGTCACTTTCAACAGGGCCAAGTACAGAGAGATCCTTGATGAAAACCTGCTCCAGAGAGCTCAGGACCTCAGACTGGTGTGACGGTTCACCTTCCAACAGGACAATGACCCTAAGCACACATCCAGACAACGCAGGGGTGGCATCGGTACAAGTCTCTGAATGTCATTGAGTGGCCCAGCCAGAGCCCGGACTTGAACCCGATCCAACATCTCTGGAGTTGTTGGATCGGCCCCGTCGATGAGAATGGGGGAGTGCTCAGTCCACCTTTTCCTGTAGTCCACAATCATCTCTGTAACCAAGACTAAGGAGATGATTGTGTACTACAGGAAAAGGAGGACCGAGCACGCCCCCATTCTCGTCGACAGTGCTGTAGTGGAACAGGTTGAGAGCTTCAAGTTCCTTGGTGTCCACATCAACAACAAACTAGAATGGTCCAAACACACCAAGACAGTCATAAAGAGGGCACGACAAAGCCTATTCCCCCTCAGGAAACTAAAAAGACTTGGCATGGGTCCTGAGATCCTGAAAAGGTTCTACAGCTGCAACATCGAGAGCATCCTGACTGGTTGCATCACTGCCTGGTACGGCAATTGGTCGGCCTCTGACCGCAAGGCACTACAGAGGGTAGTGCGTACGGCCCAGTACATCACTGGGGCTAAGCTGCCTGACATCCAGGACCTCTACACCAGGCGATGTCAGAGGAAGGCCCTAAAAATTGTCAAAGACCCCAGCCACCCCAGTCATAGACTGTTCTCTCTACTACCGCATGGCAAGCGGTACCGGAGTGCCAAGTCTAGGACAAAAAGGTTTCTGAACAGTTTTTACCCCCAAGCCATAAGACTCCTGAACAGGTAATCAAATGGCTACCCGGACTATTTACATTGTGTGCCCCCCCACCCCCCCAACCCCTCTTTTTACGCTACTGCTACTCTCTGTTTATCATATATGCATAGTCACTTTAACTATACCTTCATGTACATACTACCTCAATTGAGCCGACCAACCAGTGCTCCCGCACATTGGCTAACCGGGCTATCTGCATTGTGTCCCGCCACCCGCCACCCGCCAACCCCTCTTTTACGCTACTGCTACTCTCTGTTCATATATGCATAGTCACTTTAACCATATCTACATGTACATACTACCTCAATCAGCCTGACTAACCACTTTTTTATTTTTTTACCTACCTATTGTTCACCTAACACCTTTTTTGCACTATTGGTTAGAGCCTGTAAGTAAGCATTTCCCTGTAAGGTCTACACCTGTTGTATTCGACGCACGTGACAAATAAACTTTGATTTGAAATAGCTGTGCAGCGACACTTCCCATCCAACCTGACAGAGTTTGAGAGGACCTGCAGAGAAGAATGAGAGAAACTCCCCAAATACTGGTGTCCCAAGCTTGTAGCATCATACCCAAGGAGACTTGATGCTGTAATCGCTGCCAAATGTGTTTCAACAAAGTACTGAGTAAAGGGTCTGAATACTTATGTAAATGTGATATTTCCTCGGGGAGGGTTAAATAAATTTGCTAAAATAAAAAAATAAAAAAATATGTTTTTGCTCGGATTATGGGTTATTGTGTGTAGATTGATGAGGGGAAAAAACAATTTAGTCCATTTTAGAATAAGGCTGTAACGTAACAAAATGTGGAAAATGTCAAGGGGTCTGAATACCTAACGCACTATATAGGTTCGAACCTAGGTTTTGCCTTTTGAATTAGAAAAATTGTATTTAAACAAATGTTTTACTTCTTCCAATGACTTGCCAAACCTCGGTCTGTTCTGTCGAGTCTGCTTTGCGACGAGTTCCTGGAAGTATCGCGATGTTGTGCCTCTGGGATTGAAAACTCTGATGCCACTGTCTGACAATTGTGTGAGTGTACCACAGGATGAAGGGGGTGATCAAACAAGTGAGTAAATGTGCTATGTGGTTAAATAATACAAACTACTTGTTATTCTCAAGAAAGCACTATGCAAAAAGGCATAACCTTGGGCCTCATCACAAGGGTTAAATAGGGGCAAGGAGGCCCTTATCTAAAGCCCATTATGAATTATTGTCACACACAACTTGACTCATGGTCTGAACTGAACAAAGCCATTTTAAGCATGGCACAAGTTTAAAATGTGTGATTTTTTTGTTCAACCATCATCTATTGATTAAACATCTCATTCATAGCCATAAGATCCTAGTCTGATTAATGATGTGCTTAATAAAGTGTTAAAACAAATGTATTCTATAATAGCCAAATCTATAATTATCTGATATTATTGCAATATTTATGTCCAATCGCAACATTTTGAAATGGGTCAACCCAATAAATACTGTAGCTTGTTTTGGTTATGTGGTTGTTTGTTTAGTTGGCTAAAGTGGACATGTTGAAATTGCAATTCATATACAATTCTTGGAATTCCCTTTCCTGAAAAGTCCTCTCGTCAAACTACACATTCCATAAATGCAAATATCAGTCTGTGTGCTTACCTGAAGTTCATGTGTGACCACTCTCATCACGGTAATAATGTTTTCTTCAAATGTCCAACAAACTTTGTGATTTCCCATTTGTTTGTCAAATCACAGAGCCTCACCATATCGTTGAACAATGGCTTTCTCAACAAATATGCGGGAAAAACAAGAAATGCCTTCAAAAAGTGTTGTAGAAACTGCCAATGACGGCTTCCCTGTCCTCACGCAATGAGCAAAATGCGCATCCCCCAAATCCATGGAGAGCTGTGCCACTGCGCATTGTGGCCAGGGCATTATCCGCATTAGCCTAAGGAATTAGATGTGCTTATGGGGTGTTGCTAGACATGTAGACCTGACAATTTACGGCGCACCTAGGCTTGTCTGACCCTATATCTCCATTGGATAACTGCATGTTTACAAGAAATTTAAATCAAGTCTCTTCAATGTTGTTCTGCAGCACAGAATACACATGACAGACTGACATGATGTAAAAAGCTATTTTCTATAGTTAAATAAGAAATTCAAGAGGGCTATTTGAACAGGATACTTCATGTGCTTTAGCACACACACATTCAATGAATACGCAACCCTGTGGGTTAGTAGGGCTTGCCCTGTGACAGACTGCTATTGAATTGAGATGAATATGTTAGGTTCTCTCCCACAAACCCAGAATAGCAGCGGTAATCGGTAATAGACTGACCCAGATGAACATTCTGTAATCCCCAGATTAGCATTTGTCAGGATCTCCCGAGACCACTTGTGTTTATTTTGGCTAGCCTGATTCTCATTACTATTGCAACATGCATGACTCTTGGTAATGACTTTTGCAAATGTCTACTCAGATTTTGATATATTAAAAAAGGATCACCCCAGACGATGACCTCTTAACCTCTTTAACCAAGTAGGTTGGTGCGTTTACTTTTTTGCTGGAGCAGCAATGAGAGGTGGGCGGGGTGGCGCTGCAGCATGGAGGCTGTCTGAGGGGTCATCGTGGTCAGTCTCTCCCTGAACCAGGGTCACTGACAACAGCTTGGCATAGTTCAACACCCCCGGCTGACTCAGCAATGTCTTCCATATACGAGCCCCTAAAACAGTGGGAGGAAAAGTAAGACATTACACAATTGCTTGTATTATAGTATCTTCACTGAAGTCATGTAATACAGTTTTGCTATACTGGTAGTAGGACCATCAGATTGTACTTACCCAATAATACCACCTGGGGGCTGGTCCTCAAACTCAGAAACATCTGCTTCACCTTTGGCTCTTTACTAACAAATATAACAGTCTGGCCATTGAATAGAGGCCCCATGTTAATGTAAGGGCTGTCTGGCAGGTAGGACCTCATCACCTGTGGTTAAACAATGTCAAAAACGTCATATTAAACTCTTTCCAAATGCAAACGGCTATACAATTTGCCTCAAAGGCACAATATAAACAAGCTTGATTTTGATGCCATGCTAGTAGAGCCTGTGCTTGAGAAGCAGAATATCTTCTGAATTGGTGGCGTTGTTTTGGAACACAGCGATCATCTTACAGTCCTGGAACACTGTCTGCAATTCCTTCTTCAAGAGCAACACCAGGCCACTTTCTTGTGAATAAACCAGGACTCATAAATCAGTCCACATCTCGATACCAGCTCACATCACTACTATTCCTAACTGACCGGATGCTATTCCTAACTGACCGGATGGAGGAGCTCTCCTTTCAGCACTACACAACTATAGATGTGTGTTTGTGTGGCGCTGAAAAGACAGCTCCAGTATGCACACGAACATTGACAGGTTTCTTGTGCTTGTTTTTGAGTTATAAACACATGCGCTGGACTTCACTGACCTCCTGAACTGGTTTGACGTGGGGGGTCAGAATCCCTGGGGGAGCCGCAGGTTTGGGTGAAATGTATTCAGTGACAGTCATCAGCTTCTGTTTGAGGATGTGCATGGACTTCTTGTGACGTGTGACTGCCTTAGAGCCATGCTGGACACTCTGCATCAGGGGCAGCCATCCTGTAGACACACATGTTACATTAATAAGGTGTTTATTGTGTGTTTATAAAGGAGGATTTATTAAAAAAATAGAGGTTAGACAGACTGAATCTTATATTTAACTAGGCAAATCAGTTAAGAACAAATTCTTATTTTACAATGAGGGGCCTACCCCAGTCAAACCCTCCCCTAACCCAGACCAATTGTGTGCTGCCCTATGGGACTCCAGATCACCGCTGGTTGTGATACAGCCCGGGATTGAACCAAGGTCTGTAGGGCTCCTGAGTGGCGCAGCTCAGGAGCCCTACCGTTCTATGCAGGCAATAAAACCTGATAGCTGTGTTGCATTGGATAAAAGTGTTCACTTGTGTGTGCATGTGCATACATTCCAATAATACAGTATATGATGTGAGTGATACGATACAATCCATCTTTATGTCAATGTGATTATCTTTGTACAGTGATGGTCTTGGCTCAGGTTTGACATCAAAGAAAGGATGTATATGGTGGTAGTGTACAGAGCATTTTGCACATCAAGCTTTCTGTAATAACCTTCCACCCAAGAGTAAAGCATGAAGTTGCAATTCGTTTTTTCTCCAGGTGTATTTTTAAAGGCTGTTGTTGCAATGCTCTGCTTGTTACAATGCAGCCATGCACTTGCTAGACAGGTACTTGCTACAATGTAACTAGCTTTTTATGTAACTAGCCGGTGTAACTAACTAATGACGGCTAGTTAAGAAGTCATAAGGTGTAAACTGTGTACAACAGAGGACATAGACTGCAACAACATGGTTTGACTCGACATGTAGCTGTATTCATTTAACAATGTAATTTTCTCGAAATCTAAAGGAACAACCAAGATTCGAGCAAATGTCTTAACTAGTTGAACATGTTATTTCTCCAACCTCGTGCAAATTACAAACTGACACGTTTTCATTTTCGTTCCAAAAAATATTTGGTTTGACGGCCTGTATATGCGTAGTTTAAATATGCGTAGTTCAGCGCATAAGCTTAGCTTGCCACCTATTTCTCCTGGAGAAGCAGTTTCTGCCTCTCTTCATACAGTACTGTTTTTGGTTACAAAAGTCAGCGAATGTTTGCGTAATATTTTACGTGAGACAGTGAACGTGATTACGTCAGTCAGGCTTTGCGTGGTTGTTGTACAAGCATGAGGCGCATACCCAGTTGCAGTACATTAAAGAATATCAGTGAAATAGGTCAATACTTTCATTCCCATGCCTCGTTGACAGCTTGCTGTCGAGCATTATTTTCTCAGTCCTTTTGCACGAAATCTACGAGTGATTCTACAACCATGGATCTCAGTGGCATGCGGAAAAAATACAAAGGAGACGAAGAGGTGAGAATTAACAAGTTTTTTTTTCTTACATTCTTGTTATGGCACAAGCTACCTCACTTACCCTTCTAATTTGGGTTGAACGACCGTAAAGATGGCAATGGCAAATGCAGACACTTGCATATACCAGCGGCACCCCAACATTTCCATCACATTGCAAGTATGATATGTCAATTGAATGTACTTTAGTCAAATGTAAAATCTGCTTACAAAGCTGACTTTGCTTACGTGCAACGTCTTGTGATGTAATGAAGGGGTATCTCCCAATAGCTCCACCGCTGGCGAAGGGAGCATAACGGCCCTATAATATACACTATATATGCAAAGGTATGTGGACACCCCTTAAAATTAGTGGATTCCGGTATGTCATCCACACCCGTTGCTGACAGGTGTATACAATCGAACACACAGTCATGCAATCTCCGTAGACATACAGTGGCAGTAGAATTGCCTTTCTGAAGAGCTCAGTGACTTTCAACGTGGCACCATCTTAGGATGTCACCTGTTATTGTGAAGTGGAAACATCTTTGGAGCAACAACAGCATATCTGCGAAGTGGTAGACCACACAAGCTCACAGAACGGGACCGTTGAGTGCTGAAGCGTGTAACGTGTAAAAAATCTTCTGTCCTCGGTTGCAACACTCACTACTGACTTCCAAACTGCTTCTAGAAGCAACGTCAGCACAAGAACTGTTCCTCGGGAGCTTCATGAAATGTGTTTCCATGGCCGAAAAGGCACACAGAAGTCTAAGATCACTATGTGCAATGCCAAGCATTGGCTGGAGTGGTGTAAAGATCACTGCCATTGAACTCTGGAGCAGTGGAAACGCGTTCTCTGGAATGATGAATCACGCTTCACCATCTGGCAGTCCGACGGACAAATCTGGGTTTGGCGGATGCCAGGAGAACGCTACCTGCCCCAATGCATAGTGCCAACTGTAAAGTTTAGTAGTGGAGGAGGAATAATGGTCTGGAGCTGTTTTTCATGGTTCAGGCCCTTTTAGATCCAGTGAAGAAGGTTTTAACAATACAGCAAACAATGATATTCTAGACCAGGGTTCCCCAACTGGCAGCCCGCGGTCCGAATTTAGCCCATTGGTGGTTTTATTTGTCCACCCAAGTTTTCTGAGAAAATAAATAAATACATGTTTTGTTGTTAAACATATTAGACTAAAAACACCTGGAAATCAGCTAAAAAATGATTTTACTTAAAAAAATCTGTTTCCAAGTAGTCCCACGCATAATAGAGAGAAATGTGACCATATACAAATGTAAGCATGGTTTGAAATCATTCTGTTTTAGTCAAACATGATACTGTATATGTTTGGGCTTCTTGAGGTCAATTTGCCATCTACAAATGATTGTAAATATGTTCCCGGCCCCCCGACCATCACCTCAAGAAAAAATTGGCCCGTGGCGGAATCTAGTTGATGATCCATGTTCTAGACGATTCTGTGCTTCCTACTTTGTGGCAACAATTTGGGGAAGGCCCTTTCAAGTTTCAGCATGGCAATGCCCCCGTGCACAAAGCGAGGTCCATACAGAAATGGTTTGTCGTGATCGGTATGGAAGAACTTGACTGGCCTGGACAGAGCCCTGACCTCAACCCCATCTAACTCCTTTGGGATGAATTGGAACACTGACTGCAAGCCAGACCTAATTGCCAAACATCAATGCCCAACCTCACTAATGCTCTTGTGGTTGAATGGGAGCAAGTCCACGCAGCAATGTTCCAACATCTAGTGGAAAGCCTTCCCAGAAGAGTGGAGGCTGTTATAGCAGCAAAGGGGGGACCAACTCCATATTAATTCCCATGATTTTGGAATGAGATGTTCAACAAGCAGCTGTCCACATACTAGAAAAGAGAATTGTGTCACCTCTAGTCATAACATCTTTATCATCTACAAAGTTATGAAGGTTCACCTCACTGCATACACCCCAGTAATTGGAGTGATATCAGAAATGTATTGAAGATGGCATAATAGACATTTCTCAAAATGTATTTCCTTAAATGTCCAAGTCTGCTTATGTCTTCAATGTAATGTGCATTTTGATGTAAAAGTGTCATTATATTAACATGTCGTAGTGCTTTGAGGAGAATCAGCTCGTGTCTCTGGATCCCATCAAGCAGTTTGGAGATTGGTTTGATCAAGCCACAAAATGTCCTGAAATTGGAGAGCCCAATGCAATGTGCATCGCCACATCCACTAAGTGAGTACCCCCGTAAGTACTCCATTAAACACAATGCTTGCTTCTTAAGCTCAAATTGTAACACATTTTCTATCAATCTGCTTATTTCTACGTGAAGAGAAGGATGTCCATCTGCTCGTATGGTCTTGTTAAAAGGCTACAGCGATGAAGGCTTCCGCTTCTTTACCAACTACGAGAGCCGGAAAGGTGGAGAGCTGGTTAGTGTCTGCTACTGTCACAAGGCAGGCATCTTCCTGTCCTCTCAAATATATGTACTACTAGATTATGTCATACTATTCTTAGGGCTGGGCAGTATACTGTATTTTACAATATACCGATATTGATGCACGGACCGGTTTGGGATTTTACTTTACCTTCTATAACGGTTTTTGAATGTATGGTCTGTTAAATGTGATAAGCCGTGTGTAACGTCAATTTTTATAGTTTACACCTTCTACTTGAGTCATCCTTCTGTCACTGAAGGGGCGTATTTGTTGTTGCTTGACCACGAGACACTTGCGTTCAGTCTGCATCAATCCAGCACATGCAACAATGTTGATGACGACGATGTTATTTCCACTTGTCTTCTTAATTTAAATCCACAAGCGTTCTGTAATTACACAATTAGTTTGTGTTACATCTGCAAACAGCTACTTTGTCTTTTCTTACCACGTTTTAGCTAAATCCTGTTAGCCGCTAATCGCTAGTTAGCTGGCAGTGTGGGAATGATCTAAAATGAGTGCAGGATATGCAGAAATTGATGGAAATGCAGGAAAGTATTTTAGGTTGAAGTTAAATTGAACAGTATAAAACAATCAGAATGAAGAAAGACCCATTAAAATCATGTAGAATGTATGTGTTGCCACCGTAGCATCACGCACTACTCGTAAAGCAAATGTGGAACTTTTATTATTAAAAAAAAATAGTCAAATACCATCAACACTTTAAAAACTACTGTGATATGATATTTTGGCCATATCGCCCAGCCCTACTACTTCTGTTTGCAGACTTTACATCAGAATTTTTGATTTCCCTTCCGGTAGGACAGCAACCCTTACGCATGTCTGTGCTTTTACTGGGAGCCCATCAACAGGCAGGTATGTGCTTCATTTTACCTCTTAAAATGTAGCCTACTGGTCAACCCATTGTTTTAATATCTTCAAATATCTTAGATTTTTTTTTTAAACACATTGTGATGTAGTTTTTGAATCAATTAACTAATGCAGGATGACACTGAATTTGCTGTACAGTAGTTGGCACTACTCTTGAGAATGTGTGTGTGCAGATCCGTATCGAGGGCAATGTGGAGAGAATCCCCTACCAGCGTTCCTGTGACTACTTCCACTCCCGGCCCAAGAGTAGCCAGATCGGGGCCATTGTGAGCAGACAAAGCACTGCCGTCCCTGACAGAAATGTGAGAACCAGTCCATGCTACTCCACTGTATTATTGCCTTCCACCATTGAGGGACTTATTCCCTCAAAATGAGGGAAATTAATGAAATATGTTAAATCTGGGCAATTCCAGGCCAGGATAGCCCAGAAATATTTTGGGGTATCGCAGAATGTTCTGCCAATTTTCACATAGAAACTTCATTGGGAGGAAGGGTGCTTGACATGTATGACAAACAATTTTTTTGAAAATGATGATGAAATTGGCTATTTTATGTCCTTTTTAAACCTATACATGCCTCCTGTAAGACCCTATGATCTGTGAACCGTCGATGATACAGACAACATCTTGGTGTCATTATACTCCTTATAGTGTGCTCTAACATAATGGAGTATCTCTAGATTGAGATTTTTTTTCTCACATGAATCTATTCAACATGAAAAATAATATTTCTAAAGTACCCTTTTTGATTTTGTTCCTTTTATGACATACTCTACAAATACATACAATTTTTAAGTTATTATTTTATAAGCATCACCCACACTGCAATGCAATGTTGTCGTCGGTCTCTCGTTATGTAGTGTTGCGTTGACTCTCTTGTCGTGATGTGTGTTTTGTCCTATATTTTTATTTTTAGTCCCAGCCCCCATCCCCACAGGAGGCCTTTTGCCTTTTGGTAGGCCATCATTGTAAATAAGAATTTGTTCTTAACTGACTTGTCTAGTTAAATGAAGAAAAGAAAAAGGTGATTTTTGTGAATGTGCAATCCTAAAGGAGGGCTGTGATTGGTTATGACCTATAATATACATGTCTATACATTTGTCATATCTTCAATGGTACCAGAGAGCCCACTCTGGAAATTGTATGTGTTTGAAGAGGATATTATTCCAAACGATGTATCAAAAAGGGTACTTTTGAGATATTCATGTTGTTTATGTTGAATAACTGAATGTTAAACATTTTATTTCAGAATCTAGAAATACTCCATACTTGAAAGCACACTATAAAGAAGTATAATGACACCAAGATGTTTTCGTATCATGTATGGTTCACGGATCATAGGGTCTTACAGGAGGCATGTACAGTATACAGTTGAAGTCGGAAGTTTACATACACCTCAGCCAAATACGTTTAAACTCAGTTTTGCACAATTATTTACATTTAATCCTAGTAAAAATTCCCTGTCTTAGGTCAGTTAGGCTCACCACTTTATTTTAAGAATGGGAAATGTCAGAATAATAGCAGAGAGAATTATTTATTTTAGCTTTTATTTGGTTTACCACATTCCCAGTGGGTCAGATGTTTACGTACACTCGATTAGTATTTGGTAGCATTGCCTTTAAATTGTTTATCTTGGGTCAAACGTTTCGGGTAGCCTTCCACAAGCTTCCCACAATAAGATGGGTGAATTTTGACCCATTCCTCCTGACAGAGCTAGTGTAACTGAGTCAGGTTTGTAGGCCTCCTTGCTCGCACACACTTTTTCAGTTCTGCCCACAAATTTTCTATGGGATTGAGGTCAGGGCTTTGTGATGGCAACTCCAATACCTTGACTTTGTTGTCCTTAAGCCATTTTGCCACAACTTTGGAAGTATGCTTGGGGTCATTGTCCATTTGGAAGACCCATTTGTGACCAAGCTTTGTGATGTCTTGAGATGTTGCTTCAATATATCCACATAAATTTCCTCCCTCATGATGCCATCTATTTTGTGAAGTGCACCAGTCCCTCCTGCAGCAAAGCACCCCCACAACATGATGCTGCCACCCCCGTGCTTGTGGTTGAAAAACTAGTTTTAATGACTCCAACCTAAGTGTATGTAAACTTCCGACTTCAACTGTATGTCTTAAAAGGGCCTAAAATGACCACTTTCATTATGATAAAAAAAAAGTGATACAAATGTAAAAGCTTGTCAAACATCCTTCCTCCCAATGAAGTTTCTCTGTGAGAATTGCCAGAATCTGAGATACACAAAATATTTTTGGTCTGTCCTGGCGTGGAGTTGCCCATTTGACGGTTTTGTTTCACTCTGCAGTACCTGAGACAGAAAAATGCGGAGCTGGAGGAAAAGTACAAGGACACAGATGTCCCAATGCCTGACTATTGGTTAGTATTACTATCAAATCACCAGGAATTCTACATGACTTGGCCATGCCAAACCTGTGCAGTAAGTGGTCTTATCATGCAAGCCTGTTCTTGTTTTTGCCTGTCTTCCAACAGGGGAGGCTATATCGTTAAGCCTTACATGATAGAGTTCTGGCAGGGTCAGACCAACAGGCTACATGACCGTATTGTTTTCACACGGCCGAAAAATGTTCTAGAAGAGCATCAACATCATGCTGAGGCGGGCTGGGTGTACCAGAGGCTATCCCCTTGACAAGGACGGTTAGGGGAAATGGACTAAAGAGCAGGCTGGAGATTGGGGCTAGCGTACAACTCACTCATGTCAACATCATCAATCAAACCAACATCATTTCAATACATTAGGAACATTTTGATGTTGAATAACTAAGTGCTATATGATGTGTATCTTATTAAGCCATAATTTGCTGTTCTGTTCAATTGGTCTTGTTTTATACCAAATAAAGGAGACATTTTCTGGTTGGTTAGGAGGCCTGATTGTCTATTGTCTCCAAGGCAACAATGGAACATGATTAATGTGATGCAACTATGAACTATACAGTCTAGCACATAACCTGTGACACAAGGTTTTGCTAATCTGAATATGCTATATGGAATGCTTTGCATTTTCTGACTCATGAAGTGCAAAGTCTGTCTAGTAGAGTAGTCACTGTTTGGTAATGATTGACAGAAAATCAGCAATGTGTTTCTGCAGGCCTCAACAACCTCTAGAAACTGTACTTGTAAAGAGCACAATCTCCAGTACTGTGTCTGTTATTTAACGTTCGTACATGAGTTCCATTCTATTGGAGCAGGGATAGCCTACATGTTCTGTCTAGCTGCTAATATGTATTTTAATGGCCCACATCCACAGCAGTTTCTCTGTCATAATGTAATAACGATAGCCTATTAGGCTGAAGTCCCAGTGTTGAATTTGTTATGGACTGATTCCACAGGCAATCCATGTCTTGATCAATCTGCCTTTGAAATATAGGTATATTAAGGTGTATATATATAGGTACAGTTGAAGTTGGAAGTTTACATACACTTAGGTTGGAGTCATTAAAACTAGTTTTTCAACCACTCCACAAATTTCTTGTTAACATACTATAGTTTTGGCAAGTCTGTTAGGACATCTGGATGACATCTAAATGACACAAGTCATTTTTCCAACACTTGTTTACAGGCAGATTATTTCACTTATAATTCGCTGTATCACAATTCCAGTGGGTCAGAAGTTTACATATACTAATTTTACTGTGCCTTTAAACATCTTGGACAATTCCAGAAAATGATGTCATGGCTTTAGAAGCTTCTGATAGGCTAATTGACATCATTTGAGTGAATTGGAGGTGTACCTGTGGATGTATTTCAAGGCCTACCTTCAAACTCAGTGCCTCTTTGCTTGACATCATGGGAACATCAAAAGAAATCAACCAAGACCTCAGAAAAAAATTGTAGACCTCTACAAGTCTGGTTCATTCCAAACGCCTGAAGGTACCACGTTCATCTGTACAAACAATAGTACGCAAGTATAAACACCATGGGACCACACAGCCGCCATACCGCTCAGGAAGGAGATGTGTTCTGTCTCCTAGAGATGAACATACTTTGGTGCGAAAAGTGCAAATCAATCTCAGAACAACAGCAAAGGACCTTATGAAGATGCTGGAAGAAACAGGTACAAAAGTATCTATATTCACAGTAAAACGAGTCCTATATCGACATAACCTAAAAGGCCGCTCAGCAAGGAAGAAGCCACTGCTCCAAAACCGCCATAAAAATGCCAGACTACGGTTTGCAACTGCACATGGGGACAAAGATCGTACTTTTTGGAGAAATGTCCTATGGTCTGATGACCAATGTTATGTTTGGAGGAAAAAGGGGGAAGCTTGCATGCCGAAGAACACCGTCCCAACTGTGAAGCACGGGGGTGGCAGCATCATGTTGTGGGGGTGTATTGCTGCAGGAGGAACTGGTGCACTTCACAAAATAGATGGCATCATGAGGGAGGGAAATTATGTGGATATATTGAAACAACATCTCAAGACATCAGGAAGTTAAGCTTGGTTGCAAATGGGTCTTCCAAATGGACAATGACCCCAAGCATACTTCCAAAGTTGTGGCAAAATGGCTTAAGGACAACAAAGTCAAGGTGTTGGAGTGGCCATCACAAAGCCCTGAACTCAATCCCATAGAAAATGTGTGGGCAGAACTGAAAAAGTGTGTGCAAGCAAGGAGGCCTACAAACCTGACTCAGTTACACCAGCTCTGTCAGGAGGAATGGGCCAAAATTCACCCAACTTATTGTGGGAAGCCTGTGGAAGGCTTCCTGAAATGTTTGACCCAAGTTAAACAATTTAAATACTAACTGAGTGTATGTAAACGTCTGACCCACTGGGAATGTGATGAAAGAAATAAAAGCTGAAATAAATCATTCTCTCTACTATTATTCTGACATTTCACATTCTAAAAATAAAGTGGTGATCCCAACTAACCTAAAACAGGGATTTTTTTGACTAGGATTAAATGTCATTAATTGTGAAACTGAGTTTAAATGTATTTGGCTCAGGTGTATGTAAACTTCCGACTTCAACTGTATATTAAGATTAAGAGATCTGATGTGAGAGCAATTGTGCCAAGGTAATTCTGTGTAACATGTATATGTATAACAAACATCTATAACGAACAAACCTTTGAAGCTAAACATCATAATTTCATATACTTTAACATATATTCACTCCAGATTACTGGTCATGAGCCCTTGTTCAGACACAGGCAACATATTTGTTGCCTTATTCTTGAAAATCTTGAAAAGTGCAATGCTCACAGGAATGAACTGTTGAAGGTACTTTGCTAGCTATCCACACAAGGATACCACACATTCTAATATGTCTGTGCATCAATAACCTTGAACTGTATTGTTTATATGGGTGTGAGTGAGAATGTAGATGGTAACAGTATTATCGGTGTACTTGAGTGTGGTGTCCACCTTGGGAGTGTATATATATATATATATATATATATATATATATATGTTTTGTGCGAATAAGATTGCTGCGTTTTTGTGAGTGGTGTGGCTGTTTGTTGTTCATTGGTATTGATATGCACTTGTGTGTGTGTGTGCACATGCGTTATGTATGTTATTTCTCTGCTCTGTGGTTCTCATCACTAAGACCATGTTCAGGGGACAACATAGGGTTCTCAGCCAGTGTGGCACGGATCTTCTTGAAGCGACCAGAGTGGGACACCTTAACATGGCGCCCTTTAGTGGCCGACTTATCAGCTATCTTCTCCAGTCTGGCACTGAACTGGTCGTCTGTGGGGATCTGAGAGCTGTTGGAATGCTTCTTATTCCCAGTGCTATTGCCATACTCTGGGGGGATCTTGTACACAACCTTGACCTCAGACTTCTTGCGTGAGAAGGTCAGCTTCCACCAGCCAGGGTCAGCCATGGCACAGACAGAGACTGGAGGGGGTGCAGACCTAGGGAGGGAAAGGGCACCTGGTTTTGTGACAGTTGCACAGCAAGAGGACTCAAGTTCAAGAGACAAAGGCAGGGGGGATTCTTGAGACAATGCTGACATGTTTCTTGTAGTTGATTGGCAGACTAAAGTGAAAATTATCCAGACCTTATAGCTGCAAAATGTAACTTTTTGGGTGACAAATTCACATAGGAATATTAGTTATAGATCTGTCATTCTCATTGAAAGCAAGTTTAAGAAGCGGTAGATCTGTTCTATGTGCGTTATTTGTATGATTCCTATTCTGAAGTTTCGTTTTTGCGACCTTTACTTTAGTTTTTGTACAGAAGCTTCAAACATCTGAAAATGCTGTATTTTGGGTTATTGAAATATATTTCACAGCGGTTTTGATGGTACAATGATTCTCTACACTGCTTGTTTCATCACAAACTGAAATTTGACAAAATATTAGAATTTTAGCAACCAGGAAATGGCGAAGCCATTTCTGCATATTGCACCTTTAAATATAGCATTAGCTGATGATGATCAACTTTTATCCTAATTGTCTAATGCAGCTGTTTTTACCTCAATATCAAATAATTTCTGGGTTACAATTATGTACCTTACTGGGATTGTGGGAGGGGACAACTGAAAACTGGCTGTTATTGGCAGAGGTTTGGAACCAGGGGTAGGAACCGGAACAGAACCGAAAACCATAAAAGGTTCAGGGGACAGAACCAAAAACTGGGAACAAAAGTAATCTATACTGTTCCGGGAACAGAACCATTATTTTAAAAGCATGGGAACCGGTTAATTACTTTTAGCTAGCTAGCTCTGGTCCAACATGAAGCCAACTCTCTGAAGTTCAAAGATGTTCAAAGTTCTTTCATAGAAGCCGCTCCTCCATAGGTATAATTCTGTGGGCCTATTTCAGATAATGCATGTCAAACAACAAGATGCCTAGTGCTTCAAGCCAAACCGCCTGCTCCACCCTCTCTCGCGCTCTCCAACACCCGCAAAATTTGTTGCATCTCGCATCCTACACTTGTCTGTACAATGCATGTAAATAGCTTGCCCGCTCCATAGCACACTACACTGCTCTATCCGCACTGATTGGTGAAGTAATTTAATGTCGAGCTAGATGTAAAAAAAAAAAAATCTGAAGTTTAAAAAGGAACAGAAAGGAACAATAAAAAAAATATGTTTTTTGGTTCGAACCCGTTCAGTGTTTTATTTTGCTGGTCAGAACAGTGGAACGCAACAAAAAATATATATGGTTCTGTTCAGAACGAAACGATTGGAAAATAATTTACCACCTTTACCTTTACCTGGTGATGTCACCAGGCAGGCCAAAACTCCATCCAACCAAAACAGGCAGAAATTTCAGGCAGTCTTTTACACTACCCCATAGTGTGGAAATATATACAAAACATCAGGGAAATTGCATTTTTGACTGCACGGGCCTTTGAGTTAAGTATGTCAGTCAACCTGGAGAAAGTGCTTGAAAAAAAATGTGCTTGTTAGAGGCTTTCATCCATGCTAGATCAAACAAGGATTTGGTGATACAAAGTTGGATGTCACATTATACACTGCTCAAAAAAATATAGGGAACACTTAAACAACACAATGTAACTCCAAGTCAATCACACTTCTGTGAAATCAAACTGTCCACTTAGGAAGCAACACTGATTGACAATAAATTTCACATGCTGTTGTGCAAATGGAATAGACAACAGGTGGAAATTATAGGCAATTAGCAAGACACCCCCAATAAAGGAGTGGTTCTGCAGGTGGTGACCACAGACCACTTCTCAGTTCCTATGCTTCCCGGCTGATGTTTTGGTCACTTTTGAATGCTGGCGGTGCTTTCACTCTAGTGGTAGCATGAGACGGAGTCTACAACCCACACAAGTGGCTCAGGTAGTGCAGCTCATCCAGGATGGCACATCAATGCGAGCTGTGGCAAGAAGGTTTGCTGTGTCTGTCAGCGTAGTGTCCAGAGCATGGAGGCGCTACCAGGAGACAGGCCAGTACATCAGGAGACGTGGAGGAGGCCGTAGGAGGGCAACAACCCAGCAGCAGGACCGCTACCTCCGCCTTTGTGCAAGGAGGAGCACTGCCAGAGCCCTGCAAAATGACCTCCAGCAGGCCACAAATGTGCATGTGTCTGCTCAAACGGTCAGAAACAGACTCCATGAGGGTGGAATGAGGGCCCGACGTCCACAGGTGGGGGTTGTGCTTACAGCCCAACACCGTGCAGGACGTTTGGCATTTGCCAGAGAACACCAAGATTGGCAAATTCGCCACTGGCGCCCTGTGCTCTTCACAGATGAAAGCAGGTTCACACTGAGCACATGTGACAGGCGTGACAGAGTCTGGAGACGCCGTGGAGAACGTTCTGCTGCCTGCAACATCCTCCAGCATGACCGGTTTGACGGTGGGTCAGTCATGGTGTGGGGTGGCATTTCTTTGGGGGGCCGCACAGCCCTCCATGTGCTCGCCAGAGGTAGCCTGACTGCCATTAGGTACCGAGATGAGATCCTCAGACCCCTTGTGAGACCATATGCTGGTGCGGTTGGCCCTGGGTTCCTCCTAATGCAAGACAATGCTAGACCTCATGTGGCTGGAGTGTGTCAGCGGTTCCTGCAAGAGGAAGGCATTGATGCTATGGACTGGCCCGCCCATTCCCCAGACCTGAATCCAATTGAGCACATCTGGGACATCGTGTCTCGCTCCATCCACCAACGCCACGTCGCACCACAGACTGTCCAGGAGTTGGCGGATGCTTTAGTCCAGGTCTGGGAGGAGATCCCTCAGGAGACCATCCGCCACCTCATCAGGAGCATGCCCAGGCGTTGTAGGGAGGTCATACAGGCACGTAGAGGCCACACACACTACTGAGCCTCATTTTGACTTGTTTTAAGGACATTACATCAAAGTTGGATCAGCCTGTAGTGTGGTTTTCCACTTTAATTTTGAGTGTGACTCCAAATCCAGACCTCTATGGGTTGATAAATTTGATTTCCATTGATCATTTTTGTGTGATTTTGTTGTCAGCACATTCAACTATGTAAAGTAAAAAGTATTTAATAAGAATATTTCATTCATTCAGATCTAGGATGTGTTATTTTAGTGTTCCCTTTATTTTTTTGAGCAGTGTATATCGATTTTTAAGGCCATTTTCAAGGGGTCAAAGGTCAAATCTGGTGAAAATGTTCATATACATTTTAGTAATTTAGCAGGTGCTCTTATCCAGAGTGACTTACAGGAGCAATTAGGGTAATGTGCCTCGCTCAAGGGCACATCGACAGACATTTTTCCTAATAATATAAATATAAATACATTTTGCTCAAATGTCCTGGAACTCTCAACAAAAACGGAGTAGATTATCACATATAAACACTTCGACTATGGAATGGACGCATTAATAGTGACTTTTCATACAGCAATTGAGTCATTCACAAAATAATGCCTTTTGCGTCCCTTTGATATTTTAAGTAGAAATTATATACCAATATTGAATTTTTAAAGCATGTTATATTAAATAAAGTGCCCTTTAATATAAGCCACATTGTCACGATCGTCGTAAGGATTGGACCAAGGTGCAGCGTGGGAGGCGTACATTTAATTTAATTTAAATGAACACCGAACAAAATACTGAACGAAACGTGAAGCTACTGGTGTGCACACAGGCAACTATCTGTAGACAAGATCCCATGAAACACAAAGGGGAAATGGCTGCCTAAATATGATCCCCAATCAGAGACAACGATAAACAGCTGTCTCTGATTGGGAAACATACCAGGCCAACATAAACCATTAATCACCTAGATGACCCACCCTAGTCACTATCACGCCCCAACCAACATAGAGAATAAACAGCTCTCTATGGTCAGGGCGTGACACACATGGATAATTCAATAAATCAAAGTTTTTATAGCAATAAAGACTTGCTTAAGGGCCAAAATTCTGCATTTTGATAAATGTCCCTAAGTGCACCCCTGTGACTTCTAGGAAGATTTTAACCCACTTAACCCCTACATTTCTCCAAGTTCTCACCATCATTGTAAATGCCTAGTTATTTTGTTGCTTTGACAAAGTCATTTCTGAAGATTATAATTTATTTCATGTGATTAGTGATTCATTTACATCCCTCATTTTAAGGTCAGTTACATGAACTTAACTCTTATTTTAATTAATATGGTGAAACTATTCCTTTCTACATATTTTTTTCAAAGGTAACATTGAACATCTAATGTGGTGTCTGGCTAGACTGTAAACTCTCCTTCCAGACTCATATTAAACATCTCCAATCCAAAATCAAATCTAGAATCGGCTTTCTATTTCGCAACAAAGCCTCCTTCACTCACGCCGCCAAACTTACACTAGCAAAACTGACTATCCTACCGATCCTCGACTTCGGCGATGTCATTTACAAAATAGCTTCCAATACTCTACTCAGCAAACTGGATGCAGTCTATCACAGTGCCATCCGTTTTGATACGAAAGTCCCTTACACCACCCACCACTGCGACCTGTATGCTCTAGTCGGCTGGCCCTCGCTACAAATTCGTCGCCAGACCCACTGGCTCCAGGTCATCTATAAATCTATGCTAGGTAAAGCTCCGCCTTATCTCAGCTCACTGGTCACGATAACAACACCCACCCGTAGTACGCGCTCCAGCAGGTATATCTCACTGGTCATCCCCAAAGCCAACACCTCCTTTGGCCGCCTGTCCTTCCAGTTCTCTGCTGCCAGTGACTGGAACGAATTGCAAAAATCGCTGAAGCTGGAGACTTATATTTCCCTCACCAACTTTAAACATCAGCTATCTGAGCAGCTAACCGATCGCTGCAGCTGTACATAGTCCATCTGTAAATAGCTCACCCAATCTACCTACCTCATCCCCATATTGTTTTTATTTACTTTTCTGCTCTTTTGCACACCAGTATCTCTACTTGCACATCATCATCTGCTCATTTATCACTCCAGTGTTAATCTGCTAAATTGTAATTATCTCGCTACTATGGCCTATTTATTGCCTACCTCCTCACGCCATTTGAACACACTGTACATAGACTTTCTTTCTATTGTGTTACTGACTGTACGCTTGTTTATTCCATGTGTAACTCTGTGTTGTTGTTTGTGTTGCACTGCTTTGCTTTATCTTGGCCAGGTCGCAGTTGTAAATGAGAACTTGTTCTCAACTAGCCTACCTGGTTAAATAAAGGTGGGGGAAAAAGTATTCAGACCCTTTGCTCTGAGACTCGAAATTGAGCTCAGGTGCATCTTGTTTCTATCGATCACCCTTGAGATATTTCTACAACTTGATTGGAGTCCACCTGTGGTAAATTCAATTGATGGGAGAACCTTCCAGAAGGACAACCATCTCTGCAGCACTCCACCAATCAGGCCAGACGGAAGCCACTCCTCCGTAAAAGGCACATGACAGCCCGCTTGGTGTTTGCCAAAAGTACAGAGAGATTCTTGAAGAAAACATGCTCCAGAGCGCTCAGGACCTCAGACTGAGGCGAAGGTTCACCTTCCAACAAGAAAACCACCCTAAGCACACAAGACAACGCAGGAGTGGCTTCGGGACAAGTTTCTGAATGTCCTTGAGTGGCCCAGCCAGAACCTGGACTTGAACCCGATCGAACATCTCTGGAGGGACCTAAAAATGGCGCTGACGGATAGGGCAGCATTAATTATATTTATTTTTATGTGTTATTTCTTACATTATTAGCCCAGGATTTCTTTTGTGTTATTACATACAGAACTTTTGGATATCAGAGTGGTGGTACATTACACTCTCTGCCATCTTTGATTTTACTGTTACAAAGAGACCTCATATGACTACAGTGCCTTGCAAAAGTATTCATCCGCCTTGGCGGTTTTCCTATTTTGTTGCGTTACAACCTGCAATTTAAATAGATTTTTATTGGGATTTCATGTAATGGACATACACAAAATAGTCCACATTGGTGAAGTGAAATAAAAATATAAAAAAATAAAAACAATAAAAACGGGAAAGTGGTGCGTGAATATGTATTCACCCCCTTTGTTATAAAGCTCCTAAATAAGATCTGGTGCAACTGATTACCTTCAGAAGTCACATAATTAGTTAAATAAAGTCCACCTGTGTGCAATCTAAGTGTCACATCATCTGTCACATGATCTCAGTATATATACACCTGTTCTGAAAGGCCCCAGTGTCTGCAACACCACTAAGCAAGCGGCACCATGAAGACCAAGGAGCTCTCCAAACAGGTCAGGGACAAAGTTGTGGAGAAGTACAGATCAGGGTTGGGTTATAAAAAAAATATCAGAAACGTTGAACAACCCACGGAGCACCATTAAATCCATTATTAAAAATGGAAAGAATATGGCACCACAACAAACCTGCCAAGAGAGGGCCGCCCACCAAAACTCACAGACCAGGCAAGGAGGGAATTAATCAGATAGGCAACAAAGAGACCAAAGAAAACCCTGAAGGAGCTGCAAGCTCTACATCGGAGATTGGAGTATCTGTCCATAGGACCACTTTAAGCCGTACACTCCACAGAGCTGGGCTTTACGGAAGAGTGGCCAGAAAAAAGCCATTGCTTAAAGAAAAAATAAGCAAACACATTTAGTGTGAGCCAAAAGGCATGTGGGAGACTCCCCAAACATATGGAAGAAGGTACTCTGGTCAGATGAGACAAAAATGTAGCTTTTTGGCCATCAAAGAAAACGCTATGTCTGGCGCAAACCCAACACCTCTCATCACCCCGAGAACATCATCCACACAGTGAAGCATGGTGGTGGCAGAATCATGCTGTGGGAATGTTGTTCATCTGCAGGGACTAGGAAACTGGTCAGAATTGAAGGAATGATGGATGGCACTAAATAGAGTGAAATTCTTGAGGGAAACCTGTTTCAGTCTTCCAGAGATTTGAGACTGGGACAGAGGTTCACCTTCCAGCAGGACAATGACCCTAAGCATACTGCTAAAGCAACACCCGAGTGGTTTAAGGGGAAATATTTAAATGTCTTGGAATGGCCTCGTCAAAGCCCAGACCTCAATCCAATTGAGAATCTGTGGTATGACTTAAAGATTGCTGTACACCAGCGGAACCCATCCAACTTTAAGAAGCTGGAGCAGTTTTGCCTTGAAGAATGGGCAAAAATCCCAGTGCCTAGATGTGCTAAGCTTATAGAGACATACCCCAAGAGACTTGCAGCTGTAATTGCTGCAAAAGGTGGCTCTACAAAGTATTGACTTGGGGGGGTTGAATAGTTATGCACACTCAAGTTTTCTGTTTTTTTGTCTTATTTCTTGTTTGTTTCACAAGAAAAAAAAAATTATCTTCAAAGTGGTTGGCATCCATTAAAAGTTAAAATCCATTATAATTCCAGGTTGTAAGGCAACAAAATAGGAAAAATGCGAAGGGGGTGAGTACTTTCGCAAGCCAGGGTTCAACGAACACTCAAACTGGACAGTTTTATCTCAATCTCTTCATTCAACGACTCAATCATGGACACTTACTGACAGTTGCTGCCATGTTGTGTTGCTACCATGTTGTTGTCATGTTGTGTTGCTACCATGGTGTGTTGTCATGTGTTGCTGCCTTGCTATGTTGTTGTCTTAGGTCTTTCTTTTTGTAGTGTTGTGTTGTGCCTCTTGTCGTGATGTGTGTTTTGTTCTGTATTTATATTTTATTTTTTATTTTTAATCCCAGCCCCCGTCCCCGCAGGTCTTTTGCCTTTTGGTAGGCCGTCGTTGTAAATAAGAATTTGTACTTAACTGACTTGCCTAGTTAAATAAAGGTTCAATAAAATAAGATTTAAAGTATGTGGGGAAGCTGTGTGAGCTGTCCATCCCAGGACCTCTGTCTGCCCAGTGTGAGAGGTCTGACAAGGAGGAGGCCATAGCTGGATTTGTCTCCTGAATCAATGTTGGGGGTGACTGAAGCCAAGTGGGTGACTGAAGCCTGCTTGATTGAAGCAAGGTACATGGGTCCCCCTCCTCTCCTGCTCCCCTCCCCATCAATCTCTTTAGTTGGTTGCGTTTCCTAAAGCCTAAGTAGTTCGCTTTTACGTATTATAATATCAAAGGGTGTTACTTTGTATTGTTTTTTTTAAAGCATTCAGACTGGAGATGAGTGTTACAAATTGTACGAATCAATGGGTCCTGCACACTGTAGGGCGGCTGGTGGCCTATATTAGGCTTATTGCTCTAATAATTATTTCTAATTATTTCTCATGAGTGTTCATGTTGATCAATATTTTGGCTATGCTGGCCTATTGTAAATTCTCGAATAAATGTCTGATCAATACATACAATTCATATTAATGCAGAGGCACCAATAAATTGTACAGTACACTTATTGTATGTGTGTTTTCATGTACATGTCTAAGATTCTAAGGTGACTCAGGCTTTGCTAATTATTGTGAAGAAGTGAATTGTATTCTGTAATCACACTGAACAAAAATATAAATACAACATGTAAAGTGTTGGTCCCATGTTTCATGAGCTGAAAAAAAAGATCCCAGACATTTTCCATATGCACAAAAAGATAATTTCTCTTAAATTTTGTGCAAAAAATATTTTACATCCCTGTTAGTGAGTGGTTCTCCTTTGCCAAGATAATCCATCCACCTGACAGGTGTGGCATATCAAGAAGCTGATTAAACAGCATGATCATTACACAGGTGCACCTTGTCCTGGGGACAATAAAAGGCCACTCTAAAATGTGCAGTTTTGTCACAGATGTCTCATGTTTTAAGGGAGTGTGCAATTGGAATGCTGACTGCAGGAATGTTCACTAGAGCTGTAGCCAGATAATTGAATGTTCATTTCTCTAACATAAGCCAGCTCCAACGTTGTTTTAGAGAATTTGTCAGTACGTCCAACCGGCCTCAAAACCACATGCCACGTGTATTACGTAGTGTGGGCAAGCGGTTTGCTGATGTCAATGTTGTGAACAGAGTGCCCCATGGTGGCGGTGGGGTTATGGTATGGGCAGGCATAAACTATGGACAACAAACACAGTTGCATGTTATCTATGGCAATTAGAATGCACAGAGATACCGTGACGAGATGCTGAGTCCCATTGTTGTGCCATTTATCCACCATCATCTCCTCATATTTCAGCATGATAATACACGGCCCCAATTCCCAAGGATTTGTACACAATTCCTGGAAGCTGAAAATGTCCCAGTTCCTCCATGGCCTGCATACTCATCAGACATGTCATCCATTGAGCATGTTTGGGATACTCTGGATAGATGTGAACGACAGCGTGTTCCAGTTTTCTCCAATATCCAGCAACTTCGCACAGTCATTGAAGAGGAGTGGGACAACATTCCACAGGCTACAATCAATAGCCTGATCAACTGTATGTGAAGGAGATGTGTCGCGCTGCATGAGTCAAATGGTGATCACACCAGATACTGACTGGCACCTAGAAGAGCAGGTATTCCAGGACAGAGTGGGATGCAGGTTGGGTGTGATGTAGGGAGCAGAATGGGGGAAAACCCAATAATGTTAGTAGACATGAGGAAGGTTGTTCCATTTGTGACAGCAGCAATCAATTGCACAGACAAATTACAATCAAAGACTAAGAAGATACAAATCATCAACAGAGCAGGCAGTGAGGTATCTCGGGATCACAGGACTGAAGTGGGGAAATGTACAGGATGGCCTCTGTAAGATTTAGAATCAGTCCAGTCAGTAATCAGGTATTGGATCATTTTCATAACGGTGTTAATCCTTCAACAGAATGCCAGAAGTTTGATGGCTGATGGGCAAGAGTTCAAACAGTTTATTGAGGAGTTACCAGCCAAACCTGATGTGATATGCCTCCAGGAGACATGACTTAAGCCTACTCCAGAATTTGTATTACATGGTCATGTTGCAGTCCATAGAGATAGGGTGGCAGGGGGAGGAGGGGGGTGTGCTACCTTTATAAAGCGGGGGATCCCATATAGGCACGTGGGAGAGGGAGTTGAACAGGAGTATGTAGTAATATTGGTGTGGTTGGGAGAGGGGAATATGGTAAAAGTGAACTTTTACAACTCGTGTAAGAGACTAGATTTGATGGCCATTGGGAATGTAGAAGGTCAAGATAGGAGATGGGTAATGTGGTGTGGGGGATTTGAATGCTCATAGTATGCTCTGAGGAGGGTTAATGACTGATGTAAATGGACAAGTGGACCTTACTTTGATCTCAAGTTCAGTGGCAGGCAGATGTAGTTGGAAGGTTTTGGAGGAATCTAGACGGGGTAGTGACGGTCCTGTCACGCATACTGTAGGATTGAGGGTGGAAGAATCAGTAGGAAATGGATTGAGGAGATGGATATTTGGGAAAGCGGAGTGGGATCAGTTTCAGGAGTTGAGTGAACAGACTCTGTCTCAGGTTGATCTCAATTCAGACATAGAAACAGTGAGTGATGGAGTTAGAGGAGCAATAATAGAGGCCACAAGGCAGGTGATTCCTATGGGTACAGGGGGAGAAAGAGCAAGGCAGGTGATTCCTATGGGTACAGGGGGATAAAAAGCAAGGCAGGTGATTCCCATGGGTACAGGGGGAGAAAGAGCAAGGCATGTGATTCCTATGGGTACAGGGGGGATAAAAAGCAAGGCAGGTGATTCCCATGGGTACAGGGGGGATAAAGAGCAAGGCAGGTGATTCTTATGGGTACAGGGGGGATAAAGAGCAAGGCAGGTGATTCCCATGGGTACAGGGGGAGAAAGAGCAAGGCAGGTGATACCTATGGGTACAGGGGGGAGAAAGAGCAAGGCAGGTGATTCCTATGGGTACAGGGGGAAGAAAGAGCAAGGCAGGTGATTCCTATGGGTACAGGGGGAGAAAGAGCAAGGCAGGTGATTCTTATGGGTACAGGGGGGATAAAGAGCAAGGCAGGTGATTCCCATGGGTACAGGGGGATAAAGAGCAAGGCAGGTGATTCCTATGGGTACAGGGGGGAGAAAGAGCAAGGCAGGTAATTCCTATGGGTACAGGGGGAGAAAGAGCAAGGTAGGTGATTCCTATGGGTACAGGGGGAGAAAGAGCAAGGCAGGTGATTCCTATGGGTACAGGGGGGAGAAAGAGCAAGGCAGGTGATTCCTATGGGTACAGGGGGAGAAAGAGCAAGGCAGGTGATTCCTATGGGTGCAGGGGGGAGAAAGAGCAAGGCAGGTGATTCCTATGGGTACAGGGGGAGAAAGAGCAAGGCAGGTGATTCCTATGGGTACAGGGGGATAAAGAGCAAGGCAGGTGATTCCTATGGGTACAGGGGGGAGAAAGAGCAAGGCAGGTAATTCCTATGGGTACAGGGGGAGAAAGAGCAAGGCAGGTGATTCCTATTGGTACAGGGGGATAAAGAGCAAGGCAGGTGATTCCTATGGGTACAGGGGGAGAAAGAGCAAGGCAGGTGATTCCTATGGGTACAGGGGGGATAAAGAGTAATGCAGTTCCCTGGTGGACTGAAGAGTGGAGAGAAGCAGGGAAGTGTAGGAACAGGGCATTCAGAATGTAGAAAAGGTCCCATAATTACCAGCACCTGATTCAGTATAAACAAGCACAAGATGCAGTAAGGAGGATCACTAGGACAGCTAAGAGGTAGTATTGGCGCCGGTTCTGTGGAAACATAGGCAGGACCACTCCTGTGGGAGAGGTATGGGGGATGATTAAGAGGATGAGTGGGGTCAGACAAGATTGGGATCTCACTGTGCTGAAAAATGGGGAGATTGTTGCAGTGAGAGATATGGAGAAGGCAGGGATGTTAGCCCAGGCATTTGTGAAGGTGCACAGCTCAAATAATCTGACAGAAGAGGGATAGCGTGGGAGAGAGAGTGTCAGAGGAGAACATCCAGGGGTCCTGGATCAGAGAGAGATGGTGGGGGATACATTGAATGCCCCTTTTAAATTGGTTGAGATGAAGAGAGCATTAGCTAATGCTTCGGTAACATCTCCTGGGAAGGATGAGATGTGTTACATCATGATGGCTCATTTCAGTGACACTGCAATGGAGAAAGTTGAAAACTGATTGCTCAGTTTGGCTGAGTGGCCAGCTCTAGGAAGAGTCTTGGTGGTTCCAAACTTCTTCCATTAAAGAATGATGGAGGTCACTGTGTTCTTGGGGACCTTCAGTGCTGCAGACATTTTTTGGCACCCTTCCCTAGATCTGTGCCTCGACACAATCCGGTCTCGGAGTTCTAAGGACAATTCCTCTGACCTCATGGCTTGGTTTTTGCTCTGACATGCACTGTCAATTGTGGGACCTTATAGAGACAGGTGTGTGCCTTTCCAAATCATGTCCAATCAATTGAATTTACCACTAGTGAACTCCAATCAAGTTGTAGAAACATCTCAAGGATGATCAATGGAAACAGGATGCACTGAAACTCAATTTCGAGTCTGATGGCAAAAGTTCTGAATACCAATGTAAATAAGATACAGTGGCAAGAAAAGGTATGTGAACCCTTTGGAATTACCTGGATTTCTGCATGAATTAGTATTTAAATTTGATCTGACCTTCATCTAAGTCAGTGTGCTTAAACTAATAACACACAAAATATTGTATTTTTCTTCTCTATATTGAATACATAATTTAAACCTTCACAGTAAAGGTTGGAAAAAGTATGTGAAAAGTATGTGAACCCCTAGGCTAATGACTTCTAATGACTTTGGTTGGAGTTGCCCTGCCCTATACAAAACACTCACAAAATTTGAGTTTGCTATTCACAAGAAGCATTGCTTGATGTGAACCATGCCTCGAACAAAAGAGATTTAAGAAGACCTAAGATTAGGAATTGTTGACTTGCATGAAGCTGGAAAGGGCTACAAAAGTATCTCTAAAGCCTTCATCAGTCCACAGTAAGTCAAATTGTCTACAAATGGAGAAAGTTCATGACTGTTGCTACTCTCTCTAAGACTGGTCGTCCTGCAAAGATGACTGCAAGAGCACAGCACAGGATGGTCAATGAGGTTAATTATTTTTAAGAAGAATCCTAGAGTGTCAGCTAAAGACTTACAGAAATCTCTGGAACATGCTAACATCTCTGTTGATGAGTCTAAGATACGTAAAACACTAAACAAAAATGGTGTTCATAGGAGAACACCACGGAACAATCCACCGCTGTCCAAAAAAACATTGCTGCACGTCTAAAGTTTGCAAAAGAGCACCTGGATGTTCCACAGCGCTACTGGCAACATATTCTGTGGACAGATTAAACTACAGTTGAGTTGTTTGGAAGGAACACAACACTATGTGTGGAGAAAAAAAGGCACAGTACACCAACATCAAAACCTCATCCCAACTGTAAAGTATGGTGGAGGGAGCATCATGGTTTGGGTCTGCTTTGCTGCCTAAGGGCCTGGACAGCTTGCTATCATCGACGGGAAAATGAATTCCCAAGTTTATCAAGACTTTTTGCAGGAGAATGTGAGGCTATCTGTCTGCCAATTGAAGCTCAACAGCAGTTAGGTGATACAACAGGACAACCACCCAAAACACAGAAGTAAATCAACAACAGAATGGCTTCAACAGAAGAAAATACGCCTTCTTGAGCAAAATTGAGCATGTTTGGGATACTCTGGATAGATGTGAACGACAGCGTGTTCCAGTTTTCTCCAATATCCAGCAACTTCGCACAGTCATTGAAGAGGAGTGGGACAACATTCCACAGGCTACAATCAATAGCCTGATCAACTGTATGTGAAGGAGATGTGTCGCGCTGCATGAGTCAAATGGTGATCACACCAGATACTGACTGGCACCTAGAAGAGCAGGTATTCCAGGACAGAGTGGGATGCAGGTTGGGTGTGATGTAGGGAGCAGAATGGGGGAAAACCCAATAATGTTAGTAGACATGAGGAAGGTTGTTCCATTTGTGACAGCAGCAATCAATTGCACAGACAAATTACAATCAAAGACTAAGAAGATACAAATCATCAACAGAGCAGGCAGTGAGGTATCTCGGGATCACAGGACTGAAGTGGGGAAATGTACAGGATGGCCTCTGTAAGATTTAGAATCAGTCCAGTCAGTAATCAGGTATTGGATCATTTTCATAACGGTGTTAATCCTTCAACAGAATGCCAGAAGTTTGATGGCTGATGGGCAAGAGTTCAAACAGTTTATTGAGGAGTTACCAGCCAAACCTGATGTGATATGCCTCCAGGAGACATGACTTAAGCCTACTCCAGAATTTGTATTACATGGTCATGTTGCAGTCCATAGAGATAGGGTGGCAGGGGGAGGAGGGGGGTGTGCTACCTTTATAAAGCGGGGGATCCCATATAGGCACGTGGGAGAGGGAGTTGAACAGGAGTATGTAGTAATATTGGTGTGGTTGGGAGAGGGGAATATGGTAAAAGTGAACTTTTACAACTCGTGTAAGAGACTAGATTTGATGGCCATTGGGAATGTAGAAGGTCAAGATAGGAGATGGGTAATGTGGTGTGGGGGATTTGAATGCTCATAGTATGCTCTGAGGAGGGTTAATGACTGATGTAAATGGACAAGTGGACCTTACTTTGATCTCAAGTTCAGTGGCAGGCAGATGTAGTTGGAAGGTTTTGGAGGAATCTAGACGGGGTAGTGACGGTCCTGTCACGCATACTGTAGGATTGAGGGTGGAAGAATCAGTAGGAAATGGATTGAGGAGATGGATATTTGGGAAAGCGGAGTGGGATCAGTTTCAGGAGTTGAGTGAACAGACTCTGTCTCAGGTTGATCTCAATTCAGACATAGAAACAGTGAGTGATGGAGTTAGAGGAGCAATAATAGAGGCCACAAGGCAGGTGATTCCTATGGGTACAGGGGGAGAAAGAGCAAGGCAGGTGATTCCTATGGGTACAGGGGGATAAAAAGCAAGGCAGGTGATTCCCATGGGTACAGGGGGAGAAAGAGCAAGGCATGTGATTCCTATGGGTACAGGGGGGATAAAAAGCAAGGCAGGTGATTCCCATGGGTACAGGGGGGATAAAGAGCAAGGCAGGTGATTCTTATGGGTACAGGGGGGATAAAGAGCAAGGCAGGTGATTCCCATGGGTACAGGGGGAGAAAGAGCAAGGCAGGTGATACCTATGGGTACAGGGGGGAGAAAGAGCAAGGCAGGTGATTCCTATGGGTACAGGGGGAAGAAAGAGCAAGGCAGGTGATTCCTATGGGTACAGGGGGAGAAAGAGCAAGGCAGGTGATTCTTATGGGTACAGGGGGGATAAAGAGCAAGGCAGGTGATTCCCATGGGTACAGGGGGATAAAGAGCAAGGCAGGTGATTCCTATGGGTACAGGGGGGAGAAAGAGCAAGGCAGGTAATTCCTATGGGTACAGGGGGAGAAAGAGCAAGGTAGGTGATTCCTATGGGTACAGGGGGAGAAAGAGCAAGGCAGGTGATTCCTATGGGTACAGGGGGGAGAAAGAGCAAGGCAGGTGATTCCTATGGGTACAGGGGGAGAAAGAGCAAGGCAGGTGATTCCTATGGGTACAGGGGGGAGAAAAGGCAAGGCAGGTGATTCCTATGGGTGCAGGGGGGAGAAAGAGCAAGGCAGGTGATTCCTATGGGTACAGGGGGAGAAAGAGCAAGGCAGGTGATTCCTATGGGTACAGGGGGATAAAGAGCAAGGCAGGTGATTCCTATGGGTACAGGGGGGAGAAAGAGCAAGGCAGGTAATTCCTATGGGTACAGGGGGAGAAAGAGCAAGGCAGGTGATTCCTATTGGTACAGGGGGATAAAGAGCAAGGCAGGTGATTCCTATGGGTACAGGGGGAGAAAGAGCAAGGCAGGTGATTCCTATGGGTACAGGGGGGATAAAGAGTAATGCAGTTCCCTGGTGGACTGAAGAGTGGAGAGAAGCAGGGAAGTGTAGGAACAGGGCATTCAGAATGTAGAAAAGGTCCCATAATTACCAGCACCTGATTCAGTATAAACAAGCACAAGATGCAGTAAGGAGGATCACTAGGACAGCTAAGAGGTAGTATTGGCGCCGGTTCTGTGGAAACATAGGCAGGACCACTCCTGTGGGAGAGGTATGGGGGATGATTAAGAGGATGAGTGGGGTCAGACAAGATTGGGATCTCACTGTGCTGAAAAATGGGGAGATTGTTGCAGTGAGAGATATGGAGAAGGCAGGGATGTTAGCCCAGGCATTTGTGAAGGTGCACAGCTCAAATAATCTGACAGAAGAGGGATAGCGTGGGAGAGAGAGTGTCAGAGGAGAACATCCAGGGGTCCTGGATCAGAGAGAGATGGTGGGGGATACATTGAATGCCCCTTTTAAATTGGTTGAGATGAAGAGAGCATTAGCTAATGCTTCGGTAACATCTCCTGGGAAGGATGAGATGTGTTACATCATGATGGCTCATTTCAGTGACACTGCAATGGAGAAAGTTGAAAACTGATTGCTCAGTTTGGCTGAGTGGCCAGCTCTAGGAAGAGTCTTGGTGGTTCCAAACTTCTTCCATTAAAGAATGATGGAGGTCACTGTGTTCTTGGGGACCTTCAGTGCTGCAGACATTTTTTGGCACCCTTCCCTAGATCTGTGCCTCGACACAATCCGGTCTCGGAGTTCTAAGGACAATTCCTCTGACCTCATGGCTTGGTTTTTGCTCTGACATGCACTGTCAATTGTGGGACCTTATAGAGACAGGTGTGTGCCTTTCCAAATCATGTCCAATCAATTGAATTTACCACTAGTGAACTCCAATCAAGTTGTAGAAACATCTCAAGGATGATCAATGGAAACAGGATGCACTGAAACTCAATTTCGAGTCTGATGGCAAAAGTTCTGAATACCAATGTAAATAAGATACAGTGGCAAGAAAAGGTATGTGAACCCTTTGGAATTACCTGGATTTCTGCATGAATTAGTATTTAAATTTGATCTGACCTTCATCTAAGTCAGTGTGCTTAAACTAATAACACACAAAATATTGTATTTTTCTTCTCTATATTGAATACATAATTTAAACCTTCACAGTAAAGGTTGGAAAAAGTATGTGAAAAGTATGTGAACCCCTAGGCTAATGACTTCTAATGACTTTGGTTGGAGTTGCCCTGCCCTATACAAAACACTCACAAAATTTGAGTTTGCTATTCACAAGAAGCATTGCTTGATGTGAACCATGCCTCGAACAAAAGAGATTTAAGAAGACCTAAGATTAGGAATTGTTGACTTGCATGAAGCTGGAAAGGGCTACAAAAGTATCTCTAAAGCCTTCATCAGTCCACAGTAAGTCAAATTGTCTACAAATGGAGAAAGTTCATGACTGTTGCTACTCTCTCTAAGACTGGTCGTCCTGCAAAGATGACTGCAAGAGCACAGCACAGGATGGTCAATGAGGTTAATTATTTTTAAGAAGAATCCTAGAGTGTCAGCTAAAGACTTACAGAAATCTCTGGAACATGCTAACATCTCTGTTGATGAGTCTAAGATACGTAAAACACTAAACAAAAATGGTGTTCATAGGAGAACACCACGGAACAATCCACCGCTGTCCAAAAAAACATTGCTGCACGTCTAAAGTTTGCAAAAGAGCACCTGGATGTTCCACAGCGCTACTGGCAACATATTCTGTGGACAGATTAAACTACAGTTGAGTTGTTTGGAAGGAACACAACACTATGTGTGGAGAAAAAAAGGCACAGTACACCAACATCAAAACCTCATCCCAACTGTAAAGTATGGTGGAGGGAGCATCATGGTTTGGGTCTGCTTTGCTGCCTAAGGGCCTGGACAGCTTGCTATCATCGACGGGAAAATGAATTCCCAAGTTTATCAAGACTTTTTGCAGGAGAATGTGAGGCTATCTGTCTGCCAATTGAAGCTCAACAGCAGTTAGGTGATACAACAGGACAACCACCCAAAACACAGAAGTAAATCAACAACAGAATGGCTTCAACAGAAGAAAATACGCCTTCTGGAGTGGCCCAGTCAGAGTCCTGACCTTTACGCGATTGAGATGCAGTGGCATGACCTCAAGAGAGCAGTTCAGACCAGACATCACAAGAATATTGCTGAACTGAAACAGTTTTGTAAAGAGGAATGGTCCAAAATCCCTCCTGATTGTTGTGCAGGTCTGATCCGCAACTACAGAAAACATTTGGTTGAGGTTATTGCTTCCAAAGGAGGGTCAACCAGTTATTAAATCCAAGGGTTCACATACTTTTTCCACCCTGCACTGTGAATGTTTACATGGTGTGTTCAATGAAGACATAAAAACATACAATTGTTTGTGTGTTATTAGTTTAAGCACACTGTGGGTGTCTATTGTTGTGACTTAGATGAAGGTCAGATCTAATAACGGCCATCTTTAAATCGGGCAACCTTGCTGACGTGAGTAACTACAGGCCCATTAGTATACTACCTGTGGTGTCAAAGGTTGTTGAAAAGTGTGTAGCAGAACAACTGATTTCCCACCTCAACAACAGGTTGGTTCACATTATACTCCATGCAGTTTGGCTTCAGAGCGAAACACTGGAAAATGTGAAGTCCAAGATGGACAAAGGGGGCATTGTTGGGGCTGTGTTTCTGGACCTAAGGAAGGCTTTTGATACTGTTAACCATGAGATTCTCATTTCAAAATTGTCCAAGTTCAACTTTTCCCCCGATGCCTTGAGATGGATGAAATCATACCTTGAAGGCAGAACTCAGTGTGTCAGAGTGAGCAATGAGCTGTCGCCCACTCTTAGCTATGATGTGGGCGTGCCCCAAGGGTCAATACTGGGGCCCCTCCTGTTCAGCCTGTACATTAATGATCTGCCTTCTGTCTGTACTAGGTCTGAAGTTCAAATGTATGCAGATGATACAGTGATATATGTGCATGCAAAGAGCAAACAACAAGCTGCACAAGAACTCACTACTGTAATGGTCCAGGTTACAAAGTGGCTCAGTGACTCGTGTTTGCATCTCAATGTGAAAAAAATTGTTTGCATGTTTTTCACAAAGAGGGCAACATATACATAGCTACTGAGCCAGATGTCTATGTGTCAGGGGAGAAGCTCCAGGTGGTATCTGATTTTAAGTACCTTGGCATCATACTTGATTTCAACCTCTCTTTTAAAAAGCATGTGAAAAAGGTAATTCAGATAACCAAATTCAACTTAGCTAATTTCCGATTTATACGAAATTGTTTGATTACAGAGGTAGCAAAACTACTTCAAATCTATGATACTCCCCCACTTAACATACTGTGTCACGTTCCTGACCTATTTCTGTTAGTTTGTTGTATGTGTTAGTTGGTCAGGACGTGAGTTTGGGTGGGCATTCTATGTTGTCTGTTTCTATGTTGGTTTAGGGTTGCCTGGTATGGCTCTTAATTAGAGGCAGGTGTTTGGCGTTCCTCTAATTAAGAGTCATATTTAGGTAGGTTGTTTCACAGTGTTCGTTGTGGGTGGTTGTCTCCTGTGTCAGTGTTTGTCGCACCATACGGGACTGTTCGGTTTGTTTTGTTCATCGTCAGTTATGTGTAGGCTATTTTCCCTGTTCGTGCGTTTTCGTGTTTATGTGAGTTCGTCGTCCAGGTCTGTCTACACCGTTTGTTGTTTTGTTAGTTTATAGTGGAGTTCGTGTTTTCGTGTTTTCTTTAAATAAATTATGTGTTCACAACCCGCTGCGCCTTGGTTCCATCACTACTCCTCCTTTTCGGTTGAAGAGGAGGAGGACCACCGTTACAGAATTCCCCACCAACATTGGATCAAGCAGCATGAGCGGAACCAACAACAGCGGCAAAGTAACCAGGACTCATGGACATGGGAGGAAATATTGGGTGGAAAGGGACCATGGGCTCAACCAGGAGAATATCGCCGCCCTAAAGCTGAGCTGGAGGCAGCGAAGGCAGAGAGGCGGAGATATGAGGAGGCAGCAAGGAGACGTGGCTGGAAGCCTGAAAAGCCCGTGAGTACTACCCAAAAATTTCTTGGGGGGGGGCTAAGAGGTAGTGGGCCAAGGGCAGGTAGGAGACCTGCGCCCACTTCCCAGGCTAACCGTGGAGAGCGGGAGTACGGGCAGACGCCGTGTTACGCAGTAGAGCGCACGGTGTCTCCTGTACGGGTGCATAGCCCAGTGCGGGTTATTCCACCTCCCCGCACTGGTAGGGCTAGATTGGGCATTGAGCCAAATGTCATGAAGCCGGCCCTACATATCTGGCCACCAGTACGTCTCCTTGGGCCGGCTTACATGGCACCAGCCTTACGCATGGTGTCCCCGGTTCGCCTACATAGACCGGTGCGGGTTATTCCACCTCCCCGCACTGGTCGGGCGACGGGGAGCATTCAACCAGGTAAGGTTGGGCAGGCTCGGTGCTCAAGGGAGCCAGTACGCCTGCACGGTCCGGTATTTCCGGCGCCACCTCCTCGCCCCAGCCTAGTACCACCAGTGCCTACACCACGCACCAGGCTTCCAGTGCGTTTTCAGAGCCCTGTTCCTCCTCCACGCACTCTCCCTATGGTGCGTGTCTCTAGCCCGGTACCTCCAGTTCCGGCACCACGCACTAAGCCACCTGTGCGTCTCCTGAGTCCTGTACACACTGTTATTTCTCCCCGCACTCGTCCTGAGGTGCGTGCCCTCAGTCCGGTACCACGCACCAGGCATATAGTGCGCCTTGAGAACTCAGTGTGCCCTGTTGTTGTTCCCCGCACTAGCCTGAAGGTGCGTGTCCTTAGCCCGGTACCTCCAGTTCCGGCACCACGCACCAGGCCTACAGTGCGTCTCAGCCGGCCAGAGTCTGCCGTCTGCCCAACGGCGCCTGAACTGTCCGTCTGCCAAGCGCCGCATGAACTGCCCGTCTGCCATGAGCCTACAGAGCCTTCCGCCAGACAGGAGCAGCCAAAGCCTTCCGCCAGACAGGATCAGTCTGAGCCATCCGTCTCCGCAGCGCCATCTGAGCCATCCGTCTCCGCAGCGCCATCTGAGCCATCCGTCTCCCCAGCGCCATCTGAGCCATCCGTCTCCCCAGCGCCGTCTGAGCCATCCGTCTGTCCCGAGCCATTAGAGCCGCCCGTCTGTCCCGAGCCGTCAGAGCCGTTAGTCAGTCAGGAGCCGCTAGAGCCGTTTGTCAGTCAGGATCTGCCAGAGCCATTTGTCAGACAGGATCTGCCAGGGCCGCCAACCAGACAGGATCTGCCAGAGCCGCCAACCAGACAGGATCTGCCAGAGCCGCCAACCAGACAGGATCTGCCAGAGCCGTCAGCCAGCCATGAGCGTCCTGAGCCGTCAGCCAGCCATGAGCGTCCTGAGCCGTCAGTCAGCCATGAGCGTCCAGAGCCGTCAGCCAGCCATGAGCGTCCAGAGCCGTCAGCCAGCCATGAGCGTCCAGAGCCGTCAGCCAGTCATGAGCTGTCCCTCAGCCCAGAGCGGCTATTTATTCAGAACTGCCCCTCTATCCTGAGCTACCTCTCTATCCTGAGCTACCTCTCTATCCTGAGCTATTCCTCTATCCCGGTGCTGCCCCTTGTGTCGATGTTACCCAAAAGATTAAGTGGGGGTAATATGAGGGTGGTCATTTGTAGGGGGAGATATAAGCTGGGATTGACTATGGTGGGGTGGGGACCTCGCCCTGAGCCTGAGCCACCACCGTGGTCAGATGCCCACCCAGACCCTCCCCTAGACTTTGTGCTGGTGCGCCCGGAGTTCGCACCTTAAGGGGGGGGCTATGTCACGCCCTGGCCTTAGTATTCTTTGTTTTCTTTATTATTTTAGTTAGGTCAGGGTGTGACATGGGTAATTTATGTGGGTTTTGTAGTGTCCAGGGTGATTGTAAGGTTTAGGGGGTTTATTTAGAGTAGTTGGGTTTATGTTTAGTATAGTTGTCTAGCTGTGTCTATGTTGTGAGTAGTTGTCTAGGAAAGTCTATGGTTGCCTGAATGGGTTCCCAATTAGAGACAGCTGGTTTCTGTTGTCTCTGATTGGGAGCCATATTTAAGGTAGCCATGGGCTTTAGTTGGTTGTGGGGAATTGTCTATGGTGAACGTTTGTAGCCTGTATGTGTGCACTACGTTTATAGCTTCACGGTCGTTTATTGTTTTGTTAGTTTGTAAGTGTTTTGTTTCGTTTTGCCTTCTTCTACAATAAAAGGAAGATGGCTTATTTTCCACATGCTGCGTTTTGGTCCGTCTCTCCTCCACACGATCGTGACATACTGCTTGACTAATTGGGCCCAAGCTTGTTGTACAACATTAAAACCTATTCAGTCTGTCTACAAACAGGCTCTCAAAGTGCTTGATAGGAAGCCCAATAGCCATCATCACTGTTACATCCTCAAAAAGCATGAGCTCCTGAGTTGGGAAAATCTTGTGCAATACACCGACGCATGTCTTGTATTCAAGATCTTAAATGGCCTGGCTCCCCCTCCACTCAGTATTTTTGTTAAACAGAAAACCCAAACATATGGCAGCAGATCCACAAGGTCTGCCATGAGAGGTGACTGTATAGTTCCCTTAAGGAAAAGCACCTTCAGTAAATCCGCTTTCTCTGTGAGAGCTTCCCATGTCTGGAATACACTGCCATCAGACACACATAACTGCACCACATATCACACTTTCACAAAATGCATGAAGACATGGCTAAAGGTCAATCAGATTTGTGAACATAATCCCTAGCTGTGTATTGCCGCTTTCCATGTTGTCTGTTGTCTGTAGCTTGTGAGGTGTGGAAACAATGTTGCTTTTATGAATTTTGTCTTACTGCTTTTTGTTCTATGTTGCCTTGTCTGTATGCTACGTCTTGCTTGTCCTATGTTGCTCTGCGTGTGCTCACTGCTCAATGATTGTTTATATTGTAATTGTTTTTAATAACCTGCCCAGGGACTGCGGTTGAAAATTAGCCAGCTGGCTAAAACCGGCACTTTTACTGAAACATTGATTAATGTGCACTGTCCCTGTAAAAATAAAATCAACTCAACATCAACTCAACAAGATCAAATTTCATGACCATTTTATGCAGACATCCAGGTAATTCCAAAGGGTTCACATACTTTTTCTTGCCACTGTGTATCTAAAAAAAAACGAATTCCGTGGTATCCAATTGGTAGTTACAGTTTTGTGTTGTCGCTGCAACTCCCCTATGGACTCGGAAGAGATATTTGAGAGCCATGCGTTCTCCGAAACATGACCCTGCCAAGTCGCACTGCTTCTTGACACACTGCTCGCGTAACCCGGAAGCCAGCCGCATCAATGTGTCTGAGGAAACACAGTCTGACTGATGACCGAAGTCGGCTTGCTGGTGCCCGGCCCACCACAAGGAGACACTAGAGCCCGGTGAAACAAATCCCGGTCGACCAAACCCTCGTCTAACCCGGACGACGGTGGGCCAATTGTGCACCAGCTCTTGCGTCTCTCGGTCAAACCAAATCCAAACTGGCCTCCTTTGCGGGCCGTTTTTCTGCACCAGGACAACCCACAGTTGAGCTCAGCTCAACGCTGATTGGCTAATTCTTTTAGATTTTTTTGTCAAGGGAGGCCAAATGCTTGCTGGCATCAATCAATCAAATGATACGGCGGCAACATGTATTTTTATGGAATATCTACAGTGTATAGGTGTACAGAGGCCCATTTTAAGCAACCATCACTCCTGTGTTCCAATGGCACGTTTATAATTTTAAAAGGCTAATTGATCATTAGAAAACCCTTTTGAAATGATGTTAGCACAGCTGAAAACTGTTGTTCTGATTAAGGAAGCAATAAAACTGGCCTTCTTTAGATTAGTATCTGGAGCATCAGCATTTGTGGGTTCGATTACAGGCTCAAAATGACCAGAAACAATGCACTTTCTTCTGAAACTCATCAGTCTATTCTTGTTCTGAGAAATTAAGGCTATTCCATGCGAGAAATTGCCAAGAAGAAGATCTCGTACAACGCTGTGTACTACTCCCTTCACAGAACAGCGCAAACTGTCTCTATCCAGAATAGAAAGAGTGGGAGGCCCCGGTGCACAACGTCAACAGTGAAGAGGGGACTCCAGGATGCAAAGAAAAAGCTGGCCAATAAAAAGAAAAGATTAAGATGGGCAAAAGTAGACAGACACTGGACAGAGGAACTCTGCATAGAAGGCCAACATTCCGGAGTCGTCTCTTCACTGTTGACGTTGAGACTGGTGTTTTGCACGTACTATTTAATGAATCTTCCAGTTGAGGACTTGTGAGGCGTCTGTTTCAAAAACAAGGACATTTCTAAGTGACCCCAAACTTTTGAATGGTAGTGTATGTACAATAGGTAACAAGCCCGTTACACTTCTGGAAGCCAGCTGAGGATGAAGAATGTTTTTCGACTTTATGACAATACATCTGTTTTCTTCTTTTCTGCACACTATGCTGTTAGACAGTTGTGTTGGGATTAAGTTAAAACACGTTTCATCAAATTCACAAGAGTTAATAATTTAAGCCCAAAACATTGTATGGAAATAAGCTACTCTTACTAAGCTTGCATCTCCTTCACTTTCGTAGTCAGGTCAGGGAGTAATCTTGCCTTTATCTTTCCCATTAATAGCCTTGCCAAAAAACTATGACTGCACGTACAGTACCAGTCAAAAGTTTGGACACACCTACTCATTCAAGGGCTTTTCTTTATTTTTTTCTACATTGTAGAATAATAGTGAAGACATCAAAGCAATCAAATAACACATACGGAATCATGTACAAACCAAAAAAGTGTTATTTATAGTGTTATAGTGTTATTATAGTGTTATTTATATATTTGAGATTCTTCAAAGTAGCCACATTTTGCCTTGATGACAGCTTTGCACACTCTTGGCAAAAGGTTGCGAGTTCGAATCTCATCACAAACAACTTTAGCATTTTAGCGAATTAGAAACTTTCCAACTACTTACAACTTTTTAGCTACTTTGCAACTACTTGGCATGTTAGCTAACCCTTCCCCTAACCGTATCCCTTTTAGCTAACTCTTCACCTAAACTTAACCCTTAACCCTAACCCCTAGCCTAGCTAAAGTTAGCGAGCAAGCTAATGTTAGCCACCTAGCCAGAATTCATAACGTGTCACACATTTTGCAAATTCATAACATTGTCACGACTTCCACCGAAGGTGGCTCCTCTCCCTGTTCAGGCGGTGCTCGGCGGTCGTCGTCACCGGTCTACTAGCTGCCACCTATTCCTTTTTTTTCTGTTAGTTTTGTCTTGATTGTTTTCACCTGTTACTTATTTGTTGTTAATGATGGCCTATTTAAACGTCCAGGGCCCGCCTGCTTTTGTGCGGGCTTATTCTCACTGTCAGTGGTGAAATTGTTTTGCTTCTACGTATTTTGCTGTCTGTTAGTTTTTCCCTGGTTTTGGGGACATACCTGTTTATTGGTCATTTTGCCTGTTTGTTGGCTAGACCCAGCTTAATAAATGTATGCATTGGAAGCATTGCTCTCTGCGCCTGACTCCACACCCACCACTCCTAGCTATCCGTGACAAACATATTGTATGTTTAGCAAATTCGGGAACATATAATGCGTATTGTCATTCATAACATATCATATGAAATGGGTGATGGACATCCACAAATAAATATATACCATACGAAACGTAACATTTCATACTAAATGGAGTGTCTCGGATTTAAGTACAGAATAATTCGAAAACAATTCACAACAATACACACACATCTCAAAGTAAAATAATGGAATTAAGAAATATATAACTATTAGGACGAGCAATGTTGGAGTGGCATTGACTAGAATACAGTTGAATACAGTATATACAGTTGAAGTGGGAAGTTTACATACACCTGAGCCAAATACATTTAAACTCAGTTTTTCACAATTACTGACATTTAATCCTAGTAAAAAATCCCTGTTTAGGTCAGTTAGGATCACCACTTTGATTTAAGAATGTGAAATGTCAGAATAATAGTAGAGAGTGATTTATTTTAGCTTTCATTTCTTTCATCACATTCCCAGTGGGTCAGAAGTTTACATACACTCAATTAGTATTTGGTAGCATTGCCTTTAAATTGTTTAACTTGGGTCAAACGTTTCGAGTAGCCTTCCACAAGCGTCCCACAATAAGTAGGGTGAATTTTGGCCCATTCCTCCTGACAGAGCTGGTGTAACTCAGGTTTGTAGGCCTCCTTGCTCGCACACGCTTTTTCAGTTCTGCCCACAAATTTTCTATAGGATTGAGGTCAGGGCTTTATGATGGCCACTCCAATACCTTGACTTTGTTATCCTTAAGCCATTTTGCCAAAACTTTGGAAGTATGCTTGGGGTCATTGTCCATTTGGAAGACCCATTTGCGACCAAGCTTTAACTTCCTGACTGATGTCTTGAGATGTTGCTTCAATATATTCACATAATTTTCCTCCCTCATGATGCCATCTATTTTGTGAAGTGCACCAGTCCCTCCTGCAGCAATGCACCCCCACAACATGATGCTGCCACCCCCATGCTTCACGGTTGGGATGATGTTCTTCGGCTTGCAAGCCTCCCCCTTTTTCCTCCAAACATAATGATGGTCATTATGGCCAAACAGTTTGATTTTTGTTTCATCAGACCACAGGACATTTCTCCAAAAAGTACAATCTTTGTCCCCATGTGCAGTTGCAAACCGTAGTCTGGCTTTTTTATGGCGGTTTTGGAGCAGTTGCTTCTTCCTTGCTGAGCGGCCTTTCAGGTTATGTCGATATAGGACTCGTTTTACTGTGGATATAGATACTTTTGTACCTGTTTCCTCCAGCATCTTCGCAAGGTCCTTTGCTGTTGTTCTGGGATTGATTTGCACTTTTCGCACCAAAGTACGTTCATCTCTAGGACACAGAACGTGTCTTCTTCCTGAGCGGTATGACGGCTGCGTGGTCCCATGGTGTTTATACTTTATACGGGCACTTGGAAATTGATGAACCAGGATGAACCAGACTTGTGGAGGTCTACAATTATTTTTCTGAGGTCTTGGCTGATTTCTTTTGATTTTCCCATGATGTCAAGCAAAGAGGCACTGAGTTTGAAGGTAGGCCTTGAAATACATCCACAGGTACACCTCCAATTGACTCAAATGATGTCAATTAGCCTATCAGAAGCCATGACATCATTTTCTGGAATTTTCCAAGATGTTTAAAGGCACAGTCAACTTAGTGATTGTAAACTTCTGACCCACTGGAATTGGAAAAATTACTTGTGTCATGCACAAAGTAGATGTCCTAACCGACTTGCCAAAACTATAGTTTGTTAACAAGACATTTGTGGAGTGGTTGAAAAATGAGTTATAATGACTCCAACCTAAGTGTATGTAAACTTCGGACTTCAACTGTACATATGAAATTAGTAAAACAGTATGTAAACATTATTAAAGTGACCAGTGTTCCATTATTAAAGTGACCAGTAATGCTATGTCTATGTACTGGTCACTTTAATAATGGAACACTTACAGACATTTGTCACAGTTTGAGTTAATTTTCTATTATACTGATAGCTGATAAGATTTTCTTGAAAAGAAGATGTATTCAATGAAATACTGGTGGATTGATCTTTAAAAGACCATTCAATTCACAGAAAAGACTATACTGGAAATAACTATAGGGTATTACAATGGCCTACTGTATGTGCCACAAAATACAAAGACCATGGATGCTGTCCAAAAATAGATTCAATGGCACATCATGATGCACTTGAGAAATGTCAGATTGAAGTTGATAAAAAGAAGACTTATAAACAACATTTTGTCCACATCCTGAGTATGGGGAATGTATCAATCCAATCTTGATTAATCTTTTAATCCATTTGCAAAAAAAATGAATTTACACAGTGGATGTTGTGACTGCTTTAAATGTGCTCTCTTGCCATCTGGTGGCACCTTCTATCACGATCACTCAAAAAATCCATTTTTTTTTCTCAAGCATACTTTTTTTTCTTTGTGGAAATTGGTTTATAAATGATATATTAACTGGAGGTCTTGTGAGTCACAAAACCAATGAAAGTGTGATTTTATGTATCGACAGACAGAGCATTGTCACAATGAACTTCATAAATTGGAGATGTTGTGGAGATGAAGATATGGTTAATCAACCAAGTTGGAAACTCCTGGACTGCTCTCCCTGTTCCACTCACTCTCTGTTGGGTTGAGCCCTACCAAAATTATGTTATACTCTGACTGCCTCAGACTCAGTCTAAGTGTATCACAGAACTTGGGATGGGGCACTCAGAAAGATACAAAGAAATATGCAGACAGTATGAGTTGCTGACAGAAACATGATGGTAAACCCATCAGATATGCAAATATATAATGGAATTCTTAACACAGATTATAATGGTGAACAAGTGTGGAAACCAAAGGGATTAAAACAAAATGTTTTATTTAGGCCTGCACACAAAATGTGTCCATATGGCAGTGGTCTCTGTTGTCAAAGCTGTGATTGAATGTGGAATGAATGTATATAACTCAGCTATGACTTTAATTGATATACCTGTGAAGCCGCAGCTACAAAGATTGTGATGCAATTCAATCAAAATGTTTATATTTCTGTACAACTTATAAGGCATGTTCTATAAGAAGTTAAAATAAGTTGGAAGCTGTATCTATTCATCTCCTGAATCATCCATTAGTTTGTCAAAGTCAAAATTAGTCTCCACATTTTTCGATTGTGCAAAAATGTTTTTATCATGAAAATACATTGTAGTGGTACTTACAACATTATTAGCGTAGCCTACGTCCACTGTGTTGTATCTGATGTTGAAGTGGACATGTCATTCTTATTAAGCTCTCTGTGCATTGATTTTAGACTAGTGTAACCGACGGGGTTCCAACCTGGTGTCCTGTACACCATTAGGACATCTTAGCCTGCTGAGCCAAAGCCTAGGCAATTTCCGTCATGGCTCAGATGAGAATGTGTGAGGAGGAGGAGGTCAAAGGATAGTGAATTGTAACCAAGGTGGTTCAGTGACCACACATGCATGATGAGTTAGCCTAACCTTGCCTGAGACCTGTAGATTAGTCTTCAGTTTCAGGCCTACGCTTTTCCGATACCCTGTGTGTTTGTTACACTAGTCTAAAATCCATGGCTAGGATGTGCTTCTACATTGGGCTGTGGTGATACTCTCCCTCTCCTGGTGTACACCCCCAATTGGCATACAATTGAAAAATGTAAATGCAATATTGAAAGAGAAAATGCTAATTGGGTAGTTGGAAAATGAAAACAGCCACTATCAATTTCACTTTACACTTTGCCTTTCTGTTTACCATTTGCCTTTTTCTGTTTAACAATTACCATTTTTTATTTAGAATGTCTGTTTACCATTTCCAATTTTCATTATTATTTTTTTTTTTACTTTTAAATTGAATTGTGTCATGAATCATGCACAGTGATGTAGTGTACGAGTCAGGCTTTAAAGACCCAGTGCAGTCAAAAATGGGATTTCCTGTTTTTTATATATATTTTTACACACTGTGAGGTTGGGATAATACTGTGAAATTGTGAAAATTATAATAATTCCATTTTAGTGTAAGAGCTGTTTGAAAAGACTGCCTGAAATGTCAGCCTGTTTGGCTGGGATGGAGTTTTGCTATGCCTGGTGACATCGCTAGGCAGTAAATTTGTCAATAGAGAAATATTGTTCCAAACCTCTCTACCAATAACAGCTAGTTTTCAGTTTTCCCCTCCCCACCCAGACCACTCCCAGACAGTCCTAGCAAAATTATTACTTGAGAAATTGCTCTTTGCAAAGAAGCTATTTTTGTTTATTTTTTACCATTTTATTTGAAAACAATCACAGTAAGGTACTTGTTATCCAGAAATGATTAAATACTGAGATAAAAACGGTTGCATTGGACCTTTAAAATAAGAGGATGATTAGAAAATAGTAGGAAAGGAAAATAAAATACAATTTTAAGAAACAAACATGGAATAAAATGTTTCACAAAACATGTTGTTACACAGGCATAATAGCCGAGGCATAATGGTGAAACCAGTTTTTCACTTTCTGTGTGAATTAATCTATAATTCATAGGCAGCTCATCCTAATTCTCAAATGATTTGGAAGCGTATAGCCCACAGAAATCGACTAATTTTATAGAAAGGTCTGATTGTTGTATTCAATTTCCATAATTTCTAAATCTTAATATGACAAAGTTGTATTTTTTTTTAGACTAACTGAATAATTAATTTGTGAAGCCAGTCGATTAAATTCGGCGATTTTCACTGCGGTGATGTAAACATGCGCCCAAGAATGTTCTACGCATGCTCTGTGGGAAGCGTGTTTTGGTGTGAGATGCGCCGCTGTTAGCTAGCCTATGGAAATATTGTCAAGTCATGGTGGGCCATTCAATGGGGGGAGAGGGTGGATAATGACATTGTGTAATGCCAATAAAACATGAGAACTCTTCTGAAATCAAATAATGGTTATAGAAGGTGGCCGACTTGTGGGCATACAGGCAGATGTATAAAATCTCCACGCGTAAGTATAAAATAGGTTTTAGCTAGATAGCTAACGTTAGCCAACTAGCTTTGCTAGATAGCCAACGTTGGCTAGGAACATAACGTTAGCTTGTAGCTAATTGCGCTTGAATGTTTTGGACAAGCGACATAAAGTAGGCGGATGCATTATCTGCTTCTTGTGTGTACGTTTAGTTGAGATTGGCAATGCAACACATTGTTTTAAAATACATAGTAACAGTTAGCGAGCTAACGTTACATTTTAGCATTTTCTCTTCCCCGTTGCTGTCACCTCCCGCCCCCATCTTTTCCCCATTGGTTAACGTTTCCCCATTGGTTAACGTTGCGCCACTTGTTGCTAGGGAGGTTGCTTTATATCGGAAATGAGCGCTATCAACACTTCCCTCTGGACGAGAAATACCGGTGGATGCTGGCTACGATGTTGTTAGGCTGCCTACTTTTAAACATTATTGACAGATATACTGATGCATCGTTTTTATTGCTATTATTTTAATGTAATTGTGTATGTGTGAGTGACACATCGGTAAGCTGCAGATCTTGAAAAGAAAATGGATGAGAGGGAGACTGCTAGGGATGGGAGTCATGAAGCGTAGCTACTGGAGGAGAACCCGAGACCCTCCCTCTTTCACCTTCACATCTATTCCTGTTATGCACTGGACTAGGTGATGCATTTCAGTTGTACATTGTCAGGTTGGCATGTCAAATTGGTCTTGAGGTACAGTGTGTTCTCTAGAGAGAGTGGTTTTCAAACCTCTCCTCAGGGACCCCCAGTTAACAATTTGATTGTAGCCCTGAACTAGCGCGTAAGGGCTTTATGATTCGTTGACAATTGGAATCAGGTGTGTTTTCTTTGGAATATATCAAATACATGGAACAGCTGGGGGTCCCCAATGAGAGGTTTGAACACTACTGCTTTAGGAAGTGGCGACGTGATGGTTTGCTGCTAAGGAGTATGTGTCTATTGTTCCCTCCCATAGAAATATGTGGAATATGATTTACGGTTTGTTTTTGCATTCACTGGCAGTGCATATGCTAGGTTTATGGTTTTGAGTTTAGAGTTTAGTTTGATTTGATTTGGCTATTCATGTTGGTTATCATTGAATTTGGTCATCTTAAATCGTTTGTGGCTGACTGCCCATTGTACACGTTTGAGGAAAAGCCTGTTTGTTTCAACATCTGAGGCCGTACTCACATTTCATCTTGTCCGAACAATGTTTGATGCATTCAGCTTCTGTTATGTCATGTAATATATTATTTTGACATTATGTAATGTCATTTTTTTTTATATATATTTTTACTGTGAAATCATACTGTAGTACACAGCTTAGGTTGGAGGACATTTAACTTAACATTTAATCTAAGCTTGTTTACTCAACAAATTCACATTTCTTTATCCTGTCATACATTTTTTTAAAGGCATCAAGGTTTCATTTGGCCTTGATCTCTCTCTGTCTGTCTGTCTGTCTGTGCAGGTATGGGAGGACTTACTGATGGGGAAGACCAAAGCCTGACCTAGAACCCGGTTTACCCTTTGACTGATATTGGGCACACATACAAGACCACAGAAACCCTCTCTATTCTATTCACATTTTAAGCAAACTCTGCAAAATACTGCTAAAAGAGAAAGTCGCAAAAGTCCCTCTTCTGTCATATCTGCAATTGTCATACTTTCATTGTTTATCCCAGTCTTTATCTCAGTATCAACTATTGCACCACTCTAGTTTGTCCCCTGTTAATTTTTTACTTTTTTACTTCACTTTTTGTTCCTTTGTAAAGAAATGCTTTACCTGAAAAAGTACTTCACAGAGGGCCTGATTCAGTTCACCATCCTCCTGAGTCTCATTGGGGTGCGGGTGGACTTGGACACCTACCTGAGCAATCAGCTGCCCCCACTGCGGGAGATCATCCTAGGCCCCAGCTCGGCCTACACCCAGACGCAGTTCCACAACCTCCGCAACACGCTGGACGGGTATGGCATCCATCCCAAGAGTGTGGACCTTGACCAGTTCTTTACCACCCGCCGGCTGCTGAACCAGGTGCGCCAGCTGGATCGCCTGTCAGTGCCCAGTCCAGAGCTGAGCACGTGGCTGGTCCACCGTGACCCTGAGACTGTGGTGTCCGCCGCCAGCCAGTCCAGCCCGAGCATCACCCTGGACAATGGGGCCGGCCTGGAGGACGTGATCAACTCCGAAACCCCGACCATGAGGGGTGGCGGCGGAGCGCCTGAGTCCACCTACAACCCAAGTGGAGATGACAGCACCCTGGGAGCCGTGGCCCCTGAGGACAGCCAGGAGCAGCGCAACAGGGATGGCAATGATGATCTCACCAAAGAGGTAGGAAAGCCTGAGTAGAGGTGAGATCAAGGCAAGCTGGGGCATGGCACTTCTATTGTAATGTACAGGGAGGGATATGTTACTAGGAGGAAATAGGCCTACTTCTCAGATTGCTGTATTTAGCTGTCTATCAGAGACGCCTTTGTGTGAACCTTGATAAATCACCATTTTAATGAAATATAATTATTTCTGGCATTATTGTGTAATGTGTTTTTTGCATTATTGTAATGTCCTTGCATTAGAATCATCCTTGCCCCTAATAGTCACAGGACCACCACTTGGAGGCAGTGTGGTTTTGGGTGACACTAAGCCATTGTTAAAGTAGAATTAACTAACTCTCCAAATGGATCACATGCTTTTATGGTAATTAAGTGGCTACAGTTGCATTAGTGGGCGTACATCAGGAATGGGCAACTGGCAGCCCCCGTGTGTGTATGTGTGTGTGTGTGTGTATATATATATATATATATATTAGTGACTCAGTTGGGATCTCAAATTAATATGTTGAGTTAGAATAGTAGAATACATAAGGTGCGATTTTGAAATTTGGTTGTCCATCAGCAGTTTTTCCACTTATGTCAGTCACTGCCATTCACTCAATTAGCCCATGTCAGCTAGTGTTTTGCGCAGGATGGGGTGGGGGGCAAAATTTTACTTAAGCCTCAAAGACTAGGACTAGCTCTGAATGCATGTGTGGGTATGCATGGATGTGGGTATGCAGACCTGCGAGCCACTTCGGCCCCTCATGATTTTTTTATGGCCCCCATCCCTGCTTACATGATCTGAAGTTCTGTGATTTTCTATGAAATATGACCTATAATTAATTATAATATGAGTGAAATGCTTATCTTTTGGAAGGAAAGCTATGTTAAAAAAGCAGATTTTCTGTTTTGGAATGGTGTGCATACCCCAACAACAGAATGTTGTCTAGGCCTATACCGGTCATGAAAAAATATTCATGCCAGTAGACTGCTGATTGGCCAACTCATCCTCTATGAGGAACTAGCATGTCTGTTTGAGACACACGTTTGATGTTAAGTGTTCTTTCCCTCCAATTTATGCTTTGGCCACAAGAGTACAGGATGAGTCAACAACATTATTTGTGAATGCGCTAACTGAATATGAACTTTTAAAAGTGAGATTTTGACAGGACAGTTACTTTAAATCGCATTATATATCTCACCTTGTGTTGACCTGAGGATGAAAATATTGAAATGTAAAGCCAACAGTATCACAGGTATAGGCATCCTTGATTTTTGCACCACAGTCAAGTACAGTACCATCAAAGTATTCATACCCCTTGACTTATTCCATGTGTTATATACAGCCTGAATTGAAAATGGATTATATATATTTTTTCTCACCCATCTACACACACTACCCCATAATGAAAAAGTGAATGTTTTTTTTATATTATTGAAAATTAAATACAGAATTATCTCATTTACAAAAGTATTCACACCCATGCGTCAATATGTTAGAATCACCTTTGGCAACGATTACAGATGTGAGTCTTTCTGGGTAAGTCTCTAAGAGCTTTGCACACCTGGATTGTACAATATTTGCACATTATTCTTTTAATAATTCTTCAAGCTCTATCAAGTTGGTTGTTGATCATGGCTAGACAGCCATTTTCAAGTCTTGCCATAGATTTTCAAGCCGATTTGAATCACAAGTCTAACTAGGCCACTCGGGAACATTCAATGTCATCTTGGTAAGCAACTCCAGTGTGTATTTGGCCTTGTGTTTTAGGTTATTGTTCTTCTGAAAGATTAATTTGTCTGTTGGAAAGCAGACTAAACCAGGTTTTCCTCTAGGATTTTGCTTAGCTCTATTCTGTTTCTTTTTATCCCCAAAAACTCCCATTCCTTGCCGATGACAAGCATACCCATAATGTGATGCAGCCACCACCATGCTTTAAAATATGAAGAGCGGTACTCAGTGTTGTGTTGGATTTGCCCCAAACACAACGTTTTGTAATCAGGACATAAAGTTAATTTCTTTGCCACTTTTTTTGCAGTTTTACTTTAGTTCCTTATTGCAAACAGGATTAATGTTTTGAAATATTTGTATTCTGTACAGGCTTCCTCCTTTTCACTCTGTCATTTAAGTTAGTATTGTTGCGTAACTACAAAGTTGTTGATCCATCCTCAGTTTTCTCCTATCACAGCCATTAAACTTTGTAACTGTTTTAAAGTCACCATTGGCCTCATGTTGAAGTCCTTGAGCGTTTTCCTTCCTCTCTGGCAACTGAGTTGGGAAGGAAGCCTGTATCTTTATACACCCTCCAAAGTGTAATTTAATAACTTCACCATGCTCAAAGGGATATTCAATGTCTGCTTTTTTTTATTTTTACCCATCTACCAATAGGTGCCCTTCTTTGCGAGGCATTGGAAAACCTCCCTGGTCTTTCTGGTTGAATCGGTGTTTGAAATTCACTGCTCGACTGAGGGACCTTACAGATAATTGTATGTGTGGGGTACAGAGATGAGGTAGTCATTCAAAAATCATGTTAAACACTTATTGCACACGGTGAGTCCATGCAACTTATTATGTGACTTGTTAAGCAAATGTTTACTCCTGAACTTATTTAGGCTTGCCATAACAAAAGGGTTGAATACTTATTGACTCAAGACTTCAGCTTTTAATTCATTTGTAAACATTTCTAAAAACATTATTCCACTTTGACATTATTGGCTATTGTGTGTAGGCCAGTGACGCATCTAAATATAATCAATTTTACATTCAGGCTGTAAAAAAAAAAAAAAAAATTGTTGAAAAAGTCAAGGGGTGTGAATACTTTCTCAAGTCACTGTAGTTCTCTCTCCTTGAAGTGCTTTTTATTTTGAATTAAGTTGTGTAAGACAAGATGTTGTGCAACTCAATCAAGGGGGCTCTTTTCTTTGTAGTCCTAACATCTTTTTCACATCATGGATTTTTCAGGACATTGATTTGATTGACATCCTGTGGCGACAGGACATCGACCTTGGCGCAGGACGGGAAGTGTTCAACTATAGCAGTCGCCAGAAGGAGAGTGAGGCGGAAAAGCCCAGCCCAGAGGAGGAGGAAAGAGCAGAGGCACAGGAGAGATGGAGGAATGGAGTGAACCTTCAAGAGGCTCAGCCTGTGGATGGAGAGACCGGGGAGAGCATACCAGAGCAGGTAGCTAAGGGAACAGATTGTGTTCATGATCTTGTGTGTCCACTGTAGTTGATAGTAAAGGGAGTGACCTCTGTGCTGTCTGCCCCTCCCCCAGACCCCAGGCCTTGGCTCTCAGACCTCACTGTCCCTGCAGGAATGCCTAAGGCTGCTGGAGGCCACCTTCCCTTTCGGAGAAGAATCTCCTGAGGTAAAGAAATTTGCATGCTGTTTTATGATATTACAAATGCTAGATTAACATTATAGTCTATGGAAATCAAAAAAATAATTGTGAGACTTTTAAAGGTCAACATCTTATCAGTTTCCAGCCCCTGTAGTCACAGCTGAGCTTGCGGTGGCCAATGAAGAAGCTCCATCCACATCTCGGGCCCTACCACTGCCTCCCCCGTTGCCCCAGTTGGACCTGGAGCAGCAGTGGCAAGACATCATGGCTATCATGGAACTACAGGTTTGTACTTGCGCTTTAATCACAAATGGTTCTCCAGTAAAAAAAAAAGAAAGAAGTTTTTCTTACAATTCTTTTCTCTTTTGAAGGAAATGGAGGTTAATAACACCTCAGAGAACTCCTTCCTCAGCACTACTTCCAACAGTACCAATACCAGTGGCAGCACAAGTGAGTCCGGCTCAGTTGGAAGCTTTGGACTTACTCGTTCCTCCACCCTTATTCACCAAGATGTCAGCCTTCACCAGGCCTCCCTCCCTAGCTGCAGCCAGGACTTTCCCACACTTTTCAATCCAGAGATGGATGCCACTAGCACCCCACGGACCCCCTTGCTTAGAATGTCCTCCAGCAACTCCTCCAACGTCAACTCTACATTCGGAGCCACCAACCTGACTGGACTCTTTCTCCCACCGCCTCTGAACAGCACCAACAACATCACTTGCACTCCAGTGTTGCCTGATCCCTTCAGCACTCTGCTGGAGGAGTCTATGCTGGATGAGATCAGTCTGCTGGACCTGGCAATGGAGGAGGGCTTCAACCAGGCCCAGGCCTCTCAGCTGGAGGATGAACTCGACTCGGACTCAGGCCTCTCCCTAGACTCCAGTCACAGCCCGGCCTCCCCGAGCAGCTCTGAGACCTCCTGCTCCTCCGCCGCTTCCTCCTCCTCCACCTCTGCCACCTTCTCAGAGGAAGGGGCTGTGGGATACAGCACTGACTCGGAGTCAGCTGTCGTGGAACCAGAAGAAGGTGCTGTGGGGGGCTACCAGCCCGAGTTCAACAAGCTCTGCCGCATGAGCTACCAGGACCCCTCCCAGTTCCACGGGCTCCCTCAGCTCGACAACATCAACCACAATCACACCTACAATTTACCACTGTCTTCATCGTTCGATGAACACCTAGAGCTACCGATTCCCACTGGCAAGAAAATGGGCCGTGAGAAGCAGTCAAAGCTTAAGCCCCAACAGGACTTCCTGGACAAACAGTCGAGTCGCGATGAGCGACGGGCTCGGGCCATGAAGATCCCCTTCTCAAACGAGAAGATCATAAATCTGCCTGTGGAGGAGTTCAACGAGCTTCTGTCCAAGCACCACCTGAGCGAGGCCCAACTGGCCCTCGTCCGCGACATTCGTAGACGTGGCAAGAACAAGATGGCGGCCCAGAACTGCCGCAAGCGCAAGCTGGATACCATCATCAACCTGGAGCAAGGGGTGCATGACCTGCGTCGTGACAAGGCGCGGCTGCTGAAGGAGAAGATGGAGTTTATTCGCTCCATCCGCCAGATGAAGCAGAAAGTGCAAAGCCTCTACCAGGAGGTGTTCACCCAGCTTCGGGATGAGGAGGGCCAGCCCTACCCCCCCAGCGAGTACTCACTCCAGTACAGCGCCGACGGCAGCGTTCTGATCATGCCCCGCACCATGACAGATCAGCAAACCCGTAAGCCAGAAAAGAAACAAAAGGACAAAAAGAAGTGAGGAGGAAGCTGTTGCCTTTTCTTTCATTTAGCTAAAATCACTAAGAAATATTTCTGCAGATGCAAGAGAGGTCTTTTTTCCTTTGAGAAGATTCTTGTGAGGAGAAGCTGCATTGTTGACTACTTTTCCTGCATTAGGTTTTTTTCCTTTTCTTTTGTGGTTCCTGTGTTTTCTCTGGGAAACGACTTTGAAGCAGAAGTTCTTAATTTGAGTACTGAATTTTCATTGTTTGGGTGGAAAAAAAGGAACAAACAAGGAAAAGAAGGGGTTGAAAGATTTCTCTGGATCTTTGGCACCAGGCCATGATGTTATTACTTCATGTTAGGAAGTGAAGGGAGTGGTATCAAGTGAAGTCAGAGTTAAAGGTAAAACTAACATTAAGTCAACATGAAACTGGCTGTAAATTCCGGTCCATTGTTAGTCAGCTTTGAACGGATTGTTAAACCAGTTTTATTTGCTTGGGCCTTGGAGTGATTGATGGAGTGACTGTTCCTGGAGTAAGTAGAAGTTGCACATGTAGAGGAAAGCTAAGACAGGGCCTGGAGATGTCAAAGGTTAAGATACCAGTGGGGTAAAGCAAGTCCATCATCCAGGATACCATTATCTTAACAATACCGCCAATACTAACCAAATGTGTTGTGCACTTCACTTGTACTCGAAGCAAATGTCTAGCTAGTCTGACACTGCACTCATTCAAAATGTGTTTATTACAAATACAACCGTTTTTGACTGGCCATTGACTTTGAGTCCCTCTGATGTAGAACTAGGACACTGGAACACAAAAGAGGCTTGGAGAGTGTTCTTGGGCTTGCCACGATGGTGGAGCATGACAAGTATAGGAGATGGAACGCTGAGGAAGAAGGCACACGCTGCGTTACAAATGTATCAGCTTCTGTATATCTATATAGCTCTGTAATTTGTCCTTCTAAGGCTTGGCTGTATGCATCGTGCCGTGTCTCTGACTATCTGTCTGCCGCAGGTTTAAGGATGAGCTCTGCTGGTAGTCTTTTAGTTTTCCACACATCCTCATACTGTCCAGAATAAGCTAGGTTATAGGTCTAGCTTCATCATGTTGGGTCTACTCCCTGCCCTTATTGCATCACACACTGTGTGTTGTGCCTGTAACCACATTGCAGGAATTTTACAGGCCAGAGAATATTGATTTTGATAGCTGTCTTTGCAGGAAGTATTGTATGAACTGCAACCCTGTGGAAGTATCCCGTTTATTACAAATCAAATGCACCCATCTTTACTATCATTAATATTAGGTTGGTTTGCTTCTTGTAAGGTGAGTCGTTCGGCTGTCAAGTAATTGCAGTGGTAGCCTTTGAAAGAGTTGTCATTCTATTTGATAAGTTACCTGAAGCAATGGACAAGACAGTTGATTAATAGCCTAGTTGTCGGCTTTAATAGTCTACGGTCATACGTGACATTTAGAATTGTAAACCAATTGAATCGAACTGAGAAGGATAATATGTGAAGTGAGAGCCTTGTTTTCGAATGCCTTTGTTTCACATGCACATTTCTAAATTCGAGGGTTTTGAGAACAAAAGGTTATTGGACTGTTATCAGAACATTAGAAGTGCTATTGCCTGAGCTTATGTGTTTTTTGGGGTCAAATTGTGTTTTAGCATGTACCCCTAATCAAAAAAAGATTAGGCCATTTATTAATGCAGCAGAGATAGCTGTTTAAAGAGAGTGAGTACATTTGTGAACCCCAGATCTACAGTGAAGGATGGGAAAGAACTAAGTCGCTGCACTGATGAATGTCCTATGTTCTTCTTCATCCACATAACTTTCATAGTTCTTGTCATCATTACCCTCTGAGGGGAGCCAAAGTACAAATACTTTTGCTTTTAAACAGATGTTTTCATGCAGTACTAATTATTTCGCAGGGGGAAAAAAGTTGCTGTCAATTTAAATGAAGAAAGTTGTTCGTTCTCGCACTTCAGAAAACATTTGATATTTAAGACGTGCAAACGTTCACCTGCATTGCAACACAATGCAAAGCCCATTTAAGTTATTACTACTTAGTGCTGCTTTTGTTAATGGTCTTGTTTGTTCTGTAAATATTTTCTCCTTTTGTCATTCTTTTCTGTAGTTTGTCTGCATTTTGCACAGCCCCTGCTTTGGTTATTTTCTTTGGTTTACTTTTAAATATTTGCTGGCAATCTGGGATTGTTATTTTATTGATTAATAAAGTGTTTATTTTCATCTGTGACTGCATCATTTGCATGATTTAATAATGAGGGGACACGTGTCCATTAAAATAACAAGGTGAAATGTGTCCATTTGGGGGGAATATCTGATCATTAGGTTTTGTGAAGATAAATACATAAGGCCTTAATGTATCCAACTATTTACACACATTTTAAGCTTAGGCTCTGTTAGTATGAGACCGATGACAATTGTAACAAGTTTATTCTCCAAAAACAGACAAGCAAGTCCTGTTTATGAAAATGTTAGAATAAGATGGACACATGAGCAAAGTAAAAAAAAAACATGGTTTTCAAAATGTGTTGTCACCTCAATACACTAAAACGGTCACAAAACGAGCAAAGATTAACATTGTTTTGCACTATAAGCTACAAAACATTTACATAAAACTAAATGGCACCGTTGACTTGTTTACAAGACTATGAATGATTACATTTCCACCAGCCTACACAGTAATGTACAAGGCATTGACCTCTTAGTCAACTGCCCTGTGAAAATGATCTTGTAGTATCCAAATGGTCACTAGAGTGAATCTTAAAACATTTAACACTGCATTATACATTTCTTCCAGGGTTGTGATTTCTCAAGAGAACCCATAGCCTGTATTGACTTTGGTCATATCCAGAGATTTTAACCTGATGGGTGATATTAAACCAAAAAGGGAGTCCATGTGCTGTCGTGCTTGTCTCAGACCCTTTGCCTAGAGCCCCATAAGCCCTTGACACTACCTCTACAGTCTTCAGAACCAGCTTGATACCGCTCTCCAAAACGGCTAGTTCTTGTCGTCCTTCTTCTCCTCCTCCTCCTCGGCGGGGTAAGAGTGCCACGTGAGCCGCTCCTCATAGAAGGATATGACCACCTGTGGACACTTCACGTTTGCTTCCTTAGAGGGTACCAGGTCTGCTTCATCAGAGTTTTTCCTACAAGAACAGGCCGTGTAGAGAGAACCACAAGTTGGATGAGTACTTAAGTGGTGGGTTCTGGCTAGTTCAGGGATTGTAGTGGCGCTATGAAATAGGTTAGGATGCACAGAATGAAGAGATTGAAGGCAATGGATCCACTTTTTGTTATTGATGCATAGGCGTGAATTGACAGGTACATTGACTTGCGACTGCTGGATGATTAGGTCTAGTAGCATAAAGGTTTAAAAAAAGGGCCATACAAACCATTTCATGAGGAACATGAGTTCTCCAGTGGAGTCAGTGGCGCCAATAATCCTTTCTGGATCCAAACCTCGAGTGAAGCCCCTTAGTTTCTCTGGCTAAAACAAAGGGCGAGTGTCACTCAATGTGAAAAAGACAAAATGATTCCATCTGTGTACACGCTTCTGCCTTTAGGACTTACGTCATCTTTTTTCTTCTTGGGTCGACTTTCCTCTCCTTCCACATTAGGCTCTGTAGACTTCCTCTTGCCTACAGACTCATGAGCGGATTTCTGTTTCTGCAGAAACAGTGCAATCAGGTCGGGGCAGTCCAAATTATCCTCTGGCTCCCATGTGTTGTCACCCCTGAAGAAACAAAAGCAGTGTTAATTAAGCCAGAAAATGGCATTGGAGTGAAAGAGGGGTTTTGTTTGGTCAATACAAGCATTCCACATAGGGATAAAAAAAAATATATCACATCTGTATTGTGTAAACTCACTCCGAAAAGCCTTTCCACTTAAGAAGGTACTCCACTCTCCCTTTCACCACCCTTCGATTCAAAACTTTCTCCACCACATATTCTTCTTCCTCTTCCTCCACGGCCACCACATCCTCAGCCGCCTTCTCCTGTGTCTTCTCAGCCGGTGTCGTCATCGTCACCTCGGACTGGGTGGGGGCTGTGGGTGCAGGGGGAATGACGGCTGTGGGTGCAGGGTTAATGTCGGCTGTGGGTGCAGGAACAGCAAATCACGGCTCCAGAAAACGGCCACTGTTGACGGTGACACTTATACTGAACTTTTCATTAAAGGGGTTAACCCCAGTTGAAACAATAAAGTGCCTTCCCGCCTCTGTTTTGGTAAAAAGCTAAGGGAAGGGGCCTGGAAAAATGTGACCAATCTTAAATTTATAGACAGCGCTATGGTTGCAAGGACTGACCACCCAATATATCAAAATTATAGTTTTAAGCATGTTTTGAGGCTATAGAGTGTTTGTATACATTTACTATGTTTACAAACATTGGAGAAAAACAAGATTATATTTTGGTTTCTGATGGGGTACGACAGCTTTAACTAAGTTAATGAGGCATTTCTAAGTTATATTCTTTAAGAATGAATGTGTATTCAGTCATGACTGAAATTATTGGCACCCTTGATAAAGATAAGCAAAACAATCCTGAGCAATATTGTATGTAAAAAATAATAATAAAAATTTTAAAAAAGGGAAAGAGATTTTGTTTGTAGTCATAAAACAAAGTCTAACAGATAGGAGTAAACTTTTCCAGCACCCTCCCCTTGCAAGGATAACGGCACCAATCCTTTTCCTAAAATGTTTGATGAGATTGAAGAACACATTAGGAAGGATCTTAGACCATTCCTCTATACAGAATATTGCCAGATTCTTGCTATCCTTCATCTGCGCTTATGGACGGCCCTCTGACAATTCAAACTATACGTTTTCAATGGGGTTCATATCCAGAGACAGATGGCCATTTCAAAATGTTGATTTTGTGGTCAACCATTTCTTTGTAGAATTTGATGTGTGCTTGGGGTTATTGTCTTGCTGCAAGACAATAAGCTTCAGATTTACTGGCATGTAAAATCTTGGTGGGACAAACAAAATGTTGGGGATGCATGCCAGTAAAGCCACTACACAACACTAAACAATACATTAATTGCACTATAAAGGTGACAAACCGCCCACCAACTGTTAGGGCCTACATAAAGCTGTCCCAACAGCAGTCCCAACACCTTACCACTGCTACACCTGGCTATCGGCAGAGATTTGTCTGGCAGCGAAACAGTTCATTTACTGCCATTTAAAAAAAAAAAAAAACATAGCTTATATGCCTGACTTGCTTAAACAAATGTGGTTTCTACTGACAATTGAGATGTACAAACTATAGCATAAGGGGACGACAAGCAGATAAGAGGCAATCCGTAAATTCGATTAAGACATTAATAAGCGAGCTAGGACAGACGTAGTCAATATAACTATTTGTTCGGCACTTTGAAATGTACAGCGACAGAATTCAGAACATGGGCCGTTCTTACAGTGTTCTCCCTGTACACCAAGTCAGAACCGTATGATAAATAAAGGGGACATATAAGCAGACAATGACAGCTCTTACAATATTCAATGATTACATTTCTCTAAAACAGGTTATAGGCTACATGTGCACCACCAAGTCAGAACAGTAAGCGAAATTAAGAGAGGAAAATAGACCAAATTATTAGGGTGAGCCACATGGGCTACTAACAGCTTACTACACAATATAAACTTAGTATTACTTTCTTAGCTACAGTATACACATCTCTCTGGTATATTATTTATGCAGCAGCGTACAACACATTTTTGGACTCACCTTGTTGTGCTGTTCTCTTGAACAGGCAGTCTCTCATGGGCAAATTGTCAAACTTTGTCATCTAAGTCTGGCCATCTCTGGATTTATGGTGATTAAGACAACTGCGTTTACATTTGTTTGTGATAATAACCCCAAGCACATATCAAAATCCAAAAAGAAATGGTTAATTTCCCCCTACAAAAAAAATCTACATTTCGCAATGGCCATCTCAGTCTCTGGACATGAACCCGTTGAAAACCTGTGGTTTGATTTTGAAGAGGGACGTCCATAAGGTAGACAAAGAATATCAAGGATCTGGGAAGATTCGTAATGGAGGATTGGTCTAAGACCCCTCCCAATGTGTTCTCCAATCTCATAAAACGTTTTAGAAAAAGGCTCAGTGCCGTTGTCCTCATAAGAGGAGGGTGCTAGAGTATTGAAAACAGGGGTGCTAATAATTTTGACCCCTATCTTTTTAAAATATATTTTCTTTTACATGTTTAACAAAATCTCTAAGCAATTGGATTTGTATAAAATAATTCCACTTTTTTTGAGGATACAATAGCTCAGTGTTTATTATTTATTTTATACCGTTTGTTTTTGCTCATCTTTATCAAAAATTGATGTAGCAGCAGCAGATTGTCCCTTTAAAGCCTACACATGCTAAGTTCTTTGGCAAGGCTCTCCAACCCTGTTCCCAGAGAGCTAACATCTTGTAGGTTTTCACTCCAACCTTAATCAAACACCTAATTCTTATCATTAGCTTGTTGATAAACTGAATCAGGTTACTTACAACTGGGGTTATATTGAAAACCTACAGGATGGTAGCTCTCCAGGAACAGGGTTGGAGAGCCCTGCTCTATGGCATCTTGTGAGACAAATAGCCTCACCTTTTGAATTGATATACTGTAATTCAGTTCAACAAATGAGAGGTAGATGGGGAAACTCAACACTGAGTGCCACACATAAATGATAAACGCCTATGTTTACCCATTGCTGCAGAAGTATATTTGTTAGTAGAAATAGCAGCTTGAGTTTTGCAAAAACATATGCTCCCTTTACCCCACACAGACAAAACAGTGACATTGTATATATGAAAAATGTTATAAGACCTTCAGTAAGAGTGGGAGCATCATTAGAAGGTTCTGTAATCTCGCTCATACTCATCAGGTAGATAGACCGTGGGACCAGCAGTTGGTTCCTGGTCAAAGTCAAGAATAGGGCAATGAGGGTCAGGAATCGTTAAAAAGGTAGACAGGAAACAAAATAGCATTGGAGAGAAGGCAATTCATCAGTGGCTACATGTCTATATATACATTTTTTTGTACGTTTTACCCCTTTCTCCCCAATTGGTAGTTACAGTCTTGTTTCCAGTTCTCTAACAGGGGCCCTTAGCATAGATGACAAAAAAATTATGTAATAACTTGGTTATTACAGGTTTACTATGCCTAATGTCACAGTATTTTGTTCTTTTTGGGGGTAATTAATAATTAAAAGGGATGTGCCGCAAGAGACCAGTGCGCAAATTTCAAACAACCAATGAGCACAGCGCTCAATAGAAGGCAGAGACTATGGATAGGTTGGCCACAGGCAGTTCCAATTTTAATTACCGTGGCAATCATGCAGGAGATGGTGCATTAACACACATCCTTCAATCTGTGAACAATCGGAGGGCCAGCTAGCTACCGCTTACAATACGAGGTGATACCAAAGTCAAAGGTCGTTATGAAATGATTTGGTCATACTGTATCATGATGTGCAAATAATGATCAGTTCGCTAAAGATGGTTTGAAAACTCTCAGTTAGCAGTCTAGCTTGCTGCCTGTGCTATTTAGCTATTTAACGTTAACTAGTTAGCCAGCATTAGTCCTGGTCATGGACCAGCAGTGACACGGACGAGCTTTCCACTTCTAGTATACACGCCACTCTCCTCCATATTGGTTTAAAAAGAAAACAAAAGCAGCGTTACTCCGCTAGCATGCACATTCTGAATGTGTTAGCTATCCAGCTAAGTAATCTAACAAAGGCGCAATGTATATGGAAATGCATTGTATATTATTTTTCCGTAGCTAGATACACGCTGTCGCTATATAACAGTAGCTGGAAACTATTTCCCAACACAAACGTGCAGGTAGCTAACGTTAAGAGAGCAAGGATATAATTAATGGAGCGTTAACTCACCTCAAAACGAGTTATTCGATGGTGAAAATAGTCTGTCTTTAAATGATGTTGAGATATGATTAGAAAAATAACCTGTCTTATAATTTCTTATATAAATCAGTTTAGTTTATTATATTAAATCAAATATGAGCTTGCGTAAGCTAAATAGATCGTGTCCATTAATGTCCGATAAAAAAAAACTACGTTTGTACACGTGCATCGATTCCACATTGTGTGGATTTCTCAACGAAACAAGTTCTCGTGTAGCTAGCTGGCGAGGTTTCTCAGATGTTGTAGAGATTAGCTAGTCGGTCGAGCTGAAGTGAGCGTACGAGCGAGGTATCTATCCGCCCCGCTCGAACAACCCAGCATTTTCTTCTGAATGCGAATAATTGTATCCTGTCCATAACAAGAGTGTCGGTGATATAACATTTAACATGAAGGTAAACGGGCGAGTTTGAAATTTAATAAAACAAAATTATTTGAGTTTGCCCGGAAACGGATATTACGTCGCGACTGACGTCTGATCTTATTTAACAGAAATACTTCTCATTCCATACCTTTCATTCCAAGTAATGTATTTAATAAATTGGGAGGTCTTCAAAAATTAAAATTATATTCCTGAAAGATTACCCGCTAATTTGGCTAGGTTTCACCAACAAGCTTTAATGGCCTGGAAAATATGTTTCCTGCAAATTCTTTCCCAACATAAAGCTCTTTTGTGGAATAATTCAGACATAACTGTAAGGAATAAGTCATTGTTCTACCCCAGCTGGCATGAGAGGAATATTGACTTTGTTCTTGATGTTTTCGACAACAGGGGTAATATTCTTACATATGAACAATTTATAACATTGAAAGAGTTTCCAATACCTTTCAGATAGTTTATTTCTGTGATCAAAGCTGTTCCCAGTGGTCTAACTACACTCATCTTAGCTTTGGTAAAGATCACAAAGCTTATCCAGAACTCAGATTGGAAGGCATGGGCTTACTTGAGAAATCTTGTTGTAATAAATATATAAAACAAATTCTTCATTCACAAAACCAACTTACACAGAGAGGAAAATTTTTCTGGAACATGCTTATTCCTGACATTGTCTGGAAAAATGCATGGTTAAGGCCTTACAAATATTGTATACCAAATCAAAGTTTTACATAAGATATATCCATGTAATTCTATGTTATCCAAATTTATGGCTATTGATGATAGATTCTCACTTTTTTCACAGAAAACACAGCTGTCTCACTTGTTCTTTGAATGTAAATTTGTGTCAGAATTTTGGGAAAACCTTGCAAAATACTTATTTACCATTATGAACACTACCCATGTTTTTGACATGAAGGATATATGTTACTATTGATGATAACAAGACCATTGAAATGATTGTGATTATTTTTTATTCTTGTTGCCAAATACCTTATACACAAACAAAAATTCTATACCAAAATTACACATATTTGATTGAATTTAACTATCTTATTAAAACATTAACCATAGTGAATAACATTTTCCTGAATCATTATAAGATTTTTTTTAGAGTGATTACAATTTCACTAATTTTTTATTACTTCATCGATTTTTTTGTGTTTTAGTATTTTCTCGTTAATACCTGCGTTCTTTTTTGTATGATGTAACAATGTAAATTGTTGATCTGTATTTTGAATTTTTAAAATATATATAAAAAAAATACCTCCTAAAAGCAAGCAAAAACAAGCAATAAACTATCTGGAATCGTTGGGAAGTCACTTCGCTTGACCATAATGACCCGTGTACACTAGCACGCGGTGCCGTGCAGTGAAACACCGCTTCCTATTCATTTTCAGTAGAGACAGCAGACAATCTTTTTGTCACCGCAAACGCGTCGTGGGAAGCGGTGAAAAATGGCAACCCCAGACTATTTGCATTGCCCCCCCCCCTCCCTCTTACCTGCTGCTACTCTGTTATTTATGCATAGTTACTTTAATAACTCTACCTACATGTACATATTAGCTCAACTAACCAGTGTATATAACCTCGCTATTGTTATTCTACTGCTGCTCTCTTATTATTTGTTACTTGTTTTTAGGTATTTTTCTTAAAACTGCATCGTTGGTTAAGGGCTTATAAGTAAGCATTTCACTGTAAGGCTGTTGTCACCTGTTGTATTCGGCGCATATGACAAATAACATTTGATTTTATCATAATCTTCAGGAGGTGAAATGCAAAACTGACCTTGGATCATTAACTCTGGGACTACTACATCTCTAGCTGTATTTCACTGTCTCTAATAATACTTCCTGTTGACCCGACCAAGTTACCTCACCTCTGATCATGCTGTGCCCTCTACGTAGCCAGTTCAGATGTGGGAGGAGTTCACCAACACAGCAGATATAGCCTAGAGCAGATATTCCCAAACTGGGCAATGCTGTTGGGGTTACGCCAAATAAAAATGTGATTCACATTTTTAAAAACATTTGAATTAATAAAAAATACGTCACATTTTCAAACAGTACATTTATATTTTCCAACATTTGGGTGAGTTTTTTCCCCCCCTCGCTTGAGTAGCCTCGTTTCACTGCCAAAAATTAAATTAAACCATCTATGTCAAATACAGGTAGCCTCGTCAAATAATTAACATCCGATCACATTAACAGTTACTTTCTAGCGGGAAACCTTCACTCTTGCACAGACATTTAGAAACGAAACATAACAATTTGAAAAATAAGCCACAGGATTTTTTTGAGTGAGAATAAAGATGACTTTCAAGTAGTAAGACATGTATAAAAGCAACAGATACCATTAATTAATAAGAAGGGGCTAGAAGCGTCTTATATGGTGAGCTACCGAGTGGCTAGGACAGGCAAGCCCCATACTATTGTGGAGGACTTAATTCTTCCTGCTGCCGCAGATATGGCTAGGACAATGCTGGGGGAAAAGACCCAAAAAACTATGCAGACAATGTCTTCATCAAACAACACTGTTTCACGAAGCATCAGTGACATGACAGGAGATGTTTTGAAAGAATTACTGCTTTGCATACAAGCCAGTGAATTATATGCGTTATAGCTGGATGAGTCAGACGAGGCGGGCCTGGCACAGTTCCTGGTATATGTCCGTTACGTTTATGGGGGGTCAATTAAGAAGACATCCTCCAGTATTTATGCTGCAGTAGTTTATGTGTCGGGGGGCTAGGATCAGTTTGTTATATCTGGAGTACTTCTCCTGTCTTATCCGGTGTCCTGTGTGAATTTAAGTATGCTCTCTCTGATTCTCTCTTTCTTTCTTTCTCTCTCTCTCTCGGAGGACCTGAGCCCTAGGACCATGCCTCAGGACTACCTGGCATGATGACTCCTTGCTGTCCCCAGTCCACCTGGCCGTGCTGCTGCTCCAGTTTCAACTGTTCTGCCTGCGGCTATGGAACCCTGACCTGTTCACCGGACGTGCTACCTGTCCCAGACCTGCTGTTTTCAACTCTCTAGAGACCGCAGGAGCGGTAGAGATACTCTTAATGATCGGCTATGAAAAGCCAACTGACATTTACTCCTGAGGTGCTGACTTGCTGCACCGTCGACAACTACGTTTATTATTATTATTTGACCATGCCGGTCATTTATGAACATTTGAACATCTTGGCCATGTTCTGTTATAATCTCCACCCGGCACAGCCAGAAGAGGACTGGCCACCCCTCATAGCCTGGTTCCTCTCTAGGTTTCTTCCTAGGTTTTGGCCTTTCTAGGGAGTTTTTCCTAGCCACCGTGCTTCTACACCTGCATTGCTGTTTGGGGTTTTAGGCTGGGTTTCTGTACAGCACTTTGAGATATCAGCTGATGTAAGAAGGGCTATATAAATAAATTTGATTTAATTTGCATACCACTGGAAACCAGGATAACATGAGAGGATATTTTTTAAGTACTGGACAGCATTGTGACATCAAATGGACTTTGGTGGTCATGATGTGTTGGTATCTGTATTGATGGCGCAAAAGCCATGACAGGGAGACATAGTGGAGTGGTAACGCGTGTGCAAGCAGTTGCTCCCGACGCCACTTGGGTACACTGCAGCATCCGAGAGGCTCTTGCTGCCAAGCGAATGCCTGACAGCTTGAAAGACGTCATGGGGAAATCAAAAGAAATCAGCAAAGACCTCAGAAAAAAAAATGTAGACCTCCACAAGTCTGGTTCATCATTGGGAGCAATTTACAAACGCCTGAAGGTACCATGTTCATCTGTACAAACAATAGTATGCAAGTATAAACACCATGGGACCACGCAGCCGTCATACTCCTCAGGAAGGAGACGCGTTCTGTCTCCTAGAGATGAACATACTTTGGTGCGAAACGTGCAAATCAATCCCAGAACAACAGCAAAGGACCTTGTGAAGATGCTGGAGGAAACTGGTACAAAAGTATCTATATCCACAGTAAAACGAGTCTTATATCAACATGACCTGAAAGGCCGCTCAGCGAGGAAGAAGCCATTGCTCCAAAACCGCCATAAAAAAGCCAGACTACGGTATGCAACTGCACATGGGGCCGAAGATGTTACTTTTTGGAGAAATGTCCTCTGATCTAATGAAACAAAAATCGAACTGTTTGGCCATAATGACCACCGTTATGTTTGGAGGAAAAAGGGGGAGGCTTGCAAGCCAAAGAACACCATCCCAACCGTGAAGCACGGGGGTGGCAGCATCATGTTGTGGGGGTGCTTTGCTGCAGGAGGGACTGGTGCACTTCACAAAATAGATGGCATCATGAGGGATGGAAAATTATGTGGATATATTGAAGCAACATCTCAAGACATCAGTCAGGAAGTTAAAGCTTGGTCGCAAATGGGTCTTCCAAATGGATAATAACCCCAAGCATACTTCCAAGGTTGTGGCAAAATGGCTTAAAGACAACAAAGTCAAGGTATTGGAGTGGCCGTCACAAAGCCCTGACTTCAATCCTATAGACATTTGTGGGCAGAACTGAAAAAGCGTGTGCGAGCAAGGAGGCCTACAAACCTGACTCAGTTCCACCAGCTCTGTCAGGAGGAATGGGGCAAAATTCACCCAACTTATTTTGGGAAGCTTGTGGAAGGCTACCTGAAACGTTTGACCCAAGTTAAACAATTTAAAGGCAATGCTACCAAATACTAATTGAGTGTATGTAAACTTCTGACCCACTGGGAATGTGATGAAATAAATAAAAGTTGAAATAAATCATTCTCTCTACTATTATTCTGACATTTCACATTCTTCAAATAAAGTGGTGATCCTAACTGACCTAAGACAGGGAATTTTTACTCGGATTAAATGTCAGGAATTGTGAAAAACTGAGTTTAAATGTATTTGGCTAAATTGTATGTAAACTTCTGACTTCAACTGTACATTGTAAACTTTAATTCATAGGCTAGTTTGTATTAACCTCATGATGGGTATAGGGAATATTTGAGTATCATGTAGTAGCCTAAACCTATCGCTGTTACATTGGACTGGGTGAATGGAATATGAATGACAGTCATCCAATATGCTGTAATAGAAATAAGTCCATGTTAAAGAAAAAATCATAAAAATAAGATAAAAAAATTGGCCTCCCTCATCTTCAACGTCACTGACCGCTACTGGTGTGTAGGTTATAGGGTGTCTAATTGTTGTAAAAAAGTCACTATGGTGACTTAAAATAGCCTGTTTTTGTACAGACATCACACCCTTACCTAAACAGCACCCTCACCTGAGTAGAAATCCATGGGAGAGAAACTGGGAATTGAATAATTGCAGTTGACATAGCTAAGTAAATGGAAGAATACTCTTATTGCAATGTGGATGGCTTATAAAGAGCCTTTGGTTGTGCATAGTGTAGTCTATGTTGTTACCAGGGAATAGCACCCTCTTCGAAGTAGGAGGTGAAGATCTCCCGCACACGGATTGCCTCTCTTGCTGCATGGTTGGACCCCATCCTTGAAACATCCTGCAGAGCAGCAGACTCCTCCTCTGGGACACGGGGGCGAGCTGCAGATCCCCTCCTGTTCCTCGTGTCCATCCTCATGAAGTTATGCAGGACACAGGTAACCTTCACATGCCTTAATTCCCCCAAGAGGCAGTCCCAGATGGCCCTGGTCACCCAACCTTGCAGTGCCTTACATAGCAACTGTAGGCAATCGTTTTGAAGGAATCTCCAGTTACAAGGTATCTGTAGGAATATGGAAGATAATGTCATTAGACTTTTACATCACCAGGTCATTGTGGATTACTCAAATATAATATCCCTTACAACAAATCATGATACCATTGGATAGATAGATGCATGTGCACACACACATGTGCATGTGTAGCATGTGTCAATAGCAGGATCATATCAAGGTTAGCATCACAAATGAATACATAAATACCACTTGAAGTTTGATGATGAGTTGATCATTTGAAACAGCTGTGTAGTGCTAAGGAAAAAACAACCCTACCTCACACAGGAAGCAGTGCAGGTCTTAATCCAGGCACGTGTCATCTCCTGTCTGGACTACTGCAACTCTCTGTTGGCTGGGCTCCCCGCTTGTAAGATCAAACCCCTGCAACTTATCCAGAACGCGTTTCTGCTCATTTAGTAAGATTTGCCAATCAGCTTAAATGCAGTAGGTTTTTTCATATTGGACATACAGTACATATTTCACCATACATAATTGAAATAAATGATAGGAGTACACACAAAAAAAACTACTGTTGACCATTTAGGCTTGAAAAATAAAGAATTAACACATACATCACATATCTTATATAAATACTTTTGATTAGTCTTTGTGTGATAAGTATTATAAAATATATTCATAATTGTGCACATTTTCCATAATTTTCGCACTAATTCTTAATTTACAAAGTATACATAACATGACTCTTATTCTAAATGATTCCAAAAATCCATGACCCTTTGAGTCAGAGACTCTGACAGACAAAGTCATGTTAGGCAATATCAGTTATCCTGTTAAAGCTTTTGTGCTGAGTTTATGCAACGTTTATGGTAATGTAGCAGCAAGCACTGCAGTTTCACTGCAAAATTACTGCAGTAAAAAAATATATATTTTAGACACAGTACTTGCAGCATACTGCAGTTATACTGCACTCTGACTGCAGCTATACTCAATCCAAGATGGAGTAGCAGTCAGGAGTCTTGTCCTGTCCTGTGTATATATCTTTTTTCTTCGCATATATTTCGTAAATTTTTTATATATTTTTTAACCTCAACTCCAACATACTCTCCGGCAACCCGCCTAACCTTATGTCGTATGGATCTGCTATTTTCTTTACTTTAGAAACGGAACCCCCACAGGAGCTAGCCAGCTAACTAGAGACTAGCTAGAAGTCAGCTAGCCACTGCTAGCGGTCATCAGCTAACCTTTAGCCCGTATAACTCCTGCCAGTATGCACAGCGCGATTCAACCCAGAGCTTACCGGACTCTTTTTCCCCACATCTCCGAATTCCTACCGCAAGCTCTGAACCTTTTCACCTGGATCATCGCAGCTAGCTAGCTGATATCCGAGTGGCTACTTCTGGCTAACGTCTCTGTCCCGAAGCAAGCACCAATTAGCCTGAAGCTAGCCTATGCTAGGCCCATCTCCCGGCTAGCTGAAGAGGTCCATCAGCCACTCCTTGGGCTACAATACCTAATTTTGCCAATTGGCCTGGACCCCTTTTACTGTCGATACGGAGCCCCGCCGATCCTTCACGACTGGTCTACCGACGTAATCAGCCCGAGGGGGTTCTCAACAGGCTCCTCCATCGCGACGTCCCCTGAATGCCCATCTACTAGCCTGCTAGCCGTGGCCCGCTAGCTGTCTAGAGCATATCGGACGGTTAGCTGAAGAGGTCCATCAGCCCATTTTCTTGGGCTACAATACCTATTTTGCCAATTGGCCTGGACCCTTTTACTACACGGAGCCCTGCCAATCCATCATGACTGGTTTGCCGACGTAACCACTCGAGGAGGCTACAACTGACTCTTATGTTGCGACGTCCCCCTAAGGCCCTTCTGCTAGCCTGCTAGCCCCGCTAGCTGTCTGAATCGCCGTGTCTCCAGCTCGCGTAGCTACTCACTAGACCCCATGATCACTCGGCTACGCGTACCTCTCCCTAATGTCAATATGCCTTGTCCATTGCTGTTTTGTTCAGTGATTATTGTCTTATTTCACTGTAGAGCCTCCAGCCCTGCTCAATATGCCTTAGCTAACCCTTTTGCTCCACCTCCCACACATGCGGTGACCTCACCTGGTTTAAATGTTGTCTCTAGAGACAATGCCTCTCTCATCACATCCTACCATACCCTTGTCTGTACATTATGCCTTGAATCTATTCTTCCGTGCCCAGAAACCTCCTCCTCTTACTCTCTGTTCCGAATGCCCTAGACGACCAGTTCTTATAGCCTTTAGCCTTATCCTACTCCTCCTCTGTTCCTCTGGTGATATAGAGGTTAATCCAGGCCCTGCAGTGCCTAGCTCCACTCCCATTCCCCAGACGCTCTCCTTTGTTGACTTCTGTAACCATAAAGGCCTTGGTTTCATGCATGTTAACATTAAAAGCCTCCTCCCTAGTTTGTTTTATTCACTGCTTTAGCACACTCTGCCAACCTGGATGTCCTAGCCGTGTCTGAATCCTGGCTTAGGAAGGCCACCAAAACCCCAGAAATGTCCATCCCTAACAATAACATTTTCCGACAAGATAGAACTGCCAAAGGGGGCGAAGTTGCAATCTACTGCAGAGATAGCCTGCAGAGTTCTGTCATACTATCCAGGTCTGTGCCCAAACAATTTGAGCTTCTACTTTTAAAAATCCACCTTTTCAGAAACAAGTCTCTGACAGTTGCGCTTGCTATAGACCACCTTCTGCCCCCAGCTGTGCCCTGGACACCATATATGAATCGATTTCCCCCCATCGATCGTCAGAGCTCTAAACTGGGACATGCTTAACACCCCGGCCACCCTACAATCTAAGGTAGATGCCCTCAATCTCACACAAATTATCAATGAACCTACCAGGTACAACCCCAAATCCGTAAACACGGGCACCCTCATAGATATCATCCTAACCTACCTGCCCTCCAAATACACCTCTGCTGTCTTCAACCAGGATCCCAGCGATCACTGCCTCATTGCCTGCGTTCGTAATGGGTCTGCGGTCAAATGACCACCCCTCATCACTGTCAAACGCTCCCTAAAACACTTCAGCGAGCAGGCCTTTCTAATCGACCTGGCCCGGGTATCCTGGAAGGATATTGACCTTATTCCGTCAGTAGAGGATGCCTGGTTATTCTTTAAAAAGTGCTTACCTCACCATCTTAAATAAGCATGCCACATTCAAGAAATTTAGAACAAGGAACAGATATAGCCCTTGATTCACCCCAGACTTGACTGCCCTTGACCAACACAAAAACATCCTGTGGCGTACTGTATTAGCATCGAATAGCCCCTACGACATGCAACTTTAAAGGGAAGTTAGGAACCAATATACACAGGCAGTTAGGAAAGCAAAGGCTAGCTTTTTCAAACAGAAATTTGCATCTTGTAGCACAAAAAGTTCTGGGACACTGTAAAGTTCATGGAGAATAAGAGTACCTCCTCCCAGCTGCTCACTGCACTGAGGCTAGGAAACACTGTTACCACCGATAAATCCACTATAATTGAGAATTTCAATAACCATTTCTCTACGGCTGGCCATGCTTTCCACCTGGCTACCCCTACCCCGGTCAACTGCCCGGCACCCTCCACAGCAACACGCCAAAGCCCCCACCATTTCTCCTTCACCCAAATCCAGATAGCTGATGTTCTGAAAGAGCTGCAAAATCTGGACCACTACAAATCAGCCGGGCTAGACAATCTGGACCCTCTCTTTCTAAAATGATCTGCCAAAATTGTTGCATCCCCTATTACTAGCCTGTTCAACCTTTCTTTCGTATCGTCTGAGATTCCCAAAGATTGGAAAGCTGCCGCGATCATCCCCCTCTTCAAAGGGGGTGACACTCTAGACCCAAACTGCTACAGACCTATATCTATCCTACCCTGTCTTTCTAAGGTCTTCGAAATCCAAGTTAACAAACAGATTACCGACCATTTCGAATCCACCGTACCTTCTCCTCTTTGCAATCTGGTTTCAGAGCTGGTCATGGGTGCACCTCAGCCACGCTCAAGGTCCTAAACGACATCATAACCGCCATCGATAAGAGACATTACTGTGCAGCTGTATTCATCGATCTGGCCAAGGATTTCGACTCTGTCAATCACCACATTCTTATTGGCAGACTCGACAGCCTTGGTTTCTCAAATGATTGCCTTGCCTGGTTTACCAACTACTTCTCTGATAGAGTTCAGTGTGTCAAATCGGAGGGCCTGTTGTACGGACCTCTGGCAGTCTCTATGGGGGTGCCACAGGGTTCAATTCTCGGGCCGACTCTCTTCTCTGTATACATCAATGATGTTGCTCTTGCTGCTGGTGATTCTCTGATCCACCTCTACGCAGACGACACCATTCTGTATACTTCTGGCCCCTCTTTGGACACTGTGTTAACTAACCTCCAGACGAGCTTCAATGCCATACAACTCTCCTTCCGTGGCCTCCAACTGCTCTTAAATGAAAGTAAAACTAAATGCATGCTATTCAATCGATCACTGCCCGCACCTGCCCGCCGTCCAGCATCACTACTCTGGACGACTCTGACTTAGAATATGTGGACAACTACAAATACCTAGGTGTCTGGTTAGACTGTGAACTCTCCTTCCAGACTCACATTAAGCATCTCCAATCCAAAATTAAATCTAGAATCGGCTTCCTATATCGCAACAAAGCATCCTTCACTCATGCTGCCAAACATACCCTTGTAAAACTGACCATCCTACCGATCCTCGACTTTGGCGATGTCATCTATAAAATAGCCTCCAACACTCTACTCAACAAATTGGATGCAGTCTATCACAGTACCATCCGTTATGTCACCAATGCCCCATACACTACCCACCACTGCGACCTGTACGCTCTAGTTGGTTGGCCCTCGCTTCATACTTGTCGCCAGACCCACTGGCTACAGGTTATCTACAAGTCTCTGCTAGGTAAAGCCCCGCCTTATCTCAGCTCACTGGTCACCATAGCAGCACCCACTCGTAGCATGCGCTCCAGCAGGTATATCTCACTGGTCACCCCCAAAGCCAATTCCTTCTTTGGTCGCCTTTCCTTCCAGTTCTCTGCTGTCAATGACTGGAACAAACTGCAAAATTACTGAAGCTGGAGACTCATATCTCCCTCACTAGCTTTAAGCAGCAGCTGTCAGAGCAGCTCACAGATCACTGCACCTGTGCACAGCCCATCTGTAAACAGCCCATCTATCTACCTCATCCCCATACTGTATTTATTTATTTATCTTGCTGCTTTGCACCCCAGTATCTGTACTTGCACATTCATCTTCTGCACATCTACCATTCCAGTGTTTAATTGCTATATTGTAACTACTTCGCCACCATGGCCTATTTATTGCCTTAACTCCCTTATCTTACCTCATTTGCACTCACTGTTTTATTTTTTCTACTGTATTATTGACTGTATGTTTGTTTATTCCATGTGTAACTCTGTGTTGTTGTATGTGTCGAATTGCTATGGTTTATCTTGGCCAGGTCGCAGTTGTAAATGAGAACTTGTTCTCAACTAGCCTACCTGGTTAAATAAAGGTGAAATATATATACATTTTAAATTGACAAATACATTTTGTTTTGATTGAATGCACACAACCGCACAGTAGGTGGCGGCATGCACAAACAAAATGTCTAAACGCCATGATACCGAAGAAGAAAATAAAAAATCCGTTACCCGGAAGTACTTCGTTATTTTGGCCTGCTTCACACGAAGGTAACGAAAATAGAGTTGATGCTGCGCCGAGTTCCACAGATCTTTGCATGGTAAGGATTTTGTTGGAATTCGCCATAATTGTAGACAGAGCGTTTTACTAAAGATACAGATCTGTGGTAGTGCACAGTCTATGTACTTTCTAAGACCTTCGTGACATGACATCATTTGTACAAAAACCTCTGACTCATGAATAGCTCAGCAGAGTTAGATAACGTTTGCTATAGCTGTACTTCTTACAAACTAAATAGCTAATTATTTCTAGCTAATTATTTGTGGCTCTTTCAAAACAAGTTTTTAAAGAAGACGTGATACCCTGACTACCATATGGAAGTAAGTAATGTTAACTAGCCTTGCATTAGTAATCAATCCAAAACATTCATCAGTTTGTTTAACGTTACCCACACATTTGCTAGCTAGAGCTAGACTAACTGTTAATGTCAGAGTGACTTGACTTTTATGAAAATTCGTTTATAGAATGTGGCTACAGTCAAAGACTTGCATGTATCAAATCATCATGGATTGCAAATCCTTTTTTTACACGAGTGGGGAGTGATTGGTGGTGGGGGAGTTAAACATTTTTCCAATGCAGTGTCTGTACTATAAAGAGGAGGGCGTTTATCTTCAGGAGAAAGGGCAAGTGAAGGAATTTATCCCAGTCATCTCTTCTGTTCCCAACATGGCTAACATCAAAGAGAGAGACAAGTCAAATACTAACTGCATTTGAGATGTTATCCTTGCATACATTTTTCACACCTTATTGTGGCCCTGAAACGTTGTCCTCCTAAAAGTAGAGGATGAGATATGTGAGTACTTTAGTGAGACTTGAGCGGCACAAGCTGCGGAAGAGAAGCATTGGCTGAGTTCTTTCCCACTTGCTGAATTGTTTTTAATGGTTCTTTGGTTTCTTCTTTGTTTGGCAGATGTCTCCTGTGCAGCCTACATAAGGATGATGAAGAATCACGAAGAAGATGTAAGTTACCATCATTCACTCTTTTACCTTGACCCTCTTCTCCACTGTAGCCTCAGGTTAACAAAGAATTGTTGGGTGAAAAAAAAAGTTTCTACAGTAGTCGGTCAAGAGCCATCCATGACTTGGAACCACCTACACCATGTTGTATCACTTCCTCATTGCACTGCTCAAGCTGTTGATTCATCAATTTAGCTAGACTAAAGTCTATAGTTCCCTCTGTTAGTCAAACCACTTCTTTGTTTATCTCTGCAGGAGTTTGTTGCAGTGCGCGTCCAAGACCCTCGGGTTCAGAATGAAGGCTCTTGGAACTCGTACGTGGACTTCAAGATATTCCTTCACGTGAGTATCCATTCACCATAGACATAGGCTAAACCTTACAAAGAAGCAGTTGTCTCAATGAGTGTGTAAGTCCTTAGGCCATATTAGAGCTGTAGAACCCAAGTCTTGGGAAGGGCTAGTTTGAAATTACTTAAGACTCATTGTATGCATTTGTCATAGATGAGTCAGGATCAGAGAAAACAAATGACTACTCACTAGGGTTGGGCGGTATACCGTATGTTACAGTATACCGGTATTTAGTATTTATGCACGGACCTGTCTGGGTTTTTACTTTACCTTCTATAACGGTATTTGAATGTTTTTTTTATTTTTATATGTCATATGCCGTGTGTAACATCCTTTATAGTTTACACCGCTACTTGAGTCAGTCCTCTCCGCTCTTTCAACTCAAAGCGGAATATGCAAAGCATGAATATGTTGGCTACATGAAGAAACATCTAAGGTATTTTTGTAAATTCAATCTGGAGACAAGTGCCAGAGTGTGTTTTGGGCGTTTCACTGTCGGAGCTTTCAGAGTGCACACTGGACTCTCGGGCCGACGAGTAGGGTTGATCCGAGTGTTCTGACTTCAACGGCAGTAAAGCACCCAAGAAAACTGGCTAACGTTGGCTAGCTTGCTAGCTACTTCCAGACACAAATGAGAGAATCTCACACTGACCATTTTATTGGCCTAGCAGAGCACGTTAGGGTGTTCATGTTATCCAACGCGTTGGTGACTGACTGCTGCTGCCGGCCATATTCAACAAGTGTTGAGCGTTCGTAAATTCATCAGTTATTCTGCGCTCTAGCACACTCAGACGAGAATGCTCTGAAATCGGAGTAGATAGCCAGAGTGAATTTACGAACGTATCGTAATGTAGCCAACGATTATAGGGTCCCCTAGGAAACACTGAACATCACTTTGGTTCTTACCCTGTCACAGTAACTCCTCCCTGGCATTTTCATTCATTCATGTCAAACAACACTATTATTTATTCAGCTATAGAATTAGAATAAACATTCTATTTCCATGATGCTAACAGTTCACCCAAGTGTTTTGATCTAAATCACAAGTGAAATCGCAATTGCAACATTTGGTTTAAAATAAGGCCTTGCTTTTTTGCCCATATCGTGCAACCCTACGTGGCAGTGTGGAAATTATCTAAAATGATTGCAGAAATGCAGGAAATTATTTTAGGTTGAAGTTGAATTGAACAGTATAAAACAATCAGAATGGAGAAAGACCCGTTGACATCACTTAGAATGTATGTGTTGCCAGTAGCGGTGCGTGGGTAAAATCTCTGGCAGTCACTTTTGTTGCACACACATCCGGATGATGCTGCGTACCATTTTGCGCGATGACGCTGTAGGTGTGATAGAAGAGTTAGAACCACCGAGTTACCGCAAGTCGCAAAGACAAAGGTCCACAAGTCCAGGTCCATTTCAACTTCAACGTTTTAACATCATCAAATCACCTACAATGCATTCGGAAAGTATTCAGACTCCTACCCTTTTTCTGCATTTTTTACGTTACAGCCTTATTCTAAAATTGATTAAATAAAAATGTTCCTCATCAATCCATACACAATACCCCACAATGACAAAGTGAAAACAGGTTTTTAGAAATGTTTGCAAATTGATAAAAAAATAAAATAAATGGATACCTTATTTACATAAGTATTCAGACCTTTTGCTATGAGACTCGAAATTGAGCTCAGGTGCATCCTGTTTCCATTGATCATCCTTGAGATGTTTCTACAACTTAATTGGAGTCCACCTGTGATCAATTCTATTGATTGGACATGATTTGGAAAGGCACACACCTGTCTATATAAGGTCCCACAGTTGACAGTGCATGACAGAGCAAAAACCAAGCCATGAGGTCGAATGAATTGTCTGTTGAGCTCCGAGACAGGATTGTGTCGAGGCACAGATCTGTGGAAGGGTACCCAAGGTCCCCAAGAACACAGTGGTCTCCATCATTCTTAAATGGAAGAAGTTTGGAACCACCAAGGCTCTTCCTAGAGCTGGCCGCCCAGCCAAACTGAGCAATCGGGGGAGAAAGGCCTTGGTCAGGGAGGTGACCAAGAACCCGATGGTCACTCTGACAGAGCTCCAGCGTTCGCCTGTGGAGATGGGAGAACCTTCCAGAAGGACAACCATCTCTGCAGCATTCCACCCACTAATCAGGCCTTTATGGTAGAGTGGCCAGACGGAAGCCACTCTTCAGCAAAAGGCACATGACAGCCCACTTGGAGTTTGCCAAAAGGCACCTAAAGGACTCTCAAACCATGAGAAACAAGATTCTCTGGTCTGATGAAACCAAGATTGAACTCTTTGGCCTGAATGCCAAGTGTCACGTTTGTAGGAAACCTGGCACCATCCCTATGATGAAGCTTGGTGGTGACAGCATCATGCTTTTGGGATATTTTTCAGAGGCAGGGACAGGGAGACTAGTCAGGATCGAGGAAAAGATGAACAGAGCAAAGTATAGAGAAATCCTTGATGAAAACCTGCTCCAGAACGCTCAGGACCTCGAACTGGTGCAAAGGTGCACCATTCCAACAGGACAATGACCCTAAGCACACAGCCAAGACAACACAGGAGTGGCTTCGGGACAAGTCTCTGAATGTCTTTGAGTGACCCAGCCAGAGCCCGGACTTGAACCCGATCGACATCTCTTGAGACCTGAAAATAGCTGTGTAGTGACGCTTCCCATCCAACCTGACAAAGCTTGAGGGGATCTGCAGAGAAATACAGGTGTGCCAAGCTTGTAGCGTCATACCCAAGAAGACTCAAGGCTGTAATCACTGCCAAATGTGCTTACAAGAAAGTACTGAGTAAAGGGTCTAAATACTTATGTAAATGTGATATTTCAGTTTTTATTTTTCATATGTTTGCAAAAAAAAGTCTAAACCTGTTTTTGCTTTGTCATTATGGTGTATTGTGTGTAGATGGATGAAAAAAACCTATTTAATACATTTTAAAATAAGGCTGTAACCTAACAATGTGGAAAAAGTGAGGGGGTCTCAAAATTTTCCGTTTACACCGTATGCTTAGTCTAATACAGTGAGAACTAGAGGTCGACCGATTATGATTTTTCAACGCCGATACCGATTTATTGGAGGACAAAAAAAGCTGATACCGATTAATCGGACGATTTTTATATATATATATATATATATATATATCTCATACACACACACTTTTGTAATAATGACAATTGCAACAATACTGAATGAACAATGAACACTTTTATTTTAATTTAATATAATACATAAATACACACACACACACAGCTCTGAAGTGACAATGATACTGAAGAGTCTGCTTAGGAGACAAATACTCTCAACTGTTTGAATAAAAATAGAGTTTAAGTTACCTGTGATGAATGTTGAAAACAAAAACTGTCATTTCTATATGCAGGAAATCCTATTTTAATAATGGGCATGGTAAGAATTGACGACCAAAGTGCGAGTCATAATTCCCATGACACCTTCTAGCAAAATCTGAAAAGCGGTTCCTTCATTTATTCCATAGGATATTTTTAGATTCACTTAAAATAATGTCTGTGTTTCGTGTAGGCTTACACCACCTTGCCAATTTTATAACTGTGTAGATATCCATAGGACAAGGTAACTCTGATCAATATTGGCTAAATATAAGTGAAGATTATTTTTTTTGTAGAGTAGATTTATGAATTTTTTTTGACAAACGTTACCTTATCCTAGTGAGATTTACACGGGTATCAAAACGTCGAGGCAGTTTAAGCCTGCACGAAACACAGACCTTATTTGAAGTAGATCAAGACATTCTCTATGGCAGACATGAACAGCAAAATAACGAAGGAACCCCTTTCAAGTTCAGCCGCAAGTTATTACAGGAATTATAACGCGTCGACTATTTCTCTCTAAACCATATACCTTTGACTAATCCGGAAACTATCACCTCGAAAACAAAATGTTTATTCCGTTCCGTATTTTATCTAACGGGTGGCATCCATGAGTCTAAATATTCCTGTTACATTGCACAACCTTCAATGTTATGTCATAATTACATAAAATTCTGGCAAATTAGTTCGCAAAGAGCCAGGCGGCCCAAACTGTTGCATATACCCTGACTCTGCGTGCAATGAACGCAAGAGAAATTACACCATTTCACCTGGTTAATATTGCCTGCTAACCTGGATTTCTTTTAGCTAAATATGCAGGTTTAAAAATATATACTTGTGTATTGATTTTAAGAAAGGCATTGATGTTTATGGTTAAGTACACATTGGAGCAATGACAGTCATTGATTGATTGTACAGGCAGGCTCCTCGTGGAGTGCAATGTAATCAGGTGTTAGAGCATTGGACTAGTTAACTGTAAGGTTGCAAGATTGGATCCCCCGAGCTGACAAGGTTAAAAATCTGTCGTTCTGCCCCTGAACGAGGCAGAACGTTCCTAGGCCGTCATTGAAAATAAGAATGTGTTCTTAACTGACTTGTCTAGTTAAATAAAGATTAAATAAAGGTGTAATTTAAAAAATATATATATATATATATAAATAAATAAAATCGGCGCCCAAAAATACCGATTTCCGATTGTTATGAAAACTTGAAATCGGCCCCGATTAATCGTCCATTCCGATTTAATTGGTCGACCTCTAGTGAGAACTAAAGATATAAAATACTATTTAGTCCAGTCAACATAATATTTAGCTTATGTGGCTGCCCATTGTTCTGATTCCTGTGTGTTCGTGCAAGTAGAAAAAACATGTTGACTACCTCCTTGTAGAGAAACGCCAATGCCATCCTCCTCTCTTCTCTTTCATGTTGGCGAAACGGTCTAGCACTCTGTCATACAGCACACGCTTTTATTTCTTGTTGTCCTAGGCTACCTGGCTAAAATGCTTGTTCGGTAGCCTAACTTCCTTTCATGGGCAGCGTTAAGATAGTTAACATTAGTCTTCTATATCTAGTTACGTATTGAACTTCCATCCTCTCTGGCCATGGGCACAACAATGTATGAATTAATGGTTGGATCAGTATCGCCGTTATAATCATCATTGGCCAGTACAGAGAATTAAGTAAACACAAATCCCAATCTCCATCCATGGCTAACTTAACAAAGGGCCAATTTGTATCCACCGGATGTGCCAGGACGATTTACAGTTGAGCTCAACACTGATTGGCTATTTTATACTTTTTTTATCAAGGGAGGCCAAATGCTCGCTGGCGGCATCAATGTCATACTCTTTTGGACCCAACAGCATCAGATTGATGGCCTACACATACAGAGACAGAGGGGCGCTGTTTTGCTCTTTCGGATGCTGTCTCCAGTGAGATGCATTCAGCCTCTAACGAATTGAAGGAAAAAATGAAACAGAGACAAGATACATTATTTTATGTTTTTTCATTTTGGGGGGGAAACCTGGCTTCCCTTGGCATCCACGAGTACACGCCACTGCGTGTTGCATAAAATACAGTCAAAAATGTTTAAAAAATACAGTGATTTGACATTTTGACCACATCGCACTGCCCTACTACTCCCATCAGCAATTCAACCGGTGTTGAGCGTTCGTAAATTCATCAGTTATTCTGCGCTCTGAAACAGTTGTTGCAGTGATGTTCTACTGAAATGGATACTTGCATAGTTGAGTCTTTTTGTTAAGTTTTACTACGCAATACATTTTATTTTATTTTTTAAAGCTGCGTTAGACCGAATTGCTTACACAAACTGACCAGCTCCAATAGACGAACGTGTGCTATATTGCAGACCAATCCAAACTCCACTCTCGGCATGTCCAGCCCACTCATTATCTCAGCCAATCATGGGTAGCGGGAATGTTGCTTCCTTTTTCTGTGACTTAAAAAACTAGGCTCGTAATTTAACAATTTTATTCATATTTACAGATGGCATACAAGTTTGTTATTAAGGCACATGAAAGTGCACATCTTCGAGGCATTTCTGCCAAAAGAACTCCTGTGAAGTAGTGACCCACGACAGTTTCCTGAAACTGGTCACATTTGATCAACAGTCTCACACATCCATACATACCTCGAAATCACGTTGTTTGTTACGCTTCCTTTGGAGGTCTAGAGAATTTTGTATTAGCCGAAACTGCTAGAATGATCCTCTGGCTTTTTTATTGGATGTTACATTTCAAGAACCCTCCCCCCACATGCCCATAGAAGAAGGGGTGCTGCGTGTTATGTTCGTCAGTTTAGTTTTCCGACCGTTTAGGACACATTTTGCAGAGTTATTGTGTATGCTAGTTTGCAACATTGTAGAAAATGGAAGAAAACTTGCCCTTTCGTGTACCCGTTTCGCTGCCGACTCTCACTCCCTCTCCCCCCTTTGCGCATGGAGTGAAGGGAGAGATGCTTTCTGATAAGCACAAGCATATGACAGTTGAGCAGCATTTCTAAATGTAAAACACCGTTTTTAAACAATTTTACTGAGGAGTCACAGCTTTCTGAGTGTAAAAAAAACTATAACAGAGGAAAAACCACCGCTAAACAGAGTATGAAACCTTTTTTGTAGGACATTAAATTGACTGTTAGATTAATTACATGGCTATCCAGCAGCAATATAACATTTGGTGTGTTTTGAGTTCCCACTCCCTCAAGTGGTGAATTATATAGCCGAGGCCAATATGCACAAAAAATATGCCGGCAAATTATCTCTTAAAGAGCTAAAAATACATCTGATAATTCTGAGTCTCATTTTGACATGTTGCACATCAAAATATCCATCATGCGTTCCCTGAACATATAAGATAAATAACTTCTTTCATGTGTTACTTGGCCCAGACAAAGTTCATCTAGAGCCCTGCCACTAATGGAAAGTCAATTTATTGCAATATTACTTTTTGTCCATATTGCCCAGCTCTCTAGTTTGGGCTTGATGTTTTCACTCCCATTGGTGTTGTCTGTATCCGCAGGATGTAATGGTGCACCGTCTCTTTTTACTCGCAGACCAACAGCAAGTCCTTCACTGCCAAGACGTCCTGTGTGCGCCGGCGCTACAGTGAGTTTGTCTGGCTCAAGAAGAGGATGCAGAAAAACACTGGCTTGGTGTAAGTCATAGCATTGTCCCCCAATGTGCTTGGCTTAACTGCTTGTTTGAAAAATAATTACAAACACCAATGTGAAGTTGTCCTGTTCTGGGAGCTATGGGTTATTCTCTGTCCCCTGTCTGTCCTATAGACCTGTCCCAGACCTGCCCAACAAGTCCTTCTTCTCCTTCAGTGGTGAGGACTTCCTGGAGAAGAGGAGGAAAGGCCTGCAGTCCTTCCTGGACAAGTCAGTTCCTCTCCTAAGTTAATAATTAGCAATGACTTCACCATTTCAATTATAGTGCTTGCTTGTTCCCTCTATTTGTCATTGTCACACCTAGAATGAGCACAAAGGAAAAATGGTACCATGACTAGTCAACGATAGAGAGACCACAGCATTGAGCATGGCATTGACATACCTTGTTTGTCTGTCTTCAGAGTGTGCAGCATGACAGTGTGTCTGTCAGACAGCCAGCTCCACCTCTTCCTGCAAACCCAACTGCCGGTTGGTCACATCCTAGACTGTGTGCAGGGCCACACCCCCTACACTGTGACAGAGGCCATCCTCACCTATGCCTCGTCCAATCAGGGCTGGGTTCAGGAAGAGGACTCGACCCAGGAGCCTAGTCTCACTCCAGTTCCTTATGAGTCCATGGAGAGGTAAGACTGGAGCAGATAAAACTGTCCACACGGGCCCAAATAAGGCGTAGGTTTGAGTTTAAATGCCTGGTGTGCTCTTGAATAGACTTGAGTGTGTTCAATTAACACATTGTTTTAGGCCAGGATTCAATCTGGACCGCGGAAGACCCGCGTTGTAGCGCGATGGTCATGTAAAGGTAATTTCCGATTGATCCGACATCTTCAGCGTTTACTTTGAACGTTAGGTTAACTTTGCCTATAAATTGTGCAGAGCCAAAAAGGGCCGGTCGGATTGAATTTCAGCCTAAGTCTTTGCAGATGCATGCAATTCTACGGTAACAGAATGAGGACGGCTTTTAACAATTATCACGTAAAATTGGACAAAAACACATTTACTCTTAAGAACAGTGCAGATGAGAAGTTTGGTAACAGAATGACAGCACAAGGCGGTATTCTGTTTCTAAGCTTTGCATCTGCACTGTTCTTGAAGTAAATATGTGTATAAAAATGTCTGTGAAAATGGTTAAAAGTAGTCCTTGTGCATAGTTGCATCGTCTGCTTAACTTTGCAATTAATTGGTTTTAGTTTGATATGCATTTTTAAAGTGAAAAATCTGACTCAGCATCAATCTGTTACCCATACCTGTTTTTCAGGTTTTACATGTCAATATAAAGGTAATGTTGAGTAGTGGTACTCTATGGCCTTCTCTTTCCCCACAGCCCTGCTCCTCATCTACCTACCCTGCAATGTCAAAAGCCCCTGAGCCCTGTGAACCTCGCCTCCAGTGAGCCAGAGGGCCTACGGACTGAGAAGTTCCTAGCTGACGCCGAAGACATAGACACTGTGGAGACCCCAGAGGTCACCCAGGAGGACCGCAATGTAGTCCAGGCAGAGGCCATCCTGGAGATACAAAGCCCAGTGGAGACTATCTTTAAGTGGGACAGCCATGAAGAATCTACTCCAGAGAGGCTCGACCATGAGGCGATGATCCACCACCAAGGGGATTGTCAACTGCAGACACCTGTGGAAGTGCACTGTGAAAAGGACACAGGCTTGGAGGAGGAGTGTGTAGTGGAGGTGACGACTGAGAGGGTCATTGAGGAGGTGAGCCATGCTGACATAACTACAGAGACAATCCCTCCCAAACAGAGTAGCCTAGACCCAGATAGCCACGAGGAACTGATCCACCAAGGGGAATGTAAACAGCAGACACCTGAGGAAGAGGCCACAGGCCTGGGGAAGGAGTGTGTATCAGAAGAGGCCAATACTGACACGACTACAGAGACAATCCCTCCCACACAGCGTAGCCCAGAGCTAGACATCCATGAGGAAACTCCTCGAGATGGAGATAGCCTAAGGGAGACAGTTCTAGAGGACCTTAGCCTTGCGGAGGAAGCTCAAGAAAGCCTCAGTCATGAGAAGACAACCTCAGAAGGGGACAGCAACAAAGACACAGTAACAGCCATTGAGCTGGACAGCCAAGGGCACATGGATGAGATTAAATCCCATATAGAGATCAGCCTAGAGGAAGAGTGTCATGAGATCACATCAGAAGAGGTGGAACGTGTTGATGACTCAACCCAAAAGGTAGAAAGTGGAGATGAGACACCCCAGAAGAAGAAGGCTCCCTTGGACATTCAACAAGTAGATGATCAGCTGGACACAACCCAAGAGGTTGAGATTGATGAGGAAATGAATGGAAAGGATGGGGAGAGTCTTGGGGATGGGGCAACAACATCTGATGGGAGTAGCCATAAGGAGAGCGACAACCAGGATTCTGCCAATAACGACAATGCAATACAAGAGACGAATGGCTACATGGAGACAGCTCCCGAGAAGGAAAATCACCAAACAGACTGCACAGAGGCAGAAAAAGCCTGCAACAACCCAGACACTGTAATTCCCGAAACTAACCGAGGTCCCTCACATGATGAAATCACACCTGAGGTACCCAATGCTCAGGGGACCAATGGTGTCAAAGTTAGAGAGGACAGGGATATTTTGTACATGGTCAACAGTTGCTCTGCGAAAACCCTAGACAATGAATCTTCAGAGCTAGTGGGTGATGGAGTTGAGATAAAGGACATGAGAATCCAAGAGAGCAGTCATCTGGAGTATGAGGGCCACTGTACGGAGCAGGACATCTCATTAGCCCAGGAGGGTAATACTGAGGCCTCAGAAGTGAGCCAGGAATGGGAAGCCCATGGCTTCACTGCTGCTACAAACCAGACTGTGAGCCCAGAGATGGAGCCCTAGATATTAGGCTGCTGCATGCACTCTGAACCTGAACAATGGATAGTGGGATGTCTTCTGCCAAAGAAATAACCAGTCTCTCACTCACCCTGCACGCCTATTCTCACACTCCAGCTGAGCTCTGCTTTGCTTGCGTTGATGAACTTCCACTGTTGGGCAGCAGAGAGTGCTCAAAGTCACAGTAATACCTGAGTCTATGGGTGAGAACCTCCCCAAGCTGACAAGCCCAGTGTATCACGCTTTGTATTTGATCATTGACTCTCGTCAAGTCTGGCACTTTCATGTGTTCCTCTGTATACCCTGTGAACTTGGGCCTATAAGGGTATTAGTCCATTTTACTCAACCGGCTGTAGTGCCCCAATGGCATTAATGTGACAATTATTTTGTCCATTAATCCACATGCCTTAACGCTGTATGCTTGACTATGAGGGGCGAACGTGTCCCAACCTGCCCCAAGTCCCTCTGATGCATGTGCCCGTCTGAACACCTGCCTTGATGAAGCAAAACTTCCTTCAACTGAACAGCAGCAAAACCGAGGTCCTGCTTGTTGGCACCCACTATCAGGTCCAGCACTCACCAATAACACCCCTCACCATAGCAGGACAGAACACGCCTCTCTCCCCCTGAGTTTCCAGTCTGGGTGTAAAGCTTGATTCCTCCCTGACCTTTGACAGCCACATCAAACAACCGCGTAAAGCGTCATTCTATCTCAAGGCTGGACTACCTCAACACACTCTTCATCGGGAACCCAGGCAGGAGTCTCCAGAAGCTCCAGTACATCCAGAACAGAGTTTCCAGGATCGAAAACGCCATCACATCAACCCCATCCCGGCATCTCTGCACTGGCTCCCCGTCTCATTACGGATTGAATTCAAAACCCTCCTGCGGACATTCCAGTCAGTGTGTTCATGGCAATGCCCCTCCTTATCTAAAATAACTACTCTCCCTCCATAACCTCACCTGCACCCTTAGGACAAGCGACTCCACGCACCCAGGACCAAGCTCAGCTCCTTGGGGGATCAGACTTTCAGCTCGACCGCCCCCAGCCTCTGGAATGCCCTCCCGGACCACCTGAAGGCACCACAGACTCTGGGCTCCTTTAAAATGGGCCTAAAGACCTTTCTCTTTAGGAAGACTTTTAAATCAAATTTTATTTGTCACATGGTTCGTTAACAACAAGTGTAGACTAACAGTGAAATGCTTACTTACGGGTCCTTTTCCAACAATGCAAAGTTAGATAAAGAAAGCTGGGCTTGTCCTTGTCCCTTGTAGCGTCAGCTGTGTTCTTTGTGTCAGTTGCCCGGTCTAGTTGTCCCAAAAAACGTTTTTATATTTGTTTTAAAATTTATTTGATGCACTTTGAGATGATTCTGTATAATGAAAAGTGCTTTACAAATGTAATTTATTATTATTGTGTGATCCATAACTGTCGCAGTTAAGTCGTGATCATGAATTTGGAGTCCGTGAAAGTTTTGCAAGACACAACTTATCTTGCAATCAACTTTGACTGCGTTTAATTAATAACTTACAGCAAACAGTGTCATCCTGCATGCATTCCCATTGCTGTTGTGGGTGGTTTCTTGGTTCAACTTGAATAAACAGGGATGAGGGTCGTTCCACCTCAAAAAGCACAAGTAAGAGGATTTCGACACCCACCATCTCAGATTGTGCCGTAATCGTTTATGTAGTTAGAAACGGATAAGATTAGCGTTCCTGAAACATTATTTTGTTTAAATATCATTTGATATCTGAGAAATTAAAGGCCCAATGCAGTCGTGTTTATCTCGGTATCAAATATTTTCTGGGTAACAATTAAGTACCTTCCTGTGATTTGTTTATTTTTGAACATTTTAATTTTAAACAAAAAAGCTCCTTAGCAAAGAGACATTTCTCAAGCAAGAATTTGGAGAGTAGACCCAGTGGGGAGGGGAAAACTGAAAACTAGCTGTTATTGGCAGAGATGTTTGGAACTATTTCTTATTGGTTTATTAACTTAATTACCGCCTGGTGACGTCACCAAGCAGGCCAAAACTCCATCCCAGGCAGAAATTTCAGGTAGTCTTTTCAAACAGCTCTTACACTAAAAGGCCATTATCATTTTCTGTGTTCTTCCAACGTCATAGTGTATTATTCTAACCTCATATATTTGACTGCACTGGGACTCTAATTGATTGCACCCAAATTGGCCATTTTAATTTATTGGATTTATATATCATCGTCAATAAATATAGTACCTAACATCCGATTTGGACCATAATTCCTCCTAACAATGAGTAAGACATTAGGAATCCAATAAAATGATCACAAGCCTCCCACGGACCTAGCCTTGCAAAGCCGCCGGATCCCGCGAGCTTACATTAAACGTTGTATGGATATGTATGTTCACTGTAAGCTTGAGGGATCAGGACCCCCCCCCCACAACAAGTAATGTTCCAAGCTGCTTGTCAGACATAACTGATACTGGTTGTTGGAGTGAGACTGGTGGCTTTTGACCACTTTATTGGATTCTTCCTGTCTTGCATAATGGTAGGAAGAAGTTTGGTTCAAATTGGATGTTGTACTATATTTGTTGAATATGATGTGAATCCTAAAAATGTTAAGGGACAATTTGGGTGCAATCAATTAGCTTACTTTGACAGAGCAAACTACATTTCAACAAAATAATGTTGCAGGAATGCTAATCTTATCTGTTTTCTAATTACAGAAACTATTTCAGAACAATCTGAGATGGTGGGTGTCATGGCTTGCCATGTTAGCCAATTGAGCCGAAGGCTGCATGGACACTAGCTTTACTAGGCTGTCTGTCCTCGGGGCGGAGTTAGTTACAGTATAGGTATAGTAAACGGTACTCAACACTGGTATCTTTGTAAATTGTCAACATGTTACACCAATGCAGTCAGAGCTAACATATGCTTCACAGGGATACTTCATTATTTTATTTCAAGATGAGCTGTTTGTATTTTTCCAACACTGAGAAAAGGGACTATTTATGTTTTGTGTGGGTAGACAACTACATTAGATATAATTGGTCATGATACTTGTAGTGCATTTGAAATTATGACAGGATCACTGTTCTACTGGGTGTGTGGGTGTGTGAAACATGATGTGGGGTGGACTACTAGAGGAAGCATAGAGTGCAGATTTAACTATAGCCAACCTTCTGTTAGACCACATTGTCTGGTAACATTTCTGGTATCATGCTTCCCTAGATTCTTTCATCTGGCTATGTTTGTTCTCATATTCTGCATTTTAACAGGTGCATTAGTTATTTTAAGTGGTAGATGGTTCCCGGACACACGGTTTTAGATTTTCAATGTTATGTATTTTAGACACATGGATTTACAAGGGCAATATTATACCAATCATCTAAAATGACAACAACCTAGGAAAGCACCTGTTGACTGTTTTATTTTTAATATCATTTTAATTGGAAATAAAATGATAGTTTCCCCCCACCCACCCAAACTTTGCATCCATGAGTCTATTTTAATGCATGACATTTGTCAGACTTGCACAGTCAAGCAAGTTCATATGTGACAATTTTCTAACAGAAAATATATTTTTACAAGCGCAACAATCAAAACAATGATTTAATATTATTCATTATCATGTATTCCAATTTAAATGAAACAAGAGTGGCGCAATCCTGACCCCTTGTGGCTTACATATTTCATGTCGGCATCAAAAGAACAAGCACTTTTGCCTTCCTTCAGACACCAGGCTGTTGGAGGCACAAGTTGGTATGCATTGCAGTGTAGTAGTACTCGAGACCGATCTAGAGACCACATATTGAGTGTCTCATGTCTCGGGATCTGAGACATTTTTAATCGGTCTCGGACAATGAATACTCGCTATTTCTTCCCGAGACCAGCGGAGTAAACAAAAACCATACAGTAATTATCAGTCAGCTTATAATATCGCTTCGCCAGGCCGAATACATTGCATTCGTAAAATATTCAGGCCCCTTGACTTTTTCCACATTTTGTTATGTTACAGCTTTATTCTAAAATCGATTTAAATATTTTTTTTACACACAATAACCCATAATGACAAAGCAAAAACAGGTTTTTAGAAATGGTTGCAAATGTATTGAAAATAAAAAATGGAAATATCACATTTACTTAAGTATTCAGACCCTTTACTCAGTACATTGTTGAAGCACCTTTGGCAGTGATTACAGCCTTGAATCTCTAGGAAGAGTCTTGGTGGTTCCAAACTTCTTTCATTTAAGAATGATGGAAACCACTGTGTTCTTGGGGACCTTCAATGCTGCAGAAATGTTTTTGTACCCTTCTCAAGATCTGTGCCTCGACACAATCCTGTCTCACAATCCAATTCGACCTCATGGCTTGGTTTTTGTGCTGACATTCACAGTCAACTGTTGGACCTTATAGAGACAGGTGTATACCTTTCCAAATCATATCCAACCAATCTAATTTACTACAGGTGGACTCCAAGTTGTAGAAACATCTCAAGGATAATCAATGGAAACAGATTGCACCTGAGCTCAATTTCGAGTCTCATAGCAATGGGTCTGAATACGTATGTAAACTAGTACATCATAAATTATAAACCTACAATAGTCTACACCATCTCAATTTTAATCTCAAAGTGCGGTTGGCAAGTATCATTTACAATAGATACAACAAACAAAGTACTGTTAGGCAACCTTATGACTAAATGCAAATGGAAAATAATTCATCCTTGTGTGTGAGATTTATGTATTGTTTAAATTCCATGTAAAAAAAAAAAAAAGTTTCTGGAATACATTTCAAAGCAATAAATGCGTTGAACAAAAAGTATGAATGCTCTAAGTACATTTTGCATGATGAAAATACATATCCATATTATTTTTTAATTAAGGTTAGGGTTAGGGCCGAGTGTCTGCAGATTTTTGCTCCACCCTTGTACTTGATTGATGAATTAAGGTCACTAATTAGTAAGGAACTCCCCTCACCTGGTTGTCTAGGTCTTAGACAAAAACAAAAACCCGCAGACACTCGGCCCTCTGTGGAATGAATTTGACATCCCTGGGTAAGGGGAAAGGGTTAGCGAACATGCTAAATAGTTGAAAAGTTGCTAATTAGCTAAAATGCTGAAGTTGTCCGTGATCAGATTCAAAAACAGTTCGCGTTATACGACCAACCACCCTCTTCGTCGTTTTTGCCTTAAGTAACCTGTTTTTTCTAACTATACCAAACATAACATACATATGAGTATCTTGGTGGATTTTACGTTTACTATGTACTATGAGACCAGGCTGCCTACATGGAGCTCAATGGTATTGACGTCCCTGTCCTTTCAGCATCATGAGCCTGTCATACACATCCTTTGACGTGTCACTTGTCTTTTTTGGTGATTGTGTGATATTCCGTGTTCAAGTGCTATTCGAAACTAGGAACCTCTGAAATTTCCGACTTGCAAACTGGTTGTAGTTACGGTATACACGTGCCGCGTTCAACGAGTCAGCAAGTCTGAAATGTACAAGTTTCTTATCTCAGTGTGAGTGGCAGTCTGAAGTTTGGCTCAGTCGCAGGCCTGTTCAGCACATTAAGTGATGCTATGTTTCTGTTCTTTCTCTTGATTTGAGTTTGGTACAACATCTTGGAATATTTTTTCGCCCCACTGAAGGCCTAGGTTCAATAGCCACGGTTCGCCACTGCGCAAACATGTCGAATAGATATAAAGACTGCTCTTACTATCCTCCCCCGTCTCCCCTTACTAATAGTGAGCGTGCAACTTTCAAAGAATCACCCCACTCTTCCCTACCAGCAAATCAAGATTTTGACGAGCACGACAAAGTTTGAGCATATTTTTAAATGAAAGTAAAGAACTAATGTTACGACTAAAGTTGGATGCCCAAGTTTCAATAGTCGATAACATATTAATGTTTCATGAAATACGTGTATATACAGTGCATTCGGAAAGTATTCAGAGCCCTTCCCTTTTTCCACATTTTGTTACGCTACAGCCTTATTCTAAAATGTATTAAATACATTTCTTCCTCATAAATCTACACTTACAATACCCCATAATGACAAAGCGAAAACAGGTTTTTAGACATTTTTGCTAATTAAAAATTAAAAACATACCTTATTTTGAAAAGGCACAGAAACCTAAGTGTGAATGTTTATTTTCGAACACTATAGTTGTGGCTGCCCATAAGGGTATATAATCATATTGTAATGAAACAGCAGGGAGCAGGTCTCGAACCCTCGACCTCCTAGCCCGAGGTCCGGCGCGCTATCGACTGTGCCGCAAAAGCATGCTCAAGCGGCAGAGTCGATTTCCGCGCTTATAAACCCAGGGTCGTTACACTACTCCCTCCTTTCAAAGAGCGCGTCCTCGCGCTAGCTTGCGACTTTACGTCTTACAGGAACGCGCTCACCGGCCAAGCACACGCACTGTCGTGGATGCGAGGTCCGATCACTTCCGACACCAATGTAATGAAACAGCAGGGAGCAAGTCTCGAACCCTCGACCTCCTAGCCCGAGGTCCGGCGCGCTATCGACTGTGCCGCAAAAGCATGCTCGAGCGGCAGAGTCGATTTCCGCGCTTATATACTGAACAAAAATATAAACGCAACATGTAGTGTTGGTTTCATGAGCTGAAAAAAAAAGATCCCAGAAATGTTCCATATGCACAAAAAGCTTATTTCTCTTAAATTGTGCGGACAAATTTGTTTACATCCCTGTCAGTGAACATTTCTCATTTGCCAAGATAATCCTTCCACCTTACAGGTGTGGCATATCAAGAAGATGATTAAACAGCATGATCATTACACAGGTGCACCTTGTGCTCGGGACAATTAAGGCCACTCTAGAATGTGCAGTTTTGTCATAGCACAATGCCACAGATGTCTCAAGTTTTGAGGGAGTGGGCAATTGGCATGCTGACTGCAAGAATGTCCACTAGAGCTGTTGTCAGAGAACTGAATATTCATTTCTCTAACATAAGCCACCTCCAATGTCGTTTTAGAGAATTTGGCAGTATGTCCAACTGGCCTCATGACCGTAGACCACGTATAACCACGCCAGACTAGGACATCCACATACGGCTTCTTCACCTGCGGGATCGTCTGAGACCAACCACTGATGAAACTGAGGAGTATTTATATCTGTAATGAAGCCCTTTTGTGGGGAAAAACTAATTCTGATTGGCTGGGCCTGGCTCCCCAGTGGTTGGGCCTAGGCCCAGTCATGTAATCCATAAATTAGGGCCTAATGAATTTAATGACTGATTTCCTGATATGAACTGTAACTCAGTAAAATCGTTGAAATTGTTGCATGTTGCGTTTATATTTTTGTTCAGTATATTTATAAAACGTGGTTTAGATATTGTTATTATCAATGACTGTATAGGTTGTAACCCACTATTATTTTGGGCTCAGTCCAAGGATTTCCATTGAGAATTGTTTGTCTGTTGCCACCAGCAGGGGGCGCTGGAGCACAGAGGTTTGCCCTCCCCTCAACAGCACTCAGAGGCTGTGACAACTCTAACCGTTTCTCCTCCTGTCTCTTTTCTTTGTTCTCTTAAGCAGGTATGTGGTGTAAACAAGCACATTATCTAAAGAAAATGTTAGCCTAAATGGTTATCTGAGTGATACTTACCTTTTATGTTGAAATTGTAGAATGTAAATGTGAAAATTGATTGAGTGAAACTGTTAGCGATCTTGACATAGAGATTAGGGTTGTGGCTAAGTAAGACTAGCTCATAGAATAAGATAAGAAAAAATGGTGCCAGATAATATTTTGGTTTGAATGTATTGATGTTTAGCTCCTCTGAGGTAATATTCTACTTTGTTTATATGGTCTAGGCACTGACATCTCCCCACCCATGTGTTATGTTACAGAGTTGTATTTTTTAGAGAAACACTGTATACGCTAAGCTAACTGTGCTAACGCTAGCCTGTCAAGCGTATAGGGTTGCAATTAGGTTAACGACTACAGTTAGCTGGCTCAGTATTGCTTCCTACTGTGTATTCCTTTTTATTTAACTTTTTTTTCATCTTAGGTTAAGATAAATACTGAGAAGGTATATTTTTAAATACAAGTTACTGTATCAGCTAGTTATGACTATTTTAAATACAGAGAATGTATGTTACTGTACTTAGTTATAGTACTTTCTAGTCTTTTACAGCATCTGAGTGGATTATTTATGTTGCAGATCAAAATTCACCCCGGCTCAGACTTTACTGTCCCAAAGAACATCTGTAGTGCGGAGTTGTCAACTATGACGGAGAGGTCTTGGAGCAGGCAGGCCTTCACCGGGAGGAAGAGCAGCTCCGTTTTGTAAAGATCATGGCTAGGAGGGGCTTGGCCATGGGGGCTCGGGAGTAGCTTTCTCAGGCGCAATAGAATTTAGTTCAAAGAAGATCTAATCACATTGGGTCATTTTTGGGGTGGTCTCCAACACAGAATGCACATATAAGGATAACAGGTGTTGTATCGGAGATGCATCGTCTATGAAAAGAGGCTACTTGCTGTTCACTCAAACCAACAGTGTTTCAGATTCTATAGGACAATCGCTATATGCAGGAGCGCAACTTTGGTTTTAGAAGTGGGGACATTTATTTTATTGATTTTTTTTCTAGTCGGATAAACACTCCAAACAGCCTACCCGACCACTCGGAGGCGTCCGCATGGTCCTGAAGCACGCCGGTGCCTCGGTTTGTATCACATTCCAATGATAAAACTGGGGGTGACAAAAATGCAATTTTCAGAATGGACATGTCACTGTCCGCAGTGAAAGTTGCACCCCTGGCTATATGTATGTATTATTTGTAGCATTGTACAGCTAAGTCAGAGTCATCTTCAGACCTAACTCAAATTTAAATATCTGGCTGTGTCATTATGACTTTGGATAAATATTTGACACATTGAAGTTATTTCATTTGAACAATGGTTAAGCTAAAAGGGGAGAAAAAAGGATCTTGAAAAAGTGACAGTAATTGGTGAGAAGGTTTTTGTTCATTGATTGCAAATATGCATTTGACAGTGCGGGTATGGTCATGATATTATTTAAAAAATAATATAAATCATAAATGACTCATGGCAGAAATAATGGTGAATATTATTCCAGACACTGACATGGCTTAAAAGGATACTGTGAGATTTGAAGATTTAGGTAGTGTTTTTACTTACCCAGAGTCCGACGAACTCATGGAAACCCATTTTTAGGTCTTTTTCTTACATAGCTATGCATAGTATTCAATATTTTATAAATTAGCTAATTTGACTGATAGAAAACGAGATTCTAGCCACGTCCTCATTCTCTGTCCGGTTAGAGATCGCAGAGATGTACTGTATCTCTCTTATTATGGCGTCTGTGAGCGCATGGGCAGCGCCATTGAGACAACTCTGAATCATGGATTACAGTTTCTCCTGGCCCATGGACTACTTTCAGGGTAAGGAACCATCTGACTGACTATAAGGTGTAAAAAAAGTGAACTATCCCTAATTGAATTTACAAATCATTGCAAATAGGGCATTAATGGTCAAGGATTTCTAATAGCTTTAAGCTTTTCACAACGTTTTTTCATTATATATATATATTTTATTTTATTTATGGCCTCAAACCCAACCCTAACTGTTCTATGTGCTCTTTATCTTATGTGTTGCTTTCCCCCCACAGATGCTGTCATGATGTGCTTCCCTGGTGCAACAAAGGGACAAGTGGGAACGGCTTAAAACAGTAAAAGTAAAAAAAAAAGTTAAAGACTAGGATTAAGTGTAGTGGTTTGTTCTAATGTTTTATTACCATAGCTACAAGTATTACTGAAATAATGCTCCCATAACATACAGTACATGTTAACACATATTATTTCCCTTTATACAACGGGTGGGTCTAATCCCGAATGCTGATTGGTTAAAACCGCATTCCAGCCGGTGTCTATTCCACAAGTTACCACCGGCTAAATCTATGACGTTAAAATGCCTATTTACTGTGTTCCATCTGATTGTGCAATCCACTGTCTCATCAGCCCAGCCAAGCAATTTATTAACTTGATCTCCACTTTTAAAAAGCATCTAGACATTTTCACATTTCTTTTAGATTAACATTTAGTTTTCAACAGCGGAGATTTGTATAAACCTTGCTGTCTGTCTCTCCGACATTTGCAACATTGTTTCAATATTTAATATCTCCAGCTGTCCCATAGTGATGAACATGTCGGGATGAGACAAACAGGCAGGCAGCGTTTCTCAGCCAGTCGAAATCAGCTGGCATCATTTTTATGGATATACGTATACAAAGTCATGTCAATTGCAGCTAGTTTGCAGTCTTTCCAGCTTCAGTTTGAAGTGATTGTGTTAGCTGTGCTGTTGGCTAGCTCCTCTGAACAACAGTGTCCTGACGAGTGAGCACGTTTTCTATGCCAGGCGAAATCGCACCTAATTAGCTCATTGTTATGGATGTATCCAAATAAATGTCACTAGAAAACAGCTTAAACACATGCAAATGGAGCTACTTTGCTGTTATTCTGGCTACACCTTTTGACGTGACTAAGTTAGCCATAGTTGGCTAGCTAGCAAGCAAGGGATAAGAACGTTGCCAGCGAGTATGGCAATGGAGCATTTAGAATGAACGACTTGTTCTCTCCATAGATACAGAACAAAAAGACTAAACATCTCTAGCAACCAAACCAATAGAACAAACGACCAGCCAGCTTGGGTAGCAACCCTAGATTTGTTTCGGGACTATATCTTGTGGAATGATGAAATAGTATGAATAAATTCATAAAAATAAAGTTTTTAATGAAAATATGTCAATCATTATTTGAACATGTTGTTAACCTGTTGTATAAAAGTGAAAATCCCCTTGAAGCCGGTGTTTGGAGAATATATTGGCACGGTTTGCCGGCCCTCGTCTCGGGCCTAACAACACCCATGCCAATGTATCCTTCAAACACCGGCATCTCGGGCATTATCACTCAACTATTGTGAGATACAAAGGACATATATGTAATAAACATTTTAATAATATGTTCCATACATATACAGTATGAGCATATGTATTATAAATATATGCATATACGCTGTATGTGTATAAAAGTAAGAAATGTATGTAACATAAATGAAAATGGCCAATTCTTGTATATTTCAACATATACAGTATGTGACATATACGTACTTATATGTGTGGATACATATATAAGCATACTGTATATGGGCATATACACTGAGTGTACAAAACATTAAGGACACCTGCTCTTTCCATGACATAGACTGACCAGGTGAATCCTGGTGAAAGTGATGATCCCTTATTGATGTCACTCCTTAAATCCACTTCAATTTGTGTAGATGAAGGAGGACAGGTTAAAGAAGGATTTTTAAGCCTCGACAATTGAGACTTGGATTCTGTATGTGTGCCATTCAGAGGGTGAATGGGCCAAACAAAAAAATGTAAGTGCCTTTGAACGGGGTATGGGAGTAGGTGTTCCTAATGTTTGGTATACTCAGTGTATGTTTCCACCATATATGCCCATATAAAACATATCCTTAATATACATATATTGCCATATATTAGTTTTCCGTATGGGTAGGTAGCCACAACAAATTGGAATTCATAACATATAAGTTTTGCAAATGTGTAACATATTCGTTTTGCAAATGTGTAACATATTGGACAAATTGCAATCCGCAACATAATGTACGAATTGCAATTCGTAACATATATGAAATGGATGATGGACATCCACAAATGAATACATACCATATGAAACGTAACACATCCTACTAAATGGAGTGTCTTGGATGTACATACAGAATAATATGAAATGCTCTGAGACCAGGTTGATGTAGGATAGTGCACTTTTTTGTAAAACACAAAAAGCCTATAGAAAGACAGCAGTCACAAACAGCATGATGTCAAAGCATAAGCACCCAATTCACTCGGACATAAAAGGCCAGTAGGTCCAAACCATAAGAAAAACACAACCGTTAGGCTAAGAAAATATATTTGTACAAGCTCAACAATCTAAATATAATATTTTTCTTGATATTGTTAATTATCAGGTATTCCAATTTCAAATTCTTAATTGAAACAAGATAGTTGAGCAAGCCTGAACCCTCGTTGCCTATATATCTTAATGTCAGCATCAAGATAACATGCACTGTAGCCTTCCTTCAGACACAAGGCTGTTGAAGGCACAAGTCAGTATGCTTTGTAATGTCGAATAGCCCCCAGTTCACTCAGAGGTGAGGATTTCCTATTTTAGTCACAGGGGCATAATGTTTCATAAATATCTGGCCATTTCCATTCACACACATGGGTACAAATACTGCGCACTGGAAACAATTGGATAGAGGAAACCTTTTGACATGATCCGTAATTCAATGTGTAGATCAAACGCCTCAGAAGGACCACGGTAATGTCATTTATGCATGTAAATTAAGTAAATCTTTACAAAAACATTTTACAAAAACCTTACACTAACAGCATTGCATTACATTATATTACAAAATAATAAAATATCTCAGTTTGTCATCAATCTCGAAGTGTTCAGTGTTTGGGACTGGGAACGCAGTCAGTCACATCACTCAACTGTAGAAGTAAGGCATAATACAAAGATAAGCTATCATCAGAGCGGAACGTGTAACATACAGTTCCTGTAGTATAGTGCAGTACGATCTGTTTTCTATGGCGTATAGTTGGAATCATTTTTCCCAATTAAATGATGATGTCAATGATGCTATAATTAAGCATTACTGAGCATATCAGTATCTATAAGACGGGTTAGCTGACAACGTCACTAAAAAACGATGCGCGCACGTCGATGAACCAGAAGGCCATGTGGTGTAATGATTCTGGATGGTCAGATAGCTAGCAACAATGAGAAGAAGCTGCCATGTGGGGAATCGTAGGTGGCTCGTTTCAGCTCATTGCATCTTGTTATTGATACCATGTCTTGTTTTGACTCATGACACGTCTACGCTAATATGGCTAAAAATGAATTAGCTAGCTAACCAACAACTGTAACTATGTATTTGAGAGACAAGTGCTCATTGTGCAAATATATTTACATTTTCAATAAACATTTAGAGACTAGATATAGTTTACATGCTGTCAACAATCTAAGCCAGCCCCATCTGTTTTGCCCCATAGTTGCGCACGCGTCGGTTTTGTTGCTAAACAACCAACCCGTCTATAATGCTGATTGAATTTCACACGCAGTTCTACATTCAGCCACCAGATGTCTTAAATGGCTGGTCAAGCGCTGTGAATATACACCTCCTGTTCTCTCAATGGCAATCTCAATGGGTGTCAGGAGACCTGTTATGCTACATTACTCCATTAAATTATTTTATAATCTTAACGATAAAAGAGTGATCCAGTACATCTTGGAGCTCAGAGGATGTAGGCAGGGTGGAGGAAGTCTTTAGGGACGATACCGATGGTACCATTTAGCTCTCCGACCCACCAGCCATGGATGTTATACTCCTGGAACACATAGAGACACAAGTATGGTGAGGAGGAACACGCACAACTATGCTCAGTAGACTATGTCATCATAGGTTTATAACAGAATTTAGCCTTGCCTCAAAATGGCTCTTGACACCTTGTTTTGTCATTTTTGGGGTACATGCAGATTGAGAATTACCAGAGGCCCAGGGGGGTCTCAGACCCCCTGAATGAGTCATGATGCAAAAAAAAAGTCTAACTTGGGGGGGGGCTCTAAATAATGCTAATTTAACAATTCTCCTATTTGTTTAAAATGCAATTTGTACTGCTACAGTGGTAAATATTCAAATAAAAGCTTATTCCAAATTAAACGAACACTCCCACATGGTAAAAAAATAAAAATATCTCATGTGGCTGCACTTGTCATCCCGTGACAGTCCCATATTTCAGCCTCTTTTCAGGTGTCCCAACTTTTCTTACCACAAAAAAAGGTATTTTTGTCAGTCAGAAAGGCGCATCAATTAATTCAGGCTACAAGAGTGTAGACCCAAATGACAATCGCTAAATGTCATTACACTTTTTGGTGTTTTGTAACAGATGTCTCTTTCCATTCATCAAATGGCGCGAGACCCCCCGAATGTCACGGTGTAATTCGCACTCTGGGTACAACATCTGAAAGCCAAAGGCTATCTTATATCTATCGATCAATTTTGTATGAGGTTTACGTGTAGAATGCATGTTTGTAGAACCATTTCTCCCTCTCCTGGCTGTCTCTCTGGCCACTGGTGTGATATATCCCACATCCTCAGTCAGCAGCCCATCCTATCATACAGAGAGTTCTGACACCTCACTATAGAGCCAGAGGAATGAAAAACAGACCTACTCCTAATGACTGGTGACTGGACAGAGATAACGTATAAGTTGTGTCTGGACAGAGATGACATATTGGCCGGTTAGAGCTCACAGATCAGAGTGATGGCCCAGGCCTGAAGTGTTCTTAGAGCAGGTCATGATAAGCAGCTCATCCATCTGGATGTGCAGAACAGAGAGAACATTATTATTCTGTCTGCTCGCCTACACAGAGCACTGAGAACGGACTGTTTCAATGCAATTATACAGAGTGATTGAAGGTGGAATACTCCACTCAAAATGGCAAATTGATGTGCTTGCTGACTTTAAGACAAGTGAAGCAAGCACACACATTTTCTTCATGGAAAGGTACATTTTCTAGTCCCTGTGATTTCCAACACATGGCCCTAATAAACCCATGTTTCTATCTTAAAAACCAAAAACATACAGCGAAAATGTTTTGTTGTGGAAAGCTAGCTTGAATAGTAATCCAAAAAAGGAGAGAAACAGACGGACTGGGGCATCAGAGTAGGAACGAAACAGTTTCTCTCCCCCGGGGCTGTTGCAGCTCCATTCCTCCAACCCCAGTGACAGAAAGTTGTATTTATCTCCCCAGCCCATCTGTGCAGCCAGTCTCATGTCCTCCCTGAGAAAGCTCTTTTTGATTATTAACGCCACCATTTGAATACGCTTGCTACATCACCACAGTGTGCCAATGGCAGCAAAGGTCTGTCAAGCATGCCAACTCCATCTTCCTCGCTGCTTACTACGGGTTCATACAGAGTACACCTGCTGGAAGGGGAGGTCTCGTAGTGAAGCATAGGGAGTAAATGTATTCCAATGACAATGCCCTAACTTCAATCTCTCCTACCTCCTTCTGATTTTTCTCCTTTCATTTGGTATAAAATGCATATCAGACTTTTGGATATGATGATCTCCCAGTGATTTTTTGGGGACTTTTCCTGTTGAAAAGTGATATAAATACAATAAAGTACACTCACTAAAGGGTAAAAAAAAAAATCTATATTTTGAGCAAAATAGTGTTTTTTCGACACAACTGATGGTTGGTCTGATGGTCACTTTGTGACGTCATCGGCCTCCTCCCGTGCTTGAGAAACAAAAGAGGAAGCCCCCCCCACACACACTTGTTTCATGTGATGGGGATACCAGTGGACCACCTATTGAGATGTGACTTTTGTTAAGTAAATCAGGTGTTAAATGAGGTGAAAAGGAGACTGGAGTAGTTTCAGGAGAAAATACAATGGATAACACCTTTCTGTGGATGCCAAGGATGCCATGCCATTTCCATACCAAGACATTCTCCTTCAATAAAAAAATTATCAAGCGGCCCTCAATGGCAGTCTGGAATTTTTTGTGTGGCCTGGGTTCATAACTGTATATGGTGGGAGGAGGTTGAATGAGGAGAGAACAGCGCCATGTTGTGGCGGTGCGTTGACTCGTTGACCTCCCCATGACTCCTCCATTGAGAGGGTGCAAATGAACATGGGTGGGGCTGGCACGGGGAGAGAGGGGGATTAAGCGAGTTGCCATGACAACACCTGCAGTACACCAGTAGCATCGTTTATTTACCACTCAGGGGGCTGGCTAATGGTGACATTTGGATGGGCCCATCGCTCACTTTGGGCAGGAGGACAGATTGACAGCTAACGATGCCTGAAGAGGGAGGAGGTTGGCTTGACTGTCTCTCATAGGGTGAATGACAGAAGCAGGATGCAGGAGAAGGAGCACTTTGTATGCCATGCCAGGTCACTGTGACAGCTGCTCTACCCGATTTCCACTCTCCTCCTTGAGCTATACATTCACTCCTTTTTGTAGAACATCAGGTTCTGCTCACGTTCCATTGTCATTCTTTGTATTTTTGCTCTCACTATTTCTCTTGACGTATAAGCAATACATACACACGTAAACACATACACAGATGCACACACCTACATACACACACGTACGAACACAAACGCACACCTACATACACACGTACGCAGGAGGAGTGTTAATAAGACTGACCCATAAGGCAGGCCTTGGACGTGATGGAGCGCAGGAAGTCTCTCATTGCCCTGCCGCTGAACCCGCCGTCTGGGTGTTACAATCTCCCCCTGCCCTCCCTTCATCTCCCCCTCTTTCTCTCTAGCTACCTCTCCCCCTCTCTGTTTCGCTCTCATCCACAAGGAGAGTCATCAGACACACACTGCAGCGCTGCGTCTCTCTCCACTAGTCATCCTAACAATGAAACATGGACACCTCTTACAAGCCGGCAGCTCCTGGTCTATTTGACCACAAATCTAGTCAAAGAATTTTGCTCACACAGGTGGACTGGACTGCCTTAGCTGTTCCAGAAATATTTTTGCACATGGACACGTATCTGACCATTGCAAAATAAATGTCTACTTATTTTGCCAGATATGAATATTTAAAGGGAATCCTAGCAATGCCTATTTAGAGATTTGGACACATTGGTTTTAGGCTCGGTGATTTCTTTCAATTGTTTCGATCTGTTTAATAAACAGGCAATCTTTTAATTTAATCAACGAGATAGATTAAAAGTCGAGAGATGACTGAGCATGAGAGCGGTCTAAATTATGAAGGAACAAACAATCAGCTTCTCTTCGAAAGCCGCCTTGGGATTATGGATGGTTCTTTAACTTAATAACAATTTAAAGTGGATTTGTGTATGCCGCTGAGTGTCTGTAATGATAGCTGTTTACGCTGCCCCTCATTTATAATAATTAGGCAGAATGTTAAGGGTTGCCCAGGCACAGTTCTAGGCTATTGGATGGGCCTGAAAAATAACCTTACTGTAGTTGACCGGGAGATGACCACTGCCTCCTAGATGACCCCAAATCCCAGACTCACCCCCTACCACTTTGGGTGGTAAATAGGATGTCTTGCCCTGTCTATAGGGTATTGGTGTCTATAGCCACAAAAGCAGCTTTAAAGTGGTGTGTGACAAAGAAAGGGAGCGATAAAGAGGGGGGGGGATAAAGGGTTCACACAAAGAGATAAAGGGATCTCCATCTGATTGTTTTTCCTCCCTTTCCCTTTTCTTTGGCCACATTCACATGGTGTGACCTATGGCAATGGGCCAACTGGGGTTGTTATGGACTTAAGGCAGTTGAGGACATGAGAATATGACCCTATATGGAAATAAGATACAAACATATTATTTATACTAAGAAAATACAAACTACATCTTTTTTTCAATCACATTGGCAAATTGTTCAGATGTAAGTGGTATACTTTCAAAACTCTTAGTACAACAGTAAAAACTGCAAACACTTGCAATGCCCCCCGTCTTTTATGTTCAGAACCTTTGATTGAGCCTTCATTGGAGTTCCACACATCTTTCAGCCGTGAGAACATTTAGTTTAGTCACCAATACATCCGATAATAATAAACTCACAGTTTAGTTTGAACTAAAATGTAATCCAATAGCAAAAAAAATAATTTTAAATTTTAAAAACTGATCTTTTTGAAGTTCTGAATAGAAGGAATATTAAAGATTAAATCAAATGTTCCATACAGTGTTTAGCTATGTACCAGTATGTAAAATGTGTTCAAGTTTAGTGCAAATCATATAAAAAAAGATACAAAATTGTTCCAATGTAAGGTTTAGAGCAAGATGTCAGTCTTACAGTTTCAGTATCCTCATAACGTACATACAGTGCATTCGGAAAGTATTCAGACCCCTAAAAAACAGAAATACCTTATTTACATAAGTATTCAGACACTTTGCTATGAGACTTGAAATTGAGCTCAGGTGCGTCCTGTTTCCATTGATCATCCTTGAGATGTTTCTACAACTTTATTGGAGTCCACCTGTGGTCAATTCAATTGATTGGACATGATTTGTCAAGGCACACACCTGTCTATATAAGGTCCCACAGTTGACAGTGCATGTTAGAGCAAAAACCAAGCTATAAGGTCGAAGGAATTGTCTGTAGAGCTCCAAGACAGGATTGTGTCGAGGCACAGATCTGGGGAAGGGTCCCAAAACATTTCTGCAGCATTGAAGGTCCTCAAAGAACACAGTGGCCTCCATCATTCTTAAATGGAAGAAGTTTGGAACCACCAAGACTCTTCCTAGAGCTGGCTGGCCACCCAACCAAACTGCAATCGAGGGAGAAGGGCCTTGGTCAGGAAGGTGACAAAGAACCCGATGGGCACTCTGACAGAGCTCCAGAGTTCCTCTGTAGAGATGGGAGAACCTTCCAAAAGGACAACCATCTCTGCAGCACTGCACCAATCAGGCCTTTACGCTAGAGTGGCCAGACAGAAGCAACTCCTCAGTAAAAGGCACATGACAGCCCACTTGGAGTTTGCCAAAAGGCACCTAAAGGACTCTCAGACCATGAGAAACAAGATTCTCTGGTCTGATGAAACCAAGATTGAACTCTTTGGCCTGAATGCCAAGCGTCACGTCTGATGAGACCTGGCACCATCCCTACCGTGAAGCATGGTGGTGGCTGCATCATGCTGTGGGGATGTTTTTCAGCGGCAGGGACTCGCAGACTAGTCAGGATTGACGGAAAGATGAACGGAGCAAAATACAGAGATCCTTGATGAAGTCCTGAGCCCTCTGGATCAGGTTATCAGAATGGGGTGAGGGTTCATCTTCCAACAGGACAATGACCCTAAGCACACAGCCAAGGCAATGCAGGAGTGGCTTCGGGACAAGTCTCTAAATGTGCTTGAGTGGCCCAGCCAGAGCCCGGACTAGAACCCGATGGAACATCTCTGGAGAGACCTGAAAATAGCTGTGCAGCGACACTTCCAACCTGACAGAGCTTGTGAGGATCTGCAGAGAAGAATGGGAGAAACTCCCCAAATACAGGTGTGCCAAGCATGTAGCGTCATACCCAAGAAAACTTGGGCTGTAATCGCTGGCAAAGGTGCTTCAACAAAGTACTGAGAAAAGGGTCTGCACACTTATGTCAATGTCATATTTCAGTATTTTAATTTGATTATCAATTAGCAAAAAAAATGTAAACCTGTTTTTGCTTTTGTCATTATGTGTGTAGATTGATGAGGAGGAAAAAAACAATTGAATGAATTTTAGAATAAGACTAAGGTAACAAAATGTGGAAAAGGTCAAGTGGTCTGAATACTTTTCGAACGTAGAAATGGTTTCGTATGTAGAAGAAATCATCAGATATTATGGGATGTATTGCACAAGATCAACTTTTCTATGTGACTTACATCATTACTGCAACTGCTACCGTTTCACCAGCTAAAATTATCAGCGTACAGTGTATCAATGACATCCAGAAGATGAGTGGAATATATTGTTATATTACAACCAAATTATTTCAGCACATTACACTATAATTCCAAATGGTAGCATATATAGTTTCCACTTTGTCCTATTGAAGCACGCTGACTGATGGAGGATAATGATGTAGTTATTACAGCCACATCTTTATATGATTTGGTTCTACCTTCCAACATAATGTCAATTGATACATTTCTGATGTAAAAAATATAGAATGTGACACATTTATCAGCATCATTTCTCTTGACGCCGTTAATCACGTCTCCATTTCTTCAACGCATGGAACCTTTTAAGCGCACATTTTATGTGCAGAACGTAACACAGTAAATGCTTGCGCCTTTAGCTACATTGCCGAAGACCGTGTGCCTCTAGACAAAATAATGTAAAAGTTATGCCCAATATTACCGGAGTTACAGTGGGCCCAATATGTTATTTTATTTCTGCTCCGGATTCGTGAGCCATTTTAAACTACTCGTAGGTCGCTATTTTTTGGTTTGATAACGAACGGTTGCTAGCAACCGGATAACTTGACCACTGACTAGGCTATGTACATATTTGGATGGCGCAGGAAAAACTGAAAAGGAATAGGCTACTCAAAGAGATGTTTCGAAGGTAGGCTGCATATGCAAGCGTGGGGTGTGTATGATTGTGTGTGTGTGTGTGTGTGAGAGAGGATGTGTGTGAGATCGGGAGTAAGTAAGAGAGAGAGGGTGTGGAAGGGAGGAAGGGTAGGCCTACACTCATAGAAAAAAGCGTTCCAAAAGGGTTCTTCAGCTGTCCCCAAAGGAGAACCCTTTTTGGTTGTAGGTAGAACTCTTTTGGGTTCTATGTAGAACTCTCTCTGGAAAGCGTTCTACATGGAACTCAAAAGGGTTCTACAAGGAACTCAAAAGGGTTCTACCTGGAACCAAAAAGGGTTCTTCAAAGGGTTCTCCTATGGGGACACCCGAAGAACCCTTTTAGGTTCTAGATAGCACCTTTTTTCCCTAAGAGTGTATGTTGAAAGTTCTCTGAACAGTACAGATGGTTACAATGTTTTCATAACATTCTTCAACAAGTTTAATATGTTCCTTGTATTCATAGAGCCAGTTCTTTTTTCCTTTAGTGACACTCATTTAGAATGCCTGAAGCTGTGTTGTGTGTTTGTGTGTGTGTGTGTGTGTGTGTGTGAGCGAGAGAAAGAGTGTGCCTGTGTGTATGTGTGAATGTTTATAATCAAAGTTATTTCTGTTTTGATTGCATTTATGAATAAAGGCCTTTAATTCATTTAATCAATCCTAAATGGTTTGTTTTTTCTCCTCGCTGCAAACTTAAACATAACTCACAGTTATTTACTTAGGGTAAAGTTCATGTTAATTTAAGAGGGAGATATAGCCTACTAGTGTAAATCAGTCTCAGAGTGTGTGTGCTGTCAACCATTAAACATTCTCAGTATTAATTACTCAGTTATTGGCTGAGACAGAAACGCACAGAGGTCAGCCACTAGGTGTCATTAGTGTCCATGTTCTGGAGAGCTGCATGGAACAGCAGTGTCTGGAGTTGTGTCACAACCAACTTTACAACTGCTGCTGGATTGGTTGACTGATTCTCTCTCACTCTCTCTCTCTCTCTCTCTCTCTCTCTCTCTCTCTCTCTCTCTCTCTCTCTCTCTCTCTCTCTCTCTCTCTCTCTCTCTCTCTCTCTCTCTCTCTCTCTCTCTCTCTCTCTCTCTCTCTCTCTCTCTCTCTCTCTCTCTCTCTCTCTCTCTCTCTCTCTCTCTCTCTCTCTCTCTCTCTCTCTCTCTCTCTCTCTCAAAGAGATGGACGTGTTAGCAAGAGTTTAAAGGAGACTAGGTGGGTTGACATCGTAAATCTCTCCCACTCCATTCCACCATTCCAGATGAGCGCCTCTGGGAATATCGGAATGTGGCTGCTAACCTGTGGAGCCATGTCTTATGATTCCGGCTACATAAATTACAGTCCTGGAATGCAGGACAACCCGACGGATTAGTGAGAACCATGCTTAGGAGTGAATATAAGTAATACAGATGTTAGGAGAGCAAAGATAGCATTTACTCATTTTAGACATTTTGGGAGCAAAAAAAAGATGGCATTTACTAATTTCAGACATTTGATCAGGAAAATCATAATATGCAGTGCCTAGTGAAAGTCTACACAACCTTTACAGTCTTCACATTTTGCTGACCTTTACAATGAAATCTAAAAATCGGATTTCCCCACAAAAAAATGATATATTATTTATTTACACTGCATGAATATTAACCCAGGGTAAGGTTAAAATCACTATTCAGCACAGCACTATTTGGCTTTAGCAATGAAGCTCTCCATAATTTCCTTTTAGCTTCAGGAGGTCCGTCTTGTCCTCCTGAAGGGCTTGCCTGTAGACTCGAGCCACTATTGGTCGTCCATGAATTTCTCCACAGTGGACAGACAGGTGGTTGACAGTCGTGGTGAGCACACTGACTAGGTTGTTCGCCAGAGTCCGCCACTCCTCTTTGGTTTCTTGCAGAACTATCTCGTACTGTTGCTTTGCAGCTTTCAGCTTCTCCACGGCGTGGTCATATCCCAAGGTCACCTTCTTCTCCAGCGGCTTGTGGTGGTTCTCCGCATCCTCAATCTCAGCAGCCAACTTCTGATTTTCACCGGCCATCTCCTGCATGTGTTCAAGCTGCTCGTCCATCCTGCGAATACACTCTTCTTCCACATCATTTATCATTTTCCTAAGTGGATTTTGAATGTGTGTTCTGTATTGGACCATAGTCGATGGTTTGTATTCTGTTGTGGTCCTGATAACATTTACAGGCCAGCTTGTGGTACACAGCTACCTTCACTTCAGCTGTCTCCTAGGCCAGAGAGATCTCCTCTTTCCACATGTGCTGCTCAGCCTGCTCCAGGTTTTTGGTCAGGCTGGTCTGCTACAGCCCACACTTCTCCCAGTTGATCCTCTCGATATTTGCTGGGGTGAACTTCTGGGTGGACAGGACGCATTGGACCCTCAATTGCTCCTATTTCAGGATCATCACCTGCAGACCCGATGCTTCCACCTCCTCAGACAGTCCTGAGGAGGTTGGCTTTGAATGATGTCAGTTCACTGCGAAAGCTCTGAAGCTTCTGCAGGTCCACGTACATTTCACTTTCTCCACTCGTTAAGACTGTCCATTTGACTTTCTTTCTCCAGCCGCTCAACCTTATCACACAGGATCCTGTACCTCTCCATGGACACCAGAAGAGCTTCGTCCACATTGTACAGTTTCTTTAAATAAGCAAGGCATTATTTGTCCTCCTCTTCAAGTGTGTCTGCTCCTTGCATAAACCTGTGGTCGGTTTCAGCAGTGTAGTCTAGAAAGAGCTTATTGAAGTCAACACCATCCTCGATCTCCATGCTGCCATCACAAAAACCATAGATTAGTTGATCCTGTTGTTTGCTCATTCAGCAAAATATCTTACAAGTATCAGTGAGCCAGGTCAGAGCCCCTAACACCTGTGGCCAGGTATGTGGAGCTCCCACAGAGAACATGGCACTTTTAGAGAGTGCAAATGGATATCCCTAGTCTTTGAGGATCTCCTGGACCTCATCCTCCACTTTGGAGGTGGGCATCTGGAAGGTGAGGAACTCAAACATCTTCAGGAACTCCTTGGAGGAGGGACCCTGGAGAGATTTGACCAACACTGAACCAGGAAACTCCTTGGAGGAGGGACCCTGGAGAGATTTGACCAACACTGAACCAGGAAACTCCTTGGAGGAGGGACCCTGGAGAGATTTGACCAACACTGAACCAGGAAACTCCTTGGAGGAGGGACCCTGGAGAGACTTGACCAACACTGAACCAGGAAACTCCTTGGAGGAGGGACCCTGGAGAGACTTGACCAACACTGAACCAGGAAACTCCTTGGAGGAGGGACCCTGGAGAGACTTGACCAACACTGAACCAGGAAACTCCTTGGAGGAGGGACCCTGGAGAGACTTGACCAACACTGAACCAGGAAACTCTTTGTGACAGAAACGTATACAACTGTCTGATGAACAAAGGCCTTGTCATGTAAGGGCCGGGTATCCTTCATCTTCTCTGCATCTCCAAAGGCTTCAAAGGAGCGGTAACGAGCCATGTCAGCACCACTGGTCTGACTTCCCATAAAACTGGTAGGGAGTCATTGATGGACAGCAATATTTAAACCTTATACCTGATTTTCTAGCAGATTTAAGTCAGGACTGAGACTGGACCATTCAGGAACACTCAACACCCATTGGGAAGCCATTCTGGTGTGTCTTTTGGCATTGAAATTAGTGTAATTGTCCCGCTGAAAAATAAAACTCTATCCCAGGGTTAGGTATTCAGAATACTGAGGCAGGGTTTTCTCTAACTTTTTATCTGGACTGCTCCGTTCATATTTATTTTGATCCTGACAAACTCCCCAGTCTCTGCCTGGTGAAAAGCACGACATGATGCTGCTACCACGATAAGAATGAAGCCTGTGTTAAAAAAATCCACTCCATAATCAATTTTGTTTGCAAAGAAATTCTATTTTTGGCCTAAATACCTAAAAACCACAGGCTTGGGTCAAATCCAATACAACACAACACTGTGAATCCCTCTGTATTTTCAAGTATTGTGAAGGCAGAATTATTTTACGGGTATGTTTGTCACCGGCAGGGACACGGGAGCTTGTCAGGATCAAAATAAATATAAATAGGGTCAACACTAATAAAATGTTAGAGGCAAACAATTACACAATTGTATATGCCAAAGACACAACACAAGGTGTAAAATGTCTCAATCCTAACTTAAATTTGCTTAAAAATCAGAGACAAGGTTTGAATATTGCTGTCCATCAATGACTCCCAACCAAATTTACTGAGCTCGAGCAATTTTGGCAAAAACAATGGATAAATGTTGCCCTAAGAGTTGTTGGTAGAATCCTATTCGAAATGATTCATAGCTGTAATGGCAAAATGTGAAGAAAGGGTGTATCGACTTTCACTAGAAACTGTATATGTGCAATACATAGTCCTAACCTGTCAGTTCTGAAAATAAGAACTCGAAAAAGTTATCATTTCCGTATGCATACGTAGGATATATCCAGTAGTATGTCCAAAAAATATAGAAATGGTAGAGAGTAAAATGGTAATATATCAGTATGATAATGTTTATCAGAAGAATCTATAACAGCTAAAAACATGCCATGCTCTAAAATGTTATACACACACACACACACACACACACACACACACACACACACACACACACACACACACACACACACACACACACACACACACACACACACAATTCCCCCCTTATATACAAACACAGTAAAAAACCTATCCGATAAAAAAAAACACAAATACTGTAAAAATGCTCCTCTTTACAGTAATATCTCGCTAGATCAATAATGATTGATGGGGGCTCTTTGTATAATCGTCATGTACTACTCAGTTCACAGCCATACGACACCGTGCCTGTGGCCAGCCCTTAGCCTGGTCTACACTCAGGCAATCAATCAAATCACAGAGTTTCTATATTCCAACGTGCCTAGAATTTTTTGGTTGATATTTCTGCCAATGTGCATGATTTATTTTGTTGTAGCTGATTGCCCACCGCTGCCTACGTAGCTGCTGTGCTGAGTGCCGCCAACCCCCCCTCGTGCCGCCAACCCCCCCTCCTTGATCGCCTTTGTCTGGTCACTGGTGTAGCCTACAAACGTCATGTTGTACACAAAATTGTTTAAACTATTGGATTCCATGCCTCAGTAAGCATAAGCGCAATTTCATGTTATTTTTTCAGGATGGAAGGAGGCTACAAGCAGCTATTTACATATTTGACATAAAATCCATGGTCAAAATGTTCATACAAACATTGTTGTCAGTATTGCAAGCATAAGCAGAACACAAACACGCAGTCTAGCGATTTCATGTTTTTCTTAGCTGCATGTAACTCAGCAGCTAAGAAAAACATGAAATCGTTAAGACTGCCTGTTTGTGTCATGCTTATGTTTGCAATACTGACAACAAAGTTCGTACGAACATTTTGATAATGTATTTTCTGTAAAATATTTACTTGCCACGATATCAGCATTTATACAATGGGTAGGTCTAATCCTGAATGCTGATTGGATAAACCACATTCCAGCCGGTGTCTATTCCACAAGTTACCACTGGCTAAATCTATGACGTTAAAATGCCTATTTACTCTGTTCCATCTGACTGTGCAATACACTTTCTCATCAGCCCAGGTAGGGAAGTTATAAACTTGATCTCCACTATAAAAAGCATCTAGACATTATCTCACATTTCTTTTAGATTAACATTTAGTTTTCAACTGCAGAGATTTGTTGTCACGACTTCCACCGAAGTCGGTCCCTCCTCTCCCACAAATGTTCTATAGGATTGAGGTCAGGGCTTTGTGAAGGCCACTCCAACACCTTGACTTTGTTGTCCTTAAGCCATTTTGCCACAACTTTGGAAGTATGCTTGGGGTTATTGTCCATTTGGAAGACCCATTTGTGACCAAGCTTTAACTTCCTGACTGATGTCTTGAGATGTTGCTTCAATATATCCACATCATTTTCCTTTTCATAATGCCATCTATTTTGTGAAGTGCACCAGTCCCTCCTGCAGCAAAACACCCCCGCAACATGATGCTGCCACCCCCGTGCTTCACGGTTGGGATGGTGTTCTTCGGCTTGCATGCCTCCCCCTTTTTCCTCCAAACATAACGATGGTCATTTTGACCAAACAGTTCTATTTTTGTTTCATCAGACCAGAGGACATTTCTCCAAAAAGTACAATCTTTGTCCCCATGTGCAGTTGCAAACCGTAGTCTGGCTTTTTTATGGCGGTTTTGGACCAGTGGCTTCTTCCTTGCTGAGCGGCCTTTCAGGTTATGTCAATATAGGACTCGTTTTACTGTGGACATAGATACTTTTGTACCTGTTTCCTCCAGCATCTTCGCAAGGTCCTTTGCTGTTGTTCTGGGATTGATTTGCAATTTTCACACCAAAGTACGTTCATCTCTAGGAGACAGAACGAGTCTCCTTCCTGAGCGGTATGACGGCTGCGTGGTCCCATGGTGTTTATACTTGCGTACTATTGTTTGTACAGATGAACATGGTACCTTCAGGTGTTTGTAAATTGCTCCCAAAGATGAACCAGACTTGTGGAGGTCTACAATTTTTTGATTTTCCCATGATGTCAAGCAAAGAGGCACTGAGTTTGAAGGTAGGCCTTGAAATACATCCAGAGGTACACCTCCAATTGATGTCAATTAGCCTATCAGAAGCTTCTAAAGCCATGAAATAATTTCTGGAATTTTCCAAGCTGTTTAAAGGCACAGTCAACTTAGTGTATGTAAACTTCTGACCCACTGGAATTGTGATACAGTGAATTATAAGTGAAATAATCTGTCTGTAAACAATTGTAGGAAAAATGACTTGTGTCATGCACAAAGTAGATGTCCTAACTGACTTGCCAAAACTATAGTTTGTTAACAAGAAATTTGTGGAGTGGTTGAAAAACTAGTTTTAATGACTCCTACCTAAGAATATGTACACTTCCGATTTCAACTGTATACAAAGAAATGTCAATTGAAAAAAGGTAGAACAAAATGAAAAGGTTGGAATGCTGAATGCCAAGCATCCCATCTGGAGGAAACCCGGCACCATCCCTACGGTGAAGCATGGTGGTGGCAGCATCATGCTGTGGGGATGTTTTTCAGCAGCAGGGACTGGGAGACTAGTCAGGATCGAGGGAAAGATGAACGGTAAAAATACAGAGAGATCTTTGATGAAAACCTGCTCCAGAGCGCTCAAGACCTCAGACTGGGGCGAAGACAATTTTATATATATTTTTATTTATTTAACCTTTATTTAACTAGGCAATGACTCTAAGCACACAGCCAAGACAACATAGGAGTGGCTTCGGGACAACTCTCTGAATGTCCTTGAGTGGCCCAGCCAGAGCCCGGACTTGAACCCGATCAAACATCTCTGGAAAGACCTAAGAATAGTTGTGCAGTGACACTCCCCATCCAACCTAACAGAGCTTGAGAGGATCTGCAGAGAAGAATGGGAGAAACTCCCCAAATACAGATGTGCCAAGCTTGTAGAGTCATACCCAAGAAGACTGGAGGCTGTAATCGCTGCCAAAGGTGCTTCAACAAAGTACTGAGTAAAGGGTCTGAATACTTATGTAAATGTTATATTTCAGTTTCTTTTTTAAAACAATTGAATCCATTTTAAAATAAGGCTGTAACGTAACAACATGTGGAAATATTCAAGGGGTCTTTATACTTTCCGAATGCACTGTATGGTATAACTATGGCACAGGGTGATGCAAAACACACTTTGATGCAAAACACACTTTTTTACCGGTCTGAATACACTCTCAACTGCCTAGAACATTCAGCTGGAGCCTTCATAATATATATGTTTTTGGAATGTTCGTGCTAATCACCGCAGGGTTTTGATTCAGCTGTTCAGAAATATGAGGCAGAGACATAGGCTACATCTTCATGGTTCAGAAGAGGGTGAGTAAAGAGCGAAACGTGAAGGGCGGGGGAGGGTGAGCAGCAGCTAAGTTAGACAAACGAATGTGTGCATAAAATAACACATGCGCAGAATGTGATCCGGATCTTACGCTTTAAGAAAGAGGTTTCCGGAGGGGCGGGCGGGACGTGGGGGAAAACTCAGTGTCTGTAGCCTCGGCCTTAAAAATAACAGTTTGTTAGCACCATTGATTTAGCACTTAGAGCGTGTCCTTATTACTTTGTAATTATGGGCAGTGTTGACATAGAGCCCATACACCCAGCCTACCCCAACACCCCAAGCCTCTGTTCAGGAGAATTTATGGGCCTTAGTTTTATTATGGCCATTTTATGTCTGTGTTCCCCAGTTAGAGTTAGGCTTAAGTTGCAGCCAAGGGCCTGTATTTCATTCGTAGAGGTCAGGATTCCCAGGAAACCCCTGTTAAACTAAATCGACTGCTCTACTGACGCACCAGAGAGGGAACAGGGATTGCCCTCCCCTAAGGCTCGTTAAAACAAACATAGCCACGTAGGGTCCTAATCATGTGATTCATGTAATTCATGAGCAAAATACGGTACAAGGTTATGAGTGTGAGTAGGACACGGGTGGACTAGTGTCACACTAAACCAAAGGCTTCCATTCAGAAACAGACAGGAAGGAATCACCTCGAAATGAATTACATGATTTACATGAGAAAGCTAGGTAAGCCAACACCTACACTGAAAGGTAATACTGTAGAAATCCTAAAACACTTGAAGGCTGGTAACGTCTTCTTGATCCACCTCCAACAGATTCAGAGCAGGTGGCATTATTACGCTTCTACGAAAAATGGAGTGGATTGTTTTGACATTCCCTTATAAACTAGTACACATAGACAGACACATGCTCTTAAATCAAGGCCAGCTACTGTGTTCAACTAAAAATGACTCTTAACTCTTCCTATAAAATACCACTTGTACATAGTGTAAAAACAGGATAGATGATGACACACAAATCCAAGCCTTCCAAAATAGCTTCAATCTGCGAATTAGGTCCTGAAAAGGTTAGTGGGCGGCGGTGCCCAAATTACAACACATTGATTTCCACTAGAGCGGCTGTAACAAGTAGATAGACTGCATGTTACTACACAATTGCCATAAAACACAGGGAAATAGATTGAGGGGGGAAAAAACGGAGATGCAGGATGCTTCACCTGCAATTTGTGTTGAACACATCGGAGTTTCGCATGGCTGCTCTCTCAATTAACCCCCATGATACAGATACAGAGTCAGTAATGAACCACAATCCCATTACTGAACATCTGATGGGCATTTCCCCCCCACTGGCCTTGGAATAGACAAAGGATGGGTTGAAGTTAGACTTAAATAAGTGTTACAAAGAGGGATTGAGGCGTTATTTGGAAAATATCAGAATAGAATAGAACATACTATATGTGGCATGTTGATGAAGTGTATGAAGGAACTTTGACTGGCGTTGTTGATGCTGACCTTACTGACGATATAGATGAGGTCACCTCTCTGGAAGGCCAGCTCATCAGGTTCGTCTGCCTCACAGTCCCACAAGCCCTGGTAGTAGTTGGCATAGTCCATGGACCAGACTAAGGAAAAACACACAATGCTGTTACCTAAAATATGTCAGTAATACCCCTATATTTAACTCTATAAAAGTCACACCTACACACCTCCTCTCTAGAACAGCAGCTTGCTGATATCTCATTTCCTTCATACCCTCATCTCTCTTGTATTAACATAAACAGCTGACAAAGGCTGACAAAGAGGACTTTGTGGAAGATGAAAAGTTGATACAGATTGTTGAAAGGGTATCCAACATTTATACATGAATTTTTTGACTTTCCTATTTTGCTGGTCAATGCGTGCTCTTTGGGGTTCAGACCTGGTTTTGTGCTCTTCTCACTGATCTCCTCAATGGGTTCTGGAAAGTCATCGTCTGGAAAATGGGATGAAAACAAAAGAGGTGAGAAATTCCAAGACCTTTCCTGAAAAAGATAATGCACTTTCTGTATTGTGGAGATGTGGGTACCACCTGTCTTCCCACCACCTCCCTTGGCCCTGGCGCCCTCACGCAAAACTAGAATAGTCACAGTAAGCAAAATTACGTTAAAAATATGTATTTTCCAGACGTTGAAGTTAAGTTCTGAATGAAAGGTGAAAAGATATTTTCCGTATGTTTAAAATAAATATTTTCCAGGACTTTGAAAAGGCATCTTTTCCGGACGTTGAAAAATAAGTGCTTCCAGACGTTGAAATCAGGTTCATTTTTGGTTCTGAATGAAAGTGGAAAATACTTATTTTCCTGACGTAAAAAAATTGTATTTTCCGGATGTTAAAATCAGGCAAATTTTGGGTTCTGAATGAAAGTTGAAAATAAGTAATTTATAGACGTCTATGTTTAGGCCAAATCAAGGCTGGTCCAGACCAGACAGAATCTGAACCAAACATAGACATCTATCATTGGTTCAGATTTGGTCCGGACCGGACCAGAAACCAATGTTCTTGGATGTGGAAATCAAGGCCAGTCCGGACTGCACCAAAAAAAGACGTCCAAAAGATGTCCAAAAGACGGTTCGTGCTTACAGAGGTGTAGCCTACAGCGTTGCCTGAAATTTTATTTTACGAATGCTCATCTATGTGGTAAACCGTTTGTAAAACAGGCCATTGCAGTGGCTTTATTAGTCCTGATCCTGTGACTAATCAATTTGGCTATTTAAGCACTGAATATCAACTACCCAACTTTATCAGGAGTTTTCGTGAGCCTATTTGCAATTTGTTTACACAGCGGGAAATGCAGAAGTGTTTTCTTTTTCGCTATGATCAACATGTCAAAAATTGAAGGATACAAACTTGAAATCACTCATCAATGACAACAGGGTGAAACTCCTGGACAACAGTTGTGATTGTCCATTCCATATTGTCCATTTTACTTCGACCTGTCCTGTTTTTAGGATATGTTGTTTGTTAACATGACAGTGCATTTATTACTTGCTTGAGCGCCATTTAGGTTTGGCAATTTGATCGGAGAAACCTGCATGATGTAAAAAGTGTCCGTCTCATTACATTGTCATACATTTTATCTCCAGCCTGTAGGCTTCAGAAAAGGCCACATGCTCTTTCTACCATATCCTATATCTGCTACATGATTTATGTTAGCTCATTTTTTTGACAGGTGGATTGCCGCAGCGATGCGTCTCTCCAATAACACCCTGGAGAGGTGCGCTGGGAATGGACAATAAAAATATTTTGCGCCCCTGCCTTTGACAACACGGGCAAAGCTTATCACAGGGTGTTATCAGCGCTCACCTAAAAAGCCCATATGCCACTGGTTGGAAGAAAGTGTCATTGTTTTTGGGCAGAATTATGTGATGTTTTATGTGTTGTTGTTGGAGGTGCGTCTTGGTCAGTTTAGCTCAGAAAATGCTGGCGCCATAGGAGGCCGCCTAATCCTGCCTATTGAGCCCGCGGCCTTGCCTACACGCAGCCAATAGGGCACTTACTCTGCCTTACGTTTTAACAGTGCTAATCAATTGCCCAGACAAGCAGGGATGTGCACTTCACTACATTTCAATGAACAACAGAGTTTTAAACTTTTAACATATGCTACTGTTAATTTTGAGTTACATAAACCAAATATCTAAAGGGGACATTTCTCAACGTCCTTAGCCTTATAGAGCTAGATGTGACATGGATTACGGGCGTGGCACCTCGTGGTCTGAGAGGTGACAGTGATATCCCTGCTCTCTGTCTCCCACATCCATCGTCACGCTGTCAGTCTGACAGTAAAGCCACCAGCCAGCAACCCTATACACCCTCCAGACCAACCTGCCCTCTGCTTCCAGTAACAGCAGGGAAAAGACACACACACAAAGATGCACATGTGCACACACACGCCCACACACACGCCCACACACACACGCACACACACAAATACACCCAGACCACTGACCAATACACCTACTGCACCAACTTAACAGCCATGGTTACCCATTAAAAAGTTAACTTGCTACAATAATTATAATAATATGAAAATATCTTTCTTTAAAAGAAATATGTGAAAAGAACAAGGCTTGTAATCAATGTACTACGTCCAGTGCCTTTTAAGAACATCTGAGAGCGATCAAAGAAGGAAAGAGAGATTGATAAGTGATAGGGTGAGAAAGTGAAAGAAACAGACATTCGATACACCATCTGTGGTCAGGGTCTGTACCCATCCCAGATGGCTTTTTATGGTGAAAAGGCAGTTGGCAAGACACATATCTCTCCAACCAATGATTTCGGCAAAGGGGAAACAGAATCTTGATGTATCTTAAATGGAGTGATGGATAATGACACTGAGAAGTCGCCCCCTTTGGTCGTTCTCAGGATCCCTTCAGCCACCCACCTGCCTGTGGGACAGTCCTGTATCTCCTCTGTAACAGCAGCCAGACCTCTGACACTCTTATTAAGAATAAATGATTTATAAGAGTGTAATTAGTCTTTGAGTTACAGTGATAGTGATGCATCTCTGAGGGGTAATGAGAATGTGTGTGTTCTCATACCTGGGAGCACCTCGTAGATATCATCCTCCTCTTCTTCCTCCTCCCCCTCTTGCCCCCCCTGCTTGGGCCTCCATTCCTCCTGGCTACTGAGAGAGGCTTTGGCCTGCTGGGGCAGGACGGGGGCGGGGGTGGGACGAGGGGGAGGGCTGGCCGCCCCCGTCACCCCCTCAATGTCATCATAGGTCTCCTCCTCCTCTTCCTCTTCCTCATCGTCATCAAAGGGGATGAAGCTGGAACTCAAATCTGCATGGGACACAGACATGGCATAAAATAATGAGCAGTCTCTCTCTCTCTCTCTTTCTCTCTCCCTCTCTCTCTCAATTCAATTCAATTCAATTTGCTTTATTGGCATGACGTAACGATGTACATATTGCCAAAGCTTATTTAGGATATTTACAATATAAAAATAAATAAAATGAGAATCAAAATTGTCAACAGGACAACAGTAACAACAATAACCAAGTGTCAAAATAACCATACATTCAACAATAACAATAAACATACAGTAGAGTACATGTGCAGGTTGATTGGTCTGTCAGACACTGTCCCTCAACTTATGGCAGGCAGCAATGTAGTGCGCTGCCAACCCACAGCTCTCTGCGTCCTCCCCCAACAGGCTAGCCTCATCAGAGAGGTCTTCGAAACCTTGAATAAGGGTTTCAAATTTGGGAAAATGACACTCTCTAATTGTTTTATATTTTTGACATTTTGTCAGGAAATGCAGCTCCGTCTCAGGTTCTGCTGTTGTGCAGTGGTTGCACAGCCTTTCCTGTGTCTACCCTTCTCAATGGCAAGGCTGTGCTCACTGAGCCTGTACTTTGTCAAGGTTTTTCTAAGGTTTTGATCAGTAACCATGGTCAAATATTTAGCCACAGTGTACTGTCGATTTAGGGCCAGATAGCACTGCATTTTGCTTTGTGTTTGTGCTTGTGTTTCCCAATAAGCAATGTAGTTTTGTTTTGACTGTGTTGTAATTTGGTTTATCCTGATTGATTGGATGTTCTGGTCCTGAGGCTTCAGTGTGTTAGTAGAACAGGTTTGTGAACTCAGCCCCAGGACCAGCTGGATGAGGGGACTATTTTCTTTGCTCAGCTCTTGGCATTGCAGGGCTTGGTAGTGATATTAGAGGGGGTCACTGTATTTTAGATGTTTCCAAAACTTAATTGCTCTTCTTTGAGTTTTATTATTAGTGGATATTTGCCTAATTCTCTCTCTCTCTCTCTCTCTCTCTCTCTCTCTCTCTCTCTCTCTCTCTCTCTCTCTCTCTCTCTCTCTCTCTCTCTCTCTCTCTCTCTCTCTCTCTCTCTCTCTCTCTCTCTCTCTCTCTCTCTCTCTCTCTCTCTCTCTCTCTCTCTCTCTCTCTCTCTCTCTCTCTCTCTCTCTCTCTCTCTCTCTCTCTCTCTCTCTCTCTCTCTCTCTCTCTCTCTCTCTCTCTCTCTCTCTCTCTCTCTCTCTCTCTCTCTCTCTCTCTCTCTCTCTCTCTCTCAGCATGAGCTATAACCAGTTGAGTATCCAAAGGGCCCAGAGTAGAAGATGGCATCCACTGACTTCCCCCATTTGATTATGTTTGAAAAGATATCTGTGAAACATCTAGTCATTCCATTGGACATTCATGTACTCCTTTGATGAACAGTTGGCGGGAAAAAGGAAAAATCCACCCTTCATAAATCCAGAGCAAGTAACAGAGAGCAAAATCTTCGCCTCAAACTCCATGTCTATCTGGATCTTGTTAAGTAGTAAAAGAGGACAAGACAAATGATGGGGTGTCTGTTACATCCCGCAAATCAGCCCATTTAAGAGCAGCCGGTGCAGCTCGCCTCTCTCAGATGGAACAGCGCTGTGATTGCTGACGACTGGGCACTGCAACACAGGGTATCAGGTCCTCTGTGATACACCATAGGCCAGGCAGAAATCAATGCCGCTAGAAGATAACCAGAACAACTACCAATCAATTTCCCGTAAGGGGGAAATTATTAGGGGGGGGGGGGGGGGACGACACATGACATGAATGCCTTGTGACGTAGCGGATGAGGAGGTTTGGAAGGCGTCTGATTGGTCGTTTTGGGGATGGATATATTTGGGAATGGATATATTTGGGAATGGATATAAAATGGTTTGTTTTCTGCCCTTTCAGGCAAAAAGGCAGTGAGGCAATACCAATCTAACAGAGGACAAGAAAACATACACAGTCATCGCTATATCATTTTCTACTGCTGTGTCTTTGAAATCGTTTTCGAACTATGCTGATATACCTTTCAGGACAAAGTTGATCTGATCCACCCATTCCCTGGCCTCTCGCGGACTGCTAGCAGTGAACTGGGGAGGATAGACACCATCATAAAGTACGATCATTAGGTCAGACTGGTATGCTATGAAACATTACTGTCATTCAATCCCATTGTTAGGAGTCAGTTGTATTGTTATTGCACTGTACACCCACCTGGAAGGAGCGTCGGTCAGGGGCACTCAGCTCAAAGCAGGCATTCTTCTTGGAGTCTTTACGTAGGTTGGCCACCAGCTCTGCACTGTAGCCATTGATATAGAAGGAACCCTTCTGCTGCTTGTCTGAAGGAAGAAGTGTCAACTCAATCTCCTCACCAAAATGTTCACATGTATGAGTTCCAGGCATAAATAACTACATGGGTAAATTGTATGTCTTAGTGTTATGTAAGGGATCAAACCAACCCTTGTCGCTCCCAAAGTAGTAGAATATTGTGTTATTGAGGACACACCATCGCTTTTGCCATTCTAAGCTGAAGAAGCTGTGATCTAAATGGAAAACGTAATGAAAATAACAAATAATGTCATTCTTCCCACACGTCTTTAAATGAGCACTCAACATTCCATATTTCCATAGTAATCGACTCCATAATCTTAGTACCCCGTCGTTTCTTCTCCAGGTAGCCTTGTTTCAAGATGTTACTGAGATCCTGGGCTGCCACCATTTGGATCTCCTCAAAGTCTGTAGAAGATCACAAAGTAGGATACATATAAGATGACAGAAAAATGATGGTCTATTATTGTATTCGTCATGGACTCCACGTTGAAGAGGGTTCTTTCATACCCAGGAAGCAGCAACAGCCAGCTGTCCCTGGATCAAATACACCACTGCTAGCTTAGGGGAAACTGGGATCAATACATTTACAGCACTTCTGTAAATGTACTGAGATGACAGAACAATTTTGGTGCTGCAGATTAGCGATGCAGCAGATACACTACGTCTACTCCCACTGCAAAATCAAATCAAATCAAATTGCATTTGTCACATGCGCCGAATATACAACAGTGAAATGCTTACGTACAAGCCCTTTAACCAACAATGCAGTGGGGAATGAACAGAAAGGGTCTCTGTATGACTCCCTCCTGGTCTGGAGCTTCAGTCATACAGTGACTCTGCACCTCAGAGGCCTTTAGGTGTGTACTATTAACTGACATCTAACAGATGTGGTACAGAGAGCCGCACCATGTCACACATGTAACAGTGTAAAATCAGGGCAAGCTCAGGACCCTGAGACCTGACGCCTCCCTCTGCAACTGGATCCTGGACTTCCTGATGGGCCGCCCCCAGGCGGTGAGGGTAGGCAACAACACATCCGCCATGCTGACCATCAACACCGGGGCCCCTCAACAGTGTGTGCTTAGTCCCCTCCTGTACACCCTGTTCACGCATGACTGCGTTGCTGCGCACTATTCCAAAGCCATCGTCAAGTTTGCTGACGACATGACAGTGGTAGGACAGATCACCAACAACGATGAGGCAGCCTACAGGGAGGAGGTCAGAGACATGGCAGTGTGGTGCCAGCACAACAACCTCTCCCTCAACGTCAGCAAGAAAAAGGAGCTGATAGTGGACTACAGGAAACAGAAGGGCGAGCACGCCCCCATCCACATCGATGGGGCTGTAGTGGAGCGGGTCGAGAGCTTCAAGTTCCTCGGAATTAACATGGTCCACACACACCCACACATTTGTGAAGAGGGCACGACAGTGCCTCTTCCCCCTCAGGAGGCTGAAAAGATTTGGCATGGGCCCTCAGATCTTCAAAAGGTTCTACAGCTGCACCATTGAGAGCATATTGACTGGCTGCATCACCACTTGGTACGACCACTGCAAGGCACCCGATTGCAAGGCGCTATAGAGGGTGGTGAGTATATCACTGGGGCCAAAGACTCCAACCAAGCCATAGACTGTTCTCTCTGCTTCCGCACGGGAAGCCGGTACCAGTGCACCGAGTCTGGAACCAACAGGACCCGGAACAGCTTCTACCTCCAAGCCATAAGACTGCTAAACAAGACTGCTAAATAGCTAATCAAATGGCTACCCGAACTCCCTGCATTGACCCTTCTTTGCACTAACTGTCTTGCACTGACTCTACGCACACACACTAGACTCTACCCACACACTCACACATACAGTGCCTTCAGAAAGTATTCACAACCCTTGACTTTTTCCACATTTTGTTGTGTTACAGCCTAAATGTAAAACTGATGTCACTGGCCTACACACAATAACCCATGTCAAAGTGGAATTATGTTTTTGGGCATTTTTACAAATGAATTAAAAATGTAAAGCTGAAACTGATTGAGTCAATAAGTATTCAAACCCTTTTTTTATGGCAAACCTAAATAAGTTCAGAAGTAAAAATGTGCTTAACAAGTCACATAAGTTGCATGGACAGTGTTGCAACAATAATGTTTGACATGATACAATTATCTGTAAGGTCCCTCAGTTGAGCAGGGAATTTTAAACACCGATTCAACCACAAAGACCAGGGAGGTTTTCCAATGCCTCGCAAAGAAGGGCACCTATTGGTAGATGGGTAAAAAATGTAAAAAGCAGACATTGAATATCCCTTTGAGCGTGGTGAAATTCTTAATTACACTTTGGATGGTGTATCAATACACCCAGTCACCACAAAGATACAGGCGTCCTTCCTAACTCAGTTGCCGGAGAGGAATGAAACCCCGGAGGGATTTCACCATGAGGCCAATGGTGACTTTAAAACAGTTACAGATTTTAAAAGGCTGTGATAGGATAAAACTGAGGATGGATTAACATCATTGTAGTTACTCCACAATACTAACCTAAATGACAGTGGAAAGAAGGAAGCCTGTACAGAATCAAGATTTTCACAAATGTGAATCCTGTTTGCAACACGGCACTAAAGTAATACTACACAAGTAATCACTTTACCCCTTCCTTATATGTACAGAACTACCTAAAATGATCTTGTACCCCTGTACATCGACTCGGTACTGGTGCTCCCTGTATATAGCCATGTTATTCTTTACTCATAATTGTTATTCATTATTCAATATGTATTCATTCCTCGTGTCACTATTTATATATCTTTAAAAAAATCTTTAACTCTGCAATGTTGGAAACGGACCCATAAGCATTTCACTGTTAGCCTACACATGTTGTTTATGAAGCATGTGACAAATACAATTGGATTTGATTTAAACATCCACTCCATCTTCATTTTGACTTTAAATGGCCATTATTTGTCTCTCTTTACGACTCCATCTAGGATTCCACAGTTGAATGGAATTCAACCAAAGTGCCTGTCCTCCTGAACATACATGACAAAACAAAGCTCAATCCCAACCACTTTTCAATTAACCTGTCATCAGGCTTGAGCCTAGTTACCAAGAAGGGAGGATGGGGGAACAGGTGGCCCCCTTTGGTTTGGGGTGCAGGAGTTATTTAAAGCCCATTTATACTAGTCTGGGTGACCTTTAATTCAATTCGGACCACTGATGACAGAGAAAGAGGCCTGGAATCCATCCCCTTTGAACCAGACCTTGACTTTCAACGAACAAAACCAAACACACTGCGCCACAACTGAGTCTTCTTGTCCAAACAAAGTAGATGAAACCCCCCAACGTTCAGCGGAGAGGAGCGTCTCTCTCATTTATTACAAAATCCAAAACACGAGAGAGGAAGAGACAGAGCTGATAGCTTCTAGACTGCCACTGGTAGAGCTCCCCTAGCCAAAATGTCAGCGGCTATCTGCCCTTGTTGTTTTACTGTATGCAAATGAACCTGGTCCAGAGTGCAATGGAATCAAAGTCATATCTGAACTTCATGCCGTATAAGGAACATAACAGAGATTCACGTTATAAGCCCATCCTATGCGTGTGTGACATATAAACGCTGCACAAGGTGGTCACTGGCGGTCAACTCAGAGTACGGTCCAAGACACCTCATGACACTACCACACTCACATATCACTCTGCTCTGTGGATGACTTGACTCGTGTCACTAGAAATGCGGCAGCTAGCGCTACGCCGCTACAGACTATTTTGTTACGGAGAACCTTATCATAACAAAAGCCCAGTCACCTCATCCATCCAGTGCTCTGTTCCAGGCCTGCTTCCTTGTCATGGCACCTTTTAATCCCCTCATCCATCTACTTCCTTCCCTTTTCAAAGGTCTTTCCCAGTTAATAGTTGAGGAGACATAAAGTCAACAAAGGGACGGTTAGATTTGCTTGAATCAGTAAAGAACAGAACAATGGCTTCTCACACTCAAAGGGAGCTCCTTGACCAGGCCTCATGGTTTAAACCAGGGATGTGTTTCATACTGGATTTAAAATATATCGCAACGGTCGAGGAATTGGTCTTACAGCTTGAGGACAAAATTCACCAACAATTAAGGGGCTGGGGATTTAGAATGATTCTTGATTGGTCCAGGGTTCTATCACAGGGTAGCAGTGTAACCTTAAAGTTCACATACTGTACATTCAGAAATCCTACTCCCCTGACATATTTTTATCCCACCCCTCTGTATAACAAATTCCGATTGGTTGAGAGCAAGCAATACCTCGTCTTACGAAAATACTTATCAACAGCTATAGCAATGTATCTACTCTTGGTTTGAGCCAAAATGTGAAAATATTTATTAAAAACATGTATGATTCACACAAACCACAAATACAGAATCCAATTTGTTTCAATTGGAATGTTTCTTAAAACACAGACACATAAAGAAGAAATGAGATGATATTTTCCCTAAACTGAAGAGCACCATCTATTGAAGGCTTCTTCCAAATCCTAAATCCAAGATGGAAGCTGTTCTTCTATCAATCGTAAATTGCATTATTAATTATTCAGCGCTACGCATCTCCTTTATTTTAATTCTTTCCTGTCTAAATTAATGTCATTCATATAATTTATATTGTTATTAATTAAACAGATATACACCTACAAAAACCCCATGTTAACCCTTAAACCAAAGTGATATATGATGCATGTGAGCTGCCATAGCAGTGTCATGGCCACTCTCTCTCATTTGGTTATTCACCCTTCGTCTCAGCATGGTGTTACGAGCTCAGCAGTTGATCCAGCAAAAAATCTCTTGATTTATGTGATAATGACCAGAAGGAGTTAATGTATTCTCCCATTAAAATCCACTTTAGTTATGCTGCAAGTCAATCCGGGGCCGGCTAGAGAGTGAATCACAATGAAGGCAAATGGTAGGTGGGAGGACGAACACATTATATTATATCTATATTGCCATAACGCAACAAATATGTTATAAAAACAATAAATGGTGTAAAGAGGCTGTCCGTGATTTACATTGAGTAACATAATAATCTCAAGGTAGCCTGCCTGGTGTGCAGGGTGCTGCCCAGACTCAGTGTGTCAGCTCAATGTGAAACTACCCTGGGTAGGTGTCAACATAGCCTGGGTTAAATTACTCATCGTTACCTGGAGGGCCTTGCCATATACAGCTGCTAACCATCCTATCCAGGAGTGGACTTTCTCCTAATCAGTTTTAGGTGAGCCAAAATGGTTGTGTCCTGGAACTGTTCAAGCTGAGTCAGGTGGGTTAGTAGAGCAGGTGAATTGATGACACACCTCTTACCGGGAGAGGATTAGGATAGGAACCATACTGTTTCTCCTCAGTAGTCCTTGGATCCCTAGCACTAGCCTCTTCCCTCTGTCTTTTGCTGAGAAAGATACTGCGTTGAGTCGGAGTAGAGATAAAACAGGGCTAAGACCTGACCTCCGTGTGAACCCTGCTGATGAGGTGAACCAGAAGGCAGAGGGTGGCCCACCCAGGCCTGGGGGACGGAGTGAGAGGGAGGAATGCTGCTTTGGAAGACAGAGCGACAGTGTGACCCCCTCCGACACTGTCCTTAATTAGGAAAAAGGATCCACTCAGTGCACCCTCACCCTGCCCAGCACTCCATCTGCACACAGCCCAGGCTAAATGGAGACATTTCTCCTCATTACAGTAGGAGAGCCTCCTTCTTCCCTGTGTGTGCATCCCTCCACAAAGCCACTGTCAGGGGGAGGAGGAGAGACACAGAGGTTCTGAGGTTAAAGACCAAATGTCCTCCCTGCCCCCAACTCCAACCACTGATCTGATTAGGATTTTACTCATCGATACGCAGAGCATATAGAATCAATCTTGTAATGTACGCTTCTGAGCAAAAGCATACAGTAGAGGTAGAGGTCCATGTTTTATTTATGTAAATAGAATGTACAGTATGTTATGTATCGGTATTATGATAGCAACGAGAGGTCAAATATTAGCCTCTGTGTAGGCCAATGGCTATGAGGGGGAGCAGATCGCTTGCCTTTCTGTGCCTCCTATGCAGGATAAAAAATATTGTGTCAGTCCTGCCAGGCTCTGCTGCTTTCCCATTCCCTGTGCCAGTGTTCAGGGGCAGAGGGAGCAATCTTAAGTGACATCAGATTCCCCCTGGGCAGCCATAAGGAGTGACTACATCGCCCTAAATTCCCTCTCATAGATTTACAACCACTATTCAAATGCTTAACTGCAGATACAATTATCCTCTAATCACAGGGGATGGCTTTCAGCCGCCTCACTGACACTTGGAAAAACTACAGTCGGGATACAAATACCAACAATGGCGGAGCACGGCCCACAGGAAAGTTTGTCTATCTGTGATAAAACACTGAATACAACAGCAAACCAATGAGGGAGTTTTGGATGAAAATGTATAAATCTAGATCGGCATAGAGTGGGAATAATAACAAAAATAGGGATTCAGATGGCATACGTATTGGCAGTTGCCTCATTTACATCAGGAAGCAAAGTACAATTGTTTTGTGCTAACATTGTGGGAACTGAGAAGTAGCAGCAAAAAAAAATCTAAGTAAGCTAAACCTGGGATTAATGTATAATTGATCATCTAAAAAAGTACAATTAAAGCCATTTTGGATAAGAAAATAATTGCCTTACTAATTGTATGTTTTGATAGAGGCTATTGTAGAGAAATTGATTCAGTATAAAAGACATGCAATAGAACGTTTTTCTATGGAAATATAAAATAATATCTATTTTTTTGTTGTTTACATACAAATCTAAATGAAGATGTATCAGCCAGCCAATAAGGGGGGAAATGTCTAGAAAGTTAGAGTTTCCTTGATCATGTCATCTGTCTAACGAAAACATCAGTGATTCTTCAATTTGTGGAAAAATATTGATCATTATTAGCCATTCTAATGTACCAATACATTTTATTTGATGAGAAACAAGGGCTAAAACTGGTGGAAGATACTGTACCTTGTTCTACATAAAATAAATAGCAAATAAACAACCGTTTTTTTCACCAACATGGAAAGGATGATCTTCTATTTAGACCAACTTAGTAAAACCAATAGCATATTTCAAAACAAAAATGAATGGGCTATTATATTATATTGAATGTAACGCGTCAGTTTGTAAGTAGATTGTTGTAGTAGGCCAATACTGTATAAATTCAGAATGAGGGGATTTTTTAAAAGAAAATCAAAACCTGTCCGCTGTCAGAAATATGTAAATGATGGCCTACACAATCATTCTTACCGCATAGTTGAAATCAGAGCCATATATACTGCATATAGATTGCCTTCAGAAAACATTCACCCACTTGATTTTCCCCCACATTTTGTTGTGTTACAGCCTGAATTTAAAATGGATTAAATATAGATTGTTTTTGTCACTGGGACTACGCACAATACCTCATAATGTCAAAGTGGAATTGTGTTTTTGAAATGTTTACAAATGAAAAACTGAAATGTCTTGAGTCAATAAGTATTCAACCCCTTTGTTATGGCGATGCCTAAATAAGTTCAGGAGTAAACATGTGCTTAAAAAGTCACATAATAAGTTGCATGGACTCACTCTGTGTAATAATAGTGTTTAACATGATTTTTGAATGACTACCTCTTCCCTGTACCCCACATATACAATTAATCTGCAAGGTCCCTCAGTCGAGCAGGGAATTTCAAACATAGACTCAATCACAAAGACCAGTGAGGTTTTCCAGTTCCTCACAGGTTTTTTTAAAAGCAGACATTGAATATCCCTTTGAGCGTGGTGAAGTTATTAATTACACTTCGGATGGTGTATCAATACACCCAGTCACTACAAAGATACAGGCGTCCTTCCTAACTCAGTTGTTGGAGAAGAAGGAAACCGCTCAGGGATTTCACCATGAAGCCAATGGTGACTTTAAAACAGTTACAGAGTGTAATGGCTGTGATAGGAGAAAACTGAGGATGGATCAACAGCATTGTAGTTACTCCACAATACTGACCTAAATGACAGAGTGAAAAGAAGGAAGTCTGTACAGAATAAAATATACTGTATTATAATACTGCTGCCTTGCAGTTATGGTGGGTGATCAGTGACAGTTCAAAAATGCAATGCTTTAAGTACCCCCACCACCCACCCCAGAGGAAGTTGCCGCCACGTCATTTCCTTTCTTAGAGAGGAAATGCACAATTCGGTTCCACCTCCGAAGAATGACGAAGACTACTTATACATATTCACGTATAGGGTGTGGGAATTTCCACGTGGAGTTGATAAACATCAACAAATAGGGTACTGCCGGCTGTCAGTGTATCTAGCTAGCACGCTAACCTATATCTAGCTAGCTAATCTGTTGTTGCTGTTTTTTTAACTACACCGTATTCAAAAGATTAGCAAACTGGCTCTAAGGCTGGTTCTGGAGCTGGATTTGTCATAAGCATTGATTTAGGGAAAACTTCGCCACAGATGGAAACCACTTGCCTATCTTTGACGTCAGTATCTATTGTTATCTCCAAAGTTTTTACATCTTCCATAAATTGCGAATCCGCCATAGAAATAGTTAGAAAGTATAAGATGAGGCTCCGGTTATATGGATAACTATTGGAAGATAGCTGATATGGTTTTTCTATATTGTAATGGACACGATGCAACCTTTGATAGGTAAGCTATTGTCAGGTTTCGGCCTAGGTACAGCAAAGCCAAGTCATCCGCGCTCATGGTTCTCACAGGGGAAGTGAAAAGATATGAGCAAAGTCATTTTTTAGCCTGATCATGCATGCTGCAAATGACATGTAACTAACTATAAGTTCCTTGAATTTTCTTTTGCGGGTGCCTTTTCGTTATCTGGATAGACACTTGTGGTTTCTAGCTAACGCTACACCAATCAAAGCAGTACAACATGTAGTGACGCAAAACGTTAGTGGTCAAAACCAATCTTGGGGCGACGGGGGAGCAGCTTTGCAAAATGCTATCATATCATGCAATTATACAATTTATTTAAAATATATATATATATACAGAAAAAATATTTTGAAAATTGACAAATTGTATATATTTTTTAATTGCTCTATGGCTCAGGCGGCCAAGTGGACACAAGGCTGTTTGGCTCATCTCAGTCGTGAAGAGGAATAACTTTGCAGCTGTTTCTGATTAATAAACAATGCTTGTGGGTGGTAACATTCAAATAAAACCTAGCCCTGAAACGAAACGTAGGCTGAAAATATTTTTTACATCATAGGAAAAGACACCGCATTTACACACATTTGCATGAAGTGGGCAGTTCGGGATTTGTCACTTCAAGCCCAAATATATCATACTTTAACTAAAACGATGACTTATTGACTTAAATCGTTGCGCAACATCATGGTTAAGCTCTGGCCATCGGGCGTTTAATTGCTAACTAGGAATGTGAAAACAATCCATTCATTTCTATTTTCATGTTATTGCAAATGATTCATGCCACAATTAAAACTGCAAAGTAAAAATAGAAAATGGTTCAATTCAAATAGAAAATGGTAAACAGAAATGTTTTATAAAAATGGTAAAAGGAAAAAGAGAAATGGTAAACAAAAAATCGTAAATGCAATGTGCATAGGGAATTTGAAAGTGCCTGTTTTCCTTTTCCAACTACCCAATTAAGCATTTTCTCTTTCATTTTCCATTTTAATTTTCAAAGTGTATGCAAATTGCTTCTTGGAGGCATGAACCAAGAGAGCAATACCACACCGTCATGTAGTAGTACATCCCAGCCATGCCGGGCTTCTGTACATGGATTTTAAACTAGTGTAACCAACTCACAGGCTGTGAACCAACCCAACCCAGGTCTCTTACGAACCAGAAAAGCATAGACTAGAAGCTGAAGCTTAGCATTGATTCGGGGAGCGAATGCAACTCTTCAGATCGCAGGCAAGGTTAGGCCTTCATGTGTGGTAACTGAATCATCTCAGTTACAATTCACCATCTTTTGACCTCCTCTTCCTCACAGAGACCCATCTGAGCCACAGGACAAACAGTCTTCTGCACATCAGAAGAGCACATTAGTCCACTAAACCAAAACCTATAGCTAATGCACCTATTCAGGTAACTATTCAAGGTTACTCATCATGCGAACTACTAACCAGGAAGAAGTGGTTCGGTGACTACTCACAACCCACATGTGATGAATAATTTTGCCTTGTGTTGAGTAACTTTGGCTTAGCAGGCTAATATGTTCTTCTGGTTTACAAAACACCAGATTCAAACCCCGGTGGTTACACTAGTCTAAAATCAATCCACAGCCAGCGTGACATGTCTAGGATGTACAACCACATGGTGGTGCCGTGTTTCTCGTCTGGTTCACGCCTCCAGGAAATCATTTGCATACACTTTGAAAGTGAAAGTGAAAAGAGAGAGGTTGGAAAATGAAAACAGCCACTTTCCATTTCACTTTGCTCGTTGCATTTACGACGTTCTGTTAATCATCTGCCATTTTCTGTTTACCATGAACCGTTTTTCGATTTTCATTTTAACTTTGTAATTTCATTGTAGCATGAATCGTGTGCAGTTATATGAAAATATAAATGCATTTATAATGTTGTGCATTTCAATTGAGCATTTCAATTTTGCATTTTGGAACGGGCAATGATCACCCTCCCTATGTGTCTGATTATTTGTACATTGTCATTTTTTTATTGGTTATAGAATATCAATATTTCTTAGACACTTATATGGGCTTTACTGAATTAACAATAATAGCATTTGATTTTTAATCAATGTATCAACGTAGTAATATAATTGATCATTTATGAGAACAATAAACATACAACAAAAATAACCCGAATTTAAAATATCAGTGTCACTGAGGTAATTTAGTGCCAAAAGTCCAATAAAGTAATCTGCTGTTTGGATAGAATAAGCCTCGCTCTATGATTAGATTTAGCCCATTATTATTTGCATTGTGGTGTGCTTGCTGATGAGTGTTATTTAATCATTTTACTTGCTTTTTAAATCAATTTAACTTATGGATCAAAACTATATTAATATAATGTTGAGAGCTTCCCATGTTTGGAATACACTGCCATCAGACACACATAACTGCACCACCTATCACACTTTCACAAAAAAACATGAAGACATGGCTAAAGGCCAATCAGATTTGTGAACATAATCCCTAGTTGTGTATTGCCGCTTTCCATGTTGTCTGTAGCTTGTGAGGTGTGGAAACACTTTGTCGCTTTTATGGATTTTGTCTTGTTGCTTTTTGTGCTATGTTGCTCTGTCTGCATGCTGCGTCTTGCTTGTCGTATGTTGCTCTGCATGTGCTCACTGCTCAATGATTGTCTGTATTGTTATTGTAATTGTTTTTAAATAACCTGCCCAGGGACTGTGGTTTTACTGAAACGTTGATTAATGTGCTGTAAAGATACAAATAAACTGAAACTCAAATCTATCTACATAGGCCTATTATGTGGTGAATTCACATAAAGTGGTTTCAATCATTGATATACACATTTTCCATGAGCTGTTTATTCAGAGGGGAGAGGTTTATTGCTAACAATGTTTTTGTTTTCAGAAGAAAACAGACAGATCTGCATTAGGACAAACTCCCAAACTCAGGATTAATCCTCGCATGACTATTATCAGTCGAACAATCTAATCCGGCCGTAAGACGCTACAGAGGGTAGTGCGTACAGCCCAGTACATCACCGGGGCCAAGCTTCCTGCCATCCAGGACCTATATACTAGGTGGTGTCAGAGGAGGGCCCAAAAAATTGTAAAAGACTCCAGTCACCCAAGTCATAGACTGTTCTCTCTGCTACCCCACGGCAAGCGTTACCGGAGCGCCAAGTCTAAGTCCAAAAGGCTCCTTAATAGCTTCTACCCCCAAGCCATAAGACTGCTGAACAATTAATCAAATGGCCACCTGGACTATTTACATTGCCCCCCTTTGTTTTTACACTGCTGCTACTCGCTGTAGAAATTACCTCGACTAACCTGTACCCCTACACAATGACTCGGTACCGGTACCCCTGTATATAGCCTCGGTATTGTTATTTTATTGTGTTACTTTTTATTTAAAAAATGTACTTTAGTTTATTTAGTAAATATTTTCTTAATTCTATTTCTTCAACTACATTGATGGTTAAGGGCTTGTAACTAAGCATTTCACGGTAAAGGCTACACCTGTTGTATTCGGCAGATGTGACAAATAAAATTTGATTCGATTTTTTGACAACATTTTACTACTGTGTTTTTACAAGATTGAGTGTGTTATTTTCCACACAGAGTGATCCCACACTATTTCCCTGAGATAAGGCTAAGTTACAATACAGGCTACAATATATCGTTGGAGATCATTTCCATTGCAATCTGCTCACAAAGTACAGGCACATGGTTCCACACAGAGGCAACACTGTCACGCTGACACACACAGTGCGATTGGCTCTGCAGATGTATCCCTGATGAACAAGAGGGATGCATCGAATTCAGTGTCCTCAAATAACTCCACAAGGGCATGTTAATGACCTCAAAGTGCTACATTAAAGCCCCAATTAAACAAAAGAATCCCAGAGGCCTTGGAAGCTGTTGTGCCACTGTCTTTGCACAGGCCAACACATCTCTCTACTCTCCATTTATTACCCTAAGAAATCAGCGGGCCACCTGGGCTTGGCATCAAAACTTGATTCATCTCCAGAAATGGGTTCAAGTGGAGAGAAAAATCAAATTCTCATTTGCAAGACAGGAGGGGGGAGAGGCAAAGGAGTGACTGCAGGAGATACCTGGGAAGCCTAACCTCTGGGTGAACCTAGCGCATGTGATAGTTTTGCTATTTGTCTGTCTCATTGAAAGCTAAAGGGGATATTAGAACCACCCAGCCCGGGCTTCCCACTCTGCATGCTGTCTATGTAGACCAGGGGTGTCAAACATACAGCCCGCGGGCCGGATCTAGCCCATGATGGGGTCCAGTCCAGCCCACGGGGGTTTGAGTAAAAAAAAAAATATATATATATTTTTTAAATAAACTCAATTTACTTTTAAATGACTAAAACCAAATCGAAACTGTGCAGAAATTATAATGGACCTACATTCATACCGTATTTTACTGTGTCCAACTCGCAAAAAAATCACCAAACAATCAGGGAGCAAAAAACATTTCCAAAACAATGTATAGAGAACAATTTATTCCAATTTTTGACGGCGAGGAAATATAAGACATTTTCAGTGCTGTCCTCTGGACCTCGTCGAATATCGAATGCGGCCCCCAGGGCAAAATGTGTTCGACACCCCTAATGTCGACTGTTACACGTTGACATTCTCACAGCCATGTTTCCTCTGTGTGTTTTACCAAAGACTTACACCAGAAAAACAATTAAACAAAGGAAATGAAGGAGAAAGCTGAAACAAAATAGCTTTTTACAGAAGCTGCCAGAAAACAACATGGCAGAGCTTGTAGTGGGGGCCAGGAGACAAGAGTGATGAATGCCCCTCAGTTAAAGACATCCAAATCCCCCCCTTCAAGCAGTCCTCTCCTCTTGCCAGGCAGTATGAGAGAGTGTTGGAGATGAATAGTCTAAACAGGGAGAGAGGGCGCAGAAGGAGAGCGAGGGGGAGAAAAGGAGCAGGGAGAGAAAGGAAAAACTATCAGCATCTGCAGCAGCACAGGGGAATAGCGTGAACTTTTGAACCCTGATGCCAGTCTTGTAATGTGTCTCTTGACTACAGCAGAGGGGAAGAGCGAGGGAAAAGGAGAGAGTGAAGGAGAAAGGAAAAAAAGAACATGGTCAATCATATGTTCTGTGCATCCTGCAAATGAGTAGCACGAGTGGCTTGAAATCTGTGCACCAATGAACACTGGAAAAGGAATCTCCCAGCAGCTCTGTTTTCTGAAGGGTGGGTATTCCCAAGTCAAAAGAAATGTAGAGCTGTGGAGTTACTATGGGCAGCCAGGTCAATATTCTAGAGAAGGTTACTGGGTTCTGACAGGTCACAGATTGACCAGCCAAGAGGCCAAGGGTCAGAAGTTCACTGAGTGGATAGACAACATGACCACTCACAGGGAGAGCCAGGTCTGCTTCTCACAGAAGTTATAAGTACTGTAGCTGAGTCAGCAAAGTACCAGCGAAAATAAAGATCATCTGTATCTGAGGTATTTTTGTATTTGTATTTATTAGGGATCCCCATTAGCTGCTGCCAAGGCAGCGGCTACTCTTTCTGGGGTCCAAACACATTAAGGCACTTACATTACACATGTACAAAAATATAAAACAGTACATCATATAACATTATTAGACCACTACATAGCTACAATACAAAATGTATAATACCACCATACAACAGTATTACAATGCACGTGTGTAGAGTGCATGTGCTAGCGTATGTGTGCGTATGCGTGTGTCTGTACCTGTGTGTGTGTGTCTCTTCACAGTCCCCGCTGTTCCATAAGGTGTATTTTTATCTGTTTTTGAAATCTGATTCTACTGCTTGCACCAGTCACCTAATGTGGAATAGAGTTCCATGTAGTTATGGCTCTATGTAGTACTGGGCGCCTCCCATAGTCTGTTCTGGACTTGGGGATAGTGAAGAGACCTCTGGTGGCATGTCTTGTGGGGTATGCATGGGTATCCGAGCTGTGTGCTAGTAGTTTAAACAGACAGCTCGTGCATTCAGCTTGTCAGCTTACAAAAACAAGTAGTGATGAAGTCAATCTCTCATCCACTTTGAGCCATGAGAGATTGACATGCATATCATTAATGTTAGCTCCCTGTGTACATTTGTTCTGAGTCAATTGTCATTCTCCTAAATCCCTCTTTGTGGCACCTTACCACACGACTGAACAGTAATCCAGGTGCGACAAAACTAGGGCCTGTAGGACCTGCCATGTTGATAGTGTTGTTACAGTAAGTAGGCAGAGCAGCGCTTTATGGAGAAACTTCTCCCCATCTTAGCTACTGTTGTATCAATATGTTTTGACCATGAGAGTTTACAATCCAGGGTTACTCCAAGCAGTTTAGTCACCTCAACTTGCTCAATTTCCACATTATTCATTACAATATTTAGTTGAGGTTTAGGGTTTAGTGAATGGTTTGTCCCAAATACAATGCTTTTGGTTTTTGAAATATTTAGGACTAACTTATTCCTTGCCACCCAGTCTGAAACTAACTGCAGCTCTTTGTTAAGTGTTGCAGTCATTTCAGCCGCTGTAGTCGTTGACGTGTATAGAGTTGAGTCATTACTCAAAGCCAGTGGCATGTTGTTAGTAAAGATTGAAAAAAGTTAGGTGGCCTAGACATCTGCCATGGGGAATTCCTGATTCTACCAGGATTATGTTGGAGAGGCTTCCAATAAAGAACATCCTCTGTGTTCTGTTAGACAGGTAACTATTTATCCACAATATAGCAGGGGGTGTAAAGCCATAACACATCCGTTTTTCCAACAGCAGACTATGAACAATAATGTCAAAAGCTACACTGAAGTCTAACAAAACAGCCCCCACAATCTTTTTATCATCAATTTCTCTCAGCCAATCATCAGTAATTTGTGTAAGTGCTGTGCTTGTTGAATGTACTTCCCTATAAGCATGCTGAAAGTCTGTTGTCAATTTGTTTACTGTAGAATAGCATTGTATCTGGTCAAGCACCATTTTCCCCAAAAATTTACTAAGGGTTGGTAACAGGCTATTTGAGCCAGTAAAGGGGGCTTTACTATTCTTAGGTAGCGGAATGACTTTTGTTTCCCTCCAGGCCAGAGGGCACACACTTTCTAGTAGGCTTAAATTAAAGATATGGCAAATAGGAGTGGCAATATCATCTGCTATTATCCTCAGTAATTTTCCATCCAAGTTGAGGTTTAACAGCTTCCTCCACTAAAACCACTTACTATACAGAGGCCATTCAAGGTCGAGCCACAACCCCACAAATCTCTTTATTTATTTAGTCCTGCGTTATCTTTGACTGGGGCAGGTGCATCTTTAGATACTGTATACTACCCACTAACCTTTTTCCTCTATGCAATTTTGTTCTCGATAGCATAGTTATAACTGATAGCATAATATAATTGAAAGCAAACTCTTTCCGAACTAAATTATACCAATCAAAACACAAAAATGTTACGTTAGCACACTCTTTGGCAATTCAAATTCTAGATTTACATTATATTGACCCAATGTAAGAAAAAATGTATACTATTTATCTGAAATTACTATTTCAAATTCAAAATGTTTATCTTGGCCTTTTTCTTATTGGCCGTAATTGATGCAGGAAATAGTGTTGGCACTGTCAGAGCTGGAGCCTGCTGCCCATTGTCTCCGATATCTATCAGTCAGCAGACACAAGGGCCCAGGCTACCTGCATTCTCTGATACCACACAGTAGCTCTGCCTACCCCTGCTTCTAACGAACAGACCTTTCTCACCACTCAGACACACCTGAACAAATATAGGAGATAACAATATATGAGCACAATCATTATGACTACAAAAATGTTGCGGAAGCAGAGATACAGTATCAAAACCCAATCTCCTCTGGCCGCTCCTGATACAATGGTCTGATGCAAATACTTTCATCGCCTCGGCTGCCAACCAATATCACTATACTTCTTTTAAGACAGATCGTAAACTTGACCCTGCAAAATGGCATGCCAAGACTCATAGTACTTTGACCCCCATCTCCTACTTCCCTCCCTCCGCTTCCCAAGTCCTCCTCACACTGGAGGAGTGCTGGGTGGTGATGGGGGCTGTTGTCAACCGGGCTGGGGTGAGACTGCAGGCACGGTCAGGTCAACTGTGTGGTCGGCGGGTGAAACGCAGTTCAAATTACCATGCAGACACGGAGGCAAACAATAGAGGGTCCATCTGTTCCTGTCAGCCATTACAAATCTGGTGTCAGCCAGTCCACTGGAGACAACAGGCCAGGCCATTTAGTGAAACAACACTGGGCGCTGTGTCGGTGACTACATCGAATGCACTTATTCAACACTCAGGTTAGGGAGCAGAGAAATAGAGGCAGTCAAATTCCCATGTCAAATACATACTGAGTGTCAACATCCATTTTCCTATACTTACTTCCTGCAGTTCTTTCAATCCCTTGTAAACTCAGCAACAAAAAAAAGTCCTCTCACTGTCAACTGCTTTTATTTTCAGCAAACTTAACTTAACATAACAAGATTCAACAACTGAGACATAAACTGAACAAGTTCCACAGACATGTGACTAACAGAAATGGAATAAAGTGTCCCTGAACAAAGGGGGGGGTCAAAATCAAAAGTAACAGTCAGTATCTGGTCTGGTCTTCCCTGTAACGCACAGCGTTGAGATTGCCTGCAATGACAACAACCTCAGTCCGATGATGCTGTGACACACCGCCCCAGACCATGACGGACCCTCCACCTCCAAATCGATCCCGCTCCAGAGTACAGGCCTCGGTATAACGCTCATTCCTTCGACGATAACCGCAAATCCGACGCAAAACCGCGACTCGTCAGTGAAGAGCACTTTTTGCCAGTCCTGTCTGGTCCAGCGACAGTGGGTTTATGCCCATAGATGACGTTGTTGCCGGTGATGTCTGGTGAGGACCTGCCTTACAACAGGCCTACAAGCCCTCAGTCCAGCCTCTCTCAGCCTATTGCGGACAGTCTGAGCACTGATGGAGGGATTGTGCGTTCCTGGTGTAACTCGGACAGTTGTTGTTGCCATCCTGTACCTGTCCCGCAGGTGTGATGTTCGGATGTACCGATCCTGTGCAGGTGATGTTACACGTGGTCTGCCACTGCGAGGACGATCAGCTGTCCGTCCTGTCTCCCTGTAGCGCTGTCTTAAAAGTCTCACTGTACGGACAATGCAATTTATTGCCCTGACCACATCTGCAGTCCTCATGCCTCCTTGCAGCATGCCGAACGCATGTTCATGCAGATGAGCAGGGACCCTGGGCATCTTTCTTTTGTGTTTTTCAGAGTCAGTAGAAAGGCCTCTTTAGTGTCCTAAGTTTTCATAACTGTGACCTTAATTGCCTACCGTCTGTAAGCTGTTAGTGTCTTAACGACCGTTCCACAGGTGCATGTTCATTAATTGTTTATGGTTCATTGAACAAGCATGGGAAAAAGTGTTTAAACCCTTTACAATGAAGATCTGTGAAGTTATTTGGATTTTTACGAATTATCTTTGAAAGACAGGGTCCTGAAAAAGGGACGTTTCTTTTTTTGCTAGGTTATCTTTAGAAATTCTATTGTTTATTATTCTCATAAGGCTAAATACATTCAAACAATTTGGGATTTTTACTGAGTTGAGAAAAAAGAAGAAACCCGCACACCGCTCTTGCTAGTATCACTGCTCTTTATTAAGCTTTACATATCGGCCTCAAGGCCATAGACATTGCTCCACCCACATCCGTTCAATGCATTGAACGGATGTGGGTGGAGCAATGCCTACATTAGGGTGCAAATTAAAAACACTCACAAGAGCTCTGACGAAGGGATTGAGGCCGATACGTAAAGCTTAACAAAGAGCAGTGATACAAGCAAGAGCAGTGTGTGGGTTTCTTCTTTTTTCTCATCTTATTCAACTGTTACCATGCACCTGCAACAAAGATAGCTCAGACGTGCGATTGCCTTTAGGATTTTTACTGAGTTAAAAGTTGACCTCATATAGGCCTTTGTGGTTTGGGTCACTGGAAGGGCCGTGCTACTAAAATCAGTGACGCATATCCAGTGTCGGGGAATCTACTCTGAAAGTATATTTTACGAAACGACCAATTATTTCACACCGAAAGAAGTTAAGATACACTAAAGCTGAAAAATACAGTTTACTGAACTAAAGCTACTTTAAAGAAGTAGTTCACTACATCCATACCACTTCGTGAAAAGTTATCCTATGGAAATCTGAAATGTCATAGACCATGAATTGAAAGAACTGCAAGAAATTTGGGGTCATATGTTAAGAGAATCATATGTTAAGAGATTGTGTAACTTAGCCTATTAAACACTAAAACAATGTTTCAAGTGAGAATTAGGCAGGTCTGACGCCGAAAAAGAAAGGAAGTGATTGCCTACATCACCCATGTTTTTTTTGTTGCTAAAAAAGTTGTGTTGTTCCAATAGTTAGCTAAACACACGTACATGGCAACAAAAAAAGTAATTAACTACTGAAAACACTACCCAGGTGTGAATTTAGTTGAACTACCACCAAGCTACTGCGTTAAATTACTAATTGAACTACATGTAGTTCACTACACTCCAACACCCGCATATCCAGCTTCTGTAATTAAACCATGAATAAATGTTCTTTCTAAAATGTCATTGATTCCATTGGCTCATTATTTCATTATTTTCACACACACCCTCTTCCTTTGAAATGCACCGCTCTGCAAAGCGAGTAAAGCCAGAGACAGTGAACTATGAACTCCAACTGCCCTGGAGGAAAAGACACAGGCCTGTATAACCTAAATTCACAAAGTAGACAAGTTATACGTAGGAAGTTACAGAAACGGATGCCCATCATCTATGTCATGGCATAACACCCACTGAGTGCATGGGGCACCCAAGGATCTGAGTCACTGTGTGAGTCACTGTGCCACTTCTGAATAACCAGTCAAGTACTACCATGTCTCATATAACTAAAGATAGAGAGACAGAGAGAGAGACAGATAGAGAAACAGAGAGAGAGAAAGGAAGATGGAGAGCAAGACTGACAAAGGGAAGAGAGATGGAACACACATGGCTTCTCAGCTACAGTGTTGTATTTCAAACTGAGTTGGGAATGGAGAGCAGGGTAAGGGTTAATCAATCACCTCATGCTACAGAGCGCACTTCGTGTGGGCTGATCTTAGAGAAACTGACTTAACACCTCTGCCTCCCCCGGTACACACGGATGGATACACTGAGGGCTCCAGACTACTCTCACCACTGAGAGCTCTTGGTCACCTATCAGTTCTGTGTGAACAATCCCCACACCCTTAGTATTACCACCAACACCCCATTCGTGCAGCAGAGCCAACCACTAGGAGGCATGTTGTTACTTGACACCCATTTTATGTCCTGACAGAATTTAGGTAAAGTGCACAGGAAGAGTCCCTATGTTTTATTTTATTTAACTTTATGTTCCCCTTACAAATGGCAAATATAATGTAGCAAACACCCTCTTGACATGCCCAATGCAGCTGTTTTTATCTCAATATCAAATAATTTGTGGGTAACAATTATGTACCTTGCTGTAATATTTTCCCTTTAGAATTGTCAAAAAGAAACAAAAATAGATTTTCTGCAAAAATCTATTTCTCAAGCAAGATTGTTGCTAGGACTGTCTGGGAGTGGTCTGAGTGAGGGACCTAATAGGATGGATAAGTAAACTGAAAACTAGCTGATGTTGGCAGAGAGGTTTGAAAATCTCTTTGTTATTGGTCTATTAACTTATACCGCCTGGTGATGTCTCCAGGCAAGCCAAAACTCCACCCATGCAAAACCTGCTGATTGGAAGGTCCTGTGTAAATTGCATTTTCAACCAGCAACTATCAGGAAATAAGTCTAATCACATTGTTTCACACTTGTACAGTGTTAGTTTCATCAGCTGTTGTACAAAATGATTCGAAACACAGGAAAACAGAATTTTGACTGCACTGGGCCTTAAACACATATGCACGTTGCATTGAAACACACACACACACACGCACGCACGCACGCACGCACGCACGCACGCACGCACGCACGCACGCACACACACACACACACACACACACACACACACACACACACACACACACACACACACACAAACCAAGCCTTTACTCACACTCAGGAGAGCCCTCGTCCTGGTAGTCAGAGGCAACAGAAAGGTCGTCTGAGGGGGCCGAGCGGCCCAGACTTGAGCTCTGGTTGTCATCTGAACTGTCCTCCTGTCTGGACTCAGCTAGAAAGGCACCAACACAATATCAGGGTCAGGAAGGCAGTGGGACAACTTTCAAAAGCAAACAGGAAATGCCCTAATATTATGTAGTGTTGTGTTGTCTCTCTTGTTGTAATGTGTGTTTTGTCCTATATTTATATTGTATTTATTTTTTATTTTTAATCCCAGGACCCCGTCCCTGCAGGAGGCCTTTTGCAGTCACTTACATCTGAAAGGAAACTCCTGAGGATTTCTGCAAAATAAAAGTTGGACATTAGTTAAATTTAGACTGCAAATTAATTATAACACAAATAGGTTGTAAGGTTTTTGGGGTGTTTATAGCTCTTTAAATTGCTTCAAACACCCTACTTTGGCTTCCTGCTTCACAGACCACAAGACAACCTCTTGCAACGTGCAACGTGCACAGAGTAGAGCGTCAAAGGCTTAGTTTCTGGTGCAGATATCTCAGATTGCAGTTATCTATTAATTTCACCTCGTGCTTGCTTTCACACATTTTTGTTTCACAAACCACATTTCCATCCAGAGTTTTTATGCGAGTAAAGTCATACTGTATAATAAAAAAATCACAAAGGTTGTGATGGAAATTTAGGTACAATTTTATAAACGCGGACAAGTCATTTGTTCGTTTGTCATGGTGGGATCTTTAAGTGTCGGTAAAAATGAATTATGCGAGAAATGGCAGTGGAAGACTTTATGCGCAAATATTGATGTAATAACCATCATATCGAAGTAAACTTGGAGTCACGAGATGATATGGTGTGTGGTCCTCCCACTACGACTCAAGAAACCATGCAGTTTAATAGGCTAAAGATGAAATAACTTATAATGAACTTTACACAGTGATCTTGATGCACCTTTCCAATAAATACAGTGGGTCTGATTCTGGTGACATGATGATCGATGCTTGACTGCCGTTTGAAAAATATATATATTCTCTCTCTTATCCATAATAATCTCATCATATAGACTGTATTGAGTAGGGTGCAATTGCAGCCTGCAATTCGGGGTGTTCCTGCATGTGGGCATTCCTGCATCTGCAGGAACCACTCTTTATTCTTCTGTTGGTCAATTTAATTTAGGACTCCAGCACAGAAAGTGGTGTTAATGCACAATAACGTTGGATGCCAGCCGCCGATAAAACTGACAGAAGAAGGGGCGACAACGGTAGCTAGCTAGCCTTACACCGGTAGACAGTGTCCTTCGCCCCTGCCTGTCGGCCACTGTTTTCCCGTATTTCTGTTAATGGCGGCAAAGGGCAGGTGTTCGGGAGGCGGGAGCGAAGGACACTGTTTGCTAGCTTAGCCAGCTAGGCCTAAGGAGGACTCTGGTACACAGCATGCGGGAGGTGGGGGCGACACCATGTGCTAACTAACTAGCAAGCTAGCTAGTACACAGTGTCACCCTAGCCTTCTGTCTGCTGTGCTAGTGGGTACAACCGGTAGACAGTGTCCTTCGCCCCTGCCTGTCGGGCACTGTTTTCCCTCAGTTCTGAGGTGAGGGCAGTGGGAGCGAAGGACACTGTCTACCAGCTCCCACTAGATAGCAAGGAAGACTGGTAGGCGGGGGCAAAAAAACTCAGTTAATAATTTTATTTCCCTTTTGACCCACATAAAAAAATGTTGTGCAGGAACCAATGGGGTGCTCAAGGGGGGGGGACGTTCATGCAGGAACCAATGAGATAACTCGAAGGGGAACGTTCCTGCAGATGCAGGAATGCCCACATGCAGGAATGCCCCGAATTGTGGACTGCAGGTGCACACTATTGACGGTATCTGCAAGCTGTTGGCTAGAGCACACGTGCCAAAACCAGAGTATACAGAGTAGATTCGCTATTTAACGCAACAGTTTCTGTGACAAAACTATCGTTAGATTTGAAAATGCGATGGAAACACATTGAACTTTAGATTTGTATTCGGTACAAGAAAACTTAAGCTAAAAAGTACATTTTGTGTGCACTACATAATCACAAATTGATTTTTATCCTCAACAAGTCCGTTTAGTGGAAACACACCACTGGTTGGAAAATGTGGATATTTTCTTTCTACAGATTTTAGAATATTCATATGAAAATATGTCGCCAATTGGATGGTAACCTAGCTACAAACAAGACTCTAAAATCTATATTTTCTATCATCCAAAAATCCTCAGGAAATGTGAACATCTAATGTAAGATTTAAGTGACACAAGTTTCTTATTGGGAGATAAAGGGGGCCAATTGGGAGGAACAGCACTTCCACGTACCTGGAGTGGACCACCCTGAAGTTATTAAGTAGGACGTCCCGTGTTTCTCTGGCATGTTTACTGAGGTTCTCGTCCTGTAGGATGTCTGATACAAAGAGCTCACAGTCTGAAAGACAAGTCAGGCAAGTCACACATTTAATAAGAGGAGGAAAGATGTTTTACCTGTACATCACAATCCTGAAAAGACATGATATAAAAGACATTTATATCATTTATATCAAAGACATTTAATCACAAACTGTATGCCAAGTCACGAGCATATCAGAAATAATGTTATCTTTCATGTTCAGACAGGAAAAACAAGTTGAACTTCAGATTTCTTTTTGTAATATTACATAAAGAGGTTAACATATGCAAATGTTGGTCAGAGGGCCAAGTCTGGTTGCTCTGGTTGCTAGTACATGCAAATATGACAAATGCCAGTATTCCTGTTTGGGAACATTGACAGTTGTCACTACAGGGTGAATCAGATTGAAATCTATGATGGATAACCATAAGGAACTTGCAACATTCTTTTGTCATAAAGACCATAGAATGGGAAATACAGTAAGGCACACGTATAGTAGTTCACAGCGCCACTGTAGATAATAGTGTAATATAAATCCAGACAGTTTGATGAGTTTTAACACAGATTACTGAATTCTGCAGCACATCATAATGTTAACAGGCATTGTTTTAACAATTCAAAACACAACAGCAATGTTATACAAGTGGTGTAAAGTACTTAAGTAAAAATACTTTTAAGTACTACTTAAGTCGTTTTTTGGGGTATCTGTACTTTACTTTACTATTTATATTTTTGACAACTTTTCGTTTTACCCCACTACATTCCTAAAGAAAGTAATGTACTTTTTACTCCTTACATTTTCCCTGACACCCAAAAGTACTCGTTACATTTTGAATGCTTAGCAGGACAGGAAAATTGTCTAATTCACACACTTATCAAGGGAACATCCCTGGTCATCCCTACTGCCTCTGATCTGGCCGACTCACTAAACACAAATACTTAGTTTGTAAATTATGTCAGTGTGACCCTGGCTATCCGTACATTTTAAGAACAAGAAAATCGTGTCGTCCGGTTTGCTTAATATAAGACATTTTAAATGATTTATACTTGTACTTTTGATACTTATGTATATTTAAAACCAAATACTTTTAGACTTTTACTCAAGTAGTATTTTGCTGGGTGACTTTTACTTTTACATTTTCTTTTAAGGTATCTTTACTTTTACTCAAGTATGAAAGTTGGGTACTTTTTCCACCACTGCTCTTATGAACAATGTTTCTAGTTATACGTAAGAATGTCAAAGATTTCGAAAAGCTCACTAAGTATATGATTGAGTACTACATCTTTATGACAATAATAGTACATTACATCACACTGCTAAAAATAAACAGACAATATATACTGTATATATATATATATATATATTTATATATAAAACATTACCCTCCAAAAGCCTCCTAATGTCATCAGAGACTGTCCCCATCCTTCTCTCAAAGTTCCAGAAGAATTTTCAGACAATTTTAATTTTGATACGGTAAATCAGAACTATACTTTGGTGAAAGGTTATAGTATCTGTGTAGACCTGACCCCTGTCACACTGTAACACCTCACTGCTTGAAATGAAAGCCTGTGAATACTCACACACTACATTCATACACTCACATAGCACCTGTACCCTACTATTCTCAAACCCAAACTATTTCCGTGTGTGCATCTAATGCAAAGCCATATTTACAAAAAGGGGGCGGAGCATGAGGTGACTAAAAGCTTCCTTTGAACTGTGTTCTTCAGTTGTTATATCAAATGTCACATCAGCTTATTCAAAGTCCCTGGCTGTATGCATCCAACCTCAAGTATGTCTATTAGAGTCCAGTTAATATGGTGATACCGGGTAGCATGGGTGGAAGAATCTGGTTTAGCCAACTCCTTTGTTATTGTCATCGATACACCTTGTTTTCTGGACCACAATAAAGGACTTGGCTAAAAGAGAAAGACTGTCACTCAGGCTATAGATAACTGGTGATGTTTTGGTAACAGTTGACTCTATTTAATTGCTCAGGTCTACTCTTTAGCTAACTGAGATTAATGCATGCTCATAACATGAGTAAAATACGTGGATAATAAATTATACACTCTTGACAGCCACTTGCAGAGATTATTTTCACAGAGTAAATAGGCTACCCTACATCAAATGTAGAAATATGTCTCTATGTTTCCGATGGAATGTCTTATCCAACATTGTTAAGGCCTGCTATAGGCCTGCTGAGTGGACATCCCTCCACCAAACACTGTAGGTTACTAGTGCTCAATACAACACATTTTTACCCAGAAACCGCTATGTCCGGTTATGACATGTAACAATCTGTTTGGCCTACCTGCAGTGGAGGTTATCTACACCTGTTGCAGCACAGGTCAGATGATAACTTGGCGCGTGAGCTGCTGGATCTCGACGTAAAATAAGAGATGTTCGCCATACTACGCAATGGAGGCAAAGTAAGTGCAGCTTTTTAAATCAGTGACTAAATTGCTGAATAGCTTCACGTGTCTTCCGAAATGTTAATTATCCTATATTTATGAGAAAACACCAACCAAAGAACGATCACTGAAACTTCCTCGCTTCCTCAGGTCACTTTTCGGTTTGTAATCCATATTGCTAGTAGGGGGGCATCAGCACTACTGTACATAGCCAGTACATACATATATAGCTCTGCTATGGAGAGATTATGATAAAAGACTACTTTGGGCTAGTGTCCTGGACTGATAGGGTGCGCTGTGTTGAAGCAACTGAGGTATAATTAAGTAATAAGGACCAATAAGGTGTGGTATATGGCCAATATACTATGGCTAAGGGCTGTTCTTAGGCACGACGCAACGCAGAGAGCCTGGATACAGTCCTTAGCCGTGGTATATTGGCAATATATACCACAAACCCCAAAGGTGTATTATTGCTATTATAAACTGCTTACCAACATAACTAAACCAATAAAAAGTAATGTTTTGTCATACCCATGGTATACAATCTGATATACCACGGTTTCAGCCAAAAAGCAGTTTTTGCTTTGTCATTATGGGGTATTGTGTGTAGATTGATGAGGGGAAAAACAATTTAATCCATTTTAGAATAAGGCTATAACGTAACAAAAGGTGAAAAAAGTCAAGGGGTCTGAGTAGTTTCCGAATGGACTGTTTATACTTTTTAAACTATAACCACTTTGCATAAATTAACATGAGTTTGAAGGAAATCCATAAGAATACATATTTACACATTTTTGTCACTCAGCAGATGCTCTTATCCAGAGGGACTTACAACAGTACATCAACATATTTTTCACCTAGTCAGCTCAAGGAACACTCTTAACTGCTAGGCTACCTACGGCCCCAGAGGTAGCTATTCAAAATGGTCCTGCTCCTTGGCCTCAGCAAATTAAATAAATGTACATAAATTAGCATAACATAACCCACCAACATTAACTGTTGAACTGTTCAAGCTAGAGACACCAAACCAACTTTGACATGTTCAGGCTATTCTAACTTAACATTCTTTAAAAAAATATATAAACTATAGCTATAGAAATTATCATAAAATAACCCATCAACAGTAACTCTTGAACCGTTCAAGCTAGAGACGCCAAACTAACTTTCACATATTCAGGCTAATTTTAAAGAGATGAAGCAAGTCACATTTTCTTGTGTTATTTGAAGCAATACAGGGTTTGGCAATAACATTTATATGTGCATTATTGGACCATATTATTACATTCTTATTTTTTATTTTTTTATTTCACCTTTATTTAACCAGGTAAGCTAGTTGAGAACAAGTTCTCATTTACAACTGCGACCTGGCCAAGATAAAGCAAAGCAGTGCGACACAAACAACAACACGGAGTTACACATGATATAAACAAGCGTACAGTCAATAACACAATAGAGAAAAAAGAAAGTCTATATACAGTGTGTGCAAATGGCGTGAGGAGGTAAGGCAATAAATAGGCCATAGTAGCAAAGTAATTACAGTTTAGTAAATGAATACTGGAGTGATAGATGAGCAGATGATGATGTGCAAGTAGAAATACTGGTGTGCAAAAGAGCAGAAAAGTAATTAAAAACAATATGGGGATGAGGTAGGTTGATTGGGTGGGCTATTTACAGATGGACTATGTACAGCTGCAGCGATTGGTTAGCTGCTCAAATAGCTGATGTTTAAAGTTAGTGAGGGAAATATAAGTCTCCAGTTTCAGCGATTTTTGCAATTCGTTCCAGTCATTGGCAGCAGAGAACTGGAAGGAAAGGCGGCCAAAGGACGGTGTTGGCTTTGGGGACGACCAGTGAGATTATACCTGCTGGAGCGCGTGCTACGGGTGGGTGTTGTTATCGTGACCAGTGAGCTGAGATAAGGCGGAGCTTTACCTAGCATAGACTTATAGATGACCTGGAGCCAGTGGGTCTGGCGACGAATATGTAGCGAGGGCCAGCCGACTACAGGTCGCAGTGGTGGGTGGTATAAGGGGCTTTGGTGACAAAACGGATGGCACTGTGATAGACTGCATCCAGTTTGCTGCATCCAGTATTGGAAGCTATTTTGTAAATGACATCGCTGAAGTCGAGGATCGGTAGGATAGTCAGTTTTACGAAGGTATGTTTGGCAGCGTGAGTGAAGGAGGCTTTGCTGCGAAATAGGTTCTAGATTTCATTTTGGATTGGAGATGTTTAATATGAGTCTGGAAGGAGAGTTTACAGTCTAGCCAGACACCTAGGTATTTGTAGTTGTCCACATATTCTAAGTCAGAACCGTCCAGAGTAGTGATGCTAGTCAGGCGGGTGGGTGCGGGCAGCGAGCGGTTGAAGAGCATGCATTTTGTTTTACTAGCGTTTAAGAGCAGTTGTATGGCATTGAAGGTCATTTAGAGGTTAGTTAACACAGTGTCCAAAGAAGGGCCAGATGTATACAGAATGGTGTCGTCTGCGTAGAGGTGGATCAGGGAATCACCCACAGCAAGAGAGACATCGTTGATATATACAGAGAAAAGAGTCGGCCCGAGAATTGAACCCTGTGGTACCCCATAGAGACTGCCAGAGGTCCGGACAACAGGCCCTCCGATTTGACACACTGAACTCTGTCTGAGAAGTAGTTGGTGAACCAGGCGAGGCAGTCATTTGAGAAACCAAGGCTGTTGAGTCTGCCGATAAGGACACGGTGATTGACAGAGTCGAAAGCCTTGTGTCACGAATCCCGCTTCCTGAGTCTGTTTTTGCCTGTGTTCTGTCCTGGAGTGTTTTTTCCGGTGTCCTGGAACGCACCCTGTCTGGTTGCCGGGCGACGTAGCTGGTTGGGAGATCTCCGATTTACCGCACCTGTTTCCAATCCGCTATCTGCACACCTGGTCCTGATCATCACCCCTCCACTTCATAAGCACTGACCTGACATCCATTCCCTGCCGGATCGTTAGCCATGAACAGTATGTTGTGCCAGTGTATCAGCCTCCAGTTTGATAGAGTTTGTTTTGTTGTTTTGTACGTTTTGCTTGTCTTGAACTCACCTCCGTTTTTTCTGTCTACAGTCATTCACCCGGAACACTCATCTCATCCCTACCTGGTCGTCGGTGATTTCAGTTACTTCATTGGATCTGCCTATTCAATCCCATCAACTCACCTCCGCTGCCCGCTCCGTCACTTGGATTTTTCTATCACTACATTCAAACTTGTAAATAAATACTCACCTTTGTCTTACTCTCCTTGTCCTGGTCTGCTTCTGGGTTCAACTTTAGAAAACCGTGACACCTTGGCCAAGTCGATGAAGATGGCTGCACAGTACTGTCTTTTATCGATGGCGGTTATGATATCGTTTAGTACCTTGAGAGTGGCTGAGGTGCACCCTTGACCAGCTCGGAAACCGGATTGCACAGCGGAGAGGGTACAGTGGGATTCTAAATGGTCAGTGATCTGTTTATTAACTTGGCTTTCGAAGACTTTAGAAAGGCAGGGCAGGATGGACATAGGTCTATAACAGTTTGTGTCTAGAGTGTCACCTCCTTTGAAGAGGCGGATGACCGCGGCAGCTTCCCAATCTTTAGGGATCTCGGACGATACGAAAGAGAGGTTGAACAGACTGGTAATAGGGGTTGCAACAATGGCGGCAGATCATTTTAGAAAGAGAGGGTCCAGATTGTCTAGCCCAGCTGATTTGTACGGGTCCAGGTTTTGCAGCTCTTTCAGAACACCTGTTATCTGGATTTGGGTGAAGGAGAAGCTGGGGAGGCTTGGGCAAGTAGCTATGGGGTTTGCGGGGCTGTTGGCCGGGGTTGGGAAAGCCAGGAGGAAAGCAGAGAGAAATGTAGAGAAATGCTTATTGAAATTCTCGATTATCGTGGATTTATCGGTGGTGACAGTGTTACCTAGCCTCAGTGCAGAGGGCAGCTGGGAGGAGGTGCTCTTATTCTCCATGGACCTTACAGTGTCCCAAAAGGTTTTGGAGTTAGAGCTACAGGATACAAATTTCTGTTTGAAAAAGCTAGCCTTTGCTTTCCTGACTGACTGCGTGTATTGGTTCCTGATTTCCCTGAAAAGTAGCATATCGCGGGGACTATTCGATGCTAGTGCAGTCCGCCACAGGATGTTTTTGTGCTGGTCGAGGGCAGTCAGGTCTGGAGTGAACCAAGGGCTATATCTGTTATTAGTTCAACATTTTTTGAAAGGGGCATGCTTATTTAGATGGTGAGGAAATTACTTTTAAAGAACGACCAGGCATCCTCGACTGATGGGATGAGGTCAATATTCTTCCAGGATACCCAGGCCAGGTCGATTAGAAAGGCCTGCTTGCAGAAGTGTTTTAGGGAGCGTTTGACAGTGATTAGGGGTGGTCGTTTGACCGCGGACCCATAGCGGATGCAGGCAATGAGGCAGTGATCGCTGAGATCCTGATTGAAAACAGCAGAGGTGTATTTGGAGGGCAAGTTGGTCAGGATAATATGTATGAGGGTGCCCATGTTTACGGATTTAGGGTTGTACCTACTGGGTTCCTTGATCATTTGTGTGAGATTGGGGGCATCTATCTTAGATTGTAGGACTGCCGGGGTGTTAAGCATATCCCAGTTTAGGTCACCTAGCAGAACGAACTCTGAAGATAGATGGGGTGCAATCATTTCACATTCAGGGCACAGCTGGGAGCTGAGGGGGTCTATAACAGGCGGCAACAGTTTTATTTCTGGAGAGATTAATTTTTTTAATTAGAAGCTCGAAAGACCTGGAAAGTATGACAGAACTTTCAGGCTATCTCTGCAGTAGATTGCAACTCCTCCCCTATTGGCAGTTCTATCTTGACGGAAAATGTTGTAGTTGGGGATGGAAATCTCAGAATTTTTGGTGGCCTTCCTTAGCCAGGATTCAGACACGGCAAGGACATCAGGGTTGGCGGAGTGTGCTAAAGCAGTGAGTAAAACAAACTTAGGGAGGAGGCTTCTGATGTTAACATGCATGAAACCAAGGCTTTTTCGGTTACAGAAGTCAACAAATGAGAGTGCCTTGGGTTAACCTCCACATCACCCGAGGAACAGAGGAGGAGTAGGATGAGGGTAAGGCTAAAGGCTATCAAAACTGGTTGTCTAGTGTGTGGTGGACAGAGAATAAAAAGGAATAAAAGGAGCAGATTTCTGGGCGTGGTAAAATAGATTCAGGGCATAATGTACAGACGGGTATGGTGGGGTGCGGGTACAGTGGAGGTAAACCCAGGCACCGAGTGATGATAAGAGAGGTTGCATCTCTGGACGGGCTAGTTATGCTTGGTGAGGTCATCACATTATTGAGATATTATCCCATTCACAATTTGTTGATTAGACATCCCCCAACTATTCATTTAACTACCATAACGGCTATAGGTCTGCTGAGAGAGAATTGCGTTTTTTTACAATAAATAAATCATATAATCTACATTTTGAAAGAATTATGGCCTTTACCACAGTTTCATGTCTGTCTGCTGACCGCTGCCTATTCATCTCTCATTGACCTGTCATTAACCTGTTGGTTTTCCATGGATTACAGGCAAAATTGGCACTGAGCTAAAGGGTAGAGCTGCCGCTTTCAAGGTGCGGGACTCTAACCCGAAAACTTATAAGAAATCCTTCTATGCCCTCCAACGAACCATCAAACAGGCAAAGCGCCAATACAGGACTAAGATTGAATCGTACTACATCGGCAGCGATGCTCGTCGGATGTGGCAGGGCCTGCAAACTATTACAGACTACAAAGGGAAGCACAGCCACGACCTGCCCAGTGACACAAGCCTACCAGACGAGCTAAATCACTTCTATGCTAGCTTCGAGGCAAGCAACACTGAGGCATGCATGTTCCAGACGACTGTGTATTCACGCTCTCCGTAGCCGATGTGAGTAAGACCTTTAAACAGGTCAACATTCACAAGGCCGCAGGGCCAGATGGATTACCAGGACGTGTACTCCGAGCATGCGCTGACCAACTGTCAAGTGTCTTCACTGACATTTTCAATATGTCCCTGATTGAGTCTGCAATACCAACATGTTCCAAGCAGACCACCATAGTCCCTGTGCCAAAGAACACTAAGGTAACCTGCCTAAATGACTACAGACCCATAGCACTCACGTCCGTAGCCATGAAGTCATTTGAAAGGCTGGTAATGGCTGACATTAACACCATTATCCCAGAAACCCTAGACCCACTCCAATTTGCATACCGCTCAAACAGATCCACAGATGATGCAATCTCTATTGCACTCCACACTACCATTTCCCACCTGGACAAAATGAACACCTACGTGACAATGCTTTTCAATGACTCCAGCTTAACGTTCAAAACCATAGTGCCCTCAAAGCTCATCACTAAGCTAAGGATTGTAAGGGAATTCCGCACTATGTGCACACAAGTGACCATAGGAAACTTCTTTGATCAGAGGTTAGTTTGTTTAATAAGGATTGCAAGCCGGACTGCAACCCGGAGTATACACTTACAGTAATTTGCAAGTAACACACTTAGTACAAAAGATGGTGCTTTCCCTTTTAATCTCCCACTGAGGTTCACCCCGCCCAGGGTGATGTCCCTTAACTTTAATACCATATAAGCTCATAATTAATAGTTAGTAATACAAAGATGTCTCTGCTAGGCGGAGTTCATCTTATATTTATTTGCAGTTAGTTTCTCAATCCTTCTTCCTCCTATTGCTATCATGTGCTAGCAGAAGTAAGACTGGAACATAGTATCAACAGGAACTGAAAGTATAGTTTCACAACACAGACATCTGACTTTTGTACAGTTGACCTCTTCATGCACTTACAAAGTCTCTAACACTGATTCTTAATCTCAAGCTAAAGCAAAACATTAATCATTGTACTTTTGTAATTACAGGTGTTCCTATAATGTACAGATATTATAAAATTCATTTCAGGATCCTGGGACTAAACACCTCCCTCTGCAACTGGATCCTGGACTTCCTGACAGGCCACCCCCAGGTGGTGAGGGTAGGTAGCAACACATCTGCAACGCTGATCCTTAACACTGGAGCCCCTCAGGGGTGCGTGCTCAGTCCCCTCCTGTACTCCCTGTTTTCCCACGACTGCTTGGCCAGGCACAACTCCAACACCATCATTAAGTTTGCAGAGGACACAACAGTGGTAGGCCTCATCACCGACAACGACGAGACAGCCTATAGGGAGGAGGTCAGAGACCTGGTCAGGTGGTGTCAGAATAACAACCTATCCCTCAACGTAATCAAGACAAATGAGATGATTGTGGACTACAGGAAAAGGAGGACCGAGCACACCCCCATTCTCATCGACGGGGCTGTAGTGGAGCAGATTGAGAGCTTTAAGTTCCTTGGTGTCCACATCACTTAAAAGATGCACTGTTGGTAAGGGCTTGTAAGTAAGAATTTCACTGTAAGCTCTACACCTGTTGTATTCAGCGCACTTGACAAATACACTTTGATTTAATTTGATTAGGATTATAACAGTGGTCTGTTTTGGTGGGCTCCCTGAGGCCCAAAGGAAATGGATGGTCAGCACACTGGGCTAACAATCATTTTATAACCAGCTAACCTAAAGAACCGTATGATGCATCAACAAATGAGATATACACGTTGAAAATTATTTGAATCTTCTCTTAATCAAATGTATTTTGAGTATGTTTTAGATACAAATAGGATTACACCATTGTTGTTGTTTTTTCCAGAGATCCATTCTACTGTATCCTAGTCTTTTAGCTTGATATCCCATTAACCCTACAGCATACACAGGAAGACAGATGAGGTCAGGGGGAGAGGATTTCCAGTGATGTAATTGGGCATTTGACCTGTATTTCATTGTCACCCCAGCCATGCTCCTGTGAGGGCTAGAAGAACCGGTCATCTTTCCATCATCTCCTGCCTGCTGGACTTTCACATATGAAAGGACAGGCCCTTTGTAAGCTGGTAGGTACTACGCCACCCAACAATGCAGTGCTAAAAGATTGACAAAAGCCCTGTATCAAACGCAACCCTAGGCTGCTGAGGGGAACCTGCTATTATCTCCCACTACCAAAACTGCCATGACCACCTCTCATGTCCCCAAGAGAGCCCTTTAGCATTCAGTCCCCGTGTCTTTTTCCCTCTCATCTTTAGCATCAGGCCTCTTTATCTGTGTGTTCCTTTTCATTTACATTGCAGTGAGGGAAGGACAGTGGGTTTCTCTGATCTGATATAGCCAGGAGGGAGAGTAAGGAGAAACCTGAGGTAAGACCTGAGCCCCCCCCCCCCCCCCCCCCCACTTCACTTTGATTCTTAAGAGTCTGCAAATGTTTAAATTACTGAAGGAAATGAAAGAGGTAGTTTGCTTTAGGAATTTCCTGGGAAATCATTGTATTCCTCTCCCACCCGATAGTCAAAAATATGAGAGAGAGGAGAGGGATGGGATTTGGTCTTGGAAGGTCAAATGTGATGATAGATGGAGAACACCAAAGGCAGGTATAGCCCTTACTCAAGTTCTAGAGAACCTGCACGCATTCAGTGAGTCAGTCACTCTTACAAACTAAGACCTAAGAAAATCATGCCGAACCATATTCCAAACCGTGGTGCTTTTGTCTTTGTATGACTTGATTTACCACAGTGTGTGCTGTGCTGGAGAACGTTATCTTTTACTGAACAATTCCCCACCTCTTAAATGCTTCACTGTTCAGACATTGTCCCTTGAGGCATTGAGAAAAGAATAATCTGTGCTATTTCCACACGGAACAGTTAGCTTCAGTCAAAGAAAAAACACAATAGTGCACAGGGGTACTGAGCGTGGAATGAGAGACAAGGAGGGCACTAGGAGTGTGTAGCTACTTCTGATCCTGCATGTCGCGGCTTCTCTCTGTCTGGCTAATTAGAATACAAAACACACCCATTTCTCACCCTCCTGGCAGCATCAAATTGGCCACTTTGAACCATGTGACGTGACGCTGATCGAGCTCTCCTGTCTCCATTTGGAACAATACAGCTGATCAATAAATGTATGCAAAGAGGCACTGCAGGTAAATGAGGGTAGGTTTTCTGTGACAGCACTTTAACCTTATTCTACTCAACCTGCCATGGTTACAATCGTCTTGTCTCACCACCCCTCATTCTTTCCATAGTGCTGCTTCGTTACTCTGCTTTTCTGCAACTCCTGTTTTTCTTACGCCAAACAGCCATGGCGAACTGAAAAACTATTAAGGTGGTCATTTGGATCCTGGAGGCAATTCTAGCAAGTATCAAGAAGTTAACCCTGGCTTAGCCACTTGTCCCTCCTGGTTAGCCTGCGTATAGGGTAGAGAATGGATGCAGTTGCTGGAGGACTGAGGAGGGTTGGCCTGCAAGTTGGCTTAGGGATGCAGATAGAAAAGAGCCTCCCAAGGAGGGGGAAGGTTTTGGAGATACCTAGGAATCATACAGAAGCAGGACACATGTGCCATTGTCTTTGAGGTCTACTGAACACCTGTAAAGAGATTTTATCCTGGTTCTAAAATGTTTAGGATGCCACCCTGATTTCTGCTTTGATAATCAACAAAAGCGACTGTGCTGCCCCTGAAATCCCCAACCCCCGATCCCATGAATACTGTATCCAGTTCAGTTCCTTTGAAGCCTGCTGTCCCTGCCTTGGTGGTTGGTGTCCCTGCAGAGCACAGGAGGTTGGTGGCACCTTAATAATTGGGGAGAACAGGCTTGTGGTAAAGGCTGGAACGGGATTGGTGGAATGGTATCAAATACATCAAACACATGGTTTGAAACGAAATGCCACAGTGGAACCAAAGACCAATGAAGTCAGCCAAGCATTCAACTTGTAAAAGAGCTTGCAACATCTGCAATCAGCATGGGGCTCACTATTCATCTGCCTCAGAGAATGTTAGCATGAAGAAATAAGGATGTTCAAAATATTGCAAAACGTTGGTTTGTTGCTTTGCGTCTGTCTTTATGTTTCTGCTGCCATTCATTCCATAACTCAGTGGTTCCCAAACTTTTTATAGTCCTGTACCCTTTCAAACATTCAACCTCCAGCTGCGTACCAGGGTCAGCGCACTCTCAAATTTTGTTCTTTTGCCATCATTGTAAGCCTGCCACACACACACTATACAATACATTTATTAAACATAAGAATGAGGGTGAGTTTGTCACAACCCGCCTCGTGGGAAGTGACAAAGAACTCTTATAGGACCAGGGCACAAATAATAATATAATAATAATCAATAATGTTGCTCTTTATTTTCACATCTTACATATAAAACCTTATTCGTTCATCAAAAATTGTGAATACCTCACCACAGGTTAATGAGAATGGTGTGCTTGAAAGGACGCACATAACTCTGCAATGTTGGGTTGTATTGGAGAGTCTCAGTCTTAAATCATTTTCCACACACAGTCTGTGCCTGTATTTAGTTTCCATGCTAGTGAAGGATGAGAATCCACTCTCACGTAGGTACGTGGTTGCAAAGGGCATCAGTGTCTTAACAGCGCAATTTACCAAGGCAAGAAACTGAGCACAGCCCTATCCAGAAATCTGGCAGTGGCTTCTGACTAAATTCAAATTTCACAGAACTGCTTGTTGCAATTTCGATGAGGCTCTCTTGTTCAGATATTGGTAAGTGGACTGGAGGCAGGGCATGAAAGGGACAACGAATCCAGTTGTTTGTGTCGTCCGTTTCGGGAAAGTACCTGCGTAATTGCACACTCAGGTGCTTCGCCATATATCACATTTGACATTGTCCGTAAGCTTGAGTTCATTTGCACACACAAAATCATACAATGATGACCTGTGTGTTGTCCTTGTTAATGCACACAGAAAAGAGCTCCAACTTCTTAATCATAGCCTCAGTTTTTTCCTACACATTGAGTATAGTTGCGGAGAGTCCCTCTAATCCTAGATTCAGATCATTCAGGCGAGAAAAAACATCACCCAGATAGGCCAGTCGTGTGAGAAACTTGTCATCATGCAATCGGTCAGACATGTGAAAAATATGGTCAGTAAAGAAAACTTTAAGCTCATCTCTCAATTTAAAAAAACATGTCAATACTTTGCCCCTTGATAACCAGCGCTTCTGTATGTTGTAAAAGCGTTACATGGTTGCTGCCCATATCATTGCATAATGCGGAAAATACAAGAGAGTTCAGGGGCCTTGCTTTAACAAACTTAACCATTTTCACTGTAGTGTCCAAAACGTCTTTCAAGCTGTCAGGCATTCCCTTGGTAGCAAGAGCCTCTCGGTGGATGCTGCAGTGTACCCAAGTGGCGTCGGGAGCAACTGCTTGCGTTACCACTTCCATATGTCTTCCTGTCATGGCTTTTCAGCCATCAGTACAGATACCAACACATCTTGACCACCAGTCCATTTGATGACACAAAGCTGTCCAGTACTTTAAAAATATCCTCTCATGTTGTCCTGGTTTCCAGTGGTTTGCAGAAGAGAATGTCTTCCTTAATTTACCCCCCACAAACGTAACGGACATATACCAGGAGCTGTGCCATGCCATTCACGTCTGTTGACTCATCCAGCTGTAACACATAGAATTCATTGGCTTATATGCGAAGCAGTAATTGTTTCAAAACATCTCCTGCCATGTCACTGATGCGTCGTGAAGCAGTGTTGTTTGATGAAGGCATTGTCTGTATAGTTTTTTGGGCTTTTTCCCCAGCATTGTCCCAGCCATATCTGCGGCAGCAGGAAGAATTAAGTCCTCCACAATAGTATGGGGCTTGCCTGTCCTAGTCACTCGGTAGCTCACCATATAAGATGCTTCTAGCCCCTTCTTATTAATGGTATCTGCTGCTTTTATACATGTCTTACTACTCGAAAGTCGTCTTTATTCTCGCTCAAAAAACTCCCATGGCTTATTTATCAAATTATCATGTTTAATTTCTACATTTCTGCGCAAGAGTGAAGGTTTCCCTCGAGAGAGTAACGATTAATGTGATTGGATGTTAATTATTTTACTAGGCTACCTGTATTTGACATTGTGTTGTTATTTTGCTGAACACTAAATCACATTTTTATTTGGCGTACTCCCGTCTGCATTGCGCGTTTGGGAATACCTGCTATAGCTTATGGCAGGGTTCCCCAACTGGCGGCCCACGGGCTGAATTTGGTCCACGGGTGGTTTTATTTGGCCCCCCAAGTTTTCAACAAAAAAAACACAAAGAAAAAATATATATACAGTATATATATTGTTGGACATAAAACATTGGAAAAACAGCAGGAAATCAGCTCCAAGTGATTTTCATTTAACAAACCTTTTCCCAAGTATTCCCTCGCACAATAGAGAGATACATGATTGTATACAAATTTAAGGTTTGAAATTATTATGTTTTAGTCAAACATATCTGTTTGGGCTTCTTGCGGTCAATTTGCAGTCTACAGATTATTTGTAATTATGTCCTTGGCCCCCCAACCATCTGCTTAAGAATAAATTGTCCCGCAGCTGAATCTAGTTGACGATTCCTGGCTTATGGTATTACCATTGGGCCTAGCAATACTCTCTGCCTGTGAGGTGGCAAGATAGCGCCGACAGACATGGCAGCTCTGCTTCTAGCTCCTAAGAAACTTTGCAGTATTTTTTTTATGTATTTCTTACATTATTAGCCCAGAAAGTTTTTTGTGTTATTACATACAGCCGGAAAGAACTTTGGATGTCAGAGTGGCGGTAACTCACCAGCACTATGACCAGGAATACGACTTTCCCGAATTGGATCCTTTGTTCGTACCCCCCAGGGCAATTGAACTTATCCCAGAAGCTGTTCCAAGACGTAGACGGCAGAAAAGAGTTATTCGGAGTTGACTTCTAGTCCGACTCAGGAGGCGTGCACACCGAGTATATTACTCGCTAATGTTCAGTCTCTGGACAATAAAGTACACAAGCTCAGGGCAAGGATCTCCTTCCAGAGAGACGGCAGGGACTGTAACATCTCTCCAGATATACTGTCCCCATCCATACAGCCAGCTGGGTTCTCAGTACATCGCAGAGACAGGAAGAAGAAAGGCGGTGGTGTATGATCAAGTGGACTGGGATATGTTCCGGGTAGCCTCTGAGAATAACATCAACGTATACACTGACAGGGTGACTGAGTTCATCAGGAAGTGTATAGCGGATGTTGTTCCCACTGTGACTATTAAAACCTACCCAAATCAGAAACCGCGGATAGATGGCAGCATTCGCGTAAAATTGAAAGCACGAACCACCGCATTTAACCATGGCAAGGTGACTGGGAATATGGCTGAATACAAATATGAGACGTATGTGGCAGGGTCCACAGACAATCACGGATTAGAAAGGGAAAACCAGTCACATCGCAAACACTGATGCCTTGCTCCCGGACAAGCTAAACACCTTCTTTGCCTGCTTTGAGGATAACACAGTGCCACTGACGCGGCCCACTCCTAAGGACTGTGGGCTCTCGTTCTCTGTGGCCGACGTGAGTAAGACATTTAAATGTGTTAACCCTCGCAAGGTTGCCGGCCCAGACAGCATCCTTTGCCACATCCTCAGACCATGAGCAGACCAGCTGGATGGAGTGTTTACGGAAATATTAAATCTCTCCCTATCCCAGTCTGCTGTCACCACTTGCTTCAAGATGTCCACCATTGTTCCTGTACCCAAGAAAGCAAAGGTAACTGAACTAAATGACTATCGCCCCGTAGCACTCACTTCTGTCATCATGAAGTGCTTTGAGAGGCTAGTTCAGGATCATATCACCTCTACCCTACCTGACACCCTAGACCCAATTCAATTTGCATACCGCCCCAATAGATCCACAGACGATGCAATCGACATCGCACTTCACACTGCCCTATCCCATCTGGACAAGAGGAATAAGAATGTAAGAATGCTGTTCATTGACTATAGCTCAGCCTTCAACACCATAGTACCCTCCAAGCTCATCATTAAGCTTGGGGCCTTGGGACTGAACCCTGCCCTGTGCAACTGGTTCCTGGACTTCCTGACGGGACGCCCCCAGGTGGTGAAGGTAGGAAACAACACCTCCACTTCTCTGATCCTCAACACAGGGGCCCCACAAGGGTGCGTGCTCAGCCCCCTCCTGTACTCCCTGTTCACCCATGACTGCGTGGCCATGCATGCCTCCAACTCAATCATAAAGTTTGAAGACGACACAACAGGTGTAGGCCTGATTACCAACAATGACGAGACAGCCTACAGGGAGGAGATGAGGGCCCAGGCGGAGTGGTGCCAGGAAAATAACCTCTCCCTCAACGTCAACAAAATGAAGGAGCTGATCGTGGACTTCAGGAATCAAAAGAGAGAGCACGGCCCTATCCACATCGCCAGGACCAAAGTGAAGAAGATGAAAAGCTTCAAGTTCTGCGGCGTACACATCACCGACGATCTGAAATGGTCCATCCACACAGACAGTGCTTGGCCTCTAAGACCCTCACAAACTTATACAGATGCACAATTGAGAGCATCCTTTCGGGCTGTATCACCGCCTGGTATGGCCACTGCACTGCCCGCAACCGCAGTGCTCTCCAGAGGGTGGTGCAGTCTTCCCAACGCATCACCGGGGGCACACTGCCTGCCCTTCAGACACCTACACCACCTGATGTCACAGGAAGGCCAAAAAGATCATCAAGGACATCAACTACCCGAACCACGGCCTATTCACCCAGCTACCATCCAGAAGGCGAGGTCAGAACAGGTGCATCGAAGCTGGGACCGAGAGACTGAAAAACAGCTTCTATCTCAAGGCTGTCAGACTGTTAAATAGCCAGTCACTAGCCGGCTACCACCCGGTTACTCAACCCTGCACCTTAGAGGCTGCTGCCCCATATACAGCGCCTTGCAAAAGTATTCACCCCTTTGGCGTTTTTCCTATTTTGTTGCATTGCAAGCTGTCATTTAAATAGATTTCATGTAATGGACATACACAAAATAGTCCAAATTGGTGAAGTGAAATGAAAAAAATTACTTGTTTCAAAAAATTCTAAAAAATAAAAAACAGAAAAGTGGTGCATTCATATGTATTCACCCCCTTTGCTATGAAGCCCCTAAATAAGATCTGGTGCAACCAATTACCTTCAGAACTCACATAATTAGTTTTAAAAAAGTCCACCTGTGTAATCTAAGTGTCACATGATCTGTCACATGATCTCAGTATATATACACCTGTTCTGAAAGACCCCAGAGTCTGCAACACTACTAAGCAAGGGGCACCACCAAGCAAGCGGTACCATGAAGACCAAGGAGCTCTCCAAACAGGTCTGGGACAAAGTTGTGGAGAAGTACAGATCAGGGTTGAATTATAAATAAATATCCAAAAGTTTGAACATCCCACGGAGCACCATTAAATCCATTATTAAAAAATTGAAAGAATATGGCACCACAACAAACCTGCCAAGATAGGGCCGCCCACCAATACTCACAGACCAGGCAAGGAGGGCAATAATCAGAGGCAACAAAGAGACCAAAGATAACCCTGAAGGAGCTGCAAAGCTCCACAGCGGAGATTGGAGTATCTGTCCATAGGACCATTTTAAGCTGTACACTCCACATAGCTGGGCTTTACAAAAGAGTGGCCAGAAGAAAAGCCATTGCTTAAAGAAAAAAATAAGTAAACACGTTTGGTGTGAGCCAAAAGGCATGTGAGAGACTCCCCAGACATATGGGAGAAGGTACTCTTGTTAGATGAGACTAAAACTGAGCTTTTTGGTCATCAAGGAAAACGCTATGTCTGCCGCAAACCCAACACCTCTCATCACCCCTAGAACACCATCCCCACAGTGAAGCATGGTGGTGGCAGTATCATGCTGTGGGTATGTTTTTCATCGACAGGGACTGGGAAACTGGTCAGAATTGAAGGAATGATGGATGGCGCTAAATACAAGGGAAACAATTCTTGAGGGAAACCTGTTTCAGTCGGAGGTTCACCTTCCAGCAGGACAATGACCATAAGCATACTGCTAAAGCAACACTCGGGTGGTTCTCCAATTGAGAATCTGTGGTATGACTTAAAGATTGCTGTACACCAGCGGAACCCATCCAACTTGAAGGAGCTGGAGCAGTTTTGCCTTGAAGAATGGACAAAAATCCCAGTGGCTTGATGTGCCAAGCTTATAGAGACATACCCCAAGAGACTTGCAGCTGTAATTGCTGCAAAAGGTGGCTCTACAAAGTATTGACTTTGGGGGTGAATAGTTATGCACGCTCAAGTTTTCCATTTTTTGTCTTATTTATTGTTTGTTTCACGAGAAAACATATTTTGCATCTTCAAAGTGGTTGTGTAAATCAAATGATACAAACCCCCCCAAAATCTAATTTAATTCCAGGTTGTAAGGCAGCGAAATAGAAAAAATGCCAAGGGGGATGAATACTTTCGCAAGCCACTGTACATAGACATGGACTCACTGGTCACTTTAATAATGGAACACTAGTCACTTTAATAATGTTTGCATACTGCTTTACTCACTTCATATGTATCTACTGTATTTTAGTCAATGCCACTCCGACATTGCTCGTCCTAATATTGATATATTTCTTAACTCCATTCTTTTACTTTAGATTTGTCTGTATTGTTGTGAATTGTTAGATATTACTGCACTGTTGGAGTTAGGAACATAAGCATTTCACTACACCTGCAATAACATCTGCTAAATATGTGTATGTGACCAATAAAATTTGATTTGATTTCATTCTGCCAATGACCATATGTATGAAAGGACAACGCCATGGATCACGTGACACCAGTCATTCCTATGTGAAGACTCAATAGTATATTAAAGCCAAATGGAGCCGGTTAAGATGGCGTCTCAGGGAGACATAACATGCGTCGTTTGAGCTACTCCAGGAAGTGACGCTGCAGGCTCGCTCAGTGCTACACCCTCCCATTGAGTTACTCAAGTTGAAGGCCAACCGGGTACTGCAGGTTGCCATTAGCAACTCAATTATCCTCAACTTCTTGTGTGCTATTTAAAAATATTCGGTTCAAGGACATAGAGTGCGGTGAAGAAGTACAGTGCCTTCAGAAAGTATTCATACCACTTGACTTATTCCACATTTTGCTGTGTTACAGCATACCCCACAAGACATGCCAGTAGATGTCTCTTCACAGTCCCCAGGTCCAGAACAGACTATGGGAGGCGCACAGTACTACATAGAGCCATGACTACATGGAACTCTATTCCACATCAAGTAACTGATGCAAGCAGTAGAATCCGATTTCAAAAGCAGGTAAAAACACACCTTATGGAACAACAGGGACTGTGAAGAGACACACACAAAGATACATGCATACTGTGATATTGTTGTATGGTGGTATTGAACATTTTGTGTTGTGGATATGTGGTGGTGTAGGGATGTTATATGGTGTACTGTTTTATCTTTAGCTCATTCAGTACAAACATAGTTCACTGTTTTATCTTTTGTTTTATATGTAATGTGGGTATTTTGATGTGTTTGGACCCCAGGAAGAGTAGTCGCTGCTTTGGCATACAAATTCAAAATGGATTACATTTAAAAAATGTCTCTCACCCGTCTACACACAATACCCCATAGTGAAAACATGTTTTACATTTTTTTGCAATTTAAAAATAAGTAAATACAAAAGTATCTTATTAACATACAGTGGCAAGAAGAAGTATGTGAACCCTTTGGAATTACCTGGATTTCTACATAAATTGACCTTCATCTAAGTCACAACAATAGACAAACATAGTGTGCTTAAACTAATAACACACAAATGATTGTATTTTTCTTGTCTATATTGAAAACATAATTTAAACATTCACACGGTTGGTTGCGAAATGTATGTGAACCCCTAGGCTAATGACTTCTCCAAAAGCTAATTGGAGTCAGGATTCAGCTAACCTGGAGTCCAATCAATGAGACGAGATTGGAGATGTTGGTTAGAGCTGCCTTGCCTTATAAAAAACACTCACAAAATTTGAGTTTGCTATTCACAAGAAGCATTGCCTCTTGAATTGTTGACTTGCATAAAGCTGGAAAGGATTACAAAAGTATCTCTAAAAGCCTTGATGTTCATCAGGCCACGGTAAGACAAATTGTCTATAAATGGAGAAAGTTCAGCACCGTTGCTACTCTCCCTAGGAGTGGCCGTCTTACAAAGATGACTGCAAGAGCACAGCGCAGAATGCTCAATGAGGTTAGGAAGAATCCTAGAGTGTCAGCTAAAGACTTAGAGAAATCTCTGGAACATGCTAACATCTCTGTTGACGAGTCTACGATATGTAAAACACTAAACAAGAATGGTGTTCGTGGGAGGACACCACGGAAGAAGCCACTGCTGTCCAAAAAAAACCATTGCTGTATGTCGGGAAGTTTGCAAAAGTGCATCTGGATGTTCCATAGCGCTACTGGCAAAATATTCTGTGGACAGATGAAACTACAGTTGAGTTGTTTGGAAGGAACACACAACATTATGCGTAGAGAAAAAAAGGCACAACACACCAAGATCAATCTTATCCCAACTGTAAAGTATGGTGGAGGGAGCATCATGGTTTGGGGCTGCTTTGCTGCCTCAGGTCCTGGACAGCTTGCTATCATTGAAGTAAAAATGAATTCTCAAGTTTATCAAGACATGTTGCAGTAGAATGCTAGGCTGTCTGCCTGCCAATTGAAGCTCAACAGAAGTTGGATGATGCAACAGGACAACGACCCAAAACACAGAAGTAAATCAACAACAGAATGGCTTCAACAGAAGAAAATACGCCTTCTGGAGTGGCCCAGTCAGTCCTGACCTCAAACCAATTGAGATTCTGTGGCATGACCTCAAGAGAGCAGTTCACACTAGACATCCCAAGAATATTGCTGAACTGAAACAGTTTTGTAAAGAGGAATGGTCCAAAATTTCTCCTGACCATTGTGCAGGTCTGATCCACAACTACAGAAAATGTTTGGTTGAGGTTATTGCTGCCAAAGGAGGGTCAACCAGTTATTAATTCCAAGGGTTCACATACTTTTCCCACCCTGCACTGTGAATGTTTACACGGTGTGTTCAATAAAGACATGAAAACATACAATTGTTTGTGTGTTTTTAGTTTAAGCAGACTGTTTGTCTATTGTTGTGACCTAGATGAAGATCAGATCAACTTTTATGACCAATTTATGTAGAAATCCAGGTATTTCCAAAGGGTTCACATATTTTTCTTGCCACTGTGTAAGTATTCACACCCCTGAGTCAATATTTTGTAGAAGAACCTTTGGCAGCGATTACAGCTGTGAGTCTTTCTGGGGAAATCTATAAGAGCTTTCCACAACTGGATTGTGCAACATTTGCCCATTATTCTTTTAAAATTTCTTCAAGCTCTGTAAAATAGTTTTTTAAGCATTGCTAGACAACCATTTTCAGGTCTTAACATAGAGTGAAGTAAAAAACTGTAACTCGGCCACTCAAGGACATTCACTGACTTCTTGGTAAGCAACTCCAGTGTAGATTTGGCGTTGTGTTTTCTGTTATTATCCTGCTGAAAGGTCAATTCAACTTTTAGTGGAAGCAGACTGAACCAGATTTTCCTCTAGGATTTTGCCTGTGATTAGCTCCATTCCGTTTCTTTTTTTATCCTGAAAAATGCCCTATTCCTTAACGATTATAAGCATACCCATAACATGATGTAGCCACCACTATGCTTGAAAATATCGAGAGTGGTACTCAGTAATGTGTTGTATTGGATTTACCCAAAACATAACACTTTGTATTCAGGACAAAAATGTAACTGCTTTGCCACATTTTTTTGCAGTATTACTTTAGTGCCTTGTATTCTGTACAGACTTCCTTATTTTCACTCTGTCAATTGGGTTAGTATTGTGGAGTAACTACAATGTTGATTATCCATCCTCCGTTTTTTCCTATCACAGCCATTAAACTCTGTAACTGCTTTAAATTCACCATTGGCCTCATGGTGAAATCCCTGAGCGGTTTCCTTCCTCTCCGGCAACTGAGTTAAGACTGGGTGTATTGACTCCCCATCCAAAGTGTAATTAATAACTTGTGGCCGAGTTACAGTTTTTTACTTGAATCTACTTAAATGCACCATGCTCAAAGGTATATTCAATGTATGCTTTTCCATCTACCAATAGGTGCCCTTTTTTGCAAGGTATTGGAAAATCTCCCTGGTCTTTGTGGTTGAATCTGTGTTTGAAATTCACTTCTCGACTTAGGGGACCTTATAGATAGTTGTATGTGTGGGGTACACTATTATTGCACACAGAGTGAATCCATGCAACTTATTATGTGATTTGTTAAGCACATTTTTATTTAATGTATTTAATTAAAGGTTATGCAACACCCACTGCCCCTGTGTGAAAAAGTAATTGCCCACTTATACTCAATAAATCCATTAAAAATATATATTTTATTAGTCACATGCGACAAATACAACAGGTGTAGATCTTACCGTGAAATGCTTACTTACGAGCCATTAACCACAATGCAGAGTTTTAAAAAAGTACAAAAAAATGCCTAAATATACTAAAGGAAAAATATGAACACAATAATAACTATAACGAGGCTATATACAAGGGGTACCGGTACCGAGTCAATGGGCAGGGGCACAGGGTAGGTAATTGAGGTAATACACTACATGACCAAGAGTATGTGGATACCTGATCATCGAACATCTCATTCCAAAATCATGGGCATTAATATGGAGTTGGACCCGCCTTTGCTGCTATAACAGCCTGCACTCTTCTGTGAAGGCTTTCCACTAGATGTTGGAACATTGCTGCGTGGACTTACTTCCATTCAGCCACGAGAGCATTAGTGACACGGGGACTTTCAGTCGGAATTCCAATTCATCCCAAAGGCGTTCGATGGGGTTGAGGTTAGGGCTCTGTGCAGGCCAATCAAGTTCTTCTACACCAATCTCAGCAAACCATTTCTGTATGGACCTCGCTTTGTGCACGAGGGTATTGTCATACTGAAACCGGAAAGGGCCTTCCCCAAACTGTTGCCACAAAGTTGGAAGCACAAAATCGTCTAGAATGTCATTGTATGCTGTAGCTTTAAGATTTCCCTTCACTGGAACTAAGGGGCCTAGCCCGAACCATGAAAAACAGCCCCAGACCATTATTCCTCCTCCACCAAACTTTACAGTTGTCACTTTGCATTGGGGCAGGTAGCATTCTCCTGGCATCCGCCAAACCCAGATTCGTCCGTCGAACTGCCAGATGGTGAAGTGTGATTTATCACTCCAGAGAACACGTTTCCACTGCTCAATAGTCCAATGGCGATGAGCTTTACACCACTCCAGCCGACGCTTGGCATTGCGTATGGTGATCTTAGATTTGTGTGTAGCTGCTTGGCCATGGAAACCCATTTCATGAAGCTCCCTGCCGAACAGTTATTGTGCTGACATTTGGAACTCGGTAGTGAGTGTTGCAACCGAGGACAGACTATTTTTTTATTTTTTTGGAAAACTCTGTTTATTAAGTTTTACACACACAGACAAGACAAAGCAATATAAATAATATACTCAACTAGAAAAAATACAAATAATACATATAAAAAAAATAACTTTAAAGATACCATACTTTAGACAAGTTAAACACACCAGGCAGAAGGCTACAAAAGGTTAAAGGGCAATCTATAGTATAGGGACAGAGCAAACACCTCACCATTGTTCCTGTAAACAGTCAAGGGATGGGGTGGAGAAATGCAACCACTCACAGACAGTCAAGGCCACAGACCAACCATCCACTGGACCAAAAATAAAAAGTTTACAATGCTTTAAAATAAAAAATGAATAATAATAATTTTATGTAGGCGTGAACAGAATTAAAAAATAAAAATAACTGGGAAAAACAAGCTCACACCTTAGTCTCTGCCCGGGCAAGATGAATAAGGCATCCACAGGTCACAATCAATAAGCACATCAACCTTAATGCCCCCCAGCCCCACCCCAGAAAAAAACACAGAGAAATGCTCATCCAACCTCTAAGTCACAGGGGGGTCAAATACAGACTTATTTTGGTTTTAATAGGAATGCCATCAGAGGATGGACTGTTTAAAGTAAGACCGGAATGGAGCCCAAGCCTCATTAAACAGTTTGGGGTTCCCACGTGAATTTAATTTAATTTTTTCTAGTTTCAGAGAGCACAACACATCTCTCACCCAATATTTATAAGATGGGGGAGCTGCCATCTTCCAGTTCTGTAGTATTAGCCGTCTAGCTAAAAGAGTTGTATAAGCAACAGTGTCCGACTGGATTCTTGACAGGGGGGTACCTATGGGCAGTACTCCAAAAAGGGCTGTAAGGGGAGAGGGATCTATAACAGTGTTATATATATCAGAGAAACTTTTAAATATTAATTCCCAGAAACCTGACAGTTTATGACAGCCCCAGAACATATGCAACAGTGTGGCTGGTTCAATTTTACATCTGACACAGGTAGGATCAAAATCAGAGAATATTCTTCCAAGTCTGGCCCCAGACCAGTGGATACGGTGAACCACCTTGAATTGAATGAGGCTGTGTCTAGTGCTAAAAGAGGACGAATGCACCCTGCGCAGCACAGATTCCCAGGTGTCTTCCCCAAGTTCCTCCCCCAAATCCTTTTCCCATCGAGTCTTTAAAGGCACCAAAGAAGGGTTCTGTAAGTCATGAATGATTGCATATACATCTGAAATTGCGCCCCTAGGAAGCTTGTTCAGCTCCAGGATGCTCTCTATAGCTGTATTCGCAGGCCTATGGGGAAATTCAGGTGTGTTAGCTCTGACAAAGTTCCTAGTCTGGAGATAGCGGAAAAAGTGGGATTGGGGGAGGTTGAACCTTTCCTGTAGCTGAGCAAAAGAGGCAAATGTATCATCAAAGAATAATTGGGCTAGTGAGGAGAGGCCTAGTGAGTGCCAGATGCCAAAAGCCCCATCATTCAAAGATGGAGGAAATAAAATGTTCTGATTGATTGGGCCTGATAGAGAAAAGCCTCGGAGGCCAAAGGCTAAACGGAACTGATTCCAAATTTTAAGAGACTGCTTTACAATTGGGTTGACACACCTTTTGCCTAGGGACACTGGGAGAGACGAGCACAACACAGAAGAAAGTGCAGCAGGTTTACACGATTCAGACTCCATCTGGACCCAGATTGGTCTAGGGCCAGTAGGATCAGTCTGCAGCCAGTACAGAAGGGCTCTGAAATTTGCAGCCCAATAGTATGTCTGAAAATTTGGCAGAGCTAAACCCGCCAATGACTTAGGCTTCTGTAAATGTTTTCTACCAATCCGTGGTACCTTGCCATCCCAAATAAAATGCATGAATGTTTGATCCAGTGAAATAAAAAAAGATTTTGGAATAAAAATGGGTAAACATTGAAATAAATATAGAAATTTGGGCAACACACTCATTTTAATGACATTAATCCTTCCGATAAGAGAAAGAGGTAGCGCATTCCAAAAAGTAAAAGATTGTTTCAAACTGTCTGCTAGAGCAACCAAGTTTTCCTGAAACAGATTTGAATATTTCCTTGTCACTTTAACTCCCAAGTAGGTGAGTTGATCCCGGACAATCCTAAACTGAGAACTCGTAAAAGAGCACTTTAAAGCAGCCTTGTTTACAGGAAAAAGCTCACTCTTGCCTAGATTCAGCTTGTACCCTGAGATTGATCCAAACCTTTTAAGAACAGATAAGGCGCGTGGCAATGAGGTATCAGGGTTAGAGATAAACAAAAGGAGGTCATCCGCATATAGCGAGACTTTCTGCTCTGAGCCCGTCCTGCTTATTCCTTGAATGGCATCATTAGAGCGTAGTGCAATGGCGAGAGGTTCGATTGCCAAAGCAAACAACAAGGGGGAGAGTGGACAGCCCTGTCTGGATCCGCGGTGCAAGGGAAAATAGTCAGAGGACAAGTTGTTAGTCCGTACCGAAGCCATGGGGGAAAAATAAAGAATCTTTATCCACGCAATGAATTTGGGGCCAAAGCCAAATCTATAAAGGGTAGCTGTTAGGTAATCCCACTCAACGCGGTCAAACGCTTTTTCTGCATCAAGTGAGACCACCACCTCTGGGTCCTCCGACGCTGGGGAGTACAGTATATTCATAAGGCGCCTAATATTGAAAAACAAATGCCTATTTCTCACAAAGCCAGTCTGGTCAGAGTGTATTACTTGATGCAGCGAGCCTTCCATACGGATGGCTAAAAGCTTGGCTAGGATTTTGTAATCACAGTTTAAAAGCGAGATTGGGCGATAGGATCCACATTCCAGGGGGTCTTTGTTTTTCTTTAATAGTAATGAAATTGAAGCCTGATAAAGACTAGGCGGTAGCTTTGAGGTATTAAGGCACTCTGCAAATAGTCGAGACAAGAATGGGCAAAGCAGACCAGAAAACGTCCTGTAAAATTCGGTTGGAAAACCATCCGGACCCGGTGATTTACCACTTTTCATTGCGGACACTGCTGTTGCAATCTCCTCAGGTGTAAATTCTTCTTCTAGACAGTCATGGGTGTCTGTATCAATTGAAGGCATATTCAGGCCATTAAAGAAGGAATCAATCAGCAAAGGGTCTTGAGGGGATTCAGAGGTGTATAGCGCAGAGTAAAATTGTTTGAATTGATCATTGATCTCTTTATGTATAACTGTGGTGGCACCAGACGGGGTCCTTATTTGTGGGATTAAATGTGAGGCCTCAGATTTACGGATCTGATGTGCAAGGAGTTTACTGGCCTTGTCGCCTTGTTCATACACTCTGTACCGAGCTCGCAAGAGTAACTGTTCAGCTTGCCTGGTAGAAAGCTCATCAAATTCAGATTGGAGTAGTTGGCGCTCTTTATGCAGATCAGAGGAAGGAACCGTAGCATACTTCTCATCCAATGTGGCTATGGATTCGCTCAGGTCCCGAAGTCGCTGAGAGCGAACTCTGTTTTGGTTGGCTGTATAAGAAATAATTTGGCCACGTAGGTATGCTTTGAGAGACTCCCATATGGTAGAGCAGGACATACCTGGTGTTGAATTAGTTTCTAGGAATAAGGTGATTTCAGAAGAAATGAAATTGACAAACTCCTTATCTGAGAGTAAAATGGGGTTAAGACGCCATTGATAACACATAGGAGGTCGCTGGGGAAACTCTAGTTCAAGCACTAATGGTGAATGGTCAGAAATAACAATACTCTTGTAAGTACACTGCCGAAGGTTAGGCAGAAGTTTTTTGTCCAAAAAGAAGTAATCAATCCGGGAGTATGTTTGATGAACATGAGAATAAAAGGAATACTGTCTATCTGTAGGATGTAGGAAACGCCAGGCCTCAAACATGGCATATTTCTGAAGAAAGGCTTGAATAAGTAGGGCACATTTAGATGGGCCTGTAGTTGTTCGTGAGGACTTGTCAAGAACTGGGGACATTTTGCAGTTAAAATCCCCCCCTAAAATCAACAAATGAGAATCTAAATTGGGTATAGCAGACAAAAAGGAAGAAATGAAACTTGTGTCATCCCAATTGGGAGCATAAACACTAGCCAAAACAAGAGGGGTAGAAAACAGTTTACCGGTTACTATGACGTATCGTCCCTTAGGATCAGCGATAACCTCAGAAGCTACAAAGGGAGTGGCTTTATCAACCAAAATGGCAGCCCCTCTTGATTTACTATGAAAGTTAGAGTGGAACACTTGACCAACCCAGTCCCTACGCATCCTAAAGTGCTCACCAGTCCTCAAGTGAGTCTCTTGTAGAAATGCAACATTTGCATTCAAACCCTTTAAGTGTGTCAACACCCTCTTACGCTTCACTGGGTTATTAACCCCTTTGGTGTTCCACGAAATGTACTTGATCGCATTGTTTCGGCCCCTCTGGGCATTCCCGTTATACAACCCTGTCATTAGAGCATAGAATGGAAAAGCAATGAGCGCCCAAAAACCCCAGAATAACTTGTCTCAGAGTAATAATGTACGGTGGTAGATGTTTGGAAAAAGTACAGGAAAAAAACAAAAAAGACAGAATGACAACATTGGAACTGAACAATTCAACCCCTCCCCCCACCCCCTCCCCCCATCCCAGACAATACCTCCCCAAACGAGGTACAAGCCTAAATAGAACATGTTCTCTTCGCACAGTATGTCTGTGAGAGTACGGTCTTAAACCTAAACCCACAGTCCCGCTCTTTAAAGTCGCGTTTTGTTAGTGGATCAAACAGCAAAAAGAGATAATCATTTTTTAAATAAAAAAAAATAAAAGTGAATCCCTTGTGCAGACGAAATTACAAAAGCACCACTTGCAGATGTATATAGTTATATTCCCAGTCTTATAACAGGCATTTGAGAGAGAAAATAAAGAAAATAAAGAAAATGTATAAAGGCTCTCAGCCGAAAACCTAATTTGAAGTAAGGAAATCGTAGTAAGACAGCTTACAACCAAGACCAAAAAACTACGTGTGCGCAACGTTGAACGCTTGCTGGGCATAAATGACGCTCAGAACTTTTAAAATTTAAGTGAAGACCCCAAAAAACGTGTCGCCTCGGGAAGCATTTACTGTTTACTGGGTCAATGCAAACGGATGCAGTAAGCAAATAACCAAGAATATTTTGAGTCACTGAGACACTATGTAAACAAACTGAATAGGTGAGCAAGACAGCCTAGAAAACACAGGAGTATAGTAAAACCTCAATACAATGAAATTAAAATGACTGAATGCTTGTAAGGCAAGCACACTAGATGATCAAAACATTAGATCACATCAAATAAGCCTGAATGGGTTCGCCAACTCCCCAACTATACAAAATTAGCATGTTGTAGCTAAACATAATTGTACCACCGGTGGGTTACTTACTATCCACAGTTCGCAAGCAACAGTTGCTGAACTATGAGCAAGTTCAAGACTTCTTGATGTGACGTTGAATGTGAGAGAGAGCCTCATCCGGAGATTCAAATGTGTAGTCTTTACCATCATGAGAAAGCCATAAACTGGCCGGGAATCGCAGTCAGTACTTCACACCTGGATGGTCCCGAAGTAGTCGTTTGGCCTGTCCGAAAGCTGCGCGCTGCCTGGAAACAGTGGGGGAGTAGTCCTGGTAGATGGAGAAGCTCTGTCCTTGAAAGCTCAGAGTGGTATTGCGGGCTCGTCGGAGAATCTCCATCTTCTCATGGAAAAAGTGCACTCGAAGAATTATGTCACGGGGCCTCTCCCCATCCCGGGGCTTTGGGCGCAGCGACCGGTGGGCACGATCAATCAGGGGCTTTTCATCTAAGGCAAGAACATCCTTCAGCAGCCCAGAAACGAAATCCGTGGCGCGAGGCATTTCCGCTGACTCTGGGACTGATACAAGTCTCAGGTTATTGCGGCGAGAGAATCCCTCTAAACTTACACAGCTCTCCTTCACCTTTTATAAATCCGCAGCTAGGCGTTTCACGTCAGCCTCCAGGGATGTAGTTAAGTCGGAGACATTTGTAGCGAAGGTCTCCAGTGCTGCAATCGTTGTAGCGTGCGACGCCATTGTTGTTTTGAGTGATGTGATTGCTGGCACCGTCTCGTTCCGCAGGATGGTTAGATCTGCTTTTAAAGTATCAGAAACCTCCTTTATTCGGGCCTCAATCGTAGCAACCACCTCCGTTTTCATTTCAACTATCTCAGAGCGTAGTAGTTTGATGGCCTCGAGAATGTTCACTTCAGCGCCGCCAGGCCAAGCCGCCCCCCCGGGTAAAGTATCAGTCCCCGGGCCGTCAGGCTCAGGGGAGGGCGGTGATGAGAGTGTGTCTTGTAGGCCGGGTTTTCTCAAAGTCATGCTTTTGGCCTTATGTTTCGTCGACATGCTGACATTTGGAAGTAAAGTAGTCTTGGTTTTTACGGAAAGGGATCACCAAAATAATATATGAAAATAAATACGGTTCTGCTGCAAAATTCACATAAACTTTAAAAATACCACGGGAGCAAACGGAAAACACGTCAGTCGCACATGGCGTCCCTCCAATCCCCCGGACAGACTATTTTTACGCTCTACGCGCTTCAGCACTTGGCGGTCCCGTTCTATGAGCTTGTGTGGCCTACCACTTCACGGCTGAGCTGTTGTTGCTCCTAGATGTTTCCACTTCACAATGCATTTCACGAACTGACTTGTTGGAAAGGTGGCATCCTATGACGATGCCACGTTGAAAGTCACTGAGCTCAATATTTGTCTATGGAGATTACATGACTGTGCTCGATTTTATACACCTGTCAGCAACAGGTGTGGCTGAAATAGCCGAATCCACTTGTAACGGCTGTCTTCCCCCTCTTCCTCTGAAGAGGTCTAACAAGGATCGGACCAATACGCAGCGTGGTAGGTATCCATGTTTTAATATAGAAAACTGAACTATGAACACCAATACAAAAACAATAAACGTGAACAAACCGTAACAGTCCCGTGTGGCACAAACACTGACACAGGAAACAATCACCCACAAAATACCCAAAGAACATGGCTGCCTAAATATGGTTCCCAATCAGAGAAACGATAAACACCTGCCTCTAATTGAGAACCAATCTAGGCAACCATAGACTTACATAAACACCTATAATGAACACAACCCCATAACTCTACAAAAAAAACCTAGACAGTACAAACACCCTAGACGAGACAAAAACACACAAACCACCCTCGTCACACCCTGACCTAACCAAAATAATAAAGAGAACAAAGATAACTAAGGCCAGGGCGTGACACCACTAATTTGAAGGGGTGTCCACATACTTTTTTATATATAGTGTATGTACATGTAGGTTGGGGTAAAGTGACTATGCATAGATAATAAACAGAGAGTAGCAGCAGCGTATGTGAAGAGTGTGAAGGAATGTGTGTGTGTGTGCGTGTGTGTCGGAGTGTCAGTGTAGTAAGTGTGAGTGTGTGGTTAGAGTCCAGTGAGTGGACATCGAGCCTGTGCAAGAGAGCCAGTGCAAAATAATTGAAGAAAAAACAATAAAATAAGGGGCTCATTGCCATTTTATTAACTGTTCAGCAGTCATATGGCTTGGGAGTAGAAGCTGTTAAGGAGCCTTTTGGTCCCAGACTTGGCGCTCCGGTACCGCTTGCCGTGCGATAGCAGAGAGAAAAGTCTATGACTTGGGTGGCTGGAGTCCTTGACAATTTTTAGGGCCTTGCTCTGACACCGCCTGGTATAGAGGTCCTGGATGGCACAGAGCTCGGCCCCAGTGAGTTGCCATACCCAGCGGTGATACAGCCAGTCAAGATGCTGTCAATGGTGCACGATGTGAATGGGGGCGTGCTCGGCCCTCTTTCTCCAATAGTCCACAAATAGCTCCTTTTTCTTGCTCACGTTGAGGGAGAGGTCTTAGTCCTGTATTGACGCTTTTCCATGTTTTATGGTTCGTAGGAGGGCGTTGCGGGATTTCTTATAAGTATCCGGATTAGTGTCCCGCTCCTTTAAAGCCTTTAGCTCAGTGTGGATTTGGCCTGTAATCCATGGCTTCTGGTTGGGATACTGTATGTATGAACAGTCACTGTGGGGACAAGGTCACCGGTGACTGATATGGATAAACTCCTCAATGCCATCGGCTGAAACGCGGAACATATTCCAGTCTGTGCTAGAGAAAGAGTCCTGTAGCTTAGCATCCACTTCATCGGACCACTTCCGTATTGAGCAGGTCACTGGTACTTCCTGTTTGAGTTTTTGCTTTTAAGCAGGAATCAGGAGGATAGAGTTATGGTCAGATTTGCCAAATGGAGGGTGAAGGAGAGCCTTGTATGTGTCTCTGTGTGTGGAGTAAAAGTGATCTAGAGTTGTTTTGCCTCTAGTTGCACAGGTGACATGCTGGTAGAAAGGAGGTAAAACGGATTTCAGTTTTTCTGTATTAAAATCACCGGCCACTAGAAGCGCTGCCTCTGGATGACCATTTTCTTGTTTGCTTATGGCCCTATACAGCTCATTAAGTGCAGACTTAGTTCCAACATCGATTTGGGATGGTAAAAAGACAGCTATGAAAAATATAGATGAACATTCTCTTGGGAAATAGTATGATCTACAGCCACATGTATTCTAACTCAGGCGAGCAGAACCTCGAGACTTCCTTAATATAAGAGGTCGAGCACCAGCTGTTGTTAACAAAGAGACCCCCCCCCCCCCCCCCCCAATTTTACTGGACTCTGTCGCTCTATCCTACGGATGCATAGAAAAACCAGCTAGATGTATATTACCCACGTCCTTGTTCAGCCCGGACATAATAAGATGGCGCCGGAGCAGAAGGCAGACATTTTACGTGCCCCCAACCGATTGTGTTTTTTTGTTCATTTATCTGCGTTGTTTGTAACTTATTATTTTCCTCTTTTTGTACATAATGTTTCCGCTACCGTCTCTTATGACCGAAAATAACTTCTAGACATCAGGACTGCGATTACTCACCACGGACTAGCAGAATCCTTTTTCTTCTTTCATGACTCTGACGGGCCCGAGGCGGAGGATATACGGCTCCCTTGGGAACAGCCCCCAACCCCAGTGATCTGCGTGAAGAGGAGGCGGAGAAAGAGAGGCTGGAGAGCAGCCTGCCTTCTGAGAAGTTGGAGACGATCGAATAAACCCCCACTTCCCTCAATTCTGCTAGCAAACATGCAATCTTTGGACAATTAAATGGACGAGTTACTGGGAAGAATAAACTACCAACGGGACATTAAAAACTGTAACATCTTATGCTTCACGGAGTCGTGGCTGAACGACGACAATATCAACATACAGCTGGCTGGTTATACAATGTACCGGCAGGATAGAACAGCGGCGTCTGGTAAGACAAGGGGCGGCGGTCTATGTATTTTGTAAACAACAGCTGGTGCACGATATCTAAGGAAGTCTCGAGATATTGCTCGCCTGAGGTAGAGTTTCTCATGATAAGCTGCAGACCACACTACCTGCCGAGAGAGTTGTCATCTATATTCTTTGCAGCTGTTTACATACCACCACAGTCAGAGGCTGGCACTAAGATAGCATTGAATGAGTTGTATTCCGCCATAAGCAAACAAGAAAACGCTCACCTAGAGGCAGCACTCCTAGTAGCCGGGGACTTTAATGCAAGGACACTTAAATCAGTTTTACCAAATTTCTATCAGCATGTTAAATGTGCAACCAGAGGGAAAAGAACTCTGGACCACCTATACTCCACACACAGAGATGCATACAAAGCTCTCCCTCGCCTTTTATTTGGCAAATCTGACCATCCTCCTGATTCCTGCTTACAAGCAAAAATTAAAGCAGGAAGCACCAGTGACTAGATCAATAAAAAAGTGGTCAGATGAAGCAGATGCTAAGCTACAGGAATGTTTTGCTAGCACAGACTGGAATATGTTCTGTGATTCCTCCAATGTCATTAAGTAGTAAACCACATCTGTCATTGGCTTCATCAATAAGTGCATCGATGACGTCGTCCCCACAGTGACCGTACGTACATACCCCAACCAGAAGCCATGGATTACAGGCAGCATCCGCACTGAGCTAAAGGCTAGAGCTACCGCATTCAAGGAGCGGGACTCTAACCCGGAAGCTTATAAGAAATCCCGCTATGCCCTCCGACGATCCATCAAACAGGCAAAGCATCAATACAGGACTAAGATCGAGTCGTACTACACCAGCTCTGATGCTCGTCGGATGTGGCAGGGCCTGCAAACCATCAGAGACTACAAAGGGAAGCACAGCCGAAAGCTGACCAGTGACAGGAGCCTACCTGATGAGCTAAACTACTTCTATGCTCGCTTCGAGGCAAATAACACTGAAACATGCATGAGAGCACCAGCTGTACCAGAAGACTGTGTGATCACGCTCTTCGCAGCCGATGTGAGTAAGACCTTTAGACAGGTCAACATTCACAAGGCCGCAGGACCAGACGGATTACCAGGACGAGTACTGCGAGCATGGCCTGACCAACTAGCAAGTGTCTTCACTGACATTTTACCATGTTGGTATTACAGACTCGGACTATGGTGTGCTTATTTCTTTGGCACACCATAGTGCCTGTGCCAAAGAACACTAAGGTAACCTGCCTAAATGACTACCGGCCAGTAGACCTCAAGTCTGTAGCCATGAAGTGCCTTGAAAGGCTGGTCATGGCTCACATCAACACCATCATCCCAATTTCCATACCACCCCAACAGATCCACAGATGATGCAGTCTCTATTGCACTCCACACTGCCATTTCTCACCGGGACAAAAGGAACACCTATGTGAGAATGCTATTCATTGACTACAGCTCAGCGTTCAACACCATAGTGCCCTCAAAGCTCATCAGTAAGCTAAGGACCCTAGGACTAAACACCTCCCTCTGCAACTGGATCCTGTACTTCCTGACGGGCTGCCCCCCAGGTGGTAAGGGTAGGTAACAACACATTCGCCACGGTGATCCTCAACACAGGTGCCCCTCAGGGGTGCATGCTCAGCCCCCTCCTGTACTCCCTGTTCACTCATGACTGCACGGCCAGGCACGACTCGAACACCATCATTAAATTTGCCGATGACAAAACAGTGGTAGGCCTGATCACCACCAACAACGAGACAGCCTATAGGGAGGAGGTCAGAGACCTGGCCGTGTGGTGCCAGGACAACAACCTATCCCTCAACGTGATCAAGACAAAGGAGATGATTGTGGACTACAGGAAAAAGAGGACCGAGCACACCCCCATTCTCATTGACGGGGCTGCAGTGGAGCAGGTTGAGAGCTTCAAGTTCCTTGGTGTCCATATCACCAACAAACTAACATAGTCCAAGCACACCATGACAGCCGTGAAGAGGGCATGACAAAACCTATTCCCCCTCAGGAGACAGAAAAGATTTGGCATGGGTTCTCAGATCCTCAAAAGGTTTTACAGCTGCACCATCGAGAGCATCCTGACTGGTTGCATCACTGCCTGGTATGGCAACTGCTCGGCTTCCGACCGCAAGGCACTACAGAGGGTACTGCGAACGGCCCAGTACATCACTGGGGCCAAGCTTCCTGCCATCCAGGACCTATATACCAGGCGGTGTCAGAGGAAAGCCCTAACAATTGTCAAAGACTCCAGCAACCCTAGTCATAGACTGTTCTCTCTGCTACCACATGGCAAGCGGTACCGGAGCGCCAAGTCTATGTCCAAGAGGCTTCTAAATAGCTTCTACCCCCAAGCCATAAGACTGCTGAACATCTAGTCAAATGGCTACCCAGACTACTTGCAAAAAGGGGGACGCTAGCAAGCCGAAGAACACCATCCCAACCGTGAAGCACAAGGCATCATCAGCATCATGTTGTGGGGGTGCTTTGCTGCAGGAGGGACTGGTGCACTTCACAAAATAGATGGCATCATGAGGGTGGAAAATTATGTGGATATATTGAAGCAACATCTCAAGACATCAGTCAGGAAGTTAAAGCTTGGTCGCAAATGGGTCTTCCAAATGGACAATGACCCCAAGTATATTTCCAAAGTTGTTTCAAAATGGCTTAAGGACAACAAAGTCAAGGTATTGGAGTGGCCATCACAAAACCCTGACCTCAATCCTATAGAATATTTGTGGGCATAACTGACAAAGCAAGTGCGAGCAAGGAGGCCTACAAACATGACTCAGTTACACCAGCTCTGTCAGGAGGAATGGGCCAAAATTCACCCAACTTATTGTGGGAAGCTTGTGGAATGCTATCCGAAATGTTTGACCTAAGTAAAAAAATGTAAAGGCAATGCTACCAAATACTAATTGAGTGTATGTAAACTTCTGACCCACTGGGAATCAGTGGGTCTCTACTATTATTCTGACATTTCACATTCTTAAAATAAAGTGGTGATCCTAACTGACCTAAGACAGGGAATTTTTACTAGGATTGAATGGCAGGAATTGGGAAAAACTGAGTTTAAATGTATTTGGCTAAGGCAGTGGTTCTTAACCTTGTTGGAGGTACTGAACCCCACCAGTTTCATATGTGCATTCACCGAACCCTTCTTAATTGGAAAAATAAAATATGATTTTTTCAAATTCAAAACATAGGTATATATTTTACTGGTGCACAAAATGAACCGTGCATCAACATCAACACTGTGTGTTCAAAGAACAAAATCATCAAAACATGATTTTCACACAAAAACAAAAACATAATAATGAATATTTACTGCAAATCAGTGTGACTTCTGCTGTTGCCTTTCAGAGACCAGTTCAGAAATGCGCGGCTTCACCTTGGCAAGTGCCACTCTCATGTCATTTTCGCAACAAAGTCTGTTCCTTTTCTTCGTTTTTATGTCCAGCATCCTCGAAAAGGATTGCTCGCAAAGATATGTTGTAACAAACGGTATGAAAATCTCCAGAGCTTTCTTAGCAATAACAGGGTACGTTACCATTTGTTGACACCAAAACGTTGAAAGCGTTGTTGTTCTGAAGAGTTGCTGTTGAACCTGGCTCTGCTGAATTTCAATGATTTCATCGAGGTATTCATCATTGACATCTGTTGTCTCAACACTAAACGTGAACGGCTGTCTCACCCATGCTGGATATGACTCTCTTGTAGGGAAGTATCCGTCGAGAGACTTTGCAAGCTCATCTAAGTGCATGGCAATTGCTTGCTTCAGTTCCGCGGGTACAGAAATGTCTCCGATTCCAGATACATCTTCGATCTTACTTACACAGTCGTCCAGCAGGGGAAAGTTTGCGAAGTTATCGTTCTCTGTTCGTCGTTTCCATAACAGTAGCTTTTTTTGAAAAGCCTTCAGGTTTTCCTCCGCTTCGATGATGTTGACTCCACCGTCCTGCATCTTTTGATTGAGATGATTGAGAGCTGCGAAGATATCAGCCATGTACGCTAAAATGAGAATGAACTCAGAATTTTTGAAGCAATCTGCATGACAATGTTGGTGCTCTTGCAAAAACAGGGCTAATTCCACACGCACGGCAAAAACACGATTCAGCACCTGTCCCGGGGATAACCACCGAACGTTAGAGTGGTACAGAAGTACCTCGAATTCAGAGCCCATTTCTTTACACAGCTCACTGAAGATGCGGTGCCTCAGAGCACTAGTTCGCACATAGTTCACGCATTCCACTACAATTTTTAATACTTCTGCCAGTTTTGGAGGCAAGGTTTTTGTTGCCAACGCATGCCTGTGCAGAATACAATGCGTAACAATGATGTGTGGTGCATCGGCTTTCACTAGCGCACCAAAACCAGACTTTCTTCCCAGCATGACTGGAGCTCCGTTCGAACAAACTGCAGAAACCATATCCCACGAAAGATTGTTGTCTTTGAAGAAGTCATCCACAAGTTTCTTCACATCGGCTGCCTTAGTTGTTGTTGTAAGAGGCTTACAAAATAAAAAATCTTCCTTTATCACGTCGTCTTTCACATAGCGCACGAATACAGCAAGCTGGCTTAGATTGGAAACGTCTGTGGTCTCGTCGAGTTGAAGGCTGAATTTTGCCGGGCTTGAAATCAGATCTGCAACTACTTGAGCCAAGATGTCTTTGCTCATGTCCTCTATTCTGTCGCTGATGGTGTCATTTGAAAGAGGAATTTGGGATAACTTAACTTCAGCCTCTTTTCCCAGCATGATATTCGCCATCTTCAACACAGCTGGTTTTATGAGTGTTTCACCAATGGTGTGTGGTTTGCCCTGCTTTGCGATCAGGTAAGCAACTTCGTACGATGCTGTGAGGATCGGTTTGTTGATGGGTGGGTACAAAGCCGAGAACAGGCAGAGTAGCCTTTTCATCGAATCTGGCTCTCTTCACCTTGAATTCAGCGAGCGTTGTGTTCTTGTATTTTCCATCTCCATGCAGCTTAAGGAAGTGTTCTCTTAGTTTTGCCGGTGCTAGACTAGAATTGCTCAACTTGGCATTGCAAATCATGCAGTTAGGACGCTGACTCCCATCACGTTCCGTTATACATGTGAATCCATATTGTACATATTCGTCCGACCACTTTCTTTTTTTGCTCGACATAGTAAGTATGAAGGGATTAAAATATTAAGAAAGAAATCACAAGACGTACCATCACGACAGTCACAAGTCGACTACTGAGCGCACCAAATTCCCTGCAGCACAGATAGGCCAAGCGATGTAGCGTGATCACCTGCAGCCAATGATGGCCAAGCGGGGCGTGTCATCACGAATCATATGAGTCGGATGTGTGTCTTGACCTCCGCTGAACCCCTGAGACTGACTCACCGAACCCCTGGGGTTCGATCGAACCCAGGTTAAGAACCACTGGGCTAAGGTGTATGTAAACTTCCGACTTCAACTGTACATCCAAATCTCCAAATTAAATGCCAACCTATTGCGTAACTGCAGCAACAAAATTACACCATGGCTTGACATTTTAATTACGCCATGTGGTGCCGTATCTTAGCTGTTAATCAAACTCTGAAAAGGTTCAACTAAAATGTAAGTTTAGGCATTAATTCTGAATGGCTAAGGTTAGGATCAAGGTTAGGGATAGGGTTAAACGAAAGGCTCGCACACATCCCACTGAATGTGGAGATAGCTTTCATCTGCTGATCACTCAGCGCGCTGTGTTTTAGGGACCACCGCTGTAGACATATGACTGACGATTCTACATGTAAAATCGGTGCACACTCGGTTCACAAATTAAGTTCAGAGGTGCTAAGTACTCTCGGCCAGCAAACATTATTGGTGTTTCTGAGCCTTTAAGTTTAGGCATTCATTCAGAGTGGTTAAGTTCAGGGTTAAGGTTTGAGAAAGGTTTGAGGAGCGGCTGGTCAAAAACATTTATTTTAGTTTCAAAATTGCCTTAATAGTGTAAATAGTGTAAATAGGAGAATCGAAATATAGTTCAGGTGCATCCTGTTTCCATTGATCAACCTTGAGATGTTTCCATAACTTGATTTGAGTCCACCTGTGGTAAATTCAATTGATTGGACATGATTTGAAAAGGCACACACCTGTCTACATAAGGTTCCAAAGTTGACCGTGCATTTCAGAGCAAAAACCAAGCCATGAGGTCCAAGGAATTGTCCATAGAGCTCCGATACATGATTGTGTCGAAGCACCGATCTGGGGAAGTGTACAAAACCATTTCTGCAGCATTGAAAGTCCCCAAGAACACAGTGGCCTCCATCAATCTTAAATGGAAGAAGTTTGGAACCACCAAGACTCTTCCTAGAGCTGGCTGCCCGGCCAAACTGAGCAATCGGTGGAGAAGGGCCTTGGTCAGGGAGGTGACCAAGAACCCGATGGTCACTCTGACAGAGCTCCAGAGCTCCTTTGTGGAGATAGGAGAACCTTCCAGAAGGACAACCATCTCTGCAGCACTCCACCAATCAGACCTTTATGATAGAGTGGCCAGATGGAAGCCACTCCTCAGTAAAAGGCACATGACAGCCCACTTGGAGTAGGCCAAAAGGAACCTATAGGACTCTCAGACCATGAGAAACAAGATTCTCTGGTCTGATTTAACCAGGCTTGAACTCGTTGGCCTGATGCATGGGGGTGGCAGCATCATGCTGTTGGGATGTTTTTCAGTGGCAGGGACTGGGAGACTAGTCAGGATTGACGGAAAGATAAACAGAGCAAAGTACAGAGAGATCCTTGATGAAAACCTGCTCCAGAACACTCAGGACCTCAGACTGGTGCGAAGGTTCACCTTCCAACAGGACAATGACCCTAAGCACACAGCCAAGACAACGCAGGAGTGGCTTCGGGACAAGTCTCTGAATGTCCTTGTGTGGCCCAGCCTGAGCCCGGACTTGAACCCGGTCGAACATCTCTGGAAAGACATGAAAATAACTGTACAGCGGTGCTCCCCATCCAACCTGACAGAGCTTGAGAGGATCTGCAGAGAAGAATGGGAGAAACTCCCCAAAAACAGGTGCACCAAGCTTGTAGCGTCATACCCAAGAAGACTCGAGGCTGTAATCGCTGCCAAAAGGTGCTTCAACAAAGTACTGAGTAAAGGGTCTGAATACTTATGTAAATGTGATATTTATGGGGGGTTTTCATTTTCCAAATCTTTTTTTTTTTGCTTTTTCATTATGGGGTATTGTGTGTAGATTGATGAGGATTTTTTAAAATCCATTTTAGAATAAGGCTGTAACGTAACAAAATCTGGAAAAGTCAAGGGCTCTGAATACTCTCCGAATGCATTGTTTGTCAACAAATTATGCCCCCTTTCGCCAAGCTCCAAATGCAAATTACCTCTCCGCCCACTTTGCTTCCCTTCATTGAATGGGGCTCTGTTGATTTGTTGTTTTGTCCAACTTATCACCTCTAAAATGTACCTAAAACACTATAAAGAGTGTATATAACATCTCATTACATACCTATTTGAAGCTTTGTGTCGAATTTTAATAGGGTTTATCTTCACAAGTGATCTGCAGCTGTCACGGTTTTTGAGAGTCATGATGGCTCGCAGTGATGACGCGAAAAATGAACAATTGAAATAACTATTGAACTCATGAGTAATTAACTTTACACTCACCATTACATTCACCATTGATAATTTCTTGTTTTAATCTGCGAGAGAATGAGTTGCATAATGCGTGCCGAACGTTACGTTGTGACACGTCACACTTTAACGTACAGCGTCAGAGGGGTCCGATTTTTCAACTTTTCTCCAATACTATTGGTCCATTATCATGTCAATCAACGCTGAATAGAAACTTAGTTCACACCCGGAGTTTGATGCCAACACAGTCACTACAGTCCCATTAGTTTTCAATGCAGCCTCATTTGAATACCGCGGTTGCCCAAAATGTGTATGGAACGGTGTTAGTCAATGTTACCTAACCAGCTACCTAGCTAGCTCGTTAGGTAACGTTTACTAACACGATTCCGGATATGGCTTGGAAACACGATAACATTTCAAAAGAAGGCAAATAATTAGTAGGAAAACCTTTTGTCATGATTTTGATGTCACCAGATTGACTTAAGATGCAGTATAACTTTAGCCAGATATCTAAGATTGAGGGGACCCCCGCATTTTTGCTAGCTAACATTAGCATTGCTAGCTATTTTGTTATGAACTTTGCTAGTAACAGTAATGGCAACATTGCCATCTCTCGAAAGTAAATTTGACGACATCATAATATGTCAAAGTTGTTTCCAACTAATTACTTGCCTACTTTAGCAATGTCATCGTATTTCCATGCCACTAAGTTAGTGTCATTTAGATGAAACAGTCACATTAGCCTCTGAAGTGCAACCCATGTCTAGGGCACAAATAAATATTGGATGGAGCTATGGTGGTACTATCTAACTCATGTCTAACTACAACAGTGTACGAACTAGCAGCAACAAACTCATACCAACCAACAAACTCAAACCAACCAAGGGACATACCAAAACATGTCACAGTTGGTTGCATAGTGAAACGGCATCACGGCCTGAATCAAATCCAATCTGGAGTCAGCCAGTCTACATCTGTAAAGAATAGAATTAGCTTCCAACTGAGATTTTACTATTTGTCTAGTTATGTTTATAATTGAGGGATGATGACAATCACTGTTTTTCTGTTAGACAAAGTTGGTTCCAAACTGATCCCCAGGTTATGAACATGTGCCAGGACCTACCAGAAGAAGCAAAAGTGGGTATCATAACATGTCCAGAAATGTGATTGCAATGGTTTAGCAACCTCCAAAAATAATTTCATTCCAAGAGGATAAGGGAGTATAAACCAAATGGGTGGGTGGGGGGGGGGGGGGGGGGGGGTTATGGCGAAGATGACCACAGATGGTATTCTGTCATGGCTACCAGCATCATCTTCAGGAGCAAGTCGAAGTAGTCCAAATCAGTGGGTGCAATTCCCCTTAAAAAAAAAATATTAAAAAAAAAATTATGCCTAGCACTGGGATTGAACATACAACCCTCGGAGTCGTAGTCTGCGGCTGGTTCAAGTGTCTAAGCCTTTGCGTGGTTCTACTAAGCTAACATATGGAATTGTTTTAACATGGTCATAGCATGGATCATTTAGCTATTTGATTTGGAATTTTAGGGCCCCTGTAGGTATTTAAAAATATATATATCAATATATTGAATTTGGCCTTTACTACTACTGTATAGCCCATATAAATTATTCGAATAGCACATTCCTAGAGCAAAGTGAATACCATCTTGTTCGTTAGAATCCCATCTTTACATAGAGTGGTCATATTAGTTTGTAGGCCAAACCGTTCGGACACTACAGACATTTTCGTGAGAAGACCGATTTTCGGGATGTCTCATGGTCTGACAAACACCGCTGGACCTCGGCCAACTTCCACCACAGATGCGGTAGGCCAACATAGGCGGATGTGGTGGATTGAGATTCAACCTATATCTCTATCTTAAATTGAGGGATTTTGATGGGGATTTTTTTTATTATATTACAGTTGCGTCAATAACCTCTTAAGGATTAAGGTTTGGGAAAGGCTTAAAACAAAAACCAGTGCTTAGCGCTCACGTTGCCTCTAGTGGATGATATAGCTTCCTCATTTTGCCTGGTCAAAGCGTGATCTGCTATCTGCAGAATCGGCATCTCCTGGCATATTCCAGAAGAGAATGGAATGAAAATATATCAATTACTAATGCCAATTGTTAGAAGAGAACGTAAAAACTCATGTAGATGTATTTCAAATCCTCAGGGCTTGCCTGCTGACTAGCTGTTCAAACAGTCTGAAGAGGGAAATGGGAGGAAGAGAGCTTGAAAAAGAGAGAGACAATGAGGGAGGAGAAGATGGCATGGGTTGTGGGCTGCTGGAGGCAATGAGGCAGATATGCCTTTTAATGAAATTATCATCATCTAGCACGAGTTCCATCTTTGTTAACAATTAATGGTAACATTTTGAAAGGAACTATGATGATTATCCACTTCAATTGTCTAACAAGCCATACAATATGTAGATGAAAAAATATCCCCTGCCATTTTTAGCCTCGAATATTAAAGGCAAAGAAAAAGGAGAGAGGGAGACCTGTAGTTGACTCTTCGAAGCCATTCTGGTGTCCTGACAGATTGACTAGAGGCCTTCGTGAATCCATTTGTGGGTGAACTTTGAATGAACCTCGGCTTTGGTGGAGAGGGCACTGACAGGCCAGTGCCTCTGGGGCAGGAACTGTGCAAACCTAACAACCAGTGCAAATATTGAGACTGTCTATACCATCCGGAGATGAATGAACAATTATAACAATCAAAGAGAAAGTGCAAGTGAGAAACTGTGCTAATTGTTTGTGGATCTCAGGGCATATTTTTTTTACAATTGTAAATATGAAAATAAAAGCTTCCAAATGAAACAAACACCCCCCACCTTTATGTTATTGTTTAATAAACCATTACATTTATTTGTGGCTGCGCTGTCCACTCAGTAGTAGGATTGGTGCTGAATTTCTGCCTTAGCTGAGCTACTTTACATATAGATCTTCCGTTGTACTTCCTAATTTTCGCCATTTGTTTGGCATGGATCTTTTAATAAAAACCGCCTTTATTCCAATGCGTTCGATTTATCCGTTGATTTAGACTTTTTTTTTTTTTTTTGTCAGTCAGCTGTTCATAGTGCTAATTGCTTTGTTTTTCAGGTGCGCACGGATACTGGTGTTCTACTTGCCATCTGTGGCCAGAAGTAGTAGACCAGTTATTTACCTTTATTATTTTCTATCGATATTTGTGGTCGACAATATGATGGTCGAGAATATCACTAGACAACTAGCCTAGAGCTCGACACCAATGCGCATCCAATCCATCCAACAAGTAGGCTATACGTTAATGACAGTAGGCCAATAAGGTGAGTTTCGGTTAGAAGAGGTTTAACGTTCGGTTAGAAGCATGTGATTTTGCAATGGCATAGACCTACAATGTTTTGGGTGTGTGTGCCCATGAGAACTGTTTTCACAGCGAAACGTGTAATATAGGCATAGTTACACTTACAGTGCATTTCCCCCCGAGATGTCCAAGATCCATAATTTGTACAGGCTTTAAATGCAGTGTTCTATTTGAATTGTTGAATGTTTAAGAATTACAAATAGCTTAACACTGTCATAAATGTCCTTAACGTAAGGAAAGAAAGGTAGTATATTGTGTAACAAGATCTGTGAAGACTCCAGGTATTAACTCGTGAATTATGGACAACTGATGAACTAGGGTGTAAGACATGTTTTGATTCAACTCATGTATTATATTGAATGGTTACCTGTTCTGCGTGTGTTCACGTGTGTATAATTGCCTCGGCTTAGAGGGTAGGCTACCGGCGGTGGTGTAGTCTTAGTGGAAGGTAAACGCAAGTAAGCCCCGTTTATACACATTTTCAGAAAAATGCAGTGAAAGTATAGGGACCATTGCTTAATGTATTTAATGTACTTAATGTTTACCCACATATTTTTTATTACCACTGGCCTACATCACTGGCTACCAGTAGGCCAATTTGAAGTTCATGGTAATGCACATTTTAGTAAGTTGACCGTGTGTGTTAGGGTGACCATCACGTTTTTCCTGGGACAGTTTCAGACCCATTTCAGGTGTCCCGACTTTTCAGGCTACAAAAATTGTGAATTTGTCAACAAGACGAATCACTTAATTTAGGCCTAATCAATGTCAATTGCTGAATGTCATCAGGCACACATTTTGGTGTTTTGTAACAGATTTATATTTACATTCATCAAATGGCTCGAGTATACATGCAGTTTGGATGCTGGAATTATTTTGGAGTGGAAGAACATGCACAGGTAGCCTACTTTTTGACGTGATTTGTTTGACAATCAGATGGAAATATAATGACTGGTTGTGTTCATGCCACATTCAAAGGTCATTCATTTTGACCGTTGAAATTGTATTTTTATTAGTCCCATAAACAATTTGGTATACTGGTAACACTTCTAGTGTGATACCTGGCGCCATCCAGTTTGTTGTCATGGTTAGAACCCCTGGACGTATTCCGAGGTGTGGTGAAAGACTTCTCCTGTCACATTATGCAAAGAAAAAGGACGAGTAGAACTCAACTGCAAAGAGAGACAGAACATTGTATATTAGTCGTAGTTTTATAATATATACATATATTATATAGAGATCAATAATACGAGATTGTCAATCGATCTGATTCCTAATTTCCTGAGTAGCCTGATTTAAAATAGTTTCACAAAACAGCGATATATTTTCCTTTCAAAATACTATTTGCATAAAAAGAACACCAAGAAGAAGAACTATAGATTTTTTTTTTTTTTGCACCATATCCTTATGGTCATACTTTATAGCCTAATACAGACTTACATTTTCAAAACAAATATTTCATTCATTTTATTTCTCTCATAATTAGTTAAATTATAAAACGAATTTGTCTGAAAATACCATGTGTGAATAGTGCAAACATTACACTGAATTGGCTGCAGAAATTAGTGCGCCTTAATCCTACCTGTAAAACCTGAGTTATCTTTGAAAATGCGATAAGCAAAGTGAAGCACCCTGAGTGCGGTATTTCAAATATTATTTGTAAAATGGTTGCTTTTGGTCTTCGAGCTTGGTGACACATTAGGAGAAGATGAGGTGATCTCTACCACATCATTTGCCGGTACTGCTGTGTTTATAAAAAAAACGTGCCTGCTTTCTCGCGCTTTTTCTGCTTCGTCCTGCGGTTTTGGAACCAAATTTTAACTTGAGTTTCGTTGTGCTTGAGTAGCGGCAATTTCCACTCGACCGGCCCTGGTTGTTGAAATGGAACTCCTTCTCGAGCTCTGTCAGCTGCTTTGTGGTGAAGTTGGTGTGGATTACAGTCTTTTGGCCAGGGACTCCATATTGTTAAACTGTAAAAGTGAATGAATGGATGAAGGAACTGATTGAATAAATGTAATTTTGAACGAAGAAATGAAAACAGGAATCAACTATGTAGACTTATTATGATTATGTGATGATTGTGAGCAGCCAAGCAAACAGTGCAGTTATACTAATACAAATACACATTCTATATTTGATCATTTATTTTACGCATCACGGTACATGTTTAATGACACATTGATTAGGCAGTGTCTCTGTTAAATGTCCTCAAAAAAAATATATTTTGTAATGTTGTCTATAAATTAACTTTTGTCATGACAATGTTATTGCTGACCATGTCCCAGTAGTTAACCAACCTGTTTTACGGGATTCCTCTTAACTTTCATCCAGTCGAAAGTTTTTTAAGTTAATCAGCAGAATCCTTATCACTACATTGGGAAGGAACTAATATCGAGTAAATACTCTCCAAGTCTTCTTGCTGCCCCTGTTTCCCACTGCTAAAGTGAAGATACTAGCTGCTTGGTGCAGACCCTGGCCCACTGTTCCCCTCGTCCAGGGGGGGCATGTTCGTTCCAATGGCTGAAACAGGAATCCCAGGCGACAGAATGAAACCTCGTTCTTTCTCATGATTGAGAGCGTATTGATGAAGTCCATAGTCCACGTTTGGCCCTGTTGGCGAGCAATACACCGAGTTTCCCGTTGTGCCAAACTGGAGATCTATATGATGTGGCTGATACTGGCGGAGAATGTGGCTCGAAGTCTTATGCTGAGGCACCGAAGAACCACCAACTAACCGCCCATCGGACCCGTAACTATCACTTGTTGCGCATGAATTGGAAGACGAGGACATGTAAACATTGTTTCAATTGTGGTATCCGGCCTTGGCATTGAATATGTTCGTCCCCCGGTTATTACTTGTATAATCTAAGTAAGAGGTCATACTGTATTGTTATGGCAAAATTAATGAAGACGGATAATGTATCTTCCCTGTGCCCTACAACCTAACCTCTAGGTTGTATGTCAAAGCTGTAAAACTGCCTACCAAAGCTCATATCACCTTAGTGACAGCCCATGTGACTCACTTTAGGTCAATGGCAAGGCACCTACAGCAGTTTGTCAAATCGGGATCATCCATCAAACGTCTTACATTAACATGACAAATGGTTGAATCAAACTCGCCCATCAATTTGATAAGAACGCGAACACGTAACAGAGCTTCTGCAAATACCTTCTGGTCAGACTGTGGGAGAATGATAAAGTCTTTAAAAAATGAAAGATTTCGTTTGTCGATATTTTAGAGTTTGAAGCAATCGGTTGATTTGGATGGGCTATGTGCTCGAAGTAGTCAATTAGCTGTGCTTTTTTACGAGTGTGCCAAGAATAGGCCTATGTAAGTTTAGTGAACTGAAATGTTCCATTGTTCCAAGATGATACAATAAAAGTATGTTCCCAATGTGTATAAGTAAAGCAGCTCGTGAATTATTTCATTAACTCGGCGTGTTTTACTGGCTGAGAGATAAGTTTTAGAGAGGAGTCTTGAATGCAATGATCAATCTTCCGATCCTCTAAACGCTTGACAGCTGGTTCTTCTATTTGTTCAAGCGGGAACAAAGAAACGGCTAAATCATTGTGCCTTTTAGACTTTTAACCATTTATTATTGCATACAATTTTCACCAGACTACACTTCGTGTGGCCTATTTCATTTGACATATTTTAACATACTTTTTATGTATTTTACATTTAGTAGATTTGTAGGTAGGGCATGCTCTTTTTGAAAACAATATGTGTCATAAATAAACACACAGGTGCTGTAGAACGTCTGAACAACACATGCATTTTATTCAACAGTACGACAATTCTTCGTCAGCATATAGCCTACATGCACTTGATAGAGTACATAAAAGGATATCACATTTAAATAACATTTTGAGGAACATTGATTGATTCATCGGTCCCTCGAGCATAAGTGTCAGTCTGTCTGTAAACACTAAGCCCTATGATAAAAAAAATGTCAGTCTTACAGAATAAAAAATAAGAATTTCCCATTAATTAATTTAATAAATAGCCTATAAATAATACAAAATAACATTGTAATAAATATCTTTCTAATATTCCAATGCCTGCTCCAATTATAAAAGTACACCACGTCAAGTCTAGCACAAACACACAAGTGAGAAACGTTTTTGCTTGATATTGATTTAAATTTGAACTACACTTGATGTTTTACATTAACCTGTAGTTTCAGATAATTGGATAAGAAACCAAAATAATATAAATAAAGAACTGTCCGACAGGATCAATAGCCTGTAGGTGCTGCATGCATTTGGGTATTGCGAGTAATGTGCCTTTGCGCAACAATTTTTTTTTTATTGCACAACCTGAAGTTTGGATTCCATCAATAATGAGTCAGTTTAAGAACGTGTTTGATTCTTTCTTGAGAAGAATTATGCCCCAACAGGTATGATGTGTTTGGATCACAGTGTATGTTTATGTTGCCTTGATGTCATCTGTGCAGTATTATTACACAAGTTATTTATCCCATATGCAGTGAATGGCAAGTTCACGTCAACATAAACAGGGCCATCTTGAGCATTATGAATAAAATACTATCATTGTCCTGCATACTGCATGGAACATATTCTGGGGTTGTGTTGACATATTTCTGTTGGGCTTTCATTGAGTTTGAATAGACTGGTGCACTGACATAATATTTTTGTTGAAGCTTTAAATATAACTAAATGCAATCTACTTAAATCCCCAAAAGTAATGATTTATCATGAGAGGGCCATAAACAATAACTAGTACTGCTACATACTCCAAGAAAGGTTGAAAATCTTACCTTTCTGGTAAAAATAGTTATACATTGCTGACTTTTGTAGTCACTTTTGAGGACAAGCTCAAGTACACAGTACAAATATGATCAAATATGAAAATATGAAACAGTATTTCCTATTCAACAAAACTGTATGAATAAGGCTTCACATATTTTTCTAAATATAGTATAATCAATTTATAAAACCACTAACTATAAGATTTCACCTTCCTTATAACTGTAAAATACATATTTGTGTATTTAAAGTTAGAGAAAAGGTTCATATTTTCTAAAGCTCTCTCTTTATCAAAACCTCTGACCCCATTGCGGTGAATGTCTCAAAGAGCTCTAGCGTGGTTTACTGAACTCCTTAGGAACTCGCCTTTCATCTCATATTTATTTTATCCATCCATGACAAGCAGAAAGTGGTTTTGTTTCAAATCTATGAATTATTTTAGATTACTGGCTATAAATCGATCTCTGAATGGGCTACGGCAACGAAAAACACTCTCTCCTTCTGCATTACGATGTAAGGATTCCAGGCATATGTGGTGTTAGTGGCGTTGACATAGGATTCAGCTCGGAGTTGATGGACAATTGGAAGAGCAAATGAAATGGTAGGAGAGACATCCCAGCTTCAAGTGGAGTCAGATTTCAAATCCAGCTTCATACAGGCAGAAAATACATACTCCTGTGTCAGTGAGAAACAGGGCTACATACCGTTCATTGCAGGCCATTTCCACATATTAATTTATGAGCAAAAATGTCGGTCAGAACCAGTACCAGAACCAAGCAGGTCCTCTAAACAGGGGATTTTACATCGAAGAGCTTTTAAAAGTGCAATATGCAGATATCGCTCCGCCATTTCCTGGTTGCTAAACTTCTAATAGTTCCACAAATTTCAGTTTATGTGACAAAACAAGCAATGCATAGTGTAGAGAATCATTGTACCAGCTAAACCACTGTGAAATATATAGTCAACAACCCAAAATATTGTATTTTCAGCTGTTTAAAGCTGGTGTACAAAACCTAAAGTTAAAGACCCAAAAACGAAACTTAAGAATGGGAAGCATAAAAATAGCACAAATAGAACAGATCTAATGCTTCTTAGACTTGCTGTCAATGATCATAACATATCTATAACACCCATTTCTATGTTAATTTGGTCAGTCACCCAGAAAGTTACATATTGCAGCTTTAAAGATGGCGGGGAAACAGCATCATAATCATCATCATCATCACCCATTGCATTAATATAACCAAGGATGGTAAGAGCTTCTGGGCTACCTGATGAAGAGCACAGTCCTTAAACTTTTCATCTTTCTTGTACTTTCTTGTACTTCTCAGATTTTGAAACCAAATCTTGATCTGCCTTTCCTTTAAATTGAGTTGGTTAGGCATCTCCACGCGCCTGGGATGGCACAGGAAACGATTTAAGTGGAACGCCTCGAGCTCCACCAACTGGCCGCTTGTGTACGCAGTGCACACCCTTTTTAGGCTGTAGTTGTCGGGCTTTCCTCTTTACCAGAGAGTTCTGCCGAGATAAAATTAAATGTAACATAATCATAAATGGAATCTTATCAACATGATATTACATTATATCAACATTTAAGCTTCAGTCGAAACTGGAAATAGGCTAGAATTAGCCATCGCCCATTGGTCGTAATCACCTAATAATATTAGCATTTATCAAGCTTAAAAATCTATTATTTGTAATTGGGATTTCGCCTACTGTCCATCTGTTTGGCTACGCATTTGAATACACACCATATACTTTTACGGGTTTGTCTCGGTTGTTCTTTTTACAGATCTGCCTTGTCGACTCCTTCATCCATGGGAAGATGCTTTTGGTGAAGGTAGAATTTGAGTTAGGGTCACGCTCCTTTGGGTGCTGTGAATGCTGTGATTTGTTGCCATTTAACTGCGATGAGCAATCCAACTCCTTCAAGTTGCTCTGGCTCTCCAGGTGGGCCAAGGGTTGGTGGGCTGGTGCGTCATGATTGTGTCTAAACCCATTGACACCTTGATATGGGGAATCTCCAAATATATACGGAACAAAAATATAAACGCAACATGCAACAATTTTTACGATATTGCTGTTACAGTTCATATGAGGAAATCAGTCAATTGAAATAAATTCCTTAGGCCCTAATCTATGGATTTCAGATATGCATCTGTTGTCACATACCTTTAAAAAAATGGGCCTCACAATGGGCCTCTGGATCTAGTCATGGTATTTTTGTGCATTCAAATTGCCATCAATAGGGCCTCCTGAGTGGCGCAGCGGTCTAAGGCACTGCATCGCAGTGCTAGAGGTGTCTCTACAGACCTGGTTTCGATCCCAGGCTGTATCACAACCAGCCGTGATCAGGAGTCTCATAGGGTGGCGCACAATTGGCCCAGCGTCATCCGGGTTAAGGGGGGGCTCTAGCGACTTCTTGTGGCGGGCCGGGTGCCTGCAGGCTGACCTCGGTCGTCAGGTGAACGGTGTTTCCTCCGACACATTGGTGCGGCTGACTTCCAGGTTAAGCTGGCGGGTGTTATTAAGAAGCGCTCTTTGGCGGGTCATGTTTCGGAGGAAGCATGACTCGACCTCCCCATGCCCATTGGGGAAACCATAGGGGAGTCCGTTGGGGAGTTGCAGCGATAATACATTAAAAGGGAGGTGTTCCAATGCCATCAATAAAATTGTCTTTGTTGTCCGTAGCTTATGCCTGCCCATACTATAACCACACCGCCACCATGGGGCACTCTGTTCGCAATGTTGACATCATCAAACCGCTCAAACCACACAATGCCATACACATGGTCTGTGGTTTTGAGGCCGGTTGGATGTACTGCCAAACTCTCTAAAACATGTTGGAGGCGGCTCACTAACAGGAATGTAAACAAATCTGTGCTCAAAATTTGAGAGAAATAAGCTTTTTGTGCGTATGGAAAATGTCTGGGATCTTTTATTTCGGCTCATGAAACATTGGACCAACACTTTGTGTTTAAATTTTTGTTCAGTGTAGTAGTTATGAAGTCATGGTAGGTATATTTTTCAGCATTGCCAAGAAAGGCCTCACCAGCTATTGGGGCCTTTTTGACCTTCTGAAGGATCATTTGCACCCAGAAGTCACGTGATAGTTTTCTTCCAATGACCTCTTGGATGCTGTCCTGAAAGGTTATGAAAAAAGACAGAATCAATGAAACAATCAAATTTATTTATAAAGCCCTGTTTACATCAGCCGATGTTCAGAAACCCAGCCTAAAACCCCAAACAGCAAGCAATGCAGATGTAGAAGCACGGTGGCTAGGAAAAACTCCCTAGATAAGGGGGGTGACAGCATGAATCCATCTTATCATCTCAATAGCATCATGACGTGAATAGGACACTTTCAACCGACTTAGAGGCAATGTCACTACCGTTCAAAAGTTTGGGGTCACTTAGAAATGTCCTTGTTTTTGAAAGAAAAGCTAATTTTTTGTCTATTAAAATAACTTCAAATTGATCAGAAATATAGTGTCGACATTGTTAATGTTGTAAATGACTATTGTAGCTGGAAACTGCACATTTCTATGGAATAATTACATAGGCGTACAGAGGCCCATTATCAGCAACCATCACTCCTGTGTTCCAATGGCACGTTGTGTTAGCTAATCCAAATATAAAAAGGCTAATTGATCATTAGAAAACCCTTTTGCAATTATGTTAGCACAGCTGAAAACTGTTGTTCTGATTAAAGAAGCAATAAAACTGGCCTTTAGACTAGTTGAGTATCTGGAGCATCAGCATTTGTGGGTTCGATTACAGGCTCAAAATGGCCAGAAACAAATAACTTTCCTCTGAAACTCGTCAGTCTATTCTTGTTCTGAGAAATGAAGGCTATTCCATGCGAGAAATTGCCAAGAAACTGAAGATCTCGTACAATGCTGTGTTAAATGAATAGACAAATGAATAAAACTAATTAAAGACATATGAATATAGCTATTGCATAATAATAACATTATTACAACTATCTATAGATATTTATCCAACAAAACTCCACACAAAAAAAAAAACAAGATAAGCCTGTCAATAGTCTCGATCATAAAGTCCCATTTACAGAAAAACATAAACAAAACCCTAACTTGCCACTGGCAGACTACACATTTCTTTATTCAATATCAGATACAGTTCCTTCAGAAAGTATTCACACCCCTTGACATGTTCCACATTTTGTTGTGTTACAAAGTAGGATTAAAAGGGATTTAACTGTCATTTTTTGTCAACTATCCACACAAAATACTCTGCAATGTCAAAGTGAAAAACAAATTATTACATTTGTAAAAATAAAAATAAATGTAAACACGAATATAACACTTGATTAGATAAATATTCATCCCACCGAGTCAATACATGTTAGAATCACCTTTGGCAGCGATTATAGCTGTGAGTCTTTTTTTCACAAAGGATCTAACGTGGTCAACACACACCAGCACAGTTGTGAAGAAGGCATGGCAGCGCCTCTTACCCCTCAGGAGGCTGAAAAGATTTAGCATGGGTCCTCAGATCCTCACAAAATTCTACAGCTGCACCATCGAGAGCATCTTGACTGGCTGCATCATCCCCTTAGTATGGCAAATGCGCCGCCATTGCCCACAAAGCGCTACAGATGGTGGTACAGACAACCCAGTACATCACTGGGGCCGAGCTCCCTGCCATCCAGGACCTCGATATCAGAGGAAAGACCGAAAAATTGCCAAAGACTCCAGCCACCCAAGCCATAGACTGTTCACTCTGCTACCGTCTGGCAAAGGGTACCGGAGCATCGGCTCTCGGACCAACAGGCTCCAAGACAGCTTCTACCCCCAAGCGGCAGGGTAGCCTAGTGTTTAGAGTGTTGGACTAGTAACTGAAAGGTTGCAAGATCAAATCCCTGAGCTGACAAGGTAAAAATCTGTCGTTCTGCTCCTGAACAAGGAGCCCCCTGTTCTTAGGCTGTCATTGAAAATAAGAATTTGTTCTTAAAAAATAAATAAGACTGCTAAATAGCCAGACTGCTAAAGCATACCCATAACATGATGCAGCTACCACCATGCTTGAAAATATGGAGTGGTACTCAGTGATGTGTTGGATTTGCCCCAAACATAATGCTTTTTTGTATTCAGGACATAATGTTCACAGCCATTAAACACCATTGGCCTCATGGTGAAATCCCTGAAGAGTTTTCTTCCTCTCCAGCAACTGAGTTAGGAAGGATGCCTGTATCTTTGTAGTGTCTGTGTATTGGTACACCATCCAAAGTATAATTAATAACTTCACCATGCCCAAAGGGGTTTTCAATGTCTGCTTTATTTTATTTTTTATCCATCTACAAATAGGTGCCCTTCTTTGCGAGTCATTGGAACACCTCCCTGTTCTTTGTGGTTGAATCTGTGTTTGAAATTCACTGTTTGACTGAGGGACCTTGCAGATAACTGTATGTGTGGGGTACAGAGATGAGGTAGTCATTCAAAAATCATGTTAAACACTATAAATTGCACACAGAGTGAGTCCATGCAACTTATTATGTGAATTGTTAAAGACATTTTTACTCCTGAACTTATTTAGGCTTGCCATTGTAGTGGTTTATTTGTTGAAATGTTGATGTTGAGGTTGTGCCTTGTGGTTATTTTTATTCTTCTTGTTTTAATTGTAATGTAAATTGTTCTTCCTGTTGTGAGAAAAATGTGTGTACTCAGGGCATCATTGGGAATGAGCTCTCAATTGAGCTACCCTGAATAAATAAAAGTTCATTTAAAAAAAAGAAAAGAAAAATAACTGTTAATGGTAGGATATATGTTGTAAATGTCTAATAACGTTTATTTACATTTCCATTGAAATCTTCAACATGAAGAAAATCAAGGTCTCTAAATTCATGATAACGATTATGCTATAACGGGTATGCTGTTATAAGTAACCAAAATAGGTCAAACATAAGATTAGACACAGTTGTTTTGAAGAGAAAACAAATATCGTTTGATATGGAGACATACAGCTTTATGAACTCTGCTTGAACCGCGCACGAGTCATATGGTCATAAATCAAAAAGAAAATAGCCAACCATTTACAAGCATTTTTCAGCCCTCGGCTTACCTTATTTTAGCGTAGTGTAGCCATAACGTAGATCGCGGAACTACTGACTAAATATGATTCATTTCACATCCAATGCCTCTAGAATCAATAACGAGAGCTCTATCCTTTCAAAAACACAAGGGAGTATTATAATCCAGTTCCAATGATTGGTTGCCTATAAACACATCTGCGGGAGGCGCCCACTATGGGAGAGGTCGTAGGAGAACATGGGTAGCTTTTAGCCTACGCAGCTGACTAGACAGCGAAGAAGAGTAATGGCCACATCGCCTATTGGGAAACACTATTCGCCGATCACCAGGATCTCATTCCGTAAATAAGAATCAAATCAAATCCAATTTTATTGGTAGCATACACATATTTAACAGATGTTATTGCGGGTGTAAATGCGTGTGTTCCTAGGTCCAACAGTGCAGTCATATCTAATAATGCAAAACAATACACGCAAATCTAAAAAGTTAAAGAATGGAATTAAGAAATATATAAATATTAGGATGAGCAATGTCAGAGTCCGGAATAGAAATATATACAGTATGTATTATAGTTTACTTGCCTTACATGAATTAATATAGGATATAATTGCTGACGTGAACATGGCTGCCTCGTGGTCTATGATTAGTTGTTTGAACATTAGTAAATCCATTTGATTTGCAAATCCTGTTTATTGTATTTAATCCCCCCCTGTTACCAATTGGCATCGCATGAGAAGGGCAGCAGGAGGCCTTGCCGTTTTTAATAATAATTTGTCACATAACAATGTAAACTAATCCTATATATATATATATATAGTACCAGTCAAAAGTTTGGACACACCTACTCATTCCAGGGTTTTTCTTTATTTTTACTATTGTCTTTTAATATTTTCTACATTGTAGAATAATAGTGAAGACACCAAAACTATTAAATAACACATATGGAATCATGTAGTAAGCAAAAAAGTGTTAAACAAATCTAAATAGATTCTTCAAAGTAGCCACCTTTTGCCTTGATGAAAGATTTGCACACTCTTGGCATTCTCTCAACAAGCTTCACCTGAAATGCTTTTCCAACAATTCCCACATATGTTGAACACTTGTTGGCTGCTTTTCCTTCACTCTGCAGTCCAACTCTTCCCAAACCATCTCAAATTGGGTTGAGGTCGGGTGATTGTGGAGGCCAGGTCATCTGTTGGAGCACTCCATCACTCTCCTTCTTGGTCAAATAGCCCTTACATAGCCTGGAGGTGTGTTGGGTCATTGTCCTGTCGAAAAACAAATGATAGTACCACTAAGCGCAAACCAGATGGGATGGCGTATAGCTGTGGAATACTGTGGTAGCCATGCTGGTTAAGTGTTACTTGAATTCTAAATAAATCACAGACAGTGTCACCAGCAAAGCACCCCCACACCATCCCACCTCCTCCTCCATGCTTTACGGTAGGAACCGCACATGCAAAGATCATCCGTTCACCTACTCTGCTTCTCACAAAGACACGGCGGTTGGAACTAAAAATCTCAAATTTGGACTCATCATACCAAAGGACAGATTTCCACCGGTCTAATGTCCATTGCTCATGTTTCTTGGCCCAATCAAGTCTCTTCTTCATATTGGTGTCCTTTAGTAGTGGTTTCTTTGCAGCAATTCGACCATGAAGGCCTGATTCACACAGTCTCCTCTGAACAGTTGATGTTGAGATGTGTCTGTTACTTGAAATCTGTGAAACATTTATTTGGGCTGCAATTTCTGAGGCTGGTAACTCTAATAAACGTATCCTCTGCAGCAGAGGTCTTCCTTTCCTGTGGCGGTCCTCATGAGAGACAGTTTCATCATATCGCTTGATGGTTTTTGAGACTGCACTTGAAGAAACTTTCAAAGTTCTTGAAATGGTCTGCATTGACTGACCTTTATGTCTTAAAGTAATGATGGACTGTCATTTCTATTTGCGTATTTGAGCTGTTCTTGCCATAATATGGACTTGGTCTTTTACTAAATAGAGCTATCTTCTGTATACCACCCCTACCTTGTCACAGCACAACGGATTGCCTCAAACGCATTAAGAAGGAAAGACATTCCACATATGAACTTTTAACAAGGCACACCTGTTAATTGAAAAAATAAAAAATAAACTGTTAATTGAAAAGCATTACCTCATAAAGCTGGTTGAGAGAATACCAAGAGTGTGCAAAGCTGTCATCAAGGCAAAGGGTGGCTACTTTGATATTTTGATTTGTTTAACACTTTTTTGGTTACTACATCATTCCATATGTGCTATTTCATAGTTTTGATGCCTTCACTATTATTCTACAATGTAGAAAATAGTACAAATTTAGAAAAACCCTGGAATGAGTAGGTGTGTCCAAACTTTTGACTGATACTGTATATATATGGCATCAATTAGAATTGATCAAATTGTAACCAACCAACCCTTTTCTGATAGAGAAATAAATGGCCCCATTGAACGTTTCAGGAGAGGCCTAAGATGTGGGCATTGTTCAGGATATTATTATTATTTTTTTTAAATATATATATATATATATATATATATATATATATATATATATATACTTGCCTTGCAGCACATCTATATGAGACCAGACCGTCTGCCAAAGAAATATGAGAGTTCTTATCTTTGTTCTTGAAGGCAAAGAAGAAACAATGGGTATGTTTATTTCATATTTGCAGCACCCTGCAAATAATATAAAACACAAAGTTGTATTGCTCTGAAGCAAGTTCCTAAATCATATGTCAGAAAGTCTGGTGAGCAACCATAGTTGACCCCCACCATCTCTGTCACGTGATTCATGAAATACTCGAGGAAGAGTTTGCAGAGTAGATGCATTGGTCAGGCCAACCACTGTCATTTACAGCCGTCTGGTGTAAAAATCATATTCTTAAAAGTGTACATAGCCTGAAGAAGATCCTGCAAATGTATTATAAGTAGCCTATATCGACAATATTTTTTCGGGGGGGAGGATATGATTGGTATTATATGAATGTAGCTTACTCTGTGACATTGCAGAAAATGTATAGTCCAATTCAAGGAATGTTACATCATGTTGTTGGATTTTCTATATTGAAGTTTCAGAAGAGGAGAGATCCATGGGCTCGCTAGACTATCTATCTCTATTTAATTGATTTTGATGTTTTAGAATAGATGATGTATACATTGCTTCCTATGCTGTCTTCCTCTCTTTCCAGTCTGCCAGTCGTCCGTTTTGATTTATAGACTAGTGATATGTGACCCAATATCAGAGCCAGCTGCCATTTCTGCGAGACTCTTTTTTTAATGGATGTATGTGCGATTCATCTTCAAATCTACAAGTGATAAGATTAATCGGTGCTCTTCGTCGTCTTTCTCCAGCCTTCATCTGGGCTGATCAATGACTGATAAAGACTTTATGAATGGAGGTCTCGGGTTACATCAACTTGGCAATAACAGAGACTTAACATTTAAGTTTAAATCTTGAAATAAATAATTGTCAAACTTCGACACCACATATATTTATGCATCTTTTCGAAATGATGCATCGTTCCTCCAGAATAGGAGCTTATTATGAAATAATATTGAAAACTATTATTATAGTATTCTCAGGACAGGGTATATGGCAATAATTTGTCTTGAGATTTGAAGAATAGGCTATTATACCACACAAATATAGCCTATTTGATCACTACCTCACTGAAAGATTATGGTATAGGCATGTATCATCATATATTGGCCTACATTTCTAATGACAATGTAAAGGGAAATAGTGGGAGATTGACAACAATTCAATAGAATTACGGTATCCATGTGATAGCTAAATTCTACACATCCATGTGCATGGTCTGAACGGTCACAGACATATCTCGGCAAAATCTCGTTAGATTGGCAGTCCTGACGTATTTGATCAAATGACTGGTCAATGTCTAGGTTATGTTGTGTTATAGCCTAATTACTTTCACTTGTAATTAAACATGAGCTATCCTGTCTGGGGTAATACATCTTTTCCCTAACGAATGAATCGAGGGGATTGAATATTTTCAAATAAAAGATGAACACGATAGATCAAAGCACCGCCACAGTCCTAATGGGTATCGATCCACTAACAACAATCTCATAGCAGCACGTCTGATCCTCACCTCCAGTAGGCTCAATGTCTAAGCTAAACTGTACAGCCAAGAGGCAGATGGTTACCGAAAGAAATTGATGCAATTTGGGTCCATGAACTTTTGAGCACGAATTTTCTGGAATATAAACGTTACCTCTCCAAAACTGAATATGAGTCAGTGGTTGATGTTTTGACCTGCGGTGTACAAAATAGTAAGCTTTTCGTTGTGGTTCTCTGCCAGGTTAGACAACAGCACAAACCTGAAACCTCAAATTCACAGATCATGGAAATAAATTCTATTGATTCATGCAGGGATTCGATTTACTCGTGTGGCATTGGGCCATGCCATATTATGCAAAGTCATAAATTGTCCAAATCAAAATCATAATTAGTAAATAATACAAAACTTATTTAAAAAAAAGTTGTCCATTTATTTATATTGATTTAACCGTTATTTAACTAAGCAAGTCAGTTAAGAACAAATTCTTATTTACAATGACTGTCTACCAAAAGGCAAAAGGCAAAAGGAAATTTCAGCAAATGTATTAAAAATTTAAAACAGAATACCTTACTACATAAATATTCAGACCCTTTGCTGTGAGACTCAATTTAGCTCAGGTGCATCCTGTTTCCATTGATCATCCTTGAGATGTTTCTACAACTTGATTGGAGTCCACCTGTGGTAAATTCAATTGATTGGACATGATTTGGAAAGGCACACACCTGTTAATAAAAGGTCCCACAGTTGACAGTGCATGTCAGAGCAAAACCAAGCCATGAGGTCAAAATAATTGTCCGTAGAGCTCCGAGACAGGAATTGTGTCGAGGCACAGATCTGAGGAAGGGTACCAAAACATTTCTGCAGCATTGAAGGTCCCCAAGAACACAGTGGCCTCCATCATTCTTAAATGAAAGAAGTTTGGAAACACCAAGGCTAATCCTAGAGCTGGTCACTCGGCCAAACTGAGAAATCGGGGGAGAAAGGGCCTTGGTCATGGAGGTGACCAAGAGCCTGATGGTCTGTCTGACAGAGTTCCAGACATCTTTTGTGGAGATGGGAGAACCTTCCAGAAGGACAACAAACTCTGCAGCACCACCAATCAAGGCCTTTATGGTAGAGTGGCCACACGGAAGCCACTCCTCAGTGAAAGGCACATGACAACCCACATGGAGTTTGCCAAAAGGCACCTAAAGCACTCAGACCATGAGAAACAAGATTATCTGGTCTGATGAAACCAAGATTGAACTCTTTGGCTTGAATGCCAAGCATCACGTCTGGAGGAAATCTGGCACTATTCAGTCAGTGATCCATTGTGATGGCAGCATCATGCTGTGGATGTTTTTCAGCGCCAGGGACTTGGAGACTAGTCAGAATCTAAGGAAAGATGAACGGAGCAAAGTACAGAGAGATCCTTGATGACCTGCTCCAGAGTGCTTAGGACCTCAGACTGGGGCAAAGGTTTACCTTCCAACAGGACAACAACCCTAAGCACACAGACAAGGCAACTCTGAATGTCCTTGAGTGGCCCAGCCAGAGCCCGGACTTGAACCCGATCGAACATCTCTTGAGAGACCTGAAAATAGCTGTGCAGTGACGCTCCCCATCCAACCTGACAGAGCTTGAGAGGATCTGCAGAGAAGAATGGGAGAAACTCCTCAAATACAGGTGTACCAAGCTTGTAGCGTCATACCCAAGAAAACTCCAGGCTGTAATAGCTGCCAAAGGTGCTTTAACAAAGTACTGAGTAAAGGGTCTGAATACTTATGTAAATGTGATATTACAGTTTTCCGTTGTTTTATAAATTTGCTAACATTTCTAAAAACCAGTTTTTGCTTTGTCATTATGGGGTATTGTGTGTAGATTGAGGGGGGGGGAAACAATTTAGTCAATTTTAGAATAAGGCTGTAACGTAACAACATGTGGAAAAAGTTAAGGGGTCTGAATGCTTTCCGAATGTACTGTACATAGATTTTGTCGGCCAATTCCTCAACCCACCATGCACGCTTTAAATAGCCTACCTCCGTGTCAGTGAAGGGCTGTGAAGTTAAAACCAGGAGTACCTTTAATTAAACAAAATGGAAAAAAGCACAGGCCTACCCATTGTTAGCTTAAAAATTTGAAGAAAATAAAACAGATCCGATTATATAAAGTGATCTACAGTTGTAACGGATTTCCTCTTCGTCTGAGGAGGAGTAGCAAGGATCGGACCAATGTGCAGCGTGGTAAGTGTCCATAATGAGATATTTAATAACCCAACAGAACACTGAACAAAATAACAAAAGTACAAACAAACAACCGAAACAGTCCCGTATGGTGCAAACACTAACACAAGAAACAACCACCAACAAAACACAATAGAAAACAGGCTACCTAAATATGGCTCCCAATCAGAGACAACGACTGACACCTGCCTCTGATTGAGAACCATACTAGGCCAAACATGTAGAAATATAACAGAACAAAACATAGAAAAACAACATAGAATGCCCACCCCAACTCACGCCCTGACCAACTAAAATAAAGACATAAAAAAGGAACTAAGGTCAGAACGTGACAGTACCCCCCCCCCCAAAGGTGCGGACTCCGGCCGCAAAACCTGAACCTATAGGGGAGGGTCTGGGTGGGCATTTCACCGCGGTGGCGGCTCTGGTGCGGGACGTGGACCCCACTCCACCATAGTCTTGGCCCACTTATGTGGCGCCTTTGGAGCGGCGACCCTCGCCGCCGACCTCGGACTGGGGACCTTTCAGCGGGCCCCGAATAGACGGGAGACTCCGGCAGTGCCGGACAGGCGGGAGACTCCGGCAGCACCGGAGTGATGGGCGACTCCGGCAGCTCCTGACTGACGGACGGAGACTCCGGCTGCTCCGGACAGGAGGGAGACTCCGGCTGCTCCGGACAGGAGGGAGACTCCGGCTGCTCCGGACAGGAGGGAGACTCCGGCTGCTCCGGACAGGAGGGAGACTCTGGCTGCTCCGGACTAGAGGGCGTCGCTGGAGGCTCCGGACTAGAAGGCGTCGCTGGAGGCTCCGGGCTGACGTCCTTCATTGGAGGCCTCATGCCATGGAACCTCACAGGAGGCTTCGTGCCATGGATCATCACTGGAGGCTTCGTGCCATGGATCATCACTGGAGGCTTCGTGCCATGGATCATCACTGGAGGCTTCTTGCCATGGATCATCACTGGAGGCTTCGTGCCATGGATCATCACTGGAGGCTTCTTGCCATGGATTATCACTGGAGGCTTCTTGCCATGGATTATCACTGGAGGCTTCGTGCCATGGATCATCACTGGAGGCTTCGTGCCATGGATCATCACTGGAGGCTTCTTGCCATGGATTATCACTGGAGGCTTCTTGCCATGGATTATCACTGGATGCTTCTTGCCATGGATCACCACTGGAGGCTTCGTGCCATGGATCATCACTGGAGGCTTTGTGCCATGGATCATCACTGGAGGCTTCGTGCCATGGATCATCACTGGAGGCTTCGTGCCATGGATTATCACTGGAGGCTTCTTGCCATGGATCATCACTGGAGGCTTCGTGCCATGGATCATCACTGGAGGCTTCGTGCCATGGATTATCACTGGAGGCTTCTTGCCATGGATCCCCACTGGAGTGGAGAGACACACAGGAGGCCTGGCTCTGGGAGAAGGCACAGGACTCACCAGGCTGGGGAGACATGCAGGAGGCCTTGTCCTTGGCCGAGGCACCGGATGCACTGGACCGTGGAGGCGCAGTGGCGGTCTCGAGCGCAGCGCTAGCACCACTCGTCCTGGCTGGATCCCCCCTGTAGCCCGGCAAGTGCGGGGAGTTGGAATAGGCCGCACTGGGCTGTGCTGTCGAACTGGAGACACCGTGCGTAGGGCTGGTGCAGTATACCCCGGGCCGAGGAGACGCACAGGAGACCAGATGCGCTGAGCCGGCATCATCCTTCCTGGCTCGATGCCCACTCTAGCCCGGCCGATTCGAGGAGCTGTGATGTAGCGCAACGGGCTATGCATGCGCACTGGGGACATCGTGCGCTCCCCCGCATAACACGGTGCCTGCCCAGTCACTCTCCCGCCACGGTAAGCACGGGGAGTTGACTCAGGTCTCCTACCTGAGTCCGCCAATCTACCCATGTGCCCCCCCCCCCAAAAAAATCTGGGGCTGCCTCTCGTGCCCGTTACCTCGCGCCAATTCCTCGTAGTGGCGCCGCTCCGCTCTAGCTGCCTCCAGCTCCTCTTTCGGACGGCGATACTCCCCCGGCTGTGCCCAGGGTCCTTTGCCATCCAAAATTTCCTCCCATGTCCAGGAGTCCAGAACCCTCTGCTCCTGGTTACCACGCTGCTTGGTCCTTTTCTGGTGGGTGGTTCTGTAACGACTTTCGTCCTCTTCGTCTGAGGAGGAGTAGGAAATATCGGACCAATGTGCAGCGTGGTAAGTGTCCATAATGAGATATTTAATAACTCAACAGAACACTGAACAAAATAACAAAAGTACAAACAAACAACCGAAACAGTCCCTTATGGTGCAAACACTAACACAGGAAACAACCACCAACAAAACACAATAGAAAACAGGCTACCTAAATATGGCTCCCAATCAGAGACAACGACTGACACCTGCCTCTGATTGAGAACCATACTAGGCCAAACACATAGAAATATAACAACAGAACAAAACATAGAAAAACAACATAGAATGTCCACCCCAACTCACGCCCTGACCAACTAAAATAAAGACATAAAAAAGGAACTAAGGTCAGAACGTGACAACAGTATAACAGCACTTTGTTCCGTAATGCTTTATGCTGGAAATCAGCTGTAAAATACCAGGGAAAGACATGACTGCAATGCATATGGTGATGTCAATGTTTCATTTCTTTGATATTCAGAGGATGTGCTACCACCTTCTATAGCTGAGGAGACAAAAAAATGTACTTTGCTTGGGAAGTAATGTAATTCTGTCACTATCAATTGATTAAGCTATTCACTTTCTGTACAATAAAAGTTGTTTAAACCCAGACAGCTTTTAGGGAAACACTTGTGACTTTCTCTCATTTGGGTTAAGCCATTGAAGAAGAGTAGCCAGCAGTGAAAGCTTACATTTTTTTCTGCATCGGTAGGCCTACTGTATGGGGTGGAAAGGTAGGCCTAACTTTTGAAAGTACCATGCTCAGATTCCTAATGACGTCTCAGACGTAATTGCAAACACGGACACTTTTGTTACAAACAAGACAGACTGATTTGGCATTGGAGAAATATTATAAGATGAATACATTAGGCCTATCTCTCTGTCCATTCTTAGCCTGTAAATTCTGTAATTTGTGTGGTATTAAAAATGATTCTGTTAATATGTAAAATGATGTAGAATTACATTAAACGTTTATGTCTGACCTGCAAATACAATGATAGATGAATGCAATTATTTTACTATAAAAGGAGATCTTTCCACCCCTACTCTTGTCCACGGTGGTCTGTGAACCCACAACCTTCTGTCCCGCTATCAAAATTCCTGCGTGGCCATGTTATGCTTACGGAACAGTTTCTAAAACGGCATATAAGGCTCTGGTCTGTCCAAGAAGTAAGGGTAAACGGTAAGGATGTTCTCTGCTATGCACTTTGTTTTAAATATTATTTTGGGTATATGAGAGTCACTCGTTTAGTTTTTTTCAATCATTCAGGAAGAGTTTAGGTAAAACATATTTGCTCAAGGGAGGGCCATCCATTTCAGAGAGGCCTGGTTTTCCCCATGTAACCCTCACTATAAATAATGTTCCCTCCCTTCGTTCTACCTCCCGCAGTTGCACGTCTATGGGACTCCACTGCCCGTAGCACCCTTGTCATCAGTCTAGCTTTCAGAGAGGATTCCATCCTCCACCAAAGCAGCCTCGAGCAACTCTTTGACTACTGCTTTTGAATATGTGTTATACACGTGTTATTAAAATGCTTAGCAAAGAGGATCACATTTGCCTCGGTACATCGGTCTAGTACTTCCCAAGTGGGTTTTTCTTCAAATGCTTTTCACTTCGAAGTCCATGGCTTTTTTTCTCCTTTTTTTATTGTTAATGCAACTTTCCACTGCTTCAGAGTGATTTGTGCGACTACAACAAACCTGGGACACAACATCCCGGATGAGCCCACATTTTGTGACGTTCCCCGAAAAGAAACCCAAAATCGTTGCTCAACAGAAAAAGGAAACTAACAAAGGAGCCACTGACAACCCAAACTAAACAGGTGGGGTTTTCAAAATGGGTTTTGAAAGGCATCCATGGAGGGCCTACTGAGTTGTGGCCAAGCAACTCTAGGTGGGTCTAAAAAGACACCCACTGGATTTAGCCAACCTGATATTTTTTTTTTTTTTACCAAATCGACCTCTAGGCCTCATGGGTGGAACGTTATTAATATTTTTCATTTTCATAATTAATTTAAAAAAAAGATTTCTTTACCACAGAAAATCCAGTGGTTCTATGTCAAACGGTTGTGTTATATTTTTGTGTTCTGTGATGTATATGTAAGAATATTTCGAAGATAAATACACAACGCAGAGGACGAGAGGTCAATACCGTACTAAAGGTCAAGAGGACTAAAAGTCAATAGAGTACTAACGATCAATGGAAATAGTGTTTTTTCTGTAATAGGGGATTTATGCAGAGACATGGGAGGAATTTGTCTATATATTGAGTCTGAAATAGGATACTTGTTATTTGGCCATTGACCCAGTTTTATTGCAAGGAATTCTAATTGGTCAACCACAGGCTAGGGCTGGGTTATAAAACTACATCCTGTCACTTTGTTCTGTGGAGAGAATCACTCAGGATAGAATCACTGAGGACAGAGGAGCAAGAACATCTACCATCTATAAACCTATTTTTCTTCCCCTGATTTGCTTTTGGGGTCTGTGTTATTGAAGAGTAACATCAACTGCTAACATATATAAAGTGTAATATTGGGATGCAAACTCAAAACTGAATACATTTCAATTCTATGTCTGACATGGAACAGGTGTGTTATTTTTTTAAAGCCCATAACCGTGTGTGTGAGGTGTATACTTTTGTTTGAAAGTAGATTTGTTTAAGACTACCAAGAAACACTATGTTTGACCCTGATTTCCCCCACTGCAGTAAAAGGGTAGTCAAAACCGCTGCCCCTACAAACGTATTCAGTCCGATAGCTGGCAAGTCTAATGGTCACTTTATGGACGATGTAGTCTCGTTCTTATCAGAGGCTAGACATTCGGCCCACATTTCTTATTTTTTCCCTAATGTCCTGGTAAATGGCCCTGTTAAAAATCCGGTATGTGTTTCTCGGTAACAGTCGGACGGCACATGAAGAGAGGCGGGGAGTGTGTTGTGTACCTCCAATGAAGTTGATTTGCAAATGTTCATCGACATTGGCACCATATTGGCTTAGATATGATGGTAGGGAGATTTGAATTTAACATTGAGCTTCATCCAATGCCAACAAGCGTGACTATAATTTAGAAAGATGTTATTCAGAAACATCAAATACCATCAACAATGTGATATGATATTTTGTCAATATCGCCCAGCCCTAATGTGAAGGTGGGAAGAAAGAAAAAAGTCAAATTATATTATTTGGGAGTGAAGAAAACAGGGGGAAAGCATTTTGTCTTCTTTTTAGTGACCAGAATATGACATCTTTTTCTCACCACCATAGGACCATCTGGTTACAATTCTGACCACTATATTATGTGCTATATGATGTACTGGTCATAGTTAAGACCTCATCATAATCTGGTAATGACCACCTGACTACAGCTTATTACCCACTATAAAAAGTAGGATAAAATTGGATATTGAATGTTTACATTTCTATGTGTATCCATAGGTACCAATTCATGTTTAAATCTGCAACATTTAAAACAAATCTACATCCCCATTTTTTGCACATCTGCATACAGTAATTGCTTCATAATTCACTCACAGACATTACATGCAAAGAAAGACTGGGATACAGCATGTATAAAGGCCCATTGCTTTATTTGATTAATTGGGGCGGCAGGGTAGCCTAGTGGTTAGAGCGTTGGGCTAGTAACCGAAAGGATGCGAGATCGAATCCCTGAGCTGACAAGGTACAAATCTCTCATTCAGCCCCTGAACAAGGCAGTTATCCCACTGTTCCTAGGCCATCATTGAAAATAGGAATTTGTTCTTTAACTGACTTGCCTCGTTAAATAAAGATACAAAAATTAATAAGAGTGGTGTGATGGGGTAGATCCTCATCAAGGTTCTCTGAGCACAGAAGGCGATCTGAAGCATAATGGCCCTCTTGAAGAGTGGTGTGATGGGTCAGATCTGCAGTGAAGAGAATCCGCTCATTCCTACCACTTGATTCATTTGAGATTTTAAAAGAAAACTTACAAAGGGCATTTCTGAATAAGCTTTGTGTACACAGTTGGCTAAATGTATGTTCATGGTTTAATGTCCTTAGTTATATCTAAATACACTGCTCAAAAAAATAAAGGGAACACTAAAATAACACATCCTAGATCTGAATGAATGAAATATTCTTATTAAATACTTTTTTCTTTACGTAGTTGAATGTGCTGACAACAAAATCACACAAAAATTATCAATGGAAATCAAATTTATCAACCCATGGAGGTCTGGATTTGGAGTCACACTCAAAATTAAAGTGGAAAACCACACTACAGGCTGATCCAACTTTGATGTAATGTCCTTAAAACAAGTCAAAATGAGGCTCAGTAGTGTGTGTGGCCTCCACGTGCCTGTATGACCTCCCTACAACGCCTGGGCATGCTCCTGATGAGGTGGCGGATGGTCTCCTGAGGGATCTCCTCCCAGACCTGGACTAAAGCATCCGCCAACTCCTGGACAGTCTGTGGTGCAACGTGGCGTTGGTGGATGGAGCGAGACATGATGTCCCAGATGTGCTCAATTGGATTCAGGTCTGGGGAACGGGCGGGCCAGTCCATAGCATCAATGCCTTCCTCTTGCAGGAACTGCTGACACACTCCAGCCACATGAGGTCTAGCATTGTCTTGCATTAGGAGGAACCCAGGGCCAACCGCACCAGCATATGGTCTCACAAGGGGTCTGAGGATCTCATCTCGGTACCTAATGGCAGTCAGGCTACCTCTGGCGAGCCCATGGAGGGCTGTGCGGCCCCCCAAAGAAATGCCACCCCACACCATGACTGACCCACCGCCAAACCAGTCATGCTGGAGGATGTTGCAGGCAGCAGAACGTTCTCCATGGCGTCTCCAGACTGTCACATGTGCTCAGTGTGAACCTGCTTTCATCTGTGAAGAGCACAGGGTGCCAGTGGCGAATTTGCCAATCTTGGTGTTCTCTGGCAAATGCCAAACGTCCTGCACGGTGTTGGGCTGTAAGCACAACCCCCACCTGTGGACGTCGGGCCCTCATACCACCCTCATGGAGTCTGTTTCTGACCGTTTAAGCAGACACATGCACATTTGTGGCCTGCTAGAGGTCATTTTGCAGGGCTCTGGCAGTGCTCCTCCTGCTCCTTCTTGCACAAAGGCGGAGGTAGCAGTCCTGCTGCTGGGTTGTTGCCCTCCTACGGCCTCCTCCACGTCTCCTGATGTACTGGCCTGTCTCCTGGTAGCGCCTCCATGCTCTGGACACTACGCTGACAGACACAGCAAACCTTCTTGCCACAGCTCGCATTGATGTGCCATCCTGGATGAGCTGCACTACCTGAGCCACTTGTGTGGGTTGTAGACTCCGTCTCATGCTACCACTAGAGTGAAAGCACCGCCAGCATTCAAAAGTGACCAAAACATCAGCCAGGAAGCATAGGAACTGAGAAGTGGTCTGTGGTCACCACCTGCAGAACCACTCCTTTATTGGGGGTGTCTTGCTAATTGCCTATAATTTACACCTTTTGTCTATTCCATTTGCACAACAGCATGTGAAATTTATTGTCAATCAGTGTTGCTTCCTAAGTGGACAGTTTGATTTCACAGAAGTGTGATTGACTTGGAGTTACATTGTGTTGTTTAAGTGTTCCCTTTATTTTTTTGAGCAGTGTATAAGAGACTTCAATCCATTATTTTCAATGTGTTACCACATTTGATAACATAAATGCCAAGTAACAAACGACTGAATGCTATGTTCCCAACTGCCCTCAAGCACATGTGCACAAGTTGCAATATGAATTAACCCATTAATCACATCTCCCCTTTAATAAAACATTCCACAATCGGTTATCAAAGGTGTGTTTACATTCAAACTCTGTCTACTGTTATTACGTAATGTAGCTATCAAGATGACAGTTTACAATCACAAGTAAACCTTTACTGTGAGCATAACCCATAAAGTAACTATACGTGTAACTATAATGTTACACACACCAACCACAGTTTCATCTTAAACTTAACTGTTCCGTGTTTGGCAAACCAACAAGTAAGCTCATAAACAGGATAAACAACATTCAATGTCTCTTTCAACCATCTCTTTTTAAATGTGTTTTACAGGACAGGTGATTTGTAGCTGTCTATTTACCACCACAAACCGATGCTGGCACTAAGACCAGCTGTATAAGGCCATAAGCAAACAAGAATATACTAGTGGCTGGGGACTTTAATGCTGGCAAACTTAAATCCGTTTTACCTAATTTCTACCAGCATGTCACCTGTGCAACCAGAGGGAAAAAAACTCTAGACCACCTTTACCCCAGACACAGAGACGCATACAAAGCTCTCCCTCGCCCTCCATTTGGGAAATCTGACCATAATTCTATCCTCCTGATTTCTGCTTACAAGCAAAAACTAAAACAGGAAGTACCAGATACTCGCTCAATACGGAAGAGGTCAGATGTCGCTGATGCTACGCTACAGGACTGTTTTGCTAGCACAGACTGGAATAAATTCTGGGATTCATCCAATACCATTGACCACCTCAGTCCTCGGCTTCATCAATAAGTGCATCGACGACGTCGTCCCCACAGTGACCGTACGTACATATCCCAACCAGAAGCCATGGATTACAGGCAAACTCCGCATCGAGCTAAAGGCTAGAGCTTCCGCTTTCTAGGAGCGGGACACTAATCCAGACACTTATAAGAAACCCCGCTACTCCCTCAGACTAACCATCAAACAGGCAAAGCGTCAATACAGGATTAAGATTGAATCGTACTACACCGGCTCTGATGCTCGGCGGATGTGGCAGGGCTTGAAAACTATTACGGACTACAAAGGGAAACCCAGCCGCAAGCTGCCCAGTGACACAAACCTACCAGACGAGCTAAATGCCTTTTATAATTGCTTCGAGGCAAGCAACACTGAAGCAGGCATGAGAACAGTAGCTGTTCCCGGACGACTGTGTGATAACGCTCTTGGTAGCCGATGTGAGCAAGACCTTTAAACTGGTCAACATTCACAAAGCCGCGGGGCCAGATGGATTACCAGGACGTGTACTCAAAGCATGCGCAGACCAACTGGCAAGTGTCTTCACTGACATTTCAACCTCTCCCTGACTGAGTCTGTAATACCTACATGTTTCAAGCAGACCACCATAGTCCCTGTGCCCAAGGAAGCAAAGGTAACCTGCTTAAATGATTACCGCCCGTAGCACTCAAGTCAGTAGCCATGAAGTGCTTTGAAAGGCTGGTCATGGCTCACATCAACAACATCCTCCCGGATACCCTAGACTCACTCCAATTCGCATACCACCCCAACAGATCCACAGATGATGCAGTCTCAATGACACTACACACTGCCCTTTCCCACCTGGACAAAAGGAACACTTATGTGAGAATGCTGTTCATTGACTACAGCGCAGCGTTCAACACCATAGTTCCCAGGAAGCTAATCACTAAGCTAAGGACCCCGGGACTAAACACCTCCCTCTGAAACTGGATCCTGGACTTCCTTACGGGCCGCCCCCAGGTGGTAAGGGTAGGCAAAAACACATCTGCCATGCTGATCCTCAACACTGGGGCCCCTCAGTGGTGTGTACTTAGTCCCCTCCTGTACTCCCTGTTCACCCATGACTGCGTGGCCAAACACGACTCCAACACCATCATTAAGTTTGCTGATGATACAACAGTGGTAGGCCTGATCACCGACAATGATTAGACAGCCTATAGGGAGGAGGTCAGAGAACTGGCAGTGTGGTGCCTCAATGTGAGCAAGACAAAGGAGCTGATCGTGGACTACAGGAAAAGGCGGGCTAAACAGACCCTCATTAACATCAACGGGGCTGTAGTGGAGTGGGTCGAGAGCTTCAAGTTCCTTGGTGTCCACATCACCGACGAACTATCATGGTCCAAACACACCAAGACAGTCGTGAAGAGGGCACAACAAAACCTTTCCCCCTCAGGAGACTGAAAAGATTTGGCATGGGTCCCCAGATCCTCGAAAAGTTCTACAGCTGCACCATCGAGAACATCCGGTTGCATCACTGCCTGGTATAGCAACTGCTCGGGATCTGATCATAAGGCACTACAGAGGGTAGTGCGTAAGGCCCAGTACATCACTGGGGCCAGGCTTCCTGCAATCCAGGACCTATATTATCAGGATAAGGTAAGACCAAGATGTAGACCGTGTCGAAGTAACAATGTTTATTACAGCAACAGAGTCAATGGTACAGGATGGCAGGCAGGCTCAGGTTCAGGCAGAGTGGTCAGGTGGGCGGGTTCAGGGTCAGGACAGGCAACGGTCAAAAAGCAGGAGGGCGAGAAAAATAGAGGTTGGGAAAAGACAGGAGATGACTGCAACAAACGCTGGTAAGCTTGACAAACAAGACGAACCGGCAACAGACAAATAGAGAACACAGGTATAAATACACAGGGGATAATGGGGAAGATGGGCGACACCTGGAGGGGGGTGGTGACAATCACAAGAACAGGCAAAACAGATCAGGGCGTGACATATATAATAGGCGGTGTCTGAGGAAAGCTCATTGTCAGAGACTCCAGTCACCCAAGTCATAGACTGTTTTCTCTTCTACCGCACAGCAAGCGGTACTGGAGCGCCAAGTCTAGGACCAAAAGGCTCCTTAACAGCTTCTACCCCGAAGCCATAAGACTGCTGAACAATTAATCAAATGGCCACCGGACTATTTCATTGACCCCCCATTTGTTTTGTACACTGCTGCTACTCGCTGTTTATTATCTATGCACAGTCACTTCACCCCTACCTACATGTACAAATTACCTCAACTAACCTGTACCCCCGCACACTGACTCGGTACCGGTACCCCCATATATGCATTTTTTTTTTATTTACTTTAGCTTATGGTAAATATTTTCTTAACTCTTCTTGAACTGCACTGTTGGTTAAGGGCTTGTAAGTAAGCATTTCTTACGATACTTGTTGTATACGGCGCATGTGGCAAATCAAGTTAGATATAATTTGACTTGATGAATTAACCCATTCATCACACACATGTTAAATCTGGCAGGGCTGTCTGCCCAGACTGTCACGCCCTGACCTTAGTTATCTATGTTTTCTTTATTTTTGGTTAGGTCAGGGTGTGACTAGGGTGGGTATGCTAGTTTTGTATTGTCTAGGGGTTTTGTAAGTCTAGGGGTTTTAGTAGGTCTAGGTATTTGTAAGTCTATGGTGGCCTGATTATGGTTCCCAATCAGAGGCAGCTGTTTATCGTTGTCTCTGATTGGGGACCATATTTAGGTAGCCATTTCCCTTGGGTATTTGTGGGTTCTTGTCTCTGTGTAGTTGCCTGTTCAGCACTCATTTGTATAGCTTCACAGTTCATTTTGTTAGTTTTGTTCAGTGTTCATTCTTAGAATAAAGAAGAATGTACGCATACCACACTGCGCCTTGGTCTCCTCCTTTTGACGGCCGTGACACAGACGGCATCCAAAGCCGAGTGTTTACGGACATATTAAATCTCTCCATATCCCAGTCTGTTGTCCCCACTTGCTTCAAGATGTCCACCATTGTTCCTGTCCTCAAGAAGATGAAGATAACTGAACTAAATGACTATCTCCCCATAGCACTGGCGTAACACAGTTTCTCCGGACACCCCCTTTCTCTGGAACTCCTCAAAGTCAGGGTCCGGAATGTTTGTGTGCAAATGATTTCACTGCCTATATGTCCAGGTTGCGGGCCTACTGTTTTCTATACTGAGTATTGACAACCCAGACAGTCTTTCCTGAGACATTGTACATTATATGTCCATTGCACTGTACACAATTTAAACTTAGTCTTGAATGATGCATGCCAAGATATACCAGAGACAAGTGACTGTTGATATTGCAACCACACAACTCAAACGCCAGTTCACCAGTATGGACAAAAGCGCAAACCGGTTATATTTTTGTGCCCTCAAGAACTGGGTGTCCGCTAAAAATGATAATCTGTTTGCATCTGTCAATTTATTGGCTGTCTAGAATCCAGATAACCTGTCCCAGAGCTTCCTATACAGTTAATATTAGTTTATTATTAAGGAGAATGCAAGAGGCTCAATTAAAGATTTTTGCAGAACTGCTGTATTTGAAGCACCACTCCCTTCTGCCCAGTTTCCTTGATGTTGCTATGACAATCAAGCTGTTTTTAACCATCCTGTCACGCCCTGACCGTAGAGAGCTTTTTATGTCTCTATTTTGTTTTGGTCAGGGTGTGATTTGGGTGGGCATTCTATGTTCATTTTCTATGCTTTGTATTTCTTTGTGTTTGGCCGGGTGTGGTTCTCAATCAGAGGCAGCTGTCTATCGTTGTCTCTGATTGAGAACCATACTTAGGTAGCTTTTTCCCACATGGTTTTTGTGGGTAGTTATTTTCTGTTTAGTGTTTTGCACCTGACAGGACTGTTTCGGTTATTATCTTTGTTATTTTGTTATTAGTTCAGTTTCAATAAAAAGCATGAACACTTACCACGCTGCGCTTTGGTCCACACCTTCTTCAACAGACGACCGTTACACATCCCTGTAACTGTCGCTTCTGCAGAGAGAAGTTTTCTAAACTACCTAAGAAACATTAGGCTCTCGGTCTGATATGCACTTTTGAACACCTCAGAAAACTCCCCTCATTGCACTGGCACAGTTGTGGCCTCGACCACGGTATTTGTTCACCGATATCCCCTTACTTTCAATTATATATTTTTTGCCTGAGGCACTTTGATCAGTCACATTCTTGAAGCCCGAGAAACAAATACTTAGCTTCCTACTACATAGGGAAATGAAAAATATTTCTGAATGACTTTTTGGAGGGTTACTGTCAATTATTTATTAAATTTAAAAAATATATACCAACGTCAGAAAGGCTCATGGGCCCCCAGAGCTCTCGACCTACTCCACAACAGCCCAGTCGATGTGGACGGGGGTGTGCTCTCCCCTCTTTCTCCTATAGTCCACGATCAGCTCCTTGGTCTTACTGACATTGAGGGAGAGGTTGTTGTCCTGGCAACACACTGCTAATTCTCTGATCTCCTCTCTGTAGGCTCATCGCCATCTGTGACCAGGCCTAGCGCCGTCGTGTCGTCAACAAACTTGATGATGGTGTTGGAGTCGTGCTTGGCCACGCAGTCGTGGGTGACCAGGGAGTACAGGAGGGGACTAAGCACACACCTCTGAGGGGCCCACGTGTTGAGGGCCGGCCTGTCAGGAAGTCCAGGATCCAGTTGCGGATCGAGGGGTTCAATCTCAGGGTTCCCAGCTTGGTGATGAGCTTGGAGGGGACTATGTTGTTGAATGCTGAGCTGTAGACTATGAAGAACATCCTCACATATACTGAAATAAATATAAACTTAACATGTAAAGTGTTGGTCCCATGTTTTTCATGTTGCATGAGCTTAAATAAAAGATCATAGAAATGTTAAATATGCACAAAAAGCTTATTTCTCTTACATTTTCTGAACAAATGTGTTTACATCCCTCTTAGTGAGTATTTATTCTTTGCCAAGATAATCCATCCACCTGAGAGGTGTGGCATATCAAAAAGCTGATTAAACTGCATGATCATTAGACAGCTGCACCTTGTGCTGGGGACAATAAAAGGACACTAAAATCTGCAGTTTTGTCACACAACACATTGCCACAGATGTCTCAAGTTTTGAGGGAGCGCGCAATTGTCCAACCGGCCTCACAACCGCAAACAATGTGTAACCACGCCAGCCCAGTACATCCACATCCGGCTTCTTCATCTGCAGGATCATATGAGACCAGCCACCCGGACCGCTGATGAAACTGAGGAGTATTTCTGTCTTTAATAAAGCCCTTTTGTGGAGAAAAACTAATTCTGATTGGCTGGGCCTGGCTCCCCAGTGGGTGGGCCTGGATCCCAAGTGGGTGGGCCAATGCTCTCCCAGGCCCACCCATGGCTTCGCCCCTGCCCAGTCATGTGAAATCCATAGATTAGGGGCTAATTAATTTATTTCAATTAACTGATATCCTTATATGAACTGTAACTCAGTAAAATTGTTGAAATTGTTGCATGTTGCGTTTATATTTTTGTTCAGTATAGTTATTTCCATTTTGTCCATGTGGGAGAGGGCAGTGTGAAGTGCAATTGAGATGGTGTTATCTGTTTAGGCAATATTCGAATTGGAGTGGGTGTAGGATATCTGGGATGATGGTGTGTACCGTATGTGTGTCATGACCAGCCTTTCAAAGCACTTCATAATTACAGATGTGAGTGTTACAGGGCGATAGTCATTTGGGCAGGTTATTTTGGAGCTCTTGGTAACAGGGACAATGGTGGTCAGCTTGAAACATGTTGATATGACAGACTGGGACATGTATAACCTGTCCTGAACCTTAGTCACTGTTCTAGCCGGCTACAACCCGATACTCTACCCTGCACCTTCGAGACTGCTGCCCTATGTATATAGTCATTGAACACTCATCCTATATAACTTTTTTATTTTTTATTATGGATTATGTGTGTATTGTTTTTATCTTTTTATTGCTAGTTATTACTGCACTGTTGGAACTAGAATTATATATTTTTTTTATTTAACCTTTATTTAACTAGGCAAGTCAGTTAAGAACCAATTCTTATTTACAATGACAGCCTACCCTGACCAAACCCGGATGACACTGGTGCCAATTGTGCGCCACCCTATGGGACTCCCAATCACAGCAGGATGTGATACAGCCTGGAATCAAACCAGGGACTGTAGTGACACCTCTTGCACTGAGATGCAGTGCCTTAGACCGCTGCGCCACTCGGGAGCCCACAAGCATTTTGCTGCACCTGCGATAACATCTGCAAATCTGTGTACGCGAGCAATAAACTTTGATTTGATTTGGTACTTGTTGAAGTGTGTGGCAGTTATAGCTTAGAGATGTCTTCAAAAAATAGCAACTTGCTCATATACATACTTTGCGTCCTCCTCTACCACGGCGGTCAGGGTAAATTTTTTGTCTTTCCAGAGTCCCCGCAAACACATCAACCTTCTGAGTTTTCTGGATTTTCATGACACTTACTGTAAGTATGAAAAGAGAAGAAAATAAAATAACGATTGGCATAATGTGGGCATGCAGGACAGGACAGAACAGAAACGCACAGTAAAATATCTTTAAAAGAATCTACAAAAAATGTCAATGTTTCTATGTCAAATGTCTCAACTGCTCACATTTACTTACCAACTACAATGGATCACACAGGAGTGGTAGCAAAGGCATGTTTGCTCCTCTGTCCCTTCATATTGAAGTGGCACATTAAATCATTGGTCATCACTCTGAAACATTTTAAGAGGATATCAAAATTAGACAGTAGTTGGATAAAAAATGTGTAATTTTTTTTATACCCTTCATAATATATGTTGTAATATTCAAACAACTTTTTATAAACACATCGCTCCATAATCCTGAGGACTGCCGTCACACCCTGATCAGTTTCACCTGTCCTCGTTATTGTCTCCACCCCCTCCAGGTGTCGCTTGTTTTCCCCAGTGGATTTATCCCTGTGTTTCCTGTCTCTCTGTGCTAGTTCGTCTTGTATGTTCCAAGTAAACCAGTGGTTTTCCCGTTCTCCTGCTTTTTGCATTCTCCTTTTTCTAGTCCTCCCGGTTTTGACCCTTGCCTGTTTCTGGACTTTGTGCCTGCCTGACCACGAGCCTGTCTGCCACTCTGTACCTCCTGGACTCTGATCTGGTTTTGACCTTTGCCTGTCCATGATAATTTTCTTGCCGACCCCTTTGGATTTGGATTAATAAACATTGTAAGACTCCAACCATCTGCCTCCTGTGTCTCCATTTGGGTCTCACCTTGATAAGGACATTGTCCCAGATAGAGGTTTATGTGTGAAGAGACAATTAAATATTCTCCTTTTTTAAAAGTTGTGTCCATCTGATCATTCCTGCAACAAACCCTGTTAGAAATCGGTGTAATAGACAAATTTCTACTCCTCCAACTGCGCACGTATGTGAGTTTGAGTGAGCGACAGGAAGAATAAGCAAGAGAAATGGGAGGAACTTTACAAGACTCACCAAGGTCGGTGTCTGTTGAATCAGGACACAAGGTTTCAGCACCTGAAAAAGAAGGCAAATTAAAATAGGATTTTATTTGCTTTAAAAACATATATTATTAGAAGGGCAGCTGAATAGCATGTCTCTTGGGGAATCCAATCTCAGTGAGACCTGATGTAGAGAACTTTAATAATCAGCAAGCTGTTTAGTAGGAATCAATACACATTGAAGATCAGCGTATCAAAAACAGTTTCACAACTTACTGTCAATGACTATGGATTTAAGTAGGAGTGATTCTGCTCTCTCCTTTCCCTGTGATGTGGCAGAATAGGTAACTGAGTGGGTGGCCAAGCAGTGCTGTAGAGGCCATGGGAGAATCTCAATGGCATACTCTTCACGTTGTCTCTCCTCTCTCCTTGCCTCCTTCTCAAACCCCATTCGATAAGAAAGCCAGCGGTCCCTCCCTTCTGATCTTCTCCTCCAATGGGTTTTGAGAGTGAATCGAGCAGAGAGGATGCCAGGAGTATGCAATTGAGATTCTCCCCTCGCATCAGGTAATTGACGTTTCAGGAACTGTAAAGACCGAGACGAACATTGATTAATTAACCATTAGCTATGGTCTTGACTAAATTAGCCTCGCAAGTACATTGACTATGATGCCCCTCAGCAATCTGTCAGTCAGGAAGACAAATGGAGAGAGAGAGCCTATGTTTTGCTGTCTATTTACATTTCTTAATCAGCAGGCTGGACAACTTCTGTACTCCTTCCCTTTGTTCCGTCCTCCATTCTTCCATCCAAGCGAGAAAATTCCTGCAAAAAGAGAATCAAGAATTGAAAAAGGCAGTTGAGGTGTAACGTTAGAATGAGTGTTGAGGGGGAGCAGGGATATGCAAAATGTATTGTCAAATACAAAACACACAAAAATACAAGGGTCCCTGATGAATCAAGAAAAACTTCCCATTCATATTGGGGGTACATGTTTCAAGGATTAGGCTAGTTTTTAATGTCTCTCTCACACACACTCTCTGACTCACACACACAGTTAGCATTGACACAATGTTGACATGATGACAATCTTTTCCATAATTTATTGTGACCATCTCTCTTCCCCCCCCTTTCTCACACAGAACACCCACACACATGCACACAGCTTGCATGACAACGTTGACGTGACAAAGTTTTCTAAAGTTATTGTGATCATCTCTCTGTTTCTTTCTCTCTCTCTCACGCACACACACACACACACACAGACAGAGAGAACACATACACATACACACATTTACTGTCATTAACCAAACAGATATAAAAATGTCAAAATGTTAGCTAGCTAGCTAGCTAGAAAAGGTAAAAATTAAAACTTACCATGTCTATGGAGGAATAGCCAGAGAGCTAATGTTAGCTAGCTAAAATAAGCCAGCTAACGCAAGTTAGCTGGCTAATGTTAGCTAATTAGCAAATATTTCCTTGACGTTCTTCTCCCGAACTAACTGCCGGTTTACTTACAAAAGTAAAATATATCTATTGCTGCGCGCAAGGCACAGATTTCAATCCAAGTTTTAGCTTGAACTGATATGTACCGAAGTCAGGAGAGGACATATGAATAAAAAAACTATTCCATCATTATGTCGAGATCACAACTTATTTAACTCATGATCACTATAAGTTTTGTCGAGATCACGAGATAAGCAAAAATACCACACATCAACCATTCAGTTGTTCAGATACACGATAACCACCTCATCAAGGAGCCCTGTGGCTGCATTGATCACAATGAACTCGTGGGTCATTTAAGCCCTGAACATGCCTGACAGGCTGTACTGTCTCCCAGGCTTCGTGCAGCCCCCAAGACCACAGCCAATCACATGCAAGAAACAACGCAGCGAACTTGGCTTGTGAGCTAGCTAGGTAGCTAGCTTGTTATCTATGCTGGTTGTTAGCTTGCATATCTGATATGAGTATAATTACAAGGGACACTTCATGTTTTGTGGATAATATTCAAATTGAGAGTGGGTGATCTCCATTCCTGACAGGCTAATCAGATTCAATTTCAGCCTCAGAGACTGATTAGTCAGGATGCTGTTATGTAGGCTGTTTCTAGGTAAGGCTCCTTGCAGGCAGATTAGCTATCAGCGCTTTATAGGCTGATGCATATCATCCAGAGTTGGTGAGCTCTTCCTGGCAGGGTGATCAGATTCAATAGCAGCCTCAGAGGCTGATAAATCAAGATGCTGCCTTGTAGGCTGTTTGATATGTAAGGCTCCTTGCAGACAGCCTACAAGGCGGCATCCTGACTTATCAGCCTCTGAGGCTGCTATTGAATCTAATCAGACTGCCAGCAATAGAGCGCACTCACTTTTGATCATATACATAATGCACTGACTGCTAAAATGCCTGCAAGGAGCTTTACATATGAAACAGGTTGATAATCCTGAATCTGATCAAGCTCTGAGGCTGAAATTGAATCTGATCAGCCTGTCAGGAATGGAGCTCACCTACTCTGTAAATGTAAATAATATCCATAAAACATGGTGTCCCTTACAATTATACACATATCAGTTATGCAAGCTAACACCCAACAAGACTACCTAGTTAACTAGCTAGGTTGCTAGCTCACAAGACTAGCCAAGTTAGCTGCGTTGTTGCTTGCATGCGACTGGCTGTGGTCTTGGGGGGGGGCACACAGCCTGGGAGACGTGCTGCCTGTCAGGTATTGTTCAGGGCTTAAATGCCCCACGGGGGGCTTAGCTCCCCCACGAGCTCTTAGCTCGAGGCAGGGGTAATTTAGCTTGCTAACATTCTAGCTCCAAACACAAATAAAAGCATGATGTTAGCATGAAATGTACCATCCCTTAGTGTAGCAATCAATAAAAACGTATGTGCTGATCCACTGTAGGCTCTGCCTCCTCAGCCATACTATCAATCTATCAACAATATTAACACTCCTATTTATAGAGTTTATCTCATGATCTCGACAAAAAAAGTTTTGTTATGTCTTGATCATGAGAAAATGATCTTGTGATCTACACAAAACAACTTTCGTTATGTAGTGATCATGAGATAAATAAGTTGTGATCCTGACATAACGAGGGAATAGTTTTTGTCTTAATATGTCCTCTCTGAACTTCCGTAGATATGTCTACCTCCTTATTTAGCTACTGAAATTAAAATTTAATTAGTACACACATTATGTTGCTTAAAATCTTTATTAAGAGAAAATATATCATATTATCAGTGTCAAATTCAGGTGAATAATTTTTTTTTACTAATTACTGATGGAAATAAATGCGATACAAAAAGGGTTTTGTCCTGGTGGATTGTAGTAGGATATTTAAATAAAAGGCATAGGCCTATGTGTTATTTGTTACATTCTGATAACGAATTTAGTTAGTTATAATAGAACATCAAAATTGCATTCAGTGGAACTACAGTTAGTAGTGCAATTAGCTAAGACAGACAAAAGATTACCATTAGAAACCAACACACACAGCAAGCTACCAGGTAGCATTAATTAAACAATCATGATTTAATTGTACTGCAGTGTTACTGCATTTTAACGGCAGTGAATTTTTGTAAGGGTATCTTGTATTGTTGTGCATGTTTATCTTTCTTGCTGGTAGACTAGAACAAATGTTATGGAAGTGAATGTGCACTTTTGAATTGGGTGGACTGCAACGACGAAAAACTGCCATATAGACTGTAGTAAAATCAAAAGCGTTTATAGTATCGGAGATTCGCTAAATTAAGGACCATCTCTGATAGCTATAGGACCGCAGAGACTGTCACACGTTTTTGGTTTTGATAAATTCGATGACTCTGAGGTGAAATCTATAAAAAAAAATGTTTTGTAAAATTGGTATTTCATCACCTGCCCAATAAAAACCTAAAATGGCCCAACTACTGAAAAAGTTAATCGGGCAGGATAAACTGAAGTGTACACGGCCCGAGAGTAGCCTACCATTAGCCGGAACCCAGTAGCCGGAACCCAGAGTAATATGATTCTGCCGGACTCGGGAAGAGTTCGCCTGCATGAAGCCCCTTGAATCCAAGTCCATGTCGAGTCTCAAACGGAATAGACCCGAGTCCAGCGTGTTGACTGGGTGCAGTGGACCCTAACCCGCGTTGGTGCGCTCTGCCAGCTGTTGTTTTCCAACTGTGCTTAAACTGAATCATGAAAACCCTGCTGAAAAAGAAGATTACTCCAATTGTAATAGCTCTAGTGTCTTAGGCTATCTCCAATGCGTGCATGGCCCACAAACACATGCACATGTTTATATAGATTGGTGTCTATTTGAGTATCATTTAGATAACTGGTCAGTAGTTCAATCAGATTACAACTAAAAACCAGATATCAACGAAAATAAGATGTAGGCCTATTTTTCATGACGTCAAAAAGATGTAATGAAAAATACGTTTTAATCTAGTTGTGATCTGGTATAAAACGTCGACCAGATTTCAACCAGAAAAGGTTCACATCATATGGCCACTGGGTCCTAATTTTTGTTTGGTCCTGCCTTCCCATGCAAACACCACTTGTCTCTCCTATTCAAAAAGCATGTAGTTGGCCTACTGGTGATCTTTCATCGTGAAAATCCTGCCCCCTAAGAGGTGGACACAAGAGATTTCTGATTAATCTCGTTTTTTGACATGAAGCCTTTGATGATCCGTGCGCCTCACGAATCCCATGGCATTTTAATATTTGTTAGACGTTGTGACCTGCGTTTCACCCCTTCCTCAAGGCCTCACACATTAACAATTTCTGATTTGTTCGATGATATTGAATAATGTAGGCCTAAGAGATATAGGAATTCTGAGCCTAGAGAGAGCAATGAAATGTATAGTGATTTACTAGAGTTAAATAGCAAACAGTGGGCATAGGCCTACACCGTGCATTAATTAAAACAGAATTCCGAATAAAATAAATTATTTTTGATCCAGAAGGTTTTTACATGTTACTCGAGAAAATGTAATTGTATCGCCCCACATTGGAAATATAGGCCATTGTCGTATAATCAGACCTTTTTACACTTAATTTACAAACTTTTAAACAATATTTGAGTAATCTAAACGTCATAAATGTGATCCATTGGACACACAGTAGCCTATTGTTTTGTTTGTAGGCTATAACATGTTCATAGGCCGAGATAGATTGCGAGCCATAACAGTGAACCCGGTCTGAAGCGCGCTCTGCTGGTGTGCAGGTGGCGTTACAACACGTCACTGAAAACGCATAGGCCTCTCTGCTCAAATCGCATGTTTTAAGATTTACTTTGAGGTCACTTTGTGAGGCAAGATTATTATGCCATCTATCCACGCATATACAAATATTTGTTCGATTGCACATGCAAGACATGTTTTCAGAGAAAGAACACATGTTGATCTCCCAATGCGTTTTCAATATGAAACTTGATTCCTAACTACATCATTTTCACACACACAAAAAAACTAATACATGTGTAAATAATATCCATGCAATTGTATTTTATTTAAATAATAAGTAGGCCTAGAAATGTAAAAAAACGAAACAGCCAATTCAACACAAAACATTAATTATGTATGCATGAATCCATACAGAATACATAAGGTACAATTCCATAGGCTAGGATTTACGCTTCCAAAAGCACATATGAAAAAAAATGATTCAGACTTGTCTCGTGTAGGCCTATGTATTTCGAGGATGGTGTCTGAGAAACAGGCCTATTGGTATTGTAGGTTAGAGCCTCGGCTTTGCATCTGTGGACTGTGGCTCTCGTCTAGTGACCTCGCTATGATCCCAGGTCTATGAATTATTAACGAGATCCGTGCACAGATTACCTCTGTCAATATTCAATACTCATTACCCTGGTTAAATGGCTATTTAACAGTTATGAATAGTGGAACTGTTTCAACCCAATGGAAAACATTGGCGTGTGTGCTTTAGCATCTTTATTTTTAATAACATATTGCTTAATTATTTAAGCAAAAAAAGTTTCCGACATTTTCTGGAATATTGCATTTAGTTGAATTTTCGATTATTAGATTACAGCTACAGATGTCAAAAACAGTGTTTTCATATTGGCCTAGATTTGATAGGATATCACTACGCAAAACTGCGATTGCATGGTTGAATTTATACAATTTGGTCAGGTACGCAATGGGAAAAATATCAAACTTTGAAAGGACATGATGCATTATATAGCAAAGGCGAGAATGCACCTATAGCAACGCGTAGGCCTAATTACAATGTAAAATAGTTTACAAGTACACAAGTCGTACGCAATTCCAAGTTTGGCATACACAAGCCTATACAATCAGGATGAGTTTATAGAATCATAAAGCCTAACATTTATATTGTTAGATCTCCATATATCCAGCATAACTTGTTCGAATCGTCTGAGGTCTGATCCCCAAAGTTATCAGTGGATTCACCTATCCTCTCTTTGGACGCACGTTCAACGGCTTATCTTGGAGATCGACACCTGCTCAAGTTCCTGTCTATACCTTAGGCTATACGCTTTTATCAAGACGGTCCAATTTTAGTATACAGACTTGAATTTCACATCAAGAGTTTTTCCGAATTTTCTGAATTCAGTCTGAGCCATATGCAGTATAGTAAAGCCTACATTGCCTTTCCATCAAAGCAATTGTTGACTTTAATTTTCCTTCTCATATCAGAACCTCTACACTGACTGCACGAGGTTCAATTAAGTCAATGTAGAAATGTAATTACTTAGTGCCCTGTTCATAAAGCCACAGAATTTCCCCCAGTTTTTCTAGCTTTACGCAGCACAAAATCAATTCATTCATTCTTATTTGCTGGAGTTTAGGTAGCCAATAATTCGATTATAATCCATGGATTCTTAAAATAATGTATTTTGAGGCTAATTCTAACATGAATAACATAAATAATTTTTTTCATTATAATCCTATAAAGTGGAAGACTTATTTGACTTTATCACTGCATTTCTGATATGAACTTTCAATCCCAAGACTAGTGCTATACAGTCCACAACCCTTTCTAATCCCCTCGCAGCAGTTAAACCGTCACTTTCCTTAAAGAATGTGAATTATATAGTACATTGCCTACTCCCCAAAACCATAGAACGAACTTTATGGACCCCACGTGACCTTTCAAAGTCAGTAAAGGGGTTATATGTTCTATGGTACGGAGACATTTACTAACTTCGAGCCATGCACCTGTAAAACAGCCAACATCTTGGGACATTTGATGGGGAAACGAATATCTAAATACAAGCAAACAGAAGAGCAACTCAACCCAAAGAAATCGTTAGAGGGTAAGTTTAAAAGGGTAAGCGTTTGTTTTTCTGGTAAAGAAGGCCAGCTTGCAAAAGTAATGACTCCAATAGCCTTGAAATGATGTCGGGCACTTTATAAGTGGCAATATAGGTTGGACTAAAACAATGCAAATACTTGCCACATTAAATCAACAACAAACCTGACTCAAATGTAATCCACGTATAAACCTAGCCCCAAAAAGTAATCTCAAAACGATAATATGCATAGAAACGTCTATGGAAATTATTTTTTGTTAATGTGTTATTATATAATATACTAATTTAAAACAGCACAAAAGCTATAGAAAATGTTTTTTATGAAGTTAATTTGTTTGAACGTGGCAAGGTGAAGTAGGCTAGGTCTAAATTGTTGACACAAGTAGTACAAAATGGCATGAATGGTTTACGTTCACGAGTGTTAGGCTAAAGCCCATTTGTGTCGATAGAATATGTTCAATATTGCATTCAACATTTGTGAGGCTAATGTCTTATTTTGTAATATGTTTAATGAAGAGATGAATGAATTGCAATACTTTGCTTCAAATATATCAAGCGATGGAGAGAAACTTTATTTCCAGCTCTATAGATTCACATACAAATACAAAAAGCTTAATTGGCAAAATGTTTACCATCACTGTTGCCTTATAGGCTAATCCACAGAATACCACTCTCTCCTTGTCCACTACTAATGGATCACATTGAAATGTTGAATAGCCTACATTCACATTAGTATGCAACATAATAAGTACTTAGTTCTAAACAATTACAATTGATATATTTGTGCATTTGGTATAGTCTACATAACATATTTACTTGTATTTTTAAACCTCCTTGAAAACATAAGGCTCTGGCCACGATAATCAAGCATAAATACAGCATTAAAACGTACACTAAAGCGCTTTGAATGATCATCTACAGGTTTACATTCAATGAAGAGCAGCATATGGTGTGGAAACATAGTCTACTGTACACGTTACACCTGTTAGACGGTTTACACAATATAAGAGCTCGCGTGAAACATGACAACCTCCAAGAGATAAAACAGAGCACATGGCTTTAAACCCTTCGACAATGAGTCTTTTTTTCTTTTTTCCCTATTTCCAAAGATAAGTTCTACAGGCTACCATAACACAATGGAAAACTAAACGCCTGTTTAAGACCACAGAACATCTTTCCGTCTAAAATCACAACATGCCGAAAGGTGCTGGGCTTTAGTTTACACTCCGGATTCCCCCTTATCATCACTTGCAGTTCGAGCTCAGTTGTGGAACGCGCTGCCTCCTGTAACCAGACTCATACTTTTCAGTTTATTGTCCTTCTTCCATTTCATCCTTCGATTCTGGAACCATATTTTTATTTGTCGTTCCGTGAGGCACAAAGTGTGGGCTATCTCTATTCTCCTCCTCCGGGTTAGGTATCTATTGAAGTGAAATTCTTTCTCCAGTTCTAGCGTCTGGTAGCGGGTGTACGCTGTTCGGGCCCTTTTCCCATCTGGTCCAGCCATTTCTAAATTGTATGAAAAATCCATATTAGAAGTGGACAACACATAGGGGAAATATAATTTCAAACATTACAAAAATAAACATGTTTAATCAACAGAACAGGCAAAATATGGAGCAATTATGGGTGTGGAATAGGCTGCAAGCGGGCGAGTGCCATGCACGTATTGTAGCTACAGAACCAGAAATAGAACTTGCTTCCAGCCATAAATATAAATACCCACCAATTGACCAACATTTAAATTCAATATTTGAACAGTAATTTTCTTAATTCATACTGTTTTCAATTCAAATCTCCTGCATAGGTTACCAATTATTATGTGTTATCTTGCACTGGACCCCGTCAAAAAACAATGATCATAAAACTGCTACCCCATCCGTTGCCATATACCATCTTTAGTGACCTTACCGAGTTCATGCAACACTTGACAGATTTATGATGCTACAAATTTAGATTATAGGAAAACACAACAGCAAGCATGCAATCCACTACAAAGCAAGACCACCACAAAACACAGTAGAAGATGTACCGTGGTTAATGTGCAGTTTCCGCATCCAAGGGAATATTTGTGGCGTTTGGCAATCGTTTGACGTCGTGGAGGTTGCGTTGGACTCCTGCTGTGGTTGTTGCGCCCGGGCAGCCGTGCTGCTGGAACTGCTTGTGTGTGCGCCTTCCTCGGACTCAGAGACAACGGCGGTATCCTCTATCTCTGTGAAATGACTGTTGTTGCCTTTGTTGAGATTATTATTGCCGCCCGAGGTCGTGGTCCGGTCAGATGGAGGAGAGGGGCTTTTTATTTCCAAAGACTCGGGGGTGGCGCAAGGCAGGGGGTGTGGATGTGGAGACGAGAGCGAGCAGGTCGGCTGTCTGTACCGGGCGTCCGTGCCCGTGGACGGGAAACCACGGGTATCATCCCCAACAGCCCCGAAGTGGCTACCAGTGTTGGTGCGATTTACGGTTAGGTCCATGCCATTGTAGTTGCAGCCGAAAGACCCGGAGTTCATGGTGCCAGAATCCCTAAACGTACCGTTCACAGCGCCGTTAGTCCCATAATTTAATAACTGATAGTCGGAGCCATTCGGATAGCGCCCTGAAAACGAGTTAACAAAGTAAGAGCTCATTTGGTTGTTTTTAAAGACTCGATTTGTAGATCTTTGTCGCTATAATCCTCTGCTTCACGATTTATGATGTAATCATGAATTATAGCAATGAAGCCTACTGAACTTTGCCAGGTATGCGGCCAAATATGGGAGAGCGCTCGGGAATCACGTGCCTTTGTTGACCAGTCGTAAATTCTCACTGATGACTTCAAGAGGTAATTCATGCTCTATGGTTACAAATGATGACGAAATTATGGTCGTTATGCTCAAGTCAATGGTGCCTCCCCATTGCGCCCTGAGATCCAAGTAGGCAGACAGCGTCATCTACTGGCAGTGGAGATAACTGCCAGTGAGGACGCTATGCAGGATTTTTTAATTTATTAGAACATTCTCGGACATAAAAGTAGGCTAAACTATTTTATAACAGGTATTTCAGACATGTATCCCAGTAATCTGTTATAGTAATACATTAGCAATTTGATCGTTAAAAGAGAGAGACTAAAGGTTGGGCTTGCTGAACTAGGTCAATATTTACAGGAAATAATAATAATAATAATAATAATACAATAATTATGAAACCAGCCTGTACAGCAATAAAACTTTCTATGAAATATTCACACAACTAAACAATGCTTTATTTGTATTTATAAAAGATGACAAAACATATGCTTCCAGATGTGCAAGTGCACAATAAATAACTTGTCAAAACATTATTCAGTTGAACATGACAAAGCGATGTAAAAGTCAAAAACGAACAATATACAACACACACTAGGCTATTACAAAGCTTGTATCGATATTAAGGACATTTTTTGAAGCAAACTATTGAATTATCGTGTCATTTTGACTAGGTCTGTTGTTGCACAGACCTAGTCAAACAATATTTACTGCAACAATATTTACAAAACTAAAAACACATACGATCAAATAAGAATAGGCTTGCATACAGTATTTTTAACCTGTTTCTAACCTACATACGCTATTTAATCGTGCAAATATATTAGTCTAGGCCTATTGACATATTTCACAAAAATGTGTAGGCCTATGCAGCTATTTTCTGAAAAACAACAACAATAATTCAACAGCTCTCAATTCATGTTACAACAGTTATGGCTTGTGTAGCTTATTTATTCAGTGTCTTTTAATCTGTCTTGTTTTCCTCTTCTTCGTCGCTGGGTTTCGAAGGATTCATAACTTTGTTCTCCTTTTTCCACTTCATTCTGCGATTCTGGAACCAAATCTTTATCTGGCGTTCAGTGAGACATAGAGCATGCGAAATCTCGATTCGACGACGCCTGGTCAAATACCTATTGAAATGAAATTCTTTCTCGAGCTCAAGTGTCTGGTATCGAGTATAGGTCTGACGGCCCCTGCGCCCACTGCTACCAAAGGCCCCTGCAAAAAAAAAGGAACGCTAATAACAGTCAGCCATTATGTAAGAAACAAAGGGATAGACAGGCAAAAATATTGATTATAACCTTTACACTATTATCACTTTTATAAGCTATACTGTTATAATCCCTATTAATAACTATTATCATAGACTACTATTATTATTGGATGTATTAAATTTGCCGCCATTAGCCTATAGTAATGATTTTTGATTCACATGATAGCCTACTGTATTTTGACATAGCTTAGCAACATTTTGTTTCCGATACAAAACGAGTTTATCTGTTCAGATATTTTTCACGTGAATCACGTCCTGGGCTATTGAATCCAATACATATCCAAATCATCATGCACAATGTCTTGTAGAATTATTCCTCTTTTCAAAATTGAAATGATTTTTTCCCGTCTTAATTGCATAAGAAATAGTTACTTATGGACTCAAATCTGAATGCATATTGTGGACAGGCAACGCTGTTACAGTAGTCACATGATTGATAGGCAACATGCTGACTGTAAACAGGTCAGAAGTTTAAAACAATTTTTACAAATAAAAAAGTTTCACTCACCGGCGGTGAAAGAATTCATCCTTTGCATCCACGGATAAAGCAAAGAAGAAGACTTGTCGTCCACAGCAGTGGTTATGTTTACATTTTGCTCGAGGCACTCTGACCTGCGCTGATCCTGAGTTAATACGAGCGGCTGCTCCTCTCGACTTGCGAAAGCGCACGAACGGTCACTGTCCTTGTAAAAAGTTCCAGCTGGGTAGTCGCAGGGAGCGCTGGTGCTGGGGCGACCGTAGACACCAGAGGTTTGCTGGTAATATGAGGTTGGGTAAGCCTTCTCTTGCATATTGGCAGCTCCATATGTAGCGTTAGAAAAGTGTCTTAAAGGGTCAGTATATCCGGAGGAATATAATGGTATCTGACCCAGGAGAGACTCCTGTCCTCCCGGCCGAGAAACAGGAAAAGTTGAGTTGACAAAATAGGAACTCATTGGATGAACAACGGTATGCTCCGAGGAATATGATTTGTAATGTTTTATAGTCCAAGTGGGTTTGCCATTACTTTATCGGAGATTTGGTTCTAGCTGAAGGGGGCTTGCGTGATGCCACTGAATAGGGCAGAAGGGAACTGTACCATCTGATCAACGTCTGGCCAATAGCGAACGTCTGCGGTTGCAATATTGCCCTCCTGGGAGGCTCATGTTGCGTACAGGGGTCACCAGTGACTGGAAACGTAGCGCCCAGGCACATATCAAATGAGCAACCTCGATCATTCAAAATTGAAGTATTTCGTTTTCGTTCTTAATTTCGATGCAAACAAATTATGTAAATAAATAATATAATACTGACAGCACCGCTCTTTTTCTCCCCTCCCCTCCCCATCTCCCCCACCACCTTTAAAACAAATAATCAAATGTAGGCCTACTTGAGACGAATTATGCTGTTGTTCTCTGGTTGTCACTTTCAATTAGCCACACATGTAAAGTACTGATTACTAAGAAGTAGCCTAGTTGCACAATGAAAAGTGGCCATATCCAACTGGGCACAGACGTCAATTCAACGTCTATTCTACATTGGTTCAACGTAATTTCATTGAATACACGTGGAAACAACGCTTGATTCAACCAGTGTATGTGTGCCCAGTGGGATTATATTGTTGCAGCTGAATGAATCTCTACTTTCATGCAGCTGTTATTTTAAACTGTTGGATAACATTTATGTTTCATCATTCCTTCACGTATAAATTAACGTGTTCGTTATGCTTTCTAGGTGTTCCCATACTGGGCGGATAAGGAGTAAAACACGATCAAGACGTCTACACTTACAAATCAACGCACAGATGCTCACACAGAGGCAAAATGATTTTCCAACGGATCAAGATCAAGTATATTATCAGTAGGCCTATATTATTTAAATGAATATGTATTATTGTTACGCTATTATCGTTATTTTTTGGATGACTAAAACGGTCAATAAATAAAATAAAAAAATAAACAAAGCTACTTTCTTTACAACATGACGCATTTCCTTTTTCCAATAAATTATATTTTCCTTGTTGAAAATTACATGTCAACACAAATTTCTCATTCAAAACCATTTCGTATTATCTATCACAAGTAGCCAAATGCAAAAGCCATTTCTGAAATCAACGTCAAGAAAAGCGGGCCTTTGCTGAGCCAAGTTAATAGTTTATATGTGTACTCATTCAATTTTCCATCAACAGCATTAGGCCTTTGTTTCAACAACTAATCAAACATTTTAGCTTAGTATCCTCCTGTATGCAGAATGACAGCTTTTCAACTTCAATAGCTTCTGTGCAAAATGCATATCAGCTTGCTTTTGTTTAATTTTATTATAAAAAACGAAAGAAAAAAAGAAAGAATATGTGCCAATATGTCAATTGAGTGTATTTGTGTGTGTGTGTGTGTGTGTGTGTGTTACTGAATGCATTTATTGACCTTGGTAAATCATGGAAATGCAGTAATTGAGAACGAATACACCCTTAACTCAAAAGTTTATGGATTTCTTCGGGAAAGAAGCCTTTTTGGAGGTGCCACCGCCACCAAATGTAGGCCTTATTATCACCCCTAGATGGCGTCAAAGAGCAATAAATGAGACGAGGTGAAGAAAATTCAGCATAAAGCTGAATTAATGCAGACATTTCAGAGTTTCCTAGTTCCGACTAGCATATGAACGCGGCAAGAATTAATATGAATTGGACTGCCGGTCGAAACGCAGAATACTTGTGGCAGCTTCCAAGAGGTATCATATAGGCCTACCTATTTATCTGAAACCTTCGTCACCCGCCAAAGATGCTGCTGCCATTTTGCCACTAACACATTATCAGTATAGCAACCAGGTTTTGCAAATGGAAACAATGCTATACTTTAAAGACACTGAAGACACTGTAGCCATTTTGAGGTCTACCAATGTTTGTGTAACTGTTTGTTATCGAATCCAATTTGAACCTCTAATGGCCTACTCTAGTATGATTGTGGTGGTATAGGAAATTATTGAGACTTGACGACCTACCTTTGTTTATAATCCATCATTTCGCTTGTGGGTATTCCGGATGCGATTATCTTGGTTCTTTTTAGATATTCAATTGTTGTTCCTTTGGTATAAAGCATACGGTAAATAACAATAACTAAACGAGTCCCTCTGTTGAAAATAAAATAAATATTCCATTGTCCTGGCGTATATTGAGTCTTCTTTGACGGTACAATTCAGAGATGGCCACATTAGCATAGTCTAGCATTGGATGAGAGATTCCTCATTGACTCCATCTCTCAGTTGATGGAGCTGCACAGTTACTGGACACATTTCTTTGACACAATTAAACCATAGCAAAGACAAAAAGCCAAGAAAACGAAGGTGTTACTGAATGAGCCGTAGAAAACAGACAGCTGCAATACAACCTCATGGGGAAAAAAGTTCCCTGTCCAGAGTCCACATGACCAACCTCAGCCAATCCCAGAACCCAGGCAGTCGTAAAATTCCATCACAAAGTTATACATTTTCATAAAGAGACTCAAATTTATAGCATTTTCCAGTAGAAGGCATTTTTTTCTTCATCGCCATCTTTTTCTTTCAAAGACGGGTATGCATCTTAAGCAATTTTTGGAAGCTACATTGTCTTTAAAGCGAAATGGCTAGACCTATAATATTTCAGGTTGGTATCATATTTAGAGAATTTGATGATCATGCCTTATCAATTCAATTCAAAAGGCGTTTCCCCAATTGTAGTTCCACACTATAGCATATAGGCTAATCTATAACAAGTTTGATAACTATTTACATTGTATTATAGGGTAAGTAGCCTACTATACGTTTACTTAAAGGATTGATAAAAGGTTTAAAAGTTTAGGTAGCTCATGTAAGCGGCTAATAATAGTTGGCTAGGCCTAGTCTACTTTTGCATTAGCCTACATTTAGTTAAACTATATATCAACATAATCAACCGTGCAGTCTTTATGACTCCCTTAGGTATGCCTACCTTCATAGCGTTAGCACACATTTTCAAGCAAACGCAAGCAAAATGTGTTATATTTCCCTCCGTTAAAGCCTATTGAGCCACCCATTTTTAGATTTTGCTCACATATAAAATAGTTGTTTGTTAAAATAGAGATATATACCAAAGATATCCCTGTATGAAAACATCAGGTATATGAAGTGAAAAGTAAATATCAAATGAATGGAACATTTCTCTTTTTTAATTATTTTTATTTAACCTTTATTTAACTTGGCTAGGCCTATCCCCAGCAACTATTTGCATGGTGCCCTGTTCAATTTCATTTCGTTGACAAAAAGGATTTCCGACATTTATAGATGCAATAAAACCATAACCCCCCCCCCCCCCCCCCCCCCACCCCAATGCAACCTAATCCCTCTGCAAAAGGTTGCACAGAGAGATATCGGCCTAATCTCCCGAAAATGGGGTACCCAAACCGAACATAGGTTATTCTAGAAAACTGACAGTTATTTAGTTCAATTCAATTATCGTAAAGGTAAGTATTTTTTTTATCGAAATAACCCAATTAACCTCCACGATTATAAATGAAAATACGTTTTCTATCATTATCATTATTTTCTAGGAAATTCTTAAATATGATGTATATTATGTAGGCTATCTTCTGATCTTTTGAATTTGATGTTGTCTAATAGTGCAGTTTGAAATGATTCTTCCTCGAATTAATGTGACAAGTAGATTCTAGTCCTACATTTGCCCGTTTTTATTGCAGCTAAAACATGCTAACAATCTATCAACAATAGGTAAACTAACATAAAGCATTTCAATACATTACAGTTTTCATTAACTGCACACCTTTGGGCTTTGTTGGGTCATGAATGTGGATAAAATGAATTTAAATAGTGTGTGTGTCCCTCTTTCCTGGCATTAACTCCCTAATTAATCCACACTTTCAGACTTTTTTACATTAACCTTCAGTAGACACTTTTTTTTTTACACTAGGCCAATGAATATAAAATTGCCCAATTAGCATAAATGCATCAGAGGGTACTGCATATGGCCCAGTACATCACGGGGCCAAGCTTCCTGCCATCCAGGGCCTCTATACCAGGCGGTGTCAGAGGAAGGCCCTAAAAATTGTCAGAGACTCCAGCCACCCTAGTCATAGAATGTTCTCTCTACTACCGCACGGCAAGTGGTACCGGAGCGCCAAGTCTAGGTCCAAGAGGCTTCTAAACAGCTTCTACCCCCAAGCCATAAGACCCCTGAACATCTAATCAAATAGCTACCCAGACTATTTGCATAGCCCCCCCCCCCCCCCCTTTCTACGCTGCTTCTCTGTTATTATCTATGCATAGTCACTTTAATAACTCCACCTACACTACCGTTCAAAAGTTTGGGGCCATTTAGAAATGTCCTTGTTTTTGAAAGAAAAGCAAAAAAATGTACCCATTAAAATAACATAAAATTGATCAGAAATACAGTGTAGACATTGTTAATTTTGTAAATTACTATTGTAGCTGGAAACGGCAGATTTTTTAGGGAATATCTACATAGGCGTACAGAGGCCCATTATCAGCAACCATCACTCTTGTGTTAGCTAATCCAAGTTTATCATTTTAAAAGGCTAATTGATCATTAGAAAACCCTTCGCAATTATGTTAGCACAGCTGAAAATGTTTGTTCTGATTAAAGAAGCAATAGAACTGGCCTTCTTTAGACTAGTTGAGTATCTGGAGCATCAGCATTTGTGGGTTCGATTACAGACTCAAAACGGCCAGAAGCAAAGAACTTTCTTCTGAAACTCGTCAGTCTATTCTAGTTCTATTCTTGCGCAAACTGTCTCTAACCAGAATAGAAAGAGGAGTGGGAGGCCCCGGCGCACAACTGAGCAAGAGGACAAGTACATTAGTGTCTAGTTTGAGAAATAGTCGCTTCACAAGTCCTCAACTGGCAGCTTCATTAAATAGTACCCGCAAAACACCAGTCTCAACGTCAACAGTGAAGAGGCAACTCCGGGATGCTGGCCTTCTAGGCAGAGTTGCAAAGAAAAGGCCATATCTCAGACTGGCCAATAAAAATAAAAGATTAAGATGGGCAAAAGAACACAGACACTGGACAGAGGAAGATTGGAAAAAAGTGTTATAGACAGACGGATCTAACTTGTAGGTGTTCGGATCACAAAGAAGAACATTCGTGAGACGCAGAAAAAATGAAAAGATGCTGGAGGAGTGCTTGACGCCATCTGTCAAGCATGGTGGAGGCAATGTGAAGGTGTGGCGGTGCTTTGGTGGTGGTAAAGTGGGAGATTTGTACAGGGTAAAAGGGATCACTCCATTTTGCAACGCCATGCCATACCCTGTGGATGGCGCTTAACTGGAGCAAATGTCCTCCTACAACAGGACAACGACCCAAAGCACAGCTTCAAACTGTGCAAGAACTATTTAGGGAAGAAGCAGTCAGCTGATATTCTGTCTATAATGGATTGGCCAGCACAGTCACCGGATCTCAACCCTATTGAGCTGTTGTGGGAGCAGCTTGACCGTATGGTACGTAAGAAGTGCCCAGCAAGCCAATCCAATTTGTGGGAGGTGCTTCAGGAAGCATGGGGTGAAATCTCTTCAGAATACCTCAACAAATTGACAACTAGAATGCCAAAGTTCTGCAAGGCTGTAATTGCTGCAAATGGAGGATTCTTTGACGAAAGCTAAGTTTGAAGGACACAATTATTATTTCAATTCAAAATCATTATTTATAACCTTGTCAACGTCTTGACTATATTTCCTATTAATTTGCAACTCATTTCATGTATGTTTTCATGGAAAACAAGGACATTTCTAAGGGACCCCAAACTTTTGAACGGTAGTGTACATGTACATATTACCTCAATTACCTCGATTACCAATGTAGCCCCGCACATCGACTCTGTACCGGTATATAGCCCCGCTATTGTTATTTACTGCTGCTCTTTAGTTATTCGTTATTATTATCTCTTACTTTTTTTGTTGTTGGTATTTCCTTAAAACTGCATTGTTGGTTAAGGGCTTGTAAGTAAGCATTTCACTATAAGGTTGTATTCCGCGCATGTGACAAATAAAATTTGATTTGATTTGACATTGCTGATCACAAATCATATATATTTTTTATTTTTTATTAGGATGCCAATGGCGACAGCTAGTCTTACTGGGGTTCCATAACGAAAAATACATTACAGACAAAATACTTTACAATTTACATACATTTAAAAACATTAACATGTAGTGTGCCTGTGTGTGCATCTATTTAGTTACACATACATGTCAGTACATACACACAACAAGTAGGTCACATGGGGGAGAGGCATTGTTCCGTGAGGTGTTACTTTAAAAAAATATATATATATAAACCATGTTTGCTGTTCACTTGCGCTATATCAGATGGGAGTTCCATGCACTCATGGCTCTGTATAATATTGTACTTTTCCTTGAGTTTGTTCTGGACCCGGGGACTGTGAAAAGACCGCTGGTGGCATGCCTGGTGAGGTGTGTGTGTGTGTGTGTCAGTGCTGTGTGTAATTGACAATGCAAACAATTTGGAATTTCCAACACATTAATGTTTCCTATTAAACAAGAAGTGATGTAGTCAGTCTTTCCTCAACTCTAAGCCAAGAGAGACTGACATGCATAGTATTGCTTTGAGGATAACAGTGCCACCGACGTGGCCCGCTACCAAGGACTGTGGGCTCTCCTTCTCCGTAGCTGACGTGAGTAAAACATTTAAAACGTGTTAACCCTCGCAAGGCTGTCTGCCCAGACAAGGCTGTCTCCCTAGCAGCGTCTCAGACCAGCTGGCTGGTGTGTTTACGGGCTTGTTCAATCTCTCCTTATCCCAGTCTGCTGTCCCCACATGCTTCAAGATGGCCACCATTGTTCCTGTACCCAAGAAGGCAACGGTAACTGAACATAATGACTATCGCCCAGTAGCACTCACCTCTGTCACCATGAAGTGCTTTGAGAGACTAGTCAAGGATTGTATCACCGCTACCTTACCTGCCACCCTAGACCAACTTCAATTTGCTTATCGCCCCAATAGATCCACAGACGATGCAATCGCCATCACTCCGCACAGTGCCCTATCCCATCTGGACAAGAGGAATACCTATGTAAGAAGGCTGTTTATTGACTACAGTTCAGCATTCAACACCATAGTACCCTCCAAGCTCATCCTTAAGCTCGAGGCCCTGGGTCTGAACCCCGCCCTGCGCAACTGGGTCCTGGACTTCCTGACGGGCCGCCCCCAGGTGGTGAAGGTAGGAAACATCACCTCCACTCCGCTGATCCTCTCGATGGTGCAGCTGTAAAACCTTTTGAGGATCTGAGGACCCATGCAAAATCTTTTCAGTCTCCTGAGGGGGAATAGGTTTAATTGTGCCCTCTTCACGACTGTCTTGGTGTGCTTAGACCATGTTAGTTTGTTGGTGATGTGGACGCCAAGGACCTTGAAGCTCTCAACCTGCTCCACTACAGCCCCGTTGATGAGAATGGGGGCGTGCTCAGTCCTCCTTTTCTTGTAGTCAATTTCGCTACACCCGCAATAACATCTGCTAATCACGTGTATGTGACCTATAAAATTAGATTTATTAGCCCTCTCATTACAATGAAGAGCAACATTTGCCGCTCTGTTCTGGGCCAGCTGCAGCTTAACTAGGTTCTTCTTTGCAGCACTTGACCACATGACTGGACAATAATCAAGATAAGATCAAACTAGAGCCTGCAGGACTTGCTTTGTGGAGTTTGGGGTCAAAAAAGCAGAGCATCTCTTTGTCACGGACAGACCTCTCCTCATATTTACAACCATTGAAGCGATACGTTTTGACCAGTTTACAATCTAAGGTAACACCAAGTAATTTAGTCTCAACAGCTACACCAGATTCAGCTGAGGTCTAGAACTTAGGGAATGATTTGTACCAAATACTTAGCTTTAGAGATATTCAGGCAGTTTATTACTGACCACCCATTCCAAAACTGACTGTAACTCTTTGTTAAGGGTTTCAGTGACTTCATTGGTTTGGGCTCCAGAGTGGTGCAGCGGTCTAAGGCACTGCATATCAGTAGGCGTCACTACAGTCCCAAACTGGCTGTGATTGGGAGTCCCATAGCACGCACAATTGGCCGAGCTACGTCTGGCTTTGCCCGGGGTAGGCCGCCATTGTAAATAAGAATTTGTTCTTAAATGACTTGCCTAATTAAATAAAGGTTACATTTAAAACTTTAAAAAATAAATAGTTGTGGTTGCTAACGCATATAGGGTTGACTCATCAGCGTACATGGACACACAGGCTTTGTTTAATGCAGGTCATTGGTAAAAATAGAATGAAAGAAATGGGGCTGAGTAGTATTTTTTGCACATGGTTACAATAAAATGTATGTGCTTTTATTGAGATGTGAAATGTTGCGATAAAGGGTGTTTGTTGCACGTTATATAAAAGTAGGCTATAACTAAACTGTAATTTAAACTTTTGTTATGCCAACTATCCAATAGTCACAAGTCCTAGATCTTGAGAGATCCAGTATATCACGCGAGTAGAAATTCAGCGTATTCTATATTCCAATTGAACAATAAATATATCGTTAAATCATCTCTTCTAAATAGCCTTCTTTCCAAATCCTCACTGAGGTAAAATTAAACCAATCGACATATCGAATTTCCAATTAAGTACAGTAGACCTAGCCTAGTACAATGTTTATGAGCTACATTTTAAACAAATCAAACAGTGCGATTCTTTTTTTATTTTTCCTTTATTTAACTTGGCAAATAAGAACAAATTCTTATTTACAATGACGGCCTACACCCGCCAAACCCTCCCCTAACCCGGACGACACTGAGCCAATAGTGCGCCGCCCTTTAGGACTCCCAATCACGTGAAACAGCCCGGGATCGAACCAGCGTCTGTAGTGACGCCTCTAGCAGTGAGATGCCTAGCCTTAGATCGCTGCGCCACTAGGGAGCCTTGTTAAAGAGAAGAGAGAAGCTTTCATTTTCATTCAAATAGCCTATCGTTTGCATTTCCAATGATTTCACTTATAATTTGATAGCCTAAAATGGTGCAAAACTGGGGTGTTACAATAAAAACGCCTAAGATTTCTCACTTATTATTTGCTAAACTGTTTGACTAATCATATGGAGCATATTGATAATAAGCCTAGCACTATTATCAATATTATCCTGAATTTAACAAATATCCTCATTTAAACATGAGCAAAGATGAATGCATAACATATTTCTCACCAACTCAAATAAAATAATGCGCAATAAACAAATGTACACCACATCCCAAATTGCCATGTGAAAATACTATGGGTTAATCTACAATTAAAATCAGTGAAATCTGAGGAGTATTTGTTAGTCCCGCTTCGTGGTAATTTCAGTGGCCCCAGCGTTTTTTTCTTTTAAGACTTAGCACAAATGAACGATTATGGTTACCATTGCAGAATTATAAACAAAAACTAATATGATAAAAACCTAGTAGCAAAGTCGCACACATTTGCTATAGGACTACCTGGTCACACCCATCTCTTCCTTTCAGATTTCACATAACTGAGTAAAATGTCCAGATTTCCTGAAATAATATTTTGAAGAGTTTTCACCATTGTCTCAGTGGTTATGGTGATATTTAACAACCCAAGGTATTTGATAAGACACAGATAGTATTCACTTAAATTCCATTCTGTAAAATCCACAGTGTTTGCATAGACATTTAAATGACACATCTTTCTACCAAGAACCATGCAATACCTAAGTCACAATATGCACCATTGCTTCCATATTTTCACAATAAGGCCTCACTCCATTTCTCTTCTCACCATTTCACCTCAATCAATTATCAGAACCTCAGTCCTAACATAGAAATTAATTTCATTTTGAGGATGTAAAAAAAAATGAAGAAATGTATACAGTATATGGAGAGTATTTGGGGAACAACTTATGCAAAGTTTGCCAGGAAAGCTCGTTTGCTCTCCCTCGCTCGTGGTTTTTGGCACTATGGAAGGACCAGTGACATCCCTGCTCCCTAACGCCTTTGTCCGTGTTGGGGGACTTTACGGGAGGGGTTGTAGATGGGGTGGGGGATGTCAGCCCGCTGGATCAGTGGGGCTGGGGTGGAAGTGACAAACAGGCTCTGGAGAGCCTTGGGGCCAGAGGACATGGGGGGTGCAGTGGAGCCATCCAGGCATGAGCTGGGAGAGATTTGACACTGTGGCCCAGGCCCTGGACTCTGCATGGGATGAGCTCATACCGCACTGACGAGCACCACTGACAGAGAGAGAGAGAGAGAGAGAAAGGTAGAGAAAATCAATACTATGCCCTCAAAATAATAAACATGATTATCCATAAGTACAATCTACAATTTGAGATCAGTGGCGGTATGGTAATGACGCAATAAAGTGAGGACAAGAGCTGCAGCATGGATGCTCAGTGGTTGAGCCCACTTGTCCATGGAATACGCTGGGTACTGTTGGTCCTCCTCAGGTCCCCTGGCACCTGGCAGACCATCTCTATGACCGGATCCTCAGGGGTGTATTACTGTAGGCAGGCAGACTCAGTTTGAGCGTGCCCCTGGGGGCCCCTGCCCAGACTGGTAACTTTGAGACAATGCAGTGCCCATATTTGTGCGGGGCGGCAAGTAGACTAGTGGTTAGAGCATTGGGGCAGTAACCGAAAGGTTGCTAGATCGAATCCCCGAGCTGACAAGGTAACTGTTCCTAGGCCGTCTTTGTAAATAAGAATTTGTTCTTTAACTGACTTGCCTTGTTAAATAAATGTTAAATTATGCACCAAGGTGTCTGGTTGAACTACTGGCACACAGCACCGACACCAATGCATGCCACCAGAGGTCTCTTCACAGTCCAGAAGAGACAATGGGAGGCTCACAGTACTACATAGAGCCAAGACTACATGGAACTCATGCAAGCAGTAAAATTAGATAAAAAAATACACCTTATGGAACAGCGGGGACTGTGAAGAGACAAACACAGGCATAGACACATGCATACACACACGATAACATACACACTATATACACACGTGGACATGGATTTTGAGTTGTAGATTTGCTGGACCCCAGGAAGAGTAACTGCCTTGGCAGCAGCTAATGGGGATCCATAATAAATGCAAATATCCCATATTAGGACAAATATGGAGGACACAATTCCCTGATAGGGAAACAATAAACTAAACGGACCAGTTAAATCTCTACGAAGCTGTAGCCTAACCTTATTGGCTCGTTCATGTATTTATAGGGGCAGGTCATTCTGCTCGTGGCGGGGGGGGGGGGGGGGGGGGGGGGATGGCGTCAGGATTGGGGTGTCCCCCCCTGCAGCAGCTGATAGACTTGGTCCCGTTGGAGCAGTTCACTCACCCTCTCCGCCTCCTCAGAGAGGTGCTGCACTGTAGGGCAGTAAGCAGGGGGAGTAAGTAGGTTGCAGGAAGCAGGGGGAGCAAGGTCAAGAGCTGGAGAGACACAATTCACACCATATAGTAAGGAAACATTTCATCACAATGTATAATCATTTTTCAGTATTTAATGAGATGTTAACGTAGATGTGTTAAATGGCCATCTTATGGTGTGGTAGTTGGACATGTATGTAAGTTGTTCAGTGGGAAAGAAGTTTGGCTCCCTCCTGTGGCCGCTGAAAGGCCCTGCAACTACAAGTAAGATTGCCACTCCCAATGATGCCATGAGACTGACTTCCCTCTATGATTGAGGACAGCTAGGCTTCTGTAGGTAATAATACATAGAAAACCATAGGTAACATGTCACAGATCTAGCAATGATACAGGACCCCCCCCCACCCCCCCACCCCCCACGTACATACAAAACTGATGGCAGGGTGATGTGACTCACAGTAACCTGTTGGGAGTTGGTCTGTTGGGTTCGTACTCTGTGTGGGTTGGCCTCTCCTCCAGATTCCACCAGGAAGTCTCATCTACAGTTCCCATTTTGCTCCCTCTCCTTCTGAACCTGCTTCAGACGTAGCACCTGCAGCTGCTGCCTAAGTACACAGTCACACACAGAAATAAATTGTACATGAAACAACGAAAAAAGTGAATATAAACTAAGATTTTGTATTTTCTGTTTGAGTGTTTTCATGGTATTGTCTACAAGTCTGTATGTGAGTGTGTGTGTGTGTCTGTGTGTGTGTGAAAATGTTTGCCTGCCTCAACATGGGATGTCTATGTGGCACACTCCTCCCTGGTCTTGGAGGTGGCAGTCTCTTGAAACAGGGCGCTGCTGTGTTTGAAGTACTTCTCTCCACCCTCGCGGGAATAGATCCTGCGGAAGCCACCTGGGTGTTTGTCCTCGTCCATCTGAACTTGCTACACACTGGCTGCCTCGGACTGACACATCTCCTCACAACACAAAAATGACCTCAACTGACCACAACTGAATGAATGGATTGAATGCATAAAAAAAAATACATACCGGATTGAGTTTGGTCCAAATCACTTTGTTTGTTACATGTCTATAACCATGATAATTCATAATATGACCCATCATAGCTTGTTGTTACATGGTCAAACTGATCATACAAGCACATTGAAATTCCACAAAGACAAAGTTCCAAATGGTCTTCCTACCCATCACGTTGTTCTGATTGTACCGGGCCTCTCTGGACCAGTTCTGCAGCAGCCTCTCCTTCACCCTGCGCTTATCCTCCTCAGCGATCTTATGGCGGTCACGGGCAGACAGATTTAGAAGGACCAGGGTGTCATTACAGCAGGCCATCCTTCTAATCCCGGGCAAATCAGTGGGGAAACTGGGGGGGGTGGTTCACCTGCACACACACACCCATGAACATAATTGAGCATGATGAATATACCTAGTTTGCTTTCTAGCTTTAAAATAATATGCTAGCAAAATGCCTTAGCATAACACATTTCTTAGCTCAAAAGACACTTTAGGGATATAGGACCCATATCAATACGTCCTCCTAACCCAAGAAGAGGGCATCACCTCTAGCACCCAGGGCCTGTTGATGGTCTAGCAGCACATCAAAGCCCAGGATCTCAAAGCAGGCACTGCCAGCAGCGTGGTTAGGGGAACAGGTGTGGTAGTTGTGTTTGAGGACGGGGTGGGCAGAAACGAGCGTCTTAATAATCACGTCCTCAATGTCCAACCACATCTTCTCTGTGTCGTAACACATGGCCTCCAGGTGCGTGTTCAAGGTGGACAGCTTCCTGGAACGACAGGGAGGAGGGAACTGAGATGGAAGCATTGGCTTAGCAGTCACTTGTGGATGGGAATTCCCAATGAGATGAATTATACAAAGAAATGAAGGTAAAGTTAAATTCGAGAGGTATTTGAAGTAAAGGAACACCTGCTTAACATTTGCTGCCAGTGTCGTCATCACGGACAAAGTTCTCACTGGGCTTGTTGGATGGCATAGCTTGTCAGATGCATGCAAACATCATCCTTGTAGAAATAGAAAGTAGTGCAGAAGCGAGCCAGCCCATCGTTGTACAGGAAGATGCCGCCAAACCAGTCATGCTGGAGGATGTTGCAGGCAGCAGAACGTTCTCCACGGTGTCTCCAGACTCTGTCACGTCTGTCACATGTGCTCATGTGCTCAGTGTGAACCTGCTTTCATCTGTGAAGAGCACAGGGCGCCAGTGGTGAATTTGCCAATATTGGTGTTCTCTGGCAAATGCCAAACGTCCTGCACGGTGTTGGGCTGTAAGCACAACCCCCACCTGTGGACGTCGGGCCCTCATTCCACCCTCATGGAGTCTGTTTCTGACCGTTTGAGCAGACACATGCACATTTGTGGCCTGCTGGAGGTCATTTTGCAGGGCTCTGGCAGTGCTCCTCCTGCTCCTTCTTGCACAAAGGCAGAGGTAGCGGTCCTGCTGCTGGGTTGTTGCCCTCCTACGGCCTCCTCCACGTCTCCTGATGTACTGGCCTGTCTCCTGGTAGCGCCTCCATGCTCTGGACACTACGCTGACAGACACAGCAAACCTTCTTGCCACAGCTCGCATTGATGTGCCATCCTGGATGAGCTGCACTACCTGAGCCACTTGTGTGGGTTGTAGACTCCGTCTCATGCTACCACTAGAGTGAGAGCACCGCCCGCATTCAAAAGTGACCAAAACATCAGCCAGGAAGCATAGGAACTGAGAAGTGGTCTGTGGTCACCACCTGCAGAATCACTCCTTTATTGGGGGTGTCTTGCTAATTGCCTATAATTTCCACCTTTTGTCTATTCCATTTGCACAACAGCATGTGAAATTTATTGTCAATCAGTGTTGCTTCCTAAGTGGACAGTTTGATTTCACAGAAGTGTGATTGACTTGGAGTTACATTGTGTTGTTTAAGTGTTCCCTTTATTTTTTTGAGCAGTTTATATCTTTGTTAATCAAATTATTAACCTAACAATAAAAATCCTTATTATTTTATAAGAAATGTAAGGTCTTTTTACATATTGCAATAAAGTTGACAAAAGTAGAAGCTCGTCTTTTATTTGTAGGTATTTTCACATGGTAATGAGTAACACGTAATTATATAGAAATTGCTCATAGGTAACTATAAAGTTACACTTCACTTTAAATAGCTAAATCCTGTGTAAGAACTAGCGACAACCTTGTATTTATGCAGATATTACAGATATGTACTCTGCGATGTATTAGTGTGTTTATTTTCTCACTTGGATGGCACTTTCAGAAGCTGACGATTAGATTATCGGAATGGGTAACATACTTTGTAGGTACACAATAATTACAAAGTAAGTACACCTCAAGATACACAGGATTTAGCTAATTCAAATGAAGTGTAACACCTAGTAATTACATTGTACTTATGCAGATATTACATGTACTCTGTGGTGTACTAGTCTGTTTATTCTTAAACTTGGATGGCGCTTCCGGAAGCTTTAAAATTAGGGTCAGGATGGGTAACATACAATATAAGTACACATTAATTACAAGTAAGCACCCCCAGCATACACTTCATTTGGCTTCAGTAGGCTTGATTACCAACAACAACGAGACGGCCTACAGGGAGGAGGTGAGGGCCTTCGGAGTGTGGTGTCAGGAAAATAACCTCACACTCAACGTCAACAAAACAAAGGAGATGATCGTGGACTTCAGGAAACAACAAAGGGAGCACCCCCCTATCCACATCGACGGGACAGTAGTGGAGAGGGTAGAAAGTTTTAAGTTCCTCGGCGTACACATCACTGACAAACTGAAATGGTCCAACCACACAGTCAGCGTGGTGAAGAAGGCGCAGCAGCGCCTCTTCAACCTCAGGAGGCTGAAGAAATTTGGCTTGTCACCAAAAACACTCACAAACTTTTACAGATGCACAATCGAGAGCATCCTGTCGGGCTGTATCACCGCCTGGTACGGCAACTGCGCCGCCCATAACCGTAAGGCTCTCCAGAGGGTAGTGAGGTCTGCACAACGCATCACCGGGGGCAAACTACCTGCCCTCCAGGACACCTCCACCACCCGATGTCACCGACATTAAGGACAACAACCACCCGAGCCACGGCCTGTTCACCCCGCTATCATCCAGAAGGCGAAGTCAGTACAGGTGCATCAAAGCAAGGACCGAGAGACTGAAAAACAGCTTCTATCTCAAGGCCATCAGAAGGTTAAACAGCCATCACTAACATTGAGTGGCTGCTGCCAACATACTGACTCAACTCCAGCCACTTTAATAATGGAAAAATTGATGTAACAAATGTATCACTAGCCACTTTAAACAATGCCACTTTTATATGTTTACATACCCTACATTACTCATCTCATATGTATATACTGTACTCTATATCATCTACTGCATCTTGCCTATGCCGTTCTATACCATCACTCATTCATATATTTGTTTTATGTACATATTCTTATTCATTCCTTTACACTTGTGTGTATAAGGTAATTGTTGTGAAATTGTTAGGTTAGATTACTCGTTGGATATTACTGCATTGTCGGAACTAGAAGCACAAGCATTTCGCTACACTCGCATTAACATCTGCTAACCATGTGTATGTGACAAATAACATTTGATTTGATTTTAATTAGCTAAATTCTGTGTACACCCAGTAATTACATTGTACTTGTGCAGATATTAAATGTACTCTGTGGTGTACTTGTGTGTTTATCCTCTCACTTGGATGGCAAGGAGGTTCAGGTTGTCATAATGGCCAACGTACACATTAATTATAATTATCAAACCCTTGACTACTTGAATCAGGTTTGCTAGATTCAAGTAGTTGTGACACGTCTGCCCGAGGAGAGTTTTGAAAAAGGATTTAGGTCAGTTTGCTCCATCTAGGAGGCGAGGTTGACACTGACGTCCAGTTCACTGAGACTCAAACACTACTGCAGGATCATACGGAGGTTCAGGTTGCTGAGCAAACAGCATTAATGCAAGTAAAATATTGCATTATTTAATCACAATTCTTCAAAACTCTCCTCGGGCAGACTATTTTGAAACATTTTCAAAACAGGAGGCATTTAGCCTACCCACCAGGGTGTACAGACTATCTTTGAATGAAGCAGCACAGGCCAACAAGGTTCTGATCAAATAAAATGGGTCAGAAAGAAACTTCACCCGGATACATGCACTTGATAAAAATACATGCACTTGATAAAAAGCAATATTGTGCTGCTCTGTTTGTTGATTTATCAAAGGCATTTGATTCAGTTGACCATGAATTGTTGCTAGCTAGACTCAGTATCACTGGTCTAAGTGAAGGGGCAGTAAATTGGTTTAGGAACTATCTTTCTGACAGAACACAAAGTGCATGTGCTGACAATCACAAGTCTAGCTTTCTTAAGATTAATAGAGGTGTGTCCCAGGGTTCCATTTTAGCTACCGTGTTGTTCTCAATTTTTATTAATGATTTGGTTAATGGGATGCAACCAGCAAAGTTGCACCTATATGCTGATGACAGTCTGTATATACAGTTGAAGTTTACATACACTTAGGTTGGAGTCATTAAAACTCGTTTTTCAACCACTCCACAAATTTCTTGTTAACAAATTATAGTTTTGGCAAGTCAGTTTAAGACATCTACCTTGTGCATGACAAGTAATTTTTCCAATAATTGTTTACAGACAGATTATTTCAATTTATCACAATTCCAGTGTGCCAGAAGTTTACATACACTAAGTTGACTGTACCTTTAAACAGCTTGGAAAATTCCAGAAAATGATGTCATGGCTTTAGAATCTTCTGATCTTTCCTCCAGAATCTTCACAAGGTCCTTTGATGTTGTTCTGGGATTGATTTTGTCAGAAGGTGAGTGTAGCTGGTGCATGAGGTCAGGCGCAGGAGAGCAAAATGAGTGAGCAACCTACTTTACTCAACAACAAAAAAGGCACAAGGTAAACAAATACACTTGACCAATAACCAACAGTAAATATTACTCACGGGTGACCACAAAACCTGTCGAAAAACCAGCCATCATAACCGAACTGAACATAGAAATAATCACGCACAACAAACATGGGGGAAACAGAGGGTTAAATACATGAACATGTAATTGGATAATGAAAACCAGGTGTGTAGAAAATAAAGACAAAACCAATGGAAAATGAAAGATGGATCAGCGATGGCTAGAAGACCGGTGACGTCGACCGCCGAACGCCGCCCGAACAAGGAGAGGGACCGACCTCAGGCGGAAGTCGTGACAGATTTGCACTTGTCGCACCAAAGTATGTTCATCTCCAGGAGACAGAACGCATCTCCTTCCTGAGCGGTATGACGGCTGCGTGGTCCCATGGTGTTTATACTTGCGTACTATTGTTTGTACAGATGAACGTGGTACCTTCAGGCATTTGGAAATTGCTCCCAAGGATGAACCAGACTTGTGGAGGTCTACAATTATTTTTCTGAGGTGTTGGCTGATTTCTTTTGATTTTCCCATGATGTCAAGCAAAGAGGCACTGAGTTTGAAGGTAGGCCTTGAAATACATCAACAGGTACACCTCCAATTGACTCAAATGATGTTAATTAGCCTATCAGAAGCTTCTAATGCCATGACATAATTTTCAGGAATTTCCAAGCTGTTTTTAAAGGCAGTCAACTTAGTGTATGTAAACTTCTGATCCACTGGAATTATGATACAGTGAAATAATCTGTCTGGAAACAATTGTTGGAAAATTGACTTGTGTCATGCACAAAGTAGACGTCCTAACCGACTTGCCAAAACTATAGTTTGTTAACAAGAAATTTGTGGAGTGGTTGAAAAACGAGTTTTAATGACTCCAACCTAAGTGTATGTAAACTTCCGACTTCAACTGTATCTATATCCACAGTAAAACGAATCCTATGTCGACATAACCTGAAAGGCCGCTCAGCAAGAAAGAAGCCACTGCTCCAAAACCGCCATAAAAAAGCCAGACTACAGTTTGCAACTGCACATGGGGACAAAGATCGTACTTTTTGGAGAAATGTACACTGGTCTGATGAAACAAAAATAGAACTGTTTGGCCATAATGACCAACGTTATGTTTGGAGGAAAAAGGGGGAGGCTTGCAAGCCGAAGAACACCATCCCAACCGTGAAGCACGGGGGTGGCAGCATCATGTTGTGGGTTGCTTTGCTGCTGGAGGGACTGGTGCACTTCACAAAATAGATGTTATCATGAGGAAGGGAAATTATGTAGATATATTGAAGCAACATCTCAAGACATCAGTCAGGAAGTTAGAGCTTGGTCGCAAATGGGTCTTCCAAATGGACAATGACACCAAGCATACTTCCAAAGTTGTGGCAAAATGGCTTAAGGACAACAAAGTCAAGGTATTGGAGTGGACATAACAAAGCCCTGACCTTAATCCTTTAGAAAATTTGTGGACAGAACTGAAAAAGCATGTGCGAGCAAGGAGGCCTACAAACCTGACTCAGTTACACCAGCTCTGTCAGGAAGAATGGGCCAAAATTCACCCAACTTATTGTGGGAAGCTTGTGGAAGGCTACCCAAAACGTTTGTTAAACAATTTAAAGGCAATGCTACCAAATACTAATTGAGTGTATGTAAACTTCTGGCCCACTGGGAATGTGATGAAAGAAATAAAAGCTGAAATAAATCATTCTCTACTATTATTCTGACATTTCACATTCTTACAATAAAGTGGTGATCCTAACTGACCTAAGACAGGGAATTTTCACTACGATTAAATGTCAGGAATTGTGAAAAACTGAGTTCAAATGTATTTGGCTAAGGTGTATGTAAACTTCCGACTTCAGCTGTAGGTGCAACTTTATTAATGTGCTCCTTTTCTGGTTCAGGCTGTTGAAGAGCTCCAGACTGCTTTTCAGTCACTGCAGGCCTCCATTTATGGTCTCAAACTGGTCTAAATTCATGACTTATACAAGAGCACTCAGGCAGAGAAGGTTAGCATTGTCACATCTGGTGGCTTATTCCATTGAAATAGTGTTATCCTACAAATACCTAGGTATATGGTTGGATGACAAGTTGCCCTTAAAAGTTCATATGGATAATCTTGTGAGGAAGCTTAGATTGAAATTAAGTTTTTGTTTTCGTAATAAGGCTTGCTTCCCGCTTATGGCTAGAAAGAAGTTTGTTCAGGCCACTTTTCTCTCTGTAATTGATTATGGTGACTTGTTGTATATCCATGCAGCCTCCTCTGTCTTATAGACACTGGACTCTGTTATTCATGCATCCTTGCGCTTTATTACGAATGCCAAGTCACTCACCCACCATTGCACCTTATACCAAATGGTGGGTTGGACCTCACTTTATATGCGCAGAAAGCTACATTTCTATGTGTTCATCTACAATGCCCTTTTGGGTAAACTCCCTCTTTACCTCTGTAGTCTGGTCTCCTTCACCACCAGCAGTTACCATACCCGGTCTGCCAGGTGGTTGCTACTTAAAGTCCCCAGGACATTTACAGTATTAGGCAAGACTGCCTTCTCGTCTTGTGCACCAGAGGTATGGAATAGTCTACAATACATTCTTCATCTAGATATGTTAGTGCCACTGAATTAATTCACATTTTTGATGGGAGACCATTACAGAGGAGTGTAAAATGCCTATTTTAGGCTGGATCATGTTGAATTTTATTGTATTGTCTTATGTTTTAGTTCTGTAATGTATTGATTGTTTCTGTCTTCTTAGCCAGGTCTCCCTTGAAAAGGAGACTCTGGGTCTCAATGGGCTTATCCTGGTTAAATAAAGGTTAAATAAATAAATAAAATACATCAACCTCAAAATCAATAAACCACCATGAGAATAAATCCTTCCATAAATCCAATATGGTTCAGAGCAGTGAGAGAAAAAGCCATCACCGGCCTGCAACAGGTGCAAAGAGCATTTCAATGCACCATCCTGTGTCTAATACTACACTATCCTGGCTAGCATCAGAAAGGTTAGGGTTACGCAGTGTGTTTTAAGCTGGTTAATACATTGGGGAGCTGCTGTCTGTCCAACTAGGCTACACACGAGTCACACCTACAGTATCTGATACAGCGCCCAGCAGGAAATCTCCTCTTGTCCACTGAACCAAGGGAACCAGGGAAGCAGAAGGAGAGCAGTGGGCTAGTGTTACCGGAATAGCAGCACCAATGTGTTGCCAGTGATTATGTTATGGCATGGTATCTGCTTCTGCTATAGCAAAATTCTACCCAGTGTATGCCTTTTAAATTTCCATTGGTTGTCATCCTCTATGGCCCTTTTTTCATCTGCTATTGTTTGCCAATAGAAGGAAGCATCCTTGCACCTTCAATCACACCAGCTTGACCAAGACTTCGGGCAAACACAGGAGATTGTTCCATAATTGAACCAACACATCTATATGTAACACTGTTGTTCGTTGCCCCAGAAAACAACGGATTAACCGAGGAGAAGCCTGTTGGCTGCATGCTACATACACATATCTGAGTGAGCTAGGGATTTGGGATTTGGTGCAGGGATTTGAAAGTTGATCCTGATTATCCCCCATCCTGTTATCTATCCTGGGTGACAGTTTATTTTTTGCTTCAGCTGAATTGTCATTGATGAAAACAGAAACAGTCCAGCAACAAGGCTACCTGAACCCCTTTCCAATTGGATAGTGCTATATTGACTAGTGACATGCCGTTAACTGACATCAGCAATATCCACACAGTCACAGCATAAGACCAACCCTTTAATAACGGGGACAGGTCACTATCGCATTTTAAATGAGGGAAGAGGCTATCTCCAATTTCATATTGTGAAATCTCCCCATCTTAAAATAGGCATCCTAAAAAGATCAAAACGGGTTGTTGTAATAACCTCCATTTTCATGTGTAACGGAGCATAATACAATGTAACTGTTACAGACATATTGTTTTGGGTCTAGTGACATTTTTTATTCTTCAGGTCTATTTGATACAAGCGAACAAGATTGTGAAATCTTATTATGATTAGGCTAGTAATCTAGGTAACTGATCACTTTGAATATTTTTGTTCCATTGTCGAGATAAAAGGGAAAGTTAGTATAAGCCCTAGCTGACAGTAGACTGGCCTTTTAAACTCCAAAATCCACTTCTGATTGGCCAATCAGAAGAAACTACATTTCCCAAAGAGGCCTACGGTTGATGACGTTCGTGCACACTTGAAATGAATACCTGGAACAGTATTCTGAGTTGACGTCTGAGTTGCGACCTTTATATATACACAATCTATGGTTGCGACACCGCTGAGTTGAACAGGCAGTAGCAGTCCAAACTTCATGTAAGTTACATTTTTTTTTTGCTAAACTGCATAACACATGTGATCGTAATAATGACAGAATTGCGTTACCTTTCACATGAGTTTTCTTTCCTGTGTTTTATTTGTGGCATTGTATGGTTTATTATGGCTTGATCAAGCATAATAAAACAATAAAACAATCTCGAATAATCTATTGGGCTAGAAGTGTATGTTTGACAATAAAATAAAATCATTCTGTGTTAAATATGGTCTGGTGGGAAGCATAAACATTGCACAACCTATTTTAAAGGAAAGTGAAACTTAGTTTTGCAAACAACGCAATAGTGTTTGCAATTTCTATGCCTTATAATAAACAACCACCCATCGACACTGTGTGCTGCCAGAGAAGATACATAAGTGTTCAGTTGACAACATAAATAATGGTTTATGCAAGTTGCACCCGCTGTTAGTTTTTTTTTGCTCATGTTTGGCCTACGTGTTTTCTTTTTGTTATATTCTCAATTTCAGAACTCAGAATGGAGAGCTTCGAAACTGCAGCCAACATGGAATTGTCAACCAACTTTTCCCAGGTTGTGTTTCAGGAAATCCCCAACTCATATGTGTCAAATGTTGCCTTGACTTGCTGCTACACTCTGACAGCAGCAATCCAACCGAATCCCAGAGACTGGGTGGGGATATTCAAGGTGAGATTATAGACCAATTTGTCATGAATATTCATGAACAATGTTCCCGCTAAATTTTTCCTGGCATTGAGCAAATTTCATGTCTGCTGAGTGCAAACTTGAATGTTATGACAAATCTGTGTAATTTCCAGCATGTGCTTACTGTGAACACTGATGCTGTACCCACTTTAAATTAGTTTCAGACAGTGGGCAAGTAGGCTACTGTGGCTATTTGATCATAATGTAGGCCTACTAGAGTGGCCTATCAAAAAAAAACGAAGGAGAAAATACATCCCATAACATTTTAACATGGAAATAGCTGTTCTATTATTCAGCCTACAATAGCAGTCAAGGCGTGGTGTTCAATGTAGGCCTACATTCCATGAATTTTGAACAAAACATGCAGCGCTTGACATTACCCTGTTTATCCACTTGTCCTTCCAGACAAGGTGACTGAAAATGTGTTGTTTGATGCAGTGTTGGGTAGATTACTTTCTAAATGTAATCCGTTACTAGTTACCTGTCCAAAATTGTAATCGGTAACGTAACTTTTGGATGACCTAAACTCAGTAACGTAATCTGATTACATTCAGTTACTTTTAGATGACATAACCCATCGTTATCTACTACATATAATAATACGATTAAATTATATATTTACATTAAAAACCAATGTCTATCAGAATTAGTCATTTCAATAAATGTTATACCCCTTGATCTTCAAGAATAGGATTTGGAAATATGGAAGTATAGATTAGCCAAATTGTTTTATCTGAGCTTAACCCCAAAACAAAGGACTTATTAGCCAGCTCTACTCTGTTTATGATTTTGTTGTCATGGAGGACTGACTGGGCTCATTGATTCGAGTTGAAAAATGAATGCTGCACTCATGGAATGGCATGCTTTGAGCACTACTGAAAAGTGCTATTTACATGTGAAAAATGAATGCCATATGTTGCATTTGCTATAGGCCTATTGTTTACCTTTTTGTTGGTGACACTTTCATATCTTGATAATATGCAGCTGTTTAAAGGGCAAATCCACAAATGAAACAATAACAAAATGGATTGCCCCGCCTCTTTTTTTGATAAAAAGCTGAGGGAAGACCTGGGTAAATGGTAACCACTCTCAGATTAATAGACAGAGCTATTGATGCAAGGACTGGCCATCCACAATATCAAAAGGATTGTTTTAACCATGTTATGAGGCTATACAGTGTTTGTTTACGTTTACAGTGTTTACAAACATTAGAGTAAAACAAGCTTATATTTCGGGTTCTCATGGAGTGTGACAGTTTAACTAAACTCATGAGGCATTTATAAGTTATATTCTTTAAGAATCAATGGATATATAGATATATACAACATTTATATGTATATTTGTAAGTCCAAAAATGGATGTAGCAACTACAGATTGCCACTTTAAGTCTATCAAAAGTATGCAAGCTTGAGCATGTGTCCATTAGGCCTATGGGTTTATTTATTTTATCAGCATGAATTAGATTGAGCAATAAAAGCCCCACTTTCATTCCATAGGCTGGGATCCGCACTATGCAGCTGTTGCAAGAGCGCATTTTCACTGTCTGTCTACTGGTTTCAAAAACAATGATTGATATGCAGCTTAAACTTCTTGAATTCAACCATTATTGGGTTCAAATACACATTTAGATTTGTGAACAGCAATCCACAACAACCACAATCCATAAGGTGCAAATAGATAAATGAGAGAGCAGCAGTGTGATTCACATCAATGCGCTATGTAGATAACAATAATAAGTGATATCCGTATCGCCGTAGACTACACCACTGCTGTCATCCTTACCTCCAAGCGTTTATTCAAGTTGGATAATCTTTGGATGTTGACAGCAGTCGCACCATTGGAAGACATAGCTTGGACTGTAGCCTACAAAAGCCTATTCCTGCGCTTTTCCTGCCATCCATCAAACACATTTGGTGTGTCATCATAGTGGTCTCTGACTTGTGGTCAGACTCGCTCAGGTGGAACAAACTTAAACTTGCGCCTTTTTTCAAGGCTGATTTGAATGACATTGAGAAAACAGAGAAGTGTCAAATATTGTTTTTCACAAGGATCCTTTCTGAATTTAAAAGTAATCCTCGAAGTAATCTAGTTTTTCAAAAGTATCTGTAATCTGATTACGATATGTTTTCTTGTAACGGATTACAGTGACCTTTTTTTGTAATCCCTTACATGTAATCCTTTACTTCCCAACCCTGGAAACCACTTTACAAAATAAAATGCATTATTATTCCCATACCATTATTACAGAGAATCAGACAAATTATGCTACCTTCTATCTATTGGCTACTTATCTTATTCACACCTGTCTCAAAAAACAACACTGCCCCTTTAAGACAAAAAAAGCTCTTTACCAGACTTTCTTTTAGAAATGTACACGTAAAAACAACACTGCCCCTTTAAGACAAAAAAAGCTCTTTACCAGACTTTCTTTTAGAAATGTACACGTTTCTTTTAGGGAGCAAATCACTCCCCCATTGCTGACTACAAATGATCTATAACTGGGCTAATAACTAACTAGCAAAGGATATGTACAAATGTGCAGACGTGGCTACATGAAGCTCTCGCTTTGATCTCAAAACAAGCACATCTACTGACGACCGCTTATGCTGTAAATATAGTCCAGTTCAAAGTCAATGGCACAGATCCATATATGGCAATGGTCTATTTGCATATAGTACTACTGCAGCTCTGTTTGGTTATGCCATAACGGTCTGTGTAGAGTACAGCTGAGTCGTGAGTGTCAATGCAATAGAATCCTACTCCGATGCGTAGTTCGTTTTGTATACTAAGCCTTGCAAAGTTAGTTTTGTGTCGGTATGTTGCATCGAAAGTGGCTAATATTGCGTGGATTTGATCACAATTCCCACAGTTAAAGGGAAACGTTGATAGTGTTAACTAAGGGGGAAAACTCTAGAAAGTTGAGTGAAGTTCTTCTCTGCATCTGCTGATATTTCTTCTGCACAGCAGTCCCGGGGAGCTGCGCACCCACTCGCAGTTAAGAGGGAACATTGTTCATGTGTGATCGGTTCAATCTGAGATTATGATATAGTTTGTATTTCCACAAAGTAAATAACCTATATTACACAATAAATATCCAGTCTGGAATGTCTCTCTATATGTTGTCAGTCATAAATATGTTATAACTGGTGTATCATTGTGCAGGTGGGCTGGAGCACCACAAAGGATTATCACACATTTGTGTGGGTAGAACCATCATTGGATCTGATAGGACTGGAGACAGTCAGAAAACAAGTGCTTTTTACTGGTAAGACTATGTGTGGATTTTATCCTCAAACTTTTCAACTGACATGAACTTTGATATGAATTATTGTGATCAATTTATACTGAACAAAAATATAAAACGCAACATGCAACTATTATTTCAAAGATTTTACTGAGTTACAGTTCATATAAGGAAATGCATTAGGCCCTAATGTATGGATTTCACATGACTGGGAATACAGATATGCGTCTGTTGATCACAGATAGCTTTAGATTTTTTTTTTTTTTTTTTTAAAGAAGGTAGGGGCGTGGATCAGAATACCAGTCAGTATCTGGTGTGACCACCATTTGCCTAATACAGCGCGACACATCTCCTTCGCATAGAGTTGATCAGGCTGTTGATTGTGCCCTGTGGAATGTTGACCCTCTCCTCTTCAATGGCTGTGCAAAGTTGCTGGATATTGGCGGAGCCTGGAACACGCTGTCATACATGTCGTCATACACGTCGATCCAGAGCATCCCAAGTATGCTCAAATGGGTGACATTTCTGGTGAGTATGCAGGCCAAGGAAGAACTGGGATTATCATGCTAAAACATGAATGGCACAACAATGGGCCTCAGGATTTTGTCAAGGTATCTCTGTCAATTCAAATTGCGATCGATAAAATGCAATTGTGTTTATTGTCCGTAGTTTATGCCTGCCCATACCATAACCCCACCACCACGGGGCACTCTGTTCACAACGTTGACATCCCAGAAATGCTCACTAACAGGGATGTAAAACAGATTTGTGCACAACATTTTAGAGAAACAAGCTTTTCGTGCACATGGAACATTTCTGGGATCATTTATTTCAGCTTATGACCAACACTTTACATGTTGCATTTATATTTTTGTTCAGTGTGTAAGTTACTTCTTTTTTTTTTATATGATACCTGTAGGCCAATGTTAACTTTACATTTTTATTTGATATTAAAGTGATCAATATTATGCAGGGGATTACACTGACAATGATATTGTGATTCTGATAGCATACTACTTGCCAAAGGATGACTCAGCATTCTATCAGTTCTGCTATGTTGATAGCAATGGCCAAGTTAGAGGAGCCAGCACCCCCTTCTGCTTTAAAACCCCAGGGGAACAAAGCACAGACTGCAGCCTTGAAAATGACCTCTTGGTTATCATAACTCAGGTACAACACAATCCACCATATCTAACATTGATTGTGTTTTGAAGACCATGCTTGAAATACTTGTCTTACAAATGCAGCACACTCTGTTTGGCTTGCTTAGTGACTGGGTCAAGGTGAGGATGTTCCTCGCAAATTTATTTTGCTAAAATGATCCATAGGAGGTTATGTATGTACATGATTTGCATCTCTGAATCTAGGAAAAGGTAGAGCAACGTGAGAGGGAGAAAGAAGAGCTGGTCATGGAGTTGGGGCAACTGAAAGAACAAAATGAGACTCTGAGAAATGCTCTGAAAGAGCAACAGCAAGAGATTGATCACCTCAAGGTTTGTTTTCAAGTTATTTGTTCCAACAGCGGGTCATTTCTAGCCCCTAGTCATGTGTGAGAATAAAAATGTGAGGCAACAGAATTGTAACATTATTTCTGCAGCTGTCAAATGAGGAACTATACCAGGCAGATGGGAACACGGAGAATAAGCAGGAGAATGCAAGAAAGCATGAAGAACTGACACAGAACACTAAACTAATGGATGACTCACACAGAGGGCAGGAGGTAATATTTGGTCCATTTTGTGTCTTTAACACACTGATCACAAACCATCTGACAACTAAGAAACAACATATTGAAACATCAATGCTTTTGAACATAACTTGTCTTGGTGGAACTACACTGAGTTTACAAAACATTAGGAACACCTGCTCTTTCCATGACAGATTGACCAGGTGAATTCAGGTGAAAGCTACGATCCCTTATTGATTGTTAAATCCACTTCAAATCAGTGTGAAATGAAGGGGAGGAGACAGGTTAAAGGAGGGTTTTTAAGCCTTGAGACATGAATTGTGTATGTGTGCCATTTAGAGGGTGAATGGGTAAGACAAAAGATGTGCCTTTGAACGGAGTATGATAGTAGGTGCCAGGTGCACTGGTTTGAGTGTATCAAGAACTGCAACGCTGCTGGGTTTTTCACGCTCAAGTTTCCCGTGTGTATCAAGAATGGTCCATGCCTTGATTAATTGAGGCTATTCCGAGGGCAAAAGGGGGAGCAACTCAATATTAGAAAGGTGTTCCTAATGTTTTGTACACTCAGTGTATACTTTATGGATAGATGGAACTATCCAAACAAATTAAGAGGTTATGGACATGATTTAAGCATCTCTGAATCTAGGAACAGGTGGGAAAAAGTGAGAGGGAGAAAGAAGAGCTGACCATGGAGTTGGGGCAACTGAAAGAGCAAAATGAGACTCTGACATGTGCCCTAAAGGAGCTGCAGCAAGAGATTGATCACCTCAAGGTTTGTTTGCATGTCTTTTCTTTCCACAAGCAGTTGTACTTCTAGCCCCTAAATCAGGTTGAGAGGGTGATGAATTGTATATTGTGTCTGTAGGAATCCAAAAAGGAACTGGTACAGTTAGTGAGCAAACTGGAGCGGCAGCAACAGAATACTAGAGAGCATGAAGAACTGGCAAAGAATGCCAAATCATTGGATGAATCACAGAGAGGACAGGAGGTAACTGTTGCAAACCAATTTCCCATTTGTGATTACTAATACTTATTCTATTAATAGAGTGAATTTGTATCTGTGGTAACAAAATATCTGATCTGACAGCTGTAGGCTATGCATCTAAAAAAAACATCAATGCTTTTCATTGTAACAACCTCTTTTTCCACTTTCTCTGTATTCATGTCTTGTTTCTGTCTCCTTGTCTTGTTTCTAACTGTTTCTTTCCATGAATGGCTGCAGTCTCTGACCCCCATTCATGAAAAATATTTGGGGAATTTAGTGTCAAAACATGTGACAGCTGTATGTATACAATCAATATTTTTCAACGCTACTACTTGTTTTCCTCATTTTCAGTCTGCTGGTCGTGTATCTAACTTGCTATTTCTTTTCATGAATGGCTGCAGTCTCTGACCCCTATTTGTGAGAAATATGAAAGAGCGTTGATCAAGATCAAACAGCTAAAGAAAGAACGAGAGGTGTTAAGAGGAAAAGTTGAGGTCCAAAGTGTGGAGATCGCACAGTGAGTCATTCTTGTCTGGAGCAATCCATTCAATGCATGGCAACATAGTCTCCCCTACAGAACACCGCTCCAGTGATTTTAAAATCAAATATTCTCTCATGATATCATCTGGTTTTGCAATGTTTTGACAATTGTGTCACTTGATGTGGTTCCCTATGCTCCTGTGTATACAGGCTGAGCCCAAGGCTCAAAGAATCTGAGCGGGAGTCACACAGACTGAAGGCTCACATTCAGCTTTTACAGGTCTGCACAACCAGCAAAGTAATATAATGTGAACAAATGCCTGTAACCCACAGCGTTTTAAAATGCGAAACTCAGACAATCCAATCATAGATTTTCATTTCCAGGTGGATCTCCAGAGCAGTAAGAAAGAGAAGAAGTGTTCTGCCCTAAAGGAGCAACAGCAAGAGGTTGACCACCTTAAGGCTTGTTTCCAAGTTGTTTGTTCCAACAGATGTCTTCTTTCTAGCCCCTAAATCAGGTTGAGAGGGTGATGAATTGTATATTGTTTCTGTAGGAATCCAAAGAGGAACTGTTACAGGTAGTGAGCAAACTGGAGCGGCAGCAACAGAATACTAGAGAGCATGAAGAACTGGCACAGAATGCTAAATCAATGGATGAATCACAGAGAGGACAGGAGGTAGCTGTCGCAAACAACTTTCCCATTTTGGACTACTAAACTACCAGTACTACTACAGCTAATTGTCAGTAGTAGTAAAAAAAAACATCCAATCTGACAGCTATAGGCTATACAGCTGAATACCATCGCTGAATACCATCAATGCTTTTCAATGCAACAACCAACTTTTTCCACTTTCTCTGTCTTCTTGTCTTGTTTCTGTCTCCTTGTCTTGTTTCTAACTGTTTCTTTCCATGAATGGCTCCAGTCTCTGACCCCTATTCATGAAACATATTTGATGAATATAGTGTCAAAACATGTGACAGCTGTATGTATACCATAAATATATATTTATTTCAATAATACTTCTATTCTTCCCCCCCCCCACTTTCTCTGTCTCCCTGTCATGTATGTAACTTCCCATTTCTTTTCACAAATGACTGCAGTCTCTGACAACTATTTGTGAGAAATATGAACGAGCGTTGATCACGATCAAACAGCTGAAGAAGGAGCGAGAGGAGTTGAAAGGAAAGATTGAGGTCCAAAGTGTGGAAATTGCACAGTGAGTCATTCTTGTCTCGAGTTATTCATGGGGACATAGCTATCTAGTACAATACCTTTCCAGTCATATCATCACTTTTAGGATATTTCTTTACACTATGTGGTTCCACATGCCCCTGTGTCTGTGTAAATAGGCTGAGCCCAAGACTCAAAGAATCTGAGCAGGAGTCCCACAAACTGAAGGATCATATTCAGCTTCTACAGGTCAGCAAACTCCACAAAGTAATCAAATGTGAATGAATACCTGTAACGCAAACTCTTTGAATGAATTGGCCAACAAGTATTTCAATGTCAGAGTGCTTTCTTTTGATTGGAGAAAAACAATAATATAATCTCATGACCCTTTCCAGGTGGATCTCCAGAGCAGTGAGAAGGAGAAGCTTTCTGCAGCGCTGCACAGAGTGTGTGGTGTCACACATGATCTACAGGACCTGAAGACTGAGAACAAGGCATTACGTAGAAGCCTGTCAGAGCAGGAGCAGCAGCCACTGCAGATGGTGGACAGTGATTGGAAGGTGTGAGCAAGTTGCTAAAAGGACCATGTCCTTCCCCCTACAAACCATTGTGCAATGTAATTCTGTAGTATTGTGTGTCTACAGGAGCAATACCAAGCCCTTCTTGGTCAGCTGGAGGAGGCTCAGACACAGTTGCACAAGGAGTTGCAGGCTTCCAACAATACCCGCAAACGTGCAGAGCAAGCAGAAAGGGAACTGGAGGAGCTCAAGGAGTGCATGGAGAGCACGGCCATGACGTCTGATCAGACAAAGCAGGAGCGCAGCAAACTAGAGGTGCTTTGAGAATCTTACACTATTAAAGTTTCCAATCCAGCGACAATTTTTGCTAACCAATATGTTGTTTGTTCTATGAAGTTAGTTGACCCGTGAGAAGAAATGAACAGAGAACACACTAACCTTGTTCTCTTGGCTGATCACAAGTTGCCTGTTTTCTCCTCTCAGATGCAACTTTCAGAGTTAAACGAAATCATTGAGGAGAAAGAAAACATGGCAGAGATCGCTAAAGTAGAGAAAGAGGAGTTGTCCAGAGAGAATCAGGTGATTTCTATGAATTGTGCTACTATTTACTAGTCATTGAATTATTTACTTTACAATAAAATTAGGGACATTTGCTTACCTTGAGGTTTTTCCAATATATTCCGTCTGGCAGGATCTCAAAAGAGATATTGAAAGACTTCGCAAGGAATTTGATGACGTCCAGGCTGCTCCAGTGCCCATGCAGTATCCCAACCCTTATGGCTCTTCAACTGACCCTACCCCCAATAAGGAGCAGCAGCAAGAGGCTGACTCTCTCCACTTTGGGAACCCATATGAAACCCCAGGTAATCCCAATTGTCCAGCTATTGGGAAGCCTCACCTAAATATTCCTAAACGAACACCACTTGTGCCTCACGGACACACCTTGAAAAAAATAACACGTTCAATTATGACTGACATACGATTCTGTTTGCAGGCACGGCTACAAACCTGGAGGAAGAGGTATGTCAAGTCATTCCTATGGTACACATGGTATTAATACAGATTACAACAACATACACAAGTGATTTGGGATCGAAGGGTTGACTTCATACTGCTCTATCCACAATCATTTCTGTCCTACGGTACAGTTAACGCGATCCAGTCTAGATACAATATTATTACCACTTAAGACCTGTGCCTGTGTAACCAATGTGAAATGGCTAGCTAGTTAGCGGTGGTGCGCGCTAATAGCCTTTCAAACGGTGACGTCACTCGCCTTGAGACCTTGAAGTAGTGGCGGCTTTTGTGGAGCGATGGGTAACGATGCTTCGTGGGTGACTGTTGTTGATGTGTGCAGAGGGTCCCTGGTTCGCGCCCGGGTCGGGGCGAGGGGACGGACGTAAAGTTAAACTGTTACCTGTCCCATAGTTGTCCTTGGAGTGTCGTCACTGCCATGAGTCCTTCCCTGGCATCACCCAGGACGAGCTGGAGCTGCACGAACACAGCCACAGAGCGTGCCCCTTCTGCACCCTCATCTGTGACGGAATGGAGCAGGCTTTATATGAAGACCACGTCTACAGCCATGAGGTGTAGAGATGCTACTTCCTCACAAACCGGAGAGTTGTTTGTGAGTTGACTACTCATTCAAAAAATTTAAAAAGCTGATACTCTACTAATTATTTAGTAAGGGGGGAGGGCAAATAAATATGGGCTAACAACCAATCTAGGATATTATATAAATAACATGTTCATTACGGTAAATGTCCTCTTACCTGGTCAAATAAGTTAAGAATTAAATGTCTGGTAAATCCGTAGCTAATTTATTTAGCCTGAAATGTATCATACTATATCAGAGATTTGTTTGATGGCACTTCATTTTGGTCTTGGAGTAGAATTTTGCCTCCATTGCTGGGTGATAGGAATGTATTGCTTTGCTATTTAATGGTTTCCTATGTTTACTCCGTTATAATCTCTGCTGAACTGTTTACTTTGCGTAATTACACTATACTGACTTTCTGCCCTTAAACCTCCTGCAAATATGTATACATAACGTGTTGCATAATAGAGTCAAACAATTAATGGTCAAATGATGCCATCTGAAAATGAAATGGTTCAAATGGGATTCATGTGGGAAGCAACAAATAAAGTTGTCTTCACAGTTGTGTTGACATGGAAGTACACATTGTTTTGTATCATGAACTGCAATATGCAAAGAATTACTCTGTTTTAATAAAAGGTCATTGCATAGAATGAAACTGTATAACAAATCCATGATTGACAACTGCCACAGAAAACATAACATTTAACCTAGTTTTCATCACCACAATCACTGATGGGAAGCAAGATGTGTACCTACCCTTGAAGTTATATACACCCCACTACAATTCAGGACATTTGCAACAAGCACACATTGTTCATCAAAAAGTCCCCCCGACTTCCCAAAAATGCTATTTTTCTTAAGGCGTCATCTGATTGGCCTCTTCAGGTGTGACATCAAGGGAAGTCAGCTCCGAGAAGAGGGCTGGCAGCCAATACTGTGGCTCTCCAGAAGCTTGGGAATCCAACCATGCCAAGCCCTCTTTCAACAGGTGTTCCTAGAACAACAAGGAGTGTGTTAGGATGGTGGGTAAGGAGCCAGATACTTGCTAAAAGGTTGAACGTACATATCATTAGGATCATAAGAAAATCCATACATAAATTGTTAAGATAGTAAGAAAAGACGTGTGAAACATGAAATGTAAACGTACAAAACCTGTGTTACGACTATGAATGAACATTTACACTTTTCCAATTCTTACTTTACGTCTCCCTTTACTCGGTTAATCTTTTTTTTATGCGTACAAACTTTTGTCAGTAATATGGGCATCTGCAAAGGACATGAACTGAATGTAGCTCGTCAATCAAGCAACTCTAGCCCAGATGTTCGTTGCTTTGCAGCTTCAGGTTTCATTTATAAAATAAAAGTCTAGAGCTTCTTTTAGAACTGCATCCAATAATGACATACCAGTAGATTATGTGGTATAGGCTTGTGCCTTCAGCAAATTACTTGTGTGAGAATGATAAATATAAAGAAGAACCTTGTCTAGAATAACCGCCTGAGCTGCAAAATAGAATGTAAATATGATTTAGGCTAGGCCTATTCCGCTCTCTAAATATGCCATGCTGTTGTGTTATATAATTGCCATATAATTGCATAATACATATTTATAGCTGCGTGGCGGTATTGTGGTGATCATGTAACCTAATGAATCACACGTTTTCCCAGATTTTAAGAGCACGGGCTGTAGGCCTTATATTAGACATTTTGACTGTTGTATTAGTGAATTCCACTCGGTATGTAGGCTTGTTATAGCCATTTGCGTTGCTCACCCCAATCACACAGAGGCTATATCCATATCAATAAATAAGACAAAACAAAATATTGATTAATATAACCTGTCCTGAGTGTTAGTAGTTGCCATTCTCCAATAACACAGACCCCAAAGTGAATCAGGGGGAGAAAAATAGATTTATTTGAAGAGGACAAATCATAGATGTTATGCTGGGAGGTACAGTTGAAGTCGGAAGTTTACATACACCTTAGCCAGATACATTTAAACTCAGTTTTCCACAATTCCTGACATTTAATCCCAGTAAAAATTTCATGTCTTAGGTCAGTTAGGAGCATCACTCTATTTTAAGAATGTGAAATGTCAAAATAATAGTAGAGAGAATGATTTATTTCAGCTTTCATTTCTTTCATCACATTCCCAGTGGGTCAGAAGCTTACATACACTCAATTAGTTTTTGGTAGCATTGCCTTTAAATTGTTTAACTTGGGTCAAACATTTCAGGTAGCCTTCCACAAGCTTCCCACAATAAGTTGGGTGAATTTTGGCCCGTTCCTCCTGGCAGAGCTGGTGTACACGAGTCAGGTTTGCACACGCTTGATCAGTTCTGCACACAAATATTCTATAGGATTGAGGTCAGGGCTTTGTAATGTCCACTCCAATACCTTGACTTTGTTGTCCTTAAGCCATTTTGCCACAACTTTGGCAGTATGCTTGATGTCATTGTCCATTTGGAAGACCCATTTGTAACCAATCTTTAACTTCCTGACTGATGTCTTGAGATGTTGCTTCAAAATATCCACATAATTTTCCATCCTGATGATGCCATTTATTTTGTGAAGTGCACCAGTCCCTCCTGCAGCAAACCACCCCCACAACATGATGCTGCCACCCCCCTGCTTCACAGTTGAGATACTTTTGTATCTATATCTTCACAATGTCCTTTGCTGTTGTTCTGGGATTGATTTGCACTTTTCGCACCAAAGTACGTTCATCTCTAGGAGACAGAACGCGTCTCCTTCCTGATGGCTGCGTGGTCCCATGGTGTTTATACTTGCATACTATTGTTTGTACAGATGAACATGGTAGCTTCAGGCATTGGAAAATTGCTCCCAAGGATGAACCAGACTTGTGGAGGTCAACAATTTCTTTTCTGAGGTGTTGGCTGATTTCTTTTGATTTTCCCATGATGTCAAGCAAAGAGGCACTGAGTTTGAAGGTAGGCCTTGAAATACATCCACAGGTACACCTCAAATTTACTCAAATGATGTCAAGAAGCTTCTAAAGCCATGACATAATTTTCAGGAATTTTACAAGCTGTTTAAAGGCATTAAAGGCACAGTCAACTTAGTGTATATAAACTTCTGACCCACTGGAATTGTGATACAGTGAATTATAAGTGAAATAATCTTTCTGTAAACAATTGTTGGAAAATTGACTTGTGTCGTACACAAAGTAGATGTCCTAACCGACTTGCCAAAACTATAGTTTGTTAACAAGAAATGTGTGGAGTGGTTTAAAAACTAGTTTTAATGACTCCAAACTAAGTGTATGTAAACTTCTGACTTCAACTGTAGATGGTAGATGTTCATTCCCCCTGTCCTCAGCTTTTCTCCACAGAACAAAGAAGCAGGATGCCACTTATAACCCCACACCCTAGCCTGGGGTTGACCGATCAGAAGTCCTTGCAGTACAACTGGGCCAATGGCCAAATAACAAGTATCCTGCTCCAGACTCAATGTACAGACCGATGAAAACGTGGCACACATTTATACATTTTTTCACCTTTATTTAACCAGGTAGGCAAGTTGACAACAAGTTCTCATTTACAATTGCGACCTGGCCAAGATAAAGCAAAGCAGTTCGACACATACAACAACACAGAGTTACACATGGAGTAAAACAAACATACAGTCAATAATACAGTAGAAAAATAAGTCTATATAGAATGTGAGCAAATGAGGTGAGATAAGGGAGGTAAAGGCAAAAAAAAGGCCATGGTGGCGAAGTAAATACAATATAGCAAGTAAAACACTGGAATGGTAGATTTGCAGTGGACGAATGTGCAAAGTAGAGATATAAATAATGGTTTGCAAAGGAGCAAAATAAATAAATAAATACAGTAGGGGGAGAGGTAGTTGTTTGGGCAAATTATAGATCGGCTATGTACAGGTGCAGTAATCTATTAGCTGCTCTGACAGCTGGTGCTTAAAGCTAGTGAGGGAGATAAGTGTTTCCAGTTTCAGAGATTTTTGTAGTTCATTCCAGTCATTGGCAGCAGAGAACTGGAAGGAGAGGCGGCCAAAGGAAGAATTGGTTTTGGGGGTGACCAGAGCGATATACCTGCTGGAGCGCGTGCTACAGGTGGGTGCTGCTATGGTGACCAGCGAGCTGAGATAAGGGGGGGACTTTACCTAGCAGGGTCTTGTAGATGACCTGGAGCCAGTGGGTTTGGCGACGAGTATGAAGCGAGGGCCAGCCAACGAGAGTGTACAGGTCACAGTGGTGGGTAGTATATGGGGCTTTGGTGACAAAACGGATGGCACTGTGATAGACTGCATCCAATTTATTGAGTAGGGTATCGGAGGCTATTTTGTAAATGACATCGCCGAAGTCGAGGATGAGTGAAGGATGCTTTGTTGCGAAATAGGAAGCCAATTCTAGATTTAACTTTGGATTGGAGATGTTTGATGTGAGTATGGAAGGAGAGTTTACAGTCTAACCAGACACCTAGGTATTTGTAGTTGTCCACATATTCTAAGTCAGAACCATTCAGAGTAGAGATGTTGGACTGGCGGGCAGGTGCAGGCAGCGATCGGTTGAAGAGCATGCATTTAGTTTTACTTGCATTTAAGAGCAATTGGAGGCCACGGAAGGAGAGTTGTATGGCATTGAAGCTCGTCTGGAGGGTTGTTAACACAGTGTCCAAAGAAGGGCCAGACGTATACCGAATGGTGTCGTCTGCGTAGAGGTGGATCAGAGACTCACAAGCAACAAGAGCGACATCATTGATGTATACAGAGAAGAGAGTCGGTCCAAGAATTGAACCCTGTGGCACCCCCATAGAGACTGCCAGAGGCCCGGACAACAGGACCTCCGATTTGACACACTGAACTCTATCAGAGAAGTAGTTGGTGAACCAGGCGAGGCAATCATTTGAGAAACCAAGGCTATCGAGTCTGCCGATGAAGATGTGGTGATTGACAGAGTCGGTCAATGAATACGCCTGCACAGTATTTTTCTTATCGATGGCGGTTAGGATATCGTTTAGGACCTTGAGCGTGTCTGAGGTGCACCCATGACCAGCTCTGAAATGAGATTGCATAGCGGAGAAGGTATGGTGGGATTCGAAATGGTCGGTAATCTGTTTGTTGACTTGGATTTCGAAGACCTTAGAACGGCAGGGAAGGATAGATATAGGTCTGTAGCAGTTTGGGTCAAGAGTGTCCCCCCCCCCCTTTGAAGAGGGGGATGACCGCAGCTGCTTTCCAATCTTTGGGAATCTCAGACGACACGAAAGAGAGTTTGAACAGGCTAGTAATAGGGGTTGCAACAATTTCAGCAGATAATTTTAAAAAGGGTCCAGATTGTCTAGCCCGGTTGATTTGTAGGGGTCCAGATTTTTCAGCTCTTTCAGAACATCAGCTGACTGGATTTGGGAGAAGGAGAAATGGGGAAGGCTTGGGCGAGTTGCTGTGGGGGGTGCAGTGCTGTTGACCGGGGTAGGGGTAGCCAGGTGGAAAGCATGGCCAGCAGTAGAAAAATGCTTAGTGAAATTCTCAATTATAGTGGATTTGTCGGTGGTGACAGTGTTTCCTGTCCTCAGCGCAGTGTGCAGCTGGGAGGAGGTGTTCTTATTCTCCATGGACTTTACAGTGTCCCAGAACTCTTTTGAGTTTGTGTTGCAGGAAGCTAGCCTTGGCTTTTCTAATTGCCTGTGTATATTGGTTTCTAGCTTCCCTGAAAAGTTGCATATCACGGGGGCTGTTCGATGCTAATGCAGAACGCCATAGGATGTTTTTGTGTTGGTTAAGGGCAGTCAGGTCTGGAGAGAACCAAGGGCTATATCTGTTCCTGATTCTACATTTCTTGAATGGGGCATGCTTATTTAAGATGGTGAGGAAGGCATTCAAAAAAAATAACCAGGCATCCTCTACTGACGGAATAAGGTCAATATCATTCCAGGATACCCCGGCCAGGTCGATTAGAAAAGCATGCTCGCTGAAGTGTTTCAGGGAGCGTTTGACAGTGATGAGTGGAGGTCGTTTGACCGCTGACCCATTACGGATGTAGGCAATGAGGCAGTGATCGCTGAGATCTTGGTTGAAAACAGCAGAGGTGTATTTAGAGGGCAAGTTGGTTAGGATGATATCTATAAGGGTGCCCGTGTTTACGGCTTTGGGGTGGTACCTGGTAGGTTCATTGATAATTTGTGTGAGATTGAGGGCATCAAGCTTAGATTGTAGGATGGCTGGGGTGTTAAGCATGTTCCAGTTTAGGTCGCCTAGCAGCACGAGCTCTGAAGATAGATGGGGGGCAATCAGTTCACATATGGTGTCCAGAGCACAGCTGGGGGCAGAGGGTGGTCTATAGCAGGCGGCAACGGTGAGAGACTTGTTTTTAGAGAGGTGGATTTTTAAAAGTAGAAGTTCAAATTGCTTGGGTACAGACCTGAATAGTAGGACAGAACTCTGCAGGCTTTCTTTGCAGTAGATTGCAACACCGCCCCCTTTGGCCGTTTATCTTGTCTGAAAATGTTGTAGTTAGGAATGGAGATTTCAGAATTTTTGGTGGTCTTCCTAAGCCAGGATTCAGACACGGCTAGAACATCCAGGTTGGCAGAGTGTGCTAAAGCAGTGAATAAAACAAACTTAGGGAGGAGGCTTCTATTGTTAACATGCATGAAACCAAGGCTATTACAGTTACAGAAGTCATCAAAAGAGAGCGCCTGGGGAATAGGAGTAGAGCTAGGCACTGCAGGGCCTGGATTCACCTCTACATCACCAGAAGAACAGAGGAGTAAGATAAGGGTACGGCTAAAAGCTATGAGAATTGGTCGTCTAGAACATCCGGAACTTTGCACCTCCTTCAGGGTTATCTCCGATTAATGCCCTCCTTGCCTGGTCCATGAGTTTCATTATAACTGGTAGATACTACTGGTTATGATTGCAGACAGAACCCAGAGAATGGGACGGTGCAATATTGAATTAGTCATATTTTGATAAGGTGCATGCATGGGGATGTCCACGTCACCCAGAGATATGTCCATGCTGTAGAGATACACCTAGCGGACTGAAACTTCACTGTTGTAGGCAAAGTACAGCTAGTGCTATCTAGACTTGCTCTGGCAAAAAAATCCATTACATTAGCTACCTAAATGTGAAGTAAACTCAACTGACGAGTAATAGAGAATGGAGACTTTTAACTTGAAAACATGTGTTATGCTTGTTCGGGTAGCACTCCTCACAGGCCGTTTGGTGTACGTTTTTTTTGTTGGCGAGATAAAACTGCCAAAACTCTGAAAGCTCTTATTGTACGTCAGAATTGCAACACAATATTTGTTCAAGCCTAAAATGTTAGTCCGTAATCGTAACATGGTGTTTTTATGTTCACAGATTAATTTTCACATGTACGTTCACTTTTACGCATGGCTTTTCTTACAATCCTAACGATACGTACGTTCAACCTTTTGGCAAGTATCTGGCTCCATAGGTGGGGAGCGAAAACAAAAATCAAGAACCATGGTTCTATGGTCCTTTGTCAATCCTAATTAGTGTGTAGCTAACAATTTCCTTCTGTAAAATATCCTCCTCCCAGTGTTGTGTTCGAGACCACATAAACCAGAGCAAATCGAGACCGAGTCAAGACCAAGACCCGGGAGGGCAGCGAGACCAAGTCAAGACCAGAAAAATGTGAGTCCAATTCAAGACAATGGTTGTAATTGTGTCAAATCGCCACCATAATAAGAGTTCAAAATGTGTTCATATTTCAGAAGTACATATGGATTCTTTAGAAACTGAGTGGTGAAAAAATGCATGCCGATAACTGAATTCAGTTGCATAACTGAATACATTCAACCTAAATGTGTCTTCCTCATTTAACCCAATCCCTCAGAGGTCCAGGGGTCTGCTTTAACCGACGTCCATGTCATCAGCTCCCGGGGAGCATCTGTTTTTGGGGGTTAACTGCCTTGGTCAAGGGCAGAACAGCAGATTCTGAACCAGCGACCTTTCGGTTACTGGCCCAACGCTCTTATCACTAGGCTACCTGCCACTAACACTGACAGATCTATAATAGATAATAGGATGAAATATGTTACAACTTCCCCAAGTCTCCCCTTACTGATTGTGTGAAATTTGGACGTTCACCATCTCCCCCACTCTTCTCTACCACCAAATCAAGGAAATTCTGACAAAGTTTAATGATATTTCTCAACGATAGTAAAGGATATTTATGTGTCATGAAAGGAGTGTGGATATTTGGCCTGGCGAAGCAGTTTTATGGGCTGACAATGGGAGCTGATAATTAGGAATTTTTCCCTCCGCTGGTCTCTGGCAAGAAATTACGAGTCCTCATTGTACGAGAGAGAGTCAAGACCAAGTAAAAATATATCCGACACAGAGACAAGACCAAGACTACAACACAGCCTTCTCCTAAACTTACCAGCACATGACAGACACGCTCTCGCGTGAGAGACTCTCTGATCTCACTCACTGAAACGTAGCCCTTCTTCTGATTAGGTAGACACACGATACAGATTCAAAAGGTGAAATTAAGGATTACCTCAGCCAGCTGAAGTACCACAGTGTGGTCCATGTTGAGCTCTGCTGGCACTGACTGCACAAGGTAAGAGCTTCCAACAGGAATCATCCCAAAGCCGTTCCCCATGGCTTTCAGCTTCTTTATGGCCCGCACCAAGTCATCTCTGGAGTGGAGAATAGAGATACAATTTCAACTTCATAACGAAATTGCACAAAAGTGTATGAATAGTTGTGTGCATTATTGTATTAAATATGATCATAAATGTTGACTTTCTGCATTTCTTAGGAGACACAATTGAATGTATCATTTCAAATATTTGTCTGATGGTACTCACTGGCTCACATCCTGAGCAAATTTCCCCCTTCCCTTCAACACTCTGTGATAGAGCTCATCCAGAGTAATAAGTCCTAAAACAGAGATAAAACATAAATGAAAGGCACATTACAAATGCAGTGTTTTGCTATGACTATGTTCCAAAGAAGTCTCACCCCCATTTATGTGTTTCAGGGCCAGACATACTTCAATGATCTGCACACCCAGCTCGTAATAGATGTCACCCACACCAAGCATCTCTGATCAAAAGCCTTTGCCAGCTGTCAATGACACAGAAAACCCTCAACTGGTTGCGTTTCAATTCATTGAATATATACAACGCATGAACCTTATGGAGCATGCATAAAAAATTACTAAGGAACATTCAATACCCTTAGCTAATGGGCTGCTAGAGCAAAAAAAACGACACAGTTGTGATCCTCACAGGCCAGTGGGTCGACTCCAATGGTGGCACACATCTCCTGGAACTGAACCCGGAACTGGGAACTCTTACGGATCTCTTGTTTGTGCTTTCTGGCAAATTCCTCAAAGTTAGATTTGAAGGTCTTCAGCTGTTTTGGCATCTGAAAGACCATGATGGTTAGATCTTTCTACAATGGCAGCAAGTTGATTACCTACATGGATTAAATAGCATTCCAAAGTAGACACACTTGCACACCCACACGACTTATTGGGCTTACCTGAACAATTTGATCCTCTGCTAGAACATTCATAAATGACACCGGAAGTATGTCTTTATACTTGACCTACAGAAAATATATATTGTTTTGGCTAAGATGTTTGTATTTCTTGCTGCTAATGAACATGACTGCAATGTCATGACTTGATTATTTACATTTTGTAGATGGGCACATTCATCTATAGACGACATGACGGCAAACAAATTACCTCTGCAAGCTTCTTTTTGGCGATAGCTCCCGCACCTACTCCTCTCCTATGCATCTTGTTTGTGTCAAAAAAATGACTAAAGTTAGCTAGCAAAAAGATGACACTACTACTGTTATGCTAGCTAGCTAGTTTCCAGTTGAACGGTCAAAGTAACATGCTAGTTCGCAAAATGCTTTTTTGGCTATTGCAGCCACGTGATGAGTGTCGGCATTCCGTAGCTATTCAATAATACTTTCCATGCACACATCTCTGAAATCGACTAATATTACACTCTTTGTGACATTTGAGAGCTAACTGACTACGCTTGCTTCCTTACCCGGAAGTAACTTCTCCTTCTTTGGGATTGCGTTTGCAAAACGCATCCAACTTTCAAGGTGCATACACTGCCACCTACTGTACTGGAGTGTGAGGGAAGTCACGGTCTAACTACATGAAATTCTCTTAATTAGTCCTGTTCCTCTAAGAAGGAGAAATAGAGCCCTAGACACCACTTCCCTCCCCCGAAATACACCACCCAAACCCCAACCCTTTCACACAATCTCTCCCCATCTATGTCATACAATTCCCAAAACATCAACACATGCTCCACCGTTTCCTCCACTAAACACTCATCACACAGACCTGTTTCATGTCTCCCTATCATCCACAACATGGCATTCAAACCTGTGTGCCCAAACCGTAGTCTACTCCACACAACTTCCTCTCTCCCACATCCCATACTCCCCACCTCTTCATTTACTGACTGATGCATGCTATAAAATTGCCTCCCCTTACTACCAGCATCCCACTCCCTTTGCCTAAGATTGAGCCCTTTAGCCCAGAATAAGGACTTGACTTCCTAGTGGTACATTTATTACATATTTTTTTTTCATTATTAAAGTGGCTAGAGATGAGTCAGTATGTTGGCAGCAGCCACTCAATGTTAGTGATGGCTGTTTAACAGTCTGATGGCCTTGAGATAGAAGCTGTTTTTCAGTCTCTCGGTCCCCGCTTTGATGCACCTGTATTGACCTCGCCTTCTGGATGATAGCGGGGTGAACAGGCAGTGGCTCGGGTGGTTGTTGTCCTTGATGATCTTTTTGGCCTTCCTGTGACATCGGGTAGTGTAGGTGTCCTGGAGGGCAGGTAGTTTGCCCCCGGTGATGCATTGTGCAGACCTCACTACCCTCTGGAGAGCCTTACGGTTGTAGGCGGAGCAGTTGCCGTACCAGGCGGTGATGCAGCCCGACAGGATGCTCTCGATTGTGCATTGGTAAAAGTTTGTGAGTGTTTTTGGTGACAAGCCAAATTTCTTCAGCCTCCTGAGGTTGAAGAGGCGCTGCTGCGCCTTCTTCACCACGCTGTCTGTGTGGGTGGACCATTTCAGTTTGTCCGTGATGTGTACGCCGAGGAACTTAAAACTTTCCACCTTCTCCACTGCTGTCCCGTCGATGTGGATAGGGGGCTGCTCCCTCTCCTGTTTCCTGAAGTCCACGATCATCTCCTTTGTTTTGTTGACGTTGAGTGTGAGGTTATTTTCCTGACATCACACTCCGAGGGCCCTCACCTCCTCCCTGTAGGCCGTCTCGTCGTTGTTGGTAATCAAGCCCACTACTGTTGTGTCGTCTGCAAACTTGATGATTGAGTTGGAAGCGTGCATGGCCACGCAGTCATGGGTGAACAGGGAGTACAGGAGAGGGCTGAGAACGCACCCTTGTGTGGCCCCAGTGTTGAGGATCAGCAGAGTGGAGATGTTGTTACCTACCCTCACCACCTGGGGGCGGCCCATCAGGAAGTCCAGGACCCAGTTGCACAGGGCGGGGTCGAGACCCTGGGTCTCGAGCTTAATGACGAGTTTGGAGGGTACTATGGTGTTAAATGCTGAGCTGTAGTCAATGAACAGCATTCTTACATAGGTATTCCGCTTATCCAGATGGGTTAGGGCAGTGTGCAGTGTGATTGCGATTGCGTCGTCTGTGGGCCTATTAGGGCGGTAAGCAAATTGGAGTAGGTCTAGGGTGTCAGGTAGGGTGGAGGTGATATGGTCCTTGACTAGTCTCTCAAAGCACTTCATGATGACGGAAGTGAGTGCTACGGGGCAATAGTCATTTAGCTCAGTTACCTTCGCTTTCTTGGGAACAGGAACAATGGTGGCCCTCTTGAAGCATGTGGGAACAGTAGACTGGGATAAGGATTGATTGAATATGTCCGTAAACACACCAGCCAGCTGGTCTGCGCATCCTCTGAGGACACGGCTGGGGATGCCGTCTGGGCTGGCAGCCTTGCAAGGGTTAACACATTTAAATGTTTTACTCACGTTGGCTGTAGTGAAGGAGAGCTCGCAGGTTTTGGTAGTGGGCCGTGTCAGTGGCACTGTGTTGTCCTCAAAGCGAGCAAAGAAGTTGTTTAGTTTGTCTGGGAGCAAGACATCGTGGTCCGTGACGGGGCTGGTTTTCCTTTTGTAGTCCGTGATTGACTGTAGACCCTGCCACATACCTCTTGTGTCTGAGCCGTTGAATTGCGACTCTACTTTGTCTCTATACTGACGCTTAGCTTGTTTGTTTGCCTTGCGGAGGGAATAGCTACACGGTTTGTATTCGGTCATGTTTCCGGTCACCTTGCCCTGATTAAAAGCAGTGGTTCGTGCTTTCAGTTTTGCGCGAATGCTGCCATCAATCCACGGTTTCTGGTTGGGGAATGTTTTAATAGAAGCTGTGGGTACAACATCACCGATGCACTTGCTAATAAACTCGCGCACCGAATCAGCGCATTCATCAATGTTATTGTCTGACGCTATGATGAACATATCACAGTGCACGTGATCGAAGCAATCTTGAAGCATGGAATCCGAGAACAGCGTTGAGCAGACCTGATCACGGGCGCTTCCTGTTTTAGTTTCTGTCTATAGGCTGGGAGCAACAAAATGGAGTCGTGGTCAGATTTTCCGAAAGGAGGGCGGGGAGGGCTTTATATGCGTTGCGGTAGTTTAGAATAACAATGATCCAGGGTTTTGCCAGCCCGGGTCGCGCATTCGATATGCTGATCAAATTTAGGGAGCCTTGTTTTCAGATTAGCCTCAAACCTATAATCATGGCCATCAACTCTGCCGCATACATTGACACAATCAGTTAACCACTTACATACTCTAACATTGAAACATGGGATATACATCCCAGCCCCCACCCTTTCACTGACTGGATCCTTTGAACCGTCTGTTTATATCCTCAAAAACAAATAAAGCTAATTATCTATACATCTCTCCACACACCATCTCAAGTCTTCACCCCATTCTCTCCTGCCCTCAATCATGTCCACATCTTCACTTGGTTTTCGAAACAGCCAAGCAGGAACATTCCCCAATGCAATTGCCAGCCCTATCTCTCTCCCCCAGTCAATATTCTACTACCGTATGCCCTCTGCTTATCCCCTCCTCGCTCCCAGCATTCCCAGGTTGCCGTGACCGCAGGATGTCCTTCTGAACTCCCTTTCAACCTCGTCCAGTAGGCTAATGATGTTTGTCCTGCCTTATCCTCAGTGGCAGTTCCCCACTATCCATCTGCAAAGCCTTAACAGATGTCGTCCTGAAGGCACCCACACACAATTTCAGGGCCCTTGACTGTATCCTATCCAGCCGCTGTAGTACTGTTTGGGCTGCCGATCCATATACAAAAGCACCCATAATCCAAACATGACATGATCAATGCCTGGTACATATACAACAGTGTTTGTCTATCCAACCCCCAACCATAACCTGCCATTGCTTTCATGCGGTTCAGCACCTTCCTACACTTAATTAGAATATACTCAACATGTCTCTTCCACATATGCCTCTTATCAAACCACATACCTAAATACTTAAATCCAGACACCCTATCTATATCCTGACCCTACATTTGCAGCCTAACATATTTAACCTTCCTCCTAGAAAACACCATAAAGCAGGACATGGCCACACACATCCTAAACCCCCATGTTAGAGAACAATCATCCACAACTCCCACAGTATCTAGCATCTTCCTCATCACATATTTCACATTCCCACCTCTCTTCCATACAGCCCCATCATCAGCATACAATGCCACACCCATTCCCTGTCCCACCTCCTTAAATATGTAATATATCATCAAGGTGAACAGCACAGGAGTAATGACACTTCGCTGTGGAGTACCACTGTCCACTTCAAACCGCATTGACAATTCTGACCCCACCCTCACCCGTATGACTCTATCGAACAAGTCCATGATCCAGTTATACAGACGTCCCCCAATGCACTCAACTTGATCAACAACCCTTCCCTCCACATGGTATCGTAAGCTGTCTCAATGTCAAAATACACAACACTCCTCTTTTATTAGAAAGAGGAGGAAGGGAAGCGCTACTAAGGTACACTATAGTATATTTTGGTAGATAGAAGGTGCTCTTTGGTAAAAGGTGTAAATTGGTCATCAAAAAGAAAGGAGGACCTAGGCACTCTTCATATAATTAATTAAAATGCCTTTATTAGTATGGCATGTTCAATAGAAACAAAGTTGTTTAAAAACCGACGCGTTTCGGCTGCATGGCAATGAAGACTACCCCATGGCAAGGCACTACAAGTCCTTACACCATAGCAACCCTGCCTCCCTACAAGCTATGGGTATTGATCATGTTCCGGCCTCTATTAGAAAAGGGGACCGTCTTAAACAGTTAAACCAAAGGGAAAGTTTTTGAATTTACAAACTACAGGCCACTAAGTACCCTGGTTTAAATGAAGATATGGATTTCTCACCCTTCCTGTAGGGTCGTGATGGGTCCATTTGCTGTCATCTAGTGGACATTTTGCTCAATTGCCCTCAGCTATGTTTGGACTGTTGTTCATGTTTTGCTGTGGTCTAGTGTACTGTGGAATATATTACTTTCTTGTTCTGGACACTTCTCCCAGTCATGGTTAGGGTTGGAACTGCCTCTCTGGGTGTTCTGATGCTTCTAGCTTGGAGTTGTATGCTCATGATAACATAGCTACAGTATTTCACCTTTTCATGTGTATATTATTGCTTACTAGGTGTGTTCAATTTGGTAACCACTCCCTCTTCTAATTAGGGCTAATTGGAAAAGCCTTTCAAAAGAGGACATTGTATTCTCCTTTTTCTGTACTCCCTGACGAAGGCCATGCAGCCGAAACGCGTCGGTTTTTAAACAACTTTGTTTCTATTGAACATGCCATACTAATAAAGGCATTTTAATTAATTATATGAAGAGTGCCTTGGTACTCCTCTTTTATTGTCAGGGCCTTGGCTATCTCTGTACTAACTGTCACCAGGGCATCCATGGCTTCTTCTTCTTCTTGTTTGGGATTTAGTTGGTGGATAACATCCAACTTTTAGGTGGATACACCGCTACCTACTGTACTGGTGTGTGAGGCCGTTCACGGCCTACCTACATAAAATTATTGATAAGGTAATACAAAATTGGGAAAAAGGAAAATAAAAATTGCCCTGCCTACTATTAGCCCTTTCTAAATAAATATATATTAAAAAGACACCACCCCATTCCACTATTTAACCCTATCCAATCCTACTCCAGACCAATGGCTCTGGGAGGACAGAACACTACCATGCAACACCTACTGCAACTGTTCTGCAGTAAATCCTCCCAATCCCAAGTACTTCTCAGTCGCTGCCACCACAACCTCTATTTTCTGTGTGATATCCAATCAATTTCTGCAGTACAAGTGACAACCATGGCTATAAATGCTAAAAAGCCCACCTTACTGAAGCACATATTCTTCCCATCATGCTCTCTTGGTTTCTGCCTACTCACAGGAATCCTCTCAGTATCCCTCACCCTGTAACCATCTTCTTCTACCACTCTCTTCACTGCTTCGGCATATGACACTTTCTGTACTACTCTAACCCTGACAACCTCAACCTTCTTTTCTCTCACCGGACACCTCCAATCTCCAGGCCCATGGGAACCCCGACAACTAACACAAGGGGCGCAACTTTCACTGGGGAACTGTGTTCCCCCCACATTCTGAAATTGCATTTTTGCCCCCCCCTTTTATCATTGGAATGTGAAACTAAACGCCGTAGGGTGTGCTTTAGGACTATGCGGACACCACAGAGCGGTCGGGTAGGCTGTTTGGAGTGTTAATTAATCCAACTGGAATCCCCCTCCTACAACATGCCCATAAAGTAAGTATTTTCAGAACACAAGCTCTCACGGGATAATTTACACTTCCTAACTTGACCTTGTCGGGCAAAGACTACATCAAAACTCAGCAGGACAGACAATGTCTTCTCCGTTTCCCCCACTCTCTCCACCGCAACAAACGGTGGGCGTCACAGACACCGGGAATCTTGAATTTCAACTGATCCTCAACACTTAAAGCCACCCCGCTATCACTCCTTTCAACGGCTCCCTGCTCCGGAGAGCAAAGTAAGTCACATTTCTTGTCCCCAATCGTGTGATCCGGAGTGCCCGCTCTCTTTGGACTGAAGAAACACAATAAATCATCGCTATTCCACTCCGAGTTATTCTCACCAACTCAACAGTCCCCAACATTTTCTCCACACAACCTGATACCACATATGGATCAGCTAAAATGCAAGGATCCATTCTCCACAAATATCACTCCCACTGGGCCAGAATCATCATTTTCATCCTCGGGATGAGGCCCGATGTAGATACTACATCCATACTCTTGTCAGGTTCCATCTCTGATCTACTATAGCAATTATCCCCCTTTTTCCACTTGGCGCCAACCTTCCTCACTACACCGCTTATCTCTCCACACTGAGCTCCTTCCCGGCGGTCATCACTGCACCTGCCACCACAATTAATTCACCCTCACTGTCTTCACGTTCTCTTTCCTTCAGCAGATCTTGCAGAAGGCTTGTGCAATCCCCCACTCCATATTTATTAATAATATGTTACATCTTCTTTCGTCCTACCTCCATTAATTTGCCCGCGTCTTCTCTTCCAACCGAAAAGGTGCGCTCTGCCCGTTGAGAGACATTGCCATTCATCTAGAGTTGAATACTGTCACTTACTGCCTCGGCAAGAGACTAATGAGCGGAGGCCCATTTTTGTTCTAACACCCCGGTTGGACAAAAATTATTATAATAAAGCCATGTAGCAAACTCGGTTCTAGTTGTTGCCTATTTAGTGGTCTATGAAGCTTCTTCTTCACAAGAAATGCAAAGGACCGTGATATTCTTTCAGTATGACCAGTAGGAGCCTTTTTTAAAGGTGTGACATTTGTGAAAATATTACTGTGTACGATTTTTTGCCATTTCATTTGTTACTTTCGTGAAATGTTTCTCATGCTAAATGCTAGATGAAATGACTACCCAGTGAGGCCAATCTTTGTTTAATAGTTCAATCATTTAATTTCCCCTTAGAAATGATTTATGAAAAAGGTAAGACATTCTGGATTCATAACAAAATAGAAAGCATCATTTTTTCTCTAAATTGTCATAATGTTGTGGTTGACTTGAGGCTTCTCTTTGCATCATTCTCTCGCCTATGTTGGTAATTTGCTGATATTCTTTAAAACATCACTGGGTCCTGTAGTGAGGAAACAAATTGGAAAATCTTATAATAAGATGACACAATAAATCATTTGGCAACAATTCATATTGAAGTTCATTTTGAAGTTAATATCTTCACAGAATGAACTCACATGGATCTGTGTCCCTTGCTGCGGATGCACAGTGCAAGCTTTTTCAGGAGATTGTTGTACAAGCGAGCCCCTGGATCTTCCTCCGGAGTGACATTAGACCTGTGATAGTTTTTGATTCTATTATAGTCGTTGTTAGTGACTGAATTTGCTCTCAGTTTCTACAATATATCAAGATCTGAACTGTAGCAATTATAGTCATTTCAAACTCTATGGTCAATTTTACTTACATGCTCTTTTTCTCCTTCTGGTTGAGCAGGAAGTTGACAAAATTCTTCTGAACCATGGAGTCCATGATTTTGCTCATGTCACTGGCAATGGTTGACTCAGCATATCTTCTACCCAAACCCTGTCCATTTTCTGTGAGACTGACAACAAGACATAAACACAAACATGAGAGAGGAATGGAGATATTAGATAATGCAGGGGACACCACATCAACATCAAATGAGCAGACATCTAAAATGTAGGATGGGAATCTTACCTGTTCTCTCCAGACTGGTCCGAGGCCTCAGCATGCAGCATTCCAGCCACGCAGAGGAGCACCAGTACAAACAATGCTACCTTCATGGTGACAAAACTAAACAAGGTAGAGGAAAGAATAGAAGAGAGAGGCATAGAAAGTCAGGAAGAGAAAAAAAAAACATCTGAAATTGAGGAAAATGTGTTACACTTACAATGCAGAATATACATTTTTTGTTTGTGATTCATTTCTAAATAACTGCTACTTATTAAGGTAAACATGTATTACACATCCAGTAAGCTAGAAACAAGCATTTATGTATAGAGTAGAAATTGATAGTTTGAACAGGAACAGGGTATATTTTGAAAAGTATCTTGCCTTGAGAATGGAGATTCTTCACTGAGAAATGCAAGCTTTTTGTGAGTTGCTACAAGACATTTGTCCTTTTATACAGTTTCTCAGAGGTGATTTGTGTCGTGACCAGAATAACACCTAGGTTCCACTAAATTAGGGCAATTAATGACAATAACATACACATACTTCCGATAAGCAAGCTTTCTAATAAATTCAGAACTATTAAGTCGGTTTTTCTCTGCTGAGTAAGATAATAGGGTGGTTAAAATTGCTCTCTAGATGAGCGGTAACTACCCTTGATATGACCAGTGTAAACCTTTCTGGGCTATTAGGCTAATCTGAATGAGGCTGGATGGGAAACAATTGAGAAGTGAACAGCTTAATGCTCAAACTAGAAGATATGGAAGTTAAGTAAAAGGTTAATGTTTTCAGTGATGTAACACATTTTGAGTTGCATGCAGCTATATTTAAATCTAAAATGGTCCTTGAGATGGAAAAACATGATTTGTCGTAAATATAACAGATGGTGTTGTAATGGTTTTAATATGCTATCAATCAATCAAATGTATTTATAAAGCCCTTCTTACATCAGCAGATGTCACAAAGTGCTATACAGAAACCCAGCCTAAAACCCCCAAACATGTAGAAGCATGGTGGCTAGGAAAAACTCCCTAGAAAGGCAGGAACTTAGGAAGAAAACTAGAGAGGAACCAGGCTCTGAGGGGTGGCCAGTCCTCTTCTGGCTGTGCTGGGTGGAGATTATAAGAGTACATGGCCATTAAGGCCAGATTGTTCTTCAATATGTTTGAAAGTTCATAGATGACCAGCAGGGTCAAATAATAATCACAGTGGTTGTAGAGGGTGCAACAGGTCAGTACCTCAGGAGTAAATATCAGTTGGCTTTTCACAGCCAAGCATTCAAAGGTCGAGACAGCAGGTGTGGCAGAGAGAGCGAGAGAGAGAGTCAAAAACGTCAGGTCTGGGACAAGGTAGCATGTCCAGTGAACAGGTCAGGATTCCATAGCCGCAGGTAGAACAGTTGAAACTGGAGCAGCAGCACAACCAGGTGGACTGGGGACAGCCAGGAGTCATCAGGCCATATAGTCTTGAGGCATGGTCCTAGGGCTCAGGTCCTAAGGCAAGGGAGGAAAAGAGGGAGAGAGAGAGAATTAGAGGGAACATACTTAAATTCCCACAGGACACCAAACAAGACAGGAAAATTACACCAGATATAACAGACTGACCCTAGCTCCCCAGCACATAGACTATTGCAGCATAGATACTGGAGGCTGAGACGGGGGAGGGTCGGTGGACACTGTGGCCCCATCCAACGATACCCCCGGACAGGGCCAACCAGGCAGGATATAACCCCACCCACTTTGCCAAAGCACAGACCCCACACAGGATATCAACAGACCACCAACTTACTACCCTGAGAAAAGGCTGAGTATATCCCACGAAGATCTCCTCCACAGCACGAGCCCGAGGGGGCGCAAAACCGGACAGGAAGATCACGCCAGTGACTCAACCCACTCAAGGCATGGAAGAGCACCAGTAAGCCAGTGACTCAGCCCCCGTAATAGAAGAGAGGAGTCTTCAGTAAAGACTTAATGGTCGAGACCGAGTCTGCGTCTCTCACGTGGATAGGCAGACCATTCCATAAAAATTAAGTTCTATAGGAGAAAGCCCTGCCTCCAGCTGTTTGCTTAGACATTTTAGGGACAATAAGGAGGCCTGTGTCTTGTGACCATAGCGTACGTGTAGGTATGTACAGCAGGACCAAATCGGAGAGATAGGTAGGAGCAAGCCCATGTAATGCTTTGTAGGTCAGCAGTAAAACCTTGAAATCAGCCCTAGCCTTAACAGGAAGCCAGTGTAGAGAGGCTAGCACTAATATGATACAATTTTGGGGTTCTAGTCAAGATTGTAGCAGCCGTGTTTAGCTCTAACTGAAGTTTATTTTGTGCTTTATCTGGGTATCCAGAGAGTAGAGCATTACAGTAGTCTAATCTAGAAGTGACAAAAGCATGGATTAGCTTTTCTGCATCATTTTTTGACAAAAAGTTTCAGATTTTTTCAATGTTACAAAGATGGAAAAAAGCTGTCTTTGAAATATTATTGATATGTTTGTCAAAAGAGAGATCAGGGTCCAGAGTAACGCTGAGGTCCTTCACAGTTTTATTTGAGACGACTGTACAACCATCAAGATTAACTGTGTTTCCAATCTCTCCAAAAGAATGTGGTGATCGATGGTGTCAAAAGCAGCAGTAAGGTGTAGGAGCACGAGGACAGACACAGAGCCTTGGTCTGACGCCATTAAAGGGCAATTTACCACTTTCACAAGTGCAATCTCAGTGCTATGATGGGGTCTAAAACCAGACTGAAGCGTTTCGTATACATTATTTGTCTTCGGGAAGGCAGTGAGTTGCTGCGCAACAGCTTTTTCAAACATTTTGGAGAGGAATGGGAGATTCGATATAGGCCGATAATTAGCTTTTTCAAGAGGCTTTATTACTGCCACTTTTAGTGAGTTTGGTACACATCCGGAGGATAGGGAGACATTTATTATGTTCAACATTGCAGGGGCAAGCACAGGAAGTAGCTCTTTCAGTAGTTTAGTTAGGATAGGGTCCAGTATGCAGCTTGAAGGTTTATAGAGGCCATGACCAGGATTTAAAAAAACTTGAGTGGCTCCATTGATCCTAGGTCCTGGCAATCCTGTGCAGACTCAGGACAACTGAGCTTTGGATCTTTTTGTCACTGCTGAAATGAAAGCCATCCTCTCTTGGGGAATACTGCTTTTTATTTAGCTTTGCGATAGTATCAAAAATACATTTTCGATTTTTCTTATTCTCCTCAATTAGGTTGGAAAAATGGATGATCGAGCAGCAGTGAGGGCTCTTCGATATTGCACGGTACTGTCTTTCCAAGCTAGTCAGAAGACTTCCAGTTTGTTGGAGCGCCAGTATTTTGTGTACACCATGGAGCTAATTTCTTGTGACAAATATTTTTCATTTTTAGGGGTGCGACTGCATCTAGGGTATTACTCAAGGTTAAATGTAGATCCTCAGTTAGGTGGTTAACTGATTTTTGTACTCTGATGTCTTTGTGTAGGTGGAGGGAGTTTGGAAGGGCATCTAGGAATCTTTTTGTTGTCCAAGAATTTATAGTACAGCTTTTGATGATCTTTGGTTGGGGTCTGAGCAGATTATTTGTTGCGATTGCAAATGTAATAAAATGGTGGTCTGATAGTCCAGGATTATGAGGATATTTTTTTTAATCCACAATATTTTTTCCAGGGGACAAAGCTTGATCCAGGGTATGACTGTGACAATGAGTAGGTCCGGAGACATGTTGGACATAACCCACTTAGTCGATGATGGCTCCGAAAGCCTTTTGGTGTGGGTCTGTGGACTTTCCCATGTGAATATTATCTGCCATAACTACAAGGTCTGATAGGAATTCAGGGAACTCAGTGAGGAATGCTGTATGTGGCCCAGGAGGCCTGTAAACAGTAGCTATAAAAAGTGATTGAGTAGGCTGCATAGATTTCATGACTAAACGCAGTCATTTATTTTTTAGTAAATTTAAATTTGCTGTCGTAAATGTTAGCAACACCTCCACCTTTGTAGGATGCGCAGGGGATATGGTCACCAGTGTAACCAGGAGGAGAGGCCTCATTTAACACAGTAAATTCATCAGGGTTGTTTCAGTCAGGCCAATCACATCAAGATTATGATCAGTGATTAGTTCATTGACTATGACTGCCTTGCAAGTGAGGGATTTAACATTAAGTAGCCCTATTTTGAGATGTGAGATATCACAATCTCTTTCAATAATGACACGAATGGATGAGGTCTTTATTCCAGTGATATTGTCAAGGCGAACACCGCCATATTTCGTTTTTCCTAACCTAGATCTGAGGCACAGACACAATCTCAATGGGGAAAGCTGAGCTGACTACACTGACTGTGCTAGTGGCAGACTAAGCTGGCAGGCTGGCAAACAGCCTGCTGCCTGGCCTGCACCCTATCTCATTGTGGAGCTAGAGGATTTAGAGCCCTGTCTATGTTGATAGATAAGATGAGAGCACCCCTCCAGCTAGGATGGATTCTGTCACTCCTCAGCAGGCCAGGCTTGGTCCTGTTTGTGAGTGAGTCCCCGAAAGAGGGCCAATTATCTACAAATTCTATCTTTTGGGTGGGGCAGAAAACAGTTTTCAACCAGCGATTGAGTTGTGAGACTTTGCTGTAGAGCTCATCACTCCCCCTAACTGGGAGGGGGCCAGAGACAATTACTCAATGCCGACACATCTTTCTAGCTAATTTACACGCTGAAGCTATGTTGCGCTTGGTGACCTCTGGTTGTTTCACCCTAACATCGTTGGTGCCGACGTGGATAACAATATCCCTATACTCTCTATGCTCGCCAGTTTTAGCCTTAGCCAGCACCCTCTTCAGATGAGCCTTTACGTCGGTAGCCCTGCCCCCTGGTAAACAGTGTATGATCGCTGGATGATTATTTTTAAGTCTAATATTGTTGCTAAAGGTGTGACAAGGTTAAGCCCACCTGCGTCTCACAATATGCATCACAGAGAACGCAAAAAATACAAAACATTCCCCATTCATCTCTACCTTGCACGCTGAATATCATTTCAAATAGGTTTTATTGTGAAGCATAAACATACATGTATACAATTGCATCAGACGGAACATGACTGCTTTTTGCAGGCCAAATGTCAACTGAGCCCTCATCTTCTCCACTATTAAAAGTTTTAAAAAACATGGAAATGTTTACGAGTACAAGATAAAGAAGCACAGGTGTGAGAAATTGGTAATTGAAGAGAATCACCTGACCCACCTGACATGTAAGAACATGTTTGCTACAGTTACAGAGGCAAAGAGGTTTCAAAACATAGGTCTATATATATATATATACTGAACAAAAACATAAATGCAACATGTAAAGTGTTGGTCCCATATTTCATGAGCTGTAATGAAAGATCCCAGAAATGTTCAATATGCACAAAAAGCTTATTTCTCTAAAATTTGGTGCACAAATTTGTTTACATGAGAATGTATCCTTTGCCAAAATAATCCATCTACCTGACAGGTGTGGCATATCATTACACATATGTGTGTACTGGGGACAATAAAAGGCCACTCTACAATGTGCAGTTTTGTCACACAACACAATGCCACACGTGTGAAGTTTTAAGGGAGCAAGCAATTGGCATACTGACTGCAGGAATGTCCACCAGAGCTGTTACCAAAGAATTTAATGTTAATTTCTCTATCATAAGCCACCTCCAACGTAGTTTTAGAGAATTTGGCAGTACGTCCAACCGGTCTCACAACTGCACACCACGTGTAACCACGCCAGCCCAGGACCTCCACATCCAGCTTATGGTTTATTCACCTGCGGGATTGTCTGAGGGGGTGCTGAGGAGAATTTCTATCTGTAAAAATCCATTTTTGTGGGGAAAACTAATTCTGATTGGCTGGGTCTATGCCCTCCCAGGCCCATCATGGCTGCGCCCCTGCCCAGTCATGTGAAATCCATAGATTAGGGCCTAATTAATACATTTCAATTGACTGGTTTCCTTATATGAACTGTAACCTCAAAATCTTGGAAATTGTTGCATGTTGCTGTTATATTATTTTGTTCAGTATATTGGGGAGGACGTGCTCAGTGGAATGATATCAAATACATCAAACACATACATGCTTTCCATGTGTTTGATTCAATTCCATTTGCTCTGTTCCAGCCATTACTATGAGCCATCCTCCCATCAGCAGCCTCCTGTGGTATGGACCCTCTTTGACAAAGGTCAATAAACTATAATATATTTACAGAGGGAAGTAAAAACTCTGTGGTCCAAGCCTATTTCCAGCTCATCGATGTCATCTACTGATGCTTTTCTTCAACTTTATTCTTCCCAAAACACGAAAACATGACCATTTGCCGTAACTACGCATGCGCCATGTTGGGCGCTTTAAACAAGTATGCAAGAGTGGAACATGAACATACTAGGTGAGTTTGAGAACTATTACGAAAATGAGGGATAACACAAAATACCATGCTCGGTGAAACTATATGCTAACTTATGATAACTTATTTTCAGTAGGTTGTTACGTACTTCCTCCAAGTCCCTTTCGCATGCAGCGAGTCAGTGGCAGTGCAGTGAAATACTGTTCGCTATGATTTTCATCAATGGCAATGCGTGATGGACTAAAATGGAGGAAATATCGAAGTGCTAGCTAACACTTGCTAGAAGCACGAACCACTCTAGCCAACTGCTACCCCCGTTCACCCTTGTATTTTTCAGTAAAAATGGCTAGTTACCAACCCTTCGGCAGGACCATGAGGGTGTGCAAGCAATATTTGTTACCCAATTTTTAAATAATATACCCTGCGTAACAAGCTAGTTAGCTAGCTACCTAACGTTAGCTACAAACGTTAAACGCTAACTAGATGCTGGGAGACTCAGTGTTCGTTAACTAGCTAGCTAACTTGTTTGTCCTGTACAGTTAGCTTGCTAGCTGAAATGTTGTATAGTTTTAGATAGTTAGCTAACGTTAGCTGGTGAAAGGGTGCCCAGCAGTCAGGCGCAGTGCAGTATTTAATGTGTCAATCAGTTGTAGTAACTAGTGAGGTTGCCAGTCATTGAGCAACATTGTGCCTAGCTAGCTTGCTAGACAGCACATTTTATTTAGACCCGATAGCAGTCAATGAATGTTGGTTGCAATACTGATGATAACTTATTTATATTACAGGAAGAAGACTGATCCAGGCTCAATGAAACAGGAATAGGCATCAATGACACTTGACTGCTTTGCAGAATAAGCAGCTATTCTGTAATGCTAGTTCAATAACACCTGAGTTGTATTCGCCATGACTATGAGATCCACTTTGTTCGCTAATGCAGGATTTAAGCTGGACACTGAGAGAATTGACTTTGACAAATCACAAGTTGGAAATGCAAATGTTGTGAACTCCATAACCATCAAGAGAGAAACCTGTGACTTTGTCATAGATGTCCATGACGTACATGGGGACATCCACAACACTGGAGGGGAGAACCTCAGCAAAACTAAAATCCTAGACCAGAAATACATAATTCGGGCCCCAGTGGTGGCTGCACAAAATAAAGCAGGAGGGGCACTGGTTCAAGGTGACAATTGGGAAAGCACAGGGGTGCCGTCATCCTCTGTCAGACAAATGGGGGGTGAGGGAATCCCAATGAAAGGTAAACACTTTCTGAGTGACGGTATGGATAATAAAGAGTTGGTTTCAAACAATAACTCCAAGGATGCTGGTACTGATGAGAGCACCAGAGGGGTCTCCCCTGGAGGAGTTGTCAACACTGCATCCATTGAGTTCAGCACAGAGGGCAAGTGGAGGAACATCAGAAAAACCCCTTCTAACCCCCACACACAGGCCACCTGCCTCCGGCAGATTCTCCTCCTTCAGCTGGACTTGATTGAACAACAGCAACAACAGCTGCAGTCCAAGGACAAGGAGATAGATGAGCTGAAAGCAGACAAGGAGACGGTATGCACAGTATATTAAAGTGTCTAATTGTTTGTAGATGACAGTAACGCTGTCATTTGTTTAGAACCAAATCATTTAAAGAAACATGTCTGCATACATAGTTGCTGGCGCGTATTGAGCGCATGGAGCGTCGCTTGCAGCTGACGAGGAAGGACCCACGTGATAAGCGCCTATTTCAGCCACTAGAGCCCTGGACCCCAGATAAAGAGGACCTGTGGGATCTAGAAGTGTGTGACAGCCCACAGACTCCCACCCCCAGGACAATCCCCTTCAGTCGAGGCGGCAAAGGCCTCAAGAGGTAACAGACCCCAAACACTACTCTGCATTCACTTATCCTCAGTCAAACTATCTTCTATTCACTAATACATCTGCTCTGCTCATGCAGGAAATTTTGCTTCCTGGACTCAAAAATCCAGAAGTCACGAGGAGGGAAAGGCTCTAAGTTCACCTCCCCTAAGTCAGAGTGTGGAGCTGGCTCACCATATCAGAGGGAGCTGCGCAGTAAAGAGACCCCAGAGAAGATGGGGTTTGGTCGGTCACCGGTGGAGAGGGATACTCTGTACCCGAGCAAAGAGGACCCGGAGCGCACCGATCAGATGGAGGAGCTCCCTTTCATGTCTACTACTGAGATGTACCTGTGTCGCTGGCATCAGCCGCCCCCCTCCCCCCAACGTGAGCCATCCCCATCCCCGAAGAAAGAGGAGGTTGTAGCCAGTGAGTAGTCCCACCACACATGCCAGTTGTTCCGTTCCAAGTGTTAAGCTGTGTAATATTGCCTCGCAATGAATAATAATGTAGAAATCCAAATAGTATTGTTATTAGTCCTATGTCTTTTTTTACACTGTTCTGTTTTCCAGTTCCATCCTGGAAGGAAAACAGTATGGAGCCCTTGGATGAGGAGGCTGCCAGTGACATCCCAGAGGTGAGAGAGGAGAGCACACAGGCTTTACAATTTAAACTGAGAGTCAGAAATAAAGCCAGTAATGCCACACAATATTCAACTCAGCATTTACCCCTGCAAATGGTCCTTAACCACATCAACCATGTGTTTGTGTTGTTTTACCAAGATGTTGGACGACAGTGTCTTTTTGAAGCGCCATGCAAAGCTGGAGTTGGATGAGAAGAGAAGAAAAAGGTACAAATGGGTTATCTGACTTCCAAGTTACTCTCAATGCCTCATCATTGTCAGTCTCTAACCTCACTCACTACGGCTCCTTTTTTGTGTCTGTAATGCAATCTCGATTTACTATATCGAACCACTAACGTTTTCATCCATTCCTTGCTCTCTCATTATCCCTCTTTATCACTGAATCCTGTTTTTTGTAGATGGGACATTCAGCGTATCCGTGAGCAGCGCATGTTTCAGCGCCTCCAGCAGCGCATGAACAAGAAGAAGGGGATCCAGGAGAGTGAGCCAGAGGTCTCCTCATTTTACCCGGACACTGAGGATGGTATGACTGGCCACTTCATCTGCTGTCTAAACATGGATCCGTTGTTTTTTACAGAACCATAAAGTTGCTACGCCTTTAATACTGTCATTTACTTACTGAAGTTTTACGAGCAATGTTTTCATTGCATGCAGACACAGTCTTGATTTTGAGACTCCCTTTTCTTTCTTTTCTCCAGTCGAGTCCATAATCATCACCCCTTTCCTACCTGTGGTGGCCTTTGGCCGGCCATTGCCGAAGCTTACTCAACAGTAAGTTTTTTGGGTATTTTCGATTTCATCCACCAGTAGTCCTGTCAGTCTTTTTCAACTACAACGCTCATTGTAGGTTCTGTTCAACATGCAGGGAACAACCCTATCACACATCATGGCACCCTTTTCCAAGCACTTGGTCCAAACAAACACATCTATGCATTTTTTTGTGTATCTTTCATTCAAAGGAGATAGTTTGTGTGATATACCATTCGTATGCAGAGATGTTATTTGTTTGTCTATTTGATCTTTTATTCAGGTTTTGACATTTTCCTATAGGTTCACTTGTAGGACTATATAAGCAGGCTTTTTTGTTAGGCTTGTCACTGGACATTTCTTTGTATAGTTGAGTTAGGGGATAAGTTAGGTATGTAAATCACTATGTCCACTAGCTTGAGTTCATCCAGTACTATGCGTAATTTATTTTTCAAGATGGTACCATGGTGCAGGTGGCGGGGCAGGGCGAGTTTCACAGAAAGACCTTTCATCAAAATGCAAGTATTTATTCTTCCCCCAAGTATGTCTTTAAAGTCTTAAGCAAACTGTGAATATTTTACACCCCAAGCACTCATAGGCAAGTATTTTGATGCCTATTCCTTCCTCTGTTCTCGAAGAAGGGGGCATAGGCCTAATGATTTACAAAAGAGGGCAATAGGAATGCAAACTGGTGTAAATTCAAAAAACATTAATGCTATTTTGAAGACATTGTAATTCAAGTAAGTTACCTATTGACCAGTGTTGGAAAAAGTAACCAATTGTCATACTTGAGTAAAAGTAAAGAGACCTTAACAGAAAATGACTCAAGTAAAAGTTAATGTCACCCAGTAAAATACTACTTGAGTAAAAGTCTACAATTATTTGCTTTTAAATATACTTAAGTATCAAAAGTAAATGGAATTGATCAAATATACTTAAGTATCAAAAGTAAAAGTATAAATTATTTCAAACTCCTTATATTAAGCAAACCAGATGGCATAATCTTGTTTTAAATTTTTTTTTTTTTACGGATAGCCAGGGGCACACTCCAACACTCAGACATCAATTGCAAATGAAGCATGTGTTTAGTGAGTCCACCAGATAAGAAGCTGTAGGGATGACCAGGGATTTTCTTTTGATAAGTGTGTGAATTAGACCATTTTATTGTCCTGCTAAGAATTCGAAATGTAAATGAGTACTTTTGGGTGTCAGGGAAAATGTATGGAGAAAAAGGTACATACTTTTCTTTAGGAATGTAGTGAAGTAAAAGTTGTCCAAAACATAAATGGTAAAGTACAGATACCCCAAAAAACGACTTAAGTAGTACTTTTAAATAATTTTTACTTAAGTACTTTATACCACTGCTATTGCCAGAGGATATTTATATACCGGTAGTTTTGCAAGTCCTTTAAAGAAAATGGACAAAAAAATACAAAATCTCTATACAATACAATTTTCCTAAACACTGTTTTTTTTATACATTTATCCATTCCAACAGTCATTATTATTATTAACATGTCTGCATGTGTGCATATTGAGACAATGTTCTATACATTGAGTCTGAAAACAATTGAGACTCTCTTTATTTAACACATGCTGTGCCAACTGAATGATAACCAAATGTGAAATGCTTTTTAGGTTATGGGGGTCGGATTTTCCCAGTAACCTTTCCCTGCTTCCTCCAGTCAACATGTGTATTTCTGAATTGTCTTCCTCTGTAGGAACTTTGACCTGCCTTGGCAGCGAAGCCGCTGCCGCATCGAGGTGCCCAAAAAACACACGCCACACCGTACCTGTCGGAAGTGAGGTGGTATCTGCGTGTGTTAAGCAAAAGAGAGAGCCCTCTTCTCTCCCCAGAAAGGTTCTCTTTTCTTTTGTGGGATTAGGCTGTCACTGGCGTAGCATGCACTACTCTCAATAGTCTGTGGAAAAGTAAACCATTGTCCTCCGTGTTGTCACTTGCCAGCTGTCTTAGAGAAGGAGCTGCTGTACATTGGGAAAATGGCTACCAAATTTGTTATCTATGGTACATTTGTTGCCCATGCTACTCAAACTGAAAGAAAAGCTGTACCCCTCGACAGATAACAGTCCCCCTACTAACAGCTAAGTGATTATAAGGTAAACCACAATAGTTACTTAGTATGTCTCTACTGTAGCAATTTAGTAATAAGCACGTTCTGTGAAGCATAATTGGGGAGCACATGTTCTAATGTTTTGGAATTTGGTGTAATGTACCTAGTCATCCTTAATTACTGCATCATCACTAAAATGTGTAGCTTTTGATCATTACTACATTATTACATAGTTGTCACCTGACTGAGTAACTTGGGGACTGTGATCTAAAGGGTAAGAAGAGAAGTGGCGGTTTTCTGATTTGACTGAATGGCAGTGCTTGAATTGTACAATTTACAACTAACCCTGTGCGCTGGAAGCACCATTGGCGTTTACATGCTCTGGGTTTTGCTTTGATTGAAACTGTAATTAATTTTTCCTGTTTGTGTATTTACTGTAATAATATTTCCTTATGTGGACACCGCTTCAAGCGAAAGGTTTTATCATTGTGCACTAAAGTGTGGATATAAGGTGTTTGATCCTTTCTCGGCATGTATGTTTTTTTTATTACAAATGCAGTAAATATTAGATTTTAAAAAGTCCTCCTCTGATGCAAAAATTATTGATATTCTGCGTTGTCCATACTTTGCTTCATGAAAACAAGTTTGTTTGACTGCTTCTTGGTAGACATTGGCTTTTCAATTAATTTGAGAACCTTTGATCTTCTACAGTATGCTTCTTTGTTCTGTTTTCATAATTTTATTATGTGAGTCTGCATGACACATTTGGTCCAAACGATATCAACTATTAACACGGTAGAGCTGTAAATGAAACGACATCCTTTCCGCTTAGTGCAATTCAGAGAAGAGAAATAACATCTGTTTTGAATTTCAAAAGCATGACAATTTGGCTGCTTTATTCAAAAAGCACTGCTTTGTTCAGACAACTGCCTTGTCTCCAGCCCATTCTCTAATGTGATGAATTTGCTTGAGTTTTACATTTTTTGGTGTATTTTTCCAGTACATCAGAATACGCTTACTTGCAGTAGATAACTGAGATATAGACATCAGTCCTATGGTGAAGTTTAGAAAACATGGGTTTTGTTGGCATTAGAGTTTAGCCTAATCAGCTAGAGCACTCAAACTTAATGCTAGGTGTTTTCCTTCTTAAATTCTATCTATATTTAACAATCTTGGTAACTGCCAAAATAAAGGAAACACCAACATAGTGTCTTAATAGAGCCTTTTGCCAGAACAGCTTCACTGCACCTTGGCATAGATTCTATATGGCTGTTTACACAGGCAGCCAGAATTGTGATCTTTTTATACTAATTGTTCTTTTGACCAATCACATCAAAGAATTTTCACATCAACTATTTTTCAGGGCTGATCTGATTGGTCAAAAGACCAGCTAGTGAAAAAAATATTACAGTTGGATTGTGTGTGCTAATGCAGCCCAACTGTCTGGAGCTCTATTGGAGGGATGTGATGGCATTCTTCCACGATAAATTCCCTCCTTTGGTGTTTTGTTGATGGTGGGAAACGCGGTCTCAGGCGCCGCAACAGAATATCCCATAAGTGTTCAATTGGGTTTACATCTGGGGACTTCAACAGCCATGGCATATGGTTTACATCATTTTCATGCGCATCAAACCATTCAGTGACCACTCGTGCCCTGTGGATGGGGCATTGTCATCCTATGGGGATTTAGCCATGGTAGCTAAAATAATGGCCTGCCCAGAATTTGTATACATGACCCTAAGCATGATGGGATGTTAATTGCTTAATTAACTCAGGAACTACACCTGTGTGGAAGCACCTGCTTTCAATATACAGTACTTTGTATCCCTCATTTACTCAAGTGTTTCCATTATTTTGGTAGTTACCTGTAGCTCCTGGTGATGTGTTATCGCTTAAACATTTTACTTTTGGCACAATGGCCTCCAATGCTACAGACCACAAAATACAGAGTGGTTTTCAAATGATGTGAAATTAGTCTTCAGAAACAAATGTAAATATAAAAACATGGCTGTTTTATTTTTTTTTATTTAAACGTTCAAGTGTTGAGTACATTCAATATTATTGTTCTATGATAATGATTGTATGTTGACAATAATTGACAAGTTTGTTTTGGAATAAAACAAAAAACATCTAACAGTTAAGCCTAGTCCTCAGTTATCGATTTGTAGATTAACAAGCTCTGAGATTGATTGATAATGGTAATTAATAATGGAGCCATATCCGTCAGTGAATTGGAGTGCAAACTTTTTTTTTTGAAAACCCCTTGAATTATACTATTGGGATACCTGAGTTTGAACAACATTGGCATATAAGCAATGAGAATTTAGAGGCAAGCAAGGTTACACCATGGGAGCTTAGTGTATAATTACCACTGCTATAATGAGATTGATCTTGTTGGTCAAGGGGGGGGTGGGGTTAGTCTGGCTGACACCAGCTCGCTGTGTCGTTACATGGGTTGGGCAGGGTATGTAAATTAATGTTATCACATTTCTAGGTATTGAGGGAAGATGATTAGCTCCAGCATCTGTCAAATGTGAAAAATGTTTATTGAATAAAGGCAAAATAGGACATTTCTTACAAATATAAACCACACCCTCAATCAACCTTTCGATAAATATTATGTTATCAGGAACTCATGATGACTACACTTTTATGGATAAAAGGCTATTTCAGTTCTATCAGGCACCATCGAGTAAGTGCCCCCTTCTTGGACATTTGACATGGAGAAAAATTTACCAAATTGTACACACATTTTACCACACTCAACACTTCTTTTTTTTAAATGTTTATCCATTCCGCAGTCCCATTACTAATTCTAAACCTAGGTTATACAAACTCCCACAAATATAATTATACAAAGTAAATCAAAAGCAAGCAAGAAACCACAAACCGTAAAACCATTACAAAATCATGTTAATATCTGACAATGTGTAGTGAATGCTCTTAGGCACACCTCTATGAAAGGTAAGAATGTACAAATGTAGTGATGCTTGTACATCAAATATACAAAAGGTTTACTTTATTAGAATAGTCTAAATTCACTAACTTTGGGTTCCTTTAAATAATGTTACATTTACCCATGAAGCAAAAATAACATGCCTTTGGGTGTATTCAAACTCACTTCATTAAAATATTCCCTTTAAAAGAGAATGCTTCAATTTTTTTTTTTGGAACAATTGTGTATGGATAATGATTCTGATCAGTCATTGATAAAAGATAACAATACCTGCAAACAAAAAGCCATATACCGTAAAAACATGGACTACTCACTGAAATCCTCCAGTGTTCATCCACCACTCCACCACACAAGGAAATCTATACTGAACAAAAATATAAAAGCAACATGAGACAATTTCATTGATTTGACTGATTTGCAGTTAATGAGGAAATCAGTCAATTGAAATAAATTCATTAGACCCTAATCTATGGATTTCACATGACTTGGATTACAGATATGCATCTGTTGGTCACAGATACCTTAAAAAAAATGGGCCTCAGGAACTCGTCGCGGCATTTTTGTGCATTCAAATTGCCATCGATAAAATGCAACTGTGTTTGTTGTCTGTAGCTTATGCCTGCCCATACCATAACCCCACCACAGGGCACTGTTCACAACGTTGACGTCAGCAAACCACTCACCCACACAACGCCATACACGGTTTGCCGTTGTGAGGCCGGTTGGACGTACTGCCAAATTCTATAAAACAACGTTGTAGGCAGCTTAGAGTAGAGAAATTAACATTCAATTCTCTGGCAACAGCTCTGGTGGACATTCCTGCAGTCAGCATGCCAATTGCATGCTCCCTCAAAACTTGAGACATCTGTGGCATTGTATTGTGTGCCAAAATTGCACATTTTAAAGTGTCTTTTTATCGTCCCTAGCACAAGGTGCACCTGTGTAATGATCATGCTGTTTAATCAGCTTCTTGATATGCCACACCTGTCAGGTGGATAGATTATCTTCGCAAAGGAGGAACACTCACTAACAGGGATGTAAATAAATTTGTGCACAAAATTGAGAAATAAGCTTTTTGTGCGTATGGAAAATGTCCGGGATCTTTTATTTCAGCTCATGAAACATGGGACCAACACTTTACACGTTGCGTTTATGTTTTTGTTCAGTATAGATACAGAAAGCTAAGTTGCTGAGTACATCTAGCTGTATTAACACCAGGCAGCCAAAGTGCTGTTGTGTGTCAGTCTCTCCTGAGGTTATTCAGTCTCTCTTCCAGGTCAGCATCTGCATCTGCCAGAGCTGGCTGGGGTTCAGCTTTCTTCCCACCTGCCACTGAGAGGCTACCTCCCGTGGATGGCAGATCTAAATGAACAGGAAGGAAATGATTTATATCAATCAATAGGAACTGTGATGAAGAGATGACCAGCTGTATCACTACTACAGCATTTTAGTAAAGTGAATGCAGTTGTAAATCTTACTAACTGCAAGCACAATAACTTCAGTTTATTCCTTACTTGAGAGTTCGTCAGAGAGATTGAGACCCAGCTCGTCCAACACTTGGGACACAACGGCATCACTGAAAATAAAACAGAGTTAGTGTTTCCATAGATTTACTAGCTAACATAAGTATGCCAAAAGTATAAATTGTACAATTTAAAATAAGATTAACAAATAACGATGTCTTCATATTGAGTTGGGGTAGGTTTTCATTTTTAGATTTTTTTTTAACCAAATCTGTATTTTGGATGTAAATGACATTTTTTTTGCGATTTCACTTGGTCTTAAGAAACTTACCCCACCCGCAATAGACTTCTTCATGCAGATAAAACATTAACAAAGGCTCCAAAAACACCCAAATACATCCTTTTAGAAATGGCAATTCTCTCAGTATAGATATTTTCCATTTTGTTGGACTTGAATGATAACTTCTCCATGTAGCCGGCGCATGCGCACACGGAAAAGTATCACTCGAGTTCAAAATGGAATAAAAAAAAGGTTTGGAATGACACAATGTCATGTGTACAACATCTAAAGACTTACATCACTATACTGATAGTGTTGCCGTTTCGAATTAAGTGATAATGCCCGAGAAGCCAGTGTTTGGTCGGGCATTATCACTTTTATACAACGGATTACCAACATATTCAAATCAAACTTTATTTTGATGAATTTATTCATACTATTTCATCCTTCCACAAGATATAGTCCCGAAACAAATCTAGGGTTGCTACCCAAGCCGGTTGGTCGTTCGTTTTATTGGTTCGGTTGCCAGACTGAACGGACCCAGTCGTTCAGTCTTTTTGATCTGTATCTATGGACGTGACCCAGTCGTTCATTCTAAATGTTCCATTACCATATTGGCTGGCAACGTTATGACTTGCTTGCTAGCTAGCCAACTACGGCTAACTTACAGTCACGTCAAACAGTGAAGACAGAATAACAGCAGCAGCTGCATTTGTTTAAATTTAAGCTGTTTTCTAGTTACATTTATTTGGATACATCCATAACAATGAGCTAATGAGGCACGATTTTGCCAGGCATAGAAAATGTGCTCTCTCGTTAGGACACTGTTGTTCAGAGGAGCTAGCCAACAACACAGCTAACACTGACTTCAAGCTGAAGCTGGAAAGACTGCAAACTAGCTGCACTTAATTTCGTGTTACCTTTTTTAAATTCAAATTTCTTTGTATATATCCATAAAAATTATGCCAGCTAATTCATGATTTCAACTGGCTGAGAAACTGCCTGCCTCTCTCTCGTCCCGACTCCTGACACGTTCATTACTATGGGACAGTTGAATATTGAAACAATGTTGCAAATGTCAGAGAGAGACAGTATAGTTTATACAAATCTCCGATGTTGAAAACTAAATGTTAGTCTAAGAGAAATGTGAGAATGTCTAGATGCTTTTTATGGTGGAGATCAAGTTTATAACTTCCCTACCTGGGCTGATGAGACAGTGGATTGCGCAGTCAAATGGAACAGAGTAAATAGGCATTTTAACATCATAGATTTAACCGGTGGTAACTTGTGGAATAGACACCGGCTGGAATGCGCTTTTAACCAATCAGCATTCATGGTTCATGTTTTATCTGTGCCTCTGCAGAATGAGCATTAGGAAGTCTATCGCCGGTGGTATAAGTTTCTCAAAACCAAGTGAAATCGCAAAAAAAAGGTCTGGACACTTCTATGACATGACATTTAAAGTGTACCTATCCTTTAAAGGATTTGGCTGGAATTTCTCTGTCATGAACCCCCTACCTCTCTTCTTCATCATCCTCATCACCCATGGCATCATCTATGGCATCATTCATCATCTCCTCTTTCATGTCCATGATCTCACTCTGTCGTTCAAACTCCATCATGATCTTCTGAATCTGTGGCAACTTCATCTGTGTAGGGGAAGTGAATGTTATGTTATGAGCCAATGGAATGTATTAGCACATTTCAACCGGTAACAAAAATGACTACAAAAGTTTGAGGCTTTTTAAGTGCCTTACAGTTCTACTGGCACGTTGTCTCGATACAGAATTGAATCGTGTTTTTAACAGGAATCATGAAACAATGAAATGATACACACCTGTCTGTTCATGGTAGCCATGGCTTTGGTAACTCCTTTCATTGCCTGTGCCATGCTGTTGTTTGACTTGAGAGTCTGGATTTTCAGACTGACTGCCTGGATATTTGCCCTCATCATAATAAATTTCTTCACATAGTGCCTTGTGCGAACCAAGTCCTTCGCCATGATCTTGACAGCATCCTAGAATGGTGTGTGGATAAGTGTGAGACAATTGACAATGATGCATGACAATTTACATAAAGGCGTGAAGTCTTTTCCCCCTTTAAACAGCCCCTTATATTTGCCCTCATTATCTCACCATTTGTCCTTGTTTGGCCATTTTCTTAATGTCAGCTATTATTTTCTTCTCCTGCTGCTCCAGTCTTTGTCGCTCTCTGTCCAGATCTCTCATGGCCCGATTCAGTGCCCTCTGGTTCTGCCTCAGCATCTCCTCTGGGGTCTTCCTCTTCCCAAACAGGAACTCCATCTAATGTACAAAATTGGGAAAGAAAATCAGGAAATAATTTGGCTACACATATCATCCAAATCTACCTCTTTCCTGTCAGTCATTATTACTTAGAATTTACAATGTGTCCGTTTCCCCCCTAAACAGGCACTAATTTTCTGTACGTTTCATGCATGCGTTTTGTTTGTAAGATAGCTACATTATAAACATGAATTCGTGTAGGATAACTCCTCATCTGATCCATTTACTGTAGCTAGCTGGACTCTGATTAAACTTCTTTTTAACAATCATCGTTAACGTGATTTATCAAATTCCCAGAATTCAATAAACAGGCCTACTATGCATAGCTAAATGGACTTGATTATGTAGACCTTTAAACTATTAGCTAGCTAGCTAGGTATGCTTGCTTCCTTGGTAGTTTAACGTTAGTAGCTAACATTTGCTGCTAGGCAGCTAACTACGAAGTTGAGTCATAGTAACAAGCTAGTTATTATTCAATTTTATGTTACAGTGTATGAAGTATTTCGTGGCGGGGCTGTTTAAGTCGCGATAATGGCTACTGTTGTGGAAAATAGCTACCGTTTGAGAGGTCTTCACCGGTTTTAAATCGGAAACAGACACCCTATTTGCACAGATAGATGGATTTGTTTTCTTTTATGGACTTCCGCAGAAAGTTAGCTTCACTTCCGTCGTACTCCTTCTCCTTCTCCTACTCCTTCTCCTACTCCTTCTCCTACTCCTTCTCCTACTCCTTCTCCTACTTCTTCTACCCCTTCTCTTTCTTATTCTCCTCCTTCTTCTTGATTTGATTCTTCTCTCTCTATGGCATATTGGCGTTCGCAACAATTAAATGTGCATTCCGCACCTTACTGTGCTGGTGGATAATAAGTATCCCAAAAAAGGAAAACATTTTAGGTAAAAATAAATAAAATATCATACGAACTACCAAACAAAAAGAAGTGAACTAAACAAAATCAACCTGCTTTTCTGTAAAAAAAAATATATAATTATAATCAGGTCCCAACACAGGCTCAGAAGCCTCCTGTGAGGGCGGGACATTTCCTATCGACAAAAGTCCTTGTAGTGCTTCTGCTGTAAAGTCTTGGAGCCCCAAAAACGTATCAGCTGCAGATATAATGATATCCAGCTTATTGGACTTTTTAGACACAATTAATCACTGTGGCTATAAATGCCACAAAATCCACCTTCTTCACAATGAGTGTATCCAGATCACCTGATTGACTTAAAACACTAGCAACTGGTTGCAATGTATCCACCGCCATATCTTCAACACTGTTGCCTCTTGCCCCTTCGACTCTCTTCACCGCCTCCACATAGGAGATCCGCTGCGCAGCCCAGATCCTTGACACCTCGACCTCCTTCACTCTACAGTGCACTCAAGGATGTCCAGAATATGATCCCCACCACAGTTGCAACAATATACTTCTCCCGTCTGCAAACATGTGACACGGGATCATATCCTTTACAATTTCTACACTATAATGGTTTGGACATGCTCTCCCCGCATACCTCACATATCCATGCTTCACATATTCAGGCAGAGTCTCCTCAAACAACAATATAATATCGACAGGCTTTTCTTCTTCCTTACATTTACCATACGGGTCAGGGGAGATGCACTGACCATTCCTGGGAATTTCTGACTAAGCTACTCATCATCTACAGTGCCAGTCAAAAGTTTGAACACACCTACTCATTCAAGGGTTTCTCTTTACTTTTACTATTTTTATACATTGTAGAATAATAGGGAAGACATCAAAACTATGATATAACCAGGGTGGCTATAACATATGGAATCATGTAGTAACCATAAAAGTATATTTTATATTTGAGATTCTTCAAAGTAGCCACCCTTTGCCTTGATGACAGCTTGGCACACTCTTTGCATTCTCTCAACCAGCTTCACCTGGAATGCTTTTCCAACAGTCTTGAAGGAGTTCCCACAAATGCTGAGCACTTGTTGGCTGCTTTTTCTTCACTCTGCGGTCCAACTCATCCCAAACCATCTCAGTTGGGTTGAAGTCGGTTGATTGTGGAGGCCAGGTCATCTGATGCAGCACTCCACTCTCCTTCATCAAATAACTCTTACACAGCCTGGAGGTGGGTTTGGGGTCATTGTCCTGTTGAAAAACAAATGATAGTCCCACTAAGCACAAACCAGATTGGATGGCGTATCGCTGCAGAATGCTGTGGTAGCCATGCTGGTTAAGTGTGCCTTGAATACTAAATAAATCACAGACAGTGTCACCAGCAAAGCACCCCCACACCATCACATCTCCTCCTCCATGCTTCACGGTGGGAACCACACATGTGGAGATCATTCATTCACCTACTGTGTGTTTCACAATGACATGGCGGTTGGAACCAAAAATCTCAAATTTGAACAGTTGATGTTGACATGTGTCTGTTACTTGAACTCTGTGAAGCATTTATTTGGGCTGCAATCTGAGGTGCAGTTAATTGCCGATTTCTGAGGATGGTAACTCTAATGAACTTATCCTCTCTCTTTGCTTATTTGAGCTGTTCTTGCCATAATATGTACTTGGTCTTATACCAAATAGGGCTATCTTCTGTATACCAACCCTACCTTAACACAACACAACTGATTGGCTCAAACGCATTAAGAAGGACAGACATTCCACAAATTAACTTTTAACAAGGCAGACCTGTTAATTGAAATGCATTCCAGGTGACTACCTCATGAAGCTGGTTGAGAGAATGCCAAGAGTGTGCAAAGCTGTCATCAAGGCAAAGGGTGGCTACTTTGAAGAATCTCAAATATAAAATATATTTTGATTTGTTTTGTGGTTACTACATTATTCAAGATGTGTTATTTCATAGTTTTGATGTCTTCACTATTATTCTACAATGTAGAAAATAGTAAAAATAAAGCAAAACCCTTGAATTAGTAGGTGTGTCCAAACTTTTGACTGGTACTGTACTTAGCTAGCGAATGCAGCTAGCTAGTTTAGCCTACTAAAACACCCGGCTCAAACAGACAGGGATGCTATGTTAGCTAGCTGGCTATGGCTATCCAACACTGGAACTCTTCCGAGTCAAGATAAGCTTTTGGTTTTATTAATTTATTGCTACCTGGGCCCACCTGTGTAACTGCTAAACTGCTAGCTGACTGTACACTGTACTGCATGATTGTAGTGGGTTATATTAGCTATGTTGACTATGACATTAGCTAATAGTGTAACAACGATATAGGCTGTGTGTAGAGGTTAGCGGTTATAATATGAAGGTTTGACTTGGAAAGGTTTTTCCGCCTGGCCTCAGACAGCTGATCTGTTGTGAACTGTAATCCACAAGCGAAGGGAAAAGGTGAGAGGAAGATAGCGTGAAGGAATTATACAAAGAGCAAAGTGATCATGCTGTTTGTATTTGGCTGCTATGAAAGTGAACTGTGTTGGCGTGTGATCAGCGATGTATTCATTCTGACAATTCTGTTTAAAATCTTTTCTTTAACGGAACAAAACAGGGATACATACCTGAAATTGTCCAATTGAAACTCTTGTTTGCAACTGTTGGACTAATGATTACACCCTAGATCAGCTAGATGCAGGCAAGCGTTTGCAAGACGGTATCGAATGTACCACTGTCTGTCACCTTGATTACTAAAATGTATCTCGACCTGTGCACCGATGTAGTAAACTTTCATTCATAGGCTAGGTTGTAGCAACATGATGGGTGTAGGGAAAATTTCAGTATCATGTAGTAGCATAAACCTATCGATGTTACATTCAGCTGAATGGAATATGAATGACAGCCATCCAATATGTAAGTCTATGTGATTGTATGGGTATAGTCCAGTGTGTGTCCATAGAGTCGGTGCAAGAGAGTTAGTGCAAAAACAGGTCAATGCAGGTATTCCGGGTAGCCATTTGATTAGCTATTTAACAGTCTTGTTTAGCAGTATCATGGCTTGTGATTAGAAGCAGTTCAGGGTCCTGTTGGTTCCAGACTTGGTGCACTGGTACCGCTTGCTGTGCGTTAGCAGAGAGAACAGTCTATGGCTTGGGTGTCTGGAGTCTGAATTTATTTTGGGCCTTCCTCTGACACTGCCTGGTATAGAAGTCCTGGATGGAAGGGAGCTCGGCCCCAGTGTTGTGTACTGGGCCGTATTCACCACTCTCTGTAGCGTCTTGCCTTGGAGTTGCTGTACCAAGCGGTAATGCAGCCAGTCAAGATACTCTCAATGGTGCAGCTGTATAACTTTTTGATGATCTGAGGACCCATGCCACATTTTTCAGCCTCCTGAGGGGGAAGAGGCACTGTTGTGCCCTCCTCACAACTGTGTGGGTGTGTGTGGACCATGTTAATACCTTGACCTGCTCCACTACAGCCCCATCGATGTGGATGGGGGTGTGCTCACCCCTTTGTTTCCAGTAGTCCATGATCAGATCCTTTGTCTTGCTGATGTTGAGGGAGAGGTTGTTGTCCTGTCACCACACCACAAGTCATGACATTGCACAAGTGGGGGGGGTGGGCCTTTCCTATTTCGCTGTCTATTGATCCTCTATTGTTCTTCAAGCAAGGGGGAGGCCGATAACATCACGACTTCCCATCAAACCAACTCCTTGAAATTTGCAGTTGTCTAAAAACAACTTTTGCTCAATACATATTTGACCCTTTAGTGCGTATACTTTGTCTGTATTTATACTTGGTGTTGCGGATTATCCCATGTTTAATACCAAGTTCACTGCCAAAGTGGCAAAGTGCCTATCCAATGGTGGTCACCAGCTGACCATATTAAGATGGCCGACACACACACCAAACAATTCATTGTCTGGCAGCCATCATCCCAGGACATTCCAGTATGTGTCATTTGATTGAAGTCTGTTCTCTATCTGATGTAGTCTGTTATTGTGTGCTGTGATATGTGCTATAGTTTCTTACTTATCAGATGATGTTTGAACCTTACTTTTGATGCTCTACTGCCCTATTGTTTGCCTATTGCTACTTAGCATGTAGCATATTGTCAATTTCAGTTCTTACTGCCATTCAAGTACTTCTACTTACACTTTGACGTAGAGTAATGTGTTGTCATCTAAAACACTCACAAACTTTTATAGATGCACAATCGAGAGCATTCTGTCGGACTGTATCACAACCTGGTACGGCAACTGCTTCGCCCTCAACCGCAAGGCTCTCCAAAGGGTAGTGCGGTCTGCACACCACAACACCGGGGGCAAACTACCTGCCCGCCAGGATACCTACAGCACCCAATGTCACAGGAAGGCCAAAAAGATCATAAAGGACAACAACCACCCGAGCCACTGCCTGTTCATCCCTCTATCATCCAGAAGGCGAGGGCAGGACAGGTGGATCAAAGCTGGGACCGAGAGACTGAAAAACAGCTTCTATCTCAAGGCCAACAGACTGTTAAACAGCCAACACTAACATAGAGGCTGCTGCCAACATACAGACTTGAAATCTCTGGCCACTTAAATAAATGGACTTAATAAAGGTATCACTAGTCACTTTAAATAACGCCACTTTAATAATGTTTACATATCCTACATTACTCATCTCATATGTATATACTGTATTCTATACCATCTACTGAATCTTGTCTTTGCCGCACGGCCATCGCTCATCCATATATTTATATGTACATATTCTTATTCTTCCCTTTACATTTGTGTGCATAAGATAGTTGTTGTGAATTTGTTAGATTACTTGTTAGATATTACTGCATAGTCGGAACTAGAAGCACAAGCATTTCGCTACACTCGCATTAACATCTGCTAACCATGTATGTGACCAATAACATTTGATTTGATTTGATATATTGTTTTAGCATTTAGAGGGTAACATATTGGCCAGATTTATGCCATTTGAGTATTGCTGCTGTTCGCACTTTTGGGGTAGCATTATGTGGTGAATGTGTATTGTTGAACTGTGTAAACTAGGCTAATTGAAGCCTGTCTGTTGTGGATATGTTGACTTAATAACTGCCACTTGCTTCCTTTGTAGTAGTATGTATGGTTCTAGGAACAATGTCCTCTGATCATTGAACTGCCATAATAAAACTGATTAAATAGAAGTCCTAAATCTGAGTCTCTCTGACAGGAGCACTTTGGCAGCAATCACCATTCTCACTAAAACCAGCCATACAGTCCTTTCAAAACTAGAAAATGTCTTTACACTTGGGATATCACTTTTCAACAGGAAGAGTTACAAAAATGATGGCTTTAAAGACAGAATAACACAATACAAAATGAACAAGGGCTACTTATATACAGGCGAAGGTGTTTGTTGGCCATATTGGATTCAAAATGAAATTGATATATACTAAGTCTTTATACTGAAAAAAAGCCTAATTTACACAATTCATATTTACAGGTGATTTAACCTCCATCAAATGTTATCATGGCAGCCATATTGTTATCATGGCAGCCATATAAAGACAATCCCACTGGTTTTCCTAAGAGCCCATTTATAATAGCCACATCAAGAAACGTGTAAAGTATTCATTTTTGTCAGGCAAGACCACACAGTACTGAATGAGAACATTTGACTTGGAAAGTTGTCTTTTGAACAGCTACCAAAAAGTTAAATTCATTACAAATATTCATAGTTGATATTTCCGCCTATTGTATGTGTTTACAGGTGTATATTTCCAAGATACATGAATATATCCTAATGTTGTTTATTGGGGTATGTAGGGCAGAACACTGACTACTTGTATTCCAAATTTGAGAAATATCAGAGCTTTCAATATTGGGTTACATAAGCATATGTGGCCCACCACTCTACAGCCAGGCATTCTGTACTTTTTAAAATTTTAGGTGGTGTTATCCTTAGAGCAGATTTACAATAGCCACAACATCAAAAACATGTTGCTGTATGTATTTTTATCCGACAGGACCATACAGCACTGATTGAGAGCAGATTTGACTTGTAAGTTGTCTATTGAACAGCTACCAAAATGTGATGTTTACAATCATCACAAATATTCATAGTTGATATTTCTGCCTATTGTATCTGTGTGTTACAGGCATATAATTCCAAATGCTTTAAGATATCCTAATGTTGTTTGTTTCTGATTTTAGAGCAAATGACTACTCATATTCCACATTTTAGCAATTTGAGTTAAGGGGGTGTCATATCTATAAATGTAACTACTTCTGCAAAAAAAAATTTTTTTACAACCATCCATTCCATATATGGGAGAACTTAGAGATAAACAGTTGTTTTGTTAGACCTCAGGTAGGAGTATCTTAACGTTTTGTGGGGACTCCACTTGGTGGAAGTAATGCAATTGCAATGGTATCAACTTCCCAGCTACCCTGATCAGTGTTGCTCGGTTCACAGTTTTCCTGGTAAATTGGCCTAATTTGAAAACGGTGTCGCGGTTGAAAATGTATTTGTCGCGGATTTTTGGGCTATTTCTAAGTTGCACCGCGACCGCCATGGCATTTCTCTTAAAAATATATATTTCATTGTGACCTGTTGTTGAATGTGAGGCAGCTGTTGCTGAGTGAGTGAGTGGTGGGGAGGGTCGGAGGGGCGTGTTTGTGTTGAGGGAGCATTTCAGCTATTGGCTGAGTCACGTTAGCGAGAGGAGAGAGAGAAGCACCTGCTCATGTTGTGACAACTTTTTACCAATTGTAGGTAGGCTATTTAGATTATCATTATGGAGAACCCTATTTCTAACCCATTTTCCATAAAACATATTAATACACTAGAACTGATGCACATCAAGAAATACTGAAGACAAAGCACTGGAAAACGACTGGGCGCATTACATAAATTCGCTCAGAGGTTATGGGGGGTGATAAGAGACATAATTAAGCCTCGTGAAGCCACTGATACCTCTCACAAAGTCACCTAATGGCTTCCTAGCGCCATAAAATACCACCATGAATTAACATAGACTGTCAACGGAGAAAACTTTTTTTCTAAAGCGTCAAACTGCCAATGCGTTCACGTCACGTGACACGTACACGTCATGTAGTCATAGTGTTCACGCCGTGTGCCATAGTGTTCACGTCATGTAACATGGCACTGACACGTCACGTGTCAGTTTGCTTGTAAGTTTATTATGAACGATCTTACCATGAATACCTTAAAAACGTCTACATGTGTTACGCGTCACGTGTTAGTTTAAGTATCTGTTTCGTTTATTATTAAAGATCTCACCATGAAACACTTACAAACGTCTACATGTACAGTACATGATTTTGTAAAAAATAATTTTAATTGTCAGAGTAATCTAATCAATTTAATTTGTCAATTTATCTAAAATAGGCATAACACCTCAATAAAAAAATATTAGGCTAGTTGATATCGCAGCCAGCAACCATTACTGTGTAAATATGCCTATTTCTCACATCTATACAGACACAATGGCTTCTTTGTTGGAGGTAGCCCTATTCAGAAATAAGAGGTAGCCTAGATCCATAGTGGCGCATTCAAAACAACTCATAACTCTGCAATCTCTGACAACTGGGAACTGGGAAAAGGAGCTCAGACTTAGAAAAATAGTTTTGTCATGATTTGACCTCGTTTTTCCCTCAGAGTACCCAGTTTACCGATTTAACAGACACAATTACTGTCACCATGCAATCCTTAGGCTATACGTTTCTGTGGAGATGTCTGGTTAAATGCAGGGCTCAAATTGAGGGGTATGTGAGGATATAGGCCTAACCTTTGTTATAGAGACAGGTAAAAAGCATATGCTACCCCTTGTTTACTTAGCCTTAGAAAAAACAACGGTCCAGATTATGTAAAGCGATCTAGGCTATAACAATGATTAATTCCACGATTATTTCTGCATAGTCTACTAGCCTATCGAAGGTCTTGCTCAGACTCAACATGGTTTCTTGCTCAGACTCAACATGGTTTCTTGGTAGACCTATAGGCTTATGAAAACATTCATTTTTAAATGAAAAGCAAGTATCATTATCACAGGAAAATAAGGTTGTTTCATTAAAAGCTCCACAATTTAGAATATTAGTTGTAGGCTATGCCTACAGCAAAAGACCAAAAAGATAGAATTGGTATGGGTCTATCCATAGACCAAACAATTTAACAGATAAACACTTTGTTATTCTGGAGAATCACATTGAATCAGGCTATTCATTTCAGTGCAGTTGCGTTCTTACGCATATCCTTAGTCTAAACGGAACCGAAAACACCCCAGTCTGTTTTGATGACAGATCATGATAAAGACTAAACATTTCAGCTATATTTGTCAATGATTTAGCCCACAATTGCCGACAGATTTGATACACATGAAGGCCTATATTTACTCTTGATTTGACAAACAATAGATTGACTAGGATCCTTTGACTTTTCCTTATGTTATATTTGTTCTCAATTTGGCTAAATGTAGTCCTATTTATATGCTTTTAAAGTTTTCCTATTCATTTACATAGGCTAACCATTGTCATTAATGATATTTACTATCATCTACTTTTTATGAATAAACAGGCATCAGGGTAAAACAAAACAAAAAGTGTTGGCCCCCCGACTCATTAATGTTACTTATCTTAGATCACAAAGTCAGCTAACTTCCACTCCATTCATATGCAAATACATTTGATTCCTACATTTAAATGTTTATATTTTAGTCATTTAGCAGACGCTCTTATCCAGAGCGACTTATAGGAGCATATAGAGTTAAGTGCGTTGCTCAAGGGCACATCAACAGATTTTTCACATAGTCAGCTTGGGGATTCAAACCAGCAACCTTTCGGTTACTGAACCAACACTCTTAACTACTAGGCTACCTGCCGCCCATACATTGGCTTGTCTGGCTGGCATGTTTTCATTTTGAGCTGGCCTTCCCTTATCCTCTATTATGATCCAAAAAAATGTATAGCTCATTAGTACACCCTTGTGTTTGAATATATCTATTGTGGGTCCTAGGATACAGCAATGAATAATGTTGAACTAACAAATACCATCAAAGGATACGTTACAATTTACAGTAATGAACATCTTGTGAAACAGCTGTGAAAACCAACCTGCCAATATTTAAGATTTAAATATATAAGCTTTTATATTTTTTTGGTACAGGTGTGTCAATTGACTTTCAGAGATTTTCTGTACACTGACATGGCAATCATAGCCTGAAATACTACCCAACTACACAGAACATTGCTGTGTGGGTGGAAGGTTCTGCCTGTCACTTGTTCTCAACAGGTAGTCAGTCTCGGAAGGGGGTCTCAAAGAGGGAGATAGTGAAGTCCAGGTACTGGTGCTCTGTTTGTTCTGAGTGTTTACAATGCTAGTGTTTTTTTGTTAATCTGTGTATCTCACATTATGTGCCCAGTATGATAGAGCAAGAACATTTCTTAGCAGATAATGACAACATGACAATAACAGTAGCTGTAGATGATGTAATGAAAAGTTGGAGGGTGGTTGGTAATGGAGGACTCCAGCTGGATCCATTTCTGGGTGTTAGGCAGAACCCCTAGGTCCTGGAGAACAGGAGCAGAGTAAAGGGAACAGGGGAGGAGACAGAGACGTAAACAAGCAAACACACAGGTTACAGGTTCATCAGGTTTGTAAAAATACAGTTATTCAATGATTTAATTTAAAAGTTTGATTAGACATGCAATATTGTTAATGGCAGACAGAAAAGAAAGGATACCCATCTGTAATTTGTTATGTCAGTGGGGTGGATGAGGGAGGTAAGGGATGGTCCCTGGAAAAGATGAGAGCGGTGAGTTGAGAAAAACTCAGGGGTGGTGTCATATCCACTTGAGTCATACACCTTAACAGTACCTACCTGGCAGCGGTGGTTACTTAGCGTGACCCAGTAGTTAGCCTTCATATTGACTATTTGGAGAAACCCCCGGGCCAGTGTTGGTACTGCTGACAGCATGGCGATGCCGCCCACCACGAGGAGGAAAATACAAATAGTCATCATCTGAGATTTTTTATATTCACCTTAACTGATGGTGACCCCATCTACTGTAGGAGCGAAAGAGAAGCAAGGTTTCCCAGGTCTTGCCTTCCATTCGTCCTTCTTCAAAACCAAGTCATTCGCCCAGATGTCGACGCTCTTGGTCCCCTCCTTGAATATCCTCCGGTAGCTTTCCTTCTGTTTCTCCTGCGCCTTGTCCATGTTCAATCTCACCTTGATTAATAATAGAAATAAATGCAATTTATATTTCATATTATTACAAATACATCACTTACGTATCTCTCAGAGGGCCAGAAAATAGATTTACAGCAGACAATAATTTTTACCGGGTCAAAAAACCTCCACATCCTTCTCAGCCTGTGCCTGAAGGTGGTCCTTGAAGGCATTCTGATCTGGTTCGATAGCTTCCACCATATCAGATGGAGTTTCAGTGATCTGAAAGCATGTTATACAAAAATGGCAATATACAAACAACATTAAGTCAATCACAAAGTTGAAATACTACAGTATATCCAATAATTGTATATACAATTGCATTGTTTACCTCAGTCAACAGGTGCAGCTCCCGTCCATACAGCAGGCAATAGGGTGAGTGCTCTGGAGGCCTGGACGCTGATGTTGTGTGTAAAGAGAATTACCTTCAGGTTGTCCAGGTTGTCCGGTCTCCTTCCGGAGACACCTGAAACCCCACCTCTTTAAGGAATACCTAGGATAGGATAAAGTAATCCTTCTAACACCCCCCCCCCCCCCCCCCCTTAAAAGATTTAGATGCACTATTGTAAAGTGGTTGTTCCACTGGATATCATAAGGTGAATGCACCAATTTGTAAGTCGCTCTGGATAAGAGCGTCTGCTAAATGACTTAAATGTAAATGTCCTCCCACCATTCCTGGAACCAGTCAAGGGACTTGCCCTTGGCAGTCTTGAGGGTCTGGTTGGTCCGTTCATCCAAACCTGGAGGAGGGGGTAGGAAAGGGATATCTATTGACAATGGAAGATATTGAAATGTCTCATTATGTACCATTGAAAAACTAAAACTAATTGTAAAAAAAACTTAAACAAACCATTGGTGACAGAATATAACCTATAACATCTGTATCTCGTTCCAGAGTTGACGACCTCGGTCACTCAAGATGACGTCAGGAGAACCGTGGGTGTTGAAGATATCCATCATCGCCTTGGAGGTGGCCTCGCCAGTCTCGTCCTTGATGGGTATCCTGCAAAAGAAAATACATTTTTGGGCCTCCCGACCCAGAATTAAGAGTTAAGCACGTTCTCTTCCTTTACAGACCCTAGTGGGTATTGCCTCCACCCACTTGGTAAAATAATCGGTCACCGTCAGACACCAGCAGTTGCCATTCCTGGATTTCGTGAAGGGTCTGATGAGGTCCACCCCTAACATATAAAGTCTTAGAGAGAAGATTACTTCATTCTTACCCGTATCTGTGTCATTCAGTATGCAGATTTTCATATTTGTAAGGATAATGACACACAATCTATAATATTGAACTCTGCTGTGGTCAAATAAAGCAACCAGTACAAAAAAACTTATCAGGGCAAAACTTGAACTGTGACACTTACCGACCATGTGCCATGATGAAACAACTGATGGGCTTCAACTCCTATGCAACAGTCTTCACCCTCTCAAACCTCTGTCAGGCTAGACAGGTACTGACCTTTAAGCACAAGGTGATAAATTGAATCATTGTATTCTCTCGAATATGACATTCATCGAAATCATAATCATTTCAGATATAATAGAATGTGATCGAATAAACAAAAGGTTATTTCACTTGCCCAACTGTCCACATCCTTGACAATCCCATGCTAAAAGAAGTGTATGTTTATTTTGGAAATCATGAGCTTCACTCTGAAACGGCCAACATGCATCTCAGTCAGCATGGCCTCCTTCTCCTCAGTGAAAATCACCCTCCTGTGTGGCTGGCCATCCTTCCACCATAGGTACATGTGCCGAACAAGTTTGAAGAGTTGTTGAAATACTCAAGTCTAAGTAATTTTGTATGACTGTCTTTATCTGTTTCTCTCCCCACATCTCTCTCTGTCTTTCACTCTTTTCCCACCTCTCTATTTCACTCTCACTTTCATCCTCTCTTTCTCTCCCCCTTTCTCTGACTGTGTGTCTGCCTAGCAAAGACACCTAGTTAAGGGCAGTTGGAAAGACCATAATTGCTTAGACCTATCCATTTGATTGATCAGGGTTAACTTATAGCTAGATTCCTCAATATGACAGACATAACTAAGTGTATAACTAGCAACTTCTAGATGACCAACTACCTAGATGGAAAATGGTTGTTGAAAAATGTTTGTTCATAGCTAAATCCTTCCAGTTATGTAATAGAAGTTAACTGCTTAACGTTACCCTGAATAGTGAATTTCTGCCCCCTACGATTGTTGCGCCTCTTGTCGAGATCAGTAGTGCCTTCATAGTACTTTGCCTGTTTGGAAAGATAAAATAACACTCCTCGAGGGATTCCATGGAAGTGCAAGCTACATACAAACAGAAAGCTACAAAAACCATTATCTAGCTAGCTATCATTAGCTAAACAAAAGGTTGATGTAAGTTGATGTAAGTAAATAAATAACGTTACAGTAGTTAGCCATTTCAATCCAAAAACAGCTTAAATTATTTATTCCTATTTAACAATATTTTGTTATATAAAGACAAATATATGGTAAAGAAAAATTAACACTCGTTGTCTTCTTCTTCTAATGTTTATGTCAGATTACAAACGGGGTCTTCTTTGATACTATGGCGGTCTGCAAACAAATGTCACAGGCGCATGCCACCACCCACTGCTCTGGCTGTATATCAGCCCAAATAATGAACAAAATACAAATTGTCACGTCTACTCCCGCTCCTCCCCTCCCTTCGACGTCGCCGGTATACTTACGACCGGTCCTGGGATTCATCATTACGCACACCTGGCATCAATCATTACGTGCACCTTCACGTCATCATGATACTCACCTGGACTCCATTACCTCACCTATATCTGTCTATCCCTTTGGTTCTTTCCTCAGGAAGTATTGTTCCTGTGTTTATGCATAGACCCTACTGTTATGTTGTCTCGTTTCATGGTTTTATTTTTTTATGTTTCAACTGCACCTGCTTCTTGACTCTCAGTGTCTCTGTTACAGAATATTGACTCAAACAATGGAAGCAGCAGGAAAACAGAATATCTCCCAGACCGTGGACGAGCAGGGATACCTTTTAAGTCAACACCATGACCAGCTGGCACAACTGGGGATGGCTATGGAAGAGGTTCTTTGCAGTGTGCAATGTCTCGAACACACCTGGGAGGCATTGTCGTCAACTAGCGGAGGATACTCTACAACCAGTCGACCCAGCGAGTCAGCACAACAGCCCATTCATCAACCTGCTCAGGTCAGTGATGCCCGTTTGTCCATCCCGGATAAATAATCAAATCAAAAATCAAATCAAATGTATTTATATAGCCCTTCTTACATCAGCTGATATATCAAAGTGCTGTACAGAAACCCAGCCTAAAACTCCAAACAGCAAGCAATGCAGGTGTAGAAGCACGGTGGCTAGAAAAACTTCCTAGAAAGGCCAAAACCTAGGAAGAAACCTAGAGAGGAACCAGGCTATGAGGGGTGGCCAGTCCTCTTCTGGCTGTGCCGGGTGGAGATTATAACAGAATAAGTAAGACAGCACCCCATCTAAATGCTGTGGCTTCCTACTTCAGTGCTCACTCTACTTTACGCACCAAATGGGAGCTCCCACCACCAGGAGGTCCAATGTTGCCATGGTTATTTCTCTACTGACTGGGCGGGTGTTGGAAAAGACCATGGCTGTCTGGGAGAGAGGAGAAGAGGAGCTAGATTCTTATGAGGGGTTCATGGCTCTGTTTAAATGTGTATTCGATCATCCCCCCCGGAGGGCAGATAGGGAGGTGAGTGCCTACTCCAATTACGGCAGGGGGACCAGACGGCTGCCGAGTACGAGCTCACCTTCCGGACAGTAGCAGCATCCAGTGGATGGAATGAGCCGGCGCTTCGTACACTACTCAGAAGAGGTCTGCGCGAGGAGGTCTAGATGGAACTGGCCTGTTGCAACAAAAAGCTCTCCTTGGATGCACTCATTGCGATGGCCATCCGTCTGGATAACCTACTTCGGGAGCGTTGGTACTCTCATCACTTCTCTCCCTCCCTCAGTGAACACTCTGGATCAGAGCCTGAACCCATGGAGGTAGGGGTCACACTCCTCCCGTGGCGGGGCGGCGACAGCTGGGGCTCTGTCTGTATTGTGGTCAAGGAGGGCACCAGCTCCAGCAGTGTCCGGCACTTCCTAATCCCGGATGCACAAGAGCAGAGGTACGGTCACGTGATCTTCCACCTCCTAGGGCAGGAGTGAGTATTCCATCTTCATCACTCTCTGCTAACTCTCGTTGGTGTCCATCACACTAGTTGACTGTCCCTCATATACTGTGTCTACAGCATTAGTGGATTCCGGTCCCGCAGGGAACTTTAATGACCAGACCCTTGCCTCTTCTCTTAACATCTCATAAATGCTCTCCTTTCCTGGTTCAAACCCTCGATAGTTGGCCACTAGGATCTGGAACCATTAAACACATCACCCAACCCCTCACCCTCCCCGTGGAGTCCATTCATCAGGAGAACATACCCTTCATTACCAGTTCACAAGATCAACCTCAGCCTCCCTTGGCTTCAACGCCATAAACTCACCATTTCATGGTCGAGGATGAGAGTCAGACTAGTTACCGGAATGCCAGAGGACCTGCTTCCCCATCCCCTGTGGTTCCACGTCGATTGAGAGTCCTGTGGTTGCCCTTCAGCCCAACATCCCAGAGGTATACCAGGATCTGCGGGAGGTATTCTCCAAGTTCTGCGCCACCTGTGTTCCTCCTCATTGCCCCTGGGACTGTGCCATCGACCTGCTTGCATGTTCAGCGCCTCCGCGCAGACGCATCTACCCTCTGTCGGTGGCTGAGACCCAGACCATGGAGGATTACATCCAAAAGGCGCCCCTACAAGGTTTCATCCGCACGTCCACTTCTCCTGCGTTTAGCACTATGTCTGGCCACTATGAGTACTTGCTGGTGCCCTTTGCCTTAGCCAATGCTCCGTCAGTGTTCCAGGCATTCGTGAATGAGGTGTTCGGGGACATGCTCGGATGCCAGGTGGTCGTGTATATTGATGACATCCTGTTCTACTCGGCTACCCTGGAGGATCACATCACTCACTCACGTTCGAGCAATCCTGGAACGCCTCCTGGCTAACCAGCTGTTCGTCAAGACTGAGAAGTGCCAATTTCATTAGAAGGCTGTCTCCTTCTTAGGCTACCAAATCAGTCTGCAGGGAGTGAGGATGGACGACAAGAAGGTAGATGCGGTCAGGTCATGGCCAGTCCCAACCACCATCAAGGGGCTACAACGGTTTTTGAGGTTTTCTAACTTCTACCGCCGTTTCATCAGGAACTTCAGCTCCGTCGCCGCTCCTCTCACCTCTATCATTAACGGTGGGCCCCTTAGGTTGGTGTGGAGCCCAGCCAGCAGTGGTATAAAGTACTTAAGTAGTACTTTAAAGTATTTTTACTTAAGTCGTTTTTGGCGGTATCTGTACTTTACTTTACTATTAACATTTTTGGTAACTTACTTTTAATTCACTACATTACGAAATAAAATAATTTACTTTTTACTACATACATTTTCCCTGACATCAAAAAGTACTTGTTACATTTTGTCAGGAAAATTGTCCAATTCACACACTTATCAAGAGAACATCCCTACTGCCTCTGATCTGGCGGACTCACTAAATACAATTGCTTTCTTTATAAATTATGTCTGTGTGTGCCTCTGGCTATCCGCCAATAAAAAAAAAAATACAAACATTGTGCCGTCTGGTTTGCTTAATATAAGGAATTTGAAATGATTTATACTTTTGAAACTTAAGTACATTTTATCAATTCCATTTGCTTTTGATACTTAAGTTTATTTAAAACCAAATACTTTAAGGTATCTAACACAGATTCCCCCGGTACTGCTGCTCATTCCGTGCACCAGTTCTGGAGGTCTACGTCACCGACCCAAAATGGAGACAGCGGGAATGGCCCGTCCGCTGCCGCAGCTTCAGCAGCTGCAACTGACCCGCACCACATCCCTGTGGTCGTCCCTGAGGCTGGTGTCGGTCTGGGTGGGGGTACAGTCACGGATTCCCTCGGTACTGCTGCTCATTCCATGCACCAGTTCCGGAGGTCTACGTCACCAGCCTCTGGGCGTCACTGAACTGTCTCATTATGCACACCTGGTTCCCATTCCCCCTGATTAGTAATTGTGCTCTTTGTTCACCATTGTCTTGGTCGGTTATTGTTCCCATGTCTGTTGGTCTTGTGAGTACCTGTGCTTTGTTTCGGCTTTTGTGCTGCGTGTATTGTGCACTTGTTATTACGGGTCTTGTCCTGTGTATTTATTAGAGGTTTAACCTCGCTCTTTTGTTTGGGTTACATCCCTGTGTTTTGTATACGTGTTTGTTTTGGGCTTTGTCCCCCACACCTTTCCATGGAATGTTGTTGGGTGGCGTATTAAAACCCCCTAGTATGTATTCCTGCACCTGTCTCCAATTTATACAACATGACAGTATCTTTACTTTTACTCAAGTATGACAATTGAGTACTTTTTCCACCACTGGAGCCCAGCAGCCTTGATGAGTGGTTCCAGGCGAGCAGAAGCAGTGTGGACGAGGCTCACGTGAGACTCCGTCAAAAGGAGCAGGCAGACCGCCACCGCAGTGCGACCCCTGTGTTCCACCCCGGGGATTGTGTCTGGCTCTCTACCAGGAACCTCCCACTCCGCCTGCCCTGCAAGAAACTGGGCCCCCGGTATGTGGGGCCAATCAAGGTTCTCCGGCGGGTCAACGTGGTGACGTACAGGTTACAGCTTCCCAGTGACTACTGTATCATCTTCTTTTCATGTCTACCTTCTCAGGCTGGTGGGTCCCCTAGCTGATGCTGTCCCCAGCGACACCCTTCCACCCCCCCGGATATCGAGGGGAGTCCGGCCTATGCCGTCAGATCCCTACTGGACTCCTGACGTTGTGGGGGTCGGCTCCAGTATCTGGTGTATTGGGAGGGGTATGGCCCAGAGGAGCAGTGTTGGGTTCCGATGGAGGACATTCTGGATCCCAACATCATCCGTGATTTCCACCTTTGCCGCCCGGACCGGCGTGCTCCTCGTCCTCGGGATCGTCCCTCTGGTCGGTGTCGTTATTGTACTTTAAGTGCTATGGATTTATTGTTATAGGGAGTGTTATTTTGTTCGTCGGGCAGCGGATAGTTCAGAGGGAGCGACACAAGGATGCACTGCTACAATTGACATTGAGTTGATTAGATTCGAATCTGGCTGTGTGTTCCTGTCTTATGTTTTAACTAGCAAAGTACAAATAAATGTTCATTCAGATTGGGTGTGAGTTTCTGCTTGAATTTGGTTAAAAGGACAGTGAAATTGTCATACTTTGAGAACTTGCTACCAAGCTCCTGTGTGTATCAGACGCACATCGTGTTATCTCTTAGACTATTCTGAACTGAAGACACGTGTGACCACGTTGTTTTAGCCTATTGGCGATAGTCATACTCTGTGTAACGCTATAATGTATTTCATGTACACTGTAATTGTTTGAGTGTTGTCACATCTTCTCCTCCCCTCCGGCGTACGACTTCGCCAGAATACTTACCACCGGTCCTGGGATTCATCATTACACACACCTGGCACTCATCATGACGAGCAGCCGTTAATCATGATTCACACCTGGACTTCTGTCACGTTCCTGACCTGTTTTCCATTGTTTTTGTATTTGTTTAGTATGGTCAGGGCGTGAGCTGGGTGGGTAGTCTATGTTATGTGTTCTGTTGGGTTCAATGTGTTGCCTGATATGGTTCTCAATTAGGGGCAGGTGTTTGACGTTTCCTCTGATTGAGAACCATATTAAGGTAGGCTGTTCTCACTGTTTGTTTGTGGGTGATTGTCTTCCGTGTCAGTGTTTGTTACCACACGGGACTGTATCGTTTGTGCTAGTCTGTACCTGTTCGTGCGTTCTTCGTGTTTATGTAAGTTCATATGTTCAGGTCGGTCTACGTCGTTTTTTGTTTTGTAATTTTCCAAGTGTTTTTCGTGTTCGTCTTTGCTTTAATAAATTCATCATGTATTCCACCTACGCTGCATTTTGGTCCGATCCCTACACCTCCTCTTCAGAAGAGGAGGAAAACAGCCGTTACAACTTCATTAAATTCATTTCCTCCCCTTTTTATGACACTCCTGTATGTTTTCTCACCAGTTGGTATTGTTCTTGTGTAGCCTTATGGAATTGTCTCGTTACTGGTTTTGTTTTATTAAATGTTTCACCTGCACCTGCTTCCTGACTCACAGCTCCATTATTACAGAATACCAACTCAAACCATGGAAGCTGCAGGAAAGTCAGAAATATCTGACGGTCAACGAACAATGGTACCTTTTATGTCAACACCATGACCAGCTGGCTCAACTGGGGACGGCCATGGAAGTGGTTCTCCATAGTCTGCAGCGTCTCTAACACCCCGAGAGACGTTGCAGTCCAGCATCAGAGGATACTCTAGAGCCAGTCTACCCAGTGAGCCAGCGCAACGGCCCATTCAGCAACCCGCTCAGGTCAACGATGCACATCTATCTCTCCTGGATAAATATGATGGTACACCCTCCAAATGCCGTGGCTTCCTCCTTCAGTGCTCACTCTATTTTTCACACTAGTTGGGAGCCCCCACCACCGAGAGGTCTAAGGTTGCCACGATTATTTCTCTGCTGACCGGGCGGGAATTGGTATGGACTACGGGTGTCTGAAGCTTCTGCTTCAGCTACAGCAGGGGAATCAGACGGCTGCTGAGTATGCGCTCACCTTCTGGACAGTAGCAGCTCCAGTGGATGGAATGAGCCGGCGCTTCGCACGCTATTTAGAAGAGGAAAGTGTGAGGAGGATGGAACTGGCCTGTCGGAACTACAAGCTCACCCTGGATGCACTCATTGAGATGGCTATCCGTCTGGATAACCTTCTCCAGGAGCGTCAGAATTCTCATCGCTTCTCTCCCTCCTTCGGCGAGTACTCGGGATCAGAGCCTGAACCCGTGGAGGTAGGGGTCACATGCCTTTCCGCGGCAGAACGACGCAGATGGATACAGCTGTGGCTATGTCTGTACAAGGATGGCACAAGCTCCAGTGGTGTCCGGTACTTCAGAATCCGGGATCCACTAGAGCACAGGGACGGTCACGTGATGTTCCCTCCCCTGGACCAGGAGTGAGTATTCCAGATTCAGCTCTTGCTACCTAGACTATTTTTGGTGTCCATCACTCCGGCTGACTGTCCCTCATGTACTGTGTATGCAGCTTTAGTGGATTACGGCGCCGCAGGAAACTTTATGGTTCAGACCCTTAAAAGACTCGACTGTCAGCCATTAGGATCTGGGACCAACACTCAACCACTCACCCTAACCGTGGAGTCCAATCACCAGGAAAGCATCTCTTTCTTCATCACAAGTGCACCAGGTCACAAAATCATCCTTGGCCTCCCTTGGCTCCAACGCCATAACCCTATCATCTCATGGTCGAGGATGAAAATCAGACTGGTCACCTGAATGCCGGAAGACCTGCTTCCCTGTCCCCTGTGGTTCCAAGTCAGTTGAGAGTCCTATGGTTGCTCTTCAGCCCAACATTCCGGAGGAATACCAGGACCTAAAGGAGGTATTCTCCAAGACCCGCCCTACTTGTCTCCCTCCTCATCGCCCTTGGGACTGTGCCATCAACCTGCTTTCCGGTGCTGCATCTACCCTCTGTCCGTGGCTGAGACCCAGGACATGGAGGATTACATTCAAGAGGTGCTCCAACAGGATTTCATCTGCACGTCCATGTCCCCTGCGTCGGCTGGTTTCTTCTTTGTGGTCAAGAAGGAGGGAGGATTGCGCCCATGTATCGATTACCAAGGACCCAATGACATCACCAAGAAGTATCTGTACCCTCACCCGTTGGTGCCGTCAGCCATAGAGCAGTTCTTCACCAAACTGGACCTGTTTAGTGCCTACAATCTCATCCGCATCCGGGAGAGAGATGAGTGGAAGATTGCGTTCAGCACGATGTCTGGTCACTACGAGTATTTGGTTATGCCCTTTGGCTTAGCCAATGCACCGTTAGTGTTCCAGAAATTCATCAACGAGGTGTTCAGGGACATGCTCGGAAGGCAGGTGATTGTATACATCGATGACATCTGGATCTTCTCAACCAACCTGAAAGATCACATTGCCCATGTTCGAGCAGTCCGGGAACGCCTCTTGGTCAATCACCTGGTCGTCAAGGCAGAGAAGTGCCAATTCCACCAGAGGGCTGAATCCTTCTTGGGTTACCAAATCAGCCCGCAGGGAGTGAGGATGGAGGACAAGAAGATAGATGCGGTAAGGTCATGGCCAGTCCCAACCACCATCAAGGGGTTACAATGGTTTCTGGGGTTTGCCAACTTTTACCACCGCTTCATCAAGAACTTCAGCACCATCACCGCTCCTCTCACCCCCCTCAAGAGTGGGCCTCGGGGGGAATTGGAGGGACGCCATGTGCGACTGACATGTTTTCCGTTTGCTCCCGCGGTATTCTTAAAGTTTGTGAATTTTGCAGCAGAACCGTATTTATTTTCAAATATTAGTTTGGTGATCCCTTTCCGTAAAAACCAAGACTACTTTGCTTTCAAATGTCAGCATGTCGACGAAACATAAGGCCAAAAGCATGACTTTGGCCCATGGAGGAATGGGCCAAAGTATTGAGAAACTTTTGTTATTGACCAAATACTTATTTTCCACCATAATTTGCAAATAAATTAATTAAAAATCCTACAATGTGATTTTCTGGATTTTTTTTCTTCTCATTTTGTCTGTCATAGTTGAAGTGTACCTATGATGAAAATTACAGGCCTCTCATCTTTTTAAGTGGGAGAACTTGCACAATTGGTGGCTGACTAAATACTTTTTTGCCCCACTGTACTTCATTGCCACGTGCCTTATCTGTTCTTAAAAAGTTTGGATCAATCTCAGGGTACAAGCTGAATCTAGGCAAGAGTGAGCTTTTTCCTGTAAATAATGCTGCTTTAAAGTGCTCTTTTACAAGTTTTCAGTTTAGGATTGTCTGGAATCAATTCACCTACTTGGGAGTTAAAGTGACAAGGAAATATTCAAATTTGTTTCAGGAAAACTTTGTTGCTCTAGCAGACAGTTTGAAACTATCTTTTACTTTTTGGAATTCGCTACCTCTTTCTCTTATCGGAAGGATTAATGTCATTAAAATGAATGTGTTGCCCAAATTTGTATATTTATTTCAATGTTTACCCATTTTTATTCCAATCTTTTTTTAATTCACTGGATCAAACATTCATGTATTTTATTTGGGATGGCAAGGTACGACGGATTGGTAGAAAACATTTACAGAAGCCTAAAGCATTGGGGGGTTTAGCTCTACCAAATTTTCAGACATACTATTGGGCTGCAAATTTCAGAGCCCTTCTGTACTGGCTGCAGACTGATCCTACTGGCCCTAGACCAGTCTGGGTTCAGATGGAGTCTGAATCGTGTAAACCTGCTGCACTTTCTTCTGTGTTGTGCTCGTCTCTCCCAGTGTCCCTAGGCAAAAGGTGTGTCAACCCAATTGTAAAGCAGTCTCTTAAAATTTGGAATCAGTTCCGTTTAGCCTTTGGCCTCCGAGGCTTTTCTCTATCAGGCCCAATCAATCAGAACATTTTATTTCCTCCATCTTTGAATGATGGGGCTTTTGCCATCTGGCACTCACTAGGCCTCTCCTCACTAGCCCAATTATTCTTTGATGATACATTTGCCTCTTTTGCTCAGCTACAGGAAAAGTTCAACCTCCCCTAATCCCACTTTTTCCGCTATCTCCAGAGTAGGAACTTTGTCAGAGCTAACACACCTGAATTTTCCCATAGGCCTGCGAATACAGCTATAGAGAGCATCTTTGAGCTGAACAAGCTTCCTAGGGGCGCAATTTCAGATGTATATGCAATCATTCATGACTTACAGAACCCTTCTTTGGTGCCTTTAAAGACGCGGTGGGAAAAGGATTTGGGGGAGGAACTTAGGGAAGACACCTGGGAATCTGTGCTGCACAGGGTGCATTCGTCTTCTTCTAGCACTAGACACAGCCTCATTCAATTCACTGGTTCACTGTATCCACTGGTCCGGGGCCAAACTTGGAAGAATATTCTCTGATTTTGATCCTACCTGTGTCAGATGTAACATGGAACCAGCCACACTGTTGCATATGTTTTGGGGCTGTCATAAACTGTCAGGTTTCTGGGAATTAATATTTAACTGTTTCTCTGATATATATGACACTGTTATAGATCCGTCTCCCCTTACAGCCCTTTTTAGAGTACTGCCCATAGGTACCCCCCTGTCAAGAATCCAGTTGGACACTGTTGCTTATACAACTCTTTTAGCTAGACGGCTAATACTACAGAACGGGAAGATGGCAGCTCCCCCATCTTATAAATATTGGGTGAGAGATGTGTTGTGCTCTCTGAAACTAGATTTTTTTTTAAATTCAATACACGTGGGAACCCCAAACTGTTTAATGAGGCTTGGGCTCCATTCTGGTCTTACTTTAAACAGTCCATCCTCTGATGGCATTCATATTAAAACAAAAATAAGTTGTATTTGACCCCACCTGTGACTTAAGGGTTGGATGAGCATTTCTTTGTGTTTTTTCTGGGGGGGGCATTAAGGTTGATGTGCTTATTGATTGTGACCTACGGATGCCTTGTTCATCTTGCCCGGTCAGAGACTAAAATGTGAGCTTGTTTTTCCCAGTTTATTTTTTAAATATTTTTTATTTTAAAATTTTGTTCACTACATAAAATGATTATTATTCATTTTTTTATTTTAAAGCATTGTAAACTTTTTATTTTTGGTCCAGTGGATGGTCGGTCTGTGGCCATGACTGTCTGTGAGTGGTTGCATATCTCCACCCCTATCCCTTGACTGTTTACAGGAACAATGGTGAGGTGTTTGCTCTGTCCCTGTACTATAGATTGCCCTTTAACCTTTGTAGCCTTCTGCCTGGTGTGTTTAACTTGTCTAAGGTATGGTATCTATTTAAAAAAAAAGAAAGTATTATTTGTATTTTTTCTAGTTGAGTATATTATTTATATAGCTTTGTGTTGTCTTGTGTGTGTAAAACTTAATAAACTGAGTAAAAAAAAAAAAAAAAGTGGGCCTCGTAGGTTGGTGTTGTCTCCAGCAGCCGACGAGGCCTTTCGTCTCCTCAAGGGGTGTCTTACCTCCGCCTCCTTGCTAAAACACCCAGATCCCACGTTACCTTTTGTGGTTGAGGTAGATGCATCTGAGGTCGGTGTGGGGGCAGTTTTGTCACAATGACAGGGTAACCCATTGAAATTGTACCCTTTTTTTCTCCAAAAAACTGTCCTCCGCAGAGAAGAATTACGATGTCGGCGATCAGGAGCTCCTGACCGTGAATTTGGCATTAGATGAGTGGAGATGCTGGCTGGAGGGCGCAAAGGTACCATTTGTCATCCTCACTGACCATTGGAACCTAGAGTACATACAGACAGCGAGGAGACTGAATCCACGCCAAGCCAGGTGGGCACTTTTCTTCACCAGGTTTGACTTCACGCTGACCTATTGCACAGGTTCTAAAAACATCAAGGAAGATGCTCTTTCCGGTATCTACGATTCGGGAGAGGTTCCTGTCCAGAGGGCACCCATAATCCCATCCTCCTGAGTCGTGTGTCCAGTGAATTGGGACGTAGATGTGAACATCCGCCAGGCTCTAGAGAGGGAGCCTGCACCCTGGAATTGTCCTCCTGAGCACATCTACGTTCCCACAGGGATAATTCCCCAGGATCGGCTGCTGACCTGGGCACACAGCTGTCATCATTGGACATCCAGGTATTTCTCGCACTATCCACTCCATCGCTGAGAAGTGGTGGCCCACCTTGGTGCTAGATGTCATTCGGTATGTCAACTCCTGTTCAGTATGTGCTCAAACCAAGTCCCCCCGGAATGCTCCAGCAGGGAAGCTCCTGCCGCTTCTCGTGCTTCAGCGACCTTAGTCACATCTATCCATTGACTTTGTAACCGATCTTACCCCCTCTGATGGTTTCACCACCATTCTGGTGGTAGTGGATAGATTTTACAAGTCATGTCGCTTAATCCCTCTTCCTGGTCTCCCCACTACTCTCCAGGTTGATGAGGCACGTTTCCAGTAGGTCTTCCGGCATTATGGCCTTCCGTAGGACATCGTCTCCGACCAATTCACATCACGGGCTTGGAGGGCGTTCTTGGAGAAGCTCAGGGTCATGGTCAGCCTCACTTCTGGGTATCGGCCTCAGTCCAACGGGCAGGTGGAGAGGATGAACCAGGAACTGGGGAGGTTCCTGAGGAGTCACTGTCAGGATTGGCAGGGTGAGTGGGCTCGATTCCTTCTCTGCGCAGAGTACGTCCAGAACTTCCTACGTCACTCCTCCACTGGGTTGACCCCCTTCCAGTGTATTTTGGGTTTCCAGCCGGCCCTTTCCCCGTGGACCCCGGTTCAGACGGCGGCCCCTGCGGTAGATGAGTGGTTCGGGCGCGAGGAGGTGTGGAGCGACGCGCACGTGAGATTCCAGCGCGCCGTCCATCGTCAGAAGGAACAGGCAGACCGCCACCGCAGTGAGACCCCTGTGTTCCATCCTGTGGACTGCATCTGGCTCTCTACCGGGAACCTCCCACTCCGCCTGCCCTGCAATAAACTGAGCCCCTGGATTGTGGGGCTGTTCAAGGATCTCCAGAGGGTCAACGAGGTGACGTACAGGTTACAACTATCCAGTCACTATCACATCTCACCCTCTTTTCATGTCTCCCTTCTCAGGCCGGTGGTTTCTGGTCCCCTAGCTGATACTGTCCCCCATGACACACCTCTCCCTAATGTCAATATGCCTTGTCTATTGCTGTTTTGGTTAGTGATTGTCTTATTCCACTGTAGATCATCCAGCCCTGCTCAATATGCCTTAGCTAGCCCCTTTGTTCCAACCCCCACACATGTGGTGACCTCACCTGGCTTAAATGGTGCCTCGAGAGACAAAACCTCTCATCGTCACTCGATGCCTAGATTCACCTCCACTGTACTCACATCCTACCACACCCTTGTCTGTATGCCTTGAATCTATTCTTCTACACTCAGAAATCTGCTCTTCTTACTATCTGTTTTGAACGCACTAGACTACCAGTTCTTATAGCCTTTAGCCGTACCCTTATCCTACTCCTCCTCTTTTCCTCTGGTGATGTAGAGGTTAACCCAGGCCCTGCAGCCCCTAGCTCCACTCCCATTCCCCAGGCGCTCTCATTTGTTGACTTCTGTAACCATAAAAGCCTTGGTTTCATGCATGTTAACATTAGAAGCCTCCTCCCTAAGTTTGTTTTATTCACTTTTTTAGCACACTCCGCCAACCCGGATGTCCTAGCCATGTCTGAATCCTGGCTTAGGAAGGACACCAAAAATCCTGAGATTTCCATCCCTAACTATAACATTTCCTGACAAGATAGAACTGGCAAAGGGGGCGTAGATAGCCTGCAGAGTTCTGTCATACTATCCAGGTCTGTGCCCGAACAATTCAAACTTCTACTTTTAAAAATCCACCTTTCCAGAAACAAGTCTCTCACAGTTGCCGCTTGTTATAGACCCCCTTCAGCCCCCAGCTGTGCCCTGGACACCATATGTGAATTGATTGCCCCCCATCTATCTTCAGAGTTCGTACTGTTAGGTGACCTAGACTGGGACATGCTTAACACCCCGGCTATCCTACAAACTAAACTAGATGCCCTCAATCTCACACAAATTATCAAGGAACCTACAAGGTACAACCCTAAATCCGTAAACACGGGCATCCTCATAGATATCAGCCTGACCAACTTGCCCTCTAAATACACCTCTGTCTTCAACCAGGATCTCAGCGATCCCTGCCTCATTGCCTGCGTGCGTAATGGGTCCGTGGTCAAACGACCACCCCTCATCACTGTCAAACGCTCCCTAAAACACTTCAGCGAGCAGGCCTTTCTAATCGACCTGGCCCGGGTATCCTGGAAGGATATTGACCTTATTCCGTCAGTAGAAGACGCCTGGTTATTCTTTAAAAGTGCTTTCCTCACCATCTTATTTAAGCATGCCCCATTCAAACTTGACTGCCCTTGACCAGCACAAAAACATCCTGTGGCGTTCTGCATTAGCATCGAATACCCCCGCGATATGCAACTTTTCAGGGAAGTCAGGAACTAATACACTTAGTCAGTTAGGAAAGCTAAGGCTAGCTTTTTCAAACAAATTTGCATCCTGTAGCACTAATTCCAAAAAGTTTTGGGACACTGTAAAGCCCATGGAGAATAAGAGCACCTCCTCCCAACTGCCCACTGCACTGAGGATAGGAAACACTGTCACCGCCGATTTAAATCTATGATAATTTCAATAAGCATTTTTTCTACGGCAGGCCATGCTTTCCACCTGGCTACCCCTACCCTGGCCAACATCTCAGCACCCCCTGCAGCAACTAGCCCAAGCCCCCCTCCCCCTCTTCTCCTTCACCCAAATCCAGACAGCTGATGTTCTGAAAGAGCTGCAAAATCTGGATGCCTACAAATCAGCTGGGCTAGATAATCTGGACCATCTCTTTCTAAAATTATCCGCTGAAATTGTTACAACCCCTATTGCTAGCCTATTCAATCTCTCTTTCGTATCGTCTGAGATCCCCAAAGAATGGAAAGCTGCCACGGTCATCCCCCTCTTCAAAGGGGGAAACACTCTGGACCCAAACTGTTGCAGACCTATATCCATCCTGCTCTGCCTTTCTAAAATCTTCGAAAGCCACGTTAACAAACACATCACCGACCATTTCGAATCCCACCGTACCTTCTACACTATGCAATCTGGTTTCCGAGCTGGTCATGGGTGCACCTCAGCCACGCTCAAGGTCCTAAACGATATCATAACCGCCATCGATAAAAGACAGTACTGTGCAGCCGTCTTCATCGACCTGGCCAAGGTTTTCAACTCTGTCAATCACCACATTCTTATTGGCAGACTCGACAGCCTTGGTTTCTCAAATGACTGCCTCGCCTGCTTCACCAACTACTTCTCAGAGAGTTCAGTGTGTTGAATTTGAGGGCCTGTTGTCCGGACCTCTGGCAGTCTATGGAGGTGCCACAGGGTTCAATTCTCGGGCCGACTCTTTTCTCTGTATATATCAATGATGTCGCTCTTGCTGCTGGTGATTCTCTGATTCACCTCTACGCAGACGACACCATTCTGTATACATCTGGCCCTTCTCTGGACACTGTTTATCAAACCTCCAAACGAGCTTCAATGCCATACAACACTCCTTCCGTGGCCTCCAACTGCTTTTAAACGCTAGTAAAACTAAGTGCATGCTCTTCAACCGATTTGCTGCCCGCACCCTCCCGCCCGACTAGCATCACTACTCTGGACGGTTCTGACTTAGAATATGTGGACAACTACAAATACCTAGGTGTCTGGTTAGACTGTAAACTCTCCTTCCAGACTTGCATTAAGCGTCTCCAATCCAAAATTAAATCTAGAATCGGCTTCCTAGTTCGCAACGAAGCCTCCTTCACGCTTGCTGCCAAACATACCCTCGTAAAACTGACTATCCTACCTATCCTTGACTTCGGCGATGTCATTTTCAAAATAGCCTCCAACACACTACTAAGCAAACTGGATGTAATCTATCAGTGCTGTCCGTTTTGTCACCAAAGCCCCATATACTACCCACCACTGTGACTTGTATGCTCTTGTTGGCTGGCCCTCACTACATATTCGTCGCCAAACCCACTGGCTCCAGGTCATCTATAAGTCTATGCTAGGTAAAGCCCTGCCTTATCTCAGCTCACTGGTCACCATAGCAACACCCACCCATAGCACGCGCTCCAGCAGTTATATTTCACTGGTCAGCCCCAAAGCCAACACTTTCTTTGGCCGCCTGTCCTTCCAGTTCTCTGCTGCTAATCACTGGAACGAATTGCAAAAATCACTGAAGCTGGAGTCTTACATCTCCCTCTAACTTTAAGCATCAGCTGTCAGAGCAGCTTATCGATCACTACCTGCACACAGCCAATCTGTAAATAGCACACCCAACTACCACATCCCCATATTGTTACTTATCATCTTGCTCTTTTGCACCCCAGTATCTCTACTTGCACATTATCATCTGCACATCTATCACTCTTGTTAATGCTAAATTGTAATTATTTCACCTCTATGGCCTATTTATTGCCTTACCTCCCTACTCTTCTACATTTGCACACACTGTACATAGATTTTTCTATTGTGTTATTGACTGTATGTTTGCTTATGTGTAACTCTGTTGTTTTTGTCACACTGCTTTGCTTTAACTTGGCCAGGTCACAGTTGTAATTGAGAACTTGTTCTCAACTGGCCTACCTGGTTAAATAAAAGGTGAAATAATAAAATAAAAAAATGACACGCACCTGTTAATCATTATGATTCACACCTGGACTTCTTTGGTATTTTATTAGGATCCCCATTAGCTATTGCGAAAGCAGCAGCTACACTTCCTGGGGTCCACACAAAACATGAAACATAATACAGAATGACATAATACAGAAAGAACATCATTAGACAAGAACAGCTCAAGGACAGAACTGCATACATGTTACCTTCATCATCACCTTCAGAATTTCCTCCCCTTTATATGTCACTCCCTTATGTTTTCTCACCAGTTGGTATTGGTCTTGTGTACCGGCGTGTAGCCTTATGGAATTGTCTCGTTACTGGTTTTGTTTTATTAAATGTTTCACCTGCTGTAACGGTTTTCTTCCAGGGGTGAAGGAGAGGACCAAAGTGCAGCGCGGCTAGTGTTAAACATGTTTAATAAAGAACAAGTAAAACACTACAAACAACAATACAAAATAACAAATGTGCAAAAACCGACAGACCTATCTGGTGCAGACAATCACAGAGACAGGAAACAAACACCCACAAAATCCCAACACAAAACAAGCCTCCTATATATGATTCTCAATCAGGGACAACGATTACCATCTGTCTCTGATTGAGAACCATATTAGGCTGGACATAGAAACAGACAAACTAGACACACAACATAGAATTCCCACCCAGCTCATGTCCTGACCAACTAAACACATACAAAACAACAGAAAACAGGTCAGGAACGTGACACCTGCACATGCTTCCCACCTCACAGTTCCATTATTACAAGTGTCAATTCTTTAATCCTATTAGTTAAATAGAGTAATTGCATTCCTCGTTTTACAGAGTAATTATTTGATTGACTAAATGCTTATCATTTAGGTCTATTGGTAGTTATTTACCCTATACACATACTGTAGCATATTCTTGGGTAACACCTTGACATCTCTGATCTGCTTGCCTCAATTAATTAATGCTAGAACATTGGTTGCCAGGATTAGCTATTTGTATTTAGTCTCTTAATAATTGCATAACGGTGCAAGTTAGATATGTTCATTATAGTCATACTGAGTAGGTGATGCAATGATTCGCTATCTTGCTGCATCCTCCAGAGGAGCGCACAGGGCCTGTTGCATTTATTTTTTACAGAAAACCACAGAACCACCACTGCAATATAGGCCTACAGTTCAGAAAAAAAGGTGTTATCTACGACCTAAAAATATTATTCCGCTCTCCCCATAGGACAACCCTTTTTGTTCCAGGTAGAAACCCTTCTGTGACAAAGGTTCCACAGAGGGTTCTACATGGAACCAAAAATACTTCTACCTGGAACCAAAAAGTGTTCTCCTTTGCTGACAGCAAAAGAACCCTGTTGGAACCCCTTTTTCAGAGTGTACTCAACAAGTTTAGCCTGTTAAGTTTACACCATTTCATTCTGTACTCAAACATCTGCCTGGTATTCAAGATAACACGCAACATAGCACCACCTCCTTCGAAGGTTTTCATAAACCTCTACTCAGACTTAAATAGCAGTGTTCCAAGAACCTCCACTAGGGGTGACTGTAGTATCCTCAAATGGACAAAAAGGAGACACGAGGGCTACCCACACTCATTTTAGATCCCAAGGGGTCTTTATTTTCATACTGTATGGTCTAACTCTCATTATCTCCTTTGCTATCTTCTCATGTCTTTTCTTGGAACTCCATCCACACACACACAACTGTAGCATCTTGTTTACATTTCTCACATTTTAGGCATGCAGCTGAGGCATTGGATGGATCATGTTTCAATGAGATGGGCACAGGGGTATGTATGTACAGTCCTTTTCAGTGTGGCGGCAAATTAGTTGAACAGGAGAAGAGGATGTGTTTGCTTGTGGAGGGAGAGCAGTGTGGGTGGTGGTAGAACAGCTGCGGTGATGATTGGTTTCTCTGGCTCATCCCTTCTTGACCAAAATAAAGATTTAGAACTGAGTTAGACATTGCCATAGTACAGCTCAAAAACCTTCATTAACATACTCCCAGAGATATTCACTGAATGAAGTGGCCTACCATCCCCATTTACAATTTCATTCATCAATGAAATACGTTATACTATAGCACATTCAATGACATTATTATTGTAGACTATAGGCTAATCCTGTATCTACCTTTTACAATACCGTAATCAATGAATGAAGTAGCGTACCCATCCAATTTCATTCATCAATAAGATAAATAATACTAGCACATTCAGTCACATAATTGTAGAATAGGCTACCCATTTATCAAGACTATATTAGGATCCCGTTATGATTTCATTGGTCTTGTCAGGCATGATTTTAGGTCTTCGATCAAAGTTGTATGTTGTACCTCGTTTCTCTTCTTCAGTGAAAAGTACTTATGCATCCCCCATTTAATTCAGTTTGAGTGTGAATGTCTAGGCTTAGTGACAGTGGAAAAATATATCCATAGCTCCAGCACACCATGACATGTAGGGGTAGTGTATTACAATGTAAAATATGTATATATCCTATAGTACAATGGCATGTAGGGGTAGTGTATTACAATTTAAAATATGGATATCCTATTGCACCACGTGTATATATTTTCCATGAATCCATTAAATAAATAATACAAACACATCAAATTATGTTATTATTGTACAATAGCCTACTCGACACAGTAAATAATATCGCCTATGTGCTTTCAACTCGTTATCAGCAAAAATTTATTATTTTCAAATAAACCAAATTTGCCTTATCAACACAGTAGGCCTAAATATTTCCTAACTATATCACAACTTAAATATAGCCTATTTACTCCTCAATCGGATCAAAGACATCTTGGTAATTATTTTCATTGTCTCTAAGGAAACTATCTGGGGCAGACACTCTCGAAAATCGCATCTGCCGCTTGTAATAAAAAAAAAAAATGTCTGTCACCGCTGAGCTGTCAAATACTGTGCGTATCCGGATTCCTTAGGAGGTCCCTAACCTGAACCCTAAACTATAACCCTTAACTAACAGTAAACTTAACCATTTTACACGTATACTTGATTGAGTGTAACGATCGTCCTGGAAAGAAGGTGACCAAAATGCAGCGTGGTAAGTGTTCATTGTAATTTAATAAAATAACCTGAAAACTGAAACAACAAAAACAACAAAGAGTGAATGAAACGAAACAGTTCTGTCTGGTGCAATAACACAAAACAGAAAACAACTACCCACAAACCACAGGTGGGAAAAGACTTCCTAAGTATGGTTCTCAATCAGAGACAACGATAGACAGCTGCCTCTGATTGAGAACCACACCCGGCCAAACACACAGAAAAGGAAAACATAGAACACACAACATAGAATGCCCACCCCAACTCACGCCCTGACCAAACCAAAAATAGAGACATAAAAAGGATCTCTAAGGTCAGGGCGTGACATTGAGGTAGGAACCTCCCAAGGAATGGTTTGCACAGACCACCTGGGAAAGCCTTTGAACTCCTCTATTCGACTGAAAGCCACGGACACAACTCTTATTGGTTGTCTGATACTGGGAACTGGTAACCACACCGTCTGTGATTGGCTAACAATATTTAGATCTGTATACAGCGAGATAAGATAACATACCATCCCATGAGTTGTTGAGGGAATGACAGATTACCTATAGATTGGACATAATCTTTTCTAGGCCATTAGCGATAACATGAAATACACAAGCCGTAGGCTACACTATACCTTAGGGTGGCTACATCGGAATGCCGGCTTGCACGAGAAAAACTGTACATTTCTAACATTTATGGTTGAGATTTAATCAATATAAATATAAACTATAAACCTTATGACTTTCATTAACACGCAGGCATCACACAGAGGTTAGCCACGCGGTGGAACTGCTGCCTAGGTTTATTAACACGCAGGCGTCAAGCAGACATTAGTAAGGTGTTTGTATCATGTCATGTCAGTCAGACATTCAATGGTAGGCGGTTGCCGAGGCTTAATTCTGGCACATATCACCCCCTATAGAGGTGGTTTAAACTGTATTCTAATGTTGACTGCTTAAAGAACAGTATCAAGGGAAGGGCTTTATGCATGCTTAGTTCTTGTGTCTCGGGGGACGCCGAGTAAAATTTGAAATGGAAGTTATGGAACTCCCTCGCGAGGTTCTTTTTATGGGGAATAGTCCTCAATGAAACTGACGTGAGGCTAAATGTGAAGAATTACACATTTGCCTCTGTTGGCCATCAAGTAGCCTATTAATGTATATGCCATTGTGGGCTACAATTTGATACAATAAATATGTTTAAATTACGATATCACTGGAGTCATTGCAAATCAATTTATGCCACTTGTGTAGCCTATGTGGAGCTGGCAAACCATTTTAATAAAGAGCCTATAACTTCAGTTTAATGTTGTTGTAGGTTTGCGTTATTATGCAATTATTAATGGACATCTTTAGTTAATTATATTGGAAATGCTCTATCGCAATTGCCAACCAGTTGTTAGAACACATTAGATTGAAGGTAATAGGTGTCAGATTAGGCTACAGGTGAAAAAAATTCAAAAAAATAAACACTAGCTGTTGTTGACAAGCATATTCAGTTCATATACATATTATTAATATTGAATTCAGTGATTGAAATTATGACCCCATCCTCAGCCTATACCAGCAGGCTATTGGGAAACACAAGCACTTCTTACCTCTTAATCGCCTCGCTATCCATGTTGAATAAATGAGTCTGTTAATTTGAACTAAGCAAGCTGCTAAATCGTTCAGTTCACATCTTGCCTACATCTTGTCTAGGCTACTGTAGACTATCTGACATGAGATCTAGGCCTATCAGAGGCTATTGGCTACCTGTCTTTATAATTACATTTTTCCATGGTTTGCTTAGATAATCATAAACCCAGATTTTTGTCTGTAGCCTATGTCCATTGAAATGATAAATCAATCTCGCAAATGGGCCATTTGTAGTCTTAACAGTTGGCACATAATAACAGCACAATTGCCAGAAAATAGCATTACATTCGTTTTTTATGTTCATCAAAGTTTTTCTTGCTCAGAGATTTCGAGATCCTCTGTCCAACTTTCAAAACTCAAACTCTCCAGTCGGATTTATCTGTAGTTATGGACATGCGCAAAGGGGATTTATTTACCCCGTATGCAAATGATCTGGCAAGTTCAATAAGGGTGAATTATCTTTTCTCTTGCCACATATTAAAATGACTTTTTTACGTCATGTCATAGCTTGCAATAGTTATTATTTTGAGGAAACTCGAATTTTGCTTCTAAGGTAATTTCAAGTTACTATGATATTCCTTCTTAATTGGCTCGATAACGTTATCGGAGAAAACAAATTGTATAAATATGGCAGCAACTCTCTTACAGGGATTTTTTTTAGGCTAGTTTCCAGGCATTTTGGTGTAGGTTTTAAGCAGTCATTGGTCTAGAGATTTTAGCTTGACCTGGCAACCCTGACCCTGATAGGCGAGGACTCGCTGAAGCGCACAATGCACATTGACAAGGGTTGTCTCACAGATCTTCAAATTTCTTATTTGTTTCCAAATGAAAGGTCGTTAGAACGATTCTCTATTTTGTTTGTACTTGAAGACTGGTTACGATATATTTGGTTCAACCGGAAATATCGGCAAATAATTCAACTTCCCCGGACACAAGTGGATTACACTGTGGGCCGCTGAAGGAGTTGTCCTGCCAGGGGCTTGGTCGATACCCTCGTTAATGGAACTCAAGACTGCGGCTTCAGTAGGGCCTTGAATAATTTAGTTTTTAATGGTTGTGGAGCAAAAACAAATTAGTGTAGGGAGAGACATCGATAACACACGAATAGTGGGTGACTAAACAGTCACCATATAACGTCAGATTTAGTTTAAAAAAAAGTATTGTTTGTACATTAGCTAGGTATCTCAAATAGCTCGCTACCCAACTACGGCTAGCTAGCTACGTCTTTCTTTGATAATTCAACCATTCGTATTGGGCCCATCGTCAGGCTGGAGAAAATGTTCGCTTTACTGTCAGCTCCAGGGTAACAGCTAGTTGTGGATTTTGTGCTAATCAATACTTCGGAAGGTATTTAAATAATGTTTTTATTTACTATAACGTTGCCTACTCCGTGATAATTAGCTACTTTGCGTTTGCAATAAACTGGCTAGATAATTATTTAACTAGCTAGCTAATACTAGCATAATAAAGCACTTGAATACATTTAACGTTAGCTAGGTAGCAACTACCAAGTTAATAACGTAATTCTTATGTATGGCTAAAGTTGGCTACAAAAACAGTTAATCAAACTGTTTAACTAAAATGCTTGGAATACTTGTGGATGCACTAAATGAGCTAGTTATATAGATGCTTTAAATTGGCAACAAATGATCTTGCTCTGGTGATTTGGCAGTGGCAGGTAGCTAACGTTATCGTTCGTTAGCTAGTTATCATTGGCTAATGTGCGATTTGGCTAGTTTGTGCGATTTAACTAGGTTAGCTAATTTGTCAGCTCGTGCCGAAATTGTAATTAGAACGAGATGGGTGTGTATTTACATTGTAGCAGTACCTCAGTAAACGTAACATTCGTATAAAATAGGCGTTTTTAGTTAATAACAACTAGCAAGTTAAGTTAGACAGCCAACTAGCGTTAGTCCTTTTTATTTACATACGCATATTTGGTTGTTGGCTTGCCAGCTAGCCTTCTTTGAGACTGCGAATTAGCCATGTCTTGACAGCTTAACTTGGATATACTTCTGCTGAACACACTAGCTAATACCACCAATTCTGGAAATACAGATTTCATCTTAGTGCATTGACATGACAGTCAAATTTAGCCGAGAGAAAGGCACAGATGCCATCCTGTCCGCAAAAGACACTAGTTAAATAGACTAACGTTACTTTTAACGCCATTTTAAACAGGGGCTCCGGTGTGGGCCTGTGTGGTGGTTTACTTTTGGCTAAGGAAAGTGCCTTCGACTGGGACGGATTTTTAAAAGTGCCTTAGGTCAAACTGGGACTGGTGCTGTTTGTTTTGACATGGAAGGTCCGAGTCAAAGCAATGGGTTCAGACAGAGCCGACGCTCCCGTTCTCAACGAGACAGAGAGCGGCGCAGGAGAAGAGTAGACCTTGCTGAGCAGCGGGCCACATCGCCCTCCTCGTGCTCGGAAAAGGAGCTTTGCGGGCCAGGATCTGTACTCGGTCCTGGAGGTAGAGAATGTCGACCCGGGTTCGCCGGCCCCAGACACAGGCCTCCTCGACGGAGGAAGCGCGAGTCGGTGTACTGTGAGGAGGACATCATCGATGGCTTCTCAATTGCCAGCTTCAACAGCTTTGAGGCCCTGGAGGTAAGTCTGTGTATTTCCTTATGTGAGCACAATCCTACCCTACCACAATACTCAGATATGATGGACTTCAACTGTATCTAAATAACATTTGTCAATGGTCTCCACAGATGTGAATTGTCCTCCCTCAATCTCTTTACTTTAAATCCCCAGAGTCGATTTATGTGGCCCTGCATACATCTAATTAGCATAATAAAAACTACAATTAAAATCTGTCAGTTTAAGCTAAAGATGTTTTTTTGCATTGGATGCAATCTCAATCAACCGCATCTGCCGATGTTTCACTTCCACATCTGTGGTGAAGGTTGGCAGAAGTAGTGTGTTTGTCAGACCATGAGACATCCCGAAAATCGTTGTCACGAAACCTATCATGATCCCTCTATGGAAAGATGAGACTCACAAACCCGATGACGTTCAAGCAAGTTGGGACTCATCTGAAGTCGGTACAGCCGATCTGTCAACTTCTGTCTGTAGCTTCCGAACAGTTTGGGCTACTGGCAACCTACATGTTGGTTGTTTTGCTCTATGACACTCACAAGACTCATCTGAAGGTCCCTTTACCAGTTGAAAAAAAATGAATGGAAGTATATATGGAGATTATTTACTGCCAAAAATAAGGGGTCAAATTTTTTAAGAATACTTTTCTGATCTTCTCTCAGATATAGGACACTTCAGAACAAACTTCCTTTTAGAATAAAAAGTTAAAAAATATCTGTTTGTCCATGTAGTGAATCTGTTATTCAATGTGTTTGTATGGGCTAATAGCAGTTCATCCAATTGCTTATTGTAGTCTTAACATTTGGTACATAATAACAGCACAATTGCCAGAAAATAGCCTAACATTCATTTTTTTTATGTTCATCCAAGTTTTTCTTGCTCAGAGATTGAGATCCTCTGTCCAACTTTCAAAACTCAAACTCTCCTGTCGGATATATCTATAGTTATGCTCATGCACAAAGGAGAACTATTTTACCAATAAAATATGTGTGGTATAAGGCCAATATACTACGGCTAAGGGCTGTTTGGCGCAATGCTGAGTGCCTGGGTACAGCCCTTAGCCGTGGTATATTGGCCATATACTACAAACCCCGGGGGTGCCTTATTACTATTTATAAACTGTTTACAACGTAATTAGAGCAGTCAAAATACCTGGGTAGTTCGAGCACTGAATGCTGATTGGGTGAAAGCTGTGGTATATCAGACCATATACAACGTGCGTGACAAAACATTACTTTTACTGTTGTAATTACATTGGTAACCAGTTTAGAATAGCAATAAGGCACCCGCGGGGTTTGCAGTATATGGCCAATATACCACTGCTAAGGGCTGTATCCAGGCACTCAGCATTGCATCATGCTTAAGAACAGCCTTTAACCGTGGTATATTGGCCATATACCATACCCCCTTGTGCAAATGATCTGGCAAGTTTAATAAGGGTGAATTATCTTTTCTCTTGCCACATATTAAAATGTACTTTTCCACGTCATGTCATAGCTTGCAATAGTAAGGCTAAATTCAAATTATCATAGCTAAATGATCCTTGGTATGACCTTAAAATAATTCCATATATAGTGCATTCAGATCCGTTTACTTTTTTCACACGTTGTTACGTTACATCCTTATTCTAAAATTGATGAATGTATTTTTTTTTCATCCATCTACACACAATACCATAATGACAAATTTAAAAACAGTTTTTTGGGACATTTTTGCAAATGTATTCAGACCCTTTGCTATGAGACTCGAAATTGAGCTCAGGTGCATCCTGTTTCCATTGATCATCCTTGAACCACCAAGACTCTTCCTAGAGCTGGCCGCCTAGCCAAACTGAGCAATCGGGGGAGAAAGGCCTTGGTCAGGGAGGTGACCAAGAACCTAATGGTCACTCTGACAGAGTTCTTCTGTGGAGATGGGAGAACCTTCCAGAAGGATAACCATCTCTGCAGCACTCCACCAATCAGGCCTTTATGGTAGAGTGGCCAGATGGAAGCCACTCCTCAGTAAAATGCACATGACAGCCCGTTTGGAATTTGCCAAAAGGCAGCTAAAGACTCTCAGACCATGAGAAACCAGATTCTCTTGTCTGATGGAACCAAGATTAAACTCTTCGGCCTGAATGCCAAGCGTCACGTCTGGAGGAAGCCAGGTACTGCTCATCACCTGGCCAATACCACCCCTACAGTGAAGCGTGGTGGCAGCAGCATGCTGTGGGAATGTTTTTCAGCGGCAGGGACTGTGAGACCAGTCAGGGTCCAGGGAAAGATGAACGGCACAAAGTATAGAGGTCCTTGATGAAAACCTGCTACAGAGCGCTCAGGACATCAGACTGAGGCGAAGGTTCACCTTCCAACAGGACAACAACCCTAAGCACACAGGCAAGACTATGCAGGAGTGGCTTCGGGACAAGTCTCTGAATGTCCTTGAGTGGCCCAGCCAGAGCTTGGACTTTGACAGAGCTTGAGAGGATCTGCAGAGAACAGGAGAAACTCCCCAAGCTTGTAGCGACATACCCAAGAAGACACGAGGCTGTAATCGCTGCCAAAGGTGCTTCAACAAAGTACTGAATAAAGGGTCTGAATAATTGTGTTATTTTGTTAATTTTTATACATTGGCAAAAATGTCTCCACCTGTTTTTGCTTTGTCGTTATGGGGTATAGTGAGTAGATTGCGGGAAATCCACATTAGAATAAGGCTGTAACGTAACAAAATGTGCAACAAGTCAAGGGGTCTGAATACTTTCCAATTGCACTGTAGCCTAGACAGGGCTTAGACTGTAGAGGCTTAAAAGGACAAGTCCCACCTTGGAACTATTTTGGTTATCTCCTCACACCTCCAGGTGTGAATCATTTGTGGATTGAGTTTCCAAAAATTCACAGTTCATTTACACCTTGTACACTTAGGTGAAGCAATCCGATCAACAACCACAATGAAAGAAATCAGACACAATGATCTTCTATGATGCGTTTCTTAACAACCTTAATTATTTGTGTACCAAGCACCCGGTGTCGATTACAAATAGCCTATGTTTATTAATCTGCTCGTCATTAGACCAACAATTCTTGTTGACTTGAAACGCCACACAATCCAGAATTTCAGGATTAGAATTTGATATAGCATGCTCTGAGGAGTTCAATGGCACCAATCCAGTATCCATACACTGACCCATATGTCAACAGATCCTTCAAAGTGGAGTTTCTAAAACATGCAATGTCATTGTAACAGGAACTTATTGAGTCATCTGTAGGTTCCCTTACCAGTTCAGGCATCACTGACTGCTATTCATTTCCCCCGAAACATTTCTCAGTCAAGGCTTCCTCATTTGTTTTTTTGGCCAATTTCAGTGGTAGGAATGTCCTTGGCGGTTGTCAAGGCAGAACATGGGCAGAGAACCTGTGTGGGAAATTTTGGGAAATAATAGGGAGCCAATCAACACACTGTCAACGTTTCAGTGAACCAAATAGTTTTGTACTGCTTGTTTAACACTGGGATGCATCTTCTCTCCAGATGGACTGCTCCATGAAGCCTACCCAGCGTGCCGCCATGCTCATGGGAAGGGGGAGCAAGAGGAAGAGGGGCCCGGAGGAGAATGGTAAAAGGCCCCCCTCAGAGCCCGAGGAAGGGGCCCCACCTAGCCTTTCCCGCAGCTGTTGGAAGAGGAGAAAGATTGAGGTAAAGGTGTGCCGCATGAGATGTTATATGTAGTTGTCATCTCACATTTGGGTTTGAAAGTAGCTTATTGAAAAGCAGACCATGTCTGGTCTGGATCCTGTTGGTCTTGTTTGTGGGAACTAGCTGGCCGAGCTCAAATATTCAGACTGTGAAGTCATAAACTTGTAATGGCCTAGTGAGAGCACTAGCTGGCTACACACACCTGTTGTTGAAGAGTAAAACTTACTAGTGACATCTTTTTAGCACCCTGTTGGCTGAGCTTGTGATGAGTCGATGGGGATTTATTAACTCGAGGTCAGACAGACATGAGGATAATTTCAAGTTGCTAAATACCATGTCGCTGGGTAAGCTATATCTAGAGTACTGCTCTTTGACACCAGATTTTCATGTGGTGTGCATCCCAACCTAGTGACCGTTAGCCTACACAGCAAGTATAATTTGGAAATTCAAGGGTGTTAACTATTTTAGTACTGAAATTAGTGATGCACCGATATGACTTTTTTGACCGATAACCAATATTTTCCTTGCCAGAAAAAACGATACCGATATTTAAAATTTTAGGTGCCTGTTAAGCATTCTAGTACAGTTAAATAGTTAACACACACATCTCAGTGCAAGAGGCGTCACTACAGTCCCTGGTTCGAATCAAGGCTGTATCACATCCGGCTGTGATTTGGAGTCCCATAGGGCGGGGCACAATTGGCCCAGCCTCGTCCGGGTTTGTCTGGAGTAGGCCGTCATTGTCAATAAGAATTTCTTCTTATAGGACTTGCCTAGTTAAATAAAGGTTACACACACCACACTGACCAAAAAGTTATTTTTTTGGCATTTACATATGTCCCCATTACCAGTAAAATATAATCAAAACCTATTACTTTCACTTACTTGCTGTGCTGTTTCATTGTTCATTTGTTCAGTCGTTTCATTCTCAACCAGGATTTCTATGGAACGATGTTTGGGTCTTTGCGTGTCAAAAAAGATACACGTCAAATAACACTATTTGACGTGTTAAATAAGTTTGTCGACCAATCAGGACCTGAATATGATTGCACGTCACATAATAATTTAACGTGTTCATACATTTTTTACGTAGTTATAACACATTGATTACACTATCACTCGTATTTCATATGTCACAATGAGTCATCAATATGTATGCTATGATGCTGGTGAAGTTGTCTCGCGCACCTACAGTGCTGGTCATAAAAAAAGCTAGCTAGCTCATGGATGCAAACAATGTTCTTCCCCAAAAACATAGCAAAACGACAATCTGTTTCAGTAGCTATAGTTAGTTAGCTAGCTAACTATATAGCTAGGTGTCATCTAAAATAACCCTAATTTATAAGACAGTTCTTATTTGATTAATGGTGGTCGGACCCATCTGTGAAGCTAGCCACAGTAAGGATTAGCCACAATAGTGGACTTTGCGGTTAGCCTTCAAAATAAAAAAGTAGGTCATTGACAGTGATGCAAATGAATACAAATAGTAGAATTATGCCATAATAATTGAATAGATCATGCTAAACGTGGTTGGAATGTTATATAAAATCAACAAAAGACAATTTGTTAATTTGACATCTGTTGAAATCACACTAGATGTATTATGCTTTAGAATGGCTTTGGGGGCATACTTATTTCACTGTACAGCCTTACCTATGGATTGTGGATCAATGACATGGGGTATTAGTCTACTCTGTGACACCCAGAGAACATTAGCATCGTAGCTCTTATTGCGTGACTCTGAAACAACTGTGATTTGAACCACATGTATTGTCAACCTATGTGTAATGAACACTATTCCTGAGGAAAATAATACTGTGTGGATGTTTTGGAGTCTGATAACTCTGAGGAGGACGTTGGGAAAAAAATCTTGGGTATATTGAGTAGAGGTCGACTGATTTTATGATTTTTCAACACCGATCCCGATTATTGGAGGACCAAAAAAGCAGATACTGATTAATTGGACAATTTTAATTATATGTAATAATGACATTACCAACAATACTGAATGAACACTTTTATTTTAACTAATATAATACAGAAATAAAATCAATTTGGTCTCAAATAATGCAAAAACGCAGTGTTGGAGACGAAAGTAAAAGTGCAATATGTGCCATGTAAAAAAGGCTAACGTTTAAGTTCCTTGCTCAGAACATGAGAACATATGATATCTGGTGGTTCCTTTTAACATGAGTCTTCAATATTCCCAGTTAACCTGTCTAGCCCCAGCGTTCCGCTAGCGGAACTCCTCCCACATTCCACTGAAAAGGCAGAGCGTGAAATTCAAAAAATATTTTTTAGAAATATTTAACTTTCACACATTAACAAGTCCAATACAGCAAATGAAAGATACACATCTTGTGAATCCAGTCAACATGTCCGATTTTTAAAACATTTTTTACAGCGAAAACAGCACGTATATTTATGTTAGCTCACCACCAAATACAAAGAAGGACAGACATTTTTCACAGCACAGGTAGCATGCACAAAGCCAACCTAACTAACCAAGAACCAACCAAACTAACCAAGAAACAACTTCATCAGATGACAGTCTTATAACATGTTATTCAATAAATCTATGTTTTGTTCGAAAAATGTGCATATTTGAGGTATAAATCAGTTTTACATTGCAGCTACCATCACAGCTACCGTCAAAAATAGCACCGAAGCAGCCAGAGTAATTATATAGACCAACGTGGAATACCTAAATACTCATCATAAAACATTTCTGAAAAATGCATCGTGTACAGCAAATGAAAGACAAGCATCTTGTGAATCCAGCCAATATTTCAGATTTTAAGTGTTTTACAGCGAAAACACAATATAGCATTATATTAGCTTACTACAATAGCCTACACACAACCGCATTCATTCATCAAGGCACGTTAGCGATAGCAATAGGCACGTTAGCGTTAGCGAATAAACCAGCAAAAGATATCAATTTTCACTAACCTTCATAAACCTTCCTCAGATGACAGTCCTATAACATCAGGTTATACATACACTTATGTTTTGTTCGAAAATGTGCATATTTAGAGCTGAAACCAGTGGTTATCCATTATGCTAATGTAGCTTCTTTTTCCCAGAATGTGCAGATATTTCTATTAGACTCTCACCTATTCTGACCAAATAGCTATTCATAAACATTACAAAAAAATACATGTTGTATAGGAAATGATAGATCCATTAGTTCTTAATGCAATCGCAGTGTTAGATTTCTAAAAATATCTTCATTAGAGCATAAAGGCTTATGTTATAGCGAGAGAGTGGCCAAAACCGGGGCGCAAAACTACTAGTATACAGTTCGACAGATATATGAAATAGCATCATAAAATGTTTCTTACTTTTGGTGATCTTCCATCAGAATGTTGGACAAGGGGTCCTTTGTCCAGAACAGTCGTTGTTTGGATTTAGAACATCGTTTTTCCCTCTTGAATTAGCTTGCACACTGGCAGAGTGGCGCGAAGCTCCCCATCGTCAACAAACACAGACAACGCAACACGCCTAACGTCCCGAAAAAATTTCAATAATCTATTAAAACTATATTGAAAAAACATACTTTACGATGATATTGTGACATGTATCAAATAAAATCAAAGCCGGAGATGGTATTCGCCTTAATTAATAGTTAATAGTTAATATAGGCATTATGACGCGTCGACTATTTCTCTATGCCATTTATATTTCATATACCTTTGACTATTAGATGTTCATATAGGCACTTTAGTATTGCCAGCCTAATCTCGGGAGTTGATAGGCTTGAAGTCATAAACATCGCTGTGCTTCAAGCATTGTTAAGAGCTGCTGCCAAATGCAGTAAAGTGCTGTGTGAATGAATGCTTACAAGCCTGATGCTGCCTACCACTGCTCAGTCAGACTGCTCTATCAAATATCAAACCATAGACTTAATTATAATATAATAAACACACAGAAATACGAGCCTTTGGTAATTTATATGGTAAAATCCAGAAACTATCATTTCGAAAACAAAACGTTTATTCTTTCAGTGAAATATGAAACTGTTCCGTATTTTATCGAACGGGTGGCAAATTAATTACGGTCTTTGTTAGGAAGAAATTATGTTCTCAACGATCCAGGCGGCCCAAACTGCTGCATGTACCCTGACTCTGCTTGCACTGAACGCAAGAGAAGTGACTTTCTCTAGTTAATATTGCCTGCTAACATGCATTTCTTTTAACTAAATATGCAGGTTAAAAAAAAATATATATACTTTTGTGTATTGATTTTAAGAAAGGCATTGATGTTTATGGTTAGCTACATTTGTGCAACGATTGTGCTTTTTTCACGAATCCGCTTTTGTTAAATCATCACCCGTTTGGCGAAGTTGAAGTAGGCTGTGATTTGATGATAAATTAACAGGCACCGCATTGATTATATGCAGGACAAGCTAGTTAACATCATCAACCATGTGTCGTTAACTAGTGATTATGTGATTGTTTTTTCTAAGATAAGTTTAATACTTGTCTCCTTGCAGCCACAGGTCCTTTTGATGCTGCACTCGCGTAACAGGTGGTCAGCCTGCAACGCAGTCTCCTCGTGGATTGCAATGTAATCGCCCATAATTGGCATCCAAAAAGGCCGATTACCGATTATGAAAACTTGAAATCGGCCCTAATTAATCGGCCATGCCGAATAATCGTTCGACCTCTAGTATTGAGTAGACTGATACCCCATTTCATTGATTCCCAATCCTTAGGTGAAGCTGTACAGTGCAATATGAATGTCAATACACACAATAGGCTGACTGGGGAGGAGATGTCACAGTCCCCTGATAAGAGCTACAACGCTAATATTTTCGTAAACGCTTCACGGTTGTGTTCTGTGGGTGTCACCGAGTAGACTGATACCCCATATCAATGCTTCACATTCCAACCTTGATTAACATTATCTAGTCTAAATATGGCATGATTCCACCAATTGTAACCTTCTGCATCACTTTCAAATAGGTACTTTTATTTTGAAGGCAAACTGCAAATTCCACTATTGTGCCTAATCCTTATTGTGGCTAGCTTCACAACACATAACCCAGTCCGGTCGAGCCTCACTAGCCAGATTAAGCTAGCTGACGGCATATAACGTTAGCTTTGGGCAACCGGGTTAAGTAGCTGGCTAGCTATTTATTTTCATGAACTGAAGTTCAATTTCAATAGGTGAACAACAAGTGGCTACCTAGCTAATATTTACTCACAAGGATTCCTAAATCATTGCTAAGAATAATGAAAATGACTGCAGTTTCTACTGGTCGTTGTTTTCAGGCTGGTTAAATTGGTGTTAGCTAGGTACCAAGCTAAAGCTAACTAGCTACCCCAGAAGTTGCGGTCAAACAAATAATGCTTTATTATCAACGCGGTGTTGTAAACGCATCGTTCGTGGCCGGTGTTTGCAGACTTTTTTTGTACAGCTTTGACAGTGCTACTGATAGTAGTGGTGGCGCTTAGCTTGTACGTGCAAATTCAGAACACAACATCCTATAATAGAACTGTTATTTGACATTTCAAATTAAAAGCGTATTTAACGTGTCAAATAGTGTTATTTGACGTATCTTTTTTGACACGCGAAGACCCAAACGGTGTTTCGTAGTATGTCGTTGAAGGTAATAGCAGTGACACCATTACTCTAACTCCGGTAGGGAAACATCTGAAAAATAGCGCACTTGGTAGTGTGTACTGGTGCTCGACCAGTTGCGAAAGCCATCATCACCCACAACAGAGAACGGTTGATTGTCAAGGGCAATGAATTCCATTATCTTGGCGTTAATGGATTTTGCCTTTTGATTTGTCTCGCTTAAATGTTCTTACTCTTTCAAATGACTGCTCAACTTGTTGACTGCTTGATCCACACAGCAGACATTGTGGGCTAGGTTAGGAATGCTGTGTAGCGCAACATTTTACGTGGCGTCATTACGTCGTGTACCTACGTTATATAGGTATGCACGTCAGCTTTGACATCGGTTTTGCGCATCAGCGTTAAACTAGACATCGGGCCAATACGATGTTGGCATTTTTAGCTAATATCGGCTGATTCCGATATGTAAACCAATTTTTTTTCATATTTTTTATATTGTGCATCCCTACTATGTACATAGGGCAGCAGTCTCTAAGGTTCAGGGAAGGGTACCGGGTGGAGGCTGGCTAGTGGTGACTAGTGGTGAGATTGAAGCTTCCAGGACCCAGTTGCACAGGGAGGGGTACAGACCCAGGGCCCTGAGCTTAGTGATGAGCTTGGAGGGCACTGGTGTTTAAGTCAGCTGTAGTCAATGAACAGCATTCTTACATAGGTATTTATCTTGTCCAGGTGGGATAGGGCAGTGCAATGGCGTCGTCCGTGGATCTGTTGGGGCGATATGCTAATTGTAGTGGGTCTAGGATTTTACATTTACATTTAAGTCATTTAGCAGACGCTCTTATCCAGAGCGACTTACAAATTGGAAAGATCATACATATTCATCCTGGTCCCCCCGTGGGAATAGGATGTCAAGTTAGAGGTGGTATGGTTCTTAACTAGCCTCTCAAAGCACTTCATGATGACAGAAGTTTGTGCTTTGGGGCAATAGTAATTTAGTTAAATTACCTTTGTTCCTGTACCCAGGAAAGCAAGGGTGGACATCATGAAGCAAGTTGGGACAACAGACTGGGATATGGAGAGATTTGAGTATGTCTGTAAACACTCCAGCCAGCTGGTCTGCACATGCTCTGAGAACGCGACTTGGGATGCCGTCTTGGCTGGCAGCCTTTCGAGGGTTAACACGCTTAAATTACTTACTCACGTCGGCCACGAAGAACGAGAGCACACAGTCTCGTGATCGCCTGGAGCCCGTGTCGGCGGCTCAAAATTTGGTTCGAAACAGGCGAAGGTCTTTAGTTCATCCTGGAGCAAGGCGTCGTGGCTGGCTTTCCCTTTATAATTTGTGATTGGCTGTAGTCCCTGCCACATACATCTCGTGTCTGAGCTGTTGAATTGTGTCTCCACTTTGTCCCTGTACTGTCGTTTTCGCCTCCGATTGCCTTACGGAGGTCGTAACTGGTCTGTTTGTACACGTCCATGGTCCCAATCACCTTGCCATGGTTAAATGCGGTGGTTCGTGCTTTCAGTTTTGGGTAAATGGTTTTTTGGTTTGGATAAGTTCTAATCATCAGTGGGAACAACATCCTCTATGCACTTCCTGACGAACCTATTCACAGAGTGAGTGTATACGTTGATACTGTTCTCAGAGGCCACCAGGAACATTTCCCAGTCCATGTGATCAAAACAATCTTAAAGCATAGATTCTGATTGGGAGAGTACCAATGATCCATAGTCCGTGTTGCGCATGTACCATAGGAGATGCATTGATTAGTTTCGGTTGCAATTTCCTCTGATTTCCTTAAATAAAAGTCCCCAGCTACAATAAATGCGGCCTCCAATACTTTTGCAAGGCACTGTGTGTTGAAGGTGAATACCACCAATCTTACATATTAACTGTTATAATTTTTTTAGGGTGGGGGCATCCTCTTCTTGGAGACTGGCTACATCGTAAGTTTCTTTATACTTCTATCGATTACAATACATAAGATGACCATAGAATACAGCTGCGTCCTATAATTGTAGTTTATGAATGTTGTGGCACACCTAAATGTTGCTTTTTATGTTATTTTAGTGTGACACAGAGAGCGAGTCAGCAGATAAGGTGGGTACTGTTTGCATCAAACCGCATACAATTATGATTGTTGGGAGAGCAGTGTTTTTCCTGCTTATTATTGGGTTTAGATTTATTTGTGTTTTCCTCATCTCATCCCCTAGGCCTCCGACAGTGACATGGGGCCAATATTCATTGTCAGCACCAGGAAAGGTAAAATGCAGTTCTCCTCTTCCCATATCTGTATGCCTTTGCTTTATAAATATGCTCTCGTCATTTGGCGTTTCTTTTTTCTTTTTTTTATCCCAGTATACACTTATTTCAAAATATGCTGTGTCCTTTCTTAGAACAGTTTTTTTTTCTTCACGTTTTTGTTTAAGTGCAGTTCTTTCTCGGCCTGTAGTTTTGGAACCTATCCCTGTGAGCATGGCCTCTATGGGCAAAGGCTGCCCTACACTTCCACTGCCAGGCCGCTGTGGCCTCTCCCGGCTGGCGGTCACCCCGCGCGTCTCTGGCCTGGAGCGCAGCCAGGAGAGGAGTCTGGAGCCGCCTTACCCCGAGCCCCTGTCTACCTCACCCTCCTTCTCCTGCCTGCCGTCCCTCTCCCCGGCCATGGTCGCACGGCCCGGACAGCTCAACGGCAGCAGCGATGGCCTTCGCCACAGCGCCCACCACAACCCCAGCCCGCCGCACTCCAAACACAAGTCCTTCCTCACCTTCCCCGGGCGACACCCATCCATCTACAGCATGGGCATCAACAACAGGTCAGTCACTGCCAGATCTGCCTAATAGTCAGCATTACTACTGCAGTAAAAATACTACTTTTTCCACTTTTATAAAACAACTGACAACTTTTTTTGACTTGCCTGGTTAAATAAAGGGAAAAAATTAAAATCAAGACTGCTGACGTAAGCACACATTTTCTTAAGGAAATTTATATTTTCTAGTCAACTTCTCTCTCTCTTTAGGAACAGTACATCAGTCAAGCCCCCATCCTCTTCTGCTGCTTCTTCCTCGTTGTCTATGCGACCCCCAACTCCCTCTTCCAGTATGTCGATGTCCCTAATCAGAGGTCCAGCGTCATCAGTATCTCTGCGCCCCCCTTCACGTGCTGGCTCTGGTGCCATGTTCACCCCCTCCCCTGGGCTTCCCCCTCCACCTCCTCTCCTCACTTCCCACTCAGGAGCAGGTACTGTACAGTTGGCACCAATGTGTATTGCTATTCACCTTTTTTCACAGCCTTAGTCAGATCTTCAACCATAATTGCAAATCTGTGCGTTTTTATTTACCAATCAGGTCTACTGCTAGCTTCATTTGGGTTCTTGGACAGACTACTGTTACAGTGTTGTAAAATTAGTTATTTGGGCTCCATATCCACCTATTTAAAATATATGCTCCATTCCTCTCCATCTGTCCCACTACTGCAGACCAGGACCTGCTGCGCCAGGACCTGCTGCGCCAGGGCCTGAACTCTCACTTCCTGGCCTCGCAGGATCGCGAGGGCCGCCGCAGCGTACCTGGGGCTGAGCTCAACGGTGGCGGGCCAGGCCTCTCTACTCCCGGTGGCCCATCGGGGGCCAGCCCCAGCTCGGGCTCCTCAGGCCGCTCCTCCCAGGCCCAGCCCGGAATTCAGCCCCTGGCCTTCCAGTTCCACCAGCACAATCACCAGCACCAGCACACACATACGCACCAGCACTTCACCCCCTTCCTGCATCCCACCCCCTCCGCACCACCGCCTCAGCACCTGGTAAGCGATTACATTCTACCCTGTGAAATTGGGTTTCATAGAGCAGCTTCTGCTTTGAAATGCCAGTGTTGTGAATTTGTCATTAACCGCTTTTTGTGTTTTGTCTTTTAGTTTGAGAAATATGGCAAGATGGAGGGGCTCTACAGAAACACTGTGAGTTTACGTTTACATGCTCCAGAATTGGTTTGGTTATACATTGCTGTGGTGGTTGTTGAGATGAATGTGGTAGGACTTAGGCAGAATGGGGTCTGGGGTGTGTAGTTTTAACCAGCCTCTGCTTGTGTGTGTGGCTGATTTAGTTCTTCCCACAGTACCCTCCTCCCCCAGTGCCAGGCATCCAGCCCGTGCTTCCTCCCAATGGGCCCTTCAGCTCTCTGCAAGGAGCCTTTCAGCCTAAGGTGAGTGGAGCTTTAGCTACATAAGTCAATGGATGATATGTCATGTAGTGTCTGGATGACAAACTGTTTGCTGTGTTTTGATGCAGCCCCTTGTCCCCCAGGGAACAAGTCCTGAGATGACAGCTCGACTGGGGGTTGTGCCTCACCACCTGCAGCCCAAAGACCCCAGGGTAAGATGCGCAGTATAAAATGACCTTTTTGGAATATATGATGACTATGGTTACAACTGAAGCTTGTAGTCTAGGATTGAGCTGGGATCGATGGACAATGCACATGCCTCTAAAAGCATTATGTGCAAAGACTTGGGCCTAGTAGTCAGTGCAGGAAAGTGTGAATAACAAATAGTAAAAAGAGTTTAAAATCTTAACAAACATGGTTTACTATTCTTTTTTTTTGTTTAGCTAACTGATCCATTTGGGACATCGTTGAAAGTCAGTAATGTAAGCAAAGCCAGATGCTTCATCATCACTTGAATACTTCATTTTTGAAAGTATTATGATACTGTACCGCTTTTTTTCTTACTCACTTTTGGTCATGACTGCTACATTTTAAAACTATTTGACTAAACGCCCTTGCACACCGTGTCTGATTTCTTCCAACTTTTGGCACACCTACTGTGAAACTCCCTGCAACTTTCCATCATTACTCATCTCAGAATCAGAAGTTAAAAAAGTTTTATTCGTCCAGGAAAAATAAACCGACCCATAATATATTGTTTATTACTGACGCTTGCCTTACTAAATTGTACCCCCCCACAATTCTAATGTTGATGAACATTTCATATGGCAGACATTAACACCATCGCATCTGACTCGGTGTGCAAAGGCCTTGAGTCTTACTGCAAGCAAAACAGGGTCACCGAGTCAATAATGTGTTTTTGTCTACACAGAAACCAGGGAAGTGGTGTGCTATGCATGTACGTGTGGCGTGGATGATTCTGAGACATCAGAAGAAAGTGAAGGTGGGATTTTTTTTACTACAATTCAATCTGATCCTATCAATTGTGATTCTTATCAAATAAGTAGAAAGTATTTCTGATTTAATTTGACCACTGAAGCATCTCAAACATTATCGGATGTGATCAACTCATCCCAAAAAATAATACTGGTCAAGTTGTCCATGTTTATTGAAAAAGCTATGGTCATTGCATTGACTGACCACTGTCCTCTCTCAGCTGATGCAGGCTGATCCGCACAAGCTGGACTTCCGTAACGAGATGCTGGCTCGTCTTCCGGGCGCCGGGGGCCTGGGCACACTGGGGCCCCTTGGTGGTGGCCTCCCCTCTGCCCATGACCTTAACCGACCTACCAGCCTCTTTACAGCCACTGGTGGGTGCTTGTTTTGTGTAGCAAGATAATGTTTGAAGAAAAGGTGCTGCAATTGTATTCACCATAAGTATAATACTATGGGCTTTTTAAAGACCTCAGGCACAGAGGAAAGATTCCTTGACATTGCAAATAGTAAATTATTTATAATTTTTAGTCTCCTTTTGTCCCCCCCCATCAACGCCCCACCTCTTTCCTCACTCCAACTGCGCTCTCGACTGCTTCAAAGGGCGCATCTGTACCACTTGCACCCTCAGTAAACATTTCTTATTTTGATTCACCCACTCAAGGAACTGATTTGCCTACTCACAGGTCACTAAAACACCTTATTAGCCTAGATATTAAATTTAAAGCGTACAAACTCTTCAGCATGTGACTCTAATAGGCCCCAGTGAGTCTGAACACTGGCAATATTCACTACTAGAGGTCTAATGCTGTAAGGCTTGTCCGCATCAGTCCTGATGTTTATATGCTTATGTGTTGCAGATCCGTACGGCCGCTCACCTCCGTTCACCCCTCTCGGAGCCCTGGGCTCTGGTGCCTTCGGGGGACTGGGCAGCCCTACGCTGGGTGAGTCACCATTTCTCTTCCTCAAAAAAGAAGCATAGTTTGTCTTTACTCCTTTGTCCTTACTCTCCACTAAAATGACTAACTTTATTCTGTATCCAGCTAACAGCTCGGTGTTTGGCCACAAGGAGCCTCCTGCCGTCGGGGGCTTACCCAACCCTCATGACCCCTGGAACCGACTGCACGGTGGGCCTCCCCCCTTGGCTGGCCCCAGTTGGGCCAAGGGGGCTGAGAAGAGGGACGAGCGGGACACGGGGAAGGACATGGAGAGGAGAGACATTATTCACATCAAAGATGAGAAAGACAGGTGAGACACAACAGCCTCGACTATAGTTTATCGACTTAGTTCCTAAATATGCTTTTTGAACTCTGACTTATCTTTCTATAATATTTTTCTGTCTGATTCAGTTCATGTTACTCTTAACAAATTCAATACTGGAATTGATTTGAGTGCTGAATTTGCATACCTCTCCCCAACCATCCTCTTATCTTTTTTCAGAGACAATATGCTATATGGTCGTCAACCTGTGCGGATGTCTCCAGTGGCCCCGGCCCTCACTCTCCAGCAGCACCGCAGCAGCACCCCTGTCTCCCACATCAACGGGCACGGGGGCCCTCTGGGAGGCCCCGGCGGTCTCACTGAGGATCTGACACGCAGAGATGGAGACAAAAGACTGCTCCTCTCAGTCTCCTCCAGGCCACCTCCTCTAGGCCCTTCATCCTCAGCAGCTACAATAGACAGAGACAGACCTCGCTCCTCCTCTTCCTCTGTGCTGACGACTCCCCCGCCCTCTGGACCCGGCGCCCCCTCCCCCTTGGATCTGTACCCCCGTCAGCAGCCCGCAGCGCTGCACGGCCTCCACAGCGAACCCTCTCACTCATCACAGAGAGAGGGAGGCCCCCATGCCTCATCCTGTTCCTCAGCCACGGTCACCTCTCTGTCCCAGGGCAAGAAGCCTGACCGAACCAACACCCCGGTGCCCAAGCCTCCCCCCCTCTTTCCCCCAGTCAAGGTCAAGGAGGAAAGGAAGGAGGAACCAGAGCTCGTGCCAATCTCCTTGCCGCCGCCTCTGCCCCCCAGCCACAACTACGACAGGCCCAACAGCCGCCCTCACCACCATCGCTCCGCCACCCCCTCTTCTCTCTCTCTGACTTCCACGCCCCTACCTCCTCCCACCCCGCACAACCCTCACCATCACCTCTCCCTCCTGGAGCGCTCCAGAGCGCAGGCCGCCATTGAGGCCTACCTGGGGAGCACACAAGGGGGTGGGGGGATAGTAGTGGGTCCAGGGGGGGAGAGGTTCTCCACACACCCCCATGGCCCACCCCAGGGGCACGGCCAGCACCCCCACAGCTTCCAATGGGACCCATGGAGGGAGCTGGCTGCCCAACAACAGCAGCAGCAGCAACGCCGAGAGGCCATGGCCCTGCGTTCGGACCCCCACCTGGCGCTGCGCTCCGACCCCCACCTTGCCCGGCTGCTCCAGGCCCAGCACGCCCAGCGCTTCCTGGAGGCCGAGAGGGCGGCAGCCTTGGCAGCAGCTGTGGCTGCCAACAACCCTCACCACCACCCTCCTACCTCTACCTCCTCGGTCCGCCAGGAGTTTGGCCTGATGGCCCACCACTTTGACCGCCCTCCCCAGCTGGGGCCCCCAGGTGGCGGCCTAATAGATGAGCAGCAGCGCGCCCAGATCCTAAGGGAAGACTTTGAAAGGGCACGCTACTTCGGGATGCACGCTCACCCGCACCTCTCGGGCTCCCACCACCCACCGGGTTCTCACGCAGCCCACCTGGAGCAGCTGCATGCCGGGATGCTCTCCCACTCACATCTCCATCAGCCTGGAGCCTCCAACTCCTCGCCCCACCACCCCGGCCTCTACTCCCGCCTGGGGCCTCTCCACACTCACCACGTGCCTAATGGCATCCTGGCCAAGACCCCTGCTGGGCTGGTGGGGGCACTGTCCGTAGGCGCCCCCCCTCCGCTCATTCCATCTGTGACAAGCAGGTCTTCCACCCCGACCCGTAGACTGGGTGGGCCGGGGGACTTGGCACTGTACAGCTCTCACAAAGAAGGCGAGTCCAGATAGTACAGGAACACACCGGAGGAGTAGTAGGGAAATGTCAGGATTACTGTGCTGCTCTCACTGTTTCCTGTAAGATGGAACACCTTTTAGGAACTACTACACACAGCTTACTCAGGCTCTAGACCAATCACGGTCTCAACACCCCCAAATGGTATTGCTGGTTGATTGGGTCGAAGGCGGTGAAGGGAAGGGATACAGAGATTTGTCAGGGTGACTCAGTACATTTATCCACAATGGTTCTATCAGTGCAATTTTAAGGTACATCCTGGTGTTTTATTATTTTAAGGTTTGTTTTTTCCATATGAGAGATATATACAATAATGATAGCTGTATGAAGAGGCAGAGGCTTTTCCAATTGAATATGATCAGGTTTGACGCAAGCTTTTTCAGGTTGGGTAAGATGAACTCCTAGAGAGATGTGCATATTTTGTACATGTGAATGGTTCATCCTCTCGTTCTAAGTAATGATCTATAAATCCCTCATGTTGGGCTGTTTTCTGGATGAGAGCTGAAGAATTATGGTAGAACATAGCGCTGGGACGATACCAAGGGGCAACATATTTTTCCATGGCCAAAATTAAAACACACAGCAGACCAAACTCTTTGGTCTGTTAAAAACCTGCCATGTGTAAAATATTGTGTGCTATAGCTTGGAGATAATTTTTTTACTCTGGATAACAACAATATTTGTTTCCAACATTTAGGGCTATTTGTCTAAAGAAGTTTAATCCGCTTCGTGTTTTGTTTTCTTGCCACGATACTAACGAGTATCATGACACTGGTATCGTCCTGGCCCTAGTAGTATATTTCTATGGTTTTCTTTTTTTGTGTCCTCTGTTATTGTGAAAAGACTGTAGATTACCGATGAAACTTCTGAAGATTCTAAATCGATAAAGAACCATACGCTTCTGTACTTCGGTTCTCCGCTCCTCCCAAAAAATGACCCGCTCCCCTCAACTTCACCACTCCTCTGTGCTCTATGAACCTTTGTTCCAGCTCTTGTATTTAAAAGAATGATGTTATGAACTGTGCGGCCACGGTGGACAATGTCTAAAACTGAAACTTTCCCATTCACCTTTCTGACTCGACATTATGAGCAGGACCAGTAGTCTAGTGAAATTGCCTTTGTAATTATTATTATTATTATTGTTAACATTATCTTCTATAATGATAATAAATATATTCACTGTTTTTTATGTTATTTGTCAGTGTTTTCAGGTATCACGAATGCACTCCCCTGTTATTAACAAATTAAAGTTGTTCCAGATCAGGCAGTAAAAGTTTTTGTATGACTGAGAAAGGAAATGCTTGTGAACGTGAGTAAGACGCAACCATAAAAACCTCTGGCCTCTTCATGGATCAGATCTTTGAATACATGATGAATACACTGAGAGGGAGCTTTGTGTTTGTGTCGCATCACATTTTGGACTATGAACGCCTGCCGGCAAGTCAATTTCACAGGGATGTTCCATGAACAGATAAATTATGTACGTGGAAGAATGGGACATCTACTGGACGATTGAGAACATAATTCGTAGACTTGTGCGTACTACACATGACTGGACTGAGAGGAGGAAAATACATTTGGGTCGATTATTTTAAGACCATTTTATACCTTTCAAACCCCTTCTAGAGACCACAAAGATGAATTATTAAATGAATTGTTGGTTACTTGATTGTGTGGGTCTTGTTTGTTCTGGTGCCTAAAAGAGTTCATCCACTTATTTTATTTAACAAAGCAAGTCAGTTAACCCACTGTTCCTAAGCCGTCACTGTAAATAAGAATTTGTTCTTAACTGCCTTGTTCAGGGGCAGAACGGCAGATTTTTACCTTGTCAGCTCGGGGATTCAAACTAGCAACCTAGTTTGCTGCCCCCTGACCACATATACTTAGACGTGGTCATATTGTTATTCTTCATGCTTTCCAGACAATGTTAATTTGGAGAGCGCATACAGTGTGGATCTCCAACTCTGACCTTGGAGAGCAGGACTTTGTGCCGTCCCAGCATTAACACTTTAAGTAGTGAATGGTGGGCAACCACCTAGTTCAATTGCAACATCCTGATCCCTCTATACAATGACCCTTTTACAATAGCTAAACTGTTCTGTGACCATTGAAAAAGTAATGGTAATTAATTTGCCCTGTCAGGGATACTGATATGACAATGGTGTAGTACTCATTGACACCTGTTTCACAATTAACGCTTTATTATCTAGTATGATATTTGGATTTAGTGTGCTATTGAAAGGTATTTTTTTTGCATATTGAGTCCACTTGGGTTAAGTAGAAACCACAAATAGGTGCAGGAGTAGGGCAATTGTAAGCTTTTCTATGGAAAGAAACATTTGCCATAACCAGGTAAATGAATGAAATCCTAGTGGAGTACATTTAATTGAATAAAAATAAAATCTAACCAGATAATGGTAACATAAAACATTTCCCCAAATTATCATGGGATTTGCTATAATTTGAACTAAAGCAATGAATGCACTGTCTTACTTATCCCAAAAATTGCAGCGGCGCGCCGTTCAACTTCTCGCGAGATAATACTTTCTTCGGCACTTTGTCAGCAGTGGTTCTCCACCATTTCGCTGCGTCTAAAAGTCTCCTCCCCGCAACCACTAGATTCGGCGAGCCGAACCCGCTCTCTTTCAGTCCGTATTATAACTTCTTCCCACGGACCTACTCCTACCTCGTTGGGTACCGAGAGACAGTTTGGAATACTATCATCACGGATTGAGTACGATTTTATCCGGATGACGACTCCATCAACAAGAATTTTGTAAAAGAAAACTGGTCGGAAATTTCAGGTAGGTGGGAATTTAAGATGGCGGCCATGAGAAGGGGGGGCATGGAGGAAGTAGTAGGGGGCACCAGGGGGGCTTGTTCGCGGCGGGACACAGCATTCAGTTAATTCTGACAAATATATTTAGAAAATTGAGGGTTACGAAAGTTTTCCTTGCCTGCATACTCCACTACAACACAGATTAAAACACAGGTGTCAATGACGGCGCAATTATAAAGTTGCAAATTATTTGGCTTGTTTACCTTCCCTGTAACGTTAGACTTTACCTGCAGCCAGAACATGTACTTCTTAGCATCATGGCCAAACTGTAGCATGGAATTTGCCTAATGCCAGCCAATTTAGCTGCGGCGCGAAAAGATTTAGCTAAAACTATCTGTACTAGCAAGGCTGCCACTAACGTTAGCTCTCCACAGAATAAGACGATACAAAATGAACAATGGCAATTTATATTCAGGCGAATTTGTTTGAGTGTAATCACGTTGACCATATTGGAATCAGTATAAAATGGATTTACACTAAGTCTACTTGGGATATCACTTCTCAACAGGAAAAGTTTAAAAAAAAATAAAACAACTGGAGGACATCTTTTAATTCATAACTAAGTGTGCCTGTGTGGGATCACTCGAACCCCCCTTTATCCCCCTCGTAATCACTGCTACATTTTAGCGAGAAACATTGCAGCAACAATTTATTTTGTCAGTATTTTAATGAGGTAAATCATTTATATTGACTGACTATATAGCTAAATGTATGATTTCAATGTTTAGTAGTTGTGGTTATTTGACCCCGTGCAATGACGTCACAGGTAATTGTTGGGAAGCGGGTTTTAATTCGACTTTTTAAACCCCTTTTTCGCTTCAAGCGAATCAGAAATGCATTTATAAAGACCCAGACCATTACATAACTTCGGGTGGGATGGGGCGCGTGCGCGCCAAGTTGAAAGTATTGGGGCCAACAACGCTCATCTAGATATAAAGGCAAGCTGTATAGGTAGCTAGTCAACTAGCAAACATGCTAGCCATGTAGTTAGCCAACTAACAACAATAGTACCTAACTAGCTAAATCAACAGTTATTGAAACGATACAATCTGAAGAGCGCACGAAAACATTGAGCGCACGAGTGTCACGTTGCTACAGGAACACCTACATGTTCCCGCTGCACATGCCATGTCCAGATTATTATAAACTACAATAAATTGCATTTGCAACAGTGTAATACTGTTGATTTGAATGGCTGGAGGCCCGTGCGTCAATTTGTGCGTGTAGCAATATGTTTGATAATGCCACATATCAGGGAAAAGGTCAGGGGTTACAATTGTATAAACCTAACAAAGTTGTTTTTGTTTTTTTATTAAGTCATTCTAGAGATTGTATTAAATATTTGATTCCAAGTAAAAAATATATTGCATTTGCTAGCAAGTAGTCGCTAAATCGAAACACATATGCAAAAGTCTGTTGGAAAATGTTGTGTTGTGAACTATGCCTCAAACACCTCACCTCCCCATATAATACAATGTTTGATTCATGAATAGTGTACAGTGTAACAATGTTGCCATCCTCATTCATTGGCCAGTATTGTGCAGTTTTGGAACTCTTCAGATAAAGGGGATGCCTAGCCAGTTGCACAACTGAATGCATTCAACTGAAATGTGTCTTCTGCATTTAAACCAATCCCTATGAATCGAAGAACTCTTCAGAGAAACACACATGGACCAGAGTAGAACAATAATTTGTGGTTCTATGATTCTATGGAATTGAAAATTGTATTATAGTCCAGAGAACAGCGGCATTGATCATTTTACTTACCACTTGTCTTTTTATTCAGAATATGTGGACGGGACCTTAATCAGCATCCTGGAAGTGGAAAGCACGGAAGCGCTGTGTCCCACACCGCAGACAGGTGATAAGTTCTTCCTTAACCAGAGACATTGACTAGTTTGACAAATTGTTCTTTGCTGGATACTTATTGAAATATTTGTCTATAAATGCATGTACTGTACTTCTATCCGTCAACTGAACTACATCCTCTCACTGCTTCCAGGTGCAGTGTGTAGCCGGAGCAGCACAGAGGGAGGAAGCTCTGGGGAGGAGGCGGTGCAGCAGCGCACCCCTCCGGCTGTGGATGTGCTGGGTGACAACCCCCAGGCTGCGCAAAATGTGGCCGCTGCGCCTCTCCCACCACTGGATAACACGACCACGTCACACCCTGAAAGACACGGACGCGTCAGTGAAAATAACACACCCACAGAGACCCACCCCAACGACAACACTAAGGACAGCCTTGAAAGAGGGGCAATGTCAGATAGTGGTGGTGGAGGAAGATTGGGGCCGTTGCACCCCAAGGACCCTAGTCTCTCTACAAAGTCCCATTCAGACAGACTCTCTGACACACAGACAGACGGAACAGCGCAATATTCGCATTATGTGTCACAAACTGATAACAGCAGCCACACAGACAGACAAACGAGCGGTACAGAGTGGAGTGCTGCTGGACCAGGCCAGGACCAGGCTCTGCATCAGAGAGTTGCAGGTGGACTGGTGGTCGTCAGTGGGACAGAAAGGGGCCAGCCTCTCCCAGAGAAATTGGAATATAAACAAGAGACTGGAATCGAGGAACTTGGCAGAGAACACCCAGCTAGACACCTTCCCTCTAAATCCTGCTCAACAGTGTCGCCACGTCCCCTCGGCCCAAATAAAGATACAGTCCCAGACCACAACGAAGACAGAGGGATGGAGCAGCCTCAAACAACTCCGCCGACTCAGGCAAATCAGGCCAGCGACATACCTCTGTCTGAAGTCCAAGAGCAAGCAGGCATTCTCCCAAATTCTGAGCAGCCTATCCCCCCAGTGCTCATCACTGACAACAGTAAGAAGAAACAAACAGACATCTCCACAGAACCTAAAATCACGCAGAACTCAAATTACGACCAAGAAGAGATACAGGGAGCTAATGCGGTGGATCAGGGACCACAAGAATCTGAGAGATCTACAGAACCGTCTGAGAGTAGACATGTCACACTTGGGAGTTCACAAACGCTACTCCCAGACCCACCAACTGACATATCCGGGACCCCACAGTCAAGAGAAACATACTCTGGTCTTGTCCCCTACACGCCCCCTGGCAGTGGTAATTCCACCCCAGACTACACAACTGACAGACAGGAGAGTGAGCGCGATATCCAGACAAATCCCCCTCTCCCAACAGAAGAACGGATTGAGACTAACAGGGCAAAGGAGACTGAAACGGCCAAGCACTCACCCAACTTTACAATCCGGTCACAAAGCTCTTTTCTACAGGAGACAACAGCAACAACCCCTCCTATACACCACCTCCCCAGTACAGAAATAGAATTAATGCAGACAGAACAATCTATTGAAGTTCAGATGTCTAATCCTGACCACAAAACCAGGATGGAGACTCCACTGGTCTCTGAGCTCGTGCTGTCAGCTGATGCTCAAGGAGCTGTGATGCATGGAGGAGAGACCAGCCTGGAGTTGCCTGAGGAGGTGCAGGTGGATCAGTGTGTCTTCCTGGAAGAACATCTTGTCAGTGAAGATACTGCTGTTATTGAATTCAACTCTGAGTATTCTGACAGAGAACCAAAGTCGTTTATTGAAGGGACCCATTCGGATATCGAAATGGACCCACTGGCTGCAGGAGAATTTGAGATGTATAGCTTTGTGGAGGAGGAGATTGCGATAGAAGTTGTTGGAGAGAGACCGTCCCTCTCCCCAAGCTACGAAGTAAACTTATTCACCCCACTCATGGAACACTCTGAGAATTGTACAGCCAGTGAGGGACGAGAAATACACCTGCTATCTCACCCTCAAGCGAGTAATGACAATGATCAAGTCATTATCCAGCATCAAAATGACTTTACCCCTAGTCTCTCCACACAAGATGTAGAGATGACTGATGAAGGGCAGAATTTTGAGCCCACAACTACTGAAATTGACAATACTGTGTTGGAAGATTCAAGTGAGGTTTGTGTAGTCCAAACTGTCACAGTATCAGATACTCCAGATGGACAGACGGACACCTGTACACAAGCTGCATTACCTTGTCTGGAGACCAGCACAGCTGTCTCAGACAATAGAGGGGTGAGCATTTCCCCAGCCACATGTCTGAGTGACACACAAACGCTGCCAGGGGAAACGGAAGTGAGAGCAATGGCCAGTACATCTTCTCTTGTCTCCCCAATGGAAGAATTAACAGAGGGGGTTGTTGTACAGTCAAACAGTCAACACAGTATTGAGGTCCTCTCGTCCCCAATTACCATACACTTGCCAGAGGGTAGAAAGCAGAATTGTCCTCTAAAAAAGGTACCAGGAGCCACCTTACAAAATACTACAGAACCCAAGCCCTGTGTTTCTTCTCATGAAGGGACCAAATATCCACAGCCCTGTCCAACACTGACAGAAACCCCAGTGGAGACCCAGCAGGATGTTTATCGTACCGTTAATGTGACAGCAACCGAGGCCAACCCAGAGGCTTCCCGGTCCACGCTCTCTTCTGGCATCATCGACCCAAAACTCCTCCTACTAAAGCGTGGGGACACCCCTCTCCTCAAACATCCTCCCTCCTTATTGTTGGGGGTATCTAGGCAGCAGAGCAGCAGCCTGACGCAGGCTAGCACTAGCAGCTTCAGCTGTGGCTCAGACACAGCACCTGTATTAGAGTGCCTTCCGAAAGCTGTGTCAGTCGCTGTGCCTTTGCCGGAGCCTGTGCCTGTAAGCAGTCATAGAGACCAGACAGAGCCCTCTGTCAAGAGAGAACCCACAGCAGCACCTCCTGCTATTCCCGCTACCAACACCCCATCCCAGTCCCGTATGACCCCTCCATCTACTCCCACACCATGCAAATCTGACAAAGAGGCCTTAGCTCCAATCAAAACATCCACGGGCAAAGCAGTGACTGTGTCTCAAACCCTAAACCCTCTGAACATCATCAATGCATCTTCCAAGCCCCTCTCTGCCCCCAAATTGCCCTCAACATCAGGCAATGTGACGAGGCGTAAACTCTCCAGTTCCTCCAGGGGTGGGAGCCAGTCCGGACCACCGCCTGTCATCCGGCCACGGCTAGCCGGTGTGAAGGGCCCGGGGCTCAGCAGCCCTACGGAGGAGAGCAGTGATGAGGCTGACCTGGCAGTGAAGGCCCAGCCTAGCCGCAGGAGCATGGTCAACCCCAGCCCAGCAGTGAGCAAGGTATGCCCCAAAATGGCTTTCTGTGTAGGCTTAGCTGTTTTCTTCAGATGTGCTGCCAAATCAGTGATTATATTGCTACGTATCAACAGAGACCATTCTTTTGGCATGAAAGATGGGCTAATGATTGCTCTGACAGTTTTCTTAAGCAGCATACAATAAACATTTTGCTACTGTGCGAATAGTTGTTTATTATACTTATAATGAAGGCATAATGTGTTTAAATGCAATTTTGTGATATTCAATTCAGCAAAAACTGAAATAGAGATATATAAATCACATTTTAATTTTATTTGTCACATGTGCCGAATACAACAGGTAAACTTACCGTGAAATGCTTACTTACAAGCCCTTAACCAGCAATGCAGTTTTAAGTCAAATAAATACATAAATCAACACAATAACAATAACGAGGCTACATACAGGGGGTACCGGTACCGAGTCAATGTGCGGGGTACAGGTTAGTCGAGGTAATATGTACAGTACCAGCCAAAAGTTTGGACACACCTACTCATTCATGGTTTTTGCTTTATTTTAACTTTATTTTTTTTTACAGACATCACAACTATGAAATAACACACATGGAATCATGTAGTAACCCAAAAAGTGTTAAACAAATCAAAATATTTTAGATTCTTCAAAGTAGCCACCCTTTGCCTTGATGACAGCTTTGCACACTCTCGGCGTTCCAAAAGGTGTCTAAACTTTTGACTGGTACTGTACATGTAGGTAGGGTTAAAGTGTCTTTGCAGTATCTAAGCAGCGAGTAGCAGCAACGTAAAAAAAAAAAAAGGGGGGTGGTCAATGCAAATAGTCCGGGTAGCCATTTGAAGAACTGTTCAGCAGTGTTATGGCTTGTAGGTCGAAGCTGTTAAGGAGCCTTTTGGAGCTAATACTGGTACTGCTTGCTGTGCAGTAGCAGAGGGAACATAAACTCCCTTTTCAGTTTTGAAGAATTTGGAGCTTGATGGCTATGGTTAATTAAATGTAGCTGGCTGAGTCGGTGCTGCAATATCCACTATATATACAAAAGTATGTGGACACCCCTTCAAATTAGTGAATCCCACCTTTCCAACAAGTCAGTTTGTCAAATTCTGCCCTGCTAGAGCTGCCCCGGTAAAGGTGCTTTTATTGTGAAGTGGAAACGTCTAGGAGTAACCGGCTGAGCCGCGAAGTGGTAGGCCATACAAGTTGACAGAACGGGGCCGCCGAGTGCTGAAAAATGTTCTGTCCTCGGTTGCTCTGGAAGCAACGTCACACGATAACTGTTTGTCGGGAGCTTCATGAAATGGGTTTCCATGGCCGAGCAGCCGCACACAAGCCTAAGATCACCATGTGCAATGCCAAGCGTCAGTTGGAGTGGTTTAAAGTTCGCCATCATTGGGCTCTGGAGCAGTGGAAATGTGTTCTCTGGAGTGATTAATCATGCTTCACCATCTGGCAGTCCGACAGACGAACCTGGGTTTGGCGTATGCCAGGAAAACGCTTTCAGCATGTTTTCACTGTTTTCCAATTATAGCATTTCATTCACAGTTCTCAAAATGGTTTCTCCATTTGTTTCATGCAGTGATATTTCATATGCAGTGTTCTGCTTTAGTGATTAAGTTGGCCACGTTTTAAGCCATGTATGTTTTCCAGCATGAGCAGAGAAAGAGCAGGCCAGAAAGAAAGGCCATTTTCTCAAAGGTAAGCGGTGGGTGTCAGACGCTCCGATAGATCACACTTGCAGAATGCTCGCTGATCACTGAATGATTACATGAGATAGCAGGTTGTGTACACTGCAAAGTCTGTATGGGTGTAGGCTACAGAATAGTAAACTTTTTTTTGTTTTGTTTTCAATGCAGCATGTGATTTCTTGAGGTATAGCCTACGGTATCAAAGAGATTTGTTGATAGCTTGATATACAACATGTTTGAGACAGATTTAGCTGTGATCTCTATGCATGTTTGCCTCTGTTCCAGTAGGAACAATCTTGTTATGGTCCTGCTCAAAAGTCCTCATTTCCTTCTCGCCGCCTTTCCCTCCGTTTCCAGGTACGCCAGTGGATAGCAGACAGGGTCACACAAAATTGGTCACCCGCCTCCTCATCCACTTCATACCCCTCTCCTGGCCTATCATCCTTCATTGACTGGACTCCCAGCACTACTCCCCTCATACTCCGAGGTGCCCAGGGCAGGTTCCTCTCTCCTCCCTTTATGGGCCCAGGAGGCTCCTCCCCATCGGACCCTGTCACTCCCCATCGACCCCGCATGGAGCGTCGCGCAGACATGGCTGAACTAGCCAAACACGTGAGTCAGCGTTCTGATTTGGACCACGTCTCCTGCTCATCCTTCTGACCTTTGTTCCAAATTGTCAACTGTGAATAGTTTTTCATTTAATCAACTGTCTAGATTGGAACAATTTGAGTTTCTTTATTTCTATAATTCCGGATGTGAACTATGTGTTGTAGGAGGCGGAGATAGAGGGCAGGACCGTAGCGTTGAGGAGGGAAGGCTTTTGGTCTATGAAGCGACTGACCCGCCTGACGGAGCCGGTCCGGCCCAAAGTTCACTGGGACTACCTGTGTGAGGAGATGCAGTGGCTCTCGGCCGACTTTGCCCAGGAGAGGAGGTGGAAGAGAGGGGTCGCCAGGAAGGTAAGAAACCCTCTTATATCACTTTTATTTTACACCACTTGGCATCCATATTGCAGAGAGATTGGTATTACCTATTGTTTGCTTAACCACTGCCATGATTTCAGGTTAGGTCCAACAAGTTCAAAAGAACTCAATTACATATGCATGTTTCTCCAGGTGGTGCGGATGGTGATGCGACATCACGAGGAGCTGCGGCAGAAGGAGGAGAAGGCCAAGAGGGACGAGCACGCCAAAATCAGACGAGTCGCCTCCAACATAGCCAAGGAGGTCCGGGCCTTCTGGAGCAGTGTTGAGAAGGTGGTGCAGTACAAGCAGCAGTCCCGGTTAGAGGAGAAGAGGAAGAAGGCTCTGGACCTCCAGCTGGACTTCATCGTGGGCCAGACAGAGAAATACTCTGACCTCCTCAGTCAGGCCCTGGAAACGGCACCGGCTGGGAACAGTGAACCTGCACCCTCACCACCCAGAAATTCTCTTCCACTTGTTGTGGATGAAGATGGTGAGAACTGTTTCTTTGCTAATTGTTTCTTGAGTATCCAGATTGCCACCATTCAGGCTCTCTAGTTATACCAGTGGAGGCTGCTGAGGGGAGGACGGCTCATAATAATGGCTGGAATGGAGTGAATGGAATGGTATCAAACGCATGAAAACCATGTGTTTGATACCAATCAACTAACTAAATTCCGGACATTATTATGAGCCGTCCTCCCCTCTTCAGCCTCCACTGGTATAACTAGAGAGCCTGAATAATTTACAACATAAGGAGGTTGTTGTAGCCACTGCTCTTACTTCAGCTGATGTGTGTTGTGCATCCTGGTGCAAAATGCCTTCTGCGTGTCACCTGTTGGTGCTACACGTTGGTGACGGATGTGTTGCTTTGAGACTTTGTGAAAAGCACTGTTTTAAAATGCAATGAATTGCTATTGTTGACCCAAAGCATCTTCTGTAAGATTCAGTTGCTAAGGTGTACACTAGTACTCTTCAGTGTGCCTCTGTTTAGTTTCCATTAGCAACTGTCAGACTCAGTGACGCCAGTCCAGCAACCCCCGCCACCGCGGAAATCTAATTAGCGGTAAAATAAAATCCCCATTTAAAAAAAAATCTGTCCGTTTTAAGCTAGAGATCCGTTTTGCTCTACGACCCCCACAAGCGTCGTGGGCCTCGTCTGAAGTCGGTACAGCCGATCTGCCAACTTCTGTCTGTAGCGTCCGAACAGTTTGGGCTACACACTAATATGACCCCACTGTAGAAATATGCGACTCACGAACATGTACAGTGCATTCGGAAAGTATTCAGACCCCTTGAATTTTCCAAATTTTGTTACCTTATTCTAAAATTGATCCCTCATCAATCTACACACAATACCACATAATTACAAAGCAAAAACAGGTTTTTAGAAATGTTTGCAAAAGTATAAAAAAACAACTGAAATATCACATTTACATAAGTCTTCAGACCCTTTACTCAGTACTTTGTTGAAGCACCTTAGGCAGCGATTACAGCCTTGAGTCTTCTTGGGTATGACGCTACAAGCCTGGCACACCTGTATTTGGGGAGTTTCTCCCATTCTTCTCAGGAGATCTTCTCAAGCTCTGTTTGACAATGATCCAAAATACACAATCAAGTCCACATTAAAATGGTTAAAAAGCAACAAATTTGAAGTTTTGGTCCAGACCTAATCCCAATTGAGATGTTGTGGCAGGACTTGAAACGAGCAGATCATGCTTGAAAACTCCCAAATGTCGCTAAGTTAAAGCAATTCTGCATGGAAGAGTGGGCAAAAATTCCTCCACAGCGACATGAGAGGCTGATCAACAACTACAGGAAGCGTTTGGTTGGAGTCATTGCAGCTAAAGGTGTCATCACCAGTTATTGAGTGTAAGGGAGCAATTACTTTTTCACACGGGCATATGGTGTTGCGTAACATTGTTTATTAAATACATTAAATAAGTATGTAATTGTTGTGTTATTTGTTCACTCTGGTTGCCCTTTATCTAATATTAGGTTTTGGTTGAAGATCTGATAACGTTCAGTATAAAAAATAAAAAAAATATGCAGAAGTAGAGCAATTTATAAAGGGGGCAAATACTTTTTCACAGCACTGTAGCTCAGTAGAACCCACCCCGGTTTAGACAGGGTTTAGACTCTTATGGGTTAAAGTGCAAAACTGATTCTCAGTGTAATTCCGTTATGGTGGAATTGCCGAAGGCAAAAGGACAGTCATCTCCTGCCTTCAATTTCTGACTAGAAACGATGCAATTATTGCATCTCTGAAGTGCAGTGACATTCCAGTCATCAGATGTGACTTACTAGTTAGCATAATGGAAGCGAAGCTTTGCCAGAGATTGTAGACTGTTCAATGCTGTTCAAATAAGCATGATGCAGTGTCCTGCACAGTTTCTAGCCCAGGTGCCTTAACAGACTGGCCAATTGGAGACAAGGTTTAACGTTCCTCTCTTCCTTCGTTCCGCCTGCAGACAGAGACTTTGAGCCTCCGTGTGGTGGTGAGGAGGAGGATGATGATGAGGAGACCATCGACGTGGAGGAGGAACAGGATGGCAATGACCCTGAGACCCAGAGGAGGGAGATTGAGCTGCTGAGACAGGAGGGGACCATGTCCCTGGCAGAGCTGCTCAGCACCCTCAAACAGCCCCTTTCACAGGTGGGTACCACTGACACAGGAGACTGGGCAGAGCCCCTCACTCAAACACACGCATACTGCACTCCCATGCCCTTCCTTTGTATAAGCTGGTGCACATTAACCTAATTGTTCATACTTTAAAATGTTATTTGGTGGAGGCTGACTTTGTTCCTTCCACAGGACTCGGAAGAAGAGTGCTCAGACAATTTGTCCACAACAGTGGACGAAGACGCAGAGTTCACAGCCAACGAAGAGGATGGTAAGTGAGGCCTTATTATCCAATTGCAGTGAATGTTATATGCATGTAAAATAGCTCACTTGTCAATATATTGACTTGGCTGTGAGTATTGTGTAATTATTTGTCCCTGTCTGTGGTGCTCAGCTGAAGATGAGGAGGACACCATCGCAGCCCAAGAGGTGGTGGAGGGGGAAGCAGATCACGCAGGCGAGCTGGATGACTTGGCCAAAGAAGGTAACCTCCCACATTACTAAAATAGTACAACAGCTGTATCTGCTGCACAGATGTTGAGTCCAATGTGCTGTCTAGTTGTTTTTAAGCTATTGTCATTTCAAGCTCCACAAGTCACTTTTCTATTCCTATCTGTTGCCATGACGTCCATTATTCAAGACCATTCTAAACTTCATTTTCTTCCAATTCCTCTCCCAGGTGACATGACTGTGGAGGAGCTGCTGGAGAAGTACAAAGGAGCGTATGCCTCTGATTTCGAGGAGCCCTCGGCATCCGCCTCTCCTGCCAGCTCCGAGGAGTCTGAAAATTCTGTAGACGAGGAAGAGGAGAGCGAGGAAGACGAAAATGATGTGGAAAGCAACATCACCACCTCAGGTACTGCCCACTGTAACAAAATAGAACATCTTTGCTCTCTAACCTAGCGAAAACTCTACGAAGCTTCACACTGAGCTTTCAGATTGAATTGATACTGTAGATGGACCTACAAACCAAAAACCTACTTTTTTCCAAGGGCTTTTACCTTATGGATTTGACTGTCAAGCTAGTGCATTTGTCCTGATTTTATACCATGCTCACTGCATTACCCCTCTTCTCACCTATCACTCACCAGATAATGAGGACAGTGATGAGGAAGAGGTCATTGACAATGATGAAGAGGACAGTGATGAAGACGAGTGCGACGAGGGAATGGAGATCCTGCTGAAGGAGGGGGACCACAGTCCCCCTCTCCCAACCGGCCCGCGGCCCAAGAAGGAGATCAGCCACATTGCTGCTACTGCAGAGAGCCTGCAACCCAAAGGCTACACCCTTGCCACAACCAAGGTGGGTAACCCATGCCCTACAACACTGGCCAGATGATCAAACAAGGATCCTTTGCTATTAGTTTGTAGTTGACTTAAGGGAAAGGTTAGTATTGTTCCATTCATTCCGTTCTAGCCGTTACAATAAGCCTGTCCTCCAATAGTAAAATACACTACATGACCAAAAGTATGTGGACACCTGCTTGTCGAACATCTCATTCCAAAATCATGGGCGTTAATATGGAGTTGATTCCATATAAAACATTTGTGCAAATTAATATAACATTCTAAACAGAAGTACCTTATTTATATAAGTATTCAGATCCTTTTCTATGACACTCAAAATTGAGCTCAGGTGCATCCTGTTTCCATTGATCATCTTTGAGATGTTTCTACAACATGATTGGTAAATTCAATTGATTGGACATGACTTGGAAAGGCACACAGATGACAGTGCATGTCGGAGCAAAAACCAAGCCATGAGGTCGAAGGAATTATCTGTAGAGCTCCGAGACAGGATTGTGTCGAGGCACAGATCTGGGTAAGGGTAGCAAAAAGAACATAGTGGCCTCCATCATTCTTAAATGGAAGACGTTTGGAACCACCAAGACTCTTCCTAGAGCTGGCCGCTTAGCCAAACTGAGCAATCAGGGGAGAAGGGCCTTGGTCAGGGAGGTGACCAAGAACCCGAGTTCCTCTGTGGAGATGGGAGAACCTTCCAAAAGGACAACCATCTCTGCAGCACTGCACCAATCAGGCCTTTATGGTAGAGTAGCCAGACGGAAGCCACTCCTCAGTAAAAGGCACATGACAGCCCTCTTGGAGTTTACCAAAAGGCACCTAAAGGACTCTCAGACCATGAGAAACAAGATGTCAGATGAAACCAAGATTAAACTCTTTGGCCTGAATGCCAAGCGTCATGTCTGGAGGAAAGCTCGCACCATCCCTACGGTGAAGCATGGTGCGTGGCAGCATCATGCTGTGAAGATGTTTTTCAGCGGGAGGGACTGGGAGACTAGTCAGGATCGAAGGAAAGATGAACGGAGCGAAGTACAGAGCGGTCCTTGATGAAAACCTGCTCCAGAGATCTCAGGACCTCAGACTAGGGTGAAGGTTCACCTTCCAACAGGACAACGACCCTAAGCATAAAGCCAAGATAACATAGGAGTGGCTTTGGGACAAGTCTCTGAATATCCTTGAGTGGCTGAGCCAGAGCCCGGACTTGAACCCGATCTAACATCTCTGGAGAGACCTGAAAATAGCTGTGCAGCGATGTTCTCCATCCAACCTGACAGAGCTTTGAGAGGATCTGCAGAGAAGAATGTAGCGTCAAACCCAAGAAGACTCAAGGCTGTAATCGCTGCCAAAGGTGCTGAGTAAAGGGTCTGAATACTTATGTAAATGTGATATTTAAGTTGTTTTTTTATACTTTTGCTAACATTTCTAAAAACCTGTTTTTGCTTTATTGTTTGTTCTTCGTCAATAGGTTAAGACTCCCATTCCGTTCTTGCTGGTGGGCCAGCTGCGTGAGTACCAGCACATCGGCCTGGACTGGCTGGTCACCATGTACGAGAAGAAGCTCAACGGCATCCTGGCTGACGAGATGGGCCTGGGGAAGACCATCCAGACGATCGCCTTGCTAGCTCACCTCGCCTGTGAGAAGGGTAAGACATTGAGTCATTCATACACTGTTTCAACATTTTACCAGGACAATAGAAGAGATGTACACAACCTATATATCGGATACTAAATCAAGTTGGTTGTTCAGGTAACTGGGGGCCCCATCTTATTATCGTGCCAACCAGTGTGATGCTGAATTGGGAGATGGAGCTGAAGCGCTGGTGTCCTGGATTCAAAATCCTCACTTATTACGGCAGTCAGAAGGAGAGGAAACTCAAGAGACAGGTAAACAATCACCAAATCCCCTCGTAAATGGATACAAATCTTCACTGGCACTTACTAACTCGGGCCTATTTCCTCACGATGACCCCTCTCCAGCGCACTCTGTTCTGGGCAGTCCTCTCCATTTTGTTTCACCCGTTGACGATTTTTCTAATTGTCTGCGTTAAACTCCCACCTCCAGGTATTTCTTTGGCAACCTCTTTTCCTTTTCCCTTGCGGGTTCCAAAATAATCTTCACTGACGCTGCCTCATCTCCTTTCTGGTGCTCCCTGTCTCATTCCAACTGAACAAAAAGTCAGCCTTGCATACTGAAGTGGATAAAAGCCCTGGCCCACTGAAATGGATCAATTCAAGTGCCAGACCCTTTCGATAAGCTAATAAAAACGTCCTCTTTTTTTCAGGGTTGGACCAAGCCCAACGCCTTCCACGTGTGCATCACCTCCTACAAGCTGGTGCTGCAGGACCACCAGGCCTTCCGTCGCAAGTCCTGGCGCTACCTCATCCTGGACGAGGCCCAGAACATCAAGAACTTCAAGTCCCAGCGCTGGCAGAGCCTGCTCAACTTCAACAGGTCTGCACTAAGGGAGGAGGGAGGAGATGGTTATAGATGGCCAGTATAACTGTTGCCATTGAACATCATAATCCTAATTTATGAATGAATAAATAATAATAATAACACAAAGGATTCTTATAGCATTTTCTAAAAACCTTCAGACAAGTGCTTCCATTTCTCTGCATTCTTCCTTTACCAATATCAGTCAAAATTATGACAACAAAAGCTGAAAGTTCTTCGTCCAGTAGAATATAAAAAATCTTTAGTCCTCACAACCTCTGGTCATTATAACGTCTTTCTATGTTTTTTTTTCTCCTGGCCCCAGTCAGAGGCGCCTGCTCTTGACGGGCACCCCTCTGCAGAACAGCCTGATGGAGCTGTGGTCCCTGATGCACTTCCTCATGCCCCACGTCTTTCAGTCTCACCGAGAGTTTAAGGAGTGGTTCTCCAACCCCCTCACCGGCATGATCGAGGGCAGCCAGGAGTACAATGAGGGCCTGGTCAAGAGGTTACATAAGGTAAGAACTCAGGCTGCTGTAGATGGAGGAACACGCAGTTGGTCAAGGGGGTGTGGATTGGTCTGAATATTTAGGAGGGTCCAGATTATCTGTTAAATAAGAATATACTATTTATTACCATGAACTGTTTTAGATGTTTGTTGTCTGTTTTAGATGTTTTGAAAGACATTCTGTTCCCTAACCCGACATATCACCACTTTTTGTTTTTCCCTTCCAGGTGCTCAGGCCGTTTCTGTTGAGGAGAATCAAGGTGGATGTGGAAAAGCAGATGCCTAAGAAATATGAGCATGTGGTGCGCTGCCGTCTGTCCAAGAGACAGCGCTTCCTCTACGATGACTTCATGGCACAGGCCTCGTAAGTATCTATAGACAAGGGTGTTACTGGAAGCAAATTAATGCATTGCAGGAGAGCTCATTGGTTTGAAAATCTGCAAGTAATTAGCTAATGACCTGTATAGTCCTATTTCTAACATTTCCCAGAATGTTTTTACATCTATGATGTTGTAATTTAAACAGCTACTGTTGCTTAGATCATCTACTAGTTAGCATTGTATAGGAATCCTTTTTTTTTTTTTGTCATTTCACTGTATTTCTCTACCTTTCTATCGCTCTCTCTCTTAGCACCCGGGAAACGCTGGCCAACGGTCACTTCATGTCTGTGATCAACATCTTGATGCAGCTCCGTAAAGTGTGTAACCACCCCAACCTGTTTGACCCGCGGCCCATCCACTCCCCCTTCATCACCAAGCCCATCGTCTTCCACACGGCCTCCCTGGTACAGAGAGCCCTGGAGATCTCCCCATTCAAGGTTAGCGTGTGTGTGTACGCACATAAACATTTAGATGCATACAAAATGCATTTTATACGTATTTAAACCTCCATAACCGAACCCCTCCACTCCTCTGTCCCTCAGCGCGGTGACCTGTCTTTGTTTGACCTGGTGGGTCTAGAGGGCAGCGTGTCCAGGTACAAGGCCGACGTGTTTCTGCCCCGCCGGAAGGTCAGCGGCCAGCTGATCCAGGAGATCATGGAGTCCCCCGACCCTCCTCCCCGCCCCAAACCTGTCCGTATGAAGGTCAACAGGATGTTCCAGCCCTTACCTAAGGCTGATGGTTGCACGGTGCTGATGGTGAACAACCCTCGGCTCACCTGCCCGGTCACCCCTGCTGCTCAGGCCCCAAGGCCCCGTCTCATCCAGGATGTGACCCCAACCCTCACCCCTTCACCTCTAGTCCAACAAGGTTAGTACTAAATAGCATGGATTTAGATGGAAATAATACATGAATAGTTGCTGATTTGACATGGAAAAGATCAACATGACCCAAGTGTTTTTTCTTTTTTCTTACGGTCCGATTTTAACATGCATTCCGTTCAACGTTTCTTGTGGAAACTTCTACACAGCCAGACAAACTATTGTATTCTACACAAGCCAGATCTAAAGTCATCCTGTCTTCTCTTCCCTTGTTTCCATGAACCCTCAGCGGTGTATTCAGTGGCACCCACTGCCCCTTCACGCCCGCCTGTGCACCCCAGCGGCCCCTGTGCAGTGGGAACTGTCGTGAGGTCTGGCTCCCCAATGCCAGTCCTGGCTGTGCGCTCGCCCACCGCCTCCTGCAACCCCGCCACCCATTCCACCCCTCCTTCCAGCAACGTCATGACCCAACGGGTTCTGCTCAGCCCAGACATGCAGGCCCGACTTCCCTGTGAGTACCTGCCATTCTCTCAAACACTCTTATCGGGCAACCAATGTGCGTGAAGAGTGCATAAGAACAAACTGAAAATGCACTGAATTACCTTTTTGGTGAAATGTCACGTCAACATTTATTTAATGACTCTCTTTCTCCATCTCAGCTGGGGAGGTAGTGAGTATCGCCCACCTGGCCTCGTTGGCTGGGCGTCCTGTGTCGTCGTGCCAGGGCAGTAAGCCTGTTACCTTCCAGCTGCAGGGCAACAAGCTCACCCTGTCTGGAACCCAGCTCCACCAGGTCCCTGTGGCCCCTCCACGCCCAGTACAAGGTCCACTCAGATCCTAACAGTAACTAAAGTATCATAGAGCAGTATATATATATATATATATATACTGCTCTGAGTGGCCCATGTCATAACTCTAGAATGTGTTGATATAGGCAGCCATCTTGGTGTTCTATTAAATGTAGTGGTACGGTATCTATCCTATACTGCGCTGACAGGAGTGTCTAAATGGGTTCTTAATGTGGGCTCCGCAGGTAACTTCATGCATCTGGTGACCAGCGGAGGACAGCACCACCTCATCAGCCAGCCAGCCCAGGTAGCAGTGTTCAGTTCAGCCAACACCCATGCTGCCACCCCCTCTCCCGCACCCTCGGAAATCCAGCTTCCTCTCAACGCTTCTCAAGGTACAGCAGCGTCCCCCTTCAAGACTACGGTCCCTGATCTGATCTTCTCTGGTTAGCTGTCTTTCACCCTGGACTCGTTGTTTAAGCGGTTCATAGATGGTCATGTTCTTACTCGTCTTTCCTCTCCAGTGCCCTCCTCCATGGTGACCAGCTCTGGGATTGTGAAGATCGTGGTACGCCAGTCAAGCAAGGAAGGAGGAGGTGTACCCACCCTGGCAGTGCCCCCTTCTCCCCGCGTAGCCCCCCAGGCGTCACCCTCCATACACCACCATGCCAATACCAACATTGCTCTGAGATCCCCCCTTGCACATTGCCACCCTGGACCCGTCACTGCTCAATACACCCTGGCCCCACCTAGAACCCCTACGTCGGTCACAATTAGAACCTCTACCCCAGCCCCTCCTCGTATCCCTACCCCAGCCCCTCCTCGAACCCCTATCCCAGCCCCTCCTCGAACCCCTACTCCTGCCCCACTTCAAAATCCTACCCCAGCCCCCAGTCAGCCTGAGCCCCCTCGCCCAGTGCTGAAGGTAGTAAAAGGGCCAGCCGAAACCAGCACAGAACAGAAAGGTGAGTTGATGAATGCAAATCATTTGAAAACTGTTTCTGTATTTACAATCCCTGTATTGAACAAGTCACTTCTCCTCTCTAGCTCGTCTGAATTCTTTGTCAACGCGTGAGGAGAGCAGCAACACTAAATCAGCCGTTCCTAAATCAGGGTCCCATGTTGGTGGATTTGTCCCCCCTCGACCTCGGGCACAACCTCGCCCACATCCTCGCTCCCCCTTCTACATGGTACCTTCCACTACATCTGCTTTTATTTTTTTACATATCTCTTTTTTTCCCTTGCTACTTGTTTAAATCACCATGTAGGAAGTAATGAGGTTGTCATATTTTCTAGCATATCCCACAGTAGTACCTTTTTGTGTTATGTCAGTCATCAGTCCACAGCATAACTCTTAAACTGACTCCTGTCATGTTCCTTTAAAGAGACTTCATAACTTTTTTGTATATTTTTTGACAATGCTGTGCCGATCTGATCCCACCTCCCACGTTAACCTTGCAACCTCATTGGACATCATTCCACCTGCCAATCAACATTGGGCGAGTTAGTTTTGCATGGCCCAGTGCCAGCACCGGGCCATGTAAAACTAACTCGCCCAATGTCCCTCAAAGTTTGGTTGTGGCTAATTCCTTGTTGTACAGACTAGTATGGCAAGAAAGCAATTGTGAGGATGTAATTGTATACTATGGAAAAAGTTATAGCCTACTTATGTTTGCATCAAATGTCCTACTCCTTGAAAGTCATGTAATAATTTATATATTGCATTTGCGTACGTGATAAATTATGATCGCTGGAAATCAACTGCAGTGTTGGATTGTTACATATCATGGAATACCTGTCTGCATGTTTATAAGGACAGATGGCATGGAATTATTTGATTTGGATGGATGGTTGATAAAACAGAAAGGCACTTTATTTATTTTTAAAGCAGGTGAAATTTGCAGTATACATTTCTCGAGAGTTGTATTCGTGCCTGTGATTCCCGTAATATATTCCAAAATTCAAACAAAATACACCAGCGACAGCATTTAGGAGATGCATAGTGTTTCTGATTAGTTTGACAATTGCCTTCTAATGTATTTGTCTGGCTACATTACCATCAATAGCGCACATCATTTTCTGCTTGGTTTCCAGATAAATGTAGCCTATTGAAAGAGAAATTAAACTACTACCGAGGCCTAATAGATCGAATTTTAAATGTTTTATTATTATGTTGCATGGATTTGATCAATGTGTTTTTGCTGTGATCAAAATAACTAATGTTAAGTGCATGTAACAAGGCAATCCCACTAATTTCAGTGCGCGCACTCACTACATGACATGAACGAGCGTGTCTCTCATGCACTAAATCATGCCAAGTGAAAATATAACGATTCTGTGCCTTTTGCCGCTGGGAGAGGACTGCAGATGGTTTATTATTCATGCATGATCCGTACATTGACACGTTGAGTCCAAAACAGGCGGTTAAATAAAATGAACACGGTTGTTTTCAGTCCTCTGGAGCGCCTATTTAATTGTTGCCGTCTTATCAACTGACAAACTGTCCCTTTTCTCCCCGTCAGTCATGGCTGGCAGACAGCCGCAAGAAGCAGCGAGACAGCCGCCTGGCCCAAATCATCCGGATCAATGACCTGCACTGCAGCGCCAAGCCCGTGTACGGCCATGAGGTGCTGGACTTCCTCACCTTCCTCCCGGGCTCCTGCCCTGCGCCGGCCCCCAGGGCCCTGGGTCAGTGGGGCCGCTCGGGCCACACCGCCTGCTTATTCGCCCAGTCCCACAGCACCGTGGACTACTGGGACCAAAGCCGCGCCCTGAGGGAGGCCATCCACACCACTGAGGACAGGCTGCAGCTGCTCAAAGATGTGATAGAAAGGTAACAAAACTGGCTGCTGCTTTCCACTGTCTGGAACCATGAGACAGTCTAGATTTTTGTTCTAGCCCTTCACTAACACCAGTTTATTTTTTTAATATATTTTTTTACTAATGACCAAGCCCTTCATTAGTTAAATCCGGTGTGTCTGTTTTCAAAGACTTTCTGTTTATCTTTCTTGTGATGCCTACCTGATTTTTCTACTCCTCCAGGTTTACGTTTGTGATCCCACCGGTGGAGGCTCCGACCATCACCATGCACAGCTGCCACCCCCCTCCATCTCTGAGCCACAAGCAGGCCGTGTTCACCTCGCTGCTCTCCTCCCAGGTGGCCCCGCTCACACGCAGTCTGCACCGCATCCAGTGCAACATGAGGACCCACTTCCCTGACCTGAGGCTGATCCAGTACGACTGCGGTGAGTCCCCACTCCTCAGACATCACACTTGTTTGTTCTATAGGACTTAACACCCTAGACTCGATTGACACACCAGTGCGTCAATCTAAAAAATATAAGAGTTAAAAAATGACCACTCTATGGAAAGGGGAGACTCTCAAGTGCAAGGGGACTCGTCTGAAGTCGGTACCGTTGATGTGCCAACGTGTGTTTTGACGCATCCGAACCGTTTGGTTTACTAACTAATGTGATCCCACTGTGGAACTCGATGGTGTTTTCCGTAATGCTCTATGACCCCCCCCCATAATTGTCACGGGACTTGTCTAAAGTTAACTGTTACCGGCTTAAAAAATGTATGGAAGTGTGGAGGTCGTTTTGTGCCTACCCTAAAGGGGTTCAAAATGTGTTACAAAATATTATTTATATATTTCCTGAGCTTTCTCATATCTACTAGATATCGGACATACACTTCAAAACCTTATTCCTTATGACATTTTTTTTACTGTCTTTTTTTTGCCATTTATGAATGTGTTTTTCTATGGGTTATTGTAGTAAAGGGCAAATAATTGTTTTCAATTTTTTTGTGGATACCTAAAGGGGTCTTAAAATTCTAAATCAAATGGCTAAATGATCCATCTTAAAACAATTCCATAGGTCAGCTTAGAACAATAGTTGGGGCCGGTACATCCTGTGTAAACACGAACTCACTTTCTTGACAACAAACATGGAGAACTTTGACGAAAGGCTATCAGAACAAGTTCACAAATAAAAATGTCTTTATGATACCTCGTGTTGGGATCTCCAAGACAGGAAAATGAGTTTGACCTCCTGGAAAGAGATTGGGAGATAATGGGGATAGATGTGGTAAAAAGGTCGATGGAATGCAGACCGTGGGGTAGAAAGACACTGGATTGGTGCACGTTCAACAAATCTGATCAAACAAAGTGGACATTTCTTAAGTCTGTCATGCTGATTTGATGTATAGTCACAAGCCCACAAGGTGGTTACTAAAATCCGATTTGGATATACACTGGAAAACATTATAACTGTGAAGTATTGGTCCCATGTTTCATGAGCTGAAATAAATTAAAAAATCCCTGAAATTTCCACACGCACAAAAGCTTTTTTCTTTCAAATTTTGTGCACAAATTTGTTTATATCCCTGTGAGTGAGCATTTCTCCTTTGCCAAGATAATCCATCCACCTGACAGGTATGGCATATCAAGAAGCTAATTAAACAGCATGATCATTACACAGATGCACCTTGTGCCGGGGACAATAAAAGGCCACTTTAAAATGTGCAGTTTTGTCACACAACACATTGCCACAGATGTTTAAAGTTTTTGCGGAGCGTGCAATTGGCACGCTGACTGCAGGAATATCCACCAGAGCTGTAACCATGCCAGCCCAGGACCTCCACACCTGTCTCTTTCACTTGTGGGATTGTCTGAGGGGGGCCTATGGCCTATGCCCTCCCAGGCCCACCCATGGCTGCACCCCTGCCCAGTCATGTCAAATCCATAGATTAGGGCCTAATGACTGATTTTCCTTTAACTCAGTTAAAATCTTAGAAATTGTTGCTTTAAATATTTTTGTTCAGTATGTTGGACTAGTCGCTGCGTAACATTTAGAAGTTGTTGAGTAACTAGCACTGAGTAACTACGAGTGGTGCGGTGCAGACCAATTTATTGGATGCGTATGAAAGCTCGCTGAATCGCAAGATATATGAATGCTCTGACTTCTGCGGGGGCCGCATTGCAGCAAATGCGGTCCGGCCATTGCAGACATTGGATTGACCATGCAGAGTCTTTTAGGAAACTTGTCTTGTTTTAACTTGGCATTCGTTGAGGAATTTGAACTCTGACACCTCCCATCAGTTTGGCTGTGTGTTTGCACACACCATGACACGAAAAGCCACTGTGTTAACTAGAAGTGTTGTTACTTCGAATGCGGAACGGGACACAGTCTCTCTGGGTTCACTGGGTCAGGCTCAGGTTCTGTGTCTCTGGGTTCAGTTCCCCAGAGCAGCGTGTCTTTCAGTTGAAGACATTGTGGCATTTGTCTGAGGAAAAAAAGTGCTTTTAACTCAATACAGCCTTTGAGCAATAACACTGTGGTGTGTGTGTGCAGGTAAGCTGCAGACACTCCACACTCTGCTGCGACGGCTGAAGGAGGGCCAACACCGCGTGCTCATCTTCACCCAGATGACCCGCATGCTGGACGTGCTGGAGCAGTTCCTTGGCTATCATGGGCACATCTACCTTCGCCTGGACGGCAGCACCCGTGTCGAGCAGAGACAGGTGAGTGGCGCTGTGACTCCTGAGCTCTATGGGATTCTGTTGTTGTCTTGGTCTTCAGCAACTCAGTCAGTTGGCGTCGATTCCATTTCAAAGGAATTTTCCGGCTATTTGGTTTCTTGAGTTGAATGAAATTGACCCGGAGTTCAACACTGTTCTGAAACTGCTAAAGGATGCTGACTGTCGGTTGAAAACAAGAAACATTTGTTTTCTCCTGTGTCCATCATACATCTTTCTCTCCCTCTCAGTCCCTGATGGATCGCTTCAACGCGGACCGCCGCATCTTCTGCTTCATCCTGTCCACGCGTAGCGGTGGCGTGGGGGTGAACCTCACGGGCGCCGACACGGTGGTGTTCTACGACAGTGACTGGAACCCCACCATGGACGCCCAGGCCCAGGACCGCTGCCACCGCATCGGACAGACCCGCGACGTCCACATCTACAGGTGCCCAGTTGAAACCCTCCACTGAAAGTCTCCAGAAACCGCATGAGCTGTCTGCGGACTCCGAAGGTATGACAATGTGTTGAACGTCTGGTGTGACTATTCTCCCCCCCACCCCCTTCCAGGCTGATCAGTGAGCGCACGGTGGAGGAGAACATCCTGAAGAAGGCCAACCAGAAGAGGATGCTGGGAGACATGGCGATCGAAGGAGGCAACTTCACCACTGCTTTCTTCAGACAGGTAAGTCTCCACTGACACTACTCTTTGACGTCGTCCATTCGCTCTGACTTGAGGGCAGTTCAAAAACGAACTACGCTCCTCTCTCTCTCCTCTCAGCAAACCATCAGGGAACTATTTGATGTGACGGAGGGGGAGAAGAAGGAGATGATCGTGGAGCTCTCTGTGCCCCAGCCTGAGGAAGAGGAGACTGTCAACAAACAGAGCACCACCATCCTGGAGCAGGTCAGTCACAACCAACACACTGGCAATAACAGGATGTATAGGAGATTTACTGGTGTGTTCAGAGCAGGTGTCTCTCAGACCATAGACGCCTGTTTATACCACAACATACAGCAGCAGGAGTCTGGAAGAGACCCAGAGACTAGCACCTGAGTGTTTGGATCATTACTGACTCCATACAAACAAGCTTTAAAAATATAATGAATAAACTTGATTATTAGAGATCAAATGATTGTGTTATTTAAGTCAGCAAACATCAATCTTACTCCAGTCTTACTCCATGCTAACCAGCCAATCGTGAAAATCACAGAATTGACGGATGAGAATGTCAAATTTGTCATAGAGAACACCGATCTGTCGGTTGCAAATTCCATCCGACGTGTCTTTATGTCAAAGGTTGCAACAATAGCTATTGTTAAATTTGTCATAGAGAACACCGATCTGTCGGTTGCAAATTCCATCCGACGTGTCTTTATGTCAAAGGTTGCAACAATAGCTATTGTTAAATTTGTCATAGAGAACACCAATCTGTCGGTTGCAAATTCCATCCGACGTGTCTTTATGTCAAAGGTTGCAACAATAGCTATAGAAAAAAAAGTGGGGCTAGCCCCCATTAGAGGGGTATGATCGGAGGACCAAGGTAAGGGACTAGGGGTAAGAATTGACAGTAGGGTCACTGTTCCCATAAACTAATTTTCTCTCTCTGCCACAGGCCCTGTGTCGTGCCGAGGATGAGGAGGACATAGTGGCCGCCTCCCAAGCCAAAGCAGAGCAGGTAGCTGAACTGGCAGAGTTCAACGAGGCCATCCCATTGGACGAGGCTGGTGAAGGGAGGGACCCAGAAGAAGAGGAGCTCTCCAAGGCCGAGCAGGAGATAGCGGCTCTTGTGGAGCAGGTGATTGTTGCTCAATATCCCTGTTTTTGCCCTATCCTATCTGTTATTTGACGATGTGGAGCAAATCTGACCGCCTGTCTTTTTCCCCCATGTCTCAGCTAACTCCTATAGAACGCTATGCTATGAACTTCCTAGAGGATTCACTGGAGGATGTGTGCAAGGAGGAATTAAAGCAAGCCGAGGTAAGATTGCTATTTCTCAGTGCATTTAAGAGAGCTTGACATGTGTCCATGTTTAATTGGTTCACCCTATTACATACTTGAGTTAAAATAAAAAGCACTAGCAACTGCCCTTCTCTCTACTCTGTGTTTACAGGAGCAGGTGGAGGCTGCCAGGAAGGGGCTTGACCAGGCAAAGGAGGAGGGCCTGAAGCTGCAAGCAGGCTCCTCAGACAACGACGACGAGGACTTCTCATCACAGCCAGCAGAGGAGCCCTCGACTCCCGGGTCGGGCCGCCGCCCACGCAAACACAAAGAGAAAGGCGCCCCCTCCACCAGGACCAGCGGCAGGCTCCGAGGGACCACGGCCTCCCCACCGCCCACTTCGCCAGAGCCCGACACCCCAACCACCACCCCAAGAGAAGTGCCTGAAAGACTCCGCTCTGCTCTGAGAGGACGAGGGGGGAACAAAGACACCACCACCCCGGCTCGCACAGAGCACCCAAGGGCCCACACCACCTCATCAAGGCTCCAGGAATCTGCCAAACCTGCAGCGACAACCCCGGCCTCTCCTAGAGACTCCAGTCTCATATCCGGGTCGGCAGCGCCACTTCTCCGGACCCAGTCCCACTCCAGTTCAGTGCCTTCCACTGCCATCAGTCCTCCAGCTGGGAAACCACTGACACAACCAGGGGAGTCAGACACCGAGTCACCCAGGAGGGAGCAGGGAGTGTGTGTCTCCTCAGATTCCATGTGTCCGGTGGACCACCAGTCATACTCTGCCCAGACCAGGGATTATGACAGCAGGGACCAGAAGTCCCTGTCTCCCCCCTTGGTGTGCTCTCTCTCCCGGTCGCCACGCAAGCGCCAGTCAGCCGACGGGGAGGTCCTGCTAGGCCTCCCGGAACATTCCCCGTCGGCCAAGGTCCTGCGGAAGCTCCCTGGTCGCCTGGTGACAGTGGTGGAGGACAAGGAGCCCAGGAAGAGGAGGAGAGGCACCGGAACGGGAGGAGGCTCATCAGAGGAGACGGAGCACGCAGAGTCGGGCCGAGGCTCAGACGTGCCAAGCAGAGACGCTACATCCCAGGCCCCTGACAAAACCAACCAGTCCCCCAAAGAGAAAGAGAAAGGGACTGCCTCAAAATACTCCTCAAAGATCACCAACCTCCCAGAGGACCCTTTAAGACACACCCATCCTGCCAGAAACTACCCTCCTTACTCCCCACCTCACCACTCCCCTGACATGCCGGTGCTGAGGAACCTGCCGGTGCGGCGGCGGCTTGAGAGTGAGTCTCGCGTGGCGGCCCAGTTAGGAGAGCAGGGTCTGGGCCGAGGGAGAGGAGGGAACTACCACAGGAAAATGGACACTCAGCCAGGAAAAGAAGGCAACGCTTCCTCGGGCACTAATGTTGCTAACTCGACCCCGCCGTTGAAACGAAAGAGGGGCCGACCACCCAAGACTCCCCTCAGGGTGGTGGAACCCCAGCCAGAGCATCTATCCCCTCCCCACCCTAAGTTACCAAGTGAGGAGGGGAGGCCCCCCTTCTCCCCAAAACGGAAGAGAGGTCGTCCCCGTAAGAACTTGACTACTGTAACGAATGCAGTGGGTGCAGGAAAGAACTCAAACGCCCCCACTGCCAGCACCACCAGCCAAGCTGGTACCCTGTCTGACACTGCTGCTGCGGACACAGAGCCACTAGCCCCGTCTGCCCCCACTAAGCCTCAAACTGTGGCCACCTCTGCTGTCTGCACCAGCCAAGCCTCTCCGTCTACCAAAGCTGAGGACTCCACCGCAACATTAAAAGCAGACACTAAGACCGAGTTCCCTACCACAACCCCAACTGCTATCCTTGCGTCAAGCCCAGCTCAAGTCCTTACCACAACTGCTATTCCTGCGCCAAGCCGAACTCAAGTTCCCACCTCAATTCCAATCTCTGTCTCCACCTCAAACTCAACCGATGTCCCTGCCTCAAGCTCATCTTCCATTTCCACCTCTGTTCCAGTTGCAGTCCCCTCCACAAGCTCACCCACAGTCCCCGCCTTAAACTCAACCTCTGTTCCTGCCTCCAGCTCACCCACAGTTTCCACCCCAAGCTCACACACAATATCCACATCGAGGATGACCTTTGGTCATGCCTCAAGGTCAACCTCTGGTCCCATCCGAATTCCAACCGCAGTCCTCACCTCAACACTGGCCCAATTCCTCACTTCAAGACCTAGAGTCACCACTTCACCGCCAGTCTCCACTTCTCCATCAATCTCCACAACAACTACCACACAAATCTTCACCCCTACCCCCAACAAGATTTCCACTCCTCCCCTCGCCCAAATCACTATCCCTACTCCAGCCCAAATCCCCAAAATTGCCACATCAGCCTCTACTCCAACCAGCACCCCCACACCAACATTCACACATGTCAAACCAACCCTTACTCCGGTCCCTACCGCAGTTGTCACAACCAATCTACCAACACTTAGTAAACCCACCACAACCTCAATCGCAAATCTAACCACAATTTCCACACCAGCCCCACCCAGAATTGTCACCACCGTTACACCAGCCCCAACCACAGCCGCCACAGCAGCTCCTGCCACAACCTCCATACCAACTTCTACCAAAATCACCACCACAACCCCCACACCAGGCCCTACGCCAACCATCACGTCAACTGCTACACCAGACCCTACCACAACTGTCACACATGTCAAACCAACCCACACACCGGTCCCTACCGCGATCACCACAGCCTCTGTTCCAATTCCCAACACCATCCCCGCAGCAGCCCCAACCAGAACTGTCACCACCGTTACAGCAGCTCCTGCCACAACCTCCATAACAACTTCTACCAAAATCACCTCCACACCAACCATCACATCAACTGCTACACCAGATCCTACCACAACCGTCAAACCAACCCACACACCGGTCCCTACCGCGTACACCACAACCTCTGTTCCAATTCCCAACACCATCCCCGCAGCAGCCACAACCAGAACGGTCACCACTGTTACTGCAGCCACTACCACAACACCAAACCCCACCCCTTCCCAAGTACCCACCACCAAAATCCACACCCAGATATCCACTCCAAGTTCAACACAAGTACCCCCCCTAGCCCAAAATCCTGTTACATCCAGCATCTCCACTGCTGTGGCTGCCACCGAGAACCAGGCTTTGGAGCCTGCTCCAGTGGAGACTGCCCATAACAGAGACTCAGAGAAGATAACAGACATGGAGGTAGAAGAGGATGGAGAAGAGGAGATTAGTGACTCTCAACCGAAAAAGAGGAAAGTGGAGAATTCTCCTGAAGCCAAAGACACTGTCCCAGAGGCCCCAGTGGCTCCTCGGCCAGAAGCAACTGATAAACAGAAGGTAGAGGAGAGCGTCGGCGACGACAGAGCCACCAGCAAGAAGAGGCCTCTCAGTCGCGGGAGCAGTCAGGAGTCTGTGCGCTCCTCCTCTCCCTCCTCAGTGTGTTCCACATCCACTCCCACACGGTCAGCCCAACACAAGAAGGGTGCAGAGAAGAGGGCACCTGCCAAGAGGATGCGAGGGGAGGTTTGCTCTGACCCAGAGAAGGGAGAGGGAAAGACAGAGAAAGATTTCACCAATGCTACTCAGAGGAGGCAGTCCAGGTCCTCCTCTTCAGACTCTGACACCTCTGAAACCAGGAAGGAGCGCCTCCTCACCCGCTCAGCCCAGAGCCGACAGGAGACCGAGGGGGATGGAGAGAGCAACGGGCGGATTGGAAGACCCGCCAGGAGCTCTGAACGTGTGGGCAGGACTGTGTCCAACAACACCGGTACTGATGAGTCTGGCAGCCAGACATCCTCTGTGAGAGTCACCCGGAAATCCTCTGTTCCTCAGCCCACCCCAGAGAGAAAACCCCAGTCCAACAGTGTGCCCTCTAGCCCTAGCCAGCCAGAGGTCCTAGGGAAGAGGTGTTCAGCCCTGAACGCTGCAGCCAAACTCCTTGCCATGCGAGGCAGAATCGACACCCCTGGCAGCAGGAAAGACCCTGCGGCTAAGACCAGTGGGCAGAATGCCACTTCTCCTGCTTCCTCTGATAAGAACCAGAAGTCCAAATCTAAAAGTGCACCAGCCACTCCGCAAACCAACTGCAACAACAAAGTAGGAAGCAGCAAGACAACCCCAAACCAGTCAAGCCGCACCGCCGCACGCTCCACCCGCCAGTGCCCTGGTCCCCTCGTCCCGGCCTTGGAGACGAACAGCAAGAGGGGGAGCAAAAAGGAGGAGAAGGAAAAGAAGAAGCCCTCCGAGGGAAAGGAGGAGAGTGAGCGGGAGACGCGCTCGTCCAGGGGCCACAGTGCATGCAGCAGCATGAGTAGCGATGGTGGCGGCAGCAGCAGGAGCCAGAGCAGCAGCAGTAGCCTCAGCTCCCAGAGCACCGGGCCCAGGCGCAACTACTCACGAGCACCCTCCTCCGGCAGTGAACGTGAACGCAGCACCGAGAGGGGCAGGAGGCGCAGCCACAGGAAGGAAGGAGAGGGCCGGGGGAGGGAGACCCGGAAGGAAAGAAAGGAGAGGCACGCCCAGAAGCGGGAGAGGCTTTCCCAGGAAGGGAACGCCGGCTCGGGAGAGGGCACCCCGGACAGGGTGCTGCGCAGCGTGGCGGCTATGGCAGCGGCTCAGGCCCGCACACCAGCCGCTAACACCCGCTCCTCCTCTGCCCAACACAGCAAGACATGATGGGAGGACTAGAGATGAGGAGTGAGGGATTCTGACTGGAAAAATAGAGGGGTAGGTTGTAACAGAGGGGAAATGACCTCTAAAGTTGCTGCTTTGTCTACACTGACAGACCAGAGCAGAACAATGAGTGTTGTGCAGGTCAGTGACCTCTCTCCCTCTTGGGCCCCTCTCCCCCCCCCAACCCACATTAAAGCTGGTCTCCTCTCCAGTTCAGCCATCATCAACTGGGGGAAAGGCTCAGGGATGCCAGACTGTCTGCAAAGAGAAAGGTGGCACCATGGTAGTGCCATTCCAGAGGTGAGGTGTTGGTAGTCCTGAAGGTGTCACTTCATACAGACAGTGGCTTGACTGCGGGCTGCGGGGACTTTGTTGCGAGTGAGTAAATTGTTAGTTCACACTATGTACTGTAAAACATTTAAAAAGACTGGAATACTAAGAGATATGTGTCCGAGAGAGGTTTAAATTGTGCCCTATATACAGAGTTTATTCGCTGCCAGGGTTATTGATTCAAAATAAGCTTGTGAGTGACAGTTGTATCGTAAGATGAAGGTTTTAGACAGTTGGGTTCTGGACATATTGTCAACTGTTCTGTTTCCAGTCAGTTGATAAGTGATGGGTATTTTATGGCTTCTTCCAGGGAAATGGGAAGAGAGCAGATCTGTAAATGTGATCTTTGCTGCACTATGCTGGAGTTGGTCTTTGCTTGGGCCTCCCTATCTTGTGATTTTCTGCCCATCTTTTTAAATCCAGCCTGCATTTTTTATTTGCACATCAGACATGTTGTCCTCAGCATAATTTGAGTGCATCGTTGTGTAGTATTTTTTTTATTTTATTTTTTACATACATTTCAATCAAAATACTACTATGTTCCTGTTACCTCACACAATGCATATCTCAAGCTCTAAATATGTCTGTCTTTCTTGAAGATAGTACTTATTTTGCTTACTGGCAATGCAGAAACAGGAGCAGAACTTTGATTTAATTCTCCTCACCTTTCCAAAGTCAGTCAGACATTATGGTCAACGTCATGAAGTTGATCTAAAAGGGTATTGAATCCTTGTGAATAAAATGAGTGCCTATTAGGCCGAGCAGGTGGACGGAGAATCCCAGTTTGCCTTGTCAAGTACCTGACGTTGGGGTGTTGTCATTAGTATAAAAATAAAAAAAAAACACCTGTAAATCACCCTATGCATCAGTGCTATCAAATTCTATATAATTATTTTTTACTATTGTCATTGCTCCTCTTTCATGTAAGTACTTGGACAAAACATGTGAATAAAACACTGGTACAGTTCCAGGTGGCTCTATATATTGTCAATTTACTTTGAGGACTTGCATTTGGAAAAGCTATTTTTGGGCAGGGTGCTGTTTTGAGTGAATGGGTGGAATATGGTAATGGTCTTATTTTGTTATCTTGATGTCTTTCATTTGTTACATTCCTCTGTTCCCTTGTAATTCCACATCGTTTTACTTGAAAGATTAAAAGACTGAGTTGAATAAAAAGACCAAAAATGTATTGGGTGTTTGGATGTCTTACCTACCTTAGTTGAATCAACTGACTAATTTATGGAAAACAGCATCTGCTAAATGACTAAAGTGGAAATGTGTTTGTGCACGGTGCTTGTATTATACACATCTCATTAGGTGTCATGCAGGATTTGTTGTAAGATTAATATTGCTGGTTGGAATGTAGGCATATGGGGCAAATGTGTATTGAACAAAAATGTAATTGCAACCTGCAAAGATTTTTCTGAGTTACAGCTCATAAGGAAATCAGTCAATTGAAATCCATGAATTTATTTCACATGACTGCAGGGTTGCAGCCATGGGTGGGCCTCGGCGGGCAAAGGCGTGCTCACTTGGCAGCCAGGCCCACCCACTGAGGAGCCAGGCCCAGCCAATCAGAATGAGTTTTTTCCCCACAAGGGCTTTATTACAGACAGAAGTACCCACACACGATCCTGCAGGTGAAGAAGCCGGATGTGAGGCCAGTTGGACGTACTGCCAAATTATCTAAAACAACGGAAGCAGTTTAGCGTACGGAAATTAACTTTGAATTATCTGGTGGACATTCCTGCTGTCAGCATGCCAATTGCACGCTCCCTCAACTTGAGACATCGTGTTGTGACAAAACTGTACATTTTAGAGTGGCCTTTAATTGGCCCCGGCACAAGGTGCACCTTAAATTGAACATGCTGTTTAATTAGCTTCTTGAAATGCACACCTGTCAGGTGGATGAATTATCTTGGCAAAGGAGGGATGTATAAACAAATTGTGCACAATTTAAGAAGCTTTTGTGGTTATGGAAAATTTCTGGGATTTTTTTGTTTCAGTAATGGGACCAACACTTTATATGTTGAATTTATATTTTTGTTCAGTGTAACAAATCTTTGCCTGTCAGGGATTTGCTTATGTAGCCACCATGTCTTCAGTACATCAATCTGATGGCTATTGAGAACATATACAGTACTAGAAAGTGTTACATTTTAAATGCGCAAGATGTCCCTCCTGCAATATTTCTGAGGACTGTTTCCCTCAGGGAATATGCAGCAGTAGCAGAAAAAAAAGGCACAGAGACAAACCATTCTCTGCGAACTTTAATCTGGGCAACAGTTAAACCCATTTAATTTGTTTAAATTGCTGAACATTTGATACAAAATTCAACAGCCACATAATGTACTTCACTGCTCACTCGCATCCCGTTTCTCCCTTCGCCAAATACTGTACAAGTATTTAGCTCCTCTAGTCACTTCATAGGGAGGAGCTAGTCAGCACAGAGAATTAAGGCTAGGGTAAAGTACCATGGCTGATCTCTTTACGGTTTGAAAAAAAATTGATATAAAATGGTTAATGAGTTCTTGAAGCAGAAGAGCATTGAATAATTAGAGCACAGATTCCATCCCTTCTTTAAAATAAGGTAGTGAGCTACTCCATGATCTCAGACAGAGCCCTTAGATGTCCGCAAACACAAGAAAATGTTAATTAGGAAAAAAGGCACCATAACTATAAGGGTTCCTATTACTGTGGCAAGACTAAACATAGCAGCTTCCATAATATTAAAAGTATAAATAAATACTGAAGTGAATAGGACAACATGGAGGCAGTGGGCCATTTGAGGCAGTGCTTAGACAACATTCTCCTAATGGGAGAGAAATCTCAAGTGCCAATTCTTTATAAAAGATCTCTATATACAAGGGTCACATGGAACCCATTTCAGACACCTTTCAAATTTGATAACTGCACGTCTTAATTACTCACCAAATAATAAATTGGCAATATACAATTATATTATTCTAGATCTGCATTTAAAAACAAGAAGCCCTAAGTGCTTAAAATGTTTTCTTTCACTTTGTACTAATACAAGACTAATACAATAAGAATCACTTTAGCACTTTAGTTTTCCTGAGCAAATCTGATCAGCACCTTGTCAGTGTCGGTTCAAATACTGCATTCTTCCTTGGGGACACGTAGGGGTCCAACAAGTTGAGTAAGTAACAAGTTGTCCACACATTTTCATTTAGGGTGCCATTGAAGAAAAGGGCACCACAGAGAGAGCCAAAAACAACTTCAGCATTGCTTTTTGCTGAAAGTGGGGCAGTTAACGTATGAGCATGAGAGACAATGGCTGTTTGTGTATGTGTGCCTCCCGGTCTGTGCCAGGGTATCGATAGTTAAGAGGTCAGTGATATCAATAAGACAGGACTTCTCTTCTTTTCAAGGTCCCAGGGCAGAAGTGGGTTAGAGGAAGATGACACTGCAAGGAAGAATTTCTAAAAAGTACAAAATAAGTTGATTGAATACATTGACCTAATCAATAAATAGTTCATAGTTTTGTATTTGCAGTAAATTTATGTTTAAATATGGCCATTTTGGCTAACTACAAGAGTACTCACATCAGGATCTCAGGAGAAGGTGATAGCCAATGAGATGGCTAAAATGAGGAGGAGAATGGCACAGCATAACGCAATCCATATCTTCTTCTGTAGAGGAAGAGAGCGATAGAAAAGGTAGTATCAATGTTCATTAGCTAACCTGTCCAATAATTGGCACAACAACCTTAAAATTAACTCCTACCTTGCGTGCTCTGTTTTGGTAGGTGACAGCTTTCGCAGTGTCTGCCACTGCCTTTTCCACATAGTTAGTTGAATTGATGATGTTGGCTTCAATGTGGTTGACCATCTCCCCCTGCATAATAGAACAACAGTTTGTCAATTCAGCAAACACTTCACTAAAAGGTATTTTGCCAACCAACTTTCTCAGGAACAAGTCTCCAAAGCCCATTTCACCTTTCTCCCCAAAGTGTGTGCACTTGTACTGGTGTGGGAAATAGAATTTGAAAAATGGATTCTGCCCATGCTTGCACCAATCCAAAGCTTTTAAACCTTTGACAGGGAGTTAACAAGTGCACACTTGGGTAAGAAAAGGTAATAGGGCTCCAGTTTGTCCTCCTGGGGTGTGACAGTCTTACCTGAGCCTCCACCTCCATGGCCAGGTACTGGAACATGTCATGCAGGTCCCTAATGCTCCTTTCCAGTTTAAGGATCTCGTCATGCCGGGACTCAATCTCATTCAGCGCCTGCTTAGTGGCTTTAGCGTCGATCAGGATCTACAGGAGGGAGAGAGTAAATGTTACAATCAGGTTCTTTAGAGCCTGACAAAATGTCTGAGAAATGATATGACAAGTGTCTAGTTAACTGCTCATAAAACGTAACACATCTAGTCAAGAGAACATCACCTACGCTTGAACTGAAACAGCTGTAGTCACACTAAAGCAGGGGTGGCCAAAGGGTTCAATCTATGGGGTTCTCTTTCACAACTATGGTGACTATACAGATTTCTAAGAATGTCCCCAGACACAGGCATTGCAATGAGGGCTTACCAAATCCAAACCTGTAGTCCAATGCAAGCAAACAAGAGTGTCTTAAAACAAATGTCATAATTTTACTCCAGGAGCATGTAGTGCCTTCAGAAAGTATTCAACCCCCTTGACTTTTTCACACATTGTGTTGTTACGAAGTCGGATTGATCGGTCATTTTTTTTGTCAAAGATTTACACAAAACTCTGTTCAGTGGAAGAAAACAATAATATATCTTGAGTAGATGAGTATTCAACCCCTGAGTCAGTACATGTTAGAATCACCTTTGGCAGCAATTACAGCTGTGAGTCTTTTTGGGTTAGTCTCAAAGCTTTGCACACCTGGACCGTACAATATTAGTCTTTTTAAAAAATCATTTTTTACGCTCTGTCAAGTTGGTTGTTGATCATTGCTAGACAGCCATTTTCAAGTCTTGCCATATATTTTCAAGCCAATTGAAGTCAAAACTTTAACTAGGCCACTCAGAAACATTCAATGCAGTCTTGGTAAGCAACTCGAGTCCAGTGTATGTATAGTTGTCCGTCTGTTTTAGGTTATTGTCCTGCTGAAAGGTGAATTTGTCTCCCAGTCTCTGTTGGAAAGTAGACAATCAGGTTGTCCACTAGGATTTTGCCTGTGCTTAGCTCTATTCATTTTATTTTTATCCTGAAAAACTACAGTCCTTATCGATGACAATTACACCTCTAACATCATGCAGCCATTACCATGCATGAAAATATGAAGAGTGGTAGACCGTGTTGTGTTGGATTTGCCCCTAGCAAATGTATAAAAGACAAAAGCTTTGTTTTGTTTCTTTGCCACATTTTTTGCAATATTACTTAAGTTCTTTATTGCAAACAGAATGAATGTTTTTGAATATTTGTATTCTGTACAGGATTCCTTCTTTTCATTGTCATTTAGGTTAATATTGTAGAGTAACTACAATGTTGTTGATCCATCCTGTTTACTCCTAAAAATAAAAAATAAATAAATCACTGTTGGCCTCATGGTGAAATCCCTAAGCAGTTTCCTTCCTCTCTAGCAACTAAGTTAGGAAGTATGCCTGTATATTTGTAGAGTCTGGGTGTATTGATACACTATTAGTGATGTGCAGTTCGCTAACGATTCGTTCTTTTTGAACGACTCTTCACTGACTCGAGTCATGATTCGTTTTTCTGAGTGATTTGTTCATTTTAGATGGATGTTTGACCTAACTTACTATTGCTGGCCGCAACGAGTCCAACAGCAGGATTAATACACGCTCCTCCGGCTCAGCAGCTCCAGAGACATGCGCCGACCACCAACTGTCTGTCATAAGCACGCAGGGAAATACTTCCCTACCAAGCAAAAGAGCAGTAACTACACATTTGGTCAAAAATTTGACATTTTTGATACATTAAATACATGCTTTATCAGGTGGACAAATATCCTGCCTCCACTGTGGTAAGAAAATGGGGCTCATTTCTGCAGTAACTGGAAAAAGTGGCAGTGAAACCAGGGACAAAAAGCAGTAACTGGAAAAAGTAGCAGTGAAACCAGGGACAAAAAGCAGTAACTGGAAAAAGTAGCAGTGAAACCAGGGACAAAAAGCAGTAACTGGAAAAAGTTCACTGAGCTTTGGGCTGCAGCTTTTATGGTTTACCTTGGTATTATTGATTGTTTTTTACTGATACAAGTATCAAACTATATGAAACAGACAGTCGCGTGCAATAAAATTAAAATAAACTATGGAAACCAGTGTATTCCAGTGGGTATACCAAGCAAGAAGGCAGTAACTTCCATCTAGGGTCAGAGGTCAAGGTCAATATGAATAAAAATGTCCTCATGTTAAGACAACAGATAACCACATCTCTAGTGATCTGACTACAACTCATTTGGCTGGACAATTAAACTATAAAGCCATTTTTCTGAGTTCCACTCTATGAGCCATTACTGCTCTTTTACTTGTGTTGGATTCTAACTTCTAACTTGAAATATCCTTATTCATGTTACCATATTATAACTGAGTGTATGGAAATCTACTGAGTGAGAAAGGGTAGTGCAGAAAGATTACATTCTGTCAGAACATGTTATTGTTAAATCTCATGTATCCTATAGAGAGAAGGGCAACGGTTTGGTTTCAGTCACAGATAAAGTAGGACAGCCGTGAGTTAGGGAGGAATTTGGACGAGGTCAGGTCAGATGAAGTGAGAACGAACAGTCGTCACGAGTTCCTGCCGAGCAACAAAAATGTATTGGCTGTCTAAATGTGCAAGGAAGAGACAGCCTAGAAGGAGGGTATAAATATACAGTACCAGTCAAAAGTTTGGACACAGCTACTCATTCAAGGGTTTTTCTTTATTTTTTACTATTTTCTACATTGTAGAATAATAGTGAAGACATCAAAACTATTAAATAACACATATGGAATCATGTAGTAACCAAAAAAGTGTTAAATTAAAATATATTTTATATTTGAGATTCTTAGCCACCCTTTGCCTTAATGCCAAGAGTGTGCAAAGCTGTCATCCTCTCAACCAGCTTCATGAGGTAGTCACCTGGAATGCATTTCAATTAACAGCTGTGTCTTGTTAAAAAGTTCATTTGTGGAATTTCTTTCCTTCTTAATGCCTTTGAGCTCATCAGTTGTGTTGTGATAAGGTAGGGGTGGTATACAGAAGATAGCCCTATTTGGTAAAAGACCCAGTCCATATTATGGCAAGAACAGCTCAAATAAGCAAAGAGAAATTACAGTCCATCAGTACTTTAAGACCTGAAGGTCAATCAATCCGGAAAATGTCAAGAACTTTGAAAGTTTCTTCAAGTGCAGTCGCAAAAACCATCAAGCGCTATGATGAAACTGGTTCTCATGAGGACCGCCACAGGAAAGGAAGACCCAGAGTTACATCTGCTGCAGAGGATAAGTTCATTAGAGTTACCAGCCTCAGAAATTGCAGCCCAAATAAATGCTTCACAGAGTTCAAGTAACAGACACATGTCAACTTTTCAGAGGACACTGTGTGAAATCAGGCTTTCATGGTTGAATTGCTGCAAAGAAACCACTACAAAAAGGACACCAATAAGAAGAAGAGACTTGCTTGGGCCAAGAAACACGAGCAATGGACATCAGACCAGTGGAAATCTGTCCTTCTGAGATTTTTGGTTCCAACTGCCGTGTCTTTGTGAGACGCAGAGTAGGTGAACAGATGATCTCTGCATGTGTGGTTCTCACCATGAAGGAGGAGGTGTGATGGTGCTTTGCTGGTGACACTATCTGTGATTTATTTAGAATTCAAGGCACACTTAACCAGCATGGCTATCACAGCATTCTGCAGCAATACACCATCCCATCCAGTTTGCACATGGGACTATCATTTGTTTTTCAACAGGGCAATGACCCAAAACACACCTCCAGGCTGTGTAAGGGCTATTTGACCAAAGAGTGATAGAGTGCTGCATCAGATTACATGGCCTCCACAATCACCCGACCGTAACCCAATTGAGATGGTTTGGGATGAGTTGGACTGCAGAGTGAAGGAAAAGCAGCCGAAAAGTGTGTGCAAAGCTGTCATCAAGGCAAAGGGTGGATACTTTGAAGAATATAAAATATATTTTGATTCATTTAACACTTTTTTGGTTACTACATGATTCCATGTGTTATTTTATAGTTTTGATGTCTTCCCTATAATTATACAACGTAGAAAATAGTAAAAATAAAAACCCTTGAATGAGTAGGTGTGTCCAAACGTTTGACTGGTACTGTATGTGCTTGTGTAAACATGTCTTTATCTTTTCAGCTGTTTGACTCGGTGGATGAATAAACTTGGTTTGGGCTTTGACTAGTTGTCCGTTAGTTTGTCAGGACCTAACACTTGGTATAGCAGAATAGATCATGAGCATAGAGAAGAAAAATACATGTTTAAAACTGATAACTGATCACATGGTGCAAGAATGATCGCAATTAATTGATTATTGAATATTACGACGGACACAGCTTTGTAGAACCAAAACATACATAGCCTTTTCTCAACAAACTCAACCTCTAGAATAAATAGTTTGGGGAGGGCTGCAGTTTGCGAACGACATTGTGCTCATCACCTTCACGGACGGAGGTCAAGCAATGCATTCTGCCAAGAGTCGTTCACAATCTCGTCCGGTTACAGCCACAACTAGACCTCGTTACAAACGTATCAATGCATCTTATTTGTATGCCTAGCAATCAAACAAATGTAGGCTACATTGTTTAAAGCACACGTTTACAAGTCTGTCACAAATGACAGCACCAATAAGCTCCCCATGGTGAACGAGAGGGTTGTAGACTCACGTTTTCAGTTCCATTGTTTGCCAGTAGGGGGTTCTGCATGCTCTGGGCAATACTGACTCAAATGAACATAACCAGTCTAAAGATTTGTTCTTTTGACTGAACAAGTTGAAAATATCCGAGTCAGTAAAAACAGCCAAACTTCTCATCACTATCCAAAGCGTAATTAATAACTTCCCCATTCTCAAAGGGTTATTATTCAGTGTCTGAGTGAACTTACAGATAATTGTAAGTGTAGGGTACAGAGATGGGCAAGTCATTCAAAAGTCCATGCAACTTATTATGTGACTTGTTAAGCACATTTTCACTTGAAATTATTTAAGCTTGTCATAACAAAGGGGCTGAATACTTATTGACTTAGGACGTTTCAGTTTTAAAAAATGATTCATTTGTAAACTTTTCTAATAATAAAATTCCACTGGCATTATGGGGAATTGTGTGTATATCAGTGATACAAAATCTCAATTTAATCCATTTTAAATTCAAGCTGTAACATGTGGAAAAACACAAAGGGGGTTGAATACTTTCTGAAGGCACTGTATATGCATTTGTCTTTGTCCCAAACCTAACACGAAAGAGCTTAACTAGACAATGCAATTTCGATGTTTTTTTTGTCATTCTGCTAGATCAGAAAAACACAGAGCCTGAAAAGTCATAGTTAACAGAAAATCACCCAACAAAAAAAAGAGAATAATGTTGTGGGATTGCCAGCAGGTGGTTTCATCATGAATCATGAATTGTGGTTAGTTTAAGTCAGTCAGTCATACTCACATTCTGTGTAAAAACATCAGTCTGTCCACTTTCAAGCATACCGTCCAACTCCTCATCTGTAACATTGGTGCCCGCTGGAGGGATATAACAACAGTTGCTGCTTTTGGGTATATTTCCTTTTCACATGAAATCACCATTGTAGATGAACATTGTAGTCTTGAATTCAGAAGATAAAAATCCATGGTGTTGAAATCCCTTTCTGATCAGCAGTATGATAACAGTAACAGATGACATTCAGACTTACTGATTCTGAGCTGCCTCTGTATCCTCTCCACGTTGCGATCTCTGTAGGAAGCCTGGATGATGTTACAGTGGCCCATCAACTCCACAAACTCTCGAGACAAGACACCATGCTAGAGAAAGAGAGAGGAGGCAGAGAGATGGAAGAAGTGTTAAATTAATGTCAGCCTACTGTATATGGGATTACAATCAAGATTTTATTCATTATATAGAAGCCTCACTTGTGCTCTCTGCATCCTTAGGTTTATGGGAACGTATTTCCCATCATCATCTCCTTTTTTGGGTTCAATGGCTGTAAAAAATAAATAAATAACAATCGGTTGGATATTTTTGTATTCAGGTATATCCACTGAGGGCACCGAATCACCTGTGATCATTAGTCAATAGCTCACCATATAATTTCAGTTTAGAATACTCACTGTTCAGTTTTTTCTGGATCTGCATTGCCATTGTTTTGATTTCTTCCCGAAGGGTTTGGAGTTCCCTTTTCATACCTGAACGACAAAGAAACGTTACGACCTCACCTTTTATTTACTGTCAACAGGCAGAGTAACTAATCCCTCAGCCTGTAGGGAATAATGGTACCTAATAGTACGCTTAGCAACAACTGCTTTATCACCAAAAAGGAAAAATGCCCTTCAAACAGAGATACTTTTTAGTACAATGTGTCCCTTCTGACAAGACATGGAGGTCCAGTGTTCAATTGCATTTGAAGCTCATAGTGGCAGATCAAATTTGGTGTAAAATGAAAGGTAAGATTCTATATTTCTGAGAAATTTCTGAGTTAATGCATTTCTACATATTTCAATCATTTTCCCATCCTAAAAATGCTGAATAAGCAAAGGCTTTGATTTCTGGTCAAACAGATGGAAAAGGGGTCTTAGCAGAGAAAGTCTTAGAAGGTATTAGAAGCACAATAATGTTGAAGTCCCCTACCAACTAATATCAACATTTATATTTAGTTTTGCAAACTGATCTGCCTTCTGTAGGTTTAAGAAATATTGCCTAGTGTCTTGTCTTTCCATTACCAAAAAACCCATCGATCTTTGATATATTTTCTAATTAAATTAAAGTTCACAGAAGTAAAAAGGTACACCTACCAATTAGTTATAAGCAGTAATACATGAGGCCATGTTTTATGACATTTTTTATCGGGAGGCAAAGCTACTCAAGTGTATGTCTGCTGTTATACAACAGTTTACCAGCATGAACAAACAAGATTCTTTCCCAAACCATACATTTTGCAACAAAACGTGAGGTTACATTCACTAACACTGCTTGTAAAGTGCAATTAGCGGCATTCTCTGGTCGTTAGTTCGATTCGTATTGACTGCCATGTAACGCAAATCTACCCAAGTGCTGGTTGATAGTTCCAGAACTTTGGAGGTTGCTATGGCAAACAAAAATGGTTGCTATGGAGGCTCTTACCGTTGCTAGCTAGCCAACACAGCTAACACAATCACTTCAGACTGCGGAACCCAAACCGGCTGCACGCGTGCGCCATCGTGCATAAATGTATTTTGTCCCCCTACACCAAACGCGATCACGACACGCAGGTTAAAATATCAAAACAAACTCTGAACCAATGACATTAATTTGGGGACAGGTCGAAAAGCATTAAACATGTATGGCAATTTAGCTAGTTAGCTTGCTAGCTAATTTGTCCTGGGATATAAACATTAAGTTGTTATTTTACCTGAAATGCACAAGGTCTTCTACTCCGACAATTAATCCACACATAAAACGGCCAACCGAATAGTTTCTAGTCATCTCTCCTCCTTCCAGGCTTTTCCATATTTTAATTTATATGGTGATTGGCATCTACACTTTTACCACGACAACCGGCAAAGCATTTAGTCTTTCAATCACCCACGTGGGTATAACCAATGAGGAGATGGCACGTGGGTACCTGCTTCTATAAACCAATGAGGAGATGGGAGATGCGGGACTTTCAGTGTGATCTGCATCAGAAATAGAAAGGAGTTCTATTTCAGCCCGTGGCAACACAAACGCTTGTTGGAGCAGTGTGGGTGCAATAATTGAATAATATAGATTTCTAAATTTATTTTGCAACGCTCGTGTCCGGTCTGGTCAGCATGTCGGCTGGAAAGACTGCAAACTAGTTGCGTTTCGTTTTACTTGTTAATTTATTTACATTTCTTTGTGTATCCATACAAATGATGCTGAATCATGCTTTTTACAGTGGAGATCAAGTTTCTAAATTGCATGACTGAGCAAATGAGACAGTGGATCTGTAAAAGTAATAGTAGTGTGTTGCTAGGTAATGACAAATGATGGCACTTTTTATGAATGTGGCCATGTGTATATTGTTTAGTATATCATGGGCAGGATAGACTAACAATGGGAATTTCAAACCACCCGTTGCATAAAATGTTTTAACTGATAAGAATTTGGTTTATGATTTATTAAGTTATTAAAAACGTGTCATTCTGTTACCAAATCGACCAAAAAAATCTGTAACAATGACTGCAACTGAATTAGCTACAATGAGAATTCATAGTATTTTATTTTATTTAACTAGGCAAGTCAGTTACGAACAAATTCTTATTTTACAATGACGGCCTACCCCGGCCAAACCATCCCCTAACCTGGACGACGCTGGGCCAATTGTGCGCCACCCTATGGGACTCCCAATTACGTCCGGTTGTGATACAGCCCGGGATCGAACCAGGGTCTGTAGTGACGTTTCTAGCGCTGAGATGCAGTGCCTTAGATCGCTGCGCCATTCGGTAGGGTTGTTCCATGTCATTTCAGCAAGCCATGACACCCACCATCTCAGATTGTTCTGATATCATTTCTGTAGTTAGAAAACAGATAAGATTAGCATTCCTGCAACAATATTTTATTGAAATATAATTTGAATTTAAGCTAAATTAAGCTAATTGATTGCACCCAAATTGGCTATTTTAATTTATAGGATTCATATAATATTAAATAAATATAGTAGTACCTAACATCTGATTTGGACCAAACTTTTTTCTAAAAGTAGCTAGGTTTCTATCCAATTGGCGACAGATTGTCATGCGAATATTCTAAAATCAGCATAAATAAAATATGCGCATTTCCCCACCAATGGTGCGTTTCCACCAAACTGACTTGTTGCGGATAAAAATCTGTATGTGATGACATAGCACACACAAAATGTACATTTTCACTTAAGTTTTCATGTACCGAATAAAAATCTAAAGTTCAATGTATTTCCATCACATTTTCAATTCTACCGATAGTTGTGTCACAAAAAGCAAATATGCCTACTCCGGTCTTGCCGCGTGCGCTCTAGCCAGCTCGCAGATACAGTGCGGGTAGGTTAGTCTACATGAGATTATTTTTGTTGAAACGGCAGTCAAGCATCAAATCACCATGTCACCAGAATAAGACCCTCAATATTTATTGGAAAAGAGCATCAAGCTAATCACAGTGCACTTTCACCACTCTGTGAATTTCATCATCATTTATTTCACCTGTAGCCTAATAAATTGCATGCTTTCCCAAGTCATAGTGGGTGAACCATGCACCATATCACGTGACTCCAATTTTACTTCAATAGGATGGTTATTATATCCATTTTTGCACATAAGGAGTTTCTGCCATTTCTCGCATAATTCATTTTACCAACACAAAAAGATCCATTTGTCGAACGGACAAATAACCTGTTGCCATTTATAAAACTGCACCAAAACTTCCTGTTTCCATCACAGATCTACCTGTTACCAAACAAGTAAATATGTTTTTGTTAAATTCCCAGGGGAAATAGTTCAAAGTAGTCCTTGTGCATTGAGTTGTATGGTTTGTTTAACTTTGCAAACAATGTTTTTTGTTTGGTATACATTTAAAGTAAAAAGATCTGAGTCTCAGTGTCATTCTGTAACTGTGGAAATGCAATATTCTATGCATATCATATAATAACTCCTACATACATTACCACCATGCCATACATTTACATACAGCATATTATCACTAATGTTAGTGTGTTAGTGTTGCTCTACTGACCGTCCTCTGGCAGTGCCACACCCAACACTGTCTTCTGTTTGTTCTCAAGGTCAGAGACCACCTTTTTAAGCATCTCCATTACCCCTCGAATCTCTTGGACCTGATGAGAAGGGATAAACAGGCTGGTAAATGTAATAGAAGCTAAACTGTGAACTAGTTTTTTTAGTGGCACTAAAGAAAAGACCAGGAGACAAATTCCGCATCACCCTGTGTGTCACTGACGAGCTGACTGTATTCACATAACATGTACATTGGGCATACAGAAAAGCTACTGATTTTGACTTGACATTATTTCAGGCAGATCACATTAGAATGATAGTTTATGTTGGCACAACAAACTGTTCCTGTGTTTGGCATCCACAAGCCAAGATAAAAGTACTGCAGAGTAGCATAACATTGAAACTGACATCAAGTCACCATAAAAATGCAAACAGATGTCTCAACTCTTGAATTCATTTGCATGATTTCACCTTCTTGAAAAAAGCATCATTCTCCTTCTCTTCCTTCACTGTAGAAATCCCCGGTTTGACCATAAGGGCCCTGCCCTCTTCCTCCTCGTCTGACGCCTCTGCGGTCTGGTGTGTGAGGAAGAGAGAATAGGGAAAGAATGGACACAATCATCACGTCATTAACAGGTAAATCCAACATGCAACCCATATTGAGTGCGGCATTGAACTTTCAATACACTTTTAGCCACTGGCCCATCCTTGGTTCTAGACTATCTTAACTATGCTAACTTAGCTAGATATCCGAGGTTTACAAAAAACTAGCCAGGTTCGCCAATTTAAATCAATGTAGCTAGCACTAATAGCTAAAATATATAAAGAATACATTGGATACCCTATGAAATAGCTACAAATTCTGCATTTGACCATGCATACACGTCTATATTCATTGATATTGGTTAGTATAAATTAGCTAGTCTGTTTTTCTTTTTACACTCACATTTCCAAGTTCCTTAGTTCGGTCCCGCATTTCCTCTCAGTCCAAATGCAATGTATTAACGAAGATATTATTACGATATCCTATATCAAGGTAAATATTTGTTTAATCAAATGAGCAATAAAACACAAAAAAGTTTGTCATTCAACAAGTAAACTGCTACCACAGATATAAAACATATTTCCTGCTACTTTCTCTTCAGCTAGTATTTCAGAGAAAAACAGTCCACATAAGAACACACGCCACCTATCGTACTGTAGTTTAATATAGGTAATTGACGGCGCATGCGTGGATTTTTTAAACTTTCAAACAAGCCACTGCTGTAAACATGATCATATTTATAATTCAGTTGCGCTTAATTTTAACCTATTTAATCCCATCAGTCACAATAGTGACCGTAAAAAACGTTTCTAGTTATAAGCCTCTAAAATTTTTACTGAATGATATATCAATGCATTTCTAGCAAATATTGAAATAATAAAGGGTCTCAATGAAATATGTGCAGTGCCACATGTTTGTAAATTTGGTCAATTTTCACATGACCAGAGCTGTTTACTTCCTGGTTGCACCATGAGACGATGATGGCTGCATCAAAGCTCCCCAAAAAAAGGTTAGTAAAGTATGTTAACATAATGATAGGACAAAGATTTTTGGTACACATCATCTTTAAGGTGTCTAGTATTTATATATGCATTTGCAATTACTCAACTTTGTTCAGTGTGGTCATAGAATGAGTAAACATGTTGACGGCAACAATAGTGACAGGCAGGATAACACAGTGCATCTAGGTATACACATACTGATACACATACATTGTTCTTGTTCTAACTAACTGTCTACTCTGTTCTTTCTACTCTGTCTTTCACTTTGAGTCAAGTTCTGGATATGTTGCTCAGACAAGGCGTGCAACATTGCAGTTATCCCTCAGAGATTGTGATAGCGATGGGTCAGATATGGACTATGAGGGGGAGACAGGTAATTTGCCAGCCAGGCTGTTGAATGTATATGCTGAACCTATGCAAGCTGATCATGACAGGAACAACGTTATCAGTGATTATGACCTACCCTCACCACCCTACATTCTCCTTCCTGAGACTGGGTTGGGTTATGGACCCAGTGTCGTTCTTGGTGTTGCAGAGCAATCTCAGGTGCTTCAAGGTTGCAAGTTCCTTCATGACAACCTCTTCACTTCGCTTGCACTCCTCGATGAAATGACAAAAAGAGGATATGGGAGCTCTGGAATGATGAGGCAAAATCGTCTGTTTGATGTCCAATTCAAGCCACAGAAGGACTTCATGAAGTTACTCCGGGAAACCTCTGAGGTTCTGACCCAAGGAGACAGGTTGCTTGTCCGTTAGAAAGACAATAACATTGTCACAGTGGCAACAAACATGGAGGAGAAATACAGTGAGACCTCTGTCAAGAGATGAACAAGGAGCAATGTGCCTTTTGACAAAGTCCCACAACCAAAATGCATCAACCGATAAAATGAGCAAATGGGTGGTGTTGAACTTCACAACCTACAGGTTTCAAGATACCATATCTCCATAAGGTCTAAGAAGTGGTGGTGGCCCATCTTTTCATGGTCTCTCAACAGTGCACTTGTAAACAGCCATTTATTTTACAGAGATGTTATGGGAGGGACCATCAACCTGCTCACCTTCTCATGGATAGTGGCACAGTCTCTTATGCAAAAGTTTGGCATGAAACCACTGAGCCACGGAAGGAGATCTCTACTGCTGCTACTGTTGAAGATCAGGCAAGATATGACTGATATGACTGATATCAAGATAGCTTCTCACTGGCCAATCATCACGATGCACCGGTTCCATAGATGTTGTCATTGTGACAAATGCACTACCTATGCATGTGAGAAATGCAAAGCGCCACTGCACATTGAGTGCTTCAAGATATACCACAGACAGTAGAAAAGGAGATAAGACCGAATGAAAAAGGTCTGAAAAAGCCAATAAAAGACTAATTGAAAAGTCAATAAAGGGTGAGGAGAAGCAGTACAACGGACTCTAGGAAGAAAAGAAAAGTCGACAAAAATGGAAGAAGACAATCAAAATGATTGAAATGTTTTTGGAAAAGAGGATCAATTGATTCAAGACATACTGTATGACAGTAGGTCTGACTGATTGCAGTTCAAAATAGTGATGCACAAACTAATCGTGCACTTGGTTCTGAAGCCTACCTTTTATAATGTATGTATTGTGTGTATAATATATATATATATTTTTGTAGGCTTCTACTTGAATGCATGTTCCACAGGCTACCTCTATCCTAAATGTTACCTTTATGTTCAATGTGAATGAATGACACGACTGCTATACAGTTGTTATTGAATGTTGCACTAAAATGTCACAATGACAATGTTACAATGAATATTGCACTAAAGTACAAGTTCAAATGTTACAATAAAGTTACAATATTGATGTTTCAATACATGTTGCACTAAAGTAACAATGTTACAAACGTTGATGTTTTTTTTTTTTTTGTCTTTGCTCTCAGTATTCATATCGGTGTTGTATAGGGGTTTTTGATATGTAAAATAGTCACACTAGAATGTGATGGGGCATTCTAGTAGCAATGCTGGGGACTGCCAGTGACAGAGTTTTAAATGTGTTAATAACTGGGCTGGGATATATAAGAATTTTCATGACTGCATAGGAGAAATATGTTAATTCAGTATACATCACATTATCCCACCGGTCACAATTGTGACCGACCATAAAACACACTTTTTCACCTACTTTTCCATGAAAATGTTAAAAAAAATATTGATTTGATTATTTCAAAGGCTTACTAAAATTCGGGATTAAATGGGTTAATTGTTGTACCCCACAACAAAATCTGAAAGTCCATTACCTACTGTTTGTAACATGACTAACATGCAGCCCAAAATCAATTTCAGATACTTCAATCTTTCAAAATGGCCTCACCTGGAATCTGTCCTTCGGAACACATTCCGGACTTTACAGCAAGTGAAATGCCTTTGTGCTAAACTGTATTTATTTGAGCCTGGTAAATCTATGAAGAGGCCTCCAGATCCACAAACGGAGGGGATCGGAAGTTGTGCGCTCTATAAAAGCTCTTGAGCCTAGCAGAAGGGAAAACAACCCAATCATTTTTCAATGCAAGGATAGATACAAGACACTGATCATCCACGTCAAATCAAATGTCATTTGTCACATGTGCTGAACACAACCTTAATGTGTAAAAAAAGTTAGCTAAATAAACTAAAGGTAAAATAGCAGCACAATAAAATAACAATACGGATGCTATATACAGTTGAAGTCGGAAGTTTACATACACTTAGGTTGGAGTCATTAAAACTAGTTTTTTAACCACTCCACAAATTTCTTGTTAACAAACTATAGTTTTGGCAAGTCGGTTAGGACATCTACTTTGTGCATGACACAAGTAATTTTTCCAACAATTGTTTACAGACAGATTATTTCACTTATAATTCACTGTATCACAATTCCAGTGTGTCAGAAGTATACACACACTAAGTTGACTGTGCCTTTAAACAGCTTGAGAAATTCCAGAAAATGATGTCATGGCTTTAGAAGCTTCTGATAGGCTAATTTACATAATTTGAGTCAATTGGAGGGGTACCTGTGGATGTATTTCAAGGCCTACCTTCAAACTCCGTGCCTCTTTGCTTGACATCATGGGAAAATCAAAAGAAATCAGCCAAAAAGACCTCCACAATTCTGGTTCATCCTTGAGAGCAATTTCCAAACGCCTGAAGGTACCACGTTGATCTGTACAAACAATAGTACGCAAGTATAAACACCATGGGACCACGCAGCCGTCATACCGCTCAGGAAGGAGACGCGTTCTGTCTCCTAGAGATGAACATACTTTGGTGCGAAAAGTGCAAATCAATCCCAGAACAACAGCAAAGGACCTTGAGAAGATGCTGGAGGAAACCGGTACAAAAGTATCTATATCCACAGTAAAACGAGTCCTATATCGACATAACCTGAAAGGCTGCTCAGCAAGGAAGAAGCCACTGCTCCAAAACTGCCATAAAAAAGCCAGACTACGGTTTGCAACTGCACATGGGGACAAAGATCGTGCTTTTTGGAGAAATGTCCTCTGGTCTGATGAAACAAAAATAGAACTGTTTGTCCATAATGACCATCGTTATGTTTAGAGGAAAAAGGGGGAGGATTGCAAGCCGAAGAACATCATCCCAACCGTGAAGCACGGGGGTGGCAGCATCATGTTGTGGGGGTGCTTTGCTGCAGGAGGGACTGGTGCACTTCACAAAATAGATGTCATCATGAGGATGGAAAATTATGTGGATGGAAAATTATGTGGATATATTGAAGCAAAATCTCAAGACTAGTCAGTCAGTCAGTCAGGAAGTTAAAGCTTGGTTGCAAATGGGTCTTCCAAATGGATAATGACCCCAAGCATACTTCCAAAGTTGTGGCAAAATGGCTTAAGGACAACAAAGTCAAAGTATTGGAGTGGCCATCACAAAGCCCTGAGCTCAACCCTATAGAACATTTGTGGGCAGAACTGAAAATGCGTGTGTGTGAGCAAGGAGGCCTACAAACCTGACTCAGTTACGTCAGGAGGAATGGGCCAAAATTCACCCAACTTATTGTGGGAAACTTGGGGAAGCTACCTGAAACGTTTGAACCAAGTTAAGCAATTGAAAGGCAATGCTACCAAATACTAATTGAGTGTATGTAAACTTCTGACACACTGGGAATGTGATGAAAGAAACAAAAGCTGAAATAAATCATACTATTATTCTGACATTTCACATTCTTAAAATAAAGTGGTGATCCTAACTGACCTAAGACAGGTAATTTTTACTAGGATTAAATGTCAGGAATTGTGAAAAACTGAGTTGAAATGTATTTGGCTAAAGTGACTATGCATAGATAGTAAACAGAGAGTAGCAGCAGCATATGTGAAGAGTGTGAAGGAATGTGAGTGTGTGGGGGGGGGGGGGTCAATATGCATGTGTGTGTGTGTAGTATGTATGTGTGTGTGGTTAGAATCCAGTGAATGTACATTGAGCTTGTGCAAGAGATAAATACAAAAATAAATAAGGGGGTCAATGCAAATAGTCTTGGTAGCCATTTCATTAACTGTTCAGCAGTCTTATGGCTTGGGGGTAGAAGCTGTTAAGGAGCTTTTTGGTCCCAGACTTGGCGCTCCGTTAGTGCTTGCCGTGGCGTGCGGTAGCAGAGAGAACAGTCTATGACTTGGGTGGCTGGAGTCTTTGAGAATTTTTAGGGCGTTCCTCTGACGCTGCCTCGTATAGAAGTCCTGGATTGTAGGAAGCTCTGTACTGGGCCGTACGCACTACCCTCTGTAGCGCCTTGCAGTCGGATGACGAGCAGTTCCCATACCAAGTGGTGATGCAACCAGTCAGGATGCTCTCGATGGTGTAGCTGTAGAACTTTTTGAGGATCTGAGGTCCTATGCTAAATCTTTTCAGCCTCCTGAGGGGGAATAGGCGTTGTTGTCATGCCCTCTTTACGACTGTGTTGGTGTGTTTGGACCATGATAGGTCCCTAGTGATGTGGACACCAAGGAACTTGAAGAACAATCTGGTCTAAATGGCCATGTACTCTTTTAATCTCCACCCGGCACAGCCAGAAGAGGACTGGCCACCCCTCAGAGCCTGGTTCCTCTCTAGGTTTCTTCCTAGGTTCCTGCCTTTCTAGGTAGTTTTTCCTAGCCACCATGCTTCTACATCTGCTTTCTCTTTTGGGTTTTAGTCTGAGTTTCTGTATAAGCACTTTGTGACATCTACTGATGTAAAAAGGGCTTTATAAATCAATTAGATCTGAAACTCTTGACCCACTCGACTACAGTCTCGTTGATGTAAATGGAGGTGTGCTTGGCCCTCCTTTTCCTGTAGTCCACGAACAGCTCCTTTGTCTTGCTCACGTTGAGGGAGAGGTTGTTGTCCTGACACCACACTGCCAGGTCTCTGACCTCCTTCCTATAGGCTGTCTCATCGTCGTCGGTGATCAGGCTTACCACTGACGTGTCGTAGGCAAACTTAATGATGGTGTTGGAGTCGTGCGTGGCCACGCAGTCGTGGGTGAACAGGGAGTACTGGAGGGGACTAAGCACGCATGCACCCATCAGATCAGATTAAATCAAAACCAACATCAAGATATCTAGGGTAAGAAAACCCAACATGCCTTGTATAGGTATGATACTCTCATTAATTTAATAAACAAATGCTGTGTTGTTTCACTTTAAACGCATGTTCTCAGTGTAGTAATGTTTTGCATTACAATGCATATACTTGGGAAGTTCCCAGATATGGTAGCCTAATAATAAATAACTGCATAGCACCCAAAGTCATTTCTCTCTTCGATGACAGCATATTCCTTTGGATATTTTTCCTTGAGAACAGAAAGTGTATGTGTTGCTGTAAAAAGCTATCACAGACTTTTGCAGCCAATGCTAAGCACTAATTATGCCAATTAAACGAGTAAAGAATCTGTGTGGTATTCTGCTTTAATAGCCACAAGATGATGCTGTTTTCCTTAGTAAACCACAGAATATTTTTTTTCTGCACACTAGGCCTACCTAAACTAGTTATACTATCTGACTGCTTTATTGTACTATCAACAAACCAAATTGTTCAACAAAAGGAAATTTTAGGGACATGTGCCAGGGTCTGTGTGTGACCGACCAGGTATCAAACCAGGTTCCTCAGACATTATCTAACATGTTGTATTAGATGTATATTTCATCTAATATTGTAAGTAGATTAAATTGTATATACTGAAATGCTAAAAAGTACATTTTGGTACTTGGGGTCTGCAAGTAGACCTTGGCCCATACGAACAGTGAATGCCCACTCAATTCTTGTTTTTCAATGTAACCTACCTATAGAGCAATGGAATTGCTTTTAAACTGAACAAGGGTGTTAGCTAGATCTTTTGTCAGGTTGAAAAAAAAAGTGTATACACCTTGTTTTAAACACTGTATCATGTAGAATTCATGATGGTCTCTTTGTAGGCTCAACGTTTGGTCGGTGGAACTACATTCCCCATACTGCGCTAGTGCGCAGTGTCGTGTCGTGAGCTGTCACTCTGCCCGGAGAAATTGGTTCAGCATCTCTGAGCAGTGGACTGCGTGACAGGGACCATAAAATGCGTTGAAATTGTCTCCCCTATTACTCTTTATTTGCGATGCGTTCCTTATGGCTATGATAAAAACGGATTGTTAAAAGGTGGGCTGTCTTGTAATTCTCGTTGGAGAACCGGACTGTTTGTCAATGAGATATGTGGAGTCGCTCTATCCATCGGTGTTAACGCAGAAAAATAGAAGATGAAGAAGCAATTCAATAGAATGCGACAGCTCGCCAACCAAACAGTGGGCAGGTAAGGGCACATTTATTAAGATACCCATTTAGTTGTGCAATCTTGGACGTACTTCGATGAGGCAGAAAAGGCTGCCTTTATATGCTCCATCCGACTTCTCGGTCGAAAATGATTGAATCTTACGTGAAGTTTGCATTTTGATGTTGCAGATGACATCTGTATGCACCACTGCTGGTTTTAGAAGTTTTCTTTATAAGGCCTTAATTGATGTAACAGTGGTCGCGCGGTTGACCATGGTTCGCGCGCACAATCGGGGAGTGTGCGAATGTGACACGACGCGAATGCGAGGCATTCTCTGCTTGGGTACTATGCCAAACTGATGTTGGACACCTGGACATCGCAAAAGCAAATTATTCAATGCTTTACTGTAATGGAATAGCATAATGCATAGCGTATGCAATTTAAAGGTAAAGTCCAAACAAAATCTCATATAGCCTATTCGCTAATCAAAGGAAGAGTCATTGATGTTGAAACTATGTTGTACCAAAATTCCTGGGTATTAACCGCATTTATTCATTACGTTCAAGAGTGCTATCCAACAATAGAAAATACATGTCGAAATTGCATAGCAGTTGAAAACATACGGCTCACTGTAGAATGTAGACACAGGTTGCATGTCATTTGTCTGTTCTGTCTACTATGTCTTGACAGAAGGCCTGCAAAGTCAGATAGTCTGAACTGGTGTTTTCTCCTAATTTGAATATTTATGGGGGCAAGAATGTACCCCCTATTCAGTGAAATGAAATCCAAGATCTGTGTGTCTCTGTTACTACGGTAACAGCAGAGCCAAGAGCACTAGTGGTTTTTATGTCTCTGGGGTAGTGGTATTAGTGAGGCCAAATTGGGTTGTGAAAGACAGGGATACAGTAAGAGAGAATGGGACCCACCCATACCTTATACGGTAAATACACTAACCAAAAATATAAACACAACATGTAAGGTGTAGGTCCCATGTTTCATGATCTGAAATTGTACATGCACACAAAAAGCTTATTTCTCTAATATTGTGTGCACAAATTTGTTTACATCCCTGTTAGTCATTTCTATACCATAAGCCGCCTCCAACGTTGTTTTAGAGAATTTGGCAGTACGTCCAACCGGCCTCACAACCGCAAACCATGTGTATAGCGTTGTGTGGACTAGTGGTTTGCTGAACGGAGTGCCCCATGTTGGCGGTGGGATTAGGGTATTGGCAGGCATAAGCTACTGTCAATGAACACAATTGCATTTTATCGATGGCAATTAGAATGCACAGAAATACAGAGACGAGATCCTGAGGCCCATTGCCGTGCCATTCATCCGCCGCCATTACCTCATGTTTCAGCATGATAATGCACGGCCCCATGTTGCAAGGATCTGTACACAATTCCTGGAAGCTGAAAATGTCCCAGTTCTTCCATGGTTTGCATACTCACCAGAAATGTCACCCATTGAGCATGTTTGGGATGCTCTAGATTGACGTGTATTACAGCGTGTTCCAGTTCCCAACAATTTCCAGCAACTTCGCACAGCCATTGAAGAGAAGTGGGACAACAATCCACAGGCCAAAATCAACAGCCTGGTCAACTCTATGAGAAGGAGATGTGTCACTCTGCATGAGGCAGATGGTGGTCGCACCAGATACTGGCTGGTTTTCTGATCCATGCCCCTACCTACTTTTTTTTAAGGTATCTGTGATCAACAGATGTGAAATCCATCCAGTCATGTGAAATCCATAGATTAGGGCCTAATGAACTTATTTCAATTGACGGATTTCATTATATGAACTGTAACTCAGTAAAATCTTTGAAATTGTTGCATGCTGTGTTTTATGTTTTTGTTTAGTATAACAGTCAAAGTTATGTCAACATTGTGTCTTTGTCGCATGACTGAAGAGCTTTTCTCTGTCACTGATGCATAACCCAATGCACAATCAATGTTGTGTTTGTTTCGACTCGAATCATTATTCTTCAGGTAATCAAAATTGCCAAACAGGACCTGCTAGTCAGATCAAACACAAAGACAATGATGTATGCACCACAACCAGATGAACTCGTTTTCGTTCTCAGGTTAATGACTTCCGTATTGTCAGTGTTGACTCTAACACAGCCCTGCGGTGGTAAAAGTATGTTACAACCACTTTGTTTTTCTTGCCTGAGTCTGAGATAATGTTAACGGATGACGCTGGCACACCTACAGGATATTCTATGTCATAACATCCTTATAGCATTGCCTGCTGACTTGCTCTTTAAGGCTTCGCTGAGTCAGTTAGTCAGACACTGATACAGACGCTGATCAATGCAAAAGGTATAACCTCTCAACAGAGTGGACTTGGCAGGCAGAGGTAATAGGAAACTGTGATGGAAGCAGTTTAAGGGAAAAGGGATACCTAGTCAGTTCCACAACTGAATGCATTCAACCGAAATGCATCTTCTGTGCGGGGGGCTGGCTTGATCAACATCATCGGTACCCGGGGAGCAGTTGTTGTTGTCACGCCCTGATCTGTTTCACCTGTCCTTGTGCTTGTCTCTACCCCCCTCCAGGTGTCGCCCATCTTCCCCATTATCCCCTAGGTACTTATACCTGTGTTTTCTGTCTGTCTGTGCGAGTTAGTTTTGTTCATTCAAACCTACCAACGGTTTACCTTGCTCCTGTCTTTGATATAGTCCCTGTTTTCTAGTTTCCTGGTTCTGACCTTTCCTGCCTGCCCTGACTCTGAGCCTGCCTGCTGTCCTGTACCTTTGCCTCTACTCTGGATTACCGACCTCTGCCTGACCCGACCCTGAGCCCGCCTGCTGTTCTGGTGCCTTTCACCCCCTCTGGATTATTGACCCCTGCCTGCCTTGACCTATCGTTTGCCTGCCCCTGCTTAACGAATAAACATTTGTTTATTCAACACTGTCTGCACTTGGGTCATACCGTAAAACGTGATAGTTGTTGGGGGTTAACTGTCTTGTTCAAGGGCAGAACAGCAGAGTTTTCCACCTTGCCGGCTATAGGATTTGAACCTGCAACGTTTTGGTTACTGGTCCAACGTGCTTAACTGCTAGACTACCTGGTTGTAAGTCAGTACTGGAACTAAGGAGGAGTCTTAGACCATATTCTCCAACCACTATCATCTGGGCATTTAGAAAGGATGAGTCACAATTAAAAAAGCCTTGGGAGGATTCCTTTGTGACCATTGAATGCAATCTGGAGCTACAGTACCAGTCAAAAGTTTGGACACACTTACTCATTCAAGGATTTTTCTTTATTTTGACTATTTTCTACATTGTAGAATAATAGTGAAGACATCAAAACGATTAAATAACACATATGGAATCATGTAGTAACCAACGAATATATTATATATATATATAATATATTATATATTATATATACTCCTCCATGCTTTGCGGTGGGAACTACACATGCAGAGACCATCCGTTCATCTACTCTGCGTCTCACAAAGACACTGCGGTTGGAACCAAAAATCTCAAATTTGGACTCCAGACCAAAGGACAGATTTCCACCGACCTAATGTTCATTGCTCGTGTTTCATGTACCAAGCAAGTCTCTTCTTATTATTTGTGTCCTTTAGTAGTGGTTTATTTGCAGCAATTCGACCATGAAGGCCTAATTCACGCTGTCTCCTCTGAACAGTTGATGTTGAGATGTGTCTGTTACTTGAACTCTGAAGCATTTATTTGGGCTGCAATTTCTGCAGCAGAGGTAACTCTGGGTCTTCCTTTCCTGTGGCGGTCCTCATGAGAGACAGTTTCATCATAGCTCTTGATGGTTTTTGCGACTGCACTTGAAGAAACGTTCAAAGTTATGGAAATTTTCCAGATTGACTGACCTCCATGTCTTAAAGTAATGATGGACTGTCATTTCTCTCTGCTTATTTGAGCTGTTCTTGCCATAATATGGACTTGGTCTTTTACCAAATAGGGCTATCTTCTGTATACCACCCCTACCTTGTCACAACACAACTGATTCGCTCAAATGCATTAAGAAGGAAAGAAATTCCACAAATTAACTTTTAACAAGGCACACCTGTTGCGATCTCATTTAGTATCTTTGTAAGAGAGTCAACGCGTGCGTGTGCCTCTGCCCTGTGGGTGCGGCCAGGTGTGGTGTGTTTATATCACCACACTCTAGTGACCGCATCAACATGTTGTCATATCCAGCTGTGTGTGTGTCTCCATGTGTGCGTGTGTACCTGTCTACTTTGAAAGCTGAAGCTGATGCATGGAGCACTAGCCCACTGAGGCGTAACACCCCGGTAATGAGTTATAACCTGTACCCTAAGAAGCAGAACTGTAGGGGCAATTAGTCATATTTAGAGGGTGGAGGCACCAGCAGGGCTCCTGACTGCTGGGCATCATTGTAAATGGGGATGTCTCTGTGACCTTGGCAGCTGCCTGGCTCACTCAGTAAGCTATGGGGAAGATGATGCATTACCGCAAAGGCTTTTTCAATTATATGTTGTACTATTTTAGTGTGGTCCTATGTAATGGTGTTGTATAAAAATGTGTCTGTGTGAAAATGTGTGACTGTCTGGGCTGTGGTGAGGAAGACAATAGGCAAGTCACAAAGACAACTGCTTTAATTCCTCTGGCTGTTTTTTTTTTTATCTTCTCATTCACAGTTTTTGTGTTGATTGGACTTTCTGTGAGTGGTCAGGTCTTGATTGGGTTAAACTGTTATGTTAGCGGGAAGTGGCGGGATCTCTTTAAGAAAGGATGTTTTCATTTCAAAAATGTGAAAAAGAGATTTGCGTTTTGGAACTTTCGGCCATGCTGCTGGGTCAGCAGCGGAAGTGAAAGAATGTGGGCACTGATAAAAGAGCAAAAGGAAATGGGGGGAAACTGTTATGTTATCCCCATTCCCTGTTTTCCAGGAAATGAGGATGTCAGAAAATGGGTTCCTAATCCTCAGCAACAGTGAGAAATTGTATTTTTTTTCACTTTAGGATTTGTTTCGACTATCAGACCCAAGGGGCATTATTTGCCTTCATACATTGCATTTCTGGCATCACCATTACTGACTGACTGTCATTCTGCCCTGTTATGGCTGATGATTGAAGACGTTGGCGTAAATTGCATGTTATTATCAGGGAAAAAAGCAGGCACGCCACTAATGTCTTCATTATTTTGGGGTATCCATCTTGTGCTTTTACTGTTTTCCATGTCAAAACAAAGTTGGAATGATGTATAACCGTGCCTGGAACCATTATTTGATTGATGAACGGGTTTGTTCAATGACAAACAACAAACTATACTTGTAACTTAGGGCAGTGTGTATGGCTTTTCTTTGGACCTTGGCTGTGGAGGTTTGAGTGCCATACTGGGGATGGTAAACCCTGTTCAAGGCCTTGTATGAGGATAGGTGACATTGGCACTGCCTGCTACCTCAGGGTATGCAGTGTCCCACAAGACAGGCAAGAGAATGATGGGACATGGCTGCCAAACATTGCATGTGGAATCCCCAGGATCCCTGAAGTCTCATTGAAGACAGATCCAGAGTTTCTCTCTCGAGCTGCTGTACTTACAGTAAGCCAGGAGTCACCAACCCGTTGATCGCGGTCGACAAGTCAATCTTGGAAGCATTCAAAGTCGATCGCGAGGAGTTTTCAAAATCATAGAAAAAAAATCATAAACGTCTAAATGTTTTAATTTATTTATTATTATTTATAAATGTAATTTCAAATGAAATGCGCCATGTGTGAGCCCTGTGTGTAGTGATGGGGGTGGAGGGGCGGGGGAGGGGTAAATCTGGCCAATCAAATACAGTTTCTAGGTTTAATATCTGACAAATTATGTCCCTGACTCCTGCCTTAACTAGCTCAGGCACTTGTTGTAACGCTCACGAGCTATCAAGCTAACGATACGCAATCTAACTAAACGATGACATTTTCATGTAAGGATGGAAACGCGATTTTCTGTTCACCGTAGTTAAGGACAAAAGGATTTGCCTGATTTGTCACCAGGCTGTAGCGCTCGCAAAAAGGGGTAACGTGGAGCGGCACCACAACACCATTCACCCCAAGTTCAAAGAAACCTACCCGCTAAAGAGCACTCTTCGTTCAAAGAACGTTGACTAGCTCAAGTCTGTATTGAAACCACGGCAGTCGCTTTTTTACCAAACCGACAGCTCATCCTGCGCACTTAAGATGAAGGCCTACTTTGTATCAGCATATCTCTGTGAGATGGCCTTTTCACAGATGAAAATAATCAAGTCAAAGAACAGGTCTTGTCTAACTAGTAGACATCTTACAGACAGTGTTAGACTTGCTGTGTCGAACTATGAGCCAGACTACAGAGCACTTGCTGATAGTGTGCAATCACAGCCGTCACATTGAATGTGTGTGTGTGGGGACTGATCCACAGCATTCAGAGTGAGTGAGTATTGCCTGTTTGAAATCTGTTGTCGGCTGTATTGTTTACAAAAGGATGTGATCTGTGTTGTGTGTTGTTCAAAAAGGGAAAGTGAGACAGTACTGTACATGATTGTCTTAGGCCTGTAATTGACTGATTATTGAGGTAATGAATGGTAGTAGGGACTGTGATTTGTGTGAAAATATTTTTGAACAATTGAGTGATGTGAGTGTTGTCATAATATTTTGAGTGCTAGTTGCACTTACTTGAGTATTGTCATTTTGAAGTGTCTTGAAATATGATGTTTAAAAAGGGAAAGTGAAACTGTACATGATTGGCTTAGGCCTGTAATTGACTGATTATTGAGGTTATATATGAATGGTTAATGAGTAGTAGGCCTGTGGAAATATTGAAAAATGTAATATGACTGTTATAAAATGTTGAATCATAGTTGCACTTACTTCCGATTATACTATTTGTGTAATTAAATGAAAACTTTGCTTGTGACTGACAGGTAACAAAATAAAAGAATGTCAAAGTGGAACTACATTGTGGCCTTGTTTTGTCATCATTATTTGCAAGTGGTAGATCTTGGTTTACATTTGGACTTGGGATGTGATCTTTGACTTGAAAAGGTTGGTGACCGCTGCAGTAAGCCTATGTGTCTGTGACAATGCTCTGTGCATGTGCTATCAAACCAGTTAATGTCTCACCAGGGGCAACGATTGTGGTTCATCTCGGAGTTTGAGTGTTTTCTTAGCTTTGTTTCAGCGTTTCATCAATGCTGATACAAGGGCAGGCATGTGGCACTTGTCTGTGTCTGTCAGGGTATAGAATTCACCAGGGATTCTAAATCCACTCTGGAATTCGCTGTCAATCCCGGACTTCTTTTACCACTGCGTGGATGTCCCCATGTGGCAAGCACTACTGTGTCCTTGTATACATATGAGAGGCATTGTTTTCTTGACCCTGTCAACCCTCCATACCATTAACTTGGTCTTGGTTTGAAGACCACCGCCACCCAACTGCTGGGTCTTAATGTAGTGTCTTTCTACATGTTTTCGGGTTAGGACAAATTACTCCATAAGCGGGTGAACATAAATTACGTTAATCTGTTTTTCCTCCTCCCTGACTGCTGGACCATTCAGTTAAAAGTGAATGAACCCCATTTGTCAAACATTGTATGAATACTCGACTTAATTCTACAGTGCAGTGAATGCATGGTCATTTTCAGGGCTTATGAATTGATAGCCCTTTACTTGGAACATAATCAGTATTCTGTAGTGTCTCAGATGCCTAATGCAATGACAAAATGTTGTTGTGCATGCCCAAATTCAATCATTTAGGTATGACAGACTGGGTTTTTAAACCGGGGTTGTTTGCACACTATTGTGTTAACACTCTGAGCTAAAGCCTAGGCATTAGCAGGGGGTTGCTAATGTGAGTTCTGAGGTCAAACAAGATGCAGTGAGGGGTGTATTGCTACAGGGGGTTCAGTAGTGGACCAGTTAATGGGAGCTGACAGAGGTGACGTTACCTTTTATAGTGTGAAGTGTTGCACCTCACCGGGGTGTTGAAAGGCGCTGCCATCATCACCTTCTTCACACACGATGAGTGTGTATGGGTACATCCTCGTTAATCATGGTGATAGGGCAGTAATAGATTCCTACAAGCAATTAGAGACGGGCCCCATCTCTGGGCTCCACTGTAATTATGAGAAAATGAAAGGTGCATGTCGCGTTTATATTTTTTTCAGTGTTAATGTGTTTTTGTACAATTTTCTGTGGAAATTGTTGAAAGTTGTCCTTGTGCATAGAGTTTGTTAACTTTGCAATCAATGGTTTTTGTTTGGCATACATTTGAAGATGATACATTTTTTAAGTCTCAGCGTCATTCTGTTACCATAGAAGTGCATCTCTCTCCATGTTCCTCTCTCCCTCATTCTCTCCATTTTTACATATCACTCTGACATCACTCCGTTTCCCCTGCAGTCGACCCTTTTTGTGGATCCTGATTGCTTCACAGAAAACAAGCCACAGCCTTTTAGAGCTGTTATATGCATGCCGGGAAAGTGAAAGAAATTAAGGAAGAGAAGATAGGGGGATGGTATTGCCTCTCGAGATATGGTTCAGAAATGTGCCTCTCAGAGAGATGAAATGATCTTGTTTTCTGTGCTGATCGTGATCAAACAGGACTTGCAACTTACAAGTGGTCCATAATGAGATCTTGTAGTTAGGGTTAGCGCCATGAGTTGTTCTTGGTCAGGTCACGTGGTCAGGGAAAACTCAGGGCCTTACCAGTACCTATACTACTGAAATGGCATAGGGCAATTTTAGACGGTAGTCTCAGTCAAAAATAATCTGAGACAGTTCGATTGTAAGGGCTTCTGAGTGTGTTCCTGTGGGACGTCATCAGCTCTGTTCTCTCTGTAACCTGTGGAGGCTCTCGGTCAGAGACGTTGCTGTCTGCAGCTGAGCGTTGCTGCAACCACTGTAGTGGGATGCTGGGAGACATGCAGGCGCTGCTGAGGGATATGAGTCGGAGCCCCTTAGGACCATGCAGACGCCACACCCGACCATTCTTTGCTCTTCCCGATGACAGCATCTTCTAAATCAGAGGATGGGAGGTGGACTGGAGGAAGCCAATGGTCTGGAACAGTGTGTTTCTCCTAGCTGTTTGGCCTGTGTTTATCAACGATGACAGACAGAAATGATAGCCTCAAAATGGCTGCCTTTTTAGTCATTTTGGCTCATACTTTGATTAGATGCCATGTCTTTCTCCGTGAAAGACCAAAGACAGATAGAGCTTGTCATAATGATGCAGCAAATCCTCAAAGAGTGATCTGTCATAGGAGCTGGAAGAGGGTGGGGGCAGGGAGGGAAAGGAACCAATGATGTGGAGTAAGTCAGAGAGGTGGCCAATGGGCATTGTAGCATGGTAAATTCTATGACATCCTTCCATTACCAGGGCAACTCGGGTGATTGAGTGAAGCTGAGCCAGGGATTCCTTACTCTGGCAGTGCCAGTGAGTGGCCTCACAACCCTCCACACCTTTCCTGCATGCCCGCCTCTCTCCCCTGCCAAACTCTGGGATTTCAACATTACAAAACAGGACTCGACAATTTTACCCGCAGTGTGCCTAGAAAAGTAAGGATTATAGCTTTAATATCTCAAATATTTTTAATTGTGCTCTTAAATTTCTTTGTACTGGCCTACATTTTTCAACTTAGGCGCACACTTGCGCCTAAGTTGAAAAATCAGCATAGAGCCCTGCAAAAACTGATTAAAATCCCAACTTGCATGACTTTCTCTCTGGACACACTCTTAAATAAACATAAAACTTACTCTACACACAACGTCTTTTCGTACAAGCTGACGAAATACTAATGTTTCAGAGTCAGAGGGTTTTACAGTGCATTCGGAAAGTATTCAGACCCCTTGACTTTTTACACATTTTGTTATGTTACAGCCTTATTCTAAAATGTATTAAATATATTTTTTCCTGATCAATCTACACACAATACCCTATAATGACAAAGCAAAAACAGGTTTTTAGAAATTTGTGCACATTTATAAAAACAATAAACGGAAATATCACATTTACATAAGTATTCAGACCCATCCACCTTTGGCAGCGATTACAACTTCAAATGTTCTTGGGTATGACGCTACAAGCTTGGCACACCTGTATTTAGTGACTTTCTCCCATTCTTCTCTGCAGATCTTCTCAAGCTCTGTCAGGTTGGATGGGGAGCGACACTGCACAGCTATTTTCAGGTCTCTCCAGAGATGTTCGATCAGGTTTAAGTCCGGGCTCTGGCTGGGCCACTTAAGGACATTCAGAGACTTGTCCTGAAGCTACTCCTATATTGTCTTGGATGTGTGCTTTGGGTCATTGTCCTGTTGGAAGGTGAACCTTCGCCCCAGTCTGAGGTCCTGAGCACTCTGGAGCAGGTTTTCATCAAGGATCTCTCTGTACTTTGCTCCGTTCATCTTTCCCTTGATCCTGACTAGTCCCCCAGTCCCTGCCTCAGAAAAACGTCCCACAGCATGAAGCTGCCACCACCATGCTTCACCGTAGGGATGGTATTGGCCAGGAGATGGAGTGGTGCCTGGTTTCCTCCAGACGTGACGCTCGGCATTCAGGCCAAAGAGTTCCATCTTGGTTTCATCAGACTAGAGAACTCCAAGCGGACTGTGATGTGCCTATTACTGAGGTGTGGTTTCCGTCTGGCCACTCTACCACCGCCTGATTGGTGGAGTGCTGCAGAGATGGTTGTCCTTCTGGAAGGTTCTCCCATCTCCGCAGAGGAACTCTGGAGGTCTGTCAGAGTGACCATCGAGTTCTTGGTCACCTCCCTGACCAAGACCCTTCTCCCCTGATTTCTCAGTTTGGCCGGGCGGCCAGCTCTTGGAACAGTCTTGGTGGTTCCAAACTTCTTCCATTTAAGAATGATGGAGGCTACTACGTTGTTGGGGGTCTTCAATGCAGCAGAAATGTTTGGTAACAGAGTGACATGTTTTAATCACTTAATAATTCATACAGTACCAGTCAAAAGTTTGGACACACCTACTCATTCCAGGGTTTGTCTACATTGTAGAATAATAGTGAAGACCTCAAAACTATGAAATAACGAATATGGAATCAAACTTTTGACTGGTACTGTAAATAAAATTGCTATTAGTAGAAAAACTATAACTAGTGTAGGTCTACCTTTACCTGTTACTTTTGTGAACTTTCATAACCCTCCCTCCTCATGAGGAAGAGAAATTAGAAAATGTCTTAAAGATATATATGTTTTTGGTAACAGAATGACAAGATGCTGTGCTTTAAAAAGAAATGCTAGCGGCCATGACTGATGGCAAACAAGGGTTGTCTTGAGGGTGTGGTTTGATGTGGGTGTTTCGTGGATGTGTCTTTGCCATTCAATCAAAACTAACAAGGCCAGTAGTGAGTACAGCGAGGTAAGCTAAGTTGGCTTTGCTATAGAGAGAACAAAGTTTTGAAGTTGAGGACTTCTCCCCTCCTAACTGATTCGCCATCTCAAGATGGTCAGCTAATTCAGTTCTATGTGTAGGCTAAAGCCTGCGCTGACCTTAACCAAGCTGACTGCAGCTAGCAAGCATAGCTTGGTGATAGCTGAAGCTGGCCATCCGATCTAGCTGATATTTCTCTCTAAAATCAGTTATGGCAAGATTGCAAGAGCCAGTGTCTGGAATATATATATTCCTATATATATATATATATATATATGTTTCATAAGACACTCGTTTTAAACACCTTGCTACGAAAGCAGCTTGCAACTTAGTTTCAACGTTTCATCACGCCCTGTAAATACATGTTACCGTGGAAACAGTAACAACTCCAAGTTGAATGCCCGGTCTTGAGTCGGCTCAGCTGTCCTACAACACAATATTCTATAACTGGCTAGTTTTGCCTTGTCTCCTCTCTCCTTATGTCCGCTGTCAGATCGTCCAGCAGGCAGAGTTCAATAACTACAGGCAGATGTGAGATGCAGGAGGATGGCACTCTTCTCACACCACTCTGTAGTCTACTGACCAATTCAAAGCTTCCTGCAGGAAGTAGCTTTGCATCGGTCACTAGCCTACAGAGTAATATGAAAAGAGTGACGATAACAGTGATGCACCAATTGCTGAGCTTATGTAAATAACAAAGTGTTTTGATAACTTTCAAGTGTAACAGAATAAACCATACTTCACATAATACTGTAGAAGCAGTGTTCTGCTTATATAAAGAATACTCCTATATCCGACCCAGCTCCTATATCACAGAGGGAGGGAGAGAGAGAAAGACTGTCACCATATAGTCATGGAAGCCAATAGTAAATACACGGTTGAACATAGCTAATCAGAGATCCTGATTCGCAGCTAATTCACAAGGGACACATGCCAGCATGGCACTGACTGGTTGGCATTACTCACTCGGCCCCAGCAGTAGTCTAATGGCACAGTGGAAGGAAGGGTGCACCTCCTTACCACGTACAAGACACACATATACAGTGCCTTTGGAAGGTATTCAGACCCCTTGACTTTTACAGCCTTATTCTAAAATGAATTTTTAAAAAGAAAAGAAATCCTCAGCAATCTACATGCAATACCCCATAATGACTAAGCGAAAACAGGTTTTTAGAAATGTTTGCACATTTATAAAGATTCAAAACAGAAATAACTTATTTAGATGCGTATTAAGACCCTTTGCTATGAGACTCGAAATTGAGCTCAGCTGCATCCTGTTTCCATGGATCATCCTTGAGATGTTTCTACAACTTGATTGGTTGGACATGATTTGGAAAGGCACACACCTGTCTATTTAAGGTCCCACAGTTAACAGTGCATGTCAGAACAAAAACCAAGCCATGAGGTCGAAGGAATTGTCCGTAGAGCTCCGAGACAGGATTGTGTCGAGGCACAGATCTGTGGAAGGATAATAAAACATTTCTGCAGCATTAAAGGTCAACAAGAACACAGTGGCCTCCATCATTCTTAAATGGAAGAAGTTTGGAACCACCAAGACTCTTCCTAGAGCTGGCCACCCGGCCAAACTGAGCAATCGGGGGAGAAGGGCCTTGGTCAGGGAGGTGACCAAGAACTCTATGGTTACTCTGACAGAGCTCTAGAGTTCCTCTGTGGAGATGGGAGAACCTTCCAGAAGGACAACCATCTCTGCAGCACTCCACCAATCAGGCCTTTATGGTAAAGTGGCCAGATGGAAGCCACTCCTCAGTAAAAGGCACATGACAGCCCACTTGGAGTTTGCCAAAAGACACTTAAAGACTCTCAGACCATGAGAAACAAGATTCTCTGGTCTGATGAAACCAAGATTGAACTCTTTGGCATGAATGCCCTGCGTCACTGTAACGGCTTTCGTCTTCCTCCTCTGACGAGGAGTAGTAGGAAGGATCGGAAGACCAATGCGCAGCGTGGTACGTATCCATATTTATTAGAATACTTTTCAAGAATGAACAAAAACAATAAACTGACGAAAACCAACGAAGCTACAGTCCCGAACTAGTGAACACAGAAAAACCAGGAACACACGAACAGGAACAATCACCCACAAAACACACTACAAAACAGGCTACCTAAATATGGTTCCCAATCAGGGACAACGATTGACAGCTGCCTCTGATTGAGAACCATATCAGGCCAAACACAGAAAACCAACACAGAAATAGAAAACATAGATTACCCACCCAACTCATGCCCTGACCACACTAAAACAAAGAAAATACAAAAGAACTATGGTCAGAACGTGACAGTCACATCTGTAGGAAACCTGGCACCATCCCTACGGTGAAGCATGGTGTTGGCAGAATCATGCTGTGGGGATGTTTTTCAGCGGCATGGACTGGGAGACTAGTCAGGATCGAGGCAAAGATGAATGGAGCAAAGTACAGAGAGATGCTTGATGAAAACCTGCTCCAGAGCTCCTCAGGACCTCAGACTGGGGGTGAAGGTTCACCTTCCAACTGGACAACGACCCTAAGTACACATCCAAGACAATGCAGGAGTGGCTTCGGGAGAAGTCTCTGAATGTACTTGAGTGGCCCAGCAAGAGCCCGGACTTGAACCCGATCGAACATCTTTGGAGAGACCTGAAAATAGCTGTGCAGCAACGCTCCCCATCCAACCTGACAGAGCTTGAGAGGATCTGCAGAGGGGAATGGGAGAAACTCCCAAAATACAGGTGTGCCAAGCTTGTAGCGTCATACCCAGGAAGACTTGAGGCGATAATCGCTGCCAAAGGTGCTTCAACAAAGTACTGAGTAAAGGGTCTGAATGCTTATGTAAATGTGGTATTTCAGTTTTTGTTTCTCATAAATTAGCAAAAAATTCTAAAAACAGTTTTTGCTTTGTCATTATAGGGTATTGTGTGTAGATTGATGAGGGAAAAAACAATTGAATCAATTTTAGAATAAGGCTGTAACCTAACAAAATGTGGAAATAGTCAAAGGGTCTGAATACTTTCCGAAGGCACTGTACACACAGCACTGATTACATTATCAGTAGTGGTTTGTTGAATTCCAGGACAGATAGTATTTTTACCATTGACCAGATCAAATGTGGCCAACCTGATTCAAGTGTCCTCCATTAATCTGAAGCGAGACTGGAGTCAAGCCCCTGCCTCGGCCTTCTGTAACAGCTCCTGATATGGGGTTCCCACAACGCTACTGAACAACAAATCCACCAGATTCTGTACATAGCCTGTGAATGAAATAAAATATAATTAAGTGATAATACGCTCGAAGCCGGTGTTTGGAGGATATATTGGCATGGGCGTTGTTAGGCCCAAGACGAAGTACCAATATCATCCAAACACCGGTTTCAAGGGCATTATATTATTATATACAGCAGGTTACCAACATATTAAAATAATGATTATTCATACTAAAATAATGCATCTCCAAGCTGGCTACATCCTATGATTATCTAGCAAGCTAGTATCCAATTAAGTGCCAGCTCTGTATTGAACATAAATGCCATAGGTTGCAGTTAGCCTATTGGTAGCTAGCTAGCTAAAGTGCGATATGCACATCTTTCTCTGACATGCTACATCACATTACACGTTAGCTAGATGTATTTCACTTGCTCCAGTATCATTCCCCTTTAATCAAATCAAATCAAATTGTATTGGTAACATACACATGGTTAGTAGATGTTATTGCAAGTGTAGCGAAATGTTTGTGCTTCTAGTTCCGACAGTGCAGCAATATCTAACAGGTAATATCTAACAATTCCACAACAAATACCTAATGGAATATGGAATGGAATAAATATAAATATATGGATGAGCAATGACAGAGCGTCATAGACTAAGATGCAATAGATAGTATAGAATACAGTATATACACATGAGATGAGTAATGCAAGATATGTAAACATTATTAAAGTGCCATTATTAAAGTGACTAGTGTTCCATTTATTAAAGTGGCCAATCAATGATTTCAAGTCTGTATGTAGGCAGCAGCCTCTCTGTGCTAGTGATGGCTGTTTAACAGTCTGATGGCCTTGAGATAGAAGCTGTTTTTCAGTCTCTCGGTCCCAGCTTTGATGCACCTGTACTGACCTCGCCTGCTGGATGATAGCTGTGTGAACAGGCAATGGCTCGGGTGGTTGTTGTCCTTGAGGATCTTTTTGGCCTTCCTGTGACATCGGGTGCTGTAGGTGTCCTGGAGGGCAGGTAGTTTGCCCCCTGTGATGCGTCGTGTAGACCGCACCACCCTCTGGAGAGCCCTGCGGTTGTGGGGCGGTGCAGTTGCCGTACAAGGCGGTGATACAGCCTGACAGGATGCTCTCAATTGTTCATCTGTAAACGTTTGTGAGGGTTTTAGGTGACAAGCCAAATTTCTTCAGCCTCCTGAGGTTGTAGAGGCGTTGTTGCGCCTTCTTCACCACCCTGTCTGTGTGGGTGGACCATTTCAGGTTGTCAGTGATGTGTACGCCAAGGAACTTAACTTTCCACCTCATCAGTGGTATCATAGCTAGCCTCGCTAGCATGATCAAATAATGTTGTACGTGTTGGATATAATCCATTCCTGGCCATCTGGCAATATTGTTGAAATGCATTGGAAGTTTTCACCAACTTTATGGATGCCCATTCTCACTCCTATTTGCTGAGCGAAATGTGTGTGCGTTGCACCCATATGCAGACTTGGTGACAAATGTCCACATGGCAGCTGGGGGCGTGTAGTCTCTGGTCAATTTGGCATCATTGGCAAACATGGGCATGTAAGTAATCCATACGAACTCACTAACAAAACTCAGTTTTGGACGAGACTGATTTTATAACCAAAGTTATCCTATTTACACTTTGTAGTCAATTTTGACACTCAAATTAATGTTTCTGACTCATATCGATATCACTTACCTGTAGGCCGTTTTAAACCAGAGAAGTTGGTTCTGAGGGGCAGTTGACTTTTAAACCTACAGAAGGCAAGTCATTTATGCAAAACTAAATATAAATGTTGATATTAGTTGGCAGGGGCCTTTACCTTTGAATACTTTTTCTAGTAGATGTTTTTTAAGACCCCCTTTCCATCTGTGTGACCAGAAATCAAAGCCTTTGCTTATTCCAGGATGGAAAATGGTAGGAAAACGTATCTATGCCTTCATTTCCACAAAATATAGACTCTTAGCTTTCGTTTGACACCACATTTTATATGCTCCTATAAACTTCACATGTTGGTGCTCATGGGTCCTTTTTCATGGAAATGACCTGTTGTAAAAATAGACGCTAGGCTAATTGTTGCCTGTTGGGATTGGGAGTAAATATGAATCCCACTCTGTGACCACATGCTCTTTCCAGTACGTTGACATCTAACTCAGAGTTTTCACATACGCTATACTGGAGTTTCGACTGCTGCCAAAGCTGTCAGACAAAGTCCAAAAGAAAATACATCACATCATGGTCCTCCTGTCGTCATCACCTCATTCAAATGGGAACATAAACATTTCAAATGCATTAATGGGATCTCTGGTTCCTAGTAGTGTTTTCACTCTCTTCTGTTATTAGATTAGTCGAAGGTAACGCTTTACATTATGTTCTTAATGTAATGCAGAAGCATTGTTATTACTATGGTAATATTACATTGCTACAGAATATAGAAGGAGGGGTCTTTATTCAACTTTGTGTTATAACAAAAAAAATAACACTCAATACAATGCAATAACAAAGCAATTACATTGATGAGGTTTTATGAGTAATCAACAGTGTCTACTCCCTCTGTTCTTATCTCATTGCAGTTCATAAACATTCTCATAAAGCAATTGTGCTTGCATGGTCAAAAGAATCTCCTTCTCCCGCCCTCTCCAATCCAGCAGTGTAACAGTGAGGAATAATGGATGGAATTATAAATTAGGCTGATGTAGGAGAGAGAGGCCCTCCTCATTATATTCACATTAGCTTTATGCTCCTCTCAGGGAGCGCTCAAATCATTCCCCACGTTCTAATGGGCAAGATTCTTCTTATTTCATGCTCCTTTCCCTCCACATATCCATCCTCCAAGGTCGTTTTTTCATTCGCTGTAATGGTGGCCTTTGCCCTGACACACTATACCCCCCGTGGAGTGACATTCACTGAGCCTAATCTTCTCAGAAACAGGGAAATTGGCCAGTGGAGTTGGCTGCCTGGGTAGATAGTCATTGGTTTATTTTTCCTTTTACAGGGCTTTTTTTGAAGACTGAGGCTACGGATCCGGAGGTAACCGCCCCTGACATTGATTCAGCTTTGATTTAACTTTATTAAACGAGGACCATTCTCCAGCGTAGCTAGTTCTCTGGGCAGCCAAATGAGTAGAGCAGAGAATCCCGCATATGCGCAGAAGTTTCGGACCTCTAGCTGTTGGGAAGAGATGTCCTGGGAAGTCGGATCCGCAGCCACTCCGCTTTTGAAAATGGGGACCATTGTGACTGTGACTGATTGTGACCATTGTGACTGTGACTGATTGTGACCATTGTGACTGTGACTGATTGTGACCATTGTGACTGATTGTGACTGTGACTGAATGTGACTGTGACTGATTGTTTTGAGACTATTACATAGGTGGGGGTTACAGACATTTCTGGGGAGTCACCGATATCTATTGTACAATTGGGTCACCTGTATAAAGGATAAAGTAAGGCCTACATTGAATCAGTCCGAGCATTAACCCGCGATAGCCGACACAGTTTTTTGGTAGTGTCAGAGGTGTAACTGCATTAGAGCTGTCAAATCGGTGAGTGGATACTTTTGTGGTCATTGTCACGAAGCCACCCTCGTCCCACTCATGTTTCAGAACGAGAAAGTGTAGGCTAAATAGAAATAATGACACTCAAATTGAAAATCATTAAACTAAATAATGAGGATTTCTATCAGGGGCAGCAGGTGGTTAGAGCGTTGGGCCAGTAACCGAAAGGTTGCTACATCGAATCCCCGAGCAGACAAGGTAAAAATCTGTCGTTCTGCCCCTGAACAAGGCACTTAACCCACTGTTCCTAGGCCGTCATTGTAAATAAGAATTTGTTCTTTAACTGACTTGCCTAGTTAAATAAAGGTTAAATTAAAAATCTGCCTAATTGAGGTGCAGGCGTGTGCACATGTCTAACTGTATGTCTACGTGTGTCTAGATTTAGTACGTATTGTATGATTGTGTGTGTGTGTGTGTGTGTGTGTGTGTGTGTGTGTGTGTGTGTGTGTGTGTGTGTGTGTGTGTGTGTGTGTGTGTGTGTGTGTGTGTGTGTGTGTGTGTGTGTGTGTGTGTGTGTGTGTGTATTATAGATGTCTAAATAACCTCTAACACCATTCTTCCTACCTTTGACTGGAGTTTGCTTTATCAACTCCCCCAGGTCACTTGATCCATATGGGATCAGGATGCCAAACCTCCTCTCCTCACCCATCTGTCAGAGGGTGTGGCCACAGCGACCATGTAACCTACACTACTATACCTGCCTGTTAAACTTTAATGGCAAGTCAAACCTCAGTGGCTCAGGTGTCACCCATGCCAGCCGCTGGGTGAGACAGGGGCCAGGGGTGAGCTGTGGGGTACTGGGTAGGTCTATGGAGGAGAGGAGAGGAGGACTGGAGCAGGCACAGGACTGGCATAGGCCTAGAACTGGCACAGCCTTTGAGGAGCTGAACTGTAGTGTGACCCAGGTCAGCCATGAGTGGTTGTGTAATACAGTGAGTGGATGTGCGGCAGAATCAAAATTACTTTACTTAAATATAGCAATTATGCAGAGACAGTAGATTGCTATTACAAAACCATGATATGTCAACCTGTCTCTATTTTGTTGACATTCTATATTCAACACTGCTGCTTTATCTCTGAGAACCCTGAGGTAGGTATAAACACTGCCTGGTAGTTGCAGTATTTTGGAAGTGGCTTCCTTTAGGCCTTTTACTTATGGCTATCTCAGACCAACATCACTCTTGAGTGTTAAATTGCTGCCAGTCAGTGACCCAGTGTAGAGTGCCTCAAAGGTAAGGGCTACTGAACTGTTCCCTTGCGGCTGGAATGACTGTCTTGATAGTGGCCTGTAGAGAGAGAGGGAGAGAGAGAGAGAGATAGAAAGGCAGAGAAAGTGGGAGGGAGAGCGAGAGAGAGAGGGAGAGTAAAGATATCAGTGTGAAAAGTGGCATTCTGGGAAGGGGAGTCCACTACAAAAGGCTGGCTAAGGGGTATGAAGCCTTGGCTCTCTGGTGGGAGTTACAGTATCACAACACTTTTATTTTGATTTATTTTATTTAACCTTTATTTAACTAGGCAAGTCAGTTAAGAACAAATTAAGTCAGTTAAGAACAAAACGACACTAGGGATGGGCAATAGAGGAGAGCGAGATAGAGAGGGATGGGAAATAGAGAGAGAGAGAAGGATCGTCTGAGGATGCCTGAAGGGAAACAGCAGTTGGCTGAAAGAAATCCTCCCCTTCATTTCCTGCCTCCCTCTCCGGAGCGTATGTCTCCCCTCAGTGCAGCATTAATTAACCCCTTCAATGAGTCGCTAGGTTTTGCTGTCGAATATCACTTTAATAGGCCCCAGACCACACGCTCTCATTTCCGGACAGGAATTCCATGGCAACAGTTGATTAATTCGCATAGGAGGCCTCAGTAGTGATGTAAAAATGTTGCATTCATGCGATATTTCGCCTATTTGAACAACATTATCGACAGTATCAGCTGGGGGAAATCATCATCTATGAGCATACTTCTGATTTTTTAAATCATTTTTAGATAGCAGATGTTATCATCTTTCCTACCACAACAGATTATGTTCTTTAATGTAGGATATCATTTGAACAACAAAGTAGTGTGAAATAGGCTGTTATGGACCTTGGAATACCTCTATTTTATATTCCATAATTTAATCATTTAAATCAATGCAGAATTTGATTTAAATAATGCTGGAATTGCGTTGAGGGGAGCAATGTGCAGGACTGGACTGTGTCTTTCCAGGCCTGCGAGTGACTGTGCTAGCTGTGTCTTGCTGTGCAGAGATAGAAAACATTGTTACGAGCTAGCTCTTCCTGAAATTAACCAGAGACTTCCCTTCCCGACAGGGGCCTCACACACCTTGTAAAGAACAGCATCATAGCTAATGCGCTAACTGAGCTCAGTTCTGCAACACAAAGTACTTCTTCATAATAAACTAACATAATTGGACAGCGCTGCGCGAGCAGAGCTAAGTGCCCTTTAAAAAATAAATGCTAATCGACTCTTTTCTTTTTTGGATTGTAATGCTATTAGATTGGACGCGGAGACACTGTAAACTAGGCCACCGGCACCCTGTCAGACTCCACTGTCTCAGCTTTTCTTTTCTTTCTCTTCCCTCCACTTTTTAATAAGACTGGTTCGAATACTAAAATAACTGCTCTTGTTTTGTCCTTTTTTTTATACATCCTCATCAGCATTGTATATTGCCCCACACAAAGTGAACTTCCAATTAGTGTCTTTAAATCAACATGGTGGCTAACTCCACACTAAATCCTGCAACAAGACAGGATGATTAATTGTTCATATTATAGCAATACTTTAGGCCATTTGCTTCAGTCTTATGACCAATGCGCCCTCTAGTGGCCTCATGGGTGGAATGTTATTAGTATTTTTCATAATTTCATAATTAATCAACATTAAAAATCTGATGTTTCTATGTCAAACAGTTTTGTTATATTTCAGTCTTTTGTGATGTATTTAAAGTGCAATATTGGGATGCAAACTCTAAATTTGATACATTTCAACACTATATCTGACATGATACAGGTATCTTCGTTTTAAAAAACCCATAACCATGTGTGTGAGGTGTATACTTTTGTTTCAAAGTAGATTTGTTTAAGACTACCAAGAAACACTTTGTGTGACCCTGATTTAGCCGACTGCAGTAAAAGGCTAAAGAACTAAGTTACGTATTGTCTGTGACACTGTGTGCACCATGTTAATGACTTTCCTGTATAAGAAACTGCCACCTCTTGTATTGTGTTGGAGGAAAAATGCAGTGGGTGACACTGACAGCCAGACAGACAGTTCAGGAGTGGGCGTGGCACACACACACCTACACACCCGTGACAAGTGACAACACCCACATCCTTTTACAGTATCACAAGTAAACGGGTGTGCTCTTACAGGTAACCAGAGAGAGAGCGACATGACTTGGCTAAACCCTCAAAGGCACCCTCTGTGTTTGTGAATTGTTGATGTTCCCTGCACCGACAAGGCAGCAAGGCAGTGGAGCTTATTTTAGCTCATGGACTTCAGTTGCCCTCTTTCTCTCTCTCCAAAAGTTTGTCTGCAAGCATCGCACAGCACCAATCATCCCTGCAACTCAGAGATTAAAGTCTTTGATGAAACATAAAGATGTTGCTCATGGAGTGATATGACATGATATGTCTCTATAATGAGCCAGCGCACAACAGGAGCAATGTTAGCCCAGATTCTGGCTTCTTTCAAGCTCTAAAAGCCGTCTTCTACCCCGCTCAACAGCTTTTTACAAGGAGTTTGGGTCTTTGTTGCCTCCCACTGCGAACATTTTCAGATCAGATAGAGGTAGATCGAGGTTGAAGGGGAGATCTAACTCTTGCACTAACAAAGCCACCTGTTACCGCTCTGTGATAGACAGGGTCACGGGTTAAAGGATGTCTTTGCACCCTAGGTTAACAAACAGGAACATACCAACAACAAAGCGTCAAATGAGACATAATATAGAGTGGCTCGAATGAATGACGAACCTGGTGTGCGTGTGCGTGTGTGTGAATAACTAATTGCAGTGATGATCTCTGCCAGCTAAATCCCTGGTTCATTGATCTCTGGATAGCTAGCTGGTTGGAAATTGATACAGGCCGTTACCCCTGTGTGCACACTGGTTTTATAGCAGTGGATATCTTTGTCACAGAGTGGCGATTTTAGCATGTAAATCTTGGTGGGGCAAACTCCCCCCAAAATGTTTAGATGCATGCCAGCAAAGCCACTACACAACACTACACTAAACAATACATTAATTGCACTATAACGCCGACAAGCGTAGCCCACAAACTGTTAGGGCCTACATAAAGCTGTCCCAACAGCAGAGCTTTCTTTTCAGCACAATGGAGTGAATCCTTACCACCACTACACCTGGCTATCAGCGGAGCCTTGTCTGGCAGCGAAACAATTCATTCAGCCTAATTTACTGCCTTTTAAAAAAAAAACATAGCTGATATGGCTGACAAAGGAAGGCACATGGGCTACTAACTGCTAACTAACACAACATACACTTAGTATTACTTTCTTAGCTACAGTATACATATACTGGCATATTACATCATTTATGCAGCAGCATATAATACATTCTTGGACTCACCTTGTTGTAATGTGCTCACTTGAACAGGAAGGTGGCGCGGCGGTCCTTCGTGGGCAAATTATGTCATCAAAGAAAGAGAAAGATTTATAATTCCGAGTTGGATGACTGTTCAAAATTTATATTCCCAGTCTGAGTTTGTTTATTCCCGACTTCCCAGTTGCAATGCTTGCAGTTAGCGATTCCTTCCAAACCACTCATTGTTGAATTTGCGATTTCCAACTTGTTGTGTAATGTTTATGTCTAATGGCCGATGAGCACCGATACGTGCTCAATTATTAATTAATCTATAATTAATCTTCATTATTTTTCTTCATATGACAAGGATTAAAAATGATTTGCCAGTAGATTGTCGACTTGATTCATGATGATGACTGCTAGCTAAGATTTTGAAAGTAAGATGTTGACATGATCAGTCCAATCAAAGCTACTGTACATATAACGTGATTTGACGTCATTGTATCTGTGGCTAATGACCTTGAGCCTTCTTGGAAGGGCACTACTAATGTAACTATATGGCAGGACCCAGAGGGCTAGAATTTTCGATGTCAACCCTTACTAGGGACTGGTGACGTAGTTTCCCCATGAGTGACAGAACACTGAGCCAATCACAGCGCAACTCTCCTATTTTCTGATTTGTTTAACACTTTTTTGGTTACTACATGACTCCATATGTGTTATTTCATTGTTTTGATGTCTTCACTATTATTCTACAATGTAGAAAATAGTAAAAATTAAGAAAAAGCCTTGACTGAGTAGGTGTGTCCAAACTTTTGACTGGTACTGTACATGACACTGTAATAGATGTCCCAGTGTTTGTCAACAGGTATGCCGTGTGGTGTATATTTCTGCCTCAATATACAGTATTTATGTAGCCTACATGTGTGCATAATGTGCCAAATATTGATTTAGTGCATTATTATAGGGTAAGTGTTATAATAAGCCGCCTCAATATTTTTAGCAATAGGTGATAATATCTCATAGGAACTGATCCATCGTCAGTATTGAGGATACCAGTGTTTGTCAACAGGTATCCTGTGTGGTGTGTCTCAATCTGTTGTAGGTACAATATTTAAGGGTATTTAAGGATAGGCCTTTCCTTGGTTTGTGATGCAGACATTCTAGTCCCACTGAAGAAACCTGGGCCCAGTTTCCCAAAAATATTTTAAGGCTAAGTTCATCGTTATAACCTTCATAAGAGCATTGTCAAACCTCCAACCTCTTTCCCAAAACCATCATTACTAAAGTTGCACTTAAAAAGGCTTGTTATTTAACGACAGCCTCAGACCACTCATAGAACAGCTAAGTGCATCGTGAGATGCTTTTTTGCCCTACCATGTCACTTTATATACAGAAGATCTCCGCTAAACACAAACTCAAGATGTTTCTGTCTTTCTGTACGACCGATAACTTCATAACGAATCTGACTACAAATACAATGCCTTTGCAATTGTTACAAACAAGCGAAGGATATAAAGATGATTGTCTTAAAAGATAAATACAGTATAGGCTACATAGACCTACAGTTGAAGTCGGAAGTTTACATACACCTTAGCCGAATACATTTAAACTCAGTTTTTCACAATTCCTGACATACAAATTCCCTGTCTTAGGTCAGTTGGGAACACCACTTTATTTTAAGAATGTGAAATGTCAGAATAATAGTAGAGAGAAGGATTTATATCAGCTTTTATTTCTTTCATCACATTCCCAGTGGGTCAGAAGTTTAAATACACTCAATTAGTATTTGGTAGCATTGCCTTAAAATGGTTTAACTTGGGACAAACATTTCAGGTAGCCTTCCACAAACTTCCCACTGTCACGTTCTGACCATAGTTCTTGTGTGTTTTACTTGCTTTAGTGTTGGTCAGGACGTGAGCTGGGTGGGCATTCTATGTTGTGTGTCTAGTTTGTCTGTTTCTATGTTTGGCCTAATATGGTTCTCAATCAGAGGCAGGTGTTTTGTGTTGTCTCTGATTGGGAATCATATTTAGGTGGCTTGTTTTGTGTTGGGGTTTGTGGGTGGTTGTTTCCTGTCTTTGTGTTTTCTCTGCACCAGATAGGACTGTATCGGAGTTGTTATTTTGTATTTGTAAGTGTTCACGTTTATCGTCTTAATTAAATATGTTGAGCACGAACTACGCTGCGTCTTGGTCCGATCCCTGCTACACCTCCTCTTCAGACGAAGAGGAGGAAGGCTGCCGTTACCCCCACAATAAATTGGGTGAATTTTGGCCCATTCCTCCTGACAGAGCTGGTGTAACTGAGTCAGGTTTGTCGGCCACCTTGGTCGCAGACACATTTTCAGTTTTGTCCACAACTTTTCTATAGGATTGAGGTCAGGGCTTTGTGATGGCCACTCCAATACCTTGACTTTGTTGTCCTTAAGCCATTTTGCCACAACTTTGGAAGTATGCTTGGGGTCATTGTCCATTTGGAAGACACATTTGCGACCAAGCTTTAACTTCCTGACTGATATCTTCAATATATCCACATAATTTTCCTTTCTCATGACGCCATCTATTTTGTGAAGTGCACCAGTCCCTCCTGCAGCAAAGCACCCCCACAACATGGTGCTGCTACCCCTGTGCTTCACGTTTGGGATGGTGTTCTTCAGTTTGCAAGCCTCCCCCTTTTTCTTCCAAACATAACGATGGTCATTATGGCCGAAGAGTTCTATTTTTGTTTCATCAGACCAGAGGACATTTCTCCAAAAAGTACAATCTTTGTCCCCATATGCAGTTGCAAACCGTAGTCTGTTTTTTTTATGGCGGTTTTGGAGCAGTGGCTTCTTCCTTGCGGAGTTATGTTGATATAGGACTCGTTTTACTGTGGATATAGATGCTTTTGTACCTGCTTCCTCCAGCATCTTCACAAGGTCCTTTGCTGTTGTTCTGGTATTGGTTTTCCCTTTGCGCACCAAAGTACGTTAATCTCTAGGAGACAGAACGCGTCTCCTTCCTGGGCGGTATGATGGCTGCGTGGTCCCATGGTGTTTATACTTGCATACTATTGTTTGTACAGATGAAAGTGGTACCTTCAGACGTTTGGAAATTGCTCCCAAGGATGAACCAGACTTGTGGAGGTCTACAATTTTCTGGCTGATTTCTTTTGATTTTCCCATGATGTCAAGCAAAGAGGCACTGAGTTTGAAGGTAGGCCCTGAAATACATCCACAGGTACATCTCCAATTGACTCAAATGATGTCAATTAGCCTATCAGAAGCTTCTAAAGCCATGACATCATTTTCTGGAATTTTCCAAGCTGTTTAAAGGCACAGTCAACTTAGTGTATTTTACATTCTGACCCATTGGAATTGTGATACAGTGAATTATAAGTGAAATAATCTGTCTGTAAACAATTGTTGGAAAAATGACTTGTGTCATCCACAAAGTAGACGTCCTAACCGACTTGCCAAAACTATAGTTTGTTAACAAGAAATTTGTGGAGTGGTTGAAAAATGTGTTTTTATGACTCCAACCTAAGTGTATGTAAACTTCCGACTTCAACTGTATATATTTCAATTATATTGTAAATAATTGACACATCCATATAGCCTCAGTTTATTAGGTACACCACGCTCCTACAGACAAATGGCCGTGGCTTGCTAAATAAAGCAGGCAGAAAGGCATAGAGCTATTCAGTTAATGTTCGATTGAATGTTAGAATGGGCAAAATGAGTGACCTAAGAAACTTTGAGCGTGGTATGATCGTCGGTACCAATCGTGCCGGTTCCAGTATCTCAGAAACGGCCGGCCTCCTGGGCTTTTCACGCACAACAGTATCTCGGGTTTCCTGAGAATGGTGCGACAAACAAAAAACATCCAGTCAGCGGCTGCCCTGTGAGCAAAAACAGCTCGTTGATGAGAGAGGACGAAGGAAAATGGCAAGAATCGTGCAGGCTAACAGGTGGGCCACAAACAGGAAAATAACGGCGCAGTACAACAGTGGTGTGCAGAACAGCATCTCAGAACGCACAACTCGTCGGTCCTTGTCACGAATGTGCTATTGCAGCAGACGACCACACCGGGTCCCACGCCTATCAGCTAAAAGCAAGAAGAAGTGGCTCCAGTGGGCACGCGATCACCAACACTGGACAATTGAGGAGTGGAAAAACATTGCCTGGTTCGACTAATCACAGTTCCTGTTGCTGATGGCAGAGTCCATGGCCCCATCCTGCCTGGTGTTAACGGTACAGGCTGGTAGCGGTGGTGTAATGGTGTGGGGAATGTTTTCTTGGCACACGTTAGGTCCCTTGATACCAATTGAGCAACGTTTGAACGCCGCACCTTGTAGGTTCAATGCCCCAAAGAATTCAGGTTGTTCTGGAGGCAAAGTGGGGTACGACCCAGTACTAGATGGGTGTACCTAATAAAATGGCCACTGAGTTTATGTCAAGCGTGTGTGTGTGCAGGGATTCTCCTGCCATTGAAATCCTTTGGCGTGCCGCCTTAGCAGTGTAAAAAAAAATATATATTATTATTATCTATTTTCAGGATGGAAAAATGCTTTCAGTGGTATCTTAAACATCTTAAACAATATATAAAGTATGTAGAAAAGATAATGGACCTAAATATTATTTAATAATCTTTGAAAACTAACATCCACAAAAATAAAAGCTAGACAGTCAGGGTAAATTTTAAATTCCAAAAACAATTAATTTAGCAGTATAGATTTTGTTATTATGTTTGAGCAAAAGAACACAGCATTAGCATAGAATTGCAGCTAATTCGCTTTTAAACTTCAAAAATTTCTCGCAGCCCCATGGAGAAATTTGTGGAATTACAAGAAATTTGCTTAAAAATTCAGGAATTTCTCTACACCACCAAGATGGAGCATCTAAAGTTTTCTCTCAAATTCAGTCGTGCAGACAAGCCAACTGCGTCCCCTGTCACGCCCCCTGCCACGACCATCACCTAAGCCTCTTTTTATCTTGAAAAAAGAAAAAACCTGTGTATGTATATGTGTGACTGTGTGATAGCTACTTGCATATTTATGTATATTGTGCTCCATGTATACTTGCTCATATGAAGTCTCATGCAGTCTAACTGCAGCTTACAAAACTGAGACAGAGAAGCCTGCTGCTTACAATGTCATGCCTGTGCTTGAATGTCCTTCCTTGAAGTAGACAATCTTTCTCTTACCTTCTTATCATCACAAAATTAGATGTTATTATTGTTGGTTATCATTCCCCTGTTGGTTACCATCTGTAACAACAATCCTCACTATCGGTGGTCAATTTGTGCTGAATTGCTAAGCCATCTCCAAGACATGTGAGACATCCTGTATTCCCAGCGTCTCTCTCCTGGTCTGTCATTTCAGAGCTGTAGAGAATGTGTACGTGTTTGAAGACAGATGAGAGGATAGGGATTTGCTGGGCTTCACTCGTGGGCCCCGAGGGCTGCCTTTCAGCCCAAGCATCTGGTGCCCATTCGGAGAGCCTTAGTATGCGCATGAAGTCACCGCTGACATTTTGAAAACCCGCTACGCATCCAGAACAGTAGATAAGATGAGGCAGTAGAATACATTTGTATAGTAGAATACATTTGGTCTGATGCCGAGATTGACGAAATCACTCCTAAGAGCCTGGACGCTCTCTTCATATTTCAAGACTGCATTAAGATATTGACTCAGAGACAGACCAAGCCCCGCTCAGTTAATACCTCCCATCCTTTCTAAGCGTTGTCGTCTTACTGTTGTCTATGCTGGCAGCAGTTGTGGCAGTTGGTGCCATTTAAGATGAGGGAGGATAATAATTTTTTTATGAGCATGGGCTTATTTCTATTACAGCATATTGGATGACGGTCATTCATATTCCATTCACCCAGCTCAATGTAACATCGATTGGTTTAGGCTACTCGAATTTTCCCTATACCCATAATTGGAGGCTCCTCAGAGGAGGAAGATCCCCCTCAGTGAATTTCATAAAAATAAAAATGGTTAAACATTAAAAAGTTATCCTTTTTAGATTAAACTATTGTAAATATATTCACGTCACCAAATAATATGGTGTTGCCTGAGGACAGCTAGCTTCCATCCACCTCTGGGTACATTGACTTCAATACAAAACTAGGAGGCTCATGGTTCTCACCCGCTTCCATAGACTTTACACAGTAATTATGACAACTTCCGGAGGACGTCTTCCAACCTATCAGAACTCTTGCAGCATGACCTGACATGTTGTCCACCCAATCAAAGGATCAGAGAATGAATCTAGTACTGAAAGCATGAGCTACAGCTAGCTAGCACTACAGTGCATAAGATGTGGTGAGTAGACAATAGTTGAACAGTTTTTAACAAATACATTTCCTCAACAATGAAGGAGAAGCAAGTGAGAGAGACAAAGAGTTTGTCTTTTTTTCCACTTTCAGTTTCACTTAGCTAGCAAAGGCAGCCTTTAGCTTACTCAAACATCCTGCTCAAAGAGATGGATGCTATGTTAGCTAGCTGGCTATGACTATCCAACTCAACACTGGAACTCTTCCAATTCAAGGTAAGCGTTTGGTTTTACAAATGTATTGCCATCTGGGCCCTCCGTTGTAACTGCTAAACTGCTTACTGACTATACATTATACACTGTAACGTTACTGCATGATTGTAGCGTGTTTGCTAACGCGTTAGTTCTATTAGCTATGTTGACTAGGTTATAACGTTACTTTAGCTAATATGGTGATAACGATGTAGGGAGAATCTATGATATGGTTTGGCTTGGAAAGTTTTTTTTGCCTATCACATACAGCTGATGTGTTGTGCATTGATGTCCACAAATGAAGGGAAAAGGTGAGAAGGAGAGGCCGCATAGATGCGAGTAAGAATACAACGTGGCTGCTATGAAAGTGAACTGTGAACTATACGCGTGATCAGGGGTGTATTCATTCCGCCGATTCGGTTGAGAAACGTTTCTTAAACGGAATCAAAACAGAACGAAACGGGGATAAACATATCTGAATTTGTCCAATAGAAACTTGTTTGCAACTGTTGGACTAATGATTACAGTCTAGATTAGCTAGATGCAGGCAAGAGTGTGCAATTGAATGTATTGAATGTGACACTGTCTGTCACCTCAAATTTCTCTCGACCTGTGTGCACCTACGTTTTAAACTTTCTGTCACATTCGTCATATGAAGGAGACCAAGGTGCAGCGTGGTATGCATACATTCTTCTTTTAATTAAAGAAAGAACACTGAACAAACTAACAAAACAACAAAACGAACGAAACGTGACGCTATATGAATAGTGCAGACAGGCAACTAAACATAGAATAAGAACCCACAAACACCAAAGGGAAATGGCTACCTAAATATGATCCCCAATCAGAGACAACGATAAACAGCTGCCTCTGATTGGGAACCATATCAGGCCACCATAAACATCCAAATATCTAGACCTACAAAACCCTAGGCATACAAAAACCCTAGACAATACAAAACCCCTAGACAATACAAAACCCCTAGACAATACAAAACCCCTAGACAATACAAAAACTAGCGTATCCACCCTAGTCATACCCTGACCTAACCAAAATATAAAGAAAACAGAGATATCTCAGGTCAGGGCGTGACACTTTCGTACATAGGCTAGGTTGTAGCAACCTCATGATGGGTATAGGGAAAATTAGAGTATCATATAGTAGCCTAAACCTATCGATGTTAAATTGAATTAGGTGAATGGAATATGAATTACTTCTAATATGTTATACTAGAAATAAGGTCATGCTCATGAAAAAAATGTTGTCCTCCCACATCTTTTTTTTCAAATCAAATCAAATTTTATTGGTCACATACACATATTTAGCAGATGTTATTGCGGGTGTAGCGGAATGCTTGTGTTCCTAGCTCCAACAGTGTATTAGTACCTACCATTTCACAACAATACACAAATCTAAAAGTAAAAGGAATGGAATTTAAAAATATATAAATATTAGGACGAGCAATGTCGGAGTGACATTGACTAAAATACAGTGGAATAGAATACAGTATATACATATGAGATAAGTAAAGCACTATGTAAACATTATTAGTGACTAGTGTTCCATTATTAATGTGGCCAGTGATTACATGTCTATGTATATAGGGCAGCAGCCTCTAAGGTACAGGGTGGAGTAACCGGGTGGTACCCGTCTAGTGATGGCTATTTAACAGTCTGATGGCCTTGAGATAGAAGCTGTTTTCAGTCTCTCGGTCCCAGCTTTGATGCACCTGTACTGGTGCACCTGGTGAACAGGCTGTGGCTTGGGTGGTTGATATCCTTGATGATCGTTTTGGCCTTCCTGTGACATCGGGTGCTGTAGGTGTCCTGGAGGGCAGGCAGTAGCCCCTGGTGATGCGTTGGGCCCTCTGGAGAGCCCTGTGGTTGCGGGTGGTGGAGTTGCCATGCCAGGCCGTGATACAGCCTGACAGGATGCTCTCAATTGTGCATCTGTAAAAGTTTGTGAGGGTCTTAAGGGCCAAGCCAAATTCCTTCAGCCTTCACCACACTGTCTGTGTGGGTGGACCATTTCAGATTGACAGTGATGTGTACGCCGAGGAACTTGAAGCTTTCCACCTTCTTAACTGCGGTCCCGTCGATGTGGATAGGCGCGTGCTCCCTCTGCTGTTTCCTGAAGTCCACGATCAGCTCCTTCATTTTGTTGACGTTGAGGGTCAGGTTATTTTCCAGGCACCACTCCTCCAGGGCCCTCACCTCCTCCCTGTAGGCTGTCTTGTCATTGTTGGTAATGAGGCCTACTAATGTTGTGTTGTCATCAAACTTGATGATTGAGTTGGAGGCGTGCGTGGCCACGAAGTCATGGTTGAACAGGGAGTACAGGAGGGAGCTGATCACGCACCCTTGTGGGGCCCTTGTGTTGAGGATCAGTGAAGTGGAGGTGTTGTTTCCTACCTTCACCACCTGGGGGCGGCCCGTCAGGACGTCCAGGACCCAGTTGCACAGGGCAGGGTTCAGACCCAGGGCCCCAAGCTTAATGATAAGCTTGGAGGGTACTATGGTGTAGAAGGCTGAGCTCTAGTCAATTAACAGCATTCTTACGTAGGTATTTCTCTTGGCCGAATGGGATAGGGCAGTGTGCAGTGCGATGGCGATTGCATCGTCTGTAGATCAATTGGGGCGGTAAGCAAATGGAAGTGGGTCTAGGGCAGTGGTCACCGACCTTTTCTGAGTCAAGATCACTTTCTGAGTCAAAATGCATGCCCAGATCTACCGCTCTGATTTTTTATTAACATGACTTAACATGCAACAATAACCAATTTAAAACAGTACTGTAGCAATGAGGTTTGTGCAGTAAGTTATAGGCCCAATACATTATCACCGCATACTGGCTTGCTTGAATTTACCTGCCAATGCATTGTTGTTCGGGACATTTTTTTAAATTATATTTCAAAATTTGAGGTAGGCTATATGATCACACCCGTAATAGATCCATTGTTGTATTACTTGTGAGGCACAGGTGAGTGAGCTTACATTTAAATAATTTGCTTTTTATTTTACTGGGCTGATGGTGCCTGCATCTGATGGTCAGTCTCAGCGGAGGGAGAGAGCAGCAGACTGAGGGTCCGACTCTCAACATCCCTCCGCTCTCCCTTTCCTCCACTGACACTGACCAAAAAGGGACACCGTCTTCCAGCCGATGGCGAAACTCGAGTCGCACCGCATTATTTCTGCTTCATGCACAAATTCATGTTGTTACTCCTATGAACAGAGAAAGTGAAATATTCCTTGGTATTAAAAAAGACCCAAGACGCTAATAATAATAACAAGGCACGCCTATAGATACACTTTCCTACTCATTCATTACTGCTGCACTGCTTGTTGTAGCACTGCGTGGAAATAGGAAGAACGTGCATTTTATGGGTTCAAAAAAGTGTTGAAGACAAAGTGTTGACAGTGCTGAGTAAGAACTTCAACATATACTCACTCATAAAAACAGCAGCTCTTTGCTGTATTCATGACAGTCTCTCTCTAGTTGCGGTTTTAAACGTTTTGAAATCTCACAGCATCAATTTTGACGTAGCTTTCTTTTATGCCTGCTAAGTTACTGCAGACTCGGTCATCGGAGCAATCTGATTGGCCACCGGTGGCATAGTGCACTTGATTTCCTCTCCAGGCCCACCAGGAAGGCAGAGTTTGTACCTTCAGACACATGACATGGCAACAGTTTGCCTACTCGACGCACAGGGCAGCTAAATTGGCTGCACCTACCACCAACAGTTCGAGACTAATAAAAAAACATAGGAACACAAGCCTTTATCATTGTTTTTTTTACAGAAATGTTTGGCGATCGACTAGAAATGCCTTGGAGATCGACAAGTCGATCGCGATCAAGCGGTTGGTGACCACTGGTCTAGGGTGTCAGGTACGGTAGAAGTGATATGATCCTTAACTAGCCTCAAAGCACTTCATGATGACAGAAGTAAGTGCTGATAGTCATTTAGTTCAGTTACCTTTGCTTTCTTGGGTACAGGAACAATGGTGGACATCTTGAAGCAAGTGGGGACAGCAGACTGGGATAGGGAGAAATTGAATATGTCCGTAAACACTCCAGCCAGCTGGTCTGCGCATGCTCTGAGGACGCGGCTAGGGATGCCGTCTGGGCCGGAAGCCTTATGAGGGATAACACTCTTAAATGTCGGCCACGGAGAAAGAGAGCCCACAGTCGTTAGGAGCGGGCTGTGTCGGTGGCACTGTGTTATCCTCAAAGCGGGCAAAGAAGGTGTTTAGCTTGTCCGGGAGCAAGACGTCTGTGTCCACGACGTGGCTGGTTTTAGCTTCGTAATCCATGATTGTCTGTAGTCTCTGCCACATATAGTACCAGTACCTCTGTCCAGTGTCTGTGTTCTTTTGCCCGTCTTAATATTTTATTTTTATTGGCCAGTCTGAGATATGGCTTTTTCTTTCCAACTCTGCCTAGAAGGCCAGCGTCCCGGAGTCGCCTCTTCACTGTTGACGTTGAGTGTTTTGCGGGTACTATAACTGGTGTTTTGCAGGTACTATTTAATGAAGCTTCCAGTTAAGGACTCGTCTGTTTCTCAAACTAGACACTCTAATGTACTTGTCCTTTTGCTCAGTTGTGCACCAGGGCCTCCCACTCCTCTTTCTATTCTGGTTAGAGACAGTTTGCGCTGTTCTGTGAAGGGAGTAGTACACAGCGTTGTACGAGATCTTCAGTTTCTTGGCAATTTCTCGCATGGAATAGCCTTCATTTCTCAGAACAAGAATAGACTGACAAGTTTCAGATGAAAGTTCTTTGTTTCTGGCCATTTTGAGCCTGTAATCGAACCCACAAATGCCGATGCTCCAGATACTCAACTAGTCTAAAGAAGACCAGTTTTATTGCTTCTTTAATCAGAACAACAGTTTTCAGCTGTGCTAACATAATTGCAAAAGGGTTTCTAATGATGAATTAGTCTTTTAAAATGATAAACTTGGATTAGCCAACACAACGTGCCATTGGAACACAGGAGTGATGGTTGTTGATAATGGGCCTCTGAACGCCTATGTAGATATTCCATAAAAAATCTGCCGTTTCCAGCTACAATAGTCATTTACAACATTAACAATGTCTACACTGTATTTCTGATGAATTTGATGTTATTCTAATGGGCAAAAAAATGTGCTTTTCTTTAAAAAACAAGTTCATTTCTAAGTGACCTCAAATTTTTGAATGGTAGTGTGTATGTATATTTTGTGTATAATGTGTATATTTGTGTTGTATTGTGCAGGGCGCATTTGAAAAATAGACCTTGGTCTCAATATGTCTTCCCTGGTAAAATAAAAATATATATGTATATATATATATTGCGGCTTTACCCAATCCCTCTACTGGCTCTGTGTTTATGTGACTGAATGATATCCCAAGGTGTAATTGGAAATGATCAATCGTGGCATGAAGCCATTGTCATTTCTTTGATGAGCTGGCTGACCTTTCCAGATTGTTAATGGCATATTGTGGCGCTCTGGAAGAGGGAATGACAAGGAACAAAATCTATGAAGTCACATATTTAAGGACCCCTATAGGGACTCTAAGAGAGGGTCATTGTAAAAGATGACTCCTGCACACACGATTACCTCTGCGTGTTTACTGTTGATGTTTTGGTACGTTGGTGACCTTTCTCAAGACAAGATGCAGGAGTATTATTTTTTACAATGGTGGAGGAAGAGTGACACTTGGCTAGTCTATAGTTATCAAGACCCTTCCTCACTCAGTTCCATCACACAAAGCAAGGATATGATGAGATAACCATGAATTCACTGTGATCTGTGATCTGATCCGAAAAAGACACAGTGTGTGTCCCGAAATGGCACCTATTCCCTATAAAGTGCACTATGTTTGACCAGAACATTATGGAACCATATATAGGGAATAGGGTGCCATTTCAAACACAACCACAGTAACAATGCACACTGCTTTCCCATGCTATTGTCGAGGCAGAAAGGAATCATGATCAGCAGTGATACGATGAATATTTCAGCGTGATAGGATGGAATGTGGGTCGGAATGAGGGAGAGGCCTTGCAGGCAGCCAGAGCAGTGCAGCAGAGACCGTGTGCCATAAATATCCCTACTGTTTAACTGGTTCTGCTGTGCTTCATTAGAACTGTGTGTGTCTGCGGGGCTCGTGGTATAACGGGTACAAGTAAACCCAGAGGACCTCCACATTGCCTGGAGGGACCTTCTCTCTCTTCATCTGCAAGTCTGTGCAGCAGCAACAAGGAATTCCTCTATGCCTGTATTCTTCTACTTCAGGCTTTGTGGGTTGCTGACTGATAAAGGAATCTGTGTGCAGGGGAAGGGTGCGTGTGTGTGTGTGTGTGCGTGCGTGCGTGCGTGCGTGCGTGCGTGCGTGCGTGCGTGCGTGCGTGCGTATGCTTGTTTGCTTGTGCACATGTACAGAAAGAGTGTTCTTTGTACATAATGGCACATTTCGCTGCACTTGTGGTTTGTGTGTGTCAGTCTCCTGCTCTAGTATATGCATGATGAGGCAATGTGCTTTTTTCAGTGAGTAATGTAGGTATGTGTTGTATCCATATGTAGGATTATGGGATAACAGCTCTGTGTTTGTGACCCATGTGGGTAGTGTGTTATACCAACACCTGTATCAGGGGAGTAACAGTGATGCTGGTCCCTGCAGACTGTGATATGAGAGAGGGAAAAAAGCTATGCACAAAATATTATAGATCTGCACACAAGAAGATGTAGCAAAGATATTTTTCACTCGACAGGAGATGGCTTACACAGACATTTTGGCTTAGCTGAACACACATATTTTTTTAAGTCTTAATACATCCCATTTATGTGTCTTACCTGTGTTAGTGGCCATTGTCTTGGCTGTCATGTACGACGGCGGCTATTATAACTCTGTGCCGGCTGTATTATCACAGAATGTAAGGCTGGATTCCCTTCCTGAGAATGTTGCCTGGTTGTTTCTCTGGAGGGCTTTCACAGTGGGCGTCACTCTCACCTGTCACAATATTGTCCTTTTTTTTAAAGGAATACCTGTAGAAAAGTGCCTTGGTTAACAGACATACCTATAGTAAAGAGTACAAGGAGTTGTTGTTACTTTATTGTGACCTTGACGCTGGTTGGTTCTCTTGTCACTTAACATTCACTGTTAGGCTCTGTCACTCACTTCATATATGCTTGTATACCCTATGTGTGTGGTTTTGTCTATGTTATATTGTATTGTACATCTATCGTCAAAGACCCATAGTACCATAGTAAAGACATCCTCTGCGTCTCACGTCAACCACAAGTAAACAGCTGACGTTTTGTTCCAGTGCTTTTTCTATTACTATTTTACAATCAGAGTGCACATTCCTCTGAACCTCCCAGTCAGTCCGGCTGTGTCGTCCCTCCTTGAGGTATTCCCCCCACCTCAATGAGGATCCAAGCTGTGTCTGATAGGAAGACCGGAGCCATTCCTGGACTACACACACACACACACACACACACACACACACACACACACACACACACACACACACACACACACACACACACACACACACACACACACACACACACACACACACACACACACACACACACACACACACACAAACTCTTGCTGAGTCAGGATAGAGAAACTCCCAGGATAGCCAGCTGTACACCATTATTCATCTGATCCCACATTCTGAACATATTCTATACAGCCCTCCTAGAGATCTGTTAAAATTCAGGTTGTGTGTTTTTGTGTGCAACCTGGCCACATTAAACAGACGTTTGCTATTTTACGTAAATTGTTCTACCTGCATTTAGTATGATTTGTTATGTTACGTTATAAATGGAATAATGGTCTGGTTCCTTAAGACAGAAATTAAAGTAGGGTGTTGGTCGGGGAAGATGGGTGGCATATACCACAACCGTCTAGTAATTTAGCTAACCCTTTTCGTAATTATCCTAACCTTTTACTTAAATTCTCTTAACATTTGGAGTTAGTTCTCCTAACCAGCAAGGTAAATTCTCCTAACCTTTGTCATTATGACGCACAAGCAGCCTGGTCTCAGAAAATATACTATACATCCTCCATGACGCATGATAAGTTACATCATCCAATTCGTATGATATTATATGACAGGGTAAGACCTATGATACTATACCTCCTCCAATTCGTATGATGTTGTCAAATCAAATCAAAATGTGAACATTTTGTTACATTACAGCCTTATTCTGAAATGTATTAAATAGTTTTTCCCCCTCATAAATCTACACAAAATACCCCATAATGACAAAACAAAACTGTTTTTTAAATGGAAATATCACATTGACACAAGTATTCAGACCCTTTACTCAGTACTTTGTTGAAGCACCTTTGGCAGCAATTACAGCCTCTAGTCTTTTTGGGTATGACGCTAAAAGCTTGGCACACCTGTATTTGGGGAGTTTCTCCCATTCTTCTCTGCAGGTCCTCTCAAGCTCTGTCAGGTTGGATGGGGAGCGTCGCTACACAGCTATTTTCAGGTCTCTCCAGAGATGTTCGATCGGGGTCAAGTCCGGGCTCTGACTGGGCTACTCAAGGACATTCAGAGACTTGTCCCGAAGCCACTCCAGTGTTGTCTTGGCTGTGTGCTAAGGGTCGTTGTCCTGTTGGAAGGTGAACCTTCACCCCAGTCTGAGGTCCTGTCTGAGGTCCTGAGCGCAGGTTCCTCAAGGATCTCTCTGAACTTTGCACCGTTCGTCTTTCCCTTGATCCTGACTAGTCTCCCAGTCCCTGCCGCTGAAAAACATCCCCACAGCATGATGCTGCCACCACCATGCTTCACCATAGGGATGGTGCCAGGTATCCTCCATACATTCAGGCCAATCTTGGTTTCATCAGACCAGAGAATATTGTTTCTCATGGTCAGAGTCCTTTAGGTGCCTTTTGGCAAACTCCAAGTGGGCTGTCATATGCCTTTTACTGAGGAGTTGTTTCCGTCTGGCCACTCTACCATAAAGGCCTAATTGGTGGAGTGCTGGTTGAGAGAATGCCAAGAGTGTGTAGAGCTGTCATCAAGGCAAAAGGTGTCTATTTGAAGAATATATAGTCAATATTTGCAGTGTTGACCCTTATTTTTCAAGATCTCTGGAATCCGCCCTGGCATGCTGTCAATTAACTTCTGGGCGGGCCACATCCTGACTGATGGCAGCCCATTCTTGCATAATCAATGCTTGGAGTTTGTCAGATTTTGTGGGGGTTTGTTTGTCCACCCGCCTCTTGAGGATTGACCACAAGTTCTCAATGGGATTACTGTCTGGGGACTTTCCTGGCCATGGACCCAAAATATCGATGTTTTGTTCCCCGAGCCACTTAGTTATCACTTTTGCCTTATGGCAAGGTGCTCCATCATGCTGGAAAAGGCATTGTTCGTCACCAAACTGTTCCTGGATGGTTGGGAGAAGTTGCTCTCGGAGGATGTGTTGGTACCATTCTTTATTCTTGGCTGTGTTCTTACGCAAAATTGTGAGTGAGTTTACTCCCTTGGCTGAGAAGCAACCCCACACATGAATGGTCTCAGGATGCTTTACTGTTGTCATGACACAGGACTGATTGTAGCGCTCACCTTGTCTTCTCCATACAAGCTTTTTTCCGGATGCCCCAAGCAATTGGAAAGGGGATTCATCAGAGAAAATGACTTTACCCCAGTCCTCAGCAGTCCAATCCGTGTACCTTTTGCAGAATATCAGCCTGTCCCTGGTGTTTTTCCTGGAGAGAAGTGGCTTCTTTGCTGCACTTCTTGACACCAGGCCATCCTCCAAAAGTCTTCGCCTCACTGTGCGTGCAGATGCACTCACACCTGCCTGCTGCCATTCCTGAGCAAGCTCTGTACTGGTGGTGCCCCGATCCCGCAGCTGAATCAACTTTAGGAGACGGTCCTGGCGCTTGCTGGACTTTCTTGGGCGCCCTGAAGCCTTCTTCACAACAATTGAACCGCCCTCCTTGAAGTTCTTGATGATCCGATAAATGGTTGATTTAGGTGCAATCTTAATGACAGCAATATCCTTGCCTGTGAAGCCCTTTTTGTGCAAAGCAATGATGACGGCACGTGTTGCCTTGCAGGTAACCATGATTGACAGAGGAAGAACAATGATTCCAAGCACCACCCTCCTTTTGAAGCTTCCAGTCTGTTATTCGAACTCAATCAGCATGACAGAGTGATCTCCAGCCTTGTCCTCGTCAACACTCACACCTGTGTTAACGAGAGAATCACTGACATGATGTCAGCTGGTCCTTTTGTGGCAGGGCTGAAATGCAGTGGAAATGTTTTTTGGGAATTCAGTTCATTTGCATGGCAAAGAGGAACTTTGCAATTAATTGCAATTCATCTGATCACTCTTCATAACATTCTGGAGTATATGCAAATTGCCATCATACAAACTGAGGCAGCAGACTTTGTGAAAAATAATATTTGTGTCATTCTCAAAACTTTTGGCCACGACTCTATTTGGGGCAGCAGACTCTGAGGTGCAGGGTTGAATAAGCGGATTGTTGCTGGCTAGTAATGGCTATTTAATAGTCTGACAGCCTTGAGATAGAAGCTGTTTTTCAGTCTCTCAGTCCCTGCTTTGATGCACCTCTACTGACCCTACCTTCTGGATGATAGCAGGGTGAACAGGCTGTGGCTCGGGTGGTTGATGACCTTGATGATCTTTTTGGCCTTCCTGTGACATCGGGTGCTGTAAGTGTCCTGGAGGGCAGGTAGTGTGCCTCCGGTGATGCGTTGGGCAGACCGCGTCACACTCTGGAGAGCCCTGCGGTTGTGGGGCGGTGCAGTTGCCGTACCAGGCGGTGATACAACCTGACAGGATGTTCTCAATTGTGCATCTGTAAAAGTTTGTGAGGCTCTTAAGGGTGAATTTCTTCAGCCTTCTGAGGTTGAAGAGGCTCTGTTGCGCCTTCTTCACCTCCTTGTCTGTGTGGGTGGACCATTTCAGATTATCAGTGATGTGTACGCTGAGGAACTTGAAGCTTTCCACCTTCTTCACTGCGGTCCCGTCAATGTGGATAGAGGAGTGCTCCCTCTGCTGTTTCCTGAAGTCCACGATCAGCTCCTTTGTTTTGTTGACGTTGAGGGAAAGGTTATTTTCCTGGCACCACTCTGCCAGGGCCCTCACCTCCTCCCTGTAGGCTGTCTCATCATTGTTGGTAATCAGGCCTACTACTGTTGTGTCGTCATCAAACTTGATGATTGAGTTGGAGGCGTGCGTGGCCATGCAGTCATGGGTGAACAGGGAGTACAGGAGGGGGCTGATCACGCACCCAGTGTTGAGGATCAGCAAAGTGGTGTTGTTTCCTACCTTCACCACTTGGGGGCGGCCCGTCAGGTTGTCCAGGACCCAGCTGCACAGGGCAGGGTTCAGACCCAGGGCCCAGAGCTTAATGATGAGCTTGGAGGGTACTATGGTGTTGTACGACCACTATTCCGTTTGCAATGTAATGTAACATATCATACTAAAATAGATAAGATTTTGCAACCATGGAGAGGGAAATACTTGTCTATTTATGGAAAAATGACATTGATTAACTCTTTGGTCCTATCACATTTTACTTACTTACTAATGGCATTGCCTACTCCAGATTTTGTTTTTAAAATCATATGAGCAAAAAATATTTCATTTTATTTGGAATGCTAAGCAAGACAAAATTAATCGTGCCTATTTATATAATGAATATGAGTTTGGGAGGCTAAAATTATTAGATATTAAAGCTTTAAACCTCTCACTGAAAGCTTCACTCATACATAAATTATGCTTAAACCCAAAATGTTTCTCCAGTAGATTATTAAGAAAAGCTCATCCTTTGTTCAAAAATTGCTTTTTTGCCTTCATACAGATTAAAACTTCTCATTTCCGACTAATTGAAAATGACATTTTGTTTAAAGTATCGCCCTTTCTTAAACAAGCCATACAAAGCTGGTTACAATTTCAGTTTTGTCCTCCAGAAAGATAGAACAAATATTACAGCAAATGTTATGGTTAAACTCAAATATATGGATTAATTAAAAACAATTCTTTATGGGATAAAAAAAAAATATATATATTTATTAATGATATTATGACTAGAATTGGAGGAGTTATGTCACATATGCAGGTATTGAAAATATATGGGAATATCTGCTCAATCCAAACTTACAACCAACCAGTGGTGGGCCGTCAGGGCCTGCAAGGCCTTCTCTGCTGGCCTAAACATCATCAGAATATAATTTTTTTTTTAAATATATTTTCCCACAAATATGTATTAAATTATTCCCCAGAGTAAGAGTTATACTCTTCATTTCGTAGCTTTCCTCTTGGTTGCACTGCTTCCAGCCCCAGGTTGAGATTTGGAGGGCTGGTCTTTATGTTAGATCTTTTATCCAATCATATTCAGCCATCATGTTTTGCCAGGGGTCTAAAATCTGCCCTCAGGCCTTCAGAATCAACAGTGTGGGCGCTTGTAGCTTATAGTGAATGGAAATGAAAATTTAGTGTCAACCAATCAGCTTTAGAGTTGGCTATTGTACGCCTGCTGGCTGGCTCCAGTGTTACACAGGAGCCAGCTAGCAGGCGTAGTGCGTGCACGTCTTTTGATTGGATTACCAATATTGAGAGGCAGGTCCTATGGAGATCTAGGAAACTGAATTTGATAAACGAATTAATTCGCGTACTACTAAGCTGTTTTTTCAACCCACAATGGCGGAAGGAGGAGAAGATATCGATTTGGTCGAGGATATAATTATAACGCCATTCTCAAGACGAACTTTTCAAGAAAAGTTAGACATTGTAAGGAGAGGTCGCCCGACGCCACAAAGCCTGTCACAGGCGGGAAAGGGCTTCGTTCGCTCGCCACTTTCAAAGTTTCAACTACGAGCGCTGTCAATGGCTCACAGGCTCCTTGGCTCCGAGAAGCACTGCAAACTGTACTGCTGGGAATGCCTATTATTTGCAAGTGATCGATTTGGTGTTTGGAGCCACACTGGCTTTGCAAACTTGAGTTGTCTAACCAAGGCAGCAACGAGACACCAAAGTACGGCTGGGCACTAACAAGCAATGGTGCTTTTGAAAACTTTTGGGGACACCGGAGTGGATCTACAGCTCAAAGAACAAGCGCGCAGGGCAACGGAGCTGCACAATGAAAAGGTGAAGGGAAATATTGAAAAGACTCATTGATTGTGTCATGTTTTTGGGTAAACACTGTTTACCCAAAAATGTCAATTTGTCAATTTCAAGGTGACGCAACGCCTGGTTATACTGCGTTTCTGTCTAAATGTATAGTGTCTAGAGCCATGGCATCATAATGATGGTAATAAAAGGTGGATTAATTCGGGTGGGACTGTGTAGTACCTCACTGAAGGCCCAGGCCCCAGGCCCACGGCACGCCACTGCAGCCAACTGATTGCAGCACTACCAAAAAAATGGAGGAGGCAGGTGGAAAAGGGAGAAGGTAGGGAACTTGTTTGCCTGCCATATATTAAAGATACAAATTGGCTGAAAGGAACTGGCATAAATAGAAAAATATACCAGTTTCATCTGAGGACAAAAATGTTGACAGATGTACCAATTCCATGGCACATGGTTTATGAACTGGTACAAAAAAGTACACTTGATTCAACAGTTTTTCTATTTAAATTATGATATAGAATGCTATATAAATGGGGCATATGTCACGAACCGGCTCAAAGCCCATAACAAAAGGGAGACAATGTGGAGAAAAGGAGTAACAAAATATATATTTATTAACTAAAGTAACTAAGTATAATATACAATGGTGCGTGTAATCAGTAATCAGTAGTGTAAGTGAGTGTTTTGCATGCATGAATGTGATAATGCAGGGTGTTGAAAGATGCTAAAACAAACAACCAAAAAACCACCAAGAAACACAAACAAATCTATCAAGGTGTCTGCCTGGAGAGAGTTTCCTCCATGAATGGGGAAGTGGTGCATTTATCCTATGACAGTGGGCCCAGGTGTTTCCCATGTAGCTGACGACCCTCCCAACTCCGCCCACCGACATCCTAATAAGGAAACAAGAACAAAGAGAGAATACGGCAGACAGAGTGGGAGGGTCGTCACATTCCCCCCCATAAAACCGAGGACCAACAAGGACCCCGGAACAACATACCGGCCCCTGCGTCCCAAATTGACACAGCCTCTGCGTCCCAAATTGACACAGCCTCTGCGTCCCAAATTGACACAGCCTCTGCGTCCCAAATTGATGAGGGGTTACGTGTTCACACTTCCAATTTGCCCCAGCCAACCTCCTCCTCCCCAGACCTCAGCAACCTTTGCGCACGGGAAGCAATATTTAAGAGGAAAGAAGACTCCCCAGACCTCAGCAACCTTAGTGCATAGGAAGCAATATTTAAGAGGAAAGAAGACTCCCCAGACCTCAGCAACCTTAGTGCATAGGAAGCAACATTTAAGAGGAAAGACTCCCCAGACCTCAGCAACCTTAGTGCATAGGAAGCAACTTTTAAGAGGAAAGAAGAATACAAGACCAGGAGGGAACAGACAGGAAAGACAGAACCAGACAATACAACCATTCAAGAACAGGGCGCACGAGACCACATCAGCTACAAACTCCAACGAAAAGAACAAGGTCCTTAATTTTTTAACAACTCCCAACGATTCATAGCCACTTCCCAACGTAACAGACTACTCATTTCAATCTACCCTGCAATATACAATCGTCAGGACCAGGCACATCTTCCTCCTCATGCACAGATCTAGCATGATAAGAACCCAAGGAAACAACGGTATCAGCCAAAATAACAGGTTTACCGTCCTCTGTAGACTCCCACTGTTCAATCTCAGAGGAACGTGCATAATAGGGTTTTAACCAATTTACATGGCACAGCTGGTGTGCTTTCCTCCGTTCTGGAGTGGCAACTAGGTAATTTTGCTCAGTGTACTGACGCGCCACTGTATATGGACCTTGAAACTTGGCTTGAAAAGGAGAACCAACAATTGGCAGCAGAGCAAGAACCTGATCACCCGGAGTAAACTGACGAGGCTCAGTTCAGCGATCAAATATGCCCTTCAACCTCTCCTGTGAAGATGATAACTTCTCTTTAGCCATTTCTCCCTTTTTAGAACGAGGCAAAGAACCCACACAGTCAATGATCAGATACTCAAAAGGTTGGCTGAGTACAGGAATAGGAAACAGTGGTACCGGCTTAATAGCTTGATTAGGTTTACCAGTTAATTGACAGGTATGACAAGTTTTGATGAAATTAGAGACATCCCTCTTTAATCTAGGCCAAAAGAAATGTCTTAATATGCGATGGTATGTTTTCCTCACACCCATATGTCTAGCAACATCATTGTGAGAAGTTGTCAACACCAACTCACGAAGCTTTACTGGTACCACAACCTGACTAATCGCCTCCCCCAGAAAACAACTACCATGAGACACCCACTTTCTCATCAGGACATCCTCTTGGAGAAAATAGCCATGGGCGACATCTCCCAACTGTTCCACAGGCACAATTTGGTCACGCAACTCTTCTAATGTGGGGTCAGTCTGTTGCGCATTGATTAGATCTGAGTGGGTAACAGATAACGGAATAACAGGGAAAACAGTGGCATACTTCTTTGCGGTATTCTCATTATTCGGCACAGTGACCAGTTCGCCGCGGCTCATAGAACGCGTCACTGCACACGCACTGAACATCTCTGGGGAGCTCTGTACACTCTCATCAGGAATCTCAACAACTGACGGCTTTATGGAAACGACTAGAGATGGAACCTCGACAGGCCACACACGCTCACCAGCCAAGTTATTCCCAAGGATAACGTCGATACCCTCAATAGGCAACGAAGGACGCACCCCCACAACAACTTCACCCTTCACCAGCCCACAATCCAACATCAGTTTATGCAATGGAACTGACAGAGTGTTCAAACCTATTCCCCTAATTAGAACACTATTTCCTGAATCAGTCTCAGCAGAAAAGGGTAACACAGACTCCAACACAAATGATTCAGAGGCACCTGTGTCTCTCAGGATCTTCACTGGCACTAGGTCCTTTCTTCCTAACCTAGACACAAAACCTTCCGTAATGAAAGGTAAATAGTTTGGATCAATATGGACTTTCACATGCTCCTGGGTCAGAGGCAATGAGTCATGAGTGAACTGATGTGGAACAGGCGCAGCTAACGCGTTAGGCTTAGATTTAGCATAAGCACCCTTTGACCTGAGATGTGGACATTCGTTTTTCCAATGACCTGAATCGTGACAGTAGTGACACTCTTGCCCAAAGTTAGCTTTACCACGGGAGTCAGGCTCAACCCTAGTTGAATTGAACTCTGCCCATGAACCATAGTATCTCGGTGAGCGAAGCCCAAATCTATCCGAACGCCCCCACTCATTCCGAATACAGGGCTCTGCAAAGACACTTTTGTGAGTCAACACATACTCATCCGCCAAAACCGCAGCTTCAGCGACATTCTTTACTTTTCGTTCGTTAATATACGTGGCAATACGATCAGGGATTGTGTCCTTAAATTGCTCTAACATAATCAGATCACACAGCCCTTGGAAAGTCACAACTGCAGAAGCCGAACACCAGCGATTAAACTGTAAAGATAATTGTCGCGCAAACTCAACATGAGTCTGTTTATCATCCCTTTTTAAAGTTCTAAATCGTTGGCGGTAAGCCTCAGGGACCAATTCATAAATCTGTAACAGCCATTTTAACCTTATCATAACTGGCACTGTCGTGTACACTAAGAGCTGAATATGCTTCCTGCGCTTTACCAGTCAGCACACACTGCAACATTAAAGTGCGGTCAGAATCAGGCCAACTCCTAGCGTCAGCAACACGCTCAAACAACGAAAATAATGTCTCAGGGTCCTTTTCATTAAACTGAGGCAATAACCGTAAGTTCCCAACAATATCAAATGTGTCCGGGGCACGACCAAAAGAGGAACGACCCCTAGTTAAATCTGGGTCCCCTTCCCAGAACAAACTCTCCCCTGAGATCTTTCCTTCCCTAATCAACTCTATCCGTTCTTGTTGCAACTTGATTTTAGCCATCTCCATATCTTGTTTAAATGCTAATTCCTTTTCATACTTTACACGATCATGCTCTAGCTTCTCACGATCATGCTGCAGTTTCTCATGATCATGCTGCCGATCATGCTCTAGCTTCTCACGATCATGCTCCAGCTGTAACAGAAGCAGTTCTTTCTGCTGTTCAAAAAGAAGACTACCATGACTAACCAATGGAATGGCCATTGTAACGTTACGGGGAGACGAAGAGTCCTCAGCAGAGGCTGCCCCAGTGGTAACTTCAAGAATACCACTCTCCATCAGATTGGCCTTCAATATCAACCTAATAGAATTCTTTAGACGTTTATCACTAATTTCAACCTTGTAGTGTTCAGCGATCTTCAACAGCTGTTCTTTAGTACCTAATTCTAACAATTCCTCTGATGGAAAACTAATGAACTCATCTACATAAGACGCCATAGTTACAACAAAAAAAATCTCGCTCTTCCCCTCTGCTGAGCACACCAGACCACAACCCAAGAAATGACAATCACCCTGAGTACCACAGAAGAGAGATGAGATACGGAGCTTCCCCAAAACCTACATTAACTCAACCCTAGTCTTCGTGCGGATTTGCGGTGGGTATTTACGCACTGTAGCCCGCTGGCAAGGAAATAAACCCCCCAGCACGCTGGCAGATTCCACCAAGCCACGGATGTGCCCCCGAGACAACTGCTCAGTCCACAGACACCACACAAAAATAACAAACATTAACCATGCCCAACATATTCCAAAAAGGAAACACGTCGCTAAGCCTATCAGGGGTAAAAGGCTATAGCTCCAGGTAGCAAGTTCCACTACCCTACCCAAATCTCCCACTGAGGTACACAGCCGATTACTCACCTCCTCAGACCGATGTCCCAACAGAAAGTAGAACAAGAGTTTCCAGGCTGGGCAGGGCCTGGAAACTAACCATTATACTCTCTCCAACGCAGCACACAAACCAAACAACAAAGGCAACCAATACTGGGCCTATCAAACTCAAACAAAATATGCAAACCAAACACGTACCTCCACGTTCTCCCAAACCAATACGTTCAAAAATCCCGGACGAGCCCCCACTACTCACGAACCGGCTCAAAGCCCGTAACAAAAGGGAGACAATGTGGAGAAAAGGAGTAACAAAATATATATTTATTAACTAAAGTAACTAAGTATAATATACAATGGTGCGTGTAATCATTAATCAGTAGTGTAAGTGAGTGTTTTGCATGCATGAATGTGATAATGCAGGGTGTTGAAAGATGCTAAAACAAACAACCAAAAAACCACCAAGAAACACAAACAAATCTATCAAGGTGTCTGCCTGGAGAGAGTTTCCTCCATGAATGGGGAAGTGGTGCATTTATCCTATGACAGTGGGCCCAGGTGTTTCCCATGTAGCTGACGACCCTCCCAACTCCGCCCACCGACATCCTAATAAGGAAACAAGAACAAAGAGAGAATACGGCAGACAGAGTGGGAGGGTCGTCACACATACAACAATCTCTACTCTGTAGATTTTGCTGCGAAGAGACAGAATCAATAGATCACTTATTCTGGTATTGCCCCTATGTAGCTTGTTTCTGGTCACAGGTTCAGGAATGGTTAAAAAATCACAACATGCACTTAAAATTAACCTTACAAATAGCAGTGTTGGGCGATCTGGAAAGCCATAGCCAATCAATAAATAATATAATAATACTCGTAGGAAAGGTTTTCATCTTTAGCTCACAATCTGTGGATAATATTCAAGCTTTTTTGAAGGCTGTATGGATTACAGTGGGGTCGTATCATTCCATCAGCTAGTTTCCCAACCACCTCCCTGTGTAGTCTGTTATATATATATATATAAATGTTTTTTGTATTTTATTAGGATCCCCATTAGCTGTTGCAAAAGCAGCAACTACTCTTCCTGGGGTCCACACAAAACATGAAACATAATACAGAATGCAGAACATCATTAGACAAGAACAGCTCAAGGGCAGAAATACATACATTTTTTTTAAAAGCACACATAGCCTACATTTCAATGAATACACACAAACTATCTAGGTCAAATAGGGGAGAGGCGTTGTGCCGTGAGGTGTTGCTTTATCTGTTTTTTGAAACCAGGTTTGCTGTTTATTTGAGCAATATGGGATGGAAGGAAGTTCCATGCAATATGGGCTCTATATACTACTGTACGTTTTCTTGAATTTGTTCTGGATTTGGGGACTATGAAAAGACCCCTGTTGGCATGTCTGGTGGGATAAGTGTGTGTGTCAGAGCTGTGTGTAAGTTGACTATGCAAACAATTTGGGATTTTCAACACATTAATATTTCTTATAAAAAGAAGACATTGTCTACCTCTAGCCTAATCTCTCATGGACAACGCACGTAGCATAAATAGTGATGTCGACAGACTGTGGGCATCAGGAATCTAGGAAAGAACCAGGTGCAGACTGTCGAGGTAACAATGTTTATTGTAGCAACAGGGGCAGGCAAAGACAGGTCAAGGTAGGCAGGGGTCGAAGATCCAGGGTAAGGCAAAGGTACAGGACGGCAGGCGGACTCAGGGTCAGGGACAGGCAGAGTTCAGTAATCCAGAGGTGGAGCAACGGTACAGGATGACAGGCAGACTCAGGGTCAGGGACTGGCAGAGGTCAAAAACCAGGAGGACGAGGAAAGAGAGGCTGGGAAACGAGAGGAGCTGACAGGAAAACGCTGGTTAGCTTGAACGAACAAGACGAACTGGCAACAAACAGACAGAGAACACAGGTATAAATATACAGGGTATGATTGGGAAGAGGGGCGACACCTGGAGGGGGTGGAGACAAGCACAAGGACAGGTGAACCAGATCAGGGCGTGACAGTTGGATGCGACAACAAATGAGGAACTTTGTTCCGGTACACATATTTTTTGTCACTGATCATTTGGACAAATCACGATTTCTCAGGTGCTCGCATCTTTTGAATTTCGTAAGGGAAAGGGACATGAGAGTTTTCGTTTAGAGGGGTGGAGACTTCGCTAGTCTCGTTAGTGTCTTTTCTTATGGGTGTCCGAGATTACCTGTAGCCTAGTCCCGTTTGTGCTCCCGTTTCTTGTCAACTCCTAATGGGCATTGTCACGCCAATTTGTCTTGTTTCCCTCTACCTATTCAACCGTATTCATTCCCTCTACCTAGCCAACCATATTCATGGGTCGCACCTCCGTTACTCGGTCGCGTCACAACATTGTTATGAACATTCTCAAGCCGCTCTCCACGATTCTAATGCGATTCTAATGATTATTTGAAAAAAGTTGCATAAAAGGCATGAGCTCTGCTTTGTTTTTTGCGCAGGCTCCACACACTTCTTCAGTCTCTCATTCACAATTTGACATACACTTGATAATGCCATGAAATTCCCGGTGGCATTCCCTTTGTGTGGCCGTAATGCCCCCTAAAAAAATCCATACCTTTTACGTTCAGTGGCCGTTGTGCCCTTGGGCTGAATATAATAATTCTAATTATCTTCTCTCGGCTGCGTGCTCCGAAGCACCTCTCACTCACATGACTCTCTAAGATAGCTCAATTCTTATTAGACAATGCCCGTCACATGATCGGCTCTTTCTCACAGGCTACAAGTGAAGACAGACACATCGGTGACACAACCGCGCGCATATTGAAGATTGAAACATTAGCCTATGTCAATTTAATATCCCCCATTGTACAAAAGTTGACCTATTCTGTGCGAGAAAGAAATATTCCAAACATAGTCTGTGTGAGGACAGACGCTGGGAGACGAGAAGCAAGTAGAGGGAGTGAATATTTTATAAATAACCGACATGTAACAAACAAAGGACAGCGTCTGGACAGGGGAAACAGAACACCATTAATGCTGATACAGGGATGAAACTGAGGAATAGACAGATATAGGGGAGGCAATCAATAAGTGATGGAGTCCAGGTGAGTCCAATGAAGGGCTGATGAGCGTAACGATGGTGACAGGTGTGCGTAATGATGGGCTGCCTGGCGCCCTCGAGCGCCAGAGGGGGAGCGGGTGCAGGCGTGACAGTCTGGAACATTTGTGGGATGTGATAGGTCTCAAATTAATACACCACTAGAATCAAAAACACTTTTTTAAGCAATGAGGCTGAAGCAACAGATTAGAACGTTTATCTTAAAATGTTGATAAACTATTAGGCTATTTCTTCACATTATAAGCGCAGCTATGTGCACGCGGCAGGTGGCTATAAGCACGAATGTTCCAAAATTCCATCAATTAGCGGGAAAACACCATTCTCAAAAGTGACCGTAAATGCGATTATGTATGGGATGTGTCGGGTTCACCTAGGGGTCATAAAAAGGGTTGTACCCAAATGTTTGATGTATTAGAAAAAATGTATTATGCTTATGTTTTATTAATAGAAGGGGAGGGGTTAAAAGACCCCTCCCTCCTTACATTTATAGGGTTTTAGACTACTGATTAACAATAGATATATTCATTGTAGAAGTTTAGTATTGTTCTACATTTGTATTTTAGTTTTCTCTCTCTCTCTTTCTCTGCCTCATTATAAAGAGGCCCTTAGACAGAACTCTGCAGGGGAGTGAAGGAGATAAGACTAGGTAAACATTCCACAATAAATCAACTTTGGGGGAAGGGGACATTTACTGCTAAGTGTTTCGCTAACAATAAAGGCCCTGTTTATACAGCTTTGTAGGCATGGTTTTGGTCCCAGGAGTAGAGGATGATGATATAGGCAGTGACATCACCAGGGTGCGACTTAGGGTTTAATAAAACCACTGGAGACCTTTTGTTGGGGGCAGAACTTACTCAGAAACATGCGTGCTATGTTCCTGTTTGTCAACTTCTGTCTGCAATTGCATTAATAAAGGTTTTTGAATGATTTAATGAAAGATATTGTCAAAATGCTAATTTCACCAATGAACCAATGATTGACAAAGAAGGACGTAAGGAACGTACCCGAAAACAGATGCTTTTATTATAAAGTGCATTTTTAAGGTGAAAATTATCGACCAATTAGGCTCTACACCCGTTGTAAAGCGGATTAATGTACTTAATTTTAAGAAGTTATTTGGCCACTTTAGTTGGGCGTCATTCCCAAGTGATAATATATCATTCACAAGTGATAGGCTAATATTTTCACCCATCAGACTATTTTTGATTTAATCTTGTCTTTACATATCCTCTTAAGGATCGGACCCTTTTTTTCCTTTTTCACCTAAAATGACGTACCCAAATCTAACTGCCTGTAGCTCAGGACCTGAGGCAAGGATATGCATATTCTTGATACCTGTCATGACGTCGCCTGCTTGGGTAGTGCAAACCCCATCCCCCTCTCCCTGCCTCTCCCTTTCCTACCACAACCCCTGCGGTGATCACAGAGAGATGTCGTAAATTCCTGAGAATCTCCTCATGGCCAACAGTATTATAGACAGAGGGTAAACTTTCAGGACAAAGGAATTCTCTTCCACCTCACAGAACTTGAGGTACGAACATATTTCATGTTCCTGCAAAAGTAGGAAAGATCGGTGAAGATCCTAGCTATTAACATGTCCATTTGTCCCCATGTGGGAAACTCAGGAGAGACTGTGGGACCACATTACCATACCGCTGTTTATATAATAACCTCAGATATGAGGTTTACACCTGTTTGTTGTATAAAATGAATGAGTGAGTATGATACTGTTTGTATAATTGTGTAATATGATTTTGAACTGTTTAATGAAGGAAAATACAACTCCCTGTTGTATTTGAACTAAATCCAAGGACCGCCCTGAGCCAGTTGGGTCAGAGACCATGGGACCACCCCTCTCTGCTATCTGAATAAAAAACCAACTCTAAGAAATTACCATTCAGACCATGTTTTCTCTCCATGGGGAGAACGAAGGTTAGAGTACCATTGCTGAATCTTTAACCATACCACGTGGTTAAACTCTTAATAAGAATAATAACAAGTCTTTGATATTGACTACTAGTCTGCAGCTAGGAATTCGGTATCATTGAACGCGAAGAAAGACAACCGCCGAAACAATCATTCTATAACGAATGTCACTCTGAACTATCCACAATAGCCAAGACAGAGACCGACGAATCTCCAACAGAAACTAACTTCACTCCAACAGAAACTAACTTCTCTCTAACGATCAAGACGACACACAATGAGCGTAACTATATATATAGATTGCAATTGTTCCCGAATGAGTGAGCGTTCATGTGTAAGGATTAGCATGTCAATTGTTATAATTATGGACTCTGTAGTGAATTCTTAGTCGAACGCCATTTCCCCTTTGTCTAACAAGCAATGCCGGTTCAGCCCACTAGGGCATATTTCTCCCATCATTTCATGTAACTATTTTAAGTTTGTTTGTTTGTTTATGCATTTCTGTGAATTAATTAGTTAGTAATAAATAAATGATTTAAGACAATTGATGTATGGATGACTCATAGTGAAGACTGGGTTCGTGCAGATAATCAACAATTTACGACGTTTGGAATGAGACTAAAGTGAGGTAGAGTAAATAAATCATTAAGTAGAAGACTATTGATCAGATATGAAAATATCTGAAAGGTTATATTGGGAAATTATAACTTTGTAATCTAATAACTTTCCCTGGTGCCCTCGAATTCATAGTTAATTAATTAAGTTATTACTCAAGTGATCACGTAATCCCTAATTACAGGAATCTATGATAAAAACTATAAGTCTTCAATTTAACGATAGCAAAGACACGACATACCATTTAAAAGGAAACACTTTGAAGTTTGTGGAAATGTGAAATTAATGTAGGAGAATATAACACATTATATCTGGTAGAATATAATGCTAAAAAAAAAACATGCGTTTTTTTTACAATCATCTTTGAAATGCAAAAGAAAGGGCATAATGTATCATTCCAGCCCAGGCACAATTTAGATTTTGGCCACTAGATAGCAGCAGTGGATGTGCAAAGTTTTAGACTGATCCAATGAACCATTGTGTCACGTTCCTGACCTGTTTTCCTTTGTTATGTATTTGTTTTAGTTGGTCAGGGCGTGAGTTGGGTGGGTTGGTCTAGGTTTGTTTTTCTATGTTGGGATTTTTGTGTTTGGCCTGGTATGATTCTCAATCAGAGACAGGTGTGTATCGTTTGTCCCTGATTGAGAGTCATACTAAGGCAGCCAGGGTTTCACTGGTGTTTTGTGGGTGTTTGTTCCTGTGTCAGCGTTTGGGCCACACAGGACTGTTTTCAGGTTAGTCACGTTTGTAGAGTTTCGTAATGTGTAGTGTTTGTTGTTTGTTCATTAAAGCATGAATACCTACTACTCCGCATCTTGGTCCGATCCATGCTCCTCCTCGTCTGAGGAGGAGAATGACATTGACAGCCGTTACAGAACCACCCACCAATCCAGAATCAAGCAGCGGTGTAATCAGAGGAAGGGACAGCGCAAGAAGGAGGAATGGACTTGGGAGGATGTATTAGACGGTAAAGGTTGCTACACATGGGAGGAGATCCTGGCTGGAAGGGATCGCCTCCCATGGGAACAGCTGGAGGCACTGAGGAGAGCAGAGGCAATCGGAGAAGGGAACCGGCGTTATGAGGGGACGCGTCTTGCACGGAAGCCCGAAAAGCCCGTGAGTACTACCCAAAAATTTCTTGGGGGGGGGCTAAGAGGTAGTGGGCCAAGGGCAGGTAGGAGACCTGCGCCCACTTCCCAGGCTAACCGTGGAGAGCGGGAGTACGGGCAGACACCGTGTTACGCAGTAGAGCGCACGGTGTCTCCTGTACGTGTGCATAGCCCAGTGCGGGTTATTCCACCTCCCCGCACTGGTAGGGCTAGATGGAGCATTGAGCCAAGCGCCATGAAGCCGGCTCTACATATCTGGCCACCAGTACGTCTCCTTGGGCCGGCTTACATGGCACCAGCCTTACGCATGGTGTCCCCGGTTCGCCTACATAGCCCGGTGCGGGTTATTCCACCTCCCCGCACTGGTCGGGCGACGGGGAGCACTCAGCCAGGTAAGGTTGGGCAGGCTCAGTGCTCAAGGGAGCCAATACGCCTGCACGGTCCGGTATTTCCGGCGCTACCTCCCCGCCCCAGCCCAGTACCACCAGTGCCTACACCACGCACCAGGCTTCCAGTGCGTTTCCAGAGCCCTGTTCCTCCTCCACGCACTCTCTCTATGGTGCGTGTCTCCAGTCCGGTGCCTCCAGTTCCGGCACCACGCACTAAGCCACCTGTGCGTCTCCAGAGCCCTGTACACACTGTTCCTTCTCCCCGTACTCGTCCTGATGTGCGTGCACTCAGCCCGGTGCCACCAGTGCCGGTACCACGCACCAGGCATATAGTACGTTTTGAGAGTCCAGTGTGCCCTGTCCCTGCTCCCCGCACTAGGCTTGAAGTGCGTGTCTCCAGTCCGGTGCCTCCAGTTCCGGCACCACGCACCAGGCCTACAGTGCGTCTCAGCCGGCCAGAGTCTGCCGTCTGCCCAACGGCGCCTGAACTGTCCGTCTGCCAAGCGCCGCATGAACTGCCCGTCTGCCATGAGCCTACAGAGCCTTCCGCCAGACAGGATCAGTCTGAGCCATCCGTCTCCGCAGCGCCATCTGAGCCATCCGTCTCCGCAGCGCCATCTGAGCCATCCGTCTCCTCAGCGCCATCTGAGCCATCCGTCTCCCCAGCGCCGTCTGAGCCATCCGTCTGTCCCGAGCCATTAGAGCCGCCCGTCTGTCCCGAGCCGTCAGAGCCGTTAGTCAGTCAGGAGCCGCTAGAGCCATTCGTCAGTCAGGATCTGCCAGAGCCGCCAACCAGACAGGATCTGCCAGAGCCGCCAACCAGACAGGATCTGCCAGGGCCGCCAACCAGACAGGATCTGCCAGAGCCGCCAACCAGACAGGATCTGCCAGAGCCGCCAACCAGACAGGATCTGCCAGAGCCGTCAGTGAGCCATGAGCGTCCAGAGCCGTCAGTCAGCCATGAGCGTCCAGAACCGTCAGCCAGCCATGAGCGTCCAGAGCCGTCAGCCAGCCATGAGCGTCCAGAGCCGTCAGCCAGCCATGAGCGTCCAGAGCCGTCAGCCAGCCATGAGCGTCCAGAGCCGTCAGCCAGCCATGAGCGTCCAGAGCCGTCAGCCAGTCATGAGCTGTCCCTCAGCCCAGAGCGGCTATTTGTCCAGAACTGCCCCTCAGTCCAGAGCTGTCTCTCTGTCCGGAGCTGCCTTTCAGTCCGGAGTTGCCCCTCTATCCTGAGCTACCTCTCTAGCCTGAGCTACCTCTCTATCCTGAGCTATCCCTCTGTCCTGAGCTATCCCTCTATCCCGGTGCTGCCCCTTGTCTCGATGTTACCCAAAAGATTAAGTGGGTGTAATATGAGGGTGGTCATTTGTAGGGGGAGATGTAAGCTGGGATTGACTATGGTGGGGTGGGGACCTCGCCCTGAGCCTGAGCCACCACCGTGGTCAGATGCCCACCCAGACCCTCCCCTAGACTTTGTGCTGGTGCGCCCGGAGTTCGCACCTTAAGGGGGGGGTTATGTCACGTTCCTGACCTATTTCTGTTAGTTTGTTGTATGTGTTAGTTGGTCAGGACGTGAGTTTGGGTGGGCATTCTATGTTGTCTGTTTCTATGTTGGTTTAGGGTTGCCTGGTATGGCTCTTAATTAGAGGCAGGTGTTTGGCGTTCCTCTAATTGAGAGTCATATTTAGGTAGGTTGTTTCACAGTGTTCGTTGTGGGTGGTTGTCTCCTGTGTCAGTGTTTGTCGCACCATACGGGACTGTTCGGTTTGTTTTGTACATCGTCATTTTGTGTAGTCTATTTTTCCCTGTTCGTGCGTTCTTCGTGTTTAATGTAAGTTCGTCGTCCAGGTCTGTCTACTCCGTTTGTTGTTTTGTTAGTTATAGTGAAGTTCGTGTTTTTTCGTCTTGTCTTTAAATAAATTATGTGTTCACAACCCGCTGCGCCTTGGTTCCATCACTACTCCTCCTTTTCGGTTGAAGAGGAGGAGAACAACCGTTACACATTGCATATCGGTTCAAAATCTAGTATCAAGACTGCCCAAATGTGCCTAATTGTTTTATCAATACATTTTCTGGGTAATAATTGTGCACTCTCCTCAAACAATAGCATGGTATTCTTTCACTGTAATAGCTACTGCAAATTGAACAGTCCAGTTAGATTAACAAGAATTTAAGCTTTCTGCCCATATCAGATATGTCTGTGTCCTGGGATTTTTATTTTGTTACTTACAACCTCATACTAATCACATTAGTCTACGTTAACTCAACCGTCCCGCGGGGGGGACCCCGATCCCGTAGAGCAGTGGTTCCCAAACTTATTAAAATCATTCAACCTCCAGCTGCGTACCCCCTTTAGCACCAGGGTCAGCGCACTCTCAAATGTTGTTTTTTGCTGTCATTGTAAGCTTGCCACACACACGCTACACGATACATTTATTAAACTTAAGAATGAGTGTGAGTTTGTCACCACCCGGCTCGTGGGAAGTGACAAAGAGCTCTTACAGGACCAGGGCACAAATAATAATATAATAATAATCAATAATTTTGCTCTTTGTTTAGCCGTCTTACATATAAAAATGTATTTGTTCATCAAAAAATGGGAATAACTCACCACAGGTTAACGAGAAGGGTGTACTTGAAAGGATGCACATACAGTTGAAGTCAGAAGTTTACATTCACCTTAGCCAAATTCAGTCTTTTTGAGAATGACACAAATATTAATTTTCACAAAGTCTGCTGCCTCAGTTTGTATGATGGCAATTTGCATATACTCCAGCATGTTATGACGAGTGATCAGTTGAATTGCAATTAATTGCAAAGTCCCTCTTTGCCATGCAAATGAACTGAATCCCCCAAAAACATTTCCACTGCATTTCAGCCCTGCCACAAAAGGACCAGCTGACATCATGTCAGTGATTCTCTCGTTAACACATGTGTGAGTGTTGACGAGGACAAGCATCACTCTGTCATGCTGATTGAGTTCGATTAACAGACTGGAAGCTTCAAAAGGAGGGTGGTGCTTGGAATCATTGTTCTTCCTCTGTCAATCATGGTTACCTGCAAGGAAACACGTGCCATGATCATTGCTTTGCACAAAAAGGGCTTCACAGGCAAGGATATTGCTGTCAGTAAGATTGCACCTAAATCAACAATTTATCGGATCATCAAGAACTTCAAGGAGAGCGGTTCAATTGTTGTTTAAGAAGGCTTCAGGGTGCCCAAGAAAGTCCAGCAAGCGCCAGGACCGTCTCCTAAAGTTGATTCAGCTGCGGGATTGGGGCACCACCAGTACAGAGCTTGCTCAGGAATGGCAGCAGGGAGGTGTGAGTGCATCTGCACGCACAGTGAGGCAAAGACTTTTGGAGGATGGCCTGGTGTCAAGAAGTGCAGCAAAGAAGCCACTTCTCTCCAGGAAAAACATCAGAGACAGACTGATATTCTGCATAAGGTACAGGGATTGGACTGCTGAGGACTGGGGTAAAGTCATTTTCTCTGATGAATCCCCTTTCCGATTGTTTGGGGCATCCGGAAAAAAGCTTGTATGGAGAAGACAAGGTGAGCGCTACAATCAGTCCTGTGTCATGACAACAGTAAAGCATCCTGAGACCATTCACGTGTGGGGTTCCTTCTCAGCCAAGGGAGTGGGCTCACTCACATTTTGCCGAAGATCACAGCCATGAATAAAGAATGGTACCAACATATCCTCCGAGAGCAACTTCTCCCAACCATCCAGGAACAGTTTGGTGACGAACAATGCCTTTTCCAGCATGATGGAGCACCTTGCCATAAAGCAAAAGTGATAACTAAGTGGCTCGGGGTACAAAACATCGATATTTTGGGTCCATGGCCAGGAAACTCCCCAGACCTTAATCCCATTGAGAACTTGTGGTCAATCCTCAAGAGGCGGTTGGACAAACAAAAACCCACATATTCTGACAAACTCCAAGCATTGAATTATGCAAGAATGGGCTGCCATCAGTCAGGATGTGGCCCAGAAGTTAATTGACAGCATGCCAGGGCAGATTCCAGAGGTCTTGAAAAATAAGGGTCAACACTGCAAATATTGACTCTTTGCATCAACTTCATGTAATTGTCAATAAAAGCCTTTGACACTTATGAAATACTTGTAATTATACTTCAATATTCCATAGTAACATCTGACAAAAATATCTAAAGACACTGAAGCACCAAACTTTGTGGAAATTAATATTTGTGTCATTCTCAAAACTTTTGGCCATGACTGTACATTTAAACTCAGTTTTTCACAAATTCTGACATTTAATCCTAGTAACAATTCCCTGTCTTAGGTCAGTTAGGATCACCACTTTATTTTAAGAATGCGAAATGTCAGAATAATAGTAGAGAGAATGATTTATTTCATCTTTTAATTCCTTCATCCCATTCGCAGTGGGTCAGAAAAGTTTACATACACTCAATTAGTATTTGTTAGCATTACCTTTAAATTGTTTAACTTGGATCAAATGTTTCAGGTATCCTTCCACAAGCTTCCCACAATAAGTTGGGTGAATTTTGTCCCATTCCTCCTGACAGAGCTGGAGTAACTGAGTCAGGTTTGTAAGCCTCCTTGCACGCACACGCTTTTTCAGCTCTGCCAACAAATTTTCTATAGCATTGAGGTCAGGGCTTTGTGATGGCCACTCCAATACCTTGACTTTGTTGTCCTTAAGCCATTTTGCCACAACTTTGGAAGTATGCTTGGGGTCATTGTCCATTTGGAAGACCCATTTGCGACCAAACTTTAACTTCCTGACTGATGTCTTGAGATGTTGCTTCAATATATCCACATAATTTTCCTTCCTGATGATGCCATCTATTTTGTGAAGTGCACCAGTCCCTCCTGCAGCAAAGCACCCCCACAACATGATGCTACCACCCCCGTGGTGGGATGGAGTTCTTCGGCTTGCAAGCCTCCCCCTTTTTCCTCCAAACATAACAATGGTCATTATGGCCAAACAGTTCTATTTTTGTTTCATCAGACCAGAGGACATTTCTCCAGAAATGATGATCTTTGTCCCCATGTGCAGTTGCAAACCGAAGTCTATATTATATATATATTTAGAATTTTTTAAATGTGAATCACATTTTTATTTGGCATACCCCCGTACGTTACACAGTATGTGTGAAATTTGATTTGATTTAAAATGGAACATTATCATGCACCTGTCTTGAAATAAGGACAGAAGAAAAAAATACATGTAATCTATGCACTTAAATAGCGAATGGTGGACGCCACCTGACAATTTACATTGACCCCCCCCCCCCTCCCTTTTGTACACTGCTGCTACTCGCTGTTTGTTTGTTACCTATGCATAGTCACTTCGCCCCCACCTACATGTACAGATTACCTCAACTAACCTGTACCCCCGCACACTGACTCGGTACCGGTGCCCCCTGTATATAGCCTCGTTATTCTTATTGTGTTACTTTTTATTATTACTTTTTATTTTAGTCTACTTGGTAAATATTTTCTTCTTCTTGAACTGCACTGTTGGTTAAGGGCTTGTAAGTAAGCATTTCAGAGTAAAGTCTACACTTGTTGTATTCGGCGCATGTGACAAATAAAGTGTGATTTGATTCGATTTTTTCCCGTGGTTCATTTTCATGCCAGCCAGGTAGGCTACACTCCTGTTGTAAAGAGAAGCAATGTGCTTAATATTAGGAAAGTTGAGAAATAAATATAGTAGGCCTAGCCTATAGAAAGATGAGCTCATGGGCTCTCATGAAGTGTTTGATTAGATGTTTGATTACATTTGCATTGATGTCAGAGTGATTAGTGGGACAATAGAGTGCTGAGTACCAGTCAGTTTGGTTGGCTACTAATGACCGTCAGCAGAATCAGAACTTGGAGAAGCCTAATTTCTGTGACTAATCGGTCACGTGGAATTTGACTGCCGTCATGACTCGTGACCGCCGGTGTGGCAGTAATACCGTCAACGTAACAACCTTCGTCTCCCCTCAATCTTAGCTAGCTAGCTAATGTTATACTGCATGTAAAGTCAATCATGCAATATCACAATGATGACAAAATGTGTTCACTACTAATTATTTGCCTTCTTTAGAAATGTCATTGTATTTCCAATCCACTGTAATGCACTTTTGATGAAATCATCTTCAACGACAAATGACAATGCATTGATGCATCTGGCATCAGTCCTAAAACGAAAATTCAAAACATTATTGTGATGAAACGTGCAACCCATAAATAGCCTAGTGTTGGTTAGAATATATTACAAAAGCAATATGTTTTTAAATGTAAGATTGTCATTCACTAGCAGTAAGAGTATTCATCCAGGAATGTGAGCTATGTTGTTTGTTTGAGTAACAGTCTGCGGCCCATAACTGACTCTCCAGCCTCAGATTTTAGAGAAACAACAAATGTTGGTACATATAAGTGTCTTATCTCGGCCGAAAGCTTAAATTCTTGTTAATATAACTGCACTGTCCAATTTACAGTAGCTATTACTGCGTAAAAATGCCATGCTATTGTTTGAGGAGAGCTCCTATCAACAACGCGATAGGTTTGATAAATTCACCTCTGAAGGTGAAATGTGTACTTACATTCTGAAATCTTGCTCTGATTTATCATCCAAAGGGTCCCAGAGATAACACGAAGTGCCGTTTTGTTAGATAAAATCCTTTTTCATATCCTAAAAAGGTCCATATAGCATGCACGATCAATTTTGTATTTCCACTCGTTCAATTTGCAAAGAAAGGAATCTGTGAAAATCTCACCCTAAATGTTGTTTCAACCAGTCAAATCGCGTTTGTATGTATTCCTCAGAGATCCTAGAACGTAACAAGACTTCACTATATCATTAGGGGTGTAGTATATCCTATAGGACACCGTATTTGGTCAGAGAGCGACACCTTCATGGCACGCCGATGACGCGGGCGGTCTTCATTTGATCGACTGTATCTTTGTCAAATAAGCACCAATTGGGGTCAAACAAAGCTAGCTAGATAGCCAATGAGCTGGTTTTTATGGGAGTGAACCCTGTGTCTGTCGCAAAATGTAGGTGCTAACCTTTTGCGATAGCATGCCTTTTCCTTTTGGACAAAATTTAAAGAATATTCAGAGTTATGAAGTTATGAAAACTGATTGTTTTGCAAATGTTGAATTTATAATATGGCTACGAATACTGGAAAAGCTAAATCAAAGTCCAAGTATACAGATTTGAAAATATTCTTGCAGAAAAATGTAATATGAATGCCAATGTCTCCTTCATGATTTGCCCAAATGTACCCAGGTGACTTCACACTAAACGTCATGTGGTTCGCTCATGCGTCAAGTTACCCGTCTGAAACTTTGCACATACACTTCTGCCATCTTGTGGACACCATCGGAATTATAACCAGAGTGATGGCTAGAACTGGGACCTTTCTCTTGCATTTTAAAGATGGTGGTAGAAAAAGACTGGTCGGTTTTTTCTTTGTATTTTCTTCTACCAGATCTATTGTGTTATATTCTCCCACATTCAATTCACATTTCCACAAACTTCAAAGTGTTTCTTTTCAAATGGTACCAAAAATATGCATATCCTTGCTTCAGGGCCTGAGCTAGAGGCTGTTAGATGTGGTATGTCATTTTAGGCGAAATTTAAAAAAAAGAGGGCTATCCCTAAGAAGTTTTAAAGGGTTAAAGTAGTAAAGAGGAGGGACTTGTACCTGAGTGACAGATTTCAGATGTGCTATTTGTGTTATACTCCCACGCCTCCCTCTTCCTTCATGTTCTCTCCCAGAGTGTGTAAGGGCTCACCATGTATGGGAGTTAGGCCAGGTTAAATGTTTTTGTGAGAGACAGTGACTGTAATGGTCTTAGTTCAGTAATGGTCTGTAGCCTCTGGATCCTAGCACAATGTACTAACTCCTCGCTAACCACAGAGCACTGGTAGTGTGGGATCTACCCCTGCAGCCATAGCAACGAACTCACTTGAGCTGCAGGTGGGTGAGTGACAGCCAACAGCCTGGCAGGTTATAGAAGCCTGCTGGGGCAGAGCACCATACAAATGCATCACTGTAAACCTGTCAGTAGTATGTCACACAAATCAGAGAACAGATGCCTGCAGCATTGAAGGTCCACAAGAACACAGTGGCCTCCATCATTATTGAATTGAAGAAGTTTGGAACCACCAAGACTCTTCCTAGAGCTGGCCACCCGGCCAAACTGAGCAATCGGGGGAGAAGGGCCTTGGTCAGGGAGGTGACCAAGAACTCGATGGTCACTCTGACAGAGCTCTAGAGTTCCTCTGTGGAGATGGGAGAACCTTCCAGAAGGACAACCATTTCTGCAGCACTCCACCAATCAGGCCTTTATGGTAGAGTGGCCAGACGGAAGCCACTCCTCAGTAAAAGGCACATGACAGCCCACTTGATGTATGCCAAAAGGCACCTAAAGACTCTCAGACCATGAGAAACAATAATCTCTGGGCTGATGAAATTAAGATTGAACTCTTTGGCCTGAATGCCAAGCGTAACGTCTGGAGGAAACCTGGCACCATTCCTACGGTGAAGCATGGTGGTGGCAGCATCATGCTGTGGGGATGTTTTTCAGCAGCGGGGACTGTGAGACTAGTCATGATCGAGGGAAAGATGAACAAAGCAAAGTACAGAGAGATCCTTGTTGAAAACCTGCTTCAGAGTGCTCAGGACCTCAGACTGGGGCTAAGGTTCACCTTCCAACAGGACAACGACCCTAAGCAGACAGCCAAGACAACGCAGGAATGGCTTCGGGACAAGTCTCTGAATGTCCTTGAGTGGCCCAGCCAGAGCCCGGACTTAAACCCAATCAAACGTCTCTGGAGAGACCTGAAAATAGCTGTGCAGCGACACGTCCCATCCAACCTGACAGAGCTTGAGAGGATCTGCAAAGAAGAATGGGAGAAACTCCCCAAATACAGGTGTGCCAAGCTTGTAGCGTCATACCCAAGAAGACTCAGGGCTGTAATCACTGCCAAAGGTGCTTCAACAAAGTACTGAGTAAAGGGTCTGAATACTTATGTAAATGTGATATTTCAGTTTTTTATTTATAATAAATGAGCAAAAATGTCAAAAAAACAGTTTTTGCTTCATCATGATGGGGTATTGTGTAGATTCATGATAAAAAATTTTTTTTATACATTTTATAATAAGGCTGTAACGTAACAACATGTGGAAAAAATCAAGGGGTCTGAAAACTTTCTGAAGGCACTGTATACTGTGATCGGTGTCCCGACCTTCCAGTGGCCTGCAACATTTTCTCTGTCCCTCTTTCCGTCATTTCAATCCTGTCTGCATAATTGTTTGCTCTGACCTATCCACTTTCATTACTATGCACTGAAATATGTCCATGTAGATTTGAAGACGCTTTTGTGCCGCATTGTTAGTCTGCACTGCAGTGAACTCTTGTAACTTGGGATGGGTTTTTAGGGTGTTCATCTCCTCTTACTTTCCTCCTCTCCCTCCCGGCACAGCTATTAGTCATTCTTTCTACTCAGTCTCTTGTTCAGTATGAGAACTTGGCAGTGTCTGAGCCTCCCCATGCTCCTGCTGTGAAGAGTCCAAATAACTGTCCCCACACAGGGTGCCAGAGTTCTCTCTGTCAACAAAACACAACACAACACTGGGGGGAGAGTTGGAGAAACAGGGGATGAGAGAGAAAGGAAGAATAAGGGAGAGACATGAATAGGGAAGGAGAGAGAGAAAGAAAAAGACAAGGAATGGAGAGAAAAGAGAGGGAGTGTGAGAGAAAGATAGAGTGACATAGGATAGGAGAGTGAGAAACAAAGGGAAAGAGTATAGGTCCGTTTGCCAAATGTGTGATTCTCCAGAATAACACCATTGGCTCTGGTTCAGGCCTGATTGGGGAGTGAGAATTGAGTAGTAGCGAATCTGTAAAAACTGGCCGATGAACCATTGGTGTTGTTGGATGCAAGACAGTCCTCTGACCAGACGTTCACTACTCTGGGGAAGCATTCCCTGTTTTAATGCTCCTTGTAACATATTGACATATGGAAGTTAATAGCAATCACTTCCTTACACTGCCCTCCATCACAACTACACAGTACCAAACATAGCCACGCTACTGTGGGCCTCTGCTATGTTTTATCGGTGTTGAAATATTGATGCTACAAGAGCATGAAGCATTAATGTTTCAGTGACACTCATCTGGGAGCAGCATAGCAACGCTACTTCCTGTTGCCCGTCTCATCATGGTTCTGGGCTAACCTTTGAACCATAATTGTGAGTTACTGTATGTAAAACCACTTTCATTGTTTAGAGTAGCTCTCTGTAAAATGGCGACCCCTTGGAGAGTGAAGTAAGCTAGTAGACTTTTCAGATGTTGCTCGTCTTTCGGGTTAACACAAGAGGCTTTAAGTTTGGCTTGGCTAACAAGTGCCGTTTGTGTTTGTCAAGCTTTTTGAAAACTTGGTGTCTAGTCTTGTGTGTCCCTTAGACTGAGTTTTCTGTTTCCTATGCAGCATGTGTATTTGGCTGTGAGGTCATTCCCAGACTTGACCGTGTGTTGTCCAGCATGGGGGGTACATTATTGTGGTATACAGTTGAAGTCGTAAGTTTACCAACACTTAGGTTGGAGTCATTAAAACTTGTTTTTCAACCACTCCACAAATTTGTTGTTAACGAACTATAGTTTTGGCAAGTCGGTTAGGACGTACTTTGTGCATGATAAGTAATTTTTCCAACAAGTGTTTACAGACAGATTATTTCACTTATAATTCACTGTATCACAATTCCAATGGGTCAGAAGTATACACACACTAAGTTGACTGTGCCTTTACACAGCTTGGAAAATTCCAGAAAATGATCTCGTGGCTTTAGAAGCTTCTGATAGGCTAATTGACATCATTTGAGTCAATTGGAGGTGTACCTGTGGATGTATTTCAAGGCCTACCTTCAAACTCAGTGCCTCTTTGCTTGACATCATGGGAAAATCAAAAGAAATCAGCCAAGACCTCAGAAAGAATATTGTAGACCTCCACAAGTCTGGTTCATCCTTGGGAGCAATTTCCAAACACCTGAAGGTACCACGTTCATCTATATAAACAATAGTACGCAAGTATAAACACCATGGGACCACGCAGCCGGCATACCGCTCAGGAAGGAGACGCGTTCTGTCTCCTAGAGATGAACGTACTTTGGTACGAAAAGTACAAATCAAACCCAGAACAACAGCAAAGGACCTTGTGAAGATGCTGGGGGAAACAGGTACAAAAGTATCTATATCCACAGTAAAACAAGTCCTATATCGACAACCTGAAAGGCCACTCCGCAAGGAAGAAGCCACTGCTCCAAAACCGCCAGAAAAAAGCCAGACTACGGTTTGCAACTGCACATGGGGACAAAGATTGTGCTTTTTGGAGAAATGTCCTCTGGTCTGATGAAACAAAAATAGAACTGTTTGTCCATAATGACCATCGTTATGTTTGGAGGAAAAAGGGGAATGCTTGCAAGCCGAAGAACACCATCCCAACCGTGAAGCATGGGGGTGGCAGCATCATGTTATGGGGGTGCTTTGCTGCAGGACGGACTGGTGCATTTCACAAAATAGATGGCATCATGAGGATGGAAAATTATGTGGATATATTGAAGCAACATCTCAAGACATCAGTCAGGAAGTTAAACGCTTGGTCGCAAATGGGTCTTCCAATTGGACAATGACCCCAAGCATACTTCCAAAGTTGTGGCAAAATGGCTTAAGGACAACAAAGTCAAGGTATTGGAGTGGCCATCACAAAGCCCTGACCTCAATCCCATAGAACATTTGTGGGCAGAACTGAAAAAGCGTGTGCGAGCAAGGAGGCCTACAAACATGACTCAGTTACACCAGCTCTGTCAGGAGGAATGGGCCAAAATTCACCCAATTTATTGTGGGAAGCTTGTGGAAGGCTACCTGAAACATTTGACTCAAGTTAAACAATTTAAAGGCAATGCTACCAAATACTAATTGAGTGTATGTAAACTTCTGACCCACTGCGAATGTGATGAAAGAAATAAAAGCTGAAATAAATCATTCTCTCTACTATTATTCTGACATTTCACATTCTTAAAATAAAGTGGTGATCCTAACTGACCTAAGACAGGGAATTTTTACAAGGATTAAATGTCAGGAATTGTGAAAAACTGAGACCAAATGTATTTGGCTAAGGTGTATGTAAACTTCCGACTTCAAATGTAGCTGTTGGAATAGAGGTCTTGTTTATAAAGCTTATCCCACAAATTTGAGGGCAGCAAGGGACTTTTTCCAGCCAAGCGACCCATGTTATTATCAAAGGATTTTCAGTGTCTCAGACTACTTTAGAAGACATATGCTAGTGACAGCCTGCAGTTTATGTATCTGATTATTTATCCAGTCATGTGTTTGTTGAAATAGAAAGTACAGCCAGGCCCAAAGGACATCCACTGAGATTAACACTAACACACACTGCAGCATACACACACAGACTTACATTTACTTAGATTTCAGCATACAAAGACACCTAGTACAAGTATGAAGACTCAATTAAGATTTTTTATTCCTCCCACTCACACACATACACACATTGCAGCACATGACCTTGAAGGCAGTGAAGAGATGTATTTTGTATTTTATTCTGGATACAGATTAGCTTCCTGGGGTCCAATCACAATTACGCAGTTACATACAATAAAACAGTACATAACACAACATATTATTACACACTACCATAAAATATCTACAATACAAAATCAATAATGAAGCCAAATAACAATATTAAAATGTATGTGTATGTAGAGTGCGTGTGTTAACATGCTCGTGCGCATGCGTGTCTGTGTGTGTGTGTGTGTGTGTCTCTTCACAGTCTGTGCTGTTCCATAAGGTGTCATTTTATTTGTTTTTTTAAATCTGATTTTACTGCTTGACTGAGTTACATGATGTGGAATAGAGTTCCATGTAGTCATGGCTCTATGTAGTACTGTGCTTTTCCCGTAGTCTGTTCCGGACTGGGGGACTGTGAAGAGACCTCTGGTGGCATGTTTTGTGGGGTATGAATGAGTGTCTGAGCTGTGCGCTAATCGCTTAAACAGTCAGCTCGTGATTTCAACATGTATATACCTCTCACAAAGACAAGCAGTGATGCAGTCAATCTCTCCTCTACTTTGAGCCAGGAGAGATTGACATGCATATTATTAATATTGTCTCTCCGTGTATATTTAAGGGCCAGCTGTACTGCTCTGTTCTGGGCCAATTGTATTTTGCTTATGTCTGTCTTTTTTTTGGGGGGGGGGGGGGGGGATTTCTAGCTGCCCTATTTTTCCCCACTGTGCTATAAAAGATCAGAATCTTCCTATTCTCAAATTCTTTACAGATTGTAAATAGAGACCGACCAGCTCGATTCGGTCTTATGTATCAAAAATTGAAATTGTATTTTTTATATTAGATAAAAGTAGTGCTGAGCGATATGGCCAAAATATCATATCACGGTATTTAAAAAAAAATTGCCGGTGTGACGGTATTTGACAGTATTTTATGTTTTTAACTTATAACATTTCTAAATTAGCTTTATAAATAGTGCATGGCCTCAGGGTGGCAACACATACATTCTGAATCATTTCAATGGGTCTTTCTCCATTCTGATTGTTTTATACTATTCAATTCAACTTCAACCCAAAAATATTTTTTTGCATTTTCATAAATTTCTGCATTTCCTGCACTCATTTGAGATCATTTCCACACACTGCCATGTGGGGCTGCACAATATGGGCAAACAATCTTAACCTTATTTTGAACCAAATGTTGCAATAGCGATTAGACTTATGATTTAGAGCAAAACACTTGGGTGAAATGTTGGAATCATGGAAATAGAATGATTATTCTAATTCTATAGTTATAATATGATAGTGGGCACTTCGAATAGTGTTGTTTCACATGAAAACGAATGAAAATGCCAGGGAGGAGTTATTGTGATAGGGTAGGAACCAAAGTGTTTTTTTAAGAACCAAAGTGTTGATAATTGTTTCCTAGGGGACCCTATAATCTTTGGCTACATTGTCTGTTTTCTATTAGCTACTTCATGTAGCTAACATATTAATGCTTCTTGTATTCCTCTTTGATTTACGGTTAGGGTTAGGTACTGTTGCACAAACATGCTGATTTAGGTCTACACCATCACTGGCATTATGGTCAATACAGCACCTGCATTGATCATAACAGGCTGTATAACTAATTATGTTTGCTCTGACTCAGTACATTTATTAGCTAGCTACCTAGCGATTAGCATTATCGGCTAACAAGATTTAGGCCCAACTTGCTAAGAGAAGAAAAACTAGCTGTTTGCAGATGTAAGCAACACAAACTAATAGTGTAATTATAGAACACTACTGGATTTATATGAAGAAGCGAAGTGAAAACAGCATTGTTGTCATCAACATTGTTGCATGTGCTGCATTGACCATGCAGACTGAACACACACACACACAACCACAAACTCATATGTTCAACGTTTGTTCCATCCCCGAGCCCAACTCAGGAGAAGACTTGATATGTGAATGCGTATACAGTTTGGCTATTTAAGAAGGAATGCCAAATTGAGCAGGAATGTGAAGATTTGATTGACCAATATCTAGTCCTAGCTGAGTGACCTCAAATACCCCCCTCCCCCCCAACACCCACACAGGCTGGCCCCCCATTAAGGCCAATCTTCCCAAGCACCTCTGTGCAGTCAGACCATTTCATTATTCTGTGACTTCCTCCCCATGGGTTACTGCAGCCAGTGTTGCCAGCACTGCCGTGCCCTGAGTGGGGGTACTCCACCTGTATTCCTACCGGCTATGTACGAGGTCGTCAAGGTTCTCATTAGCAGCTTTCAGAAAATCCTTGTATATTATGCTCACCCATCCGGGGGCTATGGCTTTTGGACCTACCCTGCCAGGCAGGCTCAGACTCTTGAGGGGGCGGTGCTGCTTTAGTGGGTCTCTAACCGCGTTCACCTTTCTGTCATGGCTGTGTAGGCTACTTGCAGTAGGCCTATAATGGATAAGGACTTCTCCTTTGTGGGTGGGTCGCTCAGGTGGGTGTCTAGGATATTGGGTTGGCACTGTTCCATCATGATAGGACAAAAATAAACAAACAATATTTTAATTTTAAAATGTATATCTTTATCAGTCTTTGTGCTACTTGACCATATGACTGGGCAGTAGTCCAGGTGTGACAAAACTAGGGTCTGTAGTACTTGTTTTGTTGATAGCGATCTCAAGAAAGCAGAGGGGCGCTTTATTATGGACAGACCTTTCCCCATCTTAGCTACCATTGCATCAATATGTTTTGACCACTTCAGTTTACAATCCAGGCTTACACCAAGCAGTTTAGTCTCCTCAACTTGCTCAATTTCCACATTATTCAATACAATATTTAGTTGAGGTTTAGGGTTTAGTGAATGATTTGTCCCAAGTACAATGCTTTTAGTTTGTGAAACATTTAGGACTATCTTATTTCATGCCACCCATTCTGAAACTGACTGCAGCTCTTTGTTAAGTGTTGCAGTGATTTCACTTGCTGTGGTAGCTGATGTGTACAGTGTCGAGTCATCAGCATACATAGACACACAGGCTTTACTCAGTGCCAGTGGCAGGTCATTAGTAAAGATTGAAAAAGTAAGGGGCCTGGACAGCTGCCCTTGGGAATGCTTGACTCTACCTGGATTATGTTGGAGAGGCTTCCATTAAAGAACACCCTCTGTGTTCTGTCAGCCAGGTAACTTTCGATCCACAATATAGCAGGGGATGTAAAGCCATAACACATATGTTTTTCCAGCAGCAGATTATGATAGATAATGTCAAAAGCTGCACTGATGTCAAAACAGCTCCCACAATCTTATTATCAATTTCTCTCACCCGATCATCAGTCACTTGTGTAAGTGCCATACATGTTGAATGCAATTCCCTATTAGCGTGCTGAAAGTCTGTTGTTAATTTGTTTACTGTGAAATAGCATTTTATCTGGTCAAAGTTTACTAAGGGTTGGTAACAGGTGGATTGGTTGGCTGTTTGAGCCAGTAAAGGGTGTTTTTCTTTTCTTGGGAAGCGGAATTACTTTTGCTTCCCTCCAGGCCTGAGGGCGCATGCTTTCCTGTAGGCTTAGATTTAAGAGATGGCAAATAGGAGTGGCAATATAGTTCGATATCTTCCTCAGTAATTTTCCACCCAAGTTGTCAGACCCAGGTGTGTGTTCTGTATGTGTGTGTGCGTGTGTGTGTGTTTGTGTGACAGATCTCAGCTCAGTAGGTGTTGACAAATGCATGCTTGGCCTCCATCTAGCTCTACCACCACCGTGTTCCCCCATTAGAGAAACCACTCCTGTTTACTTTAAAACTGCATTCATCATCAGACGACATCTACACATTACACTTTTATCCACCCCCACTGTTGTGGAACGTTGTGCTACCATGGCAACCCATCCCCCACACCCCACCTCCATTGCTGCAGAGTGAAGCATGCTGGGTAATCTAAATTCACCTGGAAGAACTCTCTTCGGGGAGGCTTGAGTCCTTGAACTAATGGCCCTCCTTCTCAATAGACCATACTTTAATGTAAGAAGCAAGGGGAAACACAAATCTACTAGCGTGAATAACAGTTTAGCTAACATTTCACTCCTTTACTCCGAATGGAATGTTAGCTAAACAGACTGGTACACGGCTACAAATCTACAGCATGATAACATTTACAGTTACATTTACCGGTGTGAGGCATGAACAAATGCATGCCTATCTGTCTCTTATATCAGTCCTTAGGCCTAGCAGAGTCACTGATTTTGTTATTGCCTGCTGCTTGTTCAAGCCACAGGGAGCACACATGACATGATTACCGCTGTATTCAGTGCTGTGTGCCTGTGGCAGGCAGGTGGGGGAAATCCAGTGTGTAATTGAATGGTGTTATGAAGAGCCATTTTATTTGGCCCAATGTGACTCTTCTCAAACAGGGCTGTTATTGGTTGAGTCATGCCATGATGTCATGAAGCAAAAGGGCGGTGGCTTGTGATATCAGACCATGCAGTGCGTCCATGAATCCAGAGAAAGAAAGTTGTTTTTGGAGACTGCTAATACTATCCTCCCATTTTGATTTTCGTTTCGATAGGAAAATCACTCCATACACTGTTGTAAACTGTCTCTCAATTTGTTATTGTGATGTGGCAGCCTGAGTTGCTCTTGGAATTGTGCTGTTATGTCAAATTTTTTAATTCTTCAGCTTTCGACCAACCAGGTTGTTAATGTAAAAGTGTCTGTTACCAGTGACTTACAGTTGAAGTCAGAAGTTTACATACACTTAGGTTGGAGTCATTAAAACTCGTTTTTCAACCACTCCACAAATTTCTTGTTAACAAACTATAGTTTTGACAAGTTGGTTAGAACATCTACTTTGTGCATGACACAAGTAATTTTTCCAACAATTGGTTACAGACAGATTATTTTACTTCTAATTCACTGTATCACAATTCCAGTGGGTCAGAAGTTTACATGCACTAAGTTGACTGTGCCTTTAAACAGCTTGGGAAATTCCAGAAAATTATATCATGGCTTTAGAAGCTTCTGATAGGCTAATTTACATAATTTGAGTCAATTGGAGGGGTACCTGTGGATGTATTTCAAGGCCTACCTCCAAACTCAGTGCCTCTTTGCTTGACGTCATGGGAAAATCTAAAGAAATCATCTTAGATCTCAGAAAAAATTGTAGACCTCCACAAGTCTGGTTCATCCTTGGGAGGAATTTCCAAACGCCTGAAGGTACCACGTTCATCTGTACAAACAAGAGTACACAAGTATAAACACCATGAGACCACGCAGCCGTCATACCGCTCAGGAAGGAGACGCGTTCTGTCTCCTAGAGATTAATGTACTTTGGTGCGAAAAGGGCAAATCAAACCCAGAACAACAGCAAAGGATCTTGTGAAGATGCTGGAGGAAACAGGTACAAAAGTATCTATATCCACAGTAAAACGAGTCCCATATTGACAAAACCTGAAAGGCCGTTCAGCAAGGAAGAAGCCACTGCTCCAAAACCGCCATAAAAAAAGCCAGACTATGGCTTGCAACTGCACATGGGGACAAAGATTGTGCTTTTTGGAGAAATGTCCTCTGGTCTGATGAAAGCTCTGATCTGATGGCCATAATGACCATCCCAACTGTGAAGCACACGGGTGGCAGCATTATGTTGTTGGTGTGCTTTGCTGCAGGAGGGACTGGTGCACTTCACAAAATAGATGGCATCATTAGGGAGGAAAATTATGTGGATATGTTGAAGCAACATCTCAAGACATCAGTCAGGAAGTTAAAGCTTGGTCGCAAATGGGTCTTCCAAATGGACAATGACCCCAAGCATACTTCCAAAGTTGTGGCAAAATGGCTTAAGGACAACAAAGTCAAGGTATTGGAGTGGTCATCACAAAGCCCTGAGCTCAATCCTATAGAACATTTGTGAGCGGAACTGAAAAGAGTGTGAGAGCAAGGAGGCCTACAAATCTGGCTCAGTTACACCAGCTCTGTCAGGAGGAAGGGGACAAAAATTCACCCAGCTTGTTGTGGGAAGCTTGTGGAAGGCTACCTGAAAAATTTGACCCAAGTTAAACAATTTAAAGGCAATGCAGCCAAATGCTAATTGAGTGTATGTAAACTTCTGACCCACTGGGAATTTGATGAAATAAATAAAAGCTGAAATTAATAATTCTCTCTACTATTATTCTGACATTTCACATTCTTAAAATAAAGTGGTGATCCTAACTGAACTAAGACAGGGAATTTTTACAAGGATTAAATGTCAGGAATTGTGAAAAACTGAGTTTAAATGTATTTGGCTAAGGTGTATGTAAACTTCCGACTTCAACTGTAGCTGGCTAAATAAAGGTTAAATCAATGTGTTTCTCAGTGGGTTCTGTCACACTCATTACCCTGCTCTGTCCATTAGGCAATCGGTTAGAGGAGTGCCTGTGAGCGTACCACAGAGGCTAACCAGGGACCAGAGAGGAAAGTGAATTATGGGAGCCCTGGCTGGGCTGACTTGGCCTTGGGCCTTATCCGGTACCTACTGTATCCTACACACATACCCCTCTAGAGGTAATCAGTACCTTAAATCCCGCCATAGTGCTAATCTGCTTATTTTTTTAAATTGCAATAAAGAAAACCAGGATTGATCCCCCCACACACCATACTGCCGTAGGGGTCCCTGCGCTTAACAACGTTAATATTGGATTTATCTCCCATTCATAGCTGACCGGTCCCTATTTAATGCTGAGGAAAGCCATTAACTAGTGATTTGATGTGATCCTGACACCACGCTAGCAAGCTTCAGTCAATTCATTAAGAGCTGCTACTTAGCTTTTAGCATCCTCCCATAGGGATGCACTGCACAAAGGGCTAACTAACAGCACCATCCAAGATCAGTAGCCTTTAGCCACTGTAGCCAATGATAGGACATTCCTTGGTCCTTGAGGCTGATTGAGATGAAGTACTAGGCAGATGAATTAATATTTGATGAGAGTAGTCATCCTCTGTGTGTGAAGTGTTTAAAGGGCCATTTAAGGTGGCTGGTCCACGGCCTGAACGAGAGATGGAGGGGCAGGGACCCATGTAGGGTTGAATGGCGGGAACCCAGTTAACGAGATTTACCGGGATTTGCCGCCCAAAACCACTCACTTTTTCTCAAATAACTGAGAGAAACCGTTAAATTACAATACATTATTTATTTGAACAGCATGGCGTGAAATGGAACTGTTAAATGATATGCAATGTCTAAATCTGGCTTCTCTATGGCCTCTGCATGATGAATCAACGCTCAGGGTGGTGACAGACAGCCCATCTCAGTATGGAGCGCAGATCACATTGCATGTAGACCTATCATCTCATAATTATACTTTTTTTTCCTTTGACAGGTAGGCCTACATTTTGCTGTAGAAGATCCTATGCTACAGTAGCCTAATATAAATACTTAATGTGTGTATAATGTACCCATCTCCATCTGGCTTTCAGGGGTCACCTTGTTTTTAATTGTAAAGATCATTCGATTTTTTATTGCAGCTGCAGAGTTTTAAAACAGCCCAAAACTCGATTATCATTACTTTAAATCTGTGCACGCATGAGCACTCTCGCAGTCTTTCTCTCTCTCCATCAACTCCATTCAAATTGCATCCAAAATGGATAATCCTGTTCTAGATTGATATATAGCCCTATATATAGATGTCCTAGCAGTATTAGGCTTTTATTTAGCTAATTAATGATGTGTTATGCATAATAAGCTTCTAATTTATAGCCTGTGTCTCTTGTGCAATATGCAAGCACATGTGCTCCGCTGGCCTTTCCTTAAAAAAACGCTCCTTAGCTCTTGGAGTCCCATGCAGAAAAACCTAGACTAGAATAGCTTGCTGGACATCATTTTTTGTTGTTGCATGTCTTATACCAATAGACTTCGAAGACGGACGCAAGGTATTTTTTCCTGAATGTTAAATACAGCAGCCAATAGAACTCGTTGGTAGTTTGAAAGAAGAGTGAACGCGCGATGGCAGTAGGCTATAGCAGTTATTATTATAATTATGTATTTAAATAAAAGTACAATTTAAGGGGTAGATCAGCTGTAATATTGCAGATAGATTGTAGTTTCCATCAATGTAATTGCCTGCATCATTTCCAATCCCTCACATATTTTTTTGTAAGTGTGTGTGTGTGTGTGTGTGTGTGTGTGTGTGTGTGTGTGTGTGTGTGTGTGTGTGTGTGTGTGTGTGTAGCCTCGCTATTGTTATTTTACTATTTTAGATTTTTTACTTATCTATTTTTTACTTATTAAAAAAAAGTTACTTTATTTTTCTTTAAACTGCATTGTTGGTTAAGGGCTTGTAGGTAACATTTCACTGTAAGGTCTACACCTGTTGTATTCGGTGCATGTGACAAATAAAATTTGATTTACTGTATATATACACATCTAAAATATATTTTCCTTTATTATTTTCCACTAACCCTACCACCCCTTCCCTAAATGGAGTAAACTAATGAACAACAACACTTAGGCTCCTACTTCCAGCTTATACGTACTACATACATTGTCCGGACACAATCAAGAGATGGAGATGATCGCCTTGCTTCGAGTCCTTGGGAGACTATGCAGTATTTCGTTTTTTTATGTATTATTTCTTACGTTGTTACCCCAGGAAATCTTAAGTCTTATTATATACAGCCGGGAAGAATTATTGGATATAAGAGTGATGTCAACTTACCAACATTACGACCAGGAATACGACTTTCCCGAAGTGGATCCTCTGTTTGGACCACCACCCAGGACAATGGATCTTATCCCAGAAGCCGACCCAGAACAACGGCGCAGAAAGGGCAGACGGAGCGGCCTCCTGGTCAGCCTCCGTAGACGTGTACATCGCCCACCGCTCCCGAGTATACTACCAATATCCAGTCTCTTGACCACAAGGTTGATGAAATTCGAGCAAGGGTCGCCTTCCATAGAGACATCAGAGATTGTAACATCCTCTGTTTCACGGTAACATGGCTCTCTCTGGATATGTTGTCGGAATCGGTTCAGCCACCTTTCCTTCTCCATGCATCGCGCCGACACAAATAAACACCACTCTGGGAAGAGGAAGGGTGGGGGTGTATGCTTCATGATTAATGACTCATGTTGTAATCATAACAACATATAGGAACTCAAGTCCTTCTCCTCACCCAAACCTAGAATTCCTTACAATCAAATGCCGACCATATTACCTCCCAAGAGAATTCTCATCAGTTATCGTCACAGTTGTGTACATTCCCCCTCAAGCAGACACCACAACGGCCCTCAAGGAACTTCAATGGATTCTATGTAAACTGGAAACCATATATCCAGAGGCTGCATTTATTGTAGCTGGGGACTTTAACAAAGCAAATTTGAGAACAAGGCTACCTAAATTCTATCAGCATATCGATTGTAGTACTCACGGGGGTAATACACTCGATCAATACTACTCCGTCTTCAGTGATACATACAAAGCCCTCCCCTGCCCTCCCTTTGGCAAATCCGACCACGACGCCATCTTGCTCCTACCGTCTTATAGGCAGAAACTCAAACAGGATGTACCAGTGACTAGAACTATTCAACGCTGGTCTGACCAATCGGAATCCACGCTTCAAGATTGTTTTGACCACGTGGACTGGGATATGTTCTGGTCAGCCTCAGAGAACAACATCGATCTATACACTGACTCGGTCAGTGAGTTTATAAGGAAGTGCATTAGAGATGTTGTACCCTCTGTGACTATTAAAACCTACTCTAACCAGAAACCGTGGATGGGGGATGGCAACTATGCAAAACTGAAAGCGCGAACCACTGCATTTAACCATGGAAAGAGGTCTGGGAATATGGCTGAATATAAACAGTGTAGTTATTCCCTCTGCAAGGCAATCAAACAAGCGAAATGCCGGTACAGGGACAAAGTGGAGTCGCAATTCAACGGCTCAGACACAAGACGTATGTGGCAGGGTCTACAGGAAATCACAGACTACAAAAAGAAAACCAGCCACGTCATGGACACCGACGTCACACTTCCAGACAAACTAAACACCTTCTTTGCCCGCTTTGAGGATAATACAGTGCCCCCCTCCTTCTCCGTGGCCGACATGAGTAAAACATTTAAACGTGTTAACCCTGTTAACCCTGTAAACGTGTTAACCCTGCTGGCCCAGACAGCATCCCTAGCCGCGTCCTCAGAGCATGCGCAGATCAGGCTGGTGTGTTTATGGACATATTCAATCGCTCCCTATCCCAGTCTGCTGTCCCCACATGCTTCAAGTTGGCCACCATTGTTCCTGTACCCAAGAAGGCAAAGATAACTGAACTAAATGACTAATGGGGAATAGCACTCACTTCTGTCATCATCAAGTGCTTTGAGAGACTAGTCAAGGATCATATCACCTCCACCTTACCGGCCACCCTAGACCCACTCCAGTTTGCATACCACCCTAACAGGTCCACAGACGATGCAATCGCCATCACACTGCACACTGACCTATCCCATCTGGAAAAGAGGAATACCTATGTAAGAATGATGTTCATTGACTACAGCTCAGCATTCAACACCATAGTACCTTCCAAGCTCATCATCAAGCTGGAGGCCCTGGGTCTTAACCCCGCCCTGTGCAATTTGGTCCTGGACTTTGACAGGCTGCCCCCAGGTGGTGAAGGTAGGAAACAACATCTCCACTTCGCTGACCCTCAACACTGGGGCCCCACAAGGGTGCGTGCTCAGCCCCCTCTTGTACTCCCTGTTCACCCAAGACTGCGTGGCCATGCACGCCTCCAACTCAATCATCAAGTTTGCAGACGACGCGACAGTAGTGGGCTTGATTACCAACAATGAGGAGACAGCCTACAGGGAGGAGGTGAGGGAACTCGGAGTATGGGGTTAGGAAAACAACTCACTCAACGTCAACAAAACAAAGGAGATGATTGTGGACTTCAGGAAACAGCAGAGGGAGCATCCCCCTATCCACATCAAAGGACAGCAGTGGAGAAGGTGGAAAGTTTTAAGTTCCTCAGGGTACACATCACAGATAAACTGAAATGGTCCACCCACACAGACAGTGTGGTGAAGAAGGCGCAATAGCACCTCTTCAACCTCAGGAGGCTGAAGAAATTTGGCTTGTCACCCAAAACCCTGACAAACTTTTACAGATGCACAATTGAGAGCATCCTGTCGGGCTGTATCACAGCCTGGTACGGCCCTCAACCACAACTGCACCGCCCTCAACCACAAGGCTCTCCAGAGGGTGTCTGCACAACGCATCACAGGGGGCAAAATACCTGCCCTCCAGGACACCTACAGCACCTGATGTCACAGGAAGGCCAAAACGACCATCAAGGACAACAACCACCCGAGCCACTGTCTGTTCGCACTGCTACCATCCAGAAGGCGAGGTCAGTACAGGTGCATCAAAGCTGGGACCGAGAGACTGAAAAACAGCTTCTATCTCAAGGCCATCAGACTGCTAAACAGCAATCACTAACTCAAGGAGGGTCTGCTTCCTACATTGAGACCCAATCACTGGCCACTTTTAAAAAATGGATCAGTTAAATAAAGGTACATTAAATACAGACAATATCTTTACTTTTTCCCACTTACACTTGCCTCTTCCGTTTTTGCGGTAATTGTAATTTTGAGTAGAGCAGACTTTTCCATATATTTTTGTTAGCTGCATGTGTGACATACTGTAGTTCCACCAGTCCTATTTATGATATAATTTACAAAGAGTATAACATTTGTAAACATTTTTTCGAAAGATATATATATTTTTTTTTATCAATTAGTATATTTGAGTTTAACCACAATATCTATTGTATTATTTGTTCTGTCTTTTCTGTTGGATTAAACCGAAATTGCAGCAACATTTCTATGGCTTGTTTTAAAAATAGCGATATTTTGGAGATTATTTCATTTTTAAATAACCGAACGTGAGAGGTTGTAATCTGAATAAAGGGGAAAATGCCAGTCTTGAACATTCTATAGCAGTTCTTTATTCAGACCCATAAACATTCAATCTTCGTGAAGAGAAGGGAATGCCTTCTGCATCTAATTCTAGTCCTATGTTATTCAAGGATGTCATTAGACTGATTAAGATAAAGTCAACGAAACTCATTTAATTTAACTGTTGAAAGCAAGGAAGGAATGAAACAACAATAGAGAGAGAACGATGAGGTAGGCTAATAACATTAGCGGAAATATTATGGAAGGTATATATGCGTCAGCCTACTAATTATACACTGCTCAAAAAAATAAAGGGAACACTTAAACAACACAATGTAACTCCAAGTCAATCACACTTTTGTGAAATCAAACTGTCCACTTAGGAAGCAACACTGATTGACAATAAATTTCACATGCTGTTGTGCAAATGGAATAGACAAAAGGTGGAAATTATAGGCAATTAGCAAGACACCCCCAATAAAGGAGTGATTCTGCAGGTGGTGACCACAGACCACTTCTCAGTTCCTATGCTTCCTGGCTGATGTTTTGGTCACTTTTGAATGCATTGTATATACAGTACCAGTAAAAAGTTTGGACCCTGTAACGGCAGCCTTCCTCCTCTTCGTTTGAAGAGGAGGTGTAGCAGGGATCGGACCAAGACGCAGCGTAGTTTGTGCTCAACATATTTAATTACGAAATAACGTGAACACTTACAATAATACAAAATAACAAAATGTGGCAAACCGATACAGCCCTATCTGGTGCAGAGAAAACACAAAGACAGGAAACAACCACCCACAAACCCCAACACAAAACAAGCCACCTAAATATGATTCCCAATCAGAGACAACACAAAACACCTGCCTCTGATTGAGAACCATATTAGGCCAAACATAGAAACAGACAAACTAGACACACAACATAGAATGCCCACCCAGCTCACGTCCTGACCAACACTAAAACAAGCACAACACACAAGAACTATGGTCAGAACGTGACAGACCCACCTACTCATTCAAGGGTTTTTCTTTATTTTTACTATTTTCTACATTGCAGAATAATAGTGATGACATCAAAACTAGGAAATAACACATATGGAATCATGTAGTAACCAAGAAGTGTGAAACAAATCAAAATATATTTTATATTTGAGATTCTTCAAAGTAGCCACCCTTTGCCTTGATGACAGCTTTGCACACTCTTGTCATTCTCTCAACCAGCTTCATGAGGTGGAATGCATTTCAATTAACAGGTGTGCCTTGTTAAAAGTGAATTTGTGGAATTTATTTCCTTAATGCGTTTGAGCCAATCAGTTGTGTTGTGACAATGTAGGGGGATACAGAAGACAGCACTATTTGGTAAAAGACCAAGTCCATATTATGGCAAGAACAGCTCAAATAAGCAAAGAGAAACAACAGTCCGTCATTACTTTAAGACATGAAGGTCAGTCAATCCGGAACATTTCAAGAACTTTTAAAGTTTCTTCAAGTGCAGTCGCAAAAACCATCAAGCGCTATGATGAAACTGGCTCTCATGACGACCGCCACAGGAAAGGAAGACCCAGAGTTACCTCTGCTGCAGAGGATAAGTTCATTAGAGTTAAATGCACCTCAGAAATTGCAGCCCAAATGAATGCTTCACAGATTTCAAGTAAAAGACACATCTCAACATCAACTGTTCAGAGGAGACTGTGTGAATCAGGCCTTCATGGTCGAATTGCTGCGAAGAAACCACCACTAAAGGACACCAATAAGAAGAAGAGATTTCCTTGGGCCAGAAACACGAGCAATGGACATTAAACTGGTGGAAATCTGTCCTTTGGTCTGATAAATCCAAATTAGATTTTTTTGGTTCAAACTGCCGTGTCTTTGTAAGACGCAGAGTCGGTGAACGGATGATCTCTGCATGTTCCAACCGTGAAGCATGGTGGAGGAGGTGTGGTGGTGCTTTGCTTGTGACACTGTCTGTGATTTATTTAGAATTCAAGGCACACTTAATCAGCATGGCTACCACAGCATTCTGCAGCGATATGCCATCCCACCTGGTATGCGTTTAGTTGGACTATCATTTGTTTTTCAACAGGACAATGACCCAACACACCTCCAGGCTGTGTAAGGGCTATTTGACCAAGAAGGAGAGTGATGTAGTGCTGCATCAGATGACCTGGCCTCCACAATCACCTGACCTCAACCCAATTGAGATGGTTTGGGATGAGTTGGCCCGCAGAGTGAAGAAAAAGTAGCCAACAAGTGCTCAGCATATGTGGGAACTGTTGGAAAAGCATTCCAGGTGAAGCTGGTTGAGAGAATGCCAAGAGTGTGCAAAGCTGTCATCAAAGCAAAGTGTGGCTACTGAATGAGTAGGTGTGTCCAAATTTTTGACTGGTACTGCATTTATCTTTTTTTAAATTATTATTATTTTTATTTTGGCGGAACCAGTCCACAAGGTGGCACAGTGCCTCTCTTACATTCTTTAGCGAGAACCCTGGTATTAACTAACAGATAAAAAGGACCAGTACATAAGCCTATATGGCCAAGACCGGAGTCATATAACCTGAGTGTACAAAATATTTAGGAACACTTTCCTAATATTGAGTTGCACCCCCTTTTTGCCCTCAGAACAGCCTCAATTCGTCGGGGCATGGACTCTACAAGTTGTTGACAGCGTTCCCCAGGGTTGCTGGCCCATGGGGACTCCAATGCTTCCCATTGGTGGACAATTCTTGATACACACAGGAAACTGTTGTGCGTGAAAAACATAGCAGCGTTGCAGTTCTTGACACACTCCAATGCTTCCCATTGGTGGACAATTCTTGATACACACAGGAAACTGTTGTGCGTGAAAAACATAGCAGCGTTGCAGTTCTTGACACACTCAAACCAGTGCGCCTGATACCTACTACCATACCCCGTTCAAAGGCGCTTAAATATTTAGTCTTGCCCATTCACCCTCTGAATGGCACACGTACACGATCCATGTCTCAATTGTCTTAAGGCTTAAAAATCCTTCTTTAACCTGTCTCCTCCCCTACATCTACACTGATTGAAGTGGATTTAACAAGTGACATCAGTAAGGGATCATAGCTTTCCCCTGGATTCACCTGGTCAGTCTATGTCATGGAAAGATGTTTCGTATACTCAGTGTGTACAGGGCCAATGCGATTTCTGTCTGATCGTTCCCGAGAGTGCCACTTTCTCCTCCATAGCCATTGCTCAGTGAAAATCAACAAATGTCACCAACATTTTGAGAATAAGGCGCTAACATGGTAGCCATTCTAAAACCTGGCCAAACTCTCTCTATGGCTCTGGTCAAGACTAGGCTGACTCTCTTTTTTTTGTTGATAAACTCTATAGTATACAGTCTTTATATTCTTACAACTGGAATAGTTCTATTAGTTACTGGCTACTTCCAAATGTAATCTAACCACCTTCTGTCTCCACCTGAAATGGTCAGAGCTGGCAGCCTCTGTAGCAAAAGTGTTGGTACTGTAACAATAATTGATGAAAAAGTAAATTAAGGTTTCCATAGAGAAGCCTCCATGTTCCTCCCCAGCCTCTCACGCCTCAGCTGTGATCCCCATACTACACTAACTATAAGGGCCAAGTCCCCATGGTAAATAAAACCAACGTCAGCAAAATATACACCCAATATTCTGCTTTCTCTACTCCATCCTGTCTCTATCCCCCTTCTCTCTCAGCCCTCTCTCTATTCTTTCTCCTTCCTTCCTCGTTCAATTCCACCTGGAACCACCTTCTGACTGGTGTTTTTTCAATGACGACCATCCTCTTTGCACATCTGTGTGTGTGTGTGTGTGTGTGTGTGTGTGTGTGTGTGTGTGTGTGTGTGTGTGTGTGTGTGTGTGTGTGTGTGTGTGTGTGTGTGTGTGTGTGTTGGCTGGATAAATATGAGCTAGGGAATGAAAAACATGTCTGCAGAGAGAACTAGAGCTCAGACGATAACAAAGCAGCTGCCATGTGGAATCTGCTGCTCTGAAGAGGCGGTGTTGGATTTCTCAGCCTATATCCCTCTGTGTCGTGTATGTGTAGGCCATGCATGTGTGCAGTAGTATTTCAAGTAGTTTTTGGCCTACAGATGGACATTTTGGCCCCGTTTTATTTTCTCTGTAAGTCTTTGTGTGCGTGTTGCATGATCCCACTGGGCACACACTGGTTGAATCAACGTTGTTTCAGTGTAATTTATTAACGTATTGTGACGTGGAATCAACTTGGAAAATACATTGGATTTAAAAGAAAAAGTAATCAACCAGTACTGTTTTCATCTAATTTCAAGCAGTGTTGTAAACATTGAAATTAGGGGTAAAACTTCAACTTAAATACTGTACATTGACTTGACATGATTAACAGGTTGTTACATCAATCTCATTTCAAAATAATCATCAGAACTATGTATATATTGAAACTGCGTTACAAATTCCACATAGAAAGAAAAAATATACATATAATTTTTATTCTATATTCAACGTACTATGTAATGGGTTGTTGGAATTATGTTGAATTTTTTATTTGATTAGACATACAGTGTTTTATTTGACCTTGTTTCAATGTTGATAGTAAAATGGTATGTTTGAATCAACGTCATCGTTTCAACATCATGCTATCAACCTAAATAAAGAGGTTTATTGAAATAAAATGTGAAGCCATAGTCCAATGATTTCTGCCTGAATAGTGACTCCTACTGGTGTATGAAATGTAATGCACATCAGTGAGAATGAGTCTACCATCCACATGCCTTCCTCTACTGTCTGTACTCTGCTTAGCTTCGGAAACAAGCTGTGTTTGTTTCAGCTGAGCTATCATGTTAACACATTTAGACATTGATCCGCTTCCATACTCATGTGTAAACTACCTAAATAACATTGAATAGTTGAAAGTAACTCCTCTGACTTTTCTTACACAAGCTGTATGTGAAAGTAAATTCGGCGTGAGGTTGGTTTATGTAGGCTACATTGACATCTGATTTGCCCAACAAAGGGCAACATCATTTCAACGTGTAGCTAGGTATACTATCATTCATCCATGGTTGATTGGATCATTGAAAGTATCTACCATTAGCCCTATAAATTGGATATTGTCTTGTATATGAAGGATGGTCAGTTGATTTTCAAATGTTATTAATATGTTGGATTCACGTCTCTCATCTCAACCACACATCTTTAAAGTTTGATTTGATTTAGTGCTATTCTTTCACTTAGATTTTTGGTAGAGATGGAGAAGTGAATTCAACATATCAATCATTAATTTGTAAAAAAAAAACTGGATATTGAATTGTGAACACAACCAAATATCAACATTTGAAGGAGATGTCTCTTCTGCTTCGATAGTGTTCAGTGCCTTCAGAATGTTTTCACACCCCTTGACTTTTTCCACATTTTATTTTGTTACAGCCCAAATTTAAAATATATATTTCTTGTCACTGGGTTACACACAATCCCGCCTAATGTAAAAGTGGAATTATGTTTTTTGACATATTTACCGATTTAATAAAAAATGAGGTGGAGGGTCCGTCATGGTCTGGGGCGGTGTGTCACAGCATCATCGGACTGAGCTTGTTGTCATTGCAGGCAATCTCAATGCTGTGCGTTACAGGGAAGACATCCTCCTCCCTCATGTGGTACCCTTCCTGCAGGCTCATTCTGACATGACCCTCCAGCATGACAATGCCACCAGCCATACTGCTCGTTCTGTGCGTGATTTCCTGCAAGACAGGAATGTCAGTGTTCTGCCATGGCCAGCGAAGATCTCAATTCCACTGAGCACGTCTGGGACCTGTTAGATCGGAGGGTGAGGGCTAGGGCCATTCCCCCCAGAAATGTCCGGGAACTTGCAGGTGCCTTGGTGGAAGAGTGGGGTAACATCTCACAGCAAGAACTGGCATATCTGGTGCAGTCCATGAGGAGGAGTTGCACTGCAGTACTTAATGCAACTGGTGGCCACACCAGATACTGATTGTTACTTTTGATTTTCACCACCCCCCTTTGTTCAGGGACACATTATTCAATTTCTGTTAGTCACATGTCTGTGGAACTTGTTCAGTTTATGTCTCAGTTGTTGAATCTTGTTATGTTCATACAAATATTTACACGTGTTAAGTTTGCTGCTGAGTTTAGGTTGCATGGGCTCACTCTTGCATGGACTCACATCCTTTTTGAATGACTACCTCATCTCTGTACCCCACACATACAATTGTCAGTCAGGTCCCTCAGTCGAGCAGTGAATTTCAAACACTGATTCAACCACAAAACCAGGGTTTTCCAATGCCTTGCAAAAAAGGGCAGCTATTGGTAGAAGAGTACAAATAAATAAAGCAAACATTGAATATCCCTTTGAGCATGGGGAAGTTAGTAATTATACTTTGGATGGTGTATCAATACGCCCATTCACAAAAATATAAAAGAGTCCTTCCTAACGCTGTTGCCAGAGAGGAAGGAAACCGCTCAGGGATTTTACCGTGAGGCCAATGTTGACTTTAAAAACAGTTACAGGATTTATTGGCTGTGATAGGAGAAAACTGAGGATGAGTCAACAACATCGTAGTTACTCCACAATACTGACCTAATTGACAGAGTGAAAAGAAGGAAGCCTGTATAGCAGGGGTGTCAAACTCATTCCACGGAGGGCCTAGTGCAGGATTTGTCAACTGGGTTTGGCTACGGGCCCAATTTTTTCTGAGCTAATAGTCGGTGGGCCAGAACATAATTAGAATATAATATAGCACAATGAATTGGCCTACACTACAAATTAAACATATATTTTTTAACACATCTGATTAGTACATCATAAACTCAGTGACAATAACATAATATTAACATAAAATCACCATGTCTCAATTATTATTTTTGTCTATTTCTCTGTTCATTGATCGGTGGGGAAAAACAGGTCTACGTAGCTTACTGTAGGCTACACTATTGTTTTTAACATCTACATTCGTTCAGAACAATTAGCCTGATAGCAAGAGAAAATGTTATATAAAAAAAAAGGTGGATAATGAAAATCGAAGTTTCGGGGAAGAATGTACAGAGAGGTGTGTGTTCATCTTACCATCTATTCCCAATGCCAAGCCAGTGTGTCTTATGACTCTAAGCATGGGACTTTCAAAGTGGACTTCCCGCCCCAGAGAGGCCAGACACAGAAACATTGAAGCGTTAGCTGCAAGCTACACACACAGTTTTTTGGGCTGACAAATTGTGTCACTTAAACGGGTTAAATCTGCAGTTACAAGGAAGAAGGAAAACAGTTGTGGACATGGTGGAAGCTTGAGTTGTTTGGTTTGGACTTGTCATCTGGAAGGCCACTGCACACTGAAGAACGACAGGCAGAGGGATCAGACAACTTCTCCACCAGATCTGAATACTACAGCATGCCCAAGGATATCATTGTGTTTGTACATGATGCTCTCACAGTCCACCCAGGTGGAGTATTCTCCTCCCTTGCTAAGAAAATAATACCCTTGCTGGATGAGGCCGCAATTCAAACTGAGCTGATTGAATTCCAGATATCGAGCCACCTCAAATCAAATCAAACTTTATATGTCACATGCGCCGAATAGCACAAGTGTAGACTTTACCGTGAAATGCTTACTTACAAGCCCTTAACCAACAGTGCAGTTCAAGAAGAGTTAAGAAAATGTTTACCAAGTAGACTAAAATAAAAAGTAATAATAAAAAGTAACACAATAAGAATAACAATAACGAGGCTATATACAGGGGGCACCAGTACCGAGTCAGTGTGCAGGGGTACAGGTTAGTTGAGGTAATTTGTACATGTAGGTAGGGGCGAAGTGACTATGCATAGATAATAAACAGCGAGTAGCAGCAGTGTACAAAAGGGAGGGGGGGGGTCAGTGTAAATTGTCCGGTGGCGATTTTATTAATTGTTCAGCAGTCTTATGGCTTGGGGCTAGAAGCTGTTGAGGAGCCTTTTGGTCCTAGACTCGGCGCTCCGGTACCGCTTGCCGTGTGGTAGGCTTTCCTCTGACACCCCTATTATATAGGTCCTGGATGGCAGGAAGCTTGGCCCCAGTAATGTACTGGGCTGTTCGCACTACCATCTGTAGCGCCTTACGGTCAGATGCCGAGCAGTTGCCATACCAGGCCGGTGATGCAACCGGTCAACCGGAATACAGGAGGAGACTAAGTACACACTCCTGAGGGGCCCCAGTGTTAAGGATCAGCGTGTCAGACGTGTTGTTGCCTACTCTTACCACCTGGGGGCGGCCCGTCAGGAAGTCCAGGATCCAGTTGCAGAGGGAGGTGTTTAATTCCAGAGTCCTTAGCTTAGTGATGAGCTTCGTGGGCGCTACGGTGTTGAACGCTGAGCTGTAGTCAGTGAACAGCATTTTCACATAGGTGTTCCTTTTCTCCAGGTGAGAAAGGGCAGTGTGGAGTGCAATTGAGATTGCGTCATCTGTGGATCTGTTGGGGCGGTATGCGAATTGAAGTGGGTCTAGGGTGTCCGGGAGGATGCTATTGATGTGAGCCATGACCAGCCATGCCGGAGTTGCCTCTTCACCGTTGACGTTGAGACTGGTGTTTTGCGGGTACTATTTAATGAAGCTGCCAGTTGAGGACTTGTGAGGTGTCTGTTTCTCAAATTAGACACTCTAATGTACTTGTCCTCTTGCTCAGTTGTGCACTGGGGCCTCCTACTCCTCTTTCTATTCTGGTTAGAGCCAGTTTGCGCTGTTCTGTGAAGGGAGTAGTACACAGCATTGTACGAGATCTTCAGTTTCTTGGCAATTTCTCGCATGTAATAGCCTTCATTTCTCAGAACAAGAATAGACCGATGAGTTTCAGAAAAAAGTTATTTGTTTCTGGCCGTTTTGAGCCTGTAATCGAACCCACAAATGCTGATGCTCCAGATACTCAACTAGTCTAAAGAAGGCCAGTTTTATTGCTTCTTTAATCAGAACAACAGTTTTCAGCTGTGCTAACATAATTGCAAAAGGGTTTTCTAATGATCAATTAGCCTTATAAAATTATTAACTTAGACTAGCTAACACAACGTGCCATTGGAACACTGGAGTAATGGTTGCTGATAATGAGCCTGTGTATGCCTATGTAGATATTCCATTAAAAATCAGCTGTTTCCAGCTACAATATCATTTACAACATTAACAATGTCTACACTGTATTTCTGATCAATTTGATGTTATTTTAATGGACAAAAAATGTGCTTTTCTTTCAAAAACAAGGACATTTCTAAGTGACCCCAAACTTTTGAACGGTAGTGTATATTTTGTTATTGTGAAAGATGTTGTTAAGCCTCATAGACTACCTCAGCCAGTTAAGTTATTTTATATAGGCCTAGGCTCGGAAGAAATAGACTCCAATTAAGCCCTCTTGTTATGTGTAAAGTCACATTAAAATTAAGATTATTGTTGAAATGAATTACTCGACTGGTGTAGGGTTTCTCCATCTGTTGCTGTGCAACACTTGCATAACAAGTTAGCTATATTTTCAGCACCAGGCGCTGTTCACCTCCTATTGATTGCGCTGCGGTTGCAGCTTTGCGTTTCAGCACCAGAAAATGGTCCGCTGCCTGCTTTATTAGTTGACTGTCTCCTGTGTTCTCTCTCCTCATGAATTAAGTTAAAATGTAACTTTTGCATTATTTATTCAGGGTTTCTTCCTTCTTGGGAAATTGCATTTGGGAGTTTTTGCATTATTATTATTTTTAATGAGAATAATATTCATCATTATTCTATTTTTTAGGGGGGGGCAAATAATATTGCTGCGGATCGCCAGTTGGGGAACCCTGGCCTAGTGTCTGTAGCTTTTAGTTTTTTCCTTTCAATTAAGCCCTAAACAACCAAGTGTGGGGGAGTTCCTAATTTGTGACCTTAATTCATCAATCAAGTACAAGGGAGGAGCAAAAACCCACAGACACTCAGCCCTCCGTGGAATGAGTTTGACACCTGTGCTGTACAGAATAAAAAGTATTCCAAAACATGCATCCTGTTTGAAACAAGGCACTAAAGTAATTCTGCAAAAATGTGGCAAAAGCAATTAACTTTTTAGCCTGAATACAAAGTGTTATGTTTGGGGGAAATCCAATACTACTCATTACTGAGTACCACTCTCCATATTTTCAAGCATAGTGGTGGCTGCATCACGTTATGGGTATGTTTGTAATTGTTAAGGACTGGGGAGTTTTTCAGGATAAAAATAATAAATTAAATGGAGCTAAGAACAGGCAAAATCCTAGAGGAAAACCTGGTTCAGTCTGCTTTCCACCAGACACTGGGAAATTAATTCACCTTTCAGCAGGACAATAATCGAAAACACAAGGCCAGATCTACACTGGAGATGCTTACCAAGAAGACAGTGAATGTTCCTGAGTGGCCTAGTTACAGTTTTGACTTAAATCAACTTAAAAATCTATGGCAAGACCTGGAAATGGGTGTCTAGCAATGATCAGCAACCAATTTGACAGAGCTTGAATAATTTTGAAAAGAATAAGGGACAAATGTTGCACAATCCAGGTGCGGAAAAATAATATTTAATACATTTTGAATTCAGACTGTAACACAACAACATTTGGATACAGTGGAGGCTGCTGAGGGGACGACGGCTCATAATAATGGCTGGAATGGAGTTAATGGAATGGTATCAAACACATCAAAGATGTGGTTTCCATGTGGTTGGTAGAACTTCATGGACTCCATTCCAGCCATTATTATGAGCTGTCCTCCCCCCAGCAACCTCCTTTTCAAAGAGTATCTTAAATATCCCCCTCCTAGCTCTGAATTTGCTGAGAGCTACTTTACTGAGGAAAAATGTACTTACTATGCCTGTGATATGTGGTTGTCCCACCTAGCTATCTTAAGATGAATGCACTAACTGTAAGTTGCTCTGGATAAGAGCATCTGCTAAATTACTCAAATGTAAAATGTATGAATAATTTCTGAAGGCACTGTATATACTGTAGCCTATATTATAAATAACATATATAAAAGACAATATCCCAAAGGTAAAAGTTTATTATAAATATCATGAATTTGGCATCCTATTTATAGGGGGAATGGTAACTACTGCTCAACTTCCAAAGATCCAATCAACCATAGACGAATGATAGTATACCTAGCTTCACGTTGAAATGATGTCCTTCACATATCAGCTTGTGTAAGGGAAGTTAAAGGAGTTACTTTCAACTATTCAATGTTATTTAGGGCTCCTACGCGAATGAGTGTGGAAGCTGATCAATGTCTAAATGTGTTGACATGACAGCTCAGCTGAAAACAAACACAGCTTGTTTCCAAAGTTAAAGAGGGGTACATAGAGGTAGGCATCTGGACGGTAGACTTGTTCTCATCGAAGTGCATTACCCCTAATACACCAGTAGGAGTCACTGTTCAAGCAGGAATCATTGGACTGTGGCTTCACATTGTTTTTTAATATACCTCTTATTTCAGGTTGATGGCATGATGTTGAACCAATGACGTTGATTCAGACTTACCATTTTACTATCAACATTGAAACAAGGTAAAATAAAATATGTCTAATCATATATGAAATTCAACATAATTTCAACCACCCAGTAAATATTGAATATAGGATGAAAAATATTCCATGCAATTGCAATGTATACATAGTTCAGATGATTATGTTGAAATTAGATTGATGTAACAACCTAGTCTGGTTAAGTCAATTAAGTTTTACCCTAATTTCAATGTTTACCATGCTGCTAGAAATGAGATGAAAACAGTACTGGATGGTGACTTTTTTCAAATCCAATCTACTTTCCATGTTGATTCCAGAGAGGGGCATGTCTGTCAGGATAACTCAACTCCTATTTCTCTTATGCAGTGGTTCGCCTGTAGACTGAAAGGACTCTACCTGGAACCAAATTATTCAAAGGGTTCTCTTATGGTCACAGCCGAAGAACCCTTTGAACAACCCTTTTTGGTTCTAGGTAGAAGACATGCACCATCTCCTGAGAAATTCTTCATCTTTTAGACATATTTTTGGACGCTTGACGCATTGCAAGTCCCGCCTTTCCCATCTCCTCATTGGTTTTTAGGAGCAAATACCCACGTGGGTGATTGAAAGATGAACTGAGGTCCACACTCCAGTCAAGAGAACTGTAGCCTTCTGTTCAGACAGGTTAAATCAGCGGTGTCAAACTCATTCCACAGAGGGCTGTGTCTGCGGGTTTTTGTTTTTTCATTTCAATTAAGACCTAGACAATGAGGGGAGTTCCTTACTAATTACTGACCTAAATTCATCAATCAAGTACAAGGGAGGAGCGAGAACCCACTGACACTCGGCGCTCCATGGAATGAGTTTGGCACGAGGGTTAAATGTAAACTGAAATCTGGACACTGGCTGTAAGTCTATAACCTCTCACCTAGCCTTAATACTAACTCATGCAGAATTAAGCATTTCTTGCTGTAAAATTATACACCAAATGTAGGCTAAATTTTGACTCGGGAACAGGAGAAATATAATTTCTTTCTTTCAGCATCTTGAGAGAATGCCAATGCGCAGTTAGATGCCATCTGTAGAGGTGCTATCTTTATCAGCGTCATAAAAGCTGACATGCTGGTTGTAGCTGAAAGCTGATAGTAGGATTTCAACCACGTAAAATATGCATCCAAGCCGAACTGGAATCTTATCAGAAACATGTTGGGTCGTTTTCACAGCTTTCTATTTTCTTACAACCGGTCAAACTGATGTAATTTGGACATTTTGCACAGAAAATCTCCCATTCTTTCAGAGGTAGGCGATTGCATTTTCTCCCCGGTCCCTAAACATCTTTGCTCTGCAAAAGATGCAGAGATGACGGAGAAAACTTTTACCAATGTCAACTAGATTGAAGCATTCATTGGATTTATGACGTTGTTCTGGTAAGCAAGGGTTCATTTAGTCTTCCAGGGAAACATCACGACAGAAGAGAAGCTGCATGTATCTAATTATAGACAAGTTGACTAACAAATAGCCTACCAAAATCTTGGAAATTCTAAGCAAACGTATCTAAATCAGGCCAAAATAACATAGTCGTTCCTCCGTCTGACTGTAGCCTACTGCGCATTTTCTATTAGAGCATTTAGAGCAGCCTCAGACCCAGCCTGGAAAATGACTGTCAGTGTGTGTTTGTGTTTATGACTGTGTGTGTAATTGTGTGAGCGAAAGAGAGAGAGTGTTCCAATGTTGGCCGTCACAACAATTGACTTATTTGTAATGCACTCATTAAACCGTTCCTGTGATTGTATGAGGGAGTCATTAACTCACGGTTTAATTCATACACTGGAGTAAATCTCATTCAAAGTCCTGTCCTTCTAATGGCTCAGGGATTGAATCCAAGAATAGAGGGACCCCGCCAGATCCATATATATATACCATTCTGGTACCCACTGATATGCCCTCAGGTTTACATCCGAGAAGAAGTACAGCAATGATTGATGATTGTTTATAAATGGAGTTATAAATTATAGTACCGTTGACACTGTACTATAATGTACTCTTCACGCACCCACTCACCCCACCCCACACACCTTCACCCACTAACACACAGCTTAATTTGCTCAGTGTTGAAGTGTGTACTGCAGAAGACCTAAGCAGAAGACATAGGGAGCTACATGCTGCTACTCTTAGCACAGAGAGGCTGCTGAAGATGGAAAAAAGACCAAGTCTCCGCTCCAGCCTCTCCTGTTATTTATCACCTAGATCAGTGTTTCCAAAATCCAGTCCTCAAGTACCCCCAACAGTACACATTTTTTGTCGTAGCCCCGGACAAGCACATCTGATTCATCTTGTCAACTAATCATCAAGCCCTCAATTAGTTGAATCAGGTGAGTTTGTCCGGGGCTACAACAAAAATGTGTGCTGTTGGGGCTACTCGAGAACTGGAGTTGGGAAACACTGATCAAGATCAATACCCAGGGCCTGGCGAGCTGAGAATCGAAACAGCCTAAGTTATAGAACCGCTGCCATAGGAGTTGAACAAAATAAATGGGCACTGGCTAGGAGCCTGAGCAGTAGTCCCATCCATCAGATCTCGATCTATGCTTGGCCTCTCATCACCCTCATTGTGAGTTGCAGCTGATCCCTCTGCAGAAATACAAGGCCTTTCTGTTTTTCTCTGCCTGTTCTCTCCTATTATGTGCTATTCCTGTCAGGGCACGGATACAGAGAGCCAGAGAGAGGAGCTGTTAGAGGGAGTGGAAGTGAGGGAATAGGTGAGAGAGTGAAAGGAACTGACAGTCAGGTCTCATTCTTGTCCCCCCCCCCCCTTCCTTCTGACTCTCTCACTCTCTCTTTCCCAATTTCTCATTTCTGTCATTGCCCGAAACCAGTCAGTGTGCACATGTTTCCTCCCATATGTGGATATATGGGGTATGTGGAAGAAAAGGCTGCAGGTATCTAGGAGCAGGGCTTTGCGCAGGAAAAGCAATTCTCAGTAAGTTTCTATAGCCACTGGCATTCAAGGGTTAGGGTGGAGTGCTTTCTCAATTGCTTGTTGGAGAAGGTAGGGGTTGATAGTGACATAGTTAGCATGATCTGTGTGGTTTGGAGTGAACTAGAGTTAACTGGGATTTTGTATTAGTTAGCCTTTGTGCGACTGATATCTGTGAGACCAATACACCACTTGTATTTATAGTAATAACAATGATAACTGTATTTGTAAAGTGTGTACATTACGCATTAGTGTATGCATTGTGTCCATTTTGGGCAAATAATACCTCAGTGCTTTACCCTAACTGCCATGTTACTAGTGTTTACTTTCACGTTAAGTACGACTCTGCTGTTAAACCGTTTTGGACAAGAGTAGGCAGGGGTCAAGATCCTGTCTATATGGACTCAAGTGGCACTCGTTCCCTATCAATAAACGGACGTACATGTATTGTAATGCATGTCCCGCAGCAGGTGTTTATGTGTAGGCAGAGAGGGTGATCTCAGGCCATGGGAGTGCCTCGGCCACACCTTCCCATTTTCTTTTTTTCTTTGACTGAGTTAGTGTGTAATCTCTCGTGGGTTTATGCCACGTTCACCTGGTAGTCCGAAGTAGGAAACGCATTTCTGACTTGATAACTGGTTGTAGTTAAACAACGTGCCACGTTCAACCAGTTAGCAAATTGGACATTTCTGAGTTTCCTAGTTCCCGACTAGCACGAGAACTGGTTGGCTTTGGATGAGAGTTTGCGTTTTGAGGGTGGAGACTTCGCTCGTCTTGTTACTATCTTTTCGCATACAATCTCGGTTTCCACTAGTTGCCACAGCCACAAAGTCAAATTAGTCTATATCGTACATTTTTTTTTGCATTTGGGTCTTAGTTGAAGACGCAGAGTAGGTGCCATTCTTTTTCAACTTCACTCCTTGCTGCCACTCTTCTCACCACCTGCGTATAGGAGACATACTGGACAGCCCTTGTTCTTACCACCTCCGTCTCCTTCACCCTAACAGGATACTTCAGAAATTCGGGTGCTTGTTCACCACCACAATTGCAGCATTCAGCTGGCATATAATACCCCTCCCGTCTACATCCACTTGACACATGACCAAATATTTAGCATTTATCACGCTGCATGGTTTTGGGAACGAAGGCTCTCATGGGGTATCTCATAAAACCCAAATATACGTGGGAAGGGAGAGACCCTTCATCAAAAAACAATAGAATGGATGTGGGCTTCCTCACTCCATCCACAGTTTATGACTTTGTGGCTGAGATCTCCCCCAATGTAAAGTGAACATTCCTGTTATATGGTTAGCTCAACTCAATTTATTTATTACTCTACCTTTAGTGAGTTATTTTGTTTATTCACCTTAGTGAAAATATACATTCATGCTCATCCTCGTGATCTTAGCAACATCATTCTCCGTTATACCAAAGTAACTGACAAAATGGCAACTTAGCTAAGGTAAACAGAAAACCTATGTTTGTTGTACAGTATTGAGCAATATTCTGTGACAGTGAGTGATGAGGGAGTGGGTGACATAATTTGTCAGATTTCTATTCACTACACACCATAAATGTCCCAAATGGAGCTTGGCCTAGTTTGTTCTATAAGGCAGCCAAATGGCTGTTACTCAGAAGAATGTTAAAAAAAAATATTTAGCACACTGTTTAGTAAAGTAAACCTTCCTGTTATATGATTAGGTCAAGGGATTATTAGGGAAATGAATTATCCAAATGAAAATGCTCTCTAATTACGTTGATTCATCGGTACGTGCATACATTTACCAATTCCCACGATAACTTGTAATATAATGTATCCCGAAATTCCCCATTCCACCCTAATCGTCTCTGTTTCTTCATCTTTATCGCAGAGCTGAAAAAACAGAAGTATTAAGCGAAGACCTTCTACAAGTAAGAAATGAGTAAAAATGTAATTTTGTGTGTGTGCATTTATGTGTGTGTTTGTGTGCTTATAAAGGCCTAATATACAGTACCTGTCAAAAGTTTGGACACACCTACTCATTCAATGGCTCTTTATTTGTACTCTCTTCTACATTGTAGAATAATAGCGAAGACATCAAAACTATGACATAACACATATGGAATCATGTAGTAACCAAAAAAGTGTTAAACAAATGTTATATTTTATATTAGAGATTCTTCAAAGTAGCCACCCTTTGCCTTGATGACAGCTTTGCACAGTCTTGGCATTCTCTAAACCAACTTCACCTGGAATGCTTTTCCAACGGTCTTGAAGGAGTTCCCACATATGCTGAGCACTTGTTGGCTGCTTTTCCTTCACTCTGCCGTCCAACTCATCCCAAACCATCTCAATTGGGTTGAGGTTGGGTGATTGTGGAGACAGATCATCTGATGCAGCACTCCATCACTCTCCATTTTGGTCAAATAGCCCTTACACAGCCTGGAGGTGTGTTGGGTCATTGTCATGTTAAAAAACAAATGATAGTCCCACTAAGCGCAAACCATATGGGATGGCGTATCGCTGCAGAATGCTGTGGTAGCCACGCTGGTTAAGTGTGCCTTGAATTCTAAATAAATCACAGACACTGTCACCAGCAAAGCACCCCCACACCATCATACTTCCTCCTTCGTGCTTCACGGTGGGAACCACACATGCGGAGATCATCCCATCACCTACTCTGTGTCTCTACAATGTAGAAATAGTAAAAATAAAGAAAAGTCTTGAATGAGTAGATGTCCAAACTTTTGCTGATACTGTAGGTCTAGGATATGCCTGTTTGCTGTGTGTGTGTGTGAACTGCAAGTAGGTCATACCTCTTTCCTGAATGTGAAACTCTAACCCTAAAACAGAGTATGCTATGTGTGAAATGGGTGTCGAATTCCCCAAGGCAAAATTCATCAGCAATGGGAGACAAAGTCTGAACATCCCCTCTGATTTACTGAGGGAGCCTGGTTGCTGTCTCTGTTCAGCTATTTCGTTCCATCCTTGCCACTCCTGTCATTTGGCAAACGGCAGGATTGGAATGTTATGTTAGCTGTAAAGACTGGTGCCCAGACTAGGCTACTGGCTATAATTGCTACAGATGAATGAAGTCGTCAATGGATGTGACATCCGTTCCACTGGATGGATTTCGGATGAGTGTAGCTGTGTAGGCACACTTCAGATTACCTGTGTGTGTGTGTGTGTGTGTGTGTGTGTGTGTGTGTGTGTGTGTGTGTGTGTGTGTGTGTGTGTGTGTGTGTGTGTGTCCGTCCGTAGAGAGATGCCCAGCTTACTGAGCCCTGTCCTACTGTCTGTCCATCAGGTGGAGAAGCGGCTTGAGCTGGTCAAGCAGGTGTCCCACAGCACCCACAAGAAGCTGACGGCCTGTCTGCAGGGCCAACAGGGGGTGGATGTGGAGAAGAGATCTGTCAGGTCGCCCTCGGTGAGTCTGCCTGTATTTTTCCTTTTCCTTCTTGTAATGCTGACATTGATATGACAGTAGAGTGCGGTACATGTTCTCCTGTTCTATTTCCTGTGTAGAAAAAGCTACCCCTCACAACACTAGCACAATGTCTGGTGGAGGGAGCAGCAGTGTTGGGCGACGACTCGCTACTGGGGTGAGTGCACACACAAACAGACACAAATACACAAACACACATACATTAATCATCTGCCACATCCGTCATGGGATTTTTTAAAGTGTGCTGACATGGGAAACGTGGCAGTGTCACCCAGTGAACCAGGCCTGATTCATGATCATGACACATGATCAACAGCAGAGCGATTATTACGGTCATTGCTAGTGAAGACTGAGCTCTTGTCAAACGAATGACTTTATTGTATTGCATCAGCAAATTTTAACAGCATATAACACTTTTATCCATTATTGTGAAGGTGTGGACTTTGCCATAGTGATAGCACGTACAGTAATACCACACAATTTCTAGTGAAATGAGGTCTGGTCCTGTTTTGTGTTCTAATTGGCTATGTGCTATTTTCTCTGGCTTCACATTGGCCGGTTGCAGGAAGATGCTGAAGCTGTGTGGTGAGACACAGGAGAAGATGGCTCTGGAGCTCATCCTGTTTGAGTTCACCATTGAGAGAGACGTGGTGGAACCCCTATACGAACTGGCAGAGGTACTTACTGTAGACCATAACAACCATCATCTGTACCACGGTCATGAAGACTACACCACTGCAAATGTATCTCACCTACAAAGCTACACAAGCTGTGAGAATATGATTCCTATGACAATGCCTGTGTGTCTCTATCCAATCTCTCACACTACAGAACAAACCAGAGTAAAGTGTCTTTGTTTTATGATGTGATTTCACTCAGGTGGAAATCCCCAACATCCAGAAACAAAGGAAACATTTAGCAAAACTGGTTTTGGACATGGACTCGGCACGCACAAGGTACGAGCTGCTCACTGACAGTGTGTGTGGGTGTCTGTGTCAGTATGTGAGGAGTCTCTGTGTGATTTTCAAGGTGATTTTTGTGTGTGTATCTGTGTGTGAAAAAGGATTTGTGATTTGCCCGTCGTTTCCAAAACAGAGAGAAACTCAATCCCCTGTGAACTGACCTCTTTACAGCGTTCCACGCGAACGTCACTGTTTGATCGCCCATATTGTACAGTGAAGATCTAGGCGTGGCCACATTCTCCACCCCTCAAATACTCACCTCATCATACCCCTTCACCTTAATATACCCCTCACCTTGGCACTCCATGGATCTTCTTTCTTTTACCTGGATTTCCTTTTACAGTCACGCTTCCAGTATACCTCAGTGTCTCTCCACTGCCCTTCCTGTATTCAGCACTGTGGCTCAGGGATAGACTGCAACCACAGCCTCTGCCTCTGTGCTGAGTCTGACCTATACATATTACACACACATTAGGGGCCGAGACATTGGGGAAATGTAATGCATTTTCCTCACAGAGCTCCTGCAGTTTCTTCTGCTGACCCAAATGTGTGTCAAGTTTTTTCCCATCACCCTGCTGTGTGCCTTGAGCTCCCCTGGCAGCAGTGGACATTATCTCTGCTCTGTGACTCAGACCTCTCAGACACATACAAATAAACCAGAGAGAGAGGGCGAGAGATACTATGGACAAGTGGGTAGGATAGAGAGGAGAGAGGGGAAGGCAGACAGAAAGACAGGCAGACAGATAGACAGACTGGGAAGTGAACAAGTGCACACTTAGGGCATAACGATAGAGAATTAGGAAGCAGCGGATGTCTATATGTTTGCATAGGATGTGTAATCCCGCCTCTTTCTTCCCTCCACCCCTCAGGTTCCACCAGTCCTCCAAGTCTGGTATGTCCAGCAACGTGCAGCCAGGGGCCAAGGGCGAGCACCTCAGGGAAGAGATGGAAGAAGCAGCCAATCGAATGGAGATCTGTCGAGTCAGTCTACATCTCCCTTTCCTCGCTCTCGTTCTCTTTCTAACGCTCCTCAAGATGTTTTCTCTGAAATCGCTGTTTATTTTCTGAAGTTATCCTTTTGTATTTTTCCAGGATCAATTATCTGCAGACATGTACAATTTTGTGGCCAAAGAAATTGACTATGCAAGCTACTTTCAGACAGTAAGGACTGAACGGTCTCTCTCTAATAGCACTCACTATGTCTTCATTGAGGTACAAACAGGGACATAGAAAATACACTAATCTCTCTCCGTCTCTCTCTATTTCCCGTCTCTCTCTCTCGGTCTCTTTGTCTCTGTTTCTCTCTCTCTCTCTCGGTCTCTCTGTCTCTGTCTCTCTCTCGGTCTCTCTGTCTCTGTCTCTCTCGGTCTCTCTGTCTCTGTCTCTCTCTCGGTGTCTCTGTCTCTGTCTCTCTCTTTCTCTCTCTCTCTCTCTCTCTCTCGGTCTCTCTGTCTCTGTCTCTCTCTCGGTCTCTCTGTCTCTGTCTCTCTCTCGGTCTCTCTGTCTCTGTCTCTCTCTCGGTCTCTCTGTCTCTGTCTCTGTCTCTCTCGGTGTCTCTCTCTCTCTCTCTCTCTCTCTCCCTCTCTCTCTCTCTCTCTCTCTCTCTCTCTCTCTCTCTCTCTCTCTCTCTCTCTCTCTCTCTCTCTCTCTCTCTCTCTCTCTCTCTCTCTCTCTCTCTCTCTCTCTCTCTCTCTCTCTCTCTCTCTCTCTCTCTCTCTCTCTCTCGCTGTAGTTGATAGAGGTGCAGGCAGAGTACCACAGGAAGTCGTTAGAGCTCCTCCAGAATATTCTGCCTCAGATCAAAGCCCACCAGGGTGAGTCTGTCTGCCCAGTGCCCACCCGGCCCTCACTCATTATTACACACACATTATGCCAACTCTGTCCTCAGTGAACCCTGCAGTAGGAGCACTGGTGCACATCTTCTCTCTATTCATCATGGTTGATCAATTCTGTTTAAATTTAGTCAGTTTTGGAGATGGAAATTAAATTTGTGAATTTGAATTTGAAAAGGGACATTTCTTTTTTTTTAATGAAGACGTTTCAATTCATGAATGGAATTTCAATTAACTCACAGAATTTCTGTAGTTTAAATGGAACTGAACCCAACCCTGATATTCACAATGCACCCATATCTGTGGTTGCAGTATGCTTTTCGTTAACTTTTTATGGATAATTTAAAGTCAATAGGGACTGCTCAGAAGCTATAGTGTGTGTGAGGCAACCTTAGTAATAACCTGATTAACCTGCTGACTGTGTAACCTTGGTGCTGTGTGTGTTGTGGTTGACAGAGACCTGGGTGGAGAGGCCGTGCTATGGGAAACCCTTAGAGGAGCACCTTGCCCTCAGCGGGCGGGACATTGCCTTCCCCATCGAAGCCTGTGTCACCATGCTGCTGGAGTGTGGCATGCAGGAAGAGGTCAGTGTGTATTCCACACTATCAGTATGTCTTCCCATTACCAAGTGACAACATACTGATTAGCCTAACCTCCTGTGTCCCTGTCCCATTCCAGGGCCTGTTCAGAGTAGCGCCCTCGGCCTCCAAACTGAAGAAGCTCAAGGCGTCTCTAGACTGTGGGGTGATGGACGTACAGGAGTACTCTGCAGACCCTCACGCCATCGCAGGTGAGTTGGCAACCCAACACCCCCAAATACATAACTTCCTTTCACTCTGCTCTGTATTATCATGGCAGCTGACATTGTCATGGAGATCGTCTCGAAACCTGCCCCTAGTCTGTTCGGGTTATCAAGGGCTCCCTGTCAACCTAAGAACTTCAACTTAGGTCTTATACACAGCCTTCTTAAGATCCTGGCTGTGTGAGTACCTGTGAATACACAGACCCTGAGTGAGCCTTGAAAAGAATCCTCTCTGAATCCTCTTCCGTGTTCATTTCGATTGATTCCATGTTAACCAGGGTGATACACAGAACCAGCACCAAAAGGAAAGCCCATTTGCAACCCTCTCCTGAGGGGAGAGTAGTACCAAGGCGGATTCATGACCCACGTCACCAAGTCTAAACACATCAGAATCAAGTCAACAGCATAGCGCTTTCTAACAAAGTGAATTTAAAAAAGAAAATGTTTTATTGTCACATACACCGGATAGGTGCAGTGACATCTATTGTTTTACAGGGTCAGCAATAGTAAAGATGCTCCCTGGAGGGATTCAAACTGCTTTGCATTTAATGTGTTTATCTAGTGCAGATAGACACACACACCGCCATGCCACACATACAGTTGAAGTCGGAAGTTTACATACACTTAGTCATTAAAACTCGTTTTTCAACCACTCCACAACTTTCTTGTCAACAAACTATAGTTTTGGCAAGTCGGTTAGGACATCTACTTTGTGCATGACACAAGTCATTTTTCCAACAATTGTTTACAGACAGATTATTTCACTTAAAATTCACTGTATCACAACTCCAGTGGGTCAGAAGTTTACATACACTAAGTTGACTGTGCCTTTAAACAGCTTGGAAAATTCCAGAAAATGATGTCATGGCTTTAGAAGCTTCTGATAGGCTAATTGACATCATTTGAGTCAATTGGAGGTGTACCTGTGGATGTATTTCAAGGCCTACCTTCAAACTCAGTGCCTCTTTGCTTGACAACATGGGAAAATCAAAAGAAATCAGCCAAGACCTCAGAAAAAAATTGTAGACCTCCACAAGTCTGGTTCATCCTTGGGAGCAATTTCCAAACGCCTGAAGGTACCACGTTCATCTGTACAAACAATAGTACGCAACTATAAACACCATGGGACCACGCAGCCGTCATACCGCTCAGGAAGGAGGCGCGTGCTGTCTCCTAGAGATGAACGTACTTTGGTGCGAAAAGTGCAAATCAATCCCAGAATAATAGTAAAAGACCTTGTGAAGATGCTGGAGGAAACAGGTACAAAAGTAACTATATCCACAGTAAAACGAGTCCTATTTCGACATAACCTGAAAGGCCGCTCAGCAAGGAAGAAGCCACTGCTCCAAAACTAGACTACGGTTTGCAAGTGCACATGGGGACAAAGATCGTACTTTTTAGAGAAATGTCTTCTGGTCTGATGAAACAAAAATAGAACTGTTTGGCCATAATGACCATCGTTATGTTTGGAAGAAAAAGGGGGAGGTTTGCAAGCCGAAGAACACCATCTCAACTGTGAAGCATGGGGGTGGCAGCATCATGTTGTGGGGGTGCTTTGCTGCAGGAGGGACTGGTGCACTTCACAAAATAGATGGCGTCATGAGGATGGAAAATTATGTGGATATATTGAAGCAACATCTCAAGACATCAGTCAGGAAGTTAAACGCTTGGTCGCAAATGGGTCTTCCAATTGGACAATGACCCCAAGCATACTTCCAAAGTTGTGGCAAAATGGCTTAAGGACAACAAAGTCAAGGTATTGGAATGGCCATCACAAAGCCCTGACCTCAATCCTATAGAAAAGTTGTGGACAGAACTGAAAATGTGTCTGCGACCAAGGTGGCCGACAAACCTGACTCAGTTACACCAGCTCTGTCAGGAGGAATGGGCCAAAATTCACCCAACTTATTGTGGGAAGCTTGTGGAAGGCTACCTGAAATGTTTGTCCCAAGTTAAACCATTTAAAGGCAGTGCTACCAAATACTAATTGAGTGTATGTAAACTTCTGACCCACTGGGAATGTGATGAAAGAAATAAAAGCTGAAATAAATCATTCTCTCTACTATTATTCTGACATTTTACATTCTTAAAATAAAGTGGTGATCTAACTGACCTAAGACAGGGAATTTTCATAGGACTAAATGTCAGGAATTGTGAAAAACTGAGTTTAAATGTATTTGGCTAAGAGGTATGTAAACTTCTGACTTGAACTGTACACTCTACACACAGAATGGTGGCACAGCTGTTGTGGTTTCCTCTGTACCATCAGAATGCAAGGGACATCCTGAAGTCCTGGTCCATGGAGAAATAGTTGCATTAGAGACCTACACCCCCCCCCCCCCCCCCCTTTCTCCATCTTTCTGTGTCTGTGTGTTTTATGAAGTGTCTCATCCCTTGGTACGGACGTCCTTAGGCCTACACAGTAGCCATTTTACAATTTCTTGCTCTCTTACTTCAAGCTCTCCCTCTCATTTTCCACACACACACCACCCTCATCCTCTCTGTTTATCCGTCTAACTTTCACTCACCCTCCTATTGTCTCATCCCAACAGGTGCTTTGAAATCCTACCTACGGGAACTCCCTGAGCCACTGATGACCTTTGAACTTTATGATGAATGGATCCAAGCTTCTAAGTCAGTGTCAGTTTGTAATGGTGCCGCCATTAGTTGATGTCTATTCATTGTGTTTGATTCATACTCTGTGCTGCTGATTCTTTATTTACTCGAAAAGTATGAGATCATTTGATGTGGGGTTTCTCTTTCACGCTAAGCTGTTATTTTTCTGGTTTGTCTGGCAGCATTCAAGACCAGGACAAGAGACTCCAATCCCTCCTCACAGCCTGCGAGAAACTACCCTTGGCCAATGGCAACAACTTCAAGTGAGTCGCCCTATCTGGGTTTCGCTTTGTCTCTGTCCCGCACCCATTTCACTCTTTCTTGGCACTTGCCTGACCATTAAATGATTTCAGTTTCAATCACCTTTCACTGTTTCTATCCTTCGCTGCTCTTTTCACATCAGCTGTTGAACTGAACTGGTGAAGAGTTCATCGTAGCCTTCAAGCAGCCAGAACTGGGTGTGCTTTTTGTGTTTTTCTGTGTTGGCTGCTTGATCAAGGATAGCATCATGGAATATTGTTTGCAGGAGCTTGACATACGATCAAAAAGAGTGGGAGTAGAGGGTGTATGGGTGAAACAGAAATCCAAAGGCTGACAGACCGCAGTGCTTGTCAGTGTCATCGTTGAATCTCACTTAATGGGCTTATTTTTAGGTTGTCTTCTTTCGCGAACACCTGTCAAACCTGTCCTTGTCATAGCCCAATTGAAATGAGCTGCCTGGGGGTTCTGTCTGAACAATCGGTTCATCTTAGATGAGCCAGAAAACAACAATCTGTAGGATTCAGAGATTTGTCAGCCAATGCAGTAGACAGTACATGAATGATCATGATCGAAAAAAACATAAACGTATTGTTAGTTTTATTGTTTCTTTTTCAGGTATTTAATCAAATTCCTCGCCAAGTTAGATGACTACCAGGATGACAATAAAATGACTCCTGGGAATATTGCAATAGTCTTGGGTCCCAACCTGCTGTGGACAACGCAGGAAGGGTAGGACTTCACCTATCTTTAACACACTATTTAGCCACACCATAGAGACTATACATAAAGTACCTTATTATAAAAGCATTTCCTGGTCATTGATAGTGACTTAAAGAGATAAAACGGTCCAAATTAAATCATACTCATATCTCCAAGGTTCAAGTTAATAATTTCCAGTGTTGAACAGTTGCATTGAATTCACTGTCTGGCAATCGCTCTACATCAAATTAAACTGACTCCTCCATATCTCTTCCTCTCCCTCCCTCCAGGAGCATTACAGAGATGATGACCACTGTGTCCCTGCAGATTGTAGGCATCATTGAGCCCATCATCCAGCACGCTGACTGGTTCTTCCCTGGAGGTGAGAGAGGACACAGTGTCTGTTCAGCCTCTGTAAGCCACGACCGCCTATCTCATCCATTAGAATGTAATACTGTTGCTTTAATGTCCCTGTATCACCCTCTGTATGTGGGTAAATGGAAACCGGCACCTGCTCGTACATATACAGTATGACAGTCAGTCAGCTTAAGTGGCCGTAGGAGACCTATTCACAATTTTAAGAATCAGTTCTTATAACGGGATACATGTTTATTGTCACAAAAGTAATCAAATCAAATGTATTTATATAGCCCTTCTTACATCAGCTGATATCTCAAAGTGCTGTACAGAAACCCAGCCTAAAACCCCAAACAGCAAGCAATGCAGGTGTAGAAGCACGGTGGATAGGAAAAACTCCCTAGAAAGGCCAAAACCTAGGAAGAAACCTAGAGAGGAACCAGGCTATGAGGGGTGGCCAGTCCTCTTCTGGCTGTGCCGGGTGGAGATTATAACAGAACATGGCCAAGATGTTCAAATGTTCATAAATGAGCAGCATGGTCAAATAATAATACCTCACCTATCGCTTTCCTCTCTTTCAGAGATTGAGTTTAATGTCACAGGAAACTATGGCAGCCCGGTCCACACCAACCACAACGCCAACTACAGCTCCATGCCCTCTCCGGATATGGACCATTCCGATCGCAAGCACAATGACCAGAGCCGACGTCCACTCAGTGTGGCCACTGACAATATGATGCTCGAGTTCTATAAGAAGGATGGGTAAGAAGATCCGACTCGTGTTGTACCTGTCTTGCCCTACCTTTTCCATCTCTCTTAAATCCCTCTTTCTGAAGTCAACTCCCTAACCGCCTGTCTTCCCTTAATGTCCTTGCTGAACACTCTTAACTGGAACATGAACCATTGGACAACAAGGATTACTCGTGATGTTGGTTATTGCAGTAGAGTTCAGAATGAAGGATAGTTGTGTTGACATGTTAATGGGGACAATGGGCCTTTTGAGGTATGGATGAGCAGATGAAAGCTGATGGCTTGATCGACTAGTGAGAGATTTGAGTGTTGTGTGAAAGCTATATGCCTTAGATATAGCATCATGCCACCTTTCCATGTCAATAGTTTTTGTTTCTATAATAATATAACCCCGTACACTCAGTGAAAAGGAGAGCTTAGTAAAGAGTTCAGTCTGGGTATGAGAGGGGTGGAGAGAATGTCACTAAATTATTCTTCATCTTGGGTGAGAGCGAAAGAGAGAAATGCACTAAGACAGACAGAACAGGGAGCTCAGAGAAATATGTTGGTCTATGGTGGTGCAGTAAGCAGTCTTTTGCTGTACGGAGAATTAGTTTCAAGTCGATCATGTTTTCTCTCTCTCTTTTCAAAATAACTCTCTGTCTTGTCGGCCCCTGTTCAGCAGACGTCTGAGCCCCTCAGCTCGGGGGCCACGTAAACCCAGCTAATTAAACTTGGCGAGGACTGTGTTGGGACCAACACACTGCTCTCATTAGAAACACACGCCCCTCCAGATAGAGCAGGAAGATCAGGACAAGGAGAATTCGGCCCCCTAGTACAAACTGAGACCAATGAGGAAGTAGCATTCCCAGAGTTGATGTCCAAATTAAAATCCATACCTCTGTTATGGTTTTACTCACCCTGGGCCTTTCGCTAAAGCACTATGGGAGATGTCATGCCGTGTCCTTGACCGTTTCTTTGCTTGGTGTGTGAGATTTTCAATGATTCCAAAAATATCTGAATATTACGTAGCCTTTAACCATCTATAGTTGTACATTGCTTTTTTATAGTAAACAAGCACATTGACCACTGCTGCAAGTGACTTCCTGTATGTTGGTGTTATTTTGGGGTATTTATTACGTAGGTGGGGAAATGTTGCCCTAATTGGTTAATTGGCTCACTGGTAGGACATGCTTGGAGCTCTTTTGGGAAGGAATATCTTCACCCCTCAAATCCCTCACCTCATGACTCCCAGCATGACTTCCATCCCGCATAACCCCCTGCAATCCAAGCCTGAAGGCTTGACCTGGTGATCCTCCATCTTGGATCCAACCCCTGACCTGACTGCTCCCCCAGTTGCTTTGATATACATGTCGTGATGCTTTGAATCAATTAACAGAGGTTCTCATGATCCTTACCTTTTATTGTGATGTTTTTGTCCTACCAAGCAGCGTTAGGAAAATTCAAAGGTACTGTACTTACTCTGTTCTTCTCGCTGTTTACCCTTGTCTGAACTGTCTGTGGAAAGAAAGCCTCTCTCTGTCATCATTTGTCTGTCAGTATTCCAGTAGTATTCCAGTCATGATTATTCTATCGTCCAAATGACACACTTGTAATCCTATAGTTCAACATTCCCTACAGAGTGCTGTTGACAGACAGTGCTGCCAACTAACTGTTATCACACTGTGTGGTTTATTTACTTAAAATGCATCGTGGCAATTTCTGGCATTTGATGTACTCGTTTGATTTGCTTTGACAAGTGCAAATGGCAATAACAGGTGCCAACATTTGTTTGTCACACAGAGACCAACCATACATACACCCACACTGTGACACATTATTACAAATGTCTCCTTTCCCTAGTGTGTCTATGCATACTGTTCGGTAAGGAGTGTCCTGGCGATTGTGAGCACTACAGGATGAGTCTCCCTGGGCTTGGCTGACCTCTGACCACTGTATTTGATTGACTGTGTGTGTCTGTCCCTCTGCAGCATGGGGGTCAGGGTGATGGACACTTCTTGGGTGTCGCGCAGGGGCTCGTCGTCAGTGCGTAAAACCTCCTCCACGCCCCCGAGTATGCAGCCCCCCCTCCCTCCCTCAGATGCTCTCATACCTGAGCAGGGGGAGCTCTCTGCGTCCCCCTCACCAACCCCTCCTCCCGCTGGCAGCGACCGTGCCAGGTAAGGCTGTTGTTGCCCCCCCACTCCAATTTACCCCAATCCTCGCGTCCTGAAACTTACATGGCGTTGTCTACTTTTTCTGTCTGTTTACGTCTTCTAATTCTCTTTCCCATGCATCGTCTTCACCTTTCTGTGAACCAACGCCCAGTTTCATGTCAAACTTGGTTTGAGCTTGTGTGATGTTGTTTTCATTGTGGTCCTTGTGCTTGAGCTTCAGAGTTTCTAGAGCCCTTTGAAGTAAAATTTGTGCTTGTTTAGTTTCATATACAGGTTGTACCAGAGGGTTGTTTTTTGGTAGAAGGATATAAAGTATTATTTTTATTAGTTTTTCAGATAGCACTTTTTTTATCCATTACCCATAAAATTGTAACAATGTGAGCAAAGAAAAGGCTCACCTCATCTCAGAGGTAGCTTGCCAATGCAGCATGTACATGTTTTTCATTTTTTATCTATCAGAACAGGTTTCATTAACACCTAACAGCCTAACGTTACTCCTTATAGTCCAAAGACGATTATACGTTCTGTTTAAAGGCGATTTGTCTCTGGAAGCCAAAACAGCCAAATACTTCATCTAACTTGAATCGATTCTCAATTGCGGAAGGGTCCTAGAAACATAAATCCCTCTACTTTCATGTCACATCAAAATCATTTCACAAATGCTAAATATCTACTTACTGTTTTTACTGTTTTTAACACAGTTGCAGCCGACAGTATTTTTCAGTGACAACACGTTTGTGGCTTCAGTCTTCCGTTTACACACACGTGTTCGGAGATGCAGATAGCTTATTAGCACACCCCTCTGTCTTCCATCTGTTTTCCGTAAACAAGCGCTGTCACATGGAAATATGGCCGTGTGGGAACCCTAACCCTATAAAGGTGTAAGTCAACCTTTTGTTTTTTGAAAAACATTTCTTGCTGATGTGAAAGATACGTTCCTTATGTTTCCTAAACCGTACCGCGAGTGATGCGTGTCAACGTTTAGAGCAACCATTGGGGGCTCGTGAAAAATGTCCCTGGTCACGGCCTCCCGAGTGGCGCAGAGGTCTAAGGCACTGCAATTGCAGTGCTTGAGGCGTCACTACAGACCCTAGTTCAATCCCAGGCTGTGTCACACCCGGCCGAGACCGGGAGACCCATGAGGCGGTGCACAATAGGCCCGGCGTCGTATGGGTTAGGGGAGGGTTTGGCCGGCCGAGATTTCCTTGTCCCATCGTGCTCTAGCGACTCCTTGTGGCGGGCCGGGCGCCTGCAAGCTGACCTCGTTCGCCAGCTGGATGGTGCTTCCTCCGACACATTGGTGCGGTTGGCTTCCGGGTTAAGCGAGCAGTGTGTCAAGAAGCAGTGCGGCTTGGCAGGGTGGTGTTTCGGAGGACGCATTGCTCTCGATCTTCACCTCTCCCGAGTCCGTAGGGGAGTTGCAGCGATGGGACAATTGGATTACACGAAATTAGGGAGAAAAAGGGGTAAAAGTATATATAATAATAAAAAAGATATATAATAGTAATAATTCCTGTTCAGAAGATACGATCGTCAATAGGCGCTAAAGCAGTTAGCGTCTATGAATGGGATATGCTCATGTAAGATGGAAAAAAAAAAAAATCTTGCATTTGTCAAGCAGTTTTAGGATTTGTGCTGAATGAATATACTGTATGGCATGGCCTGTATTAATGTTTTTCCTTTGCTATTTTTTCTTTTCAATTTTTCTATTTCCTTAGACCTCTCTCTCCTCACCCTCTTAACACGACTCTGTTCAACGTTGGTTGACTAATTCCTTCCCTGATACAAAAACCCGCACTTGTTCCCCTTCACACTTAACTGCACTGGTTATTGAGTGTTCACAAACATGCCAGAATGGCCCACTGGACTTCCTCACATACAGTATATTTTTTTATACAATGCTTTTCGTTCCACAACAAGAACGTGCCAATATTGGCCTCTTCCTGACTCAAGAACAATTCAATTCCCTGTGAAATCATTTACATTTTTATCATTGCAGCTCCGATGATGCGTCATCCACTTGGTCGGACTCCTGTTATGCCTACCCCTCTCCGGAGGAGGAGAGGCCCCCTCCCCCTTACCCCTCTTCTTCCTCTTCTTCCTATTGCTACCCACCTCCTCACCATTTCTACCCCCGAGCACCGCAGTGCGCGCGCCCTGTCGCCCCCGGTCCCGAGTCCGTGCCTCCCGGGCCGTCTACCCCACCTCCCCCACGCTGGTCTAACTATAGCCCTCACCCACTGCCCCCCTCCTCGTCCCCCTCTCCCTCTCCCTCCCCACAGCAGCTTGATATCAACTCTAACCCCAAGCCCAGCTCCCTGCACCTGCCTAAACAGAGTTCCCTGGCCGAAGCTCTGCATGCGCCCCCACCGTCAGAAACTAACGTCCCCCCCCTCTACATCAAAACCCCCCTCGTGCTAACCCGACACGACCCGTCCCTCGTTCCCCACCCCCCTAACTTTCCCCTGTCCACACCTCTTCCGTGGGCCGCCTGTGCCTGTAGCCGAGAGAGAGGAGCCAAGCTGACTGGGTAAATACTATGTCACATCGTCCGGCCACTCCTAGAACCAGGACACAAACTCAGTCTTCGTAACACACACAGGCCTGAGTGGCTCATAATGACAAGATGAGGGATATTGGGAGACAAACGGGAGAGTGAGAGAGAGGGAGCTGCCTCCAATATGCCAACATCCTGTTTTATACATTTTGTTCATTTTCTCATTCTGTTCTATTGGAGCGTTTTAGTACCTTATTTTACAGGAGGATGTTGCCAAGCAACAAACAATATTCAAAGCTCTCAGCGATAGCAGAATATAGTGGGTGTTAATGAGTCATTTTAGTGGGCCCAGTTGGCCTTGGATGGTAGTTGGCTAGTTTTGTTTTTGAATAGGAATTGGATTTAGAGTGACTAAGTGAAAAATATGGATGGGCTGGGCATGATTCCTAACCAATCATTGGCCTTCATCGGAATGGGGTCTTTTACATCAACAGCCATAAGGAATGTTTCAATGGATAGCTCCACCCTAACTCCAAATCCCTCCAGTCCCGATCACCCATCCTCATCTGCTGTCAATAGGAGGGGGAATTTGGAGCTGGGAGAGCTGTCACTCCCATCCTATTATCAACTGGTTAGGTTTTTTCCTTCAAGCTCTCTAACCATTGGCATTCTGGCTGCATAGTGCCATAAAAGGCAACAAAAATCTATTAAACCTACAGGCTTGGGCTTGGATTTTTGGGGGGTTTATGCGCCACTGCAATATAGCTGGTAGTGCGTATACTTGCAGTAGTGAAAGTGGTCACTCAGATTATTTGACGTTGAACTACGGGGATTTTCATTCCTATGGATGTCATGACATGTGCAGGAATAAGGTCAATATATTCAACCTGATTGGCAATTGTTAGCTACATGGCGTTCACTGCTTACTGACAGGCAGTGAACATGGACACACACACACACACACACACACACACACACACACACACACACACACACACACACACACACACACACACACACACACACACACACACACACACACACACACGCATGCACACACACACAACCTGAAGAAGATGAAAATGACACATTGTTGTTCATATATCCTTTTCGCCTCCCCAGTACTCTGATGAACAAGGAGCTCTCTCCAGTGATTGGACAGAAGGGCTTCCAGGGAACAGCACCCTCTGGTGGGCCATCACAGCCCTCTTCTGAACATAGCCCTCACACCCTGAGAAGAGGTACTGATGGAAGAAGGTTGTGTGTGTGTGTGTCTGTGTGTGTGTGCGTGTGAGGGTGCGTGCGTGTGTGCGTGCGTATGCATGTGAGAGAGACTGTGCTATGTACAAAGCAGCCAGAGTGTTTTGTTTTGGCTGGCCACCTCTCAATTACAATCTGTGTTGCTTTTCTCTCACACTTGGCATTCTGTCTGGTCTCTCCACAGCTAAAAAGCTGGCCCCCATCCCACCTAAGCACTACTCTCAGTCTGGGGGAATGTCTGACCAGTCCACAGGTCAGCCCTCTCCAGTCAGCCTGTCCCCCACCCCTCCTAGTACCCCTTCCCCGTATGGCTTTGGCTACCCTCAGGGCTACGCCACCATCGGCTCTCCGGGACAGGCCCAGACTGCCACCCTCTCCTCCCCTCCCTCGCTAGCCGGCACCCTCACCAAGGCCAGGCCCACTCCCAAGCCTCCCAGGCAGAGGCCCAGCCTGCCCCCACCGCAGCCCCCCAGCACCCCTGGCTCCAGCCCCCAACCCCTGGAGCACAGTGGTGGCCTGCTGGATGGATTGTCTCCTGGGGAGAGCATGTCCACAGGTAAATGCTTCAATGGAGTTTCTACACACTAGGAGCCCGCTTATACACTCTCATCTCTGGTAAAGGTGGAGCGTCTCATTCTCCAGTGTGCCTGACAGCTATTTAATCATAGAATTAATTTAATAGGATCTCTGTGGTTTTAATGTGGTTTCTGCAAATGGAACTATTTTCTGTCATTTTTTAAAATGACTGATACTTTTTGTGTAAAACTGCAGGGAACAGGTTAAAAGATTCTAATCAATATCTCTTATCTTGTTCTTCCATATTTTTCATTATTTTGTCTACTATTATCGTCTGCCTACAGCGGTATGAGGCGAATGGTTCAATATGGGCTAAATGTGAAAGGGCCTTTTAGGGTAAGCAGGAATTCCAGTATTGTACTAAAGCCTCACCCTCCCGCCCCTCCAACCAACCAACCGTCCGCCATCCTGGCTCACTGTGGAGCTGCATGGCTCCAGCTCTCTGTATATATACCTGTATACATGACGTCTCATATGTATATATCTATATATCTCTGAATTGTTCAGTCCACCACTAACCAATTTCGTTGCCCTTTGCATGGTGGCTGAGACTGGCGCGATGCATGGCTTGTGGATGTGTCTGAAAGACCGTCCACTGACTCCACTTCACACAGAAGATTGACGTCATTTTACTATCCCAAGAAGCTTTCTTTACTGTTTTTACCCCGAAACCATGCCACATCCCACCACTGTCCTCTTGCTTACACTCTGCAAAGTCACCCACCCCCCACTTCCTGTTGTCCACTCACTGGTTGTTGTCCATTTCAAGTGTTACACAATGGATGTCATCATTCTCACATGACTGTGAGATCAAAGACAAAGTATAAATGTTTGTGGTGACTGCGCTGGACACTGTTGGGGAATTGTTGTTATCCACACCTTGAACAAATGTTCTTTCTTCACATGAAATTTGCAGTATTACAAACCTACCCCGAGCACCTCCCTGCTGTGTGTAATGCATCATTCAGCATTGACTTAATCATGTCTGGGAACAGACTTATTCTAAGCAATCCTTATTTTCTCTATCTCTTATTTTCTATTCTCTTCTCATGTTGATCTTTGACCACTCAGACTCTTTCTGCAACCTGGATATCCCCATCATCAACGTGGAACTGGATGGCATCTTCGATGAGCCTAAGATGGTCCCCTACAGGAACTCAGTGGCGGTGGTCCAGCCTACCCCCAAGACAGAGTCAGAGGAAGAGTCTGAGAGCACGATACTATGACATCACGAGTTTCCACCCCCAGCCCTACTATTCCAGCCTGTCCCCAGGACCCGTTCTCTGACCTTTGACTCAATGGGACTCACTCCAGACCTCACCTCCACCCATAGCGACCAAACACCGGGTTCAGCCCTGTAAAACAAAGTTAATCTTATAACCTGAAATATATATGAATACAGAAAATACATACAGTATATCCACATCCAGAGAGTTTCTCTCTGAGACTGTGGGGGGAGGAACTTTTGATACACAGAATCGGACACAATGCTTTGTTTTTATGTTGACTGGATTCCTTTGATTCTGTCTGTGGTGCGTTAATTTTTAAGACTTTTCTTTTTCAACAATTGCGTTTATTTTTCATTACTTTTGCCTTATTTGAGTCATTTGCAATATTGCCTCTAACTTCACATACAAGACATGAAAACGATTTGCTCGGTGGAATGGATTCTACTCTTGTGAGTGTAGTAGTAAAGGAAAGGGACAGTAGATTTCTGATTTCCTCTCCTGTCACCAAGTCTATAGCATTCCTTTTGACGCCATCCTAAACCATCCCTCGTACTTTGAGATCACTGGCAACCCCTTGTTCCTTCCTGGCTGAATGTGTGTTTGTGAATTGTGTGATGTGTTTGGAAATGTGCTGCATCATTAAGTGGCGAGTTCTGCCATAGAAAATATATATGGTACTGCAAGACCAGTTTGAGCTTGAATCCCCAATCACACTCTTCAAAGGGAGATTAAGATTGCATTTGGCTGTTCGATGGGAAGTTAAATATGGGTAATATAGTATTTACTATTTAAAATGACTGTTTATACTGTACATTTCAGAGTATATGATATTAACAGTGATACAAGAGATATTATATGTGTCATATAATATAAGAATACAAACATAGGTATACAGATATAGAATTATAAGTACGGTATACAGATATTCCATAGTATAGCATGTACTTGATTCTACATTATCATAGGAGAGGCTGTAGAGGGAATGGGACATAGAAACAGAACAAACAGAATTGTCAACTTGTCAATTTATATAATTCTATATAAAAGGAATAGAATGCTGAAAAGTGAGTATGAGTATGTGCAGGGTGGGACTATACCTCCTCTCTGTGGTCTGCCCTCAGCCTCAGCTTCTTTAACGAGCGCCCTGAGAGCCTTATCTGGCAAGAGCCTGTCACTGGGGAGCCTTCTCAGCTGTTTGAAAGCCAATATTGAACACTTTTTTTGTTAGAGCAAGTGTGTATATGAGTGCGGTCCTGTATGTGTGAGTGTTATCCTGAATATAGATACATTTCTTCTGGTGCTAGAACGTATGTTTATATTCTATCACGCAGGGAATAAGAATAGGCTCTCATTGAAATTATACGCGGTTACTGTTTCAGTTCCCTATACTCCCCCCCCCCTTTAGTAAGAGGAATCCACCATATAAGGAATTTGATGATGAGGAATGTGAATAAGTATTTGTTGTTGTGCTGAAAGTATTTATAACGATGATTACGGTGCAGAGGAGTATGATTGACATCCACAACACGTAATATCAATGTTCCAATCTGATGATCCAGTAATGAGGTTCAAAGGTGAGGGGCCCGCCCATGACCAACACAAACCTATGGTCTCCTTAGAAACGTTCCATCCATAACACTGATTAGTGCTTGGAAGCCACAATAAACGCTGCTCTTTCATGCACTTACGTTCAAGTGCTATATATTTTATCCATCACAACACTATTGTAAATACTGAAGCCTCTGTGTATGTGTGTATATAAAAAGGCGAGAGGATGAAATATATACAGTACCAGTCAAACGTTTGGACACATCTACTCATTCAAGGGTTTCTCTTTATTTTTTACTATTTTCTACATTATAGAATAATAGTGAAGACCTCAAAACTATGAAATAGCACATATAGAATCATGTAGTAACCAAAAAAGTGTTAAACAAATAAAGTATCCTCCCTTTGCCTTGATGACAGCTTTGCACACTCTTGGCAAGAATCTAAAATCTAAAATATATTTTGATTTGTTTAACACTTTATTGGTTACTACATGATTCCATAGTAGGTAGTAGGAGTAGGTGTGTCCAAACTTTTGACTGGTACTGTATATATTTCACCCTCTCGCCTTTTTATATACACACATATATCCAGTTGAATTCGGAAGTTTACATACACCTTAGCCAAATACATTTAAACTCAGTTTTTCACAATTCCTGACATTTAAACCTAGTGAAAATTCCCTCTCTTAGGTCAGTTAGAATCACCACTCTATTTTAAGAATGTGAAATGTCAGAATAATAGTAGAGAATGATTTATTTCAGCTTTTATTTCTTTCATCACATTCCCAGTGGGTCAGAAGTTTACATACACTCAATTAGTATTTGGTAGCGTTGCCTTTAAATTGTTTAACTTGGGTCAAACGTTTCAGGTAGCCTTCCACAAGCTTCCCACAATAAATTGGGTGAATTTTGGCCCATTCCTCCTGACAGAGCTGTAGTAACTGAGTCAGGTTTGTAGGCCTCCTTGCTCGCACACACTTTTTCAGTTCTGCCGACAAATTTTCTATAGGATTGAGGTCAGGGCTTTGTGATGGCCACTCCAATACCTTGACTTTGTTGTCCTTAAGCCATTTTGCCACAACTTTGGAAGTTTGCTTGCGGTCATTGTCCATTTGGAAGACCCATTTGCGACCAAGCTTTAACTTCCTGACTAATGTCTTGAGATGTTGCTTCAATATATCCACATAATTTTCCATCCTGATGATGCCATCTATTTTGTGAAGTGCACCAGTCCCTCCTGCAGCAAAGCACCCCCACAACATGATGCTGCCAGCCCCGTGCTTCACGGTTGAAATGGTATTCTTCGGCTGCAAACCTCCCCCTTTTTCCTCCAAAAATAACGATGGTCATTATGGGCGAACAGTTCTATTTTTGTTTCATCAGACCAGAGGACATTTCTCCAAAAAGTATGATCTTGCTTTGTCCCCATGTGCACTTGCAAACCGTAGTCTGGCTTTTTTATGGCGGTTTTGGAGGAGTTGCTTCTTCCTTGCTGAGGCGCCTTTCAGGTTATGTCAATATAGGACTCGTTTTACTGCAGATATAGATACTTTTGTACCTGTTTCCTCCAGCATCTTCACAGTGTCCTTTGCTGTTGTTTTGGGATTGATTTGCACTTTTCGCACCAAAGTATGTTCAACTCTAGGAGACAACGCGTCTCCTTCCTGAGCGGTATGATGGCTGCGTGGTCCCATGGTGTTTATAGTTGCGTACTATTGTTTGTACAGATGAACGTGGTACCTTCAGGCGTTTGGAAATTGCTCCCAAGGATGAACCAGACTTGTGGAGGCCTACAATTCTTTTCCTGAGGTCTTGGCTGATTTCTTTTGATTTTCCCATGATGTCAAGCAAAGAGGCACTGAGTTTGAAGGTAGGCCTTGAAATACATCCACAGGTACACCTCCAATTGACTCAAATTATGTCAATTAGCCTATCAGAAGCTTCTAAAGCCATGACATAATTTTCTGGAATTTTCCAAGCTGTTTAAAGGCACAGTCAATTTAGTGTATGTAAACTTCTGACCCACTGGAATTGTGATACAGTGAATTATAAGTGAAATAATCTGTCTAAATTGTTGGAAAAATTACTTGTGTCATGCACAAAGTAGATGTCCTAACTGACTTGCCAAAACTACAGTTTGTTAACAAGAAAGTTGTGGAGTGGTTGAAAAATGAGTTTTAATGACTCCAACCTAAATCTATGTAAACTTCCGACTTCAACTGTATATATGAAGATATGTAAAATATAAATATTGATTTAAAGTGTATATATATATATATATATATATATATATATATATATATAGTTAACACATATACATATATATATATTGATATATATATATTGATATATATATATATATATTTATATCAATATATATATATATATATATGTGTTAACTTGTCCTTGTTGTTCTGGTCCTGACCACAATATTGCCAGATTCACACATAAAAAAATGCAGTAAGCGTTGCACAGTTATCAGTCACAAGTTTTATACAGTACAGTAGTTGTAATAGCAGTGACATAGATTCAAGGTTAAATCTATTTTAGAGGAATGTTAGATTAAAAGTGCCGAGTCATCAGCCTAGAGCGTAATGATATGCGGTATGTCTAAACGGAAAGTGCTGCATCATAGTGTGCAGCAAGTCTCCACTAGTCCATAAGCCTGACTAGTAGAGATATTATAAGGGATGTATTCATGATTGTCAATTGGTAAGTAAAACGAGGATCACCATCCCTCGAGGCAAAAACCAGTTGAGTCAACATAGTTTCCTAGTTATTCCAACCTTACAGTATAGAGTACAGTGAGGGAAAAAAGTATTTGATCCCCTGCTGATTTTGTACGTTTGCCCACTGACAAAGAAATTATCCGTGTATAATTTTAATGGTAGGTTTATTTGAACAGTGAGAGACAGAATAACAACAAAAAAAAACAGAAAAACGCATGTCAAAAATTTTATAAATTTATTTGCATTTTAATGAGGGAGATAAGTATTTGACCCCCTCTCAATCGGAAAGATTTCTGGCTCCCAGGTGTCTTTTATACAGGTAACGAGCTGAGATTAGGAGCACACTCTTAAAGGGAGTGCTCCTAATCTCAGTTTGTTACCTGTATAAAAGACACCTGTCCACAGAAGCAATCAATCAATCAGATTCCAAACTCTCCACCATGGCCAAGACCAAAGAGCTCTCCAAGGATGTCAGGGACAAGATTGTAGACCTACACAAGGCTGGAATGGGCTACAAGACCATCGCCAAGCAGCTTGGTGAGAAGGTGACAACAGTTGGTGTGATTATTCACAAATGGAAGAAACACAAAAGAACTGTCAATCTACCTCGGCCCTCACCTCATGGAGTTGCAATGATCATGAGAACGGTGAGGAATCAGCCCAGAACTACACGGGAGGATCTTGTCAATGATCTCAAGGCAGCTGGGACCATAGTCACCAAGAAAACAATTGGTAACACACTACGCCGTGAAGGACTGAAATCCTGCAGCACCCGCAAGGTCCCCCTGCTCAAGAAAGCACATATACATGCCCGTCTGAAGTTTGCCAATGAACGTCTGAATGATTCAGAGGACAACTGGGTGAAAGTGTTGTGGTCAGATGAGACCAAAATGGAGGGACGATGGACGGAGCTCTTTGGCATCAACTCAACTCGCCGTGTTTAGATGAGGAGGAATGCTGCCTATGACCCCAAGAACACCATCCCCACCGTCAAACATGGAGGTGGAAACATTATGCTTTGGGGGTGTTTTTCTGCTAAGGGGACAGGACCACTTCACCGCATCAAAGGGACGATGGACGGGGCCATGTACCGTTAAATCTTGGGTGAGAACCTCCTTCCCTCAGCCAGGGCATTGAAAATGGGTCGTGGATGGGTATTCCAGCATAACAATGACCCAAAACACACGGCCAAGGCAACAAAGGAGTGGCTCAAGAAGAAGCACATTAAGGTCCTGGAGTGGCCTAGCCAGTCTCCAGACCTTAATCCCATAGAAAATCTGTGGAGGGAGCTGAAGGTTCGAGTTGCCAAACGTCAGCCTCGAAACCTTAATGACTTGGAGAAGATCTGCAAAGAGGAGTGGGACAAAATCCCTCCTGACATGTGTGCAAACCTGGTGGCCAACTACAAGAAATGTCTGACCTCTGTGATTGCCAACAAGGGTTTTGCCACCAAGTACTAAGTCATGTTTTGCAGAGGGGTCAAATACTTATTTCCCTCATTAAAATGCAAATCAATTTATAACTCTGAAAGCAATACAGTTCAACCCAATGCTTACTAGACAGTTCCAGAACAAAAAGTTTGAATTTCTAAACGATAAAACAAAGTGCAATTACAGTATTTATGAACAGAGAAACCTCAAAGATTAAGAGGGTCCCATGTTTTTTTTACTGTTTATACTGATGTTTTATTGATTTTGTCTTTTTTCTATTACTCTTAATTCTGCCTGTAGTGATGCAACAAATGCTAATCATGCCATATTATTTTGAGGAATTCAAAAAATATATACTATAGACAAAATTGCATTTACATTATTGAACGCTGTTCTTACAATTTGGATGTGCTGAAGTGGACGCTTGTCGGTGGTGATAATGTGCTGTTCTGTGGCTGTTCTGTTCATGAGTGATGGTTTGTACATATTTATTTGAAAACACAACTTTATTAACATCAGAAATCCTGTCTATCAAGGGCAGTGGTTGGTGAGAGATTCCACAGAATATTTCCACTGTGACAGTTTTTCTAATCATGCCCTTTGAGTTACTGTCAGATAAAAACATGTTTTTTCAATGAATAGGAGGAATGTACTGGTGACTATTTGGACTGTTTGCCTCAGGTTGCTTTAAGGGGGAATTCTGTGTGTTGTGGATGTAGTTTTAACAGGGTGGACAGATGTTTGGTAGTGATGTGAACAGGCTTGGGGATTATGACTAGACATTGTTCTATGTGTGAAAATCAGCAGCATGATTTTTCATCATGCTTGTGAAATTTGTCTTATCTTTGGTTCTATTTACCTGTGCTTGTCATATTTATTTTTATATGTGAAAAGAAAAAAAGAGCCTTGCAATGCAGGTAGAATTATTCAGTTTTGCCCTATGATCAATTTATCGGTCCACAGTTCTTGTATTGCATTTTGCTCCGACTTCCATCCTGTCAATCAACTATCCACTCAGCAGAGCCAAATAAATATGAGGTAGGCTACTGTACATCTAAGCATGGTTTAATAATTGCCAAACTGAATTACTTTATACAACTTGGAGACAATATAGCATCTAACTTTTAGCTTTTTTGCCTAACGATTCAAGACGGAATGACACTGAATGGATGACTTGTATTTATTTTTGTCTGTAAACATGGAATGTTATTCTCTGAGGATAACCTTTATATCGGCATAAATCAATCCAATTATCCATCAGATGAACAAATCCTCCTGATTTATATTAGGCAAAACAAAGATACGCCTTTTTTATTGGCCAATCAGGCAAGCCTGAAAAAATGTGAGCTATAACACACCTGGTTTGCCTGTATGAACATTTGCAATTTATGACACAGTGGTGCATGCAGCTATTGTTTGATAAGCAAGTACATCTTCATGAATGTTTTTGCATAGTTTATGTTCAAATAATACAAGGGAGCCAAAATAAAAGGGAAGGTTTGATGATCCAGAGACATTGTTTTTAGATATAAAAAGGCCCTAATGTACATGTCAACTGCGGTGACATTGGGGACACTGAAATAAGACATACCCTCTCCCAGTCAGCGCAGAACACTTGCTGTGGACAGACCTGTAAGATTGGAAACAATCCTCATCAGAATGTTAAAACTATTAAAAACATTTTTTTGTACGATTTGGGTTTGGTGTGTATTTAATCATGCCTTGTGAGTATGGTGTGTGTGGCAGTATGTTAACAGGAAAGAAAATACATCCAATGCCAGTTCACATTGAGTAAAATATTTATTAAATATTTGCAATATACAACAAAACCAATCCCGCAGTCCCTGTGTATTTTAAAGCTATAGTATTAGGAGCAGTCCAGATTAATGGCAGTTCTCAATAACACATACAAATAACCAGGCATGAACCCTGCAAACATATTGAGTAGGAAACACATGAAAATGTACATTTGTATGACATCAGAAGTCAGAATTCTCATCTAAGGTGCTCAGATGGAGGCCAAGTACGCTCTGTGGAAATAATATAAAACATGTGAATGAATCATCCTAACAGACAGTGTCTACAAAATCAACCCTTATATAAAAGTTTACATGCAGAGGCATTTGTCAAGGACAAGAACACAAGACAAAGACAAGGAATAAGATGAGTAAATAAATATAGCTGGGAGCAGTAATGAACAGGGTTCTCAGAAAGGACACAAGATCAGTTGGATAAAAAAGCAATCTATAGGTACTGTGTGGCCATATTTGAATGCAGCAATAATTTTTTCTCAAAACCATTAAAGACTGACTGAGTCTAAATAAAAAATCTGACATCTGAGGATAAAAAAAAAATATGAGGAGAAGATGATTGCTGTAACGCTCTTCCTCCTCCTCGTCTGAAGAGGAGCATGGATCGGACCAAAACGCAGCGTGGTTTGAATACATACTTGTTTATTAAAGAAAGACGAACACGAAAAAACACTTGATAAACTACAAAACAATAAACGACGTTAACAGACCTGAACTTGTGAACATAATACATGAACGCACGAACAGGAAGGAACACACGAATGACATGAACGAAACGAACGAAAACAGTCCCGTGTGGCACAAACACTGTCACAGGAACAATCACCCACAAACAAACAGTGAGAAACAGTCTACCTTAATATGGTTCTCAATCAGAGGAAACGTAAAACACCTGCCCCTGATTGAGAACCATATCAGGCTAGTTGAATGAACCCAACATAGAAACACATAACATAGAATGCCCACCCAGCTCACGTCCTGACCAACTAAACAAAGACAAAACAAAGGAAATAAGGTCAGGAACGTGACAATTGCTGATGATTTTGAGCATTAGCAACACATATGCAAATAATTTGTTGTTAATAGTTTCCTTGCATTTTGAAATATCAATACCACATTAATTGTGGTTCATCTTATGGACGTCCATGATAGCAAGGACACGTTTCAAGTTGATAGGCGACTGTGGAGTGGATAAACAGTGGTTTAAATGGACACGTAAAATCTGATTTCTTATTTGTCAATAACTCAGACATCCTTTGACCAATCCCTTTTCTCAAACTCAGTTAAGACATGTACCATGTGCCTGCATTCCACATTTCGTGTAATTTGGTCTTTCATGAGAAGATTTTTGAAGTATTTTTAGCATATAAGCATATGTGCTAATATGCATCGACTGGTAATGTGTTGCCATCTTTGAATGCATAAACGTTATTTTCTCACATTCTTTAGTGACTATTGTGATGAGTCCAAAGTCCAAATTTGGAGTGAATCTGACTTTCATAAGGAGAAGATTTTTCATGATTATTTTAGACTTGGGTATGTCATTTTAGGCGGAAATTTAAAAAAGGGTCCGGGGTCCGATCCTTAAGAGGTTGCATTAGCATTACCCGTGGTCCCGTGTGGCTCAGTTGGTAGAGCATGGCGCTTGCAACGCCAGGGTTGTGGGTTCAATTCCCACGGGGGGACCAGGGTTCAATTCCCACGGGGGGACCAGGATGAATATGTATGAACTTTCCAATTTGTAAGTTGCTCTGGATAAGAGCGTCTGCTAAATGACTTAAAATTACATAGTCAAAAAAGTGTATTGTTAACACTTTCCTTATTTTTTAAGATATCAATGCCAAACTTAACATGGTTCAACATGGTAATGTATTTTTGATGACCCTAAAACATTTTAAATTGATAGGCCATTGTGGAGTGGGATTTAAATGGACACATAAAATCGGATTTCCTGATTTATCAGAAACTCAGACATCTATTAACCAATCCCTACATACAATGTTTCAAGTCTCTAGGTCAAACGGGGCGAGGGATATGAGGGTTTAAGTGAGACTGCTTATAACAGCGGTCTCTATAGGCCAATCGGTGCCATTCTTTTTGACCAAGTTACTCATGGGCTTTAGTTTCTGTGTGGCAAATTAGAAAACAAGTTACCAATCTATGCTTGAGTTATTTGACCATGTCAAATAATAATAATAGAACTCAGACAATAACAACAGGTATTCACAGGTACGCTGTGAACCCCAAATTATATGCACAGCATAACCTCAGAATCTCTGGGGTACACAGCAATATATTGTGCCGGAATCAAAATATCCTTCATTCAGAGACCCAAATTATATGCACAGCATAACCTCAGAATCTCTGGGGTACACAGCAATATATTGTGCCGGAATCAAAATATCCTTCATTCAGAGAGAATCCATTCAAAGTCATTCAGGTCAAAAGTGAGATGATGCATGCAATGTTAGACTTGTGCATTGGTTTGATGTGACATACTGACAGACCCATACCTTTGACCTTTGGGCCAAACACTAAACCGCTTCCAAACACGTGCCCTTTGAACAATCACAGAACATACAGCATCTGGTAATGTTTAGGTATCAAAGTTATCAGGTAATGTGACCCATGTAACAATCTGAAAGCCATTGACTTTCATTGGCAATTTGTTCAATTAATTAATGTACTGGAACTTCATATAACTTATTAAATTCACTGAATTCAAATGGAGTTAACCAACCCTGTTGATGAGTGTGTAAAGTCCTGCTCACCAGAGTCCATGAGGATGTGGCGAAGGGTGTGTTAGGCCCGCAGGTGCACTCTTAGAAAAAAAGGTGCCATCTAGAACCCTAAAAGGGTTCTTCTGCTGCCCCATAGGAGAACCCTTTGAATCTTTTTTTGGTTCCAGGTAGAACCGTTTTGGGTTCCATCTAGAACCCTTTCCACAAATGGTTCTACATGGAACCCAAAACGGTTCTACCTGGCACCAAAAAGGGTTATCCTATGGGGACAGCCGGAGATCCCTTTTGGAACCCTTTTTTCTAAGAGTGTACTACTTGGGGCTTAGAAGGTCTCCTCTGGACAGGTGCTGGACCAGGACATCCTGAGGAACTATCATCTCTGGTATCTCATCCAACACAAAGCCCAGGGGCATCTTTGAACCCTGTACCCATAGAGAGATGATGGAGGCACCAAAACAAATGGTCAGTCAGTGATAAGGGATTCCAAATTTAAATCTGTAGTAGGCCTAATTTCTTTCAAAAATAGCATGTGGCTGATAACTATCTATCATTAGATCTTCCCCACAATGAACCCAAGACGTGATTGGATAAGTCTGTCTCTATAGTTTGACCACCAATGGCAATGCTGCAATTGATGACTCACCTTGGTTGCTTTGAGGAGGAGGTTTCCCAGCTTGAGCAGCATGGACAGGGCAGTGCTGACCAGTGTTTCTGTGTCCTCCTCCTCGTCATCAGCCTGTCCCTACTCAGAGCCCCACCCACCCTGGGCTGCACGTTCAGCACCTTGCAGCTCTACTGCTGAAACAGCCTGTTGGGAATGTAATGTGACATCACCAGGACCCTGGGCGCCTCGATCAGGACGCTGCATGACGATGACAGGGACCATGACAACATCAAGACAGCATGTCAAACAATGTTTATGGCCAAGTTTTAGTCAAGCTATAGTGACTTTGTTGTTTTAGCTGATTAGCTGTTGTTGTCTCACCCGTTGTTGTCTTAGCTAGCTCTCCAAATCAACACCTGTGATTACTTTATGCCTCGCTGTATGTCTCTCTCATATGTAAATATGCCTTGTATACTGTTGTTTAGGTTAGTTATCATTGTTTTAGTTTACAATGGAGCCCCTAGTTCCACTCATTATACCTCTGATACCTCCTTTGTCCCACCTCCCACTCATGCGGTGACCTCACCCATTATAACCAGCTTATCCAGAGATACCTCTCTTATCATCACTCAGTGCCTGGGCTTACCTCCGCTGTACCCGCACCCCACCATACCCCTGTCTGCACATTATGCCCTGAATCTATTCTACCACGCCCAGAAATCTGCTCCTTTTATTCTTTGTCCCCAACGCTCAAGGCGACCAGTTTTGATAGCCTTTAGCCGTACCCTCATCCTACTCCTCCTCTGTTCCTCGGGTGATGTGGAGGTAAACCCAGACCCTGCGTGTCCCCAGGCACCCTCATTTGTTGACTTCTGTGATAGAAAAAACCTTGGTTTCATGCATGTCAACATCAGAAGCCTCCTCCCTAAGTTTGCTTTTCAATCTAAGCTAGATGCCCTCAATCTCACACAAATCATCAAGGAACCCACCAGGTACAACCCTAAATCCGTAAACATGGGCACCCTCATAGACATTATCCTGACCAACTTGCCCTCCAAATACACCTCCGCTGTTTTCAATCAGGATCTCAGCGATCACTGCCTCATTGCCTGTATCCACTATGGGTCCGCGGTCAAACGACCACCCCTCATCACTGTCAAACGCTCCCTAAAACACTTCTGCGAGCAGGCCTTTCTAATCGACCTGGCACGGGTATCCTGGAAGGATATCGACCTCATCCCGTCAGTCGAGGATGCCTGGTCATTCTTTAAAAGTAATTTCCTCACCATCTTAGATAAGCATGCCCCGTTCAAAAAATGCAGAACTAAGAACAGATATAGCCCTTGGTTCACTCCAGACCTGACTGCCCTTGACCAGCACAAAAACATCCTGTGGCGGACTGCAATAGCATCGAATAGTCCCCACGATATGCAACTGTTCAGGGAAGTCAGGAACCAATACACACAGTCAGTCAGGAAAGCAAAGGCTAGCTTTTTCAAGCAGAAATTCGCATCCTGTAGCTCTAACTCCAAAAAGTTTTGGGACACTGTAAAGTCCACGGAGAACAAGAGCACCTCCTCCCAGCTGCCCACTGCACTGAGGCTAGGTAACACGGTCACAACTGATAAATCCATGATAATCGAACATTTCAATAAGAATTTCTCAATGGCTGGCCATGCCTTCCTCCTGGCTACTCCAACCCCGGCCAACAGCTCTGCCTCCCCCGCAGCTACTCGCCCAAGCCTCCCCAGCTTCTCCTTCACCCAAATCCAGACAGCAGATGTTCTGAAGGAGCTGCAAAACCTGGACCCATACAAATCAGCTGGGCTAGACAATCTGGACCCTCTCTTTCTAAAGATATCTGCCGCCATTGTTGCAACCCCTATTACCCGCCTGTTCAACCTCTCTTTCGTATCGTCTGAGATCCCTAAAGATTGGAAAGCTGCCGCGGTCATCCCCCTCTTCAAAGGGGGTGACACCCTAGACCAAAAATGTTACAGACCTATATCCATCCTGCCCTGCCTATCTAAAGTCTTCGAAAGCCAAGTTAATAAACAGATCACTGACCATTTCGAATCCCACCGCACCTTCTCCGCTGTGCAATCGGGCTTCCGAGCCGGTCACGGGTGCACCTCAGCCACGCTCAAGGTACTAAACGATATCATAACCGCCATCGATAAAAGACAGTACTGTGCAGCCGTCTTCATCGACCTGGCCAAGGCTTTCGACTCTGTCAATCACCGTATTCTTATCGGCAGACTCAATAGCCTTGGTTTTTCTAATGACAGCCTCGCCTGGTTCACCAACTACTTTGCAGACAGAGTTCAGTGTGTCAAATCGGAGGGCATGTTGTCCGGACCTCTGGCAGTCTCTATGGGGGTACCACAGGGTTCAATTCTCGGGCCGACTCTTTTCTCTGTATATATCAATGATGTCGCTCTTGCTGCGGGCGATTCCCTGATCCACCTCTACGCAGACGACACCATTCTGTATGGCTCTTCCTTGGACACTGTGCTAACTAACCTCCAAATGAGCTTCAATGCCATACAACACTCCTTCCGTGGCCTCCAACTGCTCTTAAACGCTAGTAAAACCAAATGCATGCTTTTCAACCGTTCGCTGCCCGCACCCGTCCGCCCGACTAGCATCACCACAGTGGACGGTTCCGACCTAGAATATGTGGTCACACTGCTTTGCTTTATCTTGGCAGGTCGCAGTTGCAAATGAGAACTTGTTCTCAACTAGCCTACCTGGTTAAATAAAGGTGAAAAAAAAAAAAGAATTGCAGTTACATTGCAAACAAATTGGACTCTTAGATAGCATTGAACCTGACTATTGAATATAGTTCCTGTAGTCCTACCAGACAATAAACCCCCTGCCAAAAAACTGTTCTGCCAACTCTGACTTTAGCCTACAGCGCATTGCTATATTTGCGGGTTAGTGTCAGGTGCCAGCCTCAGATTTTCACTTTATTACATATAGTCTGCGGTTGCAAATGGGCTATTAGCAATTGTGGGTGGGTGTGGGTGAACCCGTGCACCACTACTATGGCTCACAACTGTGGTGCTATGAGTTTGTTTGGAGAGCACCCATTTCATGCACTGAAAAGTTCATTTTTCCAGCACTGCAGCACAACCTGCCAGCACACACCTTTCAAAGGGCCCTCTAGCCCTGTGGGATTACTCCAGCTTTGCAAACAGCAAATTTGACATTAGTTGTTTGGACTTGTTACTAAGCAATGTGTGTGGACTGGGGATTTGGAAAGAGGGGGAGCGAGTGGAAAGAGGCAGGTATATGCACCTGTGTGCGAGCTGGATGCAAGACAGGTTTAACCTTTATTTAACTAGGCAAGTCAGTGAAGAACAAATGATTATTTACAATGACGGCCTACCCCGGCCAAACCCGGACGACGCTGGGCCAATTGTGCGCCACCCTATGGGACTCCCAATCACGGCCGGATGTGATCCAGCCTGGATTCGAACCAGGGACTGTAGTGACACCTCTTGCACAAGCCCGAGGAACTTGCGTATAATAAAGCCTTTAATAATAAAGCATATAATAAAGTATATAATAAACAGCCTATAATAAACAGACGTGTCCAGTGAATAAGTTAGCAACAACAAAAAAATCCCCCAGAATGTTATACATGAATAGGAGAGTATATGACTAGATCACCCCCACAAATCAACCAATTAATTCACCACTCAACAACAATATATAATTCTTCTTCGAGATAGGTTGTTGTTACGTTCTCAGTCAAACACTGTAGTAGCTTAAACATAATCAATCATATAGAACACTGGGCTATATACACTGCTCAAAAAAATAAAGGGGACACTTAAACAACACAATGTAACTCCAAGTCAATCACACTTCTGTGAAATCAAACTGTCCACTTAGGAAGCAACACTGATTGACAATAAATTTCACATGCTGTTGTGCAAATGGAATAGACAAAAGGTGGAAATGATAGGCAATTAGCAAGACACCCCCAATAAAGGAGTGATTCTGCAGGTGGTGACCACAGACCACTTCTCAGTTCCTATGCTTCCTGGCTGATGTTTTGGTCACTTTTGAATGCGGGCGGTGCTCTCACTCTAGTGGTAGCATGAGACGGAGTCTACAACCCACACAAGTGACTCAGGTAGTGCAGCTCATCCAGGATGGCACATCAATGCGAGCTGTGGCAAGAAGGTTTGCTGTGTCTGTCAGCGTAGTGTCCAGAGCATGGAGGCGCTACCAGGAGACAGGCCAGTACATCAGGAGACGTGGAGGAGGCCGTAGGAGGGCAACAACCCAGCAGCAGGACCGCTACCTCCGCCTTTGAGCAGGAGGAGCACTGCCAGAGCCCTGCAAAATGACCTCCAGCAGGCCACAAATGTGCATGTGTCAGCATATGGTCTCACAAGGGCTCTGAGGATCTCATCTCGGTACCTAATGGCAGTCAGGCTACCTCTGGCGAGCACATGGAGGGCTGTGCGGCCCCACAAAGAAATGCCACCCCACACCATGACTGACCCACCGCCAAACCGGTCATGCTGGAGGATGTTGCAGGCAGCAGAACGTTCTCCACGGCGTCTCCAGACTCTGTCATGTCTGTCACATGTGCTCATGTGCTCAGTGTGAACCTGCTTTCATCTGTGAAGAGCACAGGGCGCCAGTGGTGAATTTGCCAATATTGGTGTTCTCTGGCAAATGCCAAACGTCCTGCACGGTGTTGGGCTGTAAGCACAACCCCCACCTGTGGACGTCGGGCCCTCATTCCACCCTCATGGAGTCTGTTTCTGACCGTTTGAGCAGACACATGCACATTTGTGGCCTGCTGGAGGTCATTTTGCAGGGCTCTGGCAGTGCTCCTCCTGCTCAAAGGCGGAGGTAGCGGTCCTGCTGCTGGGTTGTTGCCCTCCTACGGCCTCCTCCACATCTCCTGATGTACTGGCCTGTCTCCTGGTAGCGCCTCCATGCTCTGGACACTACGCTGACAGACACAGCAAACCTTCTTGCCACAGCTCGCATTGATGTGCCATCCTGGATGAGCTGCACTACCTGAGCCACTTGTGTGGGTTGTAGACTCCGTCTCATGCTACCACTAGAGTGAGAGCACCGCCAGCATTCAAAAGTGACCAAAACATCAGCCAGGAAGCATAGGAACTGAGAAGTGGTCTGTGGTCACCACCTGCAGAATCACTCCTTTATTGGGGGGGTGTCTTGCTAATTGCCTATAATTTCCACCTTTTGTCTATTCCATTTGCACAACAGCATGTGAAATTTATTGTCAATCAGTGTTGCTTCCTAAGTGGACAGTTTGATTTCACAGAAGTGTGATTGACTTGGAGTTACATTGTGTTGTTTAAGTGTTCCCTTTATTTTTTTGAGCAGTGTATTAACTGGTCGGCTACAGAACCGTGTAATTGGAAAAACTATTAATTGAAGACGTGCATTGCAGCTTTTGACCACCAGATGATGCTAAAATCTATTCTGATGCACTCGTCCTGCTCTAGTGCGTGTCTTGTCCTTGTATGACGAAGGCTGCGCGCGTGTCCCAGCCTAGAATCAACAGTTTCTTCCGAACAGAGTACCGATGGGAAGTTCTATGGAGGTAAAATATTGACTTCTTAATACAAGCATGTAAAGTATGAGTTGCACCTGTAGACTGAGTTTTGTAGTTATTTTGAGAATAAATGCAACACGTGATGTGTGAATAAATACAACACTTCCAAACATGTAAATTGATATGTGAATATATTCAATAAGATTTGCAAGCACGCAGCTACATTTCAGAATGAATACAACTCATTTTGTAAACTTGCGACTGGTGAATCTTCTTCTGTGAATCAAAACTACATTTGCCGATGTCGAATCTGTGCACTCAGAGTTTTGGCACACATTTTGTGACTAACCTGTGCCAAAAGTTTAGCAGTTTAAAAAAAAAAATCTGCAAGCAAGCACCAAAGGAAAGACATGAGCTCTGGTGGACAGGACATTTTCTTCCGACCAATCAGGTGAGGTGTTGACATTCTTGAACGTGCTTTCACGTTTTACTCGAGTTCGTTGAGGAGATGCGGTGTATGTTTTGGTTATACAAAGCTGTTTTTATCATAATATTCAATAATCAATTATCAGGTGTGAACATGTATTTTTCTTCTCTATGCTCATGATCTATTTCCCTGCGCGCATATGACAGACGAGCGTGTATTAATCCTGCTGTAGGACTGACTCATTGCTGCCAGCACACAGTTACAGTAGGTCAAACAACCCCCTAATATGAACGAGTCACTCAGAAAAACGAATCATGACTCTCGAGTCAGGAAAAAAAGAGTCGTTCAAAAAGAACGAATCGTTAGCGAACTGCACATCACTACAGAGAACCACCAAGAGGACAACTATGGACTGAAAACCATCGAAAGGGGCAATACACCGACTGGAAATGTTCAAGTACGTCGCAATATGTATGTATGACATTGTGTTGGGATTTTACACAATGTAATCGTTGTCTTTATTATCGCAAAATGCAAGAAAATACAATTCCTTCGAATTGATGGGGGTAGCTACCAGTAAGTAGCTAGCTAGTTAACGTTAGCCAAGCGTCACCCCGTGTGGCTAGCGACTCGGAGACCGGGCATGTTTGACAGCTGACAGTTTGGTTTTGACAGTTCATTTTGGCGTACTACCTTGTAACTAATGACAGCAAACTAAATGACAATGCTATACTTTATTTGTTATAGATGGATAGATTTGTGAAGTATTATTTTTCCACATGCCAGATGGCCTTGAAATGGGCTTGTCATGTCGGTGGTTTTTCTGGCAGCAGATGTTCTTCACGTTAAGGATTCCTGTTAGAGATGATGATGATGATGATGCAAGAATGAGATCATGCTGTAGCTAGCTAAAGCGTTACCTTCAGTAAGATCCAGTATATTCACCATATAGCCAGCCTATTCTTTACTATTATTCTGCACCACATTTTGTGATATCATTTTTGCCAGAGAGGAGAATTTCTCCCTTTCCCACTAAATAATTCAGCGGTAATAGAAAACGTGTCAGGCACTGCATGCATCTTCCTGTCATGTGGACTTAATATTATAATGAGTAGTGGCCTTCAAGTACAAGCTACATTACCTCTTTCTCTCCTCTCCAACTCCCTTCTCTCAGTCCTAGGGTTGCAATGGTTCGGAAACTTGACGGTAAATTCTGGAAATTTTCCATGGGAAGTTAAGCCCTGGAATTTGGGGAATTGTGCATAAATTCATCAACAAAGTTAGCTTTTAACAGTTAACCTTTTTTTGTGGGATACACAAGGCAATTCTAGGTCTTGTGGCATATTTTGGTTAAACTATCCCCAATTCAAATGGAATTGCTACCCTCTGCATGCACAGTGCATTCTTCCATCACATGTGCAGTGCACTCATCCATCATATATATGTACAGCTGATTCTCAAGATCTTGCACACTAATGAGATGCTATTGAGCTCACGCTACTACACTGTCTGAGCCAAGGACTACATGCTTTCTGGTAAGTTTTGATGGTAATACTGGGTGGGGTGAATATATTTTATATGACATAATGTTTTGTTAATTAGTAAATAGTAGCCTACAGCAAAGTGTGTTTAAATAATTTCTAACTTGTTAACAATTTCTGCTAGTTAGTTTTTGCTACCATGTGGGTTTTAGCTTGCTTGAGCCTGCTAACTGAGGAGTGTTAATTCACCAGTTTCCATACATGTTTCATTTTAAAACATTTATGTTACAAAGGAGTTGTTTAATCTAACTGCTTAACTATTTATCTGTACATGGAATTGTGTTTGTTTTTTTAAACTCTTTTTTTTCTCATCTTTACAGGAAAATGCCACGGGCACTATCTGATGTGTGGAGACATTTCACTGCAGCTAATGTAGAAGGAAAAGCTGTGTACATTTGAAAATACTGTGCCAAATCATATGTGAAGAATGCAACAGAGTCCCTCTACTTCTATTCGAGGTGAAAATGATGAATCAGACACTTTATTCGATAGCAACAGCTCATGGTCCTCCTGAAATCAGAAGTTTTTTTGACTCAATGGAGGAACGTAGTCAGAGAAATGCTGATGAATGTCTTGCTCGAGCTGTGTATGCAACTGGTTCACCTCTGATGCTCACAGGGAATGTGTATTGGAAGAGATTTCTGAATGTTCTTCGCCCAGCATACACCACTCCAACCAGACATGCTTTATCTACTCATTTGCTGGATGCAGAGTTCAACAGAGTTCATGTGAAGGTCAAACAAATCATAGAGAAAGCAGACTGTATTGCAATCATCTCTGATGGTGATCGAATGTTCCTGGGCAAGGAATAATTAACTACATCATCTCCACCCTTCAACCAATATTCTACAAGAGCACAGACACAAGGGACAACAGAAACACCGGTTTCTACATTGCAGATGAGCTAAAGGCAATCATCAATGACCTTGGACCACGGTATTTGCACTGGTGACAGACAATGCTGCGAACATGAAGGCTACTTGGTCTGAAGTGGAGGAGTCCTACCCTCACATCACACCCATTGGCTGTGCTGCTCATGCATTGAATCTGCTCCTCAAGGACATTATGGCACTGAAAACAAGAGAGCCAAGGAAATGGTTTGGTATGTGAAGGGTCATCAAGTTATAGCAGCAATCTACCTCACCAAGCAAAGTGAGAAGAATAAGAGCACCACATTGAAGCTGCCCATCAATACATGTTGGGGTGGTGTTTTCATCATGTCTCCTGGAGGGGAATTAGTCTCTCCAAGAAATGGCCATATTACAGACTGCCGATATGGACAGCACCATCAAGAAGATCCTCCTGGATGATGTATTTTGGGAGAGAGTGATAAGCAGCCTGATACTCCTGAAACCTATAGCAGTAGCCATTGCACGGATTGAGGGAGACAATGCCATCCTGTCTGATGTTCAGACTCTGCTTGCAGATGTAAGAGAAGAAATCCGTATTGCCCTGCCCACTTCACTGTTGCTCCAAGCAGAGGAAACTGCAGTTCTGAAATACATCAAAAAGCGTGAAGACTTCTGCCTTAAGCCCACACACGCCGCAGCGTACATGTTGGTCCCCAAGTATGCTGGCAAGAGCATCCTGTCTGGTGCAGAGATCAACAAGGCCTATGGTGTCATCACTACCGTGTCTCGCCACCTTGACCTGGATGAGGGCAAGGTTCTTGGCAGTCTGGCGAAGTACACTTCCAAGAAAGGGCTTTTGGGATGGAGATGCAATATGGCAGTTGTGCCAACATATCTCATCAACCACCTGGTGGAAGGGACTTTGTGGGTTTGAGGCTCTTTCCCTTGTTGCCTCCATCATCCTCCAAATCCCACCAACATTAGCCGCCTCAGAGAGCAACTGGTCCTTGTTTGGGAACAGACACACCAACGCACGCAACAGGCTGACCAATACAAGGGTTGAAAAATTGGTGGCCATCCGGGCAAATTTGAGGCTTTTTGAGCCTGACAACGAGCCATCCTCAACAAGGTTGGAAAGTGAAAGTGAAGATGAGGCCTCAGAGTCTGATGTTCAAGAGGTGGACATTGAGGAGGTCCAGAGAGAAGACATGGAAGCCTGAGAGGAAGACAACCAAAGCTTTAGTTTCTAGACTATCATTTTACAGATGTATGTTGAAAACGTTTTTGGGAGATGCGATGGATCATTGGGGATCATTCAATATTCCCTTTCTTTTGTTGTTCAGTGAAATCATCCCATGTGAAGAGTCAACTCATTTAATTAAAGTTCCATTTGTAACTACTTTTTTTTTCTATTGGAAGGATTTAATCATTTGCAATTATGTCTACTTATGATCAGGTAAAATGTTTCTGTCTCCATATGATATAGTAAATATATCTAATGCAAAAAACATCTACATTTAAATGGTATTAATATTAATTCGCATATATTCCCGTTAATTCCCATGTAAAGTTTCCACCTCTGAATATTCCCCAAAATGTGCAACCCTACTCAGTCCACATCCCTATTTTCTACAACTCTCTTACCACCCATCACCAACTCTCCAGACAGAAAAACACTTTCAAAGTAAGGAGTAAGGAGAGTACATGGCAATTCCACTGCAATATTCTGTTCATCCTTGTATGATTTCTGTACAGCAAATTGAGCTGTTCTACTGCCTCTCTCTCAAGGCTCAGTCTGGCTCAGTCCTTTGTGGCCATCAAACTATTTTGTCACTACATTCAATATAATGTCATTCCAGAGTAGAGGTCAGTCAGTCAGCAACATTTTGTTCCCAAGGTTTTATCAGAATGCCACTAACTACTGCACAACAGAAGCGTTGTCCATCTCTCCCTATTTACCTCTCGCTCTTTTTCCTTGAGTTGTCGGCTATCTGGCTATTGGTTGCCCACCTGCATAAATCCCATACCAGGGCAGGAGACGACAAGAGAAGTGTCAGTAGTACAGTGACTTTCTCAGTTTGTTGTAGGGATTGGTACGATTATTCGAATATCCGAATGGACATTATTATTCGAATACTTGCAAGAGTATTCATTTTTGTCAACAAAAAAAAGAATAATCATAGGCCTATTTTACAATGAGAAGACTTAGATCATTTTATTGAATGGAGACAATGTGACATTTCTACACAAGGATATACCATGACATTTGAAATCCTTAATTTAATAAAACAAACTTGTGAATGTCGTTTTTTTTTTTTTTTTTATAACGTGGTATACATCTCTTACCCTACGAGGTCTAGAGCCTGCTGGTTTTCTCTTCTACCTGATAATTAATTGGACCCACCTGGTGTCCCAGGTTTAAAATCCATAATTAGAAAGGAACAATGGACAAACGGAGTGGAACAGGCTTCGCGGTCCAGAGTTGAGTTTGAGGGCCGTATAGCCTACACAGGTTTCACACGTGTACTGTAGCTTTATTTTGTTGGCACTACAGTAAGATGCTCCATGTGTAGCAACGTGAAGTGGGAGATCTCTAATCAATGCACATAGAATATGGAGTCACTGATGAATGTGACTCCTGGCTAGGCCTGTTGCGGTGACCGTATTTCCGCCACACCTGCGGTTCCACGTCATGAAGGCAGTCAAATTCCACGTGACTGTTTAGTCATGGTAATTAAGCTTCTCCAAGCTCTGATGCTGCTGATGGTCATTAGTAGCCTACCAAACTTGCTAACTGCCTGGTACTCAGCACTCTATTGTCCCCCTAATCACTCTACATCAATGCAAATGTGATTCAAAATCTAATCAAACAGTCCATGAGAGCTCATGTTGAGCAACATTTCTATTGGCTATGCAATTGTGTGAGGAAACAGAGTGATGGCCTCTTAAAAAGAGGAGGATCCCATCAGGTTTCTATAGGCTAGGCCTACTATATTTATTTCTCAACTTTCCTAATATTAAGCACATTGCTTATCTTTACAACAGGAGTGTAGCCTACCTGGCTGGCATGAAAATGAACCACGGAAAAGCATCCTCCATTCACTATTTAAGTGCATAGATGACATGTATTTTTTCCCCCTGCCCCTGTCTCGAGATGGGTGCATGATAATGGTCCTTTCTAAATCAAAACAAATTTCACACATATGATTTACTATATGTAAAGACAATATTAAATTAAGAATATTCTGATGGGTGACAATATTAGTTTATCACTTGTGAATTATATTCAGTGCATTCGGAAAGTATTCAGACCCCTTCCCTTTTTCCACATTTTCAAAAATTGATTAAATAAAAATGTTCCTCATCAATCTACACACAATACCCCATAATGACAAAGCGAAAACTGGTTTGAACTCTTTGGCCTGAATGTCAAGCATCACATCTGGAGGAATCCTGGCACCATCATGCTGTGGGGATGTTTTTCTGCGGCAGGGACTGGGAGATTAGTCAGGATTAAGGGACAGAACAGAGCAAAGTACAGAGATCCTTGATGAAAACCTGCTCCAGAGCGCTCAGGACCTCAAACTGTGGCGAAGGTTCACCTTCCAACTGGACAATGACCGTAAGCACACAGCCAAGACAACGCAGTAGTGGCTTTGGGACAAGTCTCTGAATGTCCTTGAGTGGCCCAGCCAGAGCCAAGACTTGAACCCAATCGAACATCTCTGGAGAGACATGCAAATAGCTGTACAGCGGCGCTCCCCATCCAACCTGACAGAGCTTGAGAGGATCTGCAGAGAATGGGAGAAACTCCCTAAAAACAGATGTGCCAAGCTTGTAGAGTCATACCCAAGACGACTGGAGGCTGTAATCGCTGCCAAAGGTGCTTCAAGAAAGTACTGAGATATGGTTCTGAATACTTATGTAAATAAGGTCATTCAGATTTTTAAATCCTTAATACATTTGCAAAAATGTAAAAAAAACTGTTTTTGCTTCGTCATTATGTGGTATTGTGTGTCGGTTGAGGAATAAAACAATTTAATCAATTTTAGAATAAGGCTGTAACGTAATAAAAAATGTGTAAAAAGACAAGGGGTCTGTATACTTTCCGAATGCACTGTATTATTACTTGTGAATGATGCCCAGCGTTAGGCAAGAAAAATGCCTTTTTTTTGCAACTAAAGTGGGCAATTTTAAAATTAAGCACATTAATTTGCTTTACAAGGGGTGTAGAGCCTAACTGGCATACATAAGCAGTGTGTGAGTTTCAAGTTTGGGGAAGATCATTTTCACCATAAAATGCACCTTTTATAATAAAAGCATTACATGCATAATCGCATTTGCGGTCACTATTGATAATGGTGTTTTCCCGCTAATGGAACACTCGCGCTTAGCCTACTGCTGTGTGTGCATTGCTGTGCTTATAATGTGAAGGAATAGCCTAACAGTTTATCATATTTGAAGCTAAATGTTCCGTAAAATATTTGTTTTGATGCTAGTGGTTGTATTAATTTGGGATCTATCACATCCCACAACTGTCCCAGACTATGTTTGGAATATTTATTTCTCGCACAGAATAGGTAAACTTTTGTACTATGGGGATAGTAGATAGATTAGTGCGTTTGCTGTTCATTAGGCCTACTCATCTTGTTGGCTGACGAAAAGTAAATGTGGACAGTTCTTCCAATATCTTTAATATGCATCTTGGAATTGAATAAGAACGTGAGCAGTTGCATCCCCAAAGTGTCTGTCTTCACTTGTAGCCTGTGAAAAAGACCTGATCACGTGATGGAGAGCCATGTGAGTGAGAGGCACTTCAGAGCACGCAGGAAGAATGGAACAACGGCCGCAGGCCGCAAAAGGCATAGATTTTTTTTTAGGGTGCATTACGGCCACACACAAGGGATGCCGCTGGGAAATTCCAGTCATTATCAAGTGCTTGTCAAATTGTGAATGAGAGACTGATGAAGTGTTTACATACAGCCTGCACAAACAACTAAGCAGGGCTCATGCCTTTCAAATCATGATTACTCGCATCATACAGCCTTACAATGTCTTAAAATCTAAACATATAGCCCAACGTTTGTAGAACAACTAAAGTTACATAACTCTAAATTAAGCATATAGGAGTACCTATTTCTTTTTTAACCGCTCAACACAGAATAGCCGCATGTGCCCACTCCCTCAAATCATTTGGAGAAAATATCCTTTCTTTTTTTATTCAGCTTTGTTCAATTGTATTCTTCATACTATAAAATAATGTCACAGAATTCTAACCAAATCTTGTCTGCTAAATGAACTAGTGTAGCCCACAGCCATATGACATAACCAGATCAGGACCTTAATTAAGGACAACTCAGAGTATGCTATTCTGTTCTTCTGAAATAGACTACATTTTCTTCATTAATGTTTCTTTAGACCTGTCTAAAATGAACAATGGATTTATTGTGAAGGTGTAGGCTATATTACATGGATTTATTAGACTAGTAGATGTTCCAATGGTCTGCATCAGTAGGTTGTGTGTGGAAGGAAGCCAGGAGATGCTAAATGTGTTTGTTAATTAACGGTAAGTTACCGTGATACCGACGGTTATTTGCTTGATAATCACCGGCTGACGAAATTTCATGACCGCCACAGCCCTACTCCTGGCCACACTTTTTTTTACATCCAGGGAAATTAGAATGTCTCGTTTTCTACTGCAACCTATTTCCCATTTTTTACATTTGAATCAAGAAAGTTATTTGGAGCTTAATACTGCAACAGCAGTTGACACAACAGATCTCTATGTATAGGCTAACACATCGCTTTTTAAATTCTGTTTTCTAATTCCAGGAAACTCAAATATGCGTTGTTACATCCCGTTTTTCTGTGCTAGGGGAAATTAATACAGTTATTTTAGTAATCCACCCTGTTTGAGGCTAGGGACTCAGACAGGCCCTTTGATTAGTTCCCAGAAAAATCATTGATCTACAGATTTCTGCGTCCTGATGGGACCTGATGCTACAGCCCAGGAGTTGATGTCTGTCTTATTAGGCGATAGATCTAAGCTAGATAGGCTAAAGCTTGCAGTCCTAGGAGTCCAACACTAACTGGCCTGGGAAGTTCAAGAGCTAGGCAACCTGCGGAAGAGCCAGCTGCTGTGGCTTTGGCATACAGTGCATAATAAATGATTACTAAATAAGAGTTGAAATTGCTGAGTTGAAAATCATTCCAGTGTGTTTTGTAACTATACAGAAGAGAGAGAGAACGAGCGGGGGCACACATCCATTACGCATAAACACACACTATGGCACTCGGTTACAACTGTACAAAAATAGCTTGAGAGGATGTTGAGAAGGTATCGATTGGAGAGGACAGAGCAGGGTACTTCAGGTCATTCTGTCAATGTTTCTAATGAAGAATGTCCTGTGTCACTGATGGATGCTCTGTGTACTCTACTGTGGTCAAATATGTACCATATTTGCTCTGGTGGTTGTTTGTCTATATGACGATGATGTATTGCCACTCAACTTTTGCAACCCAACAGTGCTACTGATAAATATAATTGTTTGTTTGTACAGTGCTTCTACACCTGCATTGCTTGCTGTTTGGGGGTTTAGGCTGGGTTTCTGAACAGCACTTTGAGATTTCAGCTGATGTAAGAAGGGCTATATAAATCCATTTGATTTGTGTAATATAAATTGTTTCTGTTGATTTTCCAGATCTAAATGTATATCATGAACACAGATATGATTCCAAAATTCACCTCGAAAGACGAGGAGATTGACTTCTGGAAGACTCTTTCCCTCAAGTACAAGAAAAAGTAAGATATGCACAAATCATGCCTTTTATGTTACATTAATGCTATATCTAAGATCATCAGGCTTCTTTTACTTGAACTCACCAGAAACTCAGAAGTATGACAGTATGTTGGAATCCTGTGGTTTCACTATATATACCTGTACTTTAAATCCTGAGTACTTGTGAAAGGAAATTCCCCATCCAGACTTGTTACATTGACCTCATAGCCTAGCTCTCCTCACTCTTTCGTTTTTAAGAGCATTAATGAATGACTGATACAGTTTAACCTGTGAAAGTCCTTTATGTAAGACCATGTTAGGAATGTCCTTCAATACTCCTTTATACTTCCAAAGGGACAGATCTGGTTTCACATTAGAAAGTCTCTTAAGGCCTCCCGAGTGGCGCAGCGATCTAAGGCACTGCATCGCAGTGCTTGAGGCAGCACTACAGACCCGGGTTCTATCCCAGGCTGTGTCACAACCGGCCGTGAACGGGAGTCCCATAGGGCGGAGCACAATTGGCCCAGCGTCGTCCTGGTTAGAGGAGGGTTTGGATGCTTTACTTGGTTCATTGCACTCTAGCGCAATCATCAGTTGAACAGTGTTTTCTCCGACACTTTGGTGCAGCTGGCTTCCGGGTTAAGCAGGCAGGTATTAAGAAGCGCGGTTTGACGGGTCATGTTTCGGAGGACGTATTACTCGACCTTCGCCTCTCCCGAGCCTGTTGGGGAGTTGCAGCGATGAGACAAGATTGCTATTGGATATGACGAAAAAGGGGGTAAAATACCAAAAAGATATATCTTAAGTCTACACTGAATGGGATTATGTAATAGCGGTCTTAGATGTATGTTTTCTTTTCCCATCTGTGCGAGACTGGCAATGGGCGACAGACGTGACTCTGTGGTCTATTCATCACACAGCACAGGCGCACTGCTGTTTTGATACAAAAGACTGCTGATAAGATCGCAGTGGACAGCAGACACACCCAGCGCTAGGGGAAACTACACCCACTTATATGAGACTCTATGGACATTTACACCCAATGGGAATCAAAGCCACTCCCCTTTGTATCGCTCAATAAATGTGTGTTTAAGATTGTCATGAATTTAGTAGTGAAGCAGCTCCTTAGTATCAACAATAGATGCTCTTGCTTGAGGATTCCCCTAAACACTGTTGCAAAAACATTTGCCAATAGAGAGGATGCTCGGGTTCCTTGACAGGTCAGGGATATCCAAAAGGGACATTCACCTCTTGGGCAAAACAAGCAGTTCAAAGACCGCCGAGGGTGCTGATGCTGCGTTTGGAACTAACCACAGATGGAGGAAGTGGTGACCTGCTGGGGTTTTAAAGTTAAAGAGCCCACTTGGCTTTCCCCTTCAAAACACCACTGCCCCCAGGGTAGCAACACAGGACAGACAGCCCATAGCAGGAAAGTGGGTGCTGTTTCCAGGCCCCCCTTCCACCGTGTCCCACCGGTCACATGCCTGTAGCGTGCAATGCCGATGGCCCCCGGACACAGCCATTTTTAGAGCAGCTGTGTGTCCATGGCTTTAGCGGGCGGCAGACACTTACTTACATAACCCCATTCAACCCAACCCCCACCCTGAAACGCTACCCTGTCCTGGCCACATGCCCACAGTAAACAACCCAACCTTTTGGTTATTTATATAATATCTAATTTTGCTCTGGGTAGCAGACAGACAGTCTGTTGCCGTTTTGGAGAGGCCAGGGTGGACAAGTGACGTGATGTGGTGTTAGGAAAGTCAGAGGGTTCTTTGATTGGCTGGATCACGATCAAGCGTAACAGTGCAAATCCTGTGTGGGCTTTGTGAAGCGGCCAGGATCTGCGCTTTCAATTTCCACCGTTTAAATGGCCTGAAGACAGTTGTGTATGTTTAAGTACCTACTGTATGTCATGTAGGATTTTCATGTTATTAGATAAACAAAGAAGATTGGTCATTTATGTGTTGCTAGTTCCTGTTACTGTCTACAAAACAGGATACGCTTTGACTTTAAGAAGTCTTGTAGATCGTAGATACCATTCATCATAGAAGGCTGTAACATGATTTTGTGATTTCTATTTTTAAAGATATGCTCCGGAACTTTGGTGAATACTCAGTATGTTTTAAACCTCCCGCTATGTGCAGAATTACTGTCTTACCGCAATTAGCTTAGCCACAAAATCCGTAGTTTGAAAGCGACTGTTTCTCTGGAAGCTGTGCTGCGCCATTTTCCCCCATGTGGTCCAGCCTCCTAGCAATTTGAGTTCAACCAATGAGCGTCAGCCCCTCACCATATGAGTGACAGCTAGCAAAAGTCACATCATGCCACCACAGCAGAGCAAGAGAGCGAAAGGGCAATGATGTGGTGCACATAGCTGCACATGTGACGTTGTACTCAATTTTCGGGGACCACTTTTGGCTCGTGAGCTCTACTTTCAGAACTACTGGTTAAAAAGTATACAAAAGTACAGCATAGTTTCTTTAAGTCTTATATACTTAACCTGGGTACTTTTAATTTCATAGTAAAAACCAAATAAATACTAATGGACTGTTAAATAACAATGTTGTTGTACTAACCATGTCCTCCGGTGGTGTCTACCCTGTCAGTTGCCAGGAGGCCCAGGAGGAGCTGCTGGAGTTTCAGGAGGGCAGCAGAGAGCTGGAGGCAGAACTGGAGACCCAGCTGGGCCAGGCCGAGCACCGCACGAGAGTCCTGCACTCTGAAAACAGCAGGCTTAAGAACGAGGTGGACTCACTCAAGGTACACAAGAGGGACACAATACACTAGATCGGCTCCAGTAAAAAAATACATATTGTTATTGGAATGTGAGTTTATTGCATGAATTGACAAGAAAATATTTTAGAGGCGCCTTTAGCGTTCATGCTCCTCTTTTGACAACCTAAGAAACACGCCATACCCTTGACTTAATCATTTATTGATGACTATTTGAAGCTGCCTCATATAATCATGGCTTGTCCTTTATTGCGGTCTCCAGAGAGGAGGCATGTTTCGTTAGCATGTGTCTGTCAGTATTCCAACCTATAGAAGTTATTAATGACGTATCAGGCATGTTCAACAGTAAAGGAGACAGGGTTCTTAGACAGAAATCGTATCAGTCAGGCAGACAAGGAACTCTCTTTCCCAATCTTGCTCTGATCACTACTTTGGGGAATCGGCACCTGTGCTTTACTGCCCCTCGACATCCTGTTATATCCAGCTGTGGTTCATTTGCATGAAACGTATCATTCTCATACACAATGCATCAGCAGCACATTCATTCTCATGCCGTAATTAGCGCTGGGATGAGTGTGGCTCTGTGTCCATGTTCACATTACGACTCAAGCCATGCGAGTCACCCCACCGGTGATGGTGAGATTGTCTTCTGTTCTGCTTTATTTTCAACTGTCTGGTGGTTATTCCAGGCAAGAATCAAGTATTGCTTTCATGCCTTTGTTTATGGAAAATACCACAGCAATGACTGGTTTTCTCATTCTGATGCCAGAGAATGTGTCTGCGACTGTGTCTGTCACCTTGAGTAACGCCTTGTTATGAGATACGAGCTACTTGACGGAGGCTAGAATGTATGTGCTGATGAATATGTAGTTCATGTAAAACGGCATTTCAGGACAAAGCAGGATTTGTCTGGCCCAGGTTAGTGGTTAATTGATTCAGACATGACATATCCAGAAGATATAGGTCAGAAAGACTGGCAGACTCAGTCACATTTATTAAGCTGAGCTCCAGAGAGCTGGAGCAGAAGATAGGGGGTCACATCATCATCCCATACCCTGAGAACGCTGGAGTAAATGGAGCATAACGGAGTGCTCTGTAAAATAGATGACAGAATGTAGGTTACCACGGTGGTTCCCTCCACTGTTTGGGTGTGCGTGTGACTGCGAGGTGTTAGGAAAATAAAGCTTTAACGTCCTTTGCCTATTTAAAATTGTCTCCCTCCCTTTCTTCTCTCTCTCCATCTCTTGACACCCCCCCCCCCCCCCCCCCTCCAGGAAAAACTGGAGCAGCAGTATGCCCAGAGCTACAAACAGATCAACATGCTGGAGGATGACCTGGGACAGACCCGGGGCATCAAGGAGCAGCTCCACAAATACGTGCGGGAGCTCGAGCAGTCCAACGACGACCTAGAAAGAGCCAAGAGGTCAGCAAAGAGACCAGACCACTACACAGTATCTAACAGACAGATACCGGATACAGCATTAGAAGAGGAGCTGTAGAAGTTGTCATAACCTGATATTTACTGTATACTTCAGGATGTTTGTTTTGGACGAAAAAGGCAATAGTAGAGATAATATCCTACCAGTAGTACTAATCTAACAATAGATGCAAAAGTATTCATCCTCTTTCAGAACACAAACTCATACATTAACCCCATGCAGAGAGGTGCTGATGAATGCTGGAGGCTGAGATGCTTGTTGCATGTTAATTAATTAATGCATCCTAATTAATTCCCCACTGTGCTCTTCATTGGGAGTAATCGGATGACTGATGGAAAATCCCCATTCCAATTTAAACATGCCTCTGGCCCAAATGGGTCTGATTGCTGTAAATTCCCTGGCCAGTTTATTAAGTACACCACCCCGTTCACGAAAATGGATCGCTCCTACAGACAGTGAGTCACGTGGCCGTGGCTTGCTATATAAAGCAGGCAGACGGGCATCAAGGCATTCAGTTACTGTTTGATTGAACGTTAGAATGGGCAAACGACTGAGCGTGCTATGATCATCAGTGCCAGGCACGCCGGATCCAGTATCTCGGAAACGGCCACCCTCCTGGGCATTTCACGCACTACATTGTCTACGGTTTACCGAGAAACAACCACAGTCAGCGGCAGTCCTGTGGGCAAAAGGAGCTCGTTAATGAGAGTAGTGTTGTCACGATACCAACATTTTACTAACGACACCAGGCCAAGTATTACAATGCCAAGTAATTTCGTAATACCACAGGGGGAAAATTCAGTGGCCTCGTGTCCTGTTCGACAATTGTTCCCGTTTTCTAAACGTTATGTGCATGTGCTACACACAAAAACCTGTCACTGATATTCACACTTCTACTCAATACAACACATATAGCATTTAACTTCACACTGTATAATAAAATACTGCATAGAATGGCATGGACCCATGCCAAATCTTTTTAGTTTCCTGAGGGGGAATAGGCTTTGTCCACCTAATGATCTGCATGTCATTGTGGCAATAAGGGGAAAATGCTGCATGAAATCTTCTTTACTCTTCAGTTGTAACACACACACTCCCTCCCTTACACACTCTCAAACTTATAAACACACACACACCACTCTTTGATATAGTTTAGGCCTATATGAATCCTTTGAAACACGTCTCATGAGTAGCAGACCTTTTCCTTTCTTCCAGTGCCAATCAAATTTGCCTAGACCTACTGTCAAGTTACCAGGTTGTTAGCTAGCTATGATGACTGATTAATGTTGTTCTTTATCAAACCAGTAATTATCGGCCCAGGATTGGTTTTAAAATGATAACGCGAAAGAAGAAAAAAGGTAGCTCTGGTTGTATGGCTCATATTTCTTAGATAATTTGAAATAGGGAAGAGCTGTTTTCTTTGCTGTAAAGCTGCAAGCATGCCTGTCACAAAGCTGTTTTTCCTCTCCAGCACTGCTGCATGACAGTAAACTTGCAAGGCTGACTCCGCTCTCCGCGCTGCTCCAATGTATGAAATGTACAAATGTAACAACAGTAGACTGATCCGTGTCTGAATCCCTGCTCGCCTTCACAGATAAATTATATATTTTTAAACTGATGGAGGAATAGACGAGCAGGATGAGAGGCTGTAGAGAAGCGAGTGAGGGCTGGAAGGGGATGGGGCTGGCTGATTACAGCTGCCACACGTGATACGCGCATGAAAGTGACATTATTGAACCGGCGAATGCTAGTTGCTGTTGCTTCAAAAGTTCTACTGAATTTATAGACAAAATGTCAGTATCATATGAAATGGTATTCTAAAATGTTGGTATCGTAAGTATCGTGACGTTTTGGTACTGTGATGTTGTTCCGCATTATGGGGTATTGTGCGTTGATTGCTGAGGAAATAACATGTAAAAAAATCTATTTTAGAATAAGGCTGTAACGTAACAAAATGTGGGAAAAGTCTAGGGGTCTGAATACTTTCCGAATGCACTGTATATGCTCCCAACAATTTAACGGGTAAACCTAACAACTTTTAGCAACTCAGTGCCTTCTTACGTCATGAACACTTGAACCAGGGAATGTAGACAATCAGTGAACATAGTAAGGGTCATACTAAATTAGAGTTAATAAGGGATTAAAAAGTATAACTGTTTAAAAAAAACAATAGTTGAATTATATGGGACTATTATTTACATCATATTTCAAAATGATTCATTATTGTATGATACATGATATTAACGTCATGAATCGTTGTTTCATTTAATTTTTGTTTCATTGTTTCCATTTCATGTAATCTTTTGGTTCAAACAATGCTTAATAAGCATCATCGACATGTGGAATATGATATGTGCAAGCTGGTAAGCTGTGGAAAGAATATGTCCATTCAGCAGACATGTTAATTTAGCACTGACCTCTGTTAACCAAGAACAAAAATCATGCATCATTTAGTCAGAGGCTCGATTTATGTTTGCCCAGTTTGTCCACGAGAGATTAATTTAGCACTAAATAGCAATAATGCATCACGGTGGAACACGGGTATCAGTGTATGTTTCAGCATGTGCCTTTTGTGTACAGAAGCCAAGAGTCCACTGAACAGCGTTTTCCTTTGAATTAAATTATTTGTTTATTTCTGCAGGGCTACAATTGTGTCCCTGGAGGACTTTGAGCAGCGTCTGAACCAGGCTATCGAGAGGAACGCCTTCCTGGAGAGCGAGCTGGATGAGAAGGAGTCCGTCCTGGTCTCAGTGCAGAGATTGAAAGACGAGGCCAGAGGTGCTTATTGATCCGTTTTCACTCAAACCCCTGCCTGTCTTCACTCATTAGAAAATTAGCTGTTCCCTTTTCTCTTTCATCTTCTCAGTGATATGTGTGAAATGAATAGAACCCATGTACTCACAGCATTAGCATTGCTTACAGCCACAAATTATTGTTGGGAGAGACTATCGCACCATTAACCTCAATTTGAATGTCTGGTCTGACTTCGTCTTAAATAGTCTGTCTGTCTGCTTGTCTGTCAGACTTGCGTCAGGAGCTCGCCGTCCGAGAGCGAAGTACGGACGTAACCAGGATGTCGGCGCCCACCTCACCCATCCAGGAGGACAATGACAAGATGGATTACTCTGTCCAGGCCTCACTGTCTCTCCCCGCAACGCCGCTCGCAAAGAGTCTGGACAATGCCTTCGCCAACACCACAGGTACCCTTTTGCTCTGACCTCAACACTGTCTCCTTTTTTATGTGAAGTATACTGTATGTCAATGACTGTTATATTGGGGAACGTACAATCACGGGATAACAAAATGGACGAGCTCCGTTCGAGACTATCCTATAAATGGGACCTGAAGAACTGTAATATCCTATGTTTCTCGGAGTCGTGGCTGAACAAGGACATGGATAAGATACACTATATATACAAACCCCTTCCAATTAGAGGATTCGGCTATTTCAGTACACCCGTTGCTGACAGGTGTATAAAATTGAGCACACAGCAATGCAATCTCCATAGACAAACATTGGCAGTAGAATGCCTTACTGAAAAGCTCAGTGATTTGACGTGGCATCGTCAAGGGATCCCACCTTTCCAACAAGTCAGTTCGTCTTTCCCACAGTGACCATACGTACATATCCCAATCAGAAGCCATGATTTATAGGCAACATCTGCAATGAGCTAAAGGCTAAAGCTGCCGCTTTCAAGGACAAGGACACTTCTAAGAAATCCTGCTATGTCCTTTTGAAAAACCATCAAACAGGCAAAGCGTCAGTACAGGACTAAGATCGAATCATACCACACCAGCTCTGACACTCGTCGGATGTGGCAGGGCTTGCGAACTATCACGGAATACAAAGGGAAACCCTACCGCCAACTGCCCAGTGACGCAAGCGAAATGCCTTCTATGCTTGCTTCGAAGCAAGCAACACTGAACCATGCATGTAAGCACCAGCTTTTTCAGACGACTGTATGATCACGCTCTCCCTAGCCGATGTGAGTAAGTCCTTTAAACGCGTTAACATTCAGACGGATTACCAACACACGTACTCAGAGCATGCGCTGACAAGCTGGCAAGTATCTTCACTGACATTTTCAATCTCTCCCTACAGGGGTCTGTAATACCTACATGTTTCAAGCAGACCACCATAGTCCCTGTGCCCAAGAACTCCAAGGTAGCCTGTCTAAATGACTATCGCCCCGTAGGAGTCGCATCCGAAGTCATGAAATGCTTTGAAAGGTTGGTCATGCCCCCATCAACACCATCATCCCAGACACCCTGGACCCACTCCAGTTTGCATACCGCCCCAACAGATCCACAGATAACGCAATCTCTATTGCACTCTACACTGCCCTTTCCCACCTGGACAAGAGGAACACCTATGTGAGAATGCTGATCATTGACTATAGCTCAGTGTTCAACACCATAGTACCCTCCAAGCTCATCACTAAGCTAATTACCTGAACACCTGCCAATACAACTGGATCCTGGACTTCCTGATGGGCCGCCCCCAGGTGGTGAGGGTAGGCAATAACACATCTGCCACGCTGACACTCAACACCCCTCAGGGGTGCGTGCTTAGTCCCCTCCTTTACTTTCTTTTCACCCTCGAATGTGTGTGGCATGACTCCAACACCATTCTTAAGTTTTCCGACGACACAACGGTGGGAGGCCTGATCACCGAAGACAGTGGGGCAGCCTATACGGAAGAGATCAGAGATGCCAGGACAACAACCTCTTCCTCAACGTCAGCAACACAAAGGAGCTGATCGTGGACTACTGATCGCTGGAGGAATGGGAGGAAGGAATGTACATGAATAATGGTCTGCATGCCATTGTGGCAGTAAGGGGAAAACACTGCATGAAACGTTCTTTACTCTTCAGTTTACACCAGCGCACACACTCTCCTTCCCTTACACACACACTCCGTCTCCCTCTCTCTCATAAACACACACACACCACTCTCTCTCTCTTCCGGGATGCTGGCCTTCTAGGCAGAATTCCTCTGTCCAGTGTCTTTGTTCTTTTGCCCATCTTTACTTTTTATTGGCCAGTCTGAGATATGGCTTTTTCTTTGCAACACTGCCTAGAAGGCCAGCATCCCGGAGTCGCCTCTTCACTGTTGACGTTGAGACTGGTGTTTTGCGGGTACTGTTTAATGAAGCTGCCAGTTGAGGACTTGTGAGGCGTCTGTTTCTCAAACTAGTCACTCTAATGTACTTGTCCTCTTGCTCAGTTGTGCACTGGGGCCTCCCCCTCTTCTTTCTATTCTGGTTAGGGCCAGTTTGTGCTGTTCTGTGAAGGGAGTAGTACACAGCGTTGTACGAGATCTTCAGTTTCTTGGTAATTTCTTGCATGAAATAGCCTTAATTTCTAAGAACAAGAGTAGACTGACGAGTTTCAGAAAAAAGTTATTTGTTTCTGGCCATTTTGAGCCTGTAATCGAACCCACAAATGCTGATGTTCCAGATACTCAACTAGTCTAAAGAAGGCCAGTTTTGTTGCTTCTTTAATCAGGACAACAGTTTTCAGCTGTGCTAACATAATTGCAAAAGGGTTTTCTAATGATCAATTAGCCTTTTAAAATGATACACTTCGATTAACTAACACAGCATGCCATTGGAATACAGGAGTGATGGTTGCTGATAATGGGTCTATGTACCCCTATGTAGATATTCCATTAAAAATCAGCCGTTTCCAGCAACAATAGTCATTTGCAACATTAACAATGTCTACACTGTATTTCTGACCAATTTGAAGTTATTTTAATGGACAAAAAATGTGCTTTTCATTCAAAAACAAGGACATTTCTAAGTGACCCCAAACTTTTGAATGGTAGTGTATATGTACAGTACCAGTCAAAAGTTTGGACACACCTACTCATTCAAGGGTTTTTCTTGATTTTTACAATTTTCTATATTGTAGAATAATAGTGAAGACATCAAAACTATGAAATAACACATGGAAGTAACCAAAAAAGTGTTAAACAAATCAAAATATATTTTAGATTTTAGATTCTTCAAAGTAGCCATCCTTTGCCTTGATGACATCTTTGCACACTCTTGGCATTCTCTCAACCAGCTTCATCTGGAAGTTTTGAAGGAGTTCCCACATATGCTATGTAGTTATTTGCTGCTTTACCTTCACTCTGCGGGCCAACTCATCCCAAACCATCTCAATTGGGTTGAGGTCAGGTGGTTGTGGAGTCCAGGTCATCTGATGCAGCACTCCGTCACTCTCCTTCTTGGTCAAATAGCCCTTACACAGCCTGGAGGTGTGTTGGGTCATTGTCCTGTTGAAAACAAATGATAGTCCCACTAAGCGCAAACCAGATGGGATGGCGTATCGTTGCAGAATGCTGTGGTAGCCATGTTGGTTAAGTGTGCCTTGAATTCTAAATAAATCTTTGACAGTGTCACCAGAAAGCATCATCACACCACCTCCATGCTTCACGGTGGGAACCACACATGCAGAGATCTTCCTTTCACCTACTCTGCGTCTCACAAAGACACGGCGGTTGGAAACAAAAATCTTAAATTTGGACTCATCAGACCGTGCGTTTGGCTCAAACGCATTAAGAAGGAAAGAAATTCCACAAATTAACATTTAAGGCACACCTGTTAATTGAAATTAATTCCAGGTCCTCTTGCTCAGTTGAAGCTGGTTGTGAGAATGCCAAGTGTGCAAATCTGTCATCAAGGCAAAGGGTGGCTACTTTGAAGAATCTCAAATATAAAATATATTTTGATTTGTTTCACACTTTTTTGGGTTACTACATGATTCCATATGTGTTATTTCATAGTTTTGATGTCTTCACTATTATTCTACAATGTAGAAAATATTAAAAGAAAGAATAACCCTTGAATGAGTAGGTGTCCAAACTTTTGACTGGTACTACATATCTACCTCAATTACCTTGTACCCCTGCACAACGACTTGGTACTGGTACCCATATAGCCAAGTTATCGTTAGTCATTGTGTATTTTTTATTACGTGTTCCACTTTTCTATTATTTTGCTATTTTCTTTCTCTCTGCATTGTTGGGAAAGGTCCGTAAGTAAGCATTTCACTGTTAGTCTACACCTGTTGTTTACAAAGCATGTGACTAATAAAATGGGATTTTGATTTATATATTCTATTCCTTTTCCAGAGTTGTCCAATGTCCTTGGTAACTCGCTGACTCCCTCTGCTAGAATATCAGCCCTCAACATCGTCAGTGACTTGCTACGGAAAGTGGGGGTGAGACATACATCTTTCTATTTGCACACATTCGCTATTTACTGTATACTCTGGTACACTAAGACTGTGTCTTATACCATATATCGACCTCTTGCTAATAGTGGAAGGCCTATATCTTTTTGCATTCTCTACGTCCATCTCAGGCTCTGGAGTCTAAGCTGACAGCCTGCAGGAACTTTGCCAAGGACCAGAAAGCCAGGAACTCTTATGCCATCACGGAAAACGGAAATGTGATCAACGGCAACACAGCCAAGTTCTCCCATACACTCCACACGACATCGTCATACTACGACAAAACGTAAGTCGAAGCCAGATTCAACTACACTCTCTGTGACTCTCTCTCACACACACACACACACACACACACACACACACATTGCTCATTTGTGAGGTACAGGAGATTGAAGGTATGGTTTTCCGAGAAAGCCACTTTGTAAAGGACAACATTTCTTAGATGTCAAATCTTTGTTTTGGTTATAAGCCTAATGCATTAGTCATTTTCTCGATTTATTGTTTGCTGTGTTAAGACCCCTCTGGTTTTACAGTTAGATTTCTTAATGTTGATGTTGATCCATTTGACAGTAGAAATGTGTATTTGAAATGTGTTGACGTTGGAGGAGTTATGGAGGTTGACAAGGTCTCTCAGATCCATGTGTTTTTCCCCAGCAGGAGAGAGAGGGTCATATTCCCTGCATTCATTCTGGGTAATGATCTTCCTCCTCTCATGATGAGTGTGGGTCACCTGCATGCTGTTTGATTAACAAGCCTCCCTACTTTTCTCTTGTAGCGCTGGGGTAGAATCACTCACTGTGGGGTTAGATAACTGCTCTGGGTGGCGGTGCATTTCTCTGCTTCCTAACACTGCTGATATACAGTAGATGTATCTCCTTCCCATTTAATATATCTGTATATCTGCTGGTGTGTTGGTAGCTTTCATGGTAGTGTCTTCTTTGGATCAATAATCATTTCGGGGGGATATTGATTCTCAGTTTTGTGGTGTGTAGGAGAAAGCATGTACTGTAGTGCAATGGAAAGTTGGTTGTGGTACACTTTTTGAATTTTGTGCTCAATTGTTGTCAATTAACTACAAACTACTGCATGTGAACAATACATTTTTGCAGCTGATTCTAAAGTTAAAAGTAACCTTTTCCTGTTCTTATGTAGCCGGTGCTGTCCTTCTGTTTTTCCTTATTGATGTTGTCTTTCAAGGTATGAATACTATGTCCCCTGTAGAGGTGGTGTGACTGTGTGTAGAGGTTGTAGTGCCATGGTGTTGTTTCTACTGTGTGAGGAACTATGGATATGAGCTTGACTGAGCATGTTGAGCAGGACATGCTCACAAGGACCGGGTTTGGGTTTCACCGCAGGGAGGAGTAGAGAAGCTATAAATATAGCTCTTTACTAAAGAGCACACTGTCACTGTGCCATACTATTCAGAGTACTAGCTAGCTAAATAGATAAGGAATAGGATTCCAGACACGGGAGTTTGAAGTGGAGTACATTAATACACAACACACCTTTTTAGAATTAACTTTTTTTTAAAGCAATTTTTTTAAGGAGTGGGGCAGTCCCACTTCTTTCGCCCACTCCTTTTGTCATTTTTTTTAGCTCTATTGTAGAGAGATTTCAGTGGAAAGATGGGGGAGCCAAAGGGCAGTGGGCTGGATTCGAACCCATGCCGACTCTGGAATTTACTTTTTTTATATGGTCAAAACTAGGTTGAACAAACTCCACTAGGTATTAAAAGAGAGGGGAGGGAGCATGTGTATGGTTTTACATTTGACTGGCAATACCTAGGTATTAGGCTAGGCAGATTTTATGTTTGCTATGCTAATATACCTGTTTTACCACCGCATAGTATGAATCCAGCAAGGTTCATTTTGTAAGTAGCAATAAGTGAGATGTTGCCTAACCGTCAGTAGACCAGACTAACCCATGTTGTGTTTGTGTTTACAGCAGGGCGGTGAATGGCCTGGACCCTGGCACACTGACAGCCATCACAGCACCCCCCTCTCCCTCCCCCCCTGACCTACTGCCTCTCATTGTGTGATGGTGACAGACAGTACCACTGCCAAGCCCCCCCCGCCCCCCCAACACCTTCCTCCTCCCTTCTGCCAATGGACAAGAATATGTCTTAAAACAGAAAACATTGTGTTGACTTTCAAGTAAGGACATAAAAATGGCCGGCACGATTAAACACTTTTCACATACTGTAATACTGGCCCCTCTTTGCAGTCACTACATATTAACAGGCTGTCTTTGTGTCATTCTGACCCTTTAGTGCTTGTGGGGCTATTGTAGAGGAAACGGTGAGGGATTCAAATATATATTGAGTTTACAAAACATTAAGAACACTTCCTAATGTTCAGTTTTACCCCTTCCCTTTTGCCCTCAGAACAGCCACAATTAATCTGGGCATGGACTCTACAAGGTTTCGAAAGCATTCCACAGGGATACTGGCCCATGTTGACTCCAATGCTTCCCAGATTTGTCAAGTTGGCTGGATGTCCTTTGGGTGGTGGACCATTCTCGATATACATTGGAAACTGTTGAGCATGAAAAACCCGGCAGGGTTGCAGTTCTTGACACAAACCGGTGCGCCTGGCACCTACTACCATACCCCATTCAAAGGCACTTAAATCTTTTGTCTTCCCATTCACCCTCTGAATGGCACACATACACAACCAATGTGTCACTTGTCTCAAGGCTTAAAAAAAACGTATTTAACCCTTCTCCTCCCCTTCATCTACATTGATTTGAAGTGGATTTAACAAGTGACATCAATAAGGGATCATAGCTTTCACCTGAATTCACCTGGTCAGTCCATGTCATGGAAGGAGCGGGTGTTCATAATGTTTTGTACACTCCGTATGTTTTATTTAACTGTTGCGATTTGTTAGTGCGTGGCAAGAGATACTATACCAGTTGAGAGACTATAGATTAGCCAGAGTCAGAAGAAATAAGATGCACATGTCTGTATTACTGTATCTAGCAGCTTTGCCTCAGGCTGTGGAGAGACCCTATCTCCTGCAACTTTCCATCTGTTATTTTCCATTTATGAATGGGAAAACTACGGTTAATGACTTGGCAGCTGGCACAGGGGTGTAGATGTGTTTAATAGCCTGGAATGATCCTTCACCACATGGACCTGCTCCTAACAAGCTGACATATTGCCCATCAATAATTGATGGTGGTTTAAATATCCTACGGCAACCTCATCTGCCTTTCTGACCTTGAGTTTAATTCCAGTAACCATTTGAAGAATCTAATATTTTACAGTTTTGTTTTATTTGTGTGTCTGTGTTAAAATTGAATGGAAACGTGTTGGCTTAAACATGTTCTAAAGGGATGATGAAGGAAATCCTCCTTGTCTCGTTGTGGTGAGTATTCTGGGCTTCCTGCTCTGTTTAACCATATGACAACGTGCACAGTATTGGTCATATTGATCACATATTTAAAGATGTCCACTTGAGTGGTGCTGTCATGGTGTTTTAGACCACTTTTGCCAGTTTTGGGATTTTAACTTAAAGTTTTTCTTAATTTTCAGTGTTATGTTATTGAAGAAGAAAAAAAGGTTATACAGTGCATTCAGAAAGTATTCAGACCCCTTGACATTTTCCACATTTTGTTACGTTACAGCCTTAATCTAAAAGGGATTCAATAGTTTTTTTCCCTTATCAATACACCATAGTGACTAAGGAAAAACAGGTTTTTAGAGTATAAAAAAAAAATGAAACATAAAATAAAAAATGAAATATCACATTTGCACAAGTATTCAGACTCTTTATTCAGTACTTTGTTAAAGCACCTTTGGCAGCGATTACAGCCTTGAGTCTTCTTTGGTATGACGCTACAACCTTGGCACACCTGTATTTGGGGAGTTTCTCCCATTCTCTGCAAGATCCTCAAGCTCTGTCAGGTTGGATGGGGAACGTCGCTGCCCAGTTACTTTCAGGTTTCTCCAGAGATGTTAGATCAGGTTCAAGTCCGGGCTCTGGCTAGGCCACTCAAGGACATTCAGAGACTTGTCCCAAAGTCACTCCTGTGATGTCTTGGCTAGGTGCTTAGGGTTGTCCTGTTGGAAGGTGAACCTTCTCCCCAGTCTGAGTGCTCTGGAGCAGGTTTTCATCAAGGATCTCTCTGTACTCCGTTCATCTTTACCTCGATCCTGAGTAGTCTCCCAGTCCCTGCCGCTGAAAAACAACCTCACAGCATGATGCTGCCACCAACATGCTTCACCGTAGGGATGGTGCGAGGTTTCCTCCAAACATGACGCTTGGCATTCAGGCCAAAGAGTTCAATCTTGGTTTCATCAGACCAGACAATCTTGTTTATCATGGTCTGAGAGTCCTTTAGGTGCCTTTTGGCAAACCAAGTGGGCTGTCATGTGCCTTTTACTGAGGAGTGTCTTCTGTCTGGCCACTCTACCATAAAGGCCTGATGCGTGGAGTGCTGCAGAGATGGGAGAACCTTCCAGAAGGACAACCATCTCCACATAGGAACTCTGGAGCTCTGTCACAGTGACCATCAGGTTCTTGGTCACCTCCCTGATCAAGGCCCTAGGAAGTCTCGGTGGTTCCAAACTTCTTCCATTTAAGAGTGATGGCCACTGTGTTCATGGGGACCTTCAATGCTGCAGACATTTTTTGTTATCTTTCCCCAGATCTGTGCCTCGACACAATCCTGTCTCGGAGCTCTACGGAAAATTCCTTCGACCTCATGGCTTGGTTTTTGCTCTGACATGCACTGTCAACTGTGGGATCTTGATATAGACAGGTCTGTGCCTTTCCAAATCATGTTCAATCAATTGAATTTACCACAGGTGGACTCCAATCAAGTTGTAGAAACATCTCAAGGATGATCAATGGAAACAGGATGCACCTGAGCTCAATTGAGTCTCATAGCAAAGGGTCTGAATATTTTTTTTTATATACTTTTGCAAAAAAAATCTAAAAACCTGTTTTCGCTTTGTCATTATGGGATATTGTGTGTAGCTTTGAGGACTTACATTTTTTTTTAAATCAATTTTAGAATAGACTAACGTAACAATTTGGAAAAAGTCAAGGGGTCTGAATACTTTCCTAATGCACTGTATGTGTTGGCAACCTATATTTTAAGTAAGTAGCACTTCATCCTGTGCAAATATTTTCCTCGTATTTTCACATTTATTTGATCAGTTTTATTCAATTGCAATATTTCCTGTTTGTATGTTTGTTTTAATGTACATAGTTTTGTTAATTTATTTCAGATCTTTTTATGGGATGATGGGTTCAAATAAACATTTTGATTATACATCAGTCTATTCGTTATATGTCATGATGTGGGATCAGTTGTCTTCAAATGTTGAGAAAATAAAAATATATAAAGCTAACTTCAGGGAGTCCACAATCCAAATAACAAAAATGTCATCCCTAGCATCATACGACGAGCTAAATACAGATTGTATATTGGAGTTTTCCTTTGACCTAGGCCAGGTTTGAATCCGATCCACGCTATAGGGCATCTGCGCTAGACAGCCGAAAATGTGCCTTTTTAATTATGTTTAATACCCGCGCTGTTGGCCGTCTAGTGCAGTTTGGATATAATTTGGCCCTAGTTTTGAGGGCAGCTCTGCCTGAACAACCCGGACTCGGGGGTAGACGTAACATAGTAAACGAAAATCGAATTAGTATGATATCAAGTTGTATTTGTCACAACAGGTGTAGACTAACAGTGAAATGCTTACTTACAGCTCCTTCCCAAAAATAGAGAAATTAATAGAAAAGCAAAACATTTGATAATAGATACACAATGAGAAACAATAACTTGGCTATACAAGGGGTACCAGTACTGAGTCAATATGCAGGTGTACATATAACTAGAAATAAAGTGACAGATAATAAACAGTAGCAGCAGCGTATGTGATGAGTCAAAAAAGGTTAGTGCAAAAAGGGCTAATGTAGATAGTCCGGGTAACTATCTAGCTATTTATCAGTTGTATAGCTTGGGGGTAGAAGCTGCTCAGGGTCCTGTTGGTTCCAGACTTGGCGCATCGGTACCGCTTGCCGTGCGGTAGCAGAGAGAACCCTCTATGACTTGGGTGTCTCATCATTCTTAAATGGAAGAAGTTTGGAACCACCAAGACTCTTCCTAGAGCTGGCCGCCTGACCAAACTGACCAATCAGAGGAGAAGGGCTTTGGTCAGGGAGGTGAGAAGAATGGGAGAAACTCCCCAAGTATAGGTGTGCCAAGGTTGTCGTGTCATACCCAAGAAGACACGAGGCTGTAATAGCTGCCAAAGGTGCTTCAACAAAGTACTGAGTAAAGTGTCTGAAGACTTAAATGTGATATTTCAGTAAATGTTTTTATTTGCAAAAATGTCTAAAAACCTGTTTTTGCTTTGTCATTATGGGGTATTGTGTGTAGATTGATGAGAATTATTATATATTTTTTAATACATTGTAGAATAAGGCTGTAACGTAACCAAATGTAGAACAAGTCAAGGGTCTAAATTCTTATCTAATGCACTAACTGCGATGCATCCGGTTGGCGTTTCCACTCGTTAACAAATATGGTAATGATAGGAAGCCCAGTGGCCGGCAGTGGAAGGAAATGGGGCGAGATGGATTTTGGCCTACATTCTGCCAATTTTCTCATCGATGAAACATTTGATCTCCATACAGTTTTCTGTTTCCAAAACTACAATCAGTAACACACAGAGTGGACTACGTTTAGTAGACTTTACCCTTTGCCAAAGTTTCTTTGCCATTGTTTAGAAGGAGTGCACGGGCGAAATGAGTAATTGCACACGCATTTCACAGAGTGCAAATAAATGCTAGAACGCGCTCTGCCCACATTGCTTGTTCTACCCGCTATGATTAATTAGTTCTCGTTGGAAACGTCAGGCTCTGGTCTATCTTGGGTTAAACATCTTTGCTATGACTACATTAAAATGGGGCATTAAAATGGGGGAAGCCCTCAAAGGCGCTGCCCTATGGCTTGAACCAGGGTCCTCTGCCTCGCCAACACACATGGCCGCCCGATTGACAACGTACAAGTACAAACCAATTCGATAGCACCATTTCAAGCTAACTGTGGAGTGAGCAAGGTCGAAGGACCCCACTTCGACCTTCTCCATTGCGATTTGAGGAAGTGAGGATAGTGTGCAAGGAAACGAGGGAAGATGCATTGAGAAAGAGTAAGAATAAAAAACGCCGTTGAGTGTAAACTCTGCCCACTGACTGTTCAGTTACATTTGTTCTGCCGTCAAAACAGTTCTGACGAAAGCATTTCGCTACACCCGCAATAAAATCTGCAAAATACGTGTATGTGACAAATATGTGATTTGATTTGACTAGGAACAAGACTGAATGAGAAACTCCACGGAACCTTTAGTCCACACTGCCACCTGGTGGATGACCTTTGTACTTGTAAATTAAATAAAACTACACGAAAACTATTCCAAATAGTTTTCTTTCTAAATTAGGATGTAGTTTCAGATGATTTTATATGTAGAAGGGATCACACTAAATAATTCCCTCCAACATTATCATGTGTTCATTCAAACAGAAAGGAAACCAGCAATCGCATACATTGGCAGTGACAATTATCTAAGCCAATCTATTTTAAAAGTAGTCCATCTAATCCAGTTTAACCACTGTCAAAAGAACAGGGGACCTCAAATGGTTATTTAAGAGTCGAGACGAAATGTTCAGGATTCTACATGTTTCGAAGCTATGCATGAAACATGTAGAATCATGATAATTTTGTCTAGACTCTTAAATAACAATTTGAGGTCCCCTGTTCTTTTGACATAGCTGGCAAGAAAATAACATACCAATGGTGTGAACAACACAGAAATCCCCTTTCAATTATTGGCATTTAATCACATTCTGAAACAGTCCCTCTCAGTGGGGTAGAACTAACAGGAGAAGATAATCCATTCTGGGTGCACATTATGTTTTGCCTGTGTTTACAGTTGGTTTCTTCACAGCTGTAACTTATCATCATACGAAGGAAAAGGGTCCAAAACAATATGATGCTTTGCTCATTTAACAAGTCGAGTAGTGATGTTGCAGCAGCCAGCAGCAAACTTTTTAAATTGTACCCACAACCCAAATACCTTATTGCCTTTGTAACGGATGTGAAAAGTTATACTGTTACACCTTTCTTTGACAATGATTTAGAGGGCCATGAAACACTTCAGTTAGGTGAACTTTCCACATTGAAAACCTCCACAATAACGATGCTCTTGACATTACTTTTTGCTCACAGTCATCTGTCCATTTGTTTGTTGGAAGATTCCCTCACCACAAAAGGCCTGTATGGTACAACCCCCAGTCCCCCACCAAAGGGAGATTGTCCTTTTGTCTTCCATGCCTTCTTCTCTGCAAGCGCCTCCATCCAGAGCTTTATTTAAAAAATTTATTGAACCTTTATTTAACTAGGCAAGTCAGTTAAGAACAAATTAATATTTACAATGACGGCCTACACCGGACGACGCTGGGCCAATTGTGTGCCGCCCTATGGGATTCCCAATCACGGCCGGTTGTGATACAGAGGTGGGACCAAGTCACTATTATTTGAGTCACAAGCAAGTCTCAAGTCACAAGATCTGAATCTCAAGTTGAGTCCCAAGTAGAACGGGTCGAGACTCGAGTCCTGTGCATTCTAAAAGCGAGTCAAGTCAAAAATATATATATACATGCAACAACTTGTTCAACTACAAGTCTTTGTCTATTTACTACCAGACAGCCCTTTTCATTATTTTGTCTACAACACATTTTGATTAGCCTAATTAATTGTAAAATAGGGATCTTGTAGTAGTCATAAGGGCATGACAGCAGCAGGCAAGGCAGGTTGACATGTTCAGTGTAGATTTATTTACAGGCCTTGGTGCTCCAAATGGTGATAGTGCCATATCATACAACATATACAATTAGATGTATCAAATATACACAGACAATAGCTCAAAACAAATAGTTTTATAACAAAAGTATAAACGCAACACGTAAAGTTTTGGTCCCATGTTCCATGAGCTGAAAAAATATAATTTAAATTTTTAAAAAATTAAAAAATTAAAAAGAATTAATAAAAATCGCTGACATTTTCCATATGCACAAAATGATTATTTCTCTCAAATTTGGTGCAAAAATGTGTTTATATTCCTGACTGTGGAGGCGCACTGGAGACACAGTACGTATGGCCGGCGTAGGATATACTGGGCTGTGGAGGCGCACTGGAGGTCTGGAGCGTAGAGCTGGCACAACGCGTCCTGGCTGGATGCTCACTTTAGCCCGGCAAGTGCGGGGCGCTGGCACAGGATGCACTGGGCTGTGAAGGCGCACTGGCGACACAGTGTGTAGAGCCGGTTCCCAGTCCAGAGCTTCCGGCATTCTCTCAACCAGCTTCATGAGGTTATCACCTGTAATGCATTTCAATTAACAGGTGTGCCTTGTTAAAAGTTAATTTGTGGAATTTCTTTCCTTCTTAATGCGTTTGAGCCAATCAGTTGTGTTGTGACATGGGAGGGGTTGTATACAGAAAATAGCCCTATTTGGTAAAAGACCAAGTCCATATTATGACAAGAAAAGCTCAAATAAGCAAAGAGAAATGACAGTCCATCATTACTTTAAGACATGAAGGTCAGTCAATCTGGCTCTCATGACGACCGCCACAGGACAGTAAGACACTGAGTTACCTCTGCTGCAGACGATAACTTCATAAAAGTTAACTGCAACTCAGATTGCAGCCCAAATAAACATTTTTGGTTCCCAACGTGAAGCATGGAGGAGGAGGTGCAATGGTGTGGGGGTGCTTTGCTGGTGACACTGTCTGTGATTAAAATAAATTCAAAAGGACAATGACCCAAAACACACCTCCAGGCTGTGTAAGGGCTATTTGACCAAGGAGAGTGATGGAGTGCTGCATCAGATGACCTGGCCTCCACAATCACCTGATCTCAACCCAATTGAGATGGTTTGGGATGAGTTGGACCGCAGAGTGAAAGAAAAGCAGCCAACAAGTGCTCAAAAATACTCCTCAGCAAAATCATCCTGTTGTCCCGCATTTGGGTATCATAAATGTGGTCACCCTATTTACGACAGACAGTTGATGTTGTTTAATGGTAGACAACAACCACTGGCCACGAAATTTTGCAAAATGTTCTCATTCCACTAGTATCTTACAAAAACATGGGCAACATCTATAGTAACCTCCCCCACTGAGGTATAATAAAGGGACCTCTCCAAGCATGCAAAAGCTGCACTTACAATGACTTTATCCGGATACGCCCCCTTCATTACAAAATACATTGGTTAAAACTATTTAATCTTGTGATAGTTTATTTAAACTATTTAAATGATAAAGCATACACATGAATATAGTTGCCACCTATTCACCAATAAAGTAAAACACAGTAACATCCTCCTCCTCAAAAGAAAACTAAATGTGCATTTTTGGTGGAACCAGTGACATTAAAGGGGCAATCAGCAGTTGCTACATACATTTATGGACTTACAAATGAATGATTTGTACCCATTGATTCTTGAAGAATATAACTTATAAATGCCTCATGAGCTTAGTTCAGCTGTCGTACCTCATCAGAACCCCAAAATGTACACTTGTTTTACTCCAACATTTGTAAACAAAGAAAATGTAAACACTATAGCCTCAAAACATGGTTGAAACTATAATTTGTGTATCATGGTTGGTCAGTCCTTGCATCCATAGCACTATGAATTTGAGAGTGGTTTCATTTCTCCAGCCCCATCCCTTATCTTTTCACCGAACCAGGGGCGGGGAGTCAGCTTTGTTATTGTTTCTACTGCTGATTGCCACTTTCAGGACCGTGTCCTGGTAGGGAAACAATTATAAGACAGACCAATGCATCCCAAGCATCCAGCAACAACACCTAAATGAAAAAAAGTTATGTTTTATTTATCTAGAATGAACGTTCGTCATTGTAAATAAATGAGTCAATCGTTTACTTATAGTACCTGTGACGAACACATGATGTCGGGAAAAGGACGTTCTGTGACGAGATTTGATCGGTTCACTGAGTTTCGGGACACAGACAGTGACGGTACGTTTCCAGCTTGGTTATGCAGGCGGCCATGTGGTTAATAGAATGTGTAAATATTGGTGTAACTACAAGAAAGAGCATGTGTTGGCAACCTTCGCCAACTTTGCCTACAATCCGAGGAATCTGGAGGACCTGAGAACCCTTCAGGTGACTGAACTCTTCTTGGACATGCTCACAGAGGAGAATGAGAATGGCTGAGTATGGCACAAGTGACACTTGTTGTGATATATATAGAGAGAATGTTTAAATGATACATACAGTTGAAGTCGGAAGTTTACATACACCTTAGCCAAATACATTTAAACTCAGTTTTTCACAATTCCTGATATTTAATCCTAGTAAAAAATCCCTGTCTTAGGTCAGTTAGGATCACCACTTTGTTTTAAGAATGTGAAATGTCAGAATAATAGTTGAGAGAATGATTTATTTCAGCTTTTGTTTCTTTCATCACATTCCCAGTGGGTCAGAAGTTTACATACACTCAATTAGTATTTGGTAGCGTTGCCTTTAAATTGTTTAACTTGGGTCAAATGTTTCGGATAGCTGTCCACAAGCTTCCCACAATAAGTTGGGTGAATTTTAGCCCATTCCTCCTGACAGAGCTGGTGTAACTGAGTCAGGTTTGTAGGTCTCCTTGCTCGCACACACTTTTTCAGTTCTGCCCTCTGCAAATGTTCTATGGGATTGAGGTCAGGGCTTTGTGATGGCCACTCCAATACCTTGACTTTGTTGTCCTTAAGCCATTTTGCCACAACTTTGGAAGTATGCTTGGGATCATTGTCCATTTGGAAGACCCATTTGCGACCAAGCTATAACTTCCTGACTGATGTCTTGAGATGTTGCTTCAATATATCCACATAATTTTCATGATGCCATCTATTTTGTGAAGTGCACCAGTCCCTCCTGCAGCAAGCACCCCCACAACATGATGATGCCACCCCCGTGCTTCACGGTTGGGATGGTGTTCTTCGGCTTGCAAGCCTCCCCCTTTTTCCTCCAAACATAACGATGGTCATTATGGTCAAACAGCTCTATTTTTGTTTCATCAGACAAGAGGACATTTCTCCAGAAAGTACGACCTTTGTGCAGTTGCAAACCGTAGTCTGGCTTTTTTATGGCGGTTTTGGAGCAGTGGCTTCTTCCTTGCTGAGCGGCCTTTCAGGTTATGTCGATATAGGACTCGTTTTACTGTGGATATAGATACTTTTGTACCTATTTCCTCCAGCATCTTCACAAGTTCCTTTGATGTTGTTCTGGGATTGATTTGCACTTTTCACACCAAAGTACGTTCATCTCTAGGATACAGAACGTGTCTCCTCCTGAGCGGTATGACGGCTGCATGGTCCCATGGTGTTTATACTTGCGTACTATTGTTTGTACAGATCAACGTGGTACCTTCAGGCATTTGGAAATTGCTCCCAAGGATGAACCAGACTTGTGGAGGTCTACAAGTTTGTTTTCTGAGGTCTTGGCTGATTCCTTTCCGATTTTCCCATGATGTCAAGCAAAGAGGCACTGAGTTTGAATGTAGGCCTTGAAATACATCCACAGGTACACCTCCAATTGACTCAAATGATGTCAATTAGCCTATCAGAAGCTTCTAAAGCCATGACATCCTTTTCTGGAATTCTCCAACCTGTTTAAAGGCACAGTCAACTTAGTGTATGTACACATCTGACCCACTGGAATTGTGATACAGTGAATTATAAGTGAAATAATATGTCTGTAAACAATTGTTGGAAAAATGACTTGTCATGCACAAAGTAGATGTCCTAACCGACTTGCCAAAACTATAGTTTGTTGACAGAAAATTTGTGGAGTGGTTGAAAAATGAGTTTTATTGACTGCAACCTAAGTGTATGTAAACTTCCGACTTCAAATGTATCTACATACCTTAGTCCAGATGTTCAAAAGGGGAGGAGAGCGCATAGATGCGAGAAGGAATTATACAACGATCTCGCTACTATGAAAGTGAACTGTGTTTGCGTGTGATCAGGGGTGTATTCCTTTCGTCGATTCTGTTGAAAAATGTTTCTTAAACAGGAGCAAACGAAACGGGGCTAAACATACCTGAATTTGTCCAATAAAAACTCTCGTTTGCAACTGTTGGACTAATGATTACACGCTAGATCAGCTAGATGCAGGCGAGAGTGTGCAAGGCGGAATTGAATGTGTCAATGTGTGTCACCTTGATTACAAAAATGTATCTTGACCTGTGCACCTATGTTGTAAACTTTCATTCATATGCTAGGTTGTAGCAACTTCATGATGGGTATGGAGAAAATTTGAGTATCATGTAGTAGCCGAAACCTATCGATGTTACATTGAGCTGGTTGAATCCAATATGCTGCAATAGAAATAAGGCCATGCTCATAATTTTTTTTAGCATCCTCCCTCATCTTAAACAGCACCGACCGCCACTGCTCTCCATCACTCAATACTTCTGTGTATTTCTAGGGGTCTATGTAACCCGATCGGGAGTACAGTGGCCAGATCCTACAAAGGGAAGCCATCCCTTAGGTAAAAAGGTTGTCTATTAAGCCGGCGTGAGGAGACTGTGCTATCAACATGAACCTTACCATGGCCTATTGAGTGATGGAGAGCAGTGGCGGTCAGTGCTGTTTAAGATGAGGGAGGATGATACATTTGCCTTATTTCTATTTCCTCACGCTCCCAAACCACCAACGCCGCACTGCTACAATGCATGCTGTTCTTCTCCATCTCCCATAGCCCACGCCTGCGTAACTTGGCCTCTGTGTTCCTCAAGGACTGCTGCACTAAGGAGCAGGTGGCCAGGGCAGAGGTACCTATGCAGGGACACTATCCTACAGCACAGCACTATCCTACAGCACTTCCTAAGGACGAGGCTAGTCTGGAGACATGATAGCTAGATCAGATGTCTTTTTCATGATATACAATTCATAGTTACAGTCCCATCGCTGCAACTCCCCTTCCCACTCGGAAGAGGCGAAGGTCGAGTGCCATGCGTCCTCCGAAACACGACCCTGCCAAGCCGCACTGCTTCTTGACACACAACTCACTTAACCCGGAAGCCAGCCGCACCAATGTGTCGGAGGAAACACCGTCCAGCTGGCGACCAAAGTCAGCTTGCAGGCACCTGGCCTGCCACAAGGAGTCACTAGAGCCCAATGGGACAAGGAAATCCCAGCCGGCCAAACCCTCCCCACATCCCGCATGACGCTGAGCCAATTGTGCGTCGCCTCATTGGTCTCCCGGTCACAACCGACTGTGACAAAGCCTGGGATAGAACCCGGGTCTGTAGTGATGCCTCAAGCACTGCGATGCAGCGCCTTAGACCGCAGCGCCACTCGGGGGGCCTGGATATTTGAAACTATATTATGCTCTTTATGAGAGGAACAGAGAATCACATAGGTGTGCACAATGACTGATGATGCAGGACTTTGTAACAAACATACTTTCCAAGACTTAAAATTGCTTTACACTTCAATGCCACACGAGGGAGACAGTACCACTGGTTTGCTTTGCTCTCAGCTATTGACAACTTGGACTTTAGACTCAGTTGACTCAGTCAACTCACTTCATCCCAGTTAGTCATTGCTGATTTAGAGATGACATAAGCTATTATGTCCCTTTGATTGGATTTGCTCAGAATGTTCAAGGGGATTGGACTAAGCAAGGCACTGCACAGATCTACAAATCACAATGTATCCCAAACAGCTTCTGAAGAATAGCTTTGTTACTGATCCTCTGGAATGTGGGGGTTGTCTGAATATCACAGATACTGCAGTGTCATACTGACTGGGTGGTTTGGGCTGTTCTGGTGCTCCACATCCCAGTTGTGGTGGAGAATGACAGATATTGTTGGCCTGGTCATAGTCGAAAGTGTTCATAAAATATATTTTGGAGCAGTCAATATCACCAAAGCTGGTCAATATTGGGCCAAAATCTCCAGCAGTCATGTCTGTGATCCAGTACTATGCTGGTCAATGACATACAGTATTGACATACAATATGGTCCCAAAGAAAAGTCTCTGCATTCAGTTAAACAAATCTCAATATTTGTAAAACTCAATGCATTCCTGAGATATACCCATATGTATTTTCCATTTGATTTTCAAGTATTTGACTAACCCTCAGCAGGCCTCGAAGGCACCTGTGATCTTTTTGGCCCTCTGATCTGTTCCAGGGCCGGGTCTGGGTCTCTCATCCAGAAGAATTGCAGACCTGGCTCAGACAAGTGTCATGTGCAGAGCATATGTATCATGGAAAAATAAACCTGAGAGGAAATCCTTACCAGCTGTATGTCTGCATGCCTCTATGGGCGTGTTTGAGAGGTGTTCCACAGGCTTAACAGCCGTCCACCTTCCACTGAGATCAATGGAAGAGCAAAAAACGTTTGTCCTTCAATAAAAACAGACACACCTACGCCCGACTTTTAATGGTTCAGTACATGTTTTATTTTAAGAAACTATTCAGATCCCTTCACTTTTTCCACATTTTGTTATGTTACAGCCTTATTCTAAAATGGATTAAATAAAAAAATCCTCTTCAGTCTACACACAATACCCCATAATGCCAAAGTGAAAACAGGTTTTTAGAAAGTATTCAGACCCTTTGCTATGAGACTCGAAATTGAGCTCAGGTGCATCCTGTTTCCATTGATCATCCTTGAGATGTTTGTACAACTTGATTGGAGTCCACCTGTGGTAAATTCAATTGATTGGACATGATTTGGAAAGGCACACACCTCTCAAAATAAGGTCCCACAGTTGACAGTGCATGTCAGAGAAAAAAACAAGCCTTGAGGTATAAGGAATTGTCTGTAGACCTCAGAGAGAGGATTGTAATCGAGGCACAGATCTGGGGAAGAGTACCAAACATTTCTGCAGCATTGAAGGTCCCCAAGAACACAGTGGCCTCCATTATTCTGAAATGGAAGTGGTTTGGAACCACCAAGATTCTTCCTAGGGCTGGCCGCCCGGCCAAACTGAGCAATTGGGGAGAAGGGCCTTGGTCAGGGAGGTGACCAAGGACCTGATGGTCACTCTGACAGAGCTCCAGAGTTCCTCTGTGGAGTTGGGAGAACCTTCCAGAAGGACAACCATCTTTGTAGCACTCCACCAGTCAGGCCTTACTGGTAGAAGGAAGCCATGGTAGAATGGTAGAAGGAAGCCTAAATGGTGGCCAGAAGGGAGCCACTCCTCAGTAAAAGGCACATGATAGCCCGCTTGGAGTTTGCCAAAAGTTACCTAAAGGACTCTCAGACCATGAGAAACAAGATTCTCTGGTCTGACGAAATCAAGATTGAACCCTTTGGCCTGAATGCCAAGCGTCATGTCTGGAGAAAACCAGGCACAACTCATCACCTGGCCAATACCATCCGTACAGTGAAGCATAGTGCTGTGGGGATGTTTTTCAGCGGCAGGGACTGGGAGACTAGTCAGGATCGAGGGAAAGATGAACGGAGCAAAGAGAAATCCTTGATGAAATCCTGCTCCAGAGAGCTCAAGACCTCAGACTGGGGTGAAGATTCACCTTCCAACAGGACAACGACCCTTAGCACACAGCCAAGACAATGCAGGAGTGGCTTCGGGACAAGTATATGAATGTCCTTGAGTGGCCCAGCCAGAGCCTGATCTAACATCTCTGGAGAGACCTGAAAATAGCTGTGCAGCGATGCTCCCCATCCAACCTGACAGAGCTTGAGAGGATCTGCAGAGAAGAATGGGAGAAACTCCCCAAATACAGGTGTGCCAAGCTTGTAGCGTCATACCCAATAAGACTCGAGGCTGCAATCGCTGCCAATGGTTCTTTGACAAAGTACTGAGTGGAGAGTCTGAATACCTATGTAAATGTAAAAATGTACGTTTTTTTTTATACATTTGCTAACATTTCTAAAAACCTGTTTTTGCTTTGTCATTATGGGGTATTGTGTGTAGATTGATGAGAGAAAAAAAACGATTTTAATAAATTTTAGAATAAGATTAGCATTACGAGAAAGTGAAAGGGTCTGAATACTTTCCGAATGCACTGTAAAAAGGCAGGTAGAGATCCTTCAACTCTCAACTCTTGGTCCCTAGAGATTTGGTCACCTGACTAAAAAGTGTAAAACCTTTATTTGGTGTAAAAAGCAGCTTTTTGTAAGTCTGTAAGTCACAGATTGATGAGGTGGTTTTCAAGGCTGTCACAAGATAATCAGGTTTGGTCCTAAAAACAGAACAAAATCATTTGGCCGTCGGTGTTAAGCTGACTGTGCTGTGTAAGGCACTTTGCTGTACATGGCCTCACTTTCCTGTTAACCTGTGCCTGCTAAAACATAACATTGGTCCAACGAGTTCTGCAAAAATGTTGGTACATTTGAGCTCAACACAATGGCTTGGCTTTGATTCCAGCAAGTGCTTTGGCAGAGTGAATCAAAAAACATAGGACCTGCATCTGAGGTAGAAGCCTTAGACTTTCTCCCATTCCTTCATAGTCCTTCACAGAGCCAGAAGCTTCTCTGTCTGCTCACGCAGTCTACTATTCTGTATCTGAAAGAAGAATTAAAAAGAAAGAAGAGAATAACTCTTTATATTAAATACACGTTTAATGTCGGGGGGGGGGGTTCTTAGATCGAACAGACAGTCGTGGTGGTTCGTGACTCCTTCCAACGTGACGCCCTCTGAATGGGTTTAGCAGGACTGCTGCGTGCAGAGTGCTTCATCTCACTTCCCTCCTGTCTAGAGACATGCAGGGCTGGGCTACTCAAATGGCTTTCCATTTCTAAAGGATTTTAAAGTGTCCCTCGAGAGAGACTGAGGGCCACGAGGAATGGGCGAGGTAATGCAATCGACGGCTCATCAAAGATGATTGTACTTAAACCTCCTGAATATATCTTCAGAATTGTGTAAACAAAAACAAACTTTGGTCGGTGTCTCCCTTGTTTTATGTAGAAACATATGGAGCGTGTAAAATGAGCTTTGAGCAAGAGTGTGTGGTTTAAGAGATTACCTTTCCTGAAACGACGAGTGGGTAGCCCTTCACAAATGTCACAGTGTGGGATCTTGAAATTAGCAATTTGATATGGGAAAGAAGAGAAACAGAATAACATTACATTTTGGGGTATTTAGCCACGGGAGGAAGTCTCTGGGCCTTTTTATTTAAATCTTTCACCTTTCCCTTGCAGTAAACTTTGATGTCCTCAGCACTGCAATCCTGGCTCTCCGTCAGCTTAATGCAGGCACACACCTCCATTCCCATACGCCCACCCTTTATCCCTATCACCTGAGAGAGAGAGCAAGAAAGAAACAACATTAGCTGTCCTTAGTCTACAGCCACTGACAAAAGGACAACATTTCCCTATAAAACTATCCCTCTGCTTCTGTTCAAGCAAATACAAACAAACAGATACAGAATTAACCTGTGTTTCCTGGACTTTAGGGTGGGTGTGTAGGAACTGCTCAATCTCAGCTGGGTGTATGTTCTCCCCTCCTTGGATGATCATGTCCTTGATTCAGTAGCCATACTTGTCGAGACTGGCAAAGTCACTGCATATTGGTGTAAGGAGGACACGTGTGACACTTTAGTTAAAGGAGAGACATTAGCGTTTGGGAGGGGTCTGGGACCAGACATGTCCACTCACCCAGCCTTAAACCAGTGGTCTTTGGTGATGCACTCATCTGTCTTGGCAACGGTCTTCCCAGTACTCCAGCATCATCCAGTAGCCCCTGAAGAGGCTTGAGCTCTCCAGAGCCAGGGTCAACTACCTTAGCCTGAGAAACAGCAGTGGTAAGAACAACAGGGTGCGACTCTCCTGCAATCAGTTACCACAAGGTAATAAAATCATGCGCGCAGCGGTTCTATGTTTGTGCATAAGACATGTACATGTGTAGACATGCTTAATAGACATAGCTTGGAAGAAAGGCATTTCACTGTACTCGTGCACGTGACAATAAAACTGTAACTTTTATTATCCAAGAAGTATATTTAAGTTGAAGACATTCAAACATATTCACATAAATTACTCAGGTGGATGAGACGTACCTCTAAGTTATTGGTAATGCATCCAAGTGTGTGACTTTCTCGCCAAGTTGTCTAATGGGAAGCCACAGAATGTCACGGGGCTGTTCTCCATAGTTCCATGGGCCATCTGTCAATCAAAAAAGAAACCACACCGTTAGAGCTCAATTAAACATACAGTATCACCACACCGCTATTCATGACTATCTACAACCCTGTCAAAAGTGATGTTATTTGCAGAGGTAGTCGGGTAAGGTGACTGAGGGGGCATGGAAAAGTATGTCTGTATGCCAGTGCCCACTGTCTGGTGGAGAGTTCCCTGTCAGCGCTGGAACTATGCTGTTCACACACCGGGCCCAGCTGAGTCAGCAGGCCAGGGCATGGGAGCTCAGTGAGGTGTCACTGTTTACATCCATGAGTGAGTCCTCCTGATAACCTTTTCTTGATAACTGGTTTTAAATTGACACGTTTTAACTAGGTCAACTTGTAAATTGAGTGAAGTGACGACAAAGACTTTGGCATCTGGACCAATGGAGAGTCAGCAGCGGTAACAGCCTTTGACGCGCTTGCTAGATGATTGATCTGCTGCCACATGAGCCCATCCCTCTGAGGGTGAAATTTTCAACTCACAGGTGTAAGTCCAGTAGTGATGGAGTGGCTGAGTAGGGTCATGACTGGTGAACAAAGAAGCATTGCAGGAGCTGTTTGGGGATGTGGACGGTGAGAAATTCACTCGGACAGCCAGGAGAAAGATGTTCCCGATAAACCGCTAGATTTGTTGAGTAAACTCAAGATTTCACTTATCATGAGAGTGTCCATCGGATTCATAAACGCACTCGTTGTTGTGAATTGAAAAGGAGTCCAGCCGCTTGCCAACCATCTGGGGACGATTACGGGCTCCTTTTCCTCCGACCGCAGACTGAAAAACAATAGACATCTGGAACCCTAAACACTGCCACCTTAACCTCTTACCTGCCGCCTGACTGCACACTCACTAACTTACTCAGGCAAATATTTTAGAAATGACTTTAGAAATATCTCAATGACCACGGCCAGTGGAGGGCTCCTTATCTACCCAACAAAAACCCAGGTAACCTGTATAGGTATACAGACCATTGCTACTGTATAGTGGCAGTCAAAAGTGCCTGAACCACCAAGACACTGTATTTGATAACTTCTTGAGAGTGCAATGTTTACACAATTGTTCTGCTTATATTACTAAAATGACCAAGTATTAACTAGAGATCGTTTGCGTGCTAAACATAACAAGCAACAGAAAATGATGCACACACACAAACTATTTGCTTAAATGTCTCATGCAGAAGATCTGAAAGCTTTTTACAAAGTTTAACCAGAAGTTAACGGTCAGTGGAAGATCCTGACCTGTCCTCCTGCATGTGCAGGGTTAAACTGTCAAAGACACTTGACTTCCCCTTGCAGCCCCGCGGTCTCCACGTAACACCCTGGCAAGCCCTTCTCAGTTTTTTTCCTTAAATAAATGTTATAAATAGTGCTGTGTTCTGTTGACTGCCGTGCCGTCCTCCTCTCAAAGCCCGGAGTGAATCTTTTTTGCGCTGCCCTCCTCTCTCAGTCACGTGCACTCTCACTCTCCCCCTATTTCACACCATCTCACCTCTTGCCTTCCCTCTCTGAATCCTTCTGCTCTCTCTTTCTATCTCCCTAAGTCTTTCTGGAGGAATTTCTAGCTTAGAGTGCCTGTCAAGCAGTAAGAAGAAGCTCTCAAGAAGACAGAAGACAGACAAGGTGGAGAGACTGAGCAGAGTAGTGGCGTCAGTATGCCGTGTGTGAGCTTCCTGTTGGTGGGGACTTGCTTGCTGGTCCTCGGCCCGGCTGTTTGGGGCGCCCCCAGCCAGTGCCCGGCTCAGTGTCACTGCCATGGGGACCTGCAGCATGTCATCTGTGACAACGTGGGGCTGAAGAAGATCCCGCAGGTGTCCGAGGCCACCCGTCTGCTCAACCTGCAAAGGAACAACCTGGGCAGCCTGCCCACCGGCTCCTTCGCCAGCAGCAAGGGTCTCATCTCGTTGCACATGCAGCACTGCCAGCTCAAGGAGATTGGTGGCCAGGCCTTCAAGGGACTCAAGAAGCTAATCTACCTCTACCTGTCCAACAACGAGATCACCAGCATCAAGCCAGGTGCCTTCGAGGACCTCACCGAGCTCACTTACCTCTACCTGGATGGCAACCGCATCAGCGACCTGCCTAAGGGAATCTTCTCACCCATGATCAACCTGTTCATCCTGCAGCTCAACGACAACAAGCTGCGTGACATCAAGCCAGGCACCTTCGCCGGAGCCAAAGACCTGCGCTGGCTGCACATGAGTGGCAATGAGATGAACTCGCTGCAGCCGGGCTCTCTGGACGACGTGGAGAATCTGGCCATCCTGCACCTGGACAGGAACAGGCTGTCCACCTATCCTGGCCTGGCCATGAGCAAGCTGAGAGTGGTGGAGGAACTGAGCCTGGCCAAGAACCCCCTGAGGAGCATCCCCGACAACGCCTTCCAGAGCTTCGGACGCTACATGGAGAAGCTGCACTTGGATGGCATGGGGCTGGAAAAGGTCAGTCTCATATTGTTTAAGGGGAGGGGGGTACTTTTATGGCTGCACAAAGAGCTTATTGATTTGGGAAGGGAGAGAGTTTGGCAATTGAGAGTTTAAGACAGGGCTGCCCAACCCTCTTCCTGGAGATCTACTGTCCTGTAGGTTTTCAGTCCAACACTAATTTCACATATCTGATTCAGATAGTTAAGGTCTTGTTGACAGGCTAGTTAAGGTCTTGTTGACAGGCAGCTAATTAGCAGAATCAGGTGTGTTAAATTAGGGTTGGATTGAAAACCCACAGGACGGTAGATCTCCAGGAAGAGGGTTGGGCAGCCCTGGTTTAAGAGTAGCGCAATGCAATAGTAGGATGGCGTAGAAGCAGTATATGATTCTATTACTATGAGAGAGCATTGCAAGTTTAATTTCATGCAACACAGGTCTCAAGGATTAGAGGCACCATGAGCCATTCGGTAGATATAAAAAACTGTATTCTTGTCCTAAAAATTCTAGCAGCCCTGCGGATTAGGGAGGCTTGTTGTTTGTTTGTTTTGGTTCTGGCTTGCCATATTTCATTTGCTTATGTATATGTACATTCTGGCTAGACACTGGCCAACTCCCCATTTTCCAGTAGTCAAAAGTTGTTTCTCTTCTCCCAGTTCCGTGGTCACATACTGTAGGCCAAGGGCAGGTGGTAATGGGAGGTGGTTTAGCCGATCTCTGCCATTCATCATATTTTGACTGACCTTTCAGGTTTACGAGAGCGCAGGATACGGAGACAATTTTTATGCTTTGGTTGTTGTGCTTTCTCCCCATCTGTCTCATTGTATGGTAATAAAATGCTTATGATGACTTATCCACCCATATGGGAAGAAAGCAGGCCACACGTGGTCAGGATGAGACCAGCGGGATCTCTGTGTCTGGTTGTTGAAAAACGTTCTACTTGTGATGTGCCACTGTACTGTAGATGCCTTGCTTAAAATTGTTTTTTTTCTGCTTCCCTGATTGCGGAGTCATTAACCAGGTTTCCATCCAACCAATCGGGAAAGGGGCTCCCAAGTGGCATAGCTGTAAGGCACTGCATGTCAGTGCTAGAGTCATCTCTACAGATACCCTGGCTCAAATCCAGGCTGTTTCACAACCGGCTGTGATTGGGAGTCCCAGAGGGCGGCGCACAATTGGCCCAGTGTCGTCCGGGTTTGGCCGGTGTAGGCCATCATTGTAAATAAGAATTTGTTCTTAACCGACTTGCCAAGTTAAATAAAGGTTAAGTACAAAATTTTACAGATCTACAGATGAAAGAAGTTGTGGTGAAGGTGATAAGCTTGATGCTCCTTTCCAATAAATATCAAGGGTCTTAAATCTGGTGACATGATGATCGATGCTTGGCTGCAGTTTGACAGATACAAATAATATTGCTCTTGTCCATAGTAATCTCATAATGTAGGTTGCGTACCCGCACATTTTTATACATATACACTGCTCAAAAAAATAAAGGGAACACTAAAATAACACATCCTAGATCTGAATGAATGAAATATTCTTATTAAATACTTTTTACTTTACATAGTTGAATGTGCTGACAACAAAATCACACAAAAATGATCAATGGAAATCAAATTTATCAACCCATGGAGGTCTGGATTTGGAGTCACACTCAAAATGAAAGTGGAAAACCACACTACAGGCTGATCCAACATTGATGTAATGTCCTTAAAACAAGTCAAAATGAGGCTCAGTAGTGTGTGTGGCCTCCACGTGCCTGTATGACCTCCCTACAACGCCTGGGCATGCTCCTGATGAGGTGGCGGATGGTCTCCTGAGGGATCTCCTCCCAGACCTGGACTAAAGCATCCGCCAACTCCTGGACAGTCTGTGGTGCAACGTGGCGTTGGTGGATGGAGCGAGACATGATGTCCCAGATGTGCTCAATTGGATTCAGGTCTGGGGAACGGGCGGGCCAGTCCATAGCATCAATGCCTTCCTCTTGCAGGAACTGCTGACACACTCCAGCCACATGAGGTCTAGCATTGTCTTGCATTAGGAGGAACCCAGGGCCAACCGCACCAGCATATGGTCTCACAAGGGGTCTGAGGATCTCATCTCGGTACCTAATGGCAGTCAGGCTACCTCTGGCGAGCCCATGGAGGGCTGTGCGGCCCCCCAAAGAAATGCCACCCCACACCATGACTGACCCACCGCCAAACCGGTCATGCTGGAGGATGTTGCAGGCAGCAGAACGTTCTCCACGGCGTCTCCAGACTGTCACGTCTGTCACATGTGCTCAGTGTGAACCTGCTTTCATCTGTGAAAAGCACAGGGCGCCAGTGGCGAGTTTGCCAATCTTGGTGTTCTCTGGCAAATGCCAAACGTCCTGCACGGTGTTGGGCTGTAAGCACAACCCCCACCTGTGGACGTCGGGCCCTCATACCACCCTCATGGAGTCTGTTTCTGACCGTTTGAGCAGACACATGCACATTTGTGGCCTGCTGGAGGTCATTTTGCAGGGCTCTGGCAGTGCTCCTCCTGCTCCTCCTTGCACAAAGGCGGAGGTAGCGGTCCTGATGCTGGGTTGTTGCCCTCCTACGGCCTCCTCCACGTCTCCTGATGTACTGGCCTGTCTCCTGGTAGCGCCTCCATGCTCTGGACACTACGCTGACAGACACAGCAAACCTTCTTGCTACAGCTCGCATTGATGTGCCATCCTGGATGAGCTGCACTACCTGAGCCACTTGTGTGGGTTGTAGACTCCGTCTCATGCTACCACTAGAGTGAAAGCACCGCCAGCATTCAAAAGTGACCAAAACATCAGCCAGGAAGCATAGGAACTGAGAAGTGGTCTGTGGTCACCACCTGCAGAACCACTCCTTTATTGGGGGTGTCTTGCTAATTGCCTATAATTTCCACCTGTTGTCTATTCCATTTGCACAACAGCATGTGAAATGTATTGTCAATCAGTGTTGCTTCCTAAGTGGACAGTTTGATTTCACAGAAGTGTGATTGACTTGGAGTTACATTGTGTTGTTTCAGTGTTCCCTTTATTTTTTTGAGCAGTGTATATATATATTTTTAACTAGGCAAGTCAGTTAACAAATTCTTATTTACGTTGATGGCCTACCGGGGAACAGTGGATTAACTGCCTTGTTCAGGCGCAGAACGACAGATTTTTACCTTGTCAGCTCGGGGATTCAATCCAGCAACCTTTCGGTTACTGGCCCAACGCTTTAGCCATTAGGCTATCTGTCGCCCCTGAACTCACTGTATCTGTGAGCTGTTGGCTACAGCGCATGTGCTAAGACCAGACTGTGTACATTTGCTATATAACGCAACAGTTTTTGTGACGAATCCATCAGTGCAGTTAAAAATGTGATGGAACCCCATTTTTCATTCGGTACATGGGAATTTAAGGTGGGAAAATGTGCATATTGTTTTATGCAGATTTTTGAATATTCACATGAAAATCGGTCACAAATTGGATGGAAACCTAGCTACTGACATATTTTTAAACTGACGATTATCACGGGTGCTTTCCCGAGGGTTTGGAAAGCGGCCCATGTGCTCCCTCTCCACAAAGGTGGTGACCCCTCCGACCAAAATAATTATTGCCCCATCTCAAAAATGTCTAGCAAACTTTTTTGAATCATTAATCAAATCAAATCAAAGTTTATTTGTCACGTGCACCGAATACAACAGGTGTAGTAGACCTTACAGTGAAATGCTTACTTACAGGCTCTAACCAATAGTGCAAAAAAGGTGTTAGGTGAACAATAGGTAGGTAAAGAAATAAAACAACAGTAAAAAGACAGCCTATATACAGTAGCGACGCTATAAAAGTAGCGAGGCTACATACAGACACCGGTTAGTCAGGCTGATTGAGGTAGTATGTACATGTAGATATGGTTGAACAGAGAGTAGCAGTAGCGTAAAAGAGGGGTTGGCGAGTGGTGGGTGGCGGGACACAATACAGATAGCCCGATTAGCCAATGTGCTGGGGCACTGGTTGGTCGGGCCAATTAAGGTAGTATGTACATGAATGTATAGTTAAAGTGACTATGCATATATGATAAACAGAGAGTAGCAGCAACGTAAAAAGAGGGGTTGGGGAGGGTTGGGGGGGCACACAATGCAAATAGTCCGGGTAGCCATTTGATTACCTGTTCAGGAGTAAAAACTGTTGAGAAGCCTTTTTGTCCTAGACTTGGCACTCCAGTACCGCTTGCCATGCGGTAGTAGAGAGAACAGTCTATGACTGTAGTGGCTGGGGTCTTTGACAATTTTTGGGCCTTCCTCTGACACCGCCTGGTGTAGAGGTCCTGGATGGCAGGCAGCTTAGCCCCAGTGATGTACTGGGCAGTACGCACTACCCTCTGTAGTGCCTTGTGGTCAGAGGCCGAGCAATTGCCGTACCAGGCAGTGATGCAACCAGTCAGGATGCTCTCGATGTTGCAGCTGTAGAACCTTTTGAGGATCTCAGGACCCATGCCAAATCTTTTAAGTTTCCTGAGGGGGAATAGGCTTTGTCGTGCCCTCTTCACGACTGTCTTGGTGTGTTTGGACCATTCTAGTTTGTTGTTGATGTGGACACCAAGGAACTTGAAGCTCTCAACCTGCTCCACTACAGCCCCGTTGATGAGAATGGGGGGGTGCTCGGTCCTCCTTTTCCTGTATAATCATAATCATCTCCTTAGTCTTGGTTACGTTGAGGGATAGGTTGTTAATCTGGCACCACCAGGCCAGGTCTCTGACCTCCTCCCTATAGGCTGTCTCGTCGTTGTCAGTGATCAGGCCTACCACTGTTATGTCGTCTGCAAACTTCATGATGATGTTGGAGTCGTGCCTGGCCATGCAGTCGTGGGTGAACAGGGAGTACAGGAGGGGACTGAGCACGCACCCCATGTGGAGCGCCAGTGTTGAGGATCAGCGTGGCAGATGTGTTGCTACCTACCCTCACCACCTGGGGGCGGCCCGTCAGGAAGTCCAGGATCCAGTTGCAGAGGGAGGTGTTTAGTCCCAGGATCCTTAGCTTACTGATGAGCTTTGAGGGTACTATGGCGTTGAACACTGAGCTGTAGTCAATGAATACCATTCTCATATAAGTGTTTCTTTTGTCCAGGTGTGAAAGGGCAGTGTGGAGTGCAATAGAGATTGCATCATCTGTGGATCTGTTTGGGCGGTATGCAAATTGGAGTGGGTCTAGGGTTTCTGGGATAATGGTGTTGATGTGAGCCATTACCAATCTTTCAAAGCACTTCATGGCTACGGACGTGAGTGCTACGGGTCTGTAGTCATTTAGGCAGGTTGCCTTTGTGTTCTTGGGCACAGGGACTATGGTGGTCTGCTTGAAACATGTTGGTATTACAGACTCAATCAGGGACATGTTTAAAATGTCAGTGAAGACACCTGCCAGTTGGTCAGCACATGCCCGGAACACACGTCCTGGCCCTGTGTTTTTTCTGATGATGTCAAGTCAGGTTTCCTAGATATTACAAAAGGTATCCCACAGGGATCAATTTTAGGTCCTGTATTTTTTACTGTCTATATAAACAATGTTGGTATATCTGCAAAAACAATTAACATAAACCTATATGCAGATGCCATTGTTGTGTGTGCTATTGCATCCACGGTTGACCAGCCTCTTATTTCAATCTGCCTTCATTTCTTTGCAGAAAGCCTTTGTTGAACTGAAATTGGTACTTAATGCAGGTAAACCAAGTATACATGTTATTCTCCCAACCACATAAAAATGTATCTGAGGATTTATGCATATGTACATTGGATGGTGCCCTCATTGATCATGTCCCTGCTTATAAATATCTGGGCATCTGGATTGATGAAAATCTATCTTTCAAAAAGCATGTTGACAGTAGGAATTAAAATGGGCTTATTTTATACGAATCGGTCATGCCTTTCATTAAATAGCACAAAACAAATCATTCAGTCAACATTCATACTGGTTATAAACTATGGGGATATTGTCTATATGAATGTAGCTGCTACTGTATTGAAGCCATCGGGCACAGTTTATCATAGCGCACTACACTTTATTACAGGCAATAGGTTCCATACACATCACTATACTCTTTATCAGAAAGTAGGCTGGCCCTCTTTAAAACTTTGTAGATCGATGCATTGCACTCGTTCTTTATAAAGCCTCCTGCATAAACTTCCGCCATACCTTACTTCATTGTTAACTGATAGACTTACGAGATACCAGACCCGGTCTCAGGGATGGCTAACTCCGGAGATCCCTTTGATCTCCACTGAGTTAGGTCAATCTGCTTTTAGTTTTTTTGCACCTTGCTCTCCAAGGTTCTCTAAAATTGGATGAATCGGTGCCTCTAGGGCAATTCAAAAGGCTGATTGAGGACCTTTTCACTGAACAACGTGTTTATTTTCTATGGTTGCGTTTTGCTTTTAGTGTATTGATGTGTATATTGATGCTTTTGATGTGTATTGATGTGTATGCAGGGCTCATCTGAGAAAGAGACTTGGTCTCAGCATGACTCCCGGTTGGAAAATAAAAACACACAAAAAAAACTGTTGATTGTGTTCTTTGATCCTGATTGCTCTGCTCGGGGTATGGTGTGGTGAAAAGAGAGCATCTTTCAAAAGTCAAGGTTATTATAGTTTTGTGTTATTTCTATTCATTTTTCGATTTTTATTTGAATTCAGTTTAGTTTCAGTTAGTTTTCAGACCTGATTTGCTAGTTTCTATATGGTTTTTATATTATTTAATTGCAGTGTTGGACAGAAAGCATTGCCTGGGAGGCTACATTTTGTTGTATAGTTTATTTTTGTATTTTTGTATTTGGGGGGGTCACATCTTGCAACTGGGGGGGCAGTAATACGTAAGGTGATGGGTCAGGTCATAGATTAGGGGTTCTGTTAAATCCACATCACATAAGATCAGCTTTACAGCGTGATTAAAATTTAAAGGCAATGTTTACACTTTAGCGGAGACACCATTCACGGTAAACGCTGCATATGTCAGCTCAATCGGAAATGACCTTACAATTTCAATCGCAGATTCTCTAACGCTGAAGCGTTGAATAGAGCCCTAGATTTAAAAGGAATAGCGCCGAGACTGGTGCAAAAAATATGCCGAAAGGGAACTCTCTCGCCCATGTTTACACCAATCGAATGCTTTTTAACTTTTGTAGTACATGTAAGAACAATCAAGTTAGCTACCTAGCAGATTTTTTTCCATGTTAGCTAGGTCTATTTGTAACATCACCATCTCCTAGCCATATTTACCCGCTAGGTTCAGTAGCTTGAAAACCCCATTAGATCTAGAAAAAAAACTAAAACGTAACATAATTCATGATGGTTTTTATTTAACTTTTTTTTTTGGAGGCAAACATAGTTTCAGTATAGTGTTAGTTTTTCAAATGGGTTAATTATTTCCTATCAGTTTACAAAATATTTTTTTCTTGATTAGTTTTTGTTTTAGTTTAAGTTTACTCTGCATCTGAGATTGTGTGGATCTGGAGTTTTGCACAGTGGTAGAGAGCATTGGTGTTTTAGTATTGTGTAGCTCCATTCCCATATGTAGTTGGTTGGTGGACAGTTGGTGTTGAAGATTGGATTCATGTCCAATCTAGCTTTGTGAGGACAAGAAGTGAAGTTGGAGGGCTGAGGTCCCTGCTCTTTACATTAAGGAAATACATGGGAATGATATGGGCAGCATGTACATCTTCCCAACTGGGAGATTCCAAACAATCACCTAGTAGCATCATTACAAACCGCTGGTATGGACCACACTCTTCAGCATGTACTGTAAACCCAAACACACCGTCAGACAGGGGTTCCCCAAGGCACATACAGAAAGCCCAAGATATCATTGACCATACAGTGAGGGGGCGGTGTTGACGCAGTGATGGATCATTCCTGAGGTTCACGTTGGTGTTTGAGGTGGGTGACTGCCTCATTACACTTAAATGGTGCAGTCTGAAGAGGCTTTTAAGATCTGGCTAGTTTCCATCCTTTGGGGAGTCACTATTTACAAATCGAGTGATGCATAGATGTCCCCTATAATCGCTCCAGTCTATGGCAGAGAAGTTTGAACTATCATACAGACACCCCAAGGCTACAGAGTTCATGGAACAACAGCAGGCACAGTCCAGGTAGCACTGGAAATGGTTTCCTATCTAGAGATAACACAGCCAACCCTTCACCTAGTAACTCATAGCGTAACGATGTAAAATGTAACAAGGTTACATGATCGCTATCTCCCTCGGCTGACCAACCCCAATCAAGGCCTGAGTGGAGAGATGAGAAGGCCTCGAGAGAGACTCAGATGAGAGCTTTTCTGCCTAATTCCCAATGAACACACTGCCCGTTATAACTCCATATACTGACGGAGGGACTACCTTGCTGCATACATTCCAAACTCAAAGTTTATTCAACACTAGGAGTGAATCTAATATTTGAGTGTACAGTATCCACGCTACAGTATGAAGACATCTCTCTGGCAGACTGTATACCTGTGAGTTAGAGTGAGGGAAAAGCAGCGGGAGATGTCGAGGTTTTGGGGTGGCGGGGAACATGGTTATTTTGAAGGTGTTTTGTTTTTGCTTGGCCATATCCAAGCATGTCCCAGCCTAATTCTTACACAAGTGTTATTTTCAGCTTTGTGCATTTTTTTGCCCTCAGCACGAGGATCCTACAAACAGGTCAGTAAGGTTTAGGAGAGAGGTAAATAGAGGCAGGGTGTTCCGTGGCCCATGAAGGACAAGTATTTTTAGCTTGTACATCGCCCCTCAGTTGAATGGACAATTGGGCCCTTTGCAAGCCTTCCTGGCAGAGGAAGAGAGAGAGTGGCTCAGAGAGAGAGGGAGCGTGAGAGAGAGAGAGAGCGTGAGAGGGAGCGAGAGCGTGAGAGAGAGAGAGAGCGTGAGAGAGAGAGAGAGTGCGAGAGAGCGCGAGAGAGCGCGAGAGAGCGCGAGAGAGAGCGAGAGAGAGCGTGAGAGAGAGAGAGAGAGCGTGAGAGAGCGAGAGAGAGAGAGAGAGCGAGAGAGAGAGAGAGCGAGAGAGAGAGCGACAGAGAGCGAGAGAGAGAGAGCGAGAGAGAGCGAGCGAGCGAGCGAGAGAGAGCGAGAGAGAGAGAGAGAGAGAGAGAGAGAGAGAGAGAGAGAGAGAGAGAGAGAGAGAGAGAGAGAGAGAGAGCAACCTGGCCATGCTGGAAGTCATCCATCTTCCATTGCCTCAAATTACCAGAAATATCCACCTCGGTGCTCGCGAACCTCCGCAGTGGAAATTTCCAAAAAGACGCCTCAATCAATAGCTTCATCTCTTATAGACATACATAACTCATCCCCCCAAAGCAAAGCCCACCCTCCTCTCACAGCTGCCCCCGGACCTCCTTCCTTCCCTCTCTCCTCCTGCTAGAAGGCTAAGAGCCAAACTTGACATGGTGAGCATCAGTTCATCTTGCACCTCTGTGAAGTTTTTAGCGGCCTCACAAACGCATATGAAGTTTAGGAGAAGAGAGGGGTGAGACAGTCAAGTTTACATAAGCAACGCTGCAGGAACCAGTTATGAGTGGAGGCTTTCATGACAGAGTGACTCTGCTGTAGGAAAAAAAAAAAAGGATTCCCTCTACCAAACATCTCCGTCTGCCCTCTGACAGATATTATGGATGAGGTCTAACTACAAAGGTAGAACAAATTCTACATCCATCTATCAGCAGGCTTGGTGTGACCTCAATGCCCTGTGAGAGTGTCTCAGTCGGTAGAGCATGGCGTTTACAATACAGGGGTTGTGGGTTCGATTCCCATGGGGGACCCGTACGAAAATGTATGCACTCACTACTTACTGTAAGTCGCTTTGGAGAAAAGCTTCTGCTAAATGAAAGGGGAGATTTACCTGATATACTGGTTGATTTTAGGGATTTCAATAGTTGAATTCAGGGATATCAAATGAGCCGTGGGAAGCTATTATACATGCAATTAATTACTTTTGAAGGACAAGACTGTTCTTGGTTATGTTTTGAATATCTTGTCAAAGTCGATCTCTTTTAATGAAACTAAAAAGCCTCTTATACTGTGTCTGTGTCTCTGCCTCTAGTTCTCTGACGCTGCATTCAACGGAGTGACGGCCATCAAGTCTCTGCACCTGGACAACAACAAGCTCAAGTCCCTCCCCAACAGCCTGGAGTTCACCACTATCACCAACCTCACGCTCTCCAACAACCCCTGGAGCTGCACCTGCACGCTTGCCCCTCTGCGCAAGTAAGGAGCTCATATTTAACCTGGCTAACAAGCCAAACGTGGTAGCCATATTGTACCACACTTTTCCTCCAGTAATTGGAAAATGTCCCGTCCTTTTCCAAGACCCTGTGTCTAATTCTCTCTGTTTCCCCCCACTAGGTGGATGGACTCTAGCCGCCAGCGCCCTGATGCGCTCTGTGTCTCTCCGTCCTCACAGAGAGGAAAGCAGATCAGAGACAGCTCTGCCTTCAGCAGCTGCAAAGTCAAGACAAAGAGAGCCAAGAAGGGCACGCGTCATTAAAAGAGGTAATCTGACTGGCGACTGACAAATTACAAAACTAGTCCGCAAATAGGCAAGTTAAACCTCAGTTAAGTGAATTTATGAGCTGAAGCTAGCAAGCTGTTTCAATGTAATTTGTCATCGTATTGTGTAGTGGAATTCATGTGGAAAATACATTGGATTTGAAAAAGGTCTTAAAACCTAAACTGTTGTTTTGAGGGTGAAATTTCAAGCACAGGATTGTCATCATGTTAACCAAATTTCAACATAGAAAACCCTATAAAATATGTTGAATTTGTACCATTAAAACCATGTCAGATCTTCAACGTTATATCCACTATCAGAAAAAAACTATAGGCTGGATAATTGATTTATCTACAGCTACCCTATGGTCTCCCATCCAGGGTTTTAACCAAGCACAGCCCAGCTCTGATATTTTCACTGACTATTACCAATGTGCTATTGTGAGAATGATAGTTGAGAGATCTCCACTTAAAAATAAAATTCATTTGACCAGTCACGAGTGGAGCAGCGGTCTAAGTTACTGCATCGCAGTGCTGATGTGCCACTGTAGCCTCGGGTTTGATCCCAGGCTGTGTTACAGCCGGCCGTGACCGGAAGCCCCATGGGGTGATGCACAATTGGCAAGGTGTCGTTAGGGGAGGGTTTGGCCGGGGGGGATTTCCTTGGCTCATCGTGCTCTAGCGACTCCTTGTGGCGACCGGGTACCTGCAAGCTGAACTTGGTTGTCAGTTGGATGGTGTTTTCGCTGACACATTGGTGCGGCTGGCTTCCAGGTTAAGCGAGCAGTGTGTTAAGAAGCAGTGCGGCTTGGCAGGTCATGTTTCAGAGGACGTATGACTCTCGACCTTCGCCTATCCCTAGTCCGTGCAGCGATGAGACAAGATCGTATCACGAAATTGGGGATAAAAAGTAATTCCAAAGGGTAGGTTTAACAGAGCAAATGAAATGTGACCATACTTTATCACTCAGTGCCTTGAGAAAGTATTCATACCCCTTGACTTATTCCACATTTTGTTGTGTTACAGCCTGAATTCAAAATGGATTAAATCTATTTTTTTCTCAGCCATCTATACGTAATACCCCATAATGACAAAGTGAAAACATGTTTGTAGAAAATGTTTGCTAATTTATTGAATAAGAAATGCAGAAATATCTTATTTATACAAGTATTCACACCCCCGAGTCAATACTTTGTAGAAGCATCTTTGGCAGCAATTACAGCTGTAAGTCTTTCTGGGTAAGTCTCTAAGAGCTTTCCACACCTGGATTGTGCAACATTTGCCCATTATGTTTAAAAAAATAAAATAAATCAAGCTCTGTCAAATTGGTTGTTGATCATTGCTAGACAAGCATTTTCAGGTCTTGCAATAGATTATTCAAGTAGATTTAAGTCAAAACTGTATCTCGGCCGCTCAAGAACATTCACTGTCTTCTTGGTAAGCAACTCCAGAGTGGGCCTTAGGCTTTAGGTTATTGTCCTGCTAAAAGGTGAATTAATCTGAGTCAGGTTTTTCTCTAGGATTATGCCTGTGCTTAGCTCCATTCTGTTTATTTTTTATCCTGTAAAACTCCCCAACCCTTAACAATTACAAGCATTACCCATAACATGATGCAGCCACCACTATTCTTGAAAATATGGAGAGTGGTACTCAGTAATGTGTTGTGTTGGGTTTGCCCCAAACATAACACTTTGTATCCAGGACATAAACATATTGTTTTGCCACATTTTCTGCAATATTACTGTACTTTACTTATTGCAAACAGGATTCATGTTTTGGAATGTTTTTATTCTGTACAAGCTTCCTTATTGTCAATCTGTCAATTAGGTTAGTATTGTAGAGTAACTACAATGTTGTTGATCCATCCTCAGTTTTCTCCTATCACAGCCATTAAACTCTGTAACTGTTTTAAAGTCACCATTGTTGAAATCCCTGAGTGGTTTCCTAGGAAGGACACCTGTGTCTTTGTAGTAACTGTGTGTATTGACACACCATCTAAAGTGTAATTAATAACTTTACTATGCTCAAAGGGATATTCAATATCTGCTTTTTTCCATTTTTATCCATCTACCAATAGGTGCCCTTCTTTGCGAGTCATTGGCAAACCTCCCTGTTCTTGGTGGTTAAATCTGTGCACTGCTTGACTGAGGGACTTCACAGATAATTGTATATGAGGGGTACAGAGATGAGGTAGTCATCCACAAATCATGTTAAACACTATTATTGCACACAGAGTCCATGCAACTTATAAAGCAAATGTTCACTCCTGAACTTATTCAGGCTTGCCATAATAAACGGGTTGAATACTTTGAAAAACTTAATTCCACTTTGACATTATGGGGGTGTTGTGTTAAGGCCAGTGACAAAAAAATCTCAATTTAATAGATTTTAAATTCAGGCACTAAGACAACACAATGTGGAAAAGTCAAGAGGTGTGAATACTTCCTGAAGGCACTGTATATCATCAATCATGCTATTTAGGCATATATATCATTTGCAACCCTAACAGCTATTGTTTAAATTCAACCCTGAATTCAACAACAAAAAGACAATACAATAGACTTACGATTTCAGGCGCTTGCTGATTTAAAATTGTATGATATGATATTTAGTGATGCTGAATTTTATTTGGTTGTCAACGCAACCAAATATCAACATTTGCAGGAGATGCATCTTCTGCTTGGAAAGTTTCATCTGTGCCACTGGACTTCGTCTGGCTTTAATTCCAGTTGGTCTACAAATGAATAATTAATATGTTGGATTCACTCCTCCATCCAACCAAAAAAATCGAAGTTAAAGAATAGGACTAAATCAAATCAAACTTTATTTAAAGTTGCACTAAGCAGAAATCCCTGCCCCAATCTCTGGTTGCTAAATCTCTAATAGTTTGCCTAATTTCAGTTTGTGCGACAAAATAAGCTAGTATAGTGTAGAGAACTATTGTACCATCTAAACCGCTGTGAAATATATTTTCCATAATCAAAAATATTGTTGTTTCAGCTGTTTGAAGCTGGTGTACAAACAAAACTTAAGAATGGGAAGCATAGAAATAGCTTATATAGAACTGATCTACCGCTTTAGACTTGCTTTCAAGTTGAATGATAGATTATAACTCATATTCCTATGTGATTTTGGTCACGTTGCCCAAAAATTTACATATTGCCACTTTAAAGTGCATTTAAAGTTTGATTTAGTCCTATTCTTCGATTTTATTTTGAGATGGAGACTTGAATCCAACATATCCATTATTAACTTGTCAACAAACTGGAATTAAAGCCATACTAAATCAGTGGCACAGATGGAACAATCCAAGCAGTAGATAAATCTCTTTCAAATGTTGTTTGGTTGCGTTATCACTTTTGAAATACAATAAATAACCTATTAACTTGTCAACAAGGTAACAAATGATGTGTTGGATTCACGTCTCCAACGCAAACAAAAATAAAAGTAAAAAAATAGGATTAAGCCAGTGGCTTAGATGGAACTTTCCAAGCAGTAGATACATCACCTTTAAATGTTAATATTTGGTTGTGTTGTCAACCAAACACAATTTAATATTACTTTTGTAATACAGTAAATAGTATCTTACAAACGAATGTAAAAATGAACCTTAAAATGAGTCACACATCCATGGCCACATTTGAGGTTACTGTAACTACACATTTCTTCTTATGTAATCATATAAAGCATGTATGGTCAAGATAGCATGCGTACAGTAGGTCATCACAGGTCTGTGGAGATCTTCACAATTACTGTAATAATTTGGTCAGAATCTTGACTGCCATTGATCACTTGCAATATGCACTTTTAATGTAATCTCAACTGCAATCCAGGTCATTTGGTTCTGCTATAAAATTGATAACAAATTCACAATGATAACAAATTCATCTGTTGTATAAATAAACCTAATATCTGACATTGTATTACCATTTGAACTTTGCTGTGCTTTTAATAGGTTGAAAGCGCAGTGATAGACATTTGAATTGACAACTAAACCAAAAATCAGACATTGTTTTTCCTTTGGTATTTGGTTGTGCTTTTAGAAATTCAACTTGCATTTGGCTGTCTTATTGAGTGAGTTGAATGTACAGGGCATTAGGAAAGTATTCAGACCCCTTGTTCTAAAATTGATTAAATCGTTTTTTCCCCTCATCAACCTACACACAATATCCCATAATGACAAAGCAAAAACAGGTTCAGACATTTTTGCAAATGTATATGTAACTGAAATATTACAGTATATATAAGTATTCAGACCCTTTACTCACTACTTTGTTGAAGCACCTTTGGCAGCGATTACAGCCTCGAGTCTTCTTGGGTATGATGCTACAAGCTTGGCACACCTGTATTTGGGGAGTTTCTCCCATTCTTCTCTGCAGATCCTCTCAAGCTCTGTCAGGTTGGATGGGGAGCGTCGCTGCACAGCTATTTTCAGGTCTCTCCAGAGATGTTAGATCGGGTTCAGGTCCGGGCTCTGGCTGGGCCATTCAAGGACATTTAGAGACTCGTCCCGAAGCCACTCCTGCGTTGTCTTGGCTGTGTGCTTAGGGTCATTGTCCTGTTGGAAGGTAATAATTTGCCCCAGTCTGAGCGCTCTGGAGCAGGTTTTCCTCAAGGATCTGTCCGTACTTTGCGCCATTCATCTTTCCCTTGATCCTGAAAAGTCTCCCATTCCCTGCCGTTGAAAAACATCCCCACAGCATGATGCTGCCACCACCATGCTTCACCATAGGGATGGTGCCAGGTTTCCTCCAGACATGACCCTTGGCATTCAGGCCAAAGAGCTCAATTTTGGTTTCATCAGACTAGAGATTCTTGTTTCTTCTGGCAAACTCCAAGCGGGCTGCCGTGTGCCTTTTACTGAGGAGTGGCTTCCACCTGGCCACTCTACCATGAAGGTCTGATTGGTGGAGTGCTGCAGAGATGGTTGTCCTTTTGGAAGGTTCTCCCATCTCCAAAGAGGAACTCTGGAGCTCTGTCAGAGTGACCATCAGGTTCTTGGTCACCTCCCTGACAAAGGCCCTTCTCCCCAATTGATCAATTTGGCCAGGCGAGCAGTACTAGGAAGAGTCTTGGTGGTTCCAAACTTCTTCCATTTAAGAATGATGGAGGCCATTGTGTTCTTGGGGACCTTCAATGCTGCGGAAATGTTTTGGTACCCTTCCCCAGATCTGTGCCTCTACACAATCCTGTCTCGGAGCTCTACGGACAATTCCTTCGACTTCATGGCTTGGTTTTTGCTCTTATATAGACAGGTGTGTGCCTTTCCAAATCATATCCAATCAATTGAAATTACCACAGGTGGACTGTTTTTGCTTTGTCATTATGGGGTAATGTGTGTATATTGATGAGGATTTTTTTATTTAATACATTTTAAAATATGGCTGTAACGTAACACAATGTGGAAAAAGGGAAGGGGTCTGAATACTTTCCGAATGCACTGTAGGTTGAAATCTTATTGATCAATGTTTCAACCAAATATTACCCAATTATCCATACTGAAATGACGTGGTGTGCCCAACGGGTTATGAGTTTCTCAGTATCAGACTTGCGAGAGTTTAAAGTCATGAATTTACCGAAGTACATCTTGACAAAGGGTTTTGATTTTTGATACACATTTCACATTTTTGCTGGTCCCTTTCAGGCTTCAATGCTTTCCTCACAGCTTGTATTCATATGAAGGCGGGAATTTGTGTGTGTAGGACACAACATGACTTTGGCTTGAGACAGTAGCACTTAATGTCGGGGGATGGTTTGGGACCTGCCTAGCTTGACGTTCTTCTTTCCCTTTCCCTGTTCTTTCCCCCAGAACTCTTTGTCTGCTCGTCAGAGTCTGTCCCCTGGCTGTTCTTTTTCCATCTTGGCCTTGGTGTCCTGTCCAGAACAGAACAGCGTGTCCCGGTCATGGCGTTGACCAGTAGGATGGCAGACTGTTTGACTTGGCTGCTGATGTTTATGTCTTTCTACAGGAGACGCTGCCTGAGGGGAAAGGCCTGTCCAGGTGACGGGCTTGGTACGTGTGCAGAGAAAGAAAGAAAGCAACTCTAACTGCTACTTCAAGACTGTCCATCTCACTATCTGCCAAATCTCAATTTCACATGTACACACAGGGAGTGATACATGACACAAACACATGCACACAAAAAACACAAACAGAAAACCAAAAGGCTTACACGAAGCAGAGACTCAAGAAAACAGTTGTACACAAGGGGAAGAATTGTGTGGTTCAGTTCACACACAACATACACACAACCTTTATCAATACAAACACACACCTTTCTTTCATCCCACTCTCTTTTCAACGGCTGAGGAATTTGTCAAGCATCCTACAACCAACACTCAGACAAACAGCCATGTTGACTCTCCTCGTCTCGCTCTCCCTGACGCCAGCTTTACACCTTCACCTTTCAGGACCCTGCCGCCTACTGCCACAGCAATGGCCTGCATAATTCCCCCAAATTCCCCCCAAAACCTAAATGGAATGCTCCAGGCCAGGTCTCCCTTTATTTACTATGGGTCACTCGGCTGGTCATGTCTCGCTGTCTCGCTTTTCCTGTGAGAAATTCTCTGTCAGACTGAGGGAACATCCTGAAAGGACTGTGACCGTAAAACGGACGTCGACGTAGCGTGACCCCTCTCAAACTCTGACCAAAGGTAAACGACACATCACAGCGCAGGCGGCTGAGGACTTTTTCTGAAAGGGTTTATGAGACAACGGAGCGATGGCAGGTCAAAGTTGAGAAGGAACAGTCAGAGACGACATGAACAAAGAGAGGACTCCAGTTCTCCAGCAGTATCTTTTGTTTAAAGACTGAATACATACAAAGGACAATCTCCCTAGAGATACAAAGATACTTAATTCTTACATGAATTAAGTTTAAAAGGGTTTGCAATGCATTTAAATCTGTTATCACAGGGGAAAATGGTGTACAGTTCAAAATGGATATGAGAAAAGGTGGCAGAGGTGTCATGTCTTTGACTAAATAAGTAATATACTAAATATTTTGCCTTTTCCATCCCCCCTGCTGTGGCAATGCTTCATTTGTTAGCGGACACATCCAGACACACTGTGTTACATTTCATTTAAAGTAATTGATTGACATTGAAAAAATATACTTTTTACTGCTAAGTCAATGGATTGTCTATAAGCATCAAACACTTACCAAACTCTGCGAGTATCATAACTCTTAAGATTTGACTCTTCTTTTTTTAATGTATATTGAACATCATAAATGTATTTTTTTCGACTTTCGGAGGTGAACAACTCACATCCAATAAACATCGAAGAAATAAAGATGTTATCTTGTCTGTCTTGATTCCATGTTCAACTACTGTGCGTAAACAGATGAAGACATTAACAGAGAGACAATATCATAGGGATAGCCAACCTTACTCCTGGGGAGCTACAGGGTTTGCAGGCTTTTGTCCCAGCGTAACACTAATACACCCGATTCAGCTAATCAAAATATTAATCTGTAGCTTATTAGTAGAAGCATGTGTGTTAGTGCTGGGCTAAAACAAACACATGCAGTAGAGTTGGCCAACAACCCTGCAATGATGAATCTGGAAGGACGTTTGCGTGTTAAAATGTCTCCCTCTAACGAAAAAATATATTAACTGCGCCCTGCAGTGACGGTCCTGAAGGGCAAGTTCACAGCTCGTTTTGAGCCTTCCCTGCTAACCAGGGACTGACTCAGGCCAGGGAAACCATGTGAATGAACTCTCTGAACAATCACTTATATCCAATAATCAATTAACTTAAAGTAATCAATAAACTTAAGAAAAACATTACTCACTAAGAGTTCCTTAACGCCCATGGCAGAAATTACTTTCACTACTTCAGGTGGACACAGGGAACCAGCCATGATGCCTAAAATGCAGAAACAAACACATATATGTCATCTAAGACATACATTTGCTATCATCAATTCCAAGATTCCAATACCGGTCCTCTAGGTCCCCCGAGTATGCAGGATTTCAAACCATCCTAACTAATGTTCAATACATTTTATTTCAAGAATATGATTACAACAGAAACCAATGACTGGAGTTCAACATGATCTCTTACCTCCCTCCACTGACAACAAGTTGAACTTGGCCAAGTCAGGCTGGCCCAGCATGTCGATGTACATAGTAGGATTGCCGTAGACAAAGGTACACCTGGGGGGGTGGAAGAGTGGAAAAACTTGATTGAGGCACAAAAATAAACCTACACCACGGTTTACTGTCCCAGAAAACTTCTCAATAACAATGAATGCATGTTCTCCACCAGGACTTAGATATTTCTGCCATACCTTTCACTCCCCATAGCTGCCAGGTTGGCACATCACCCGTTGTCTGGAATCATATGTGTCTGTGTGGGCAGGGCACTCACCCTCCAGTCATAGCCCACTCGCATGCCAAAAAAGTAGTCATTGTTGACGATGTTGTGGTGGGAGAGGGTGGCACCTTTGGGGTTTCCCGTCGTGCCCTGACAACAGACAAAAAAGTATGTCAGAGAAATAGCAAAAACAAAGCAATGCATATACAAATTAATTTGAATAGGTCAACTGGAGCATGCATCATTACTCAATACTGTGAGTTATTCAGATCGATGTCAACAAACGATTTAACATTCACAGTGTAGATTTGTTGAATACCATGACCAAGAAAAGATGAACTGTGAGTGCAGGATCCAATAGGAAGATTGAAGAGAGAGAGAGAGTATGCAGTTAGTTAAAGTACCGATGTGAACTGAATGTTGATGGGGTCGTCAAAGGACAACTTCTTCTGCAGCTCATCCAGCTGCTGCACGTGTTTCCTACTCCCTGCCTGCATCACGTCCTCCGGATGGTACATCCCCAGCTACTGGCCGTCTGTCACTATTACTGTGTGGAGGTCTGGGAGTCTGAGGAGGAGGGGTCACGCTCAGTGGCATGCAATGTTACAGAACGTTCACATAGATGTAGAATCATGCCAGCTCTAATGAAGATATTTCTATCTGCAATGTTCAAAGCGTTGTACCCTCCAGAACAGGATGCATGTTTTTTGTGGGTATTGTGCTTTGACCATCACTCAATGTAACTGATAGTTGAGAATTCATCAAAAGAAGAAAGCAGTGTGGTCATACCTGGCACTCTTGACAGATCCTGTGATAGCAGTGTCCATCTCTGGACAGCTCTATCTGAGAATGCCACAGTACTTCTGGGTCTTAAACTGGGTCGGGCACATAATGACATTGCATCCCACCTGGGTCAAGACCAGCAAAGAAGAGAATATTACATTCACCTGCTTGCATTACCACCTGCATAACACTTATTACCACCAATGAACATCAACATCATTATCATCATAAAATGTTTCAAAAGCAATCAGCGGCCCATCCTACTTAAGAGCTCCAAACCCAGTGCTGTTCTCATAGAACAAAACATATGACATGAAATGACTGCCAACTCAAATGACCCACCTTCCTCAAAGCAAACTGAAACTTCTGCACCTGATAGGTTGGGTTAACAGACGCCTGTCAGAGAGAACAAAACATAACCACTGAAAACATCTTCTTTAATGTACCCACAAAGAGGGTGCAAAAACTAGCACGTTTTTCCCTATTAAGATTCCTCCTTCTACGTGCCATCAGTGTCCGTGCACACCAGTATGATGCCAGCCTTGGCTGTGGCAAACTAGAACAGGACCCACTCATGTGTTGGGTCCCCACATGCCCAGTCTGTCCCCCCTCTTCAGTCCCAGGGCCAGGATGCCTGCAGTAGCCTGGTCCACCTGAGCCATAAGGGAGCACAGTCAATGCATAACTGGACACTAGAAAGTGATTCATAGATTCACAGCAGCATTGATAAAAGAGACAGAGGAATGGAAAGAGACAATTGAGTGAAATAGTACTTATAAAGCAGGGATGGGCAACTGGCGGGCCGCAGGCCGGCCCCCCTTTTGTAGGCTCGCAGACCAATAAAAAATAAATATACAGTACCGGTCAAAAGCTTGGACACGTACTCATTCAAGAGTTTTATTTTAACTATCTTCTACATTATATAATAATAGTGAAGACAACAAAACTATGAAATAACACATATGGAATCATGTAGTAACCAAAAAAAGTAGCCACCCTTTGCCTTAATGACATCTTTGCACACTCTTGGCATTCTCTCAACCAGCTTCATGAGGTAGTCACCTGGAATGCATTTCAATTGACAGGTGTGCCTGTTTCTTTCCTTCTTATTGTGTTTGAGCCAATCAGTTGTGTTGTGACAAAGTAGGGGTGATATACAGAAGATTGCCCTATTTGGTAAAATACCAAGTCCATATTATGGCAAGAACAGGTCAAATAAGCAAAGAGAAATGACAGTCCATCGTTAATTTAGGACATGAAGGTCAGTCAATTTGGAAAATTTCAAGAATAAGAAGTTTCGTCAAGTGCAGTTGCAAAACACATCAAGCGCTATGATGAAGCTGGCTCTCATGAGGACTGCCTGTAAGGGAGTGTGTAACTGGCTGCAGGGAAGTCAGGCGCAGGAGAGCAGAAATGGGTAGCAAACCTTTATTGAGGCGAACAAAAACACGGCACTCAGAAAACTAAACACACACGGGTTACAATAAACCGGCGCAAACCAGCCTGGAGTACACATACATTTACACATAACAATTCCACACACAGACATGGAGGAAAACAGAGGGTTATATGCAAGACGAGTAATGAGGGAATGCAAACCAGGTGTGCGGGAAAACAAGACAAAACAAATGGAAAATGAAAGATGGATCGGCGATGGCTAGAAGACCGGTGACGTCGACCGCCGAATGCCACACGAACAAGGAGAGGGACCGACCTCGACGGAAGTCGTGACACTTCCTCAGGAAAGGAAAACCCAGAGTTACTGCAGAGGATAGGTTCATTAGAATTACCAGCCTCAGAAATTGCAGCCCAAATAAATTCTTCACAGAGTTCAAGTAACATACACATCTCAACATCAACTGTTCAGAGGAGACTACGGGAATCAGGCCTTCATGGTGGAATTGCTGCAATGAAACCACTACTAAAGGACACCAATAAGAAGAAGAGTATTTTAGTATTTACATTTTTTATGTATTATTTCTTACATTGTTAGCCCAGAAAATCTTAAGTGTTATTATATACAGCTGGGAAGAACTATTGGATATCAGAGCGAAGTCAACTTACCAGTACTACGACCAGGAATATGACTTTCACCCAGGGTATTTGAACTGATTCCAGAGGCTGACCCCAAAAAATGCCCCCGGAGAAGAGGTAGACAGAGCGGTCTTCTGGTCAGACTTTGGAGGCGTGCACATCACCCACCGCTTCTGAGTATATTACTCTCTAATGTCCAGTCTCTAGATAACAAGGTAGACGAAATTAGGGCAAGGGTTGCTTTCCAGAGAGACATCAGAGATTGTAACATACATATTCACGGAAACATGGTTCTCTCGGGATATGCTGTCGGTAGTTGGTACAGCCACCTGGATTTTTTGTGCATCACGCCGACAGGAATAAACATCTCTCTGAGAAGAAGAAGGGCGGTGGTGTATGTTTCATGATTAACGTGGTGTAATTGTAACAACATACAGGAACTCAACTTCTTTTGTTCACCTGACCTAGAATTCCTCACAATCAAATGCCGACCGTATTATCTCCCAAGAGAATTCTGCTTGGGTTATTGTCACAACTGTGTATATCCCCCCCTCAAGCCGATACCACGACGGCCCTCAAGGAACTTCAATGGACTTTATGCAAACTGGAAACCATATATCCCAAGGCTGCATTTGATGTAGCTGGGGATTTTAACAAAGCAAATTTGAGAACATGGCTACCTAAATTCTATCAGCATATTGACTGTAGCACTCGCGCTGGAAAAACACTGGATCACTGCTACTCTAACTTCCGCGATGCATACAAGGCCCTGGATTCCGCTGGTCTGACCAATCGGAATCCACACTTCAAGATTGTTTTGATCACGCGGACTGGGACATGTTCCGGGTAGCCTCAGAGAATAATATCAACGTATACGCTGATTCGGTGAGTGAGTTTATAAGCAAGTGTATAGGAGATCTACCTACTGTGACTATTAAAACCTACCCTAACCAGAAACCGTGGATAGATGGCGGCATTCGCGTAAAACTGAAAGTGCGAACCACCGCATTCAACAATGGAAAGGTGACTGGGAATATGGCCGAATACAAACAGTGTAGTTATTCCCTCCGCAAGGCAATCAAACAAGCGAAATGTCAGTATAGAGACAAAGTGGAGTCGCAATTCAACGGCTGAGACACGAGACGTATGTGGCAGGGTCTACAGACAATCACGGACAACAAAAGGAAAATCAGCCACGTCACGAACACCGACGTCTTGCTTCCAGACAAACTTAACACCTTTAACCGCTTTGAGGATAATACAGTGCCACCGACGCGGCCCGCTACCAAGGACTGTGAGCTCTCCTTCACCATGGCCGACGTGAGTAAGACATTTAAATGTGATAACCCTCGCAAGGCTGCCGGTCCAGATGGCATCCCTAGCCGCATCCTCAGAGCATGCGCAGACCAGCTGGCTGGTGTGTTTACGGACATGTTCAATCTTTCCCTATCCCAGTCTGCTGTCCCCACATAATTCAAGATGGCCACCATTGTTCCTGTACCCAGGAAGGCAAAGGTAACTGAACTAAATGATAGCCCCGTAGGACTTCTGTCATCATGAAGTGCTTTGAGAGGCTAGCCTTTTCTCAATAGGGGGTGCTGTTGGCACTTTGTAATAATTTAGTTCCCAAATTAAACTGCCTCGTACTCAATTCTTGCTCGTACAATATGCATATTATTATTACTATTGGATAGAAAACACTCTCTAGTTTCTAAAACAGTTTGAATTATATCTGTGAGTAAAACAGAACTGGAGTTGGAGCAATTTTCCAACTCCAGTTGGAGTGTGAGAATGCTGAATGCTGAAATCTGCAGGCAGTTCTGAGGTCCGTTTATTAATTTGCCTGTCTTCTATTGGTTGAGATGCACTGCATACGCCTTCCCCTGGATGTCAGCGAATAGTGAGAATTGAAATGGTGTTGCTAGGCAGATCTGAGAGCTTATAAATGGGCTGGCAACGTGGGGTCCTTCCTTTCTTCTCTTCGCCATGACGCAAAAAGGACCTCTGGATGTCGTTCTAGAAAGCTCCCGTTATAGCCCTTAGATATATCCGGCTCTGTTTTTATTCGATATAGGTGTTAAAGACATCATAATGTTGTTATTTTAAACCGAGTTATATCAGTTTATATCAGTATATTGCGATTTTCGGATATTTATTAGTGCTGCGTTATAGTGAGTTGGACACGTGTTTGCCACATGGCTAATGTTTACTGCTAATTCCAACGTTGAAGACGACAATCTACAACCGAGCAACGATTCTTTTGGAAAAAGGACAACTTGCCCAAGATTCTGATGGGAGCTCATCAAAAAGTAAGAACTATTTATGATGTTAATTCGTTGTTCTGTTGAAAAATGTTAAACTCATATTCCGCCATTAATTTCGGTGCGGTCTCGCTTTAACGCACGCTGTATGTCGTAGTAACGTTAATTTTAAAAATCTAACACAGCGATTGCATTAAGAACTAATGTATCTTTCATTTGCTGTCCAACCTGTATTTTTTAGTCAAGTTTAGGATTAGTTACTGATTAGATTAGATGCCTCTCCCAAGATTTCTCCCGACATATTGTTGGCAGCTTGGCTACTTTTCTCATTGTATAACCACGATTTGTGCCGCTAAATATGCACATTTTCGAACAAACTCTATATGTATTGTGTAATATGATGTTATGGGACTGTCATCTGAAGAAGTTTGAGAAGGTTAGTTAAAAAAATTAATATCTTTTGCTGGTTTATTCGTTATCGCTATTGTTGGCCTGAATCAATGCTGTTGTGTGGTTGGCTATTGTAGTAAGCTAATATAATGCTATATTGTGTTTTCGCTGTAAAACACTTAAAAAATCTAAAATATTGGCTGGATTCACAAGATCTTTGTCTTTCATTTGCTGTACGCTGTGTATTTTTCAGAAATGTTTTATGATGAGTATTTAGGTAATTCACGATGGTCTCTGTAGTTATTCTAGTTGCTTTGGTGAGAGTTGTGATGGTGGCTGCAATGGTAAACTATGATTTATACCTGAAATATGCACATTTTTCTAACAAAACATATGCTTTACAATAAATATGTTATCAGACTGTCATCTGATGAAGTTGTTTCTTGGTTAGTGGCTATTTATATCTTTATTTGGTCGAAATTGTGATTTCGAAATTGTGATTTTTTTCCTGCTACCTATGCAGGAAAAAAATGGTGAAAAAAAAAAGTTGTGTCTTTTGCTATCGTGGTTAGCTAATAGATTTACATATTGTGTCTTCCCTGTAAAACATTTTAAAAATCAGAAATGATGGCTGGATTCACAAGATGTGTATCTTTCATCTGGTGTCTTGGACTTGTGATTTAATGATATTTAGATGCTAGTATTTACTTGTGACGCTATGCTAGGCTATGCTAGTCAGCTTTTTTACTGATGGGGGTGCTCCCGGATCCGGGATTGTGATGAAGTAGAAGCTAGTCAAGGATCATATCACCTCCACCTTACCTGTCACCCTAGACCCACTTCAATTTGCTTACCGCCCCAATAGGTCCACAGACGATGCAATCGCCATCACACTGCACACTGCTCTATCCCATCTGGACAAGACCCCATCCTGTGCAGTTGGGTCCTGGACTTCCTGACGGGCCACTCCTAGGTGGTGAAGGTAGGAAACAAAACCTCCACTTCGCTGATCCTCAAAATCTGGGGCCCCACAAGGGTGCGTGCTCAGCCCCCTCCTGTATTCCCTGTTCACCCATGACTGCATGGCCATGCACGCCTCCAACTCAATCATCAAGTTTGCAGACGTCACAACAGTAATAGGCTTGATTACCAACAACAACGAGACAGCCTATAGGGAGGAGGTGAGGGCACTCGGAATGTGGTGTCAGGAAAATAACCTCTCACTCAACGTCAACAAAACAAAGGAGATGATTGTGGACTTCAGGAAACAGCAGAAGGAGTACCCCCTTATCCACAGACCGGACACCAGTGGAGAAGGTGGAAAGTTAAGTTCCTTGGCGTACACATCAAGGACAAACTGAAATGGTCCAGCCTTCTTTGGCTTGTCACCTAAAACCCTCACAAACTTTTACAGATGCACAATTGAGAGCATCCTGTCGGGCTGTATCACTACCTGGTACGGCAACTGCACCGCCCACAACCGCAAGGATCTCCAGAGGGTGGTACGGTCTGCACAACGCATCACCGGGGGCAAACTACCTGCCATCCAGGACACCTACAGCACCCAATGTCACTGGAAGGCCATAAAGATCATCAAGGACAACAACCTCCCAAGCCACTGCCTGTTCACCCCGCTACCATCCAGAAGGCGAGGTCAGTACAGGTGCATCAAAGCTGGGACCGAGAGACTGAAAAACAGCTTCTATCTCAAGGCCACCAGACTGTTAAACAGCCAACAATAACATAGAGAGGCTGCTGCCTAAATACATTGGTCACTTTAATAACGCCACTTTAATAATGTTTACATATTTTGCATTACTCATCTCGTATGTACACTACCATTCAAAAGTTTGGGTTCACTTTTTGTTCACTTCTTGTTTTTGAAAGAAAAGCACATTTTTTGTCCATTAAAATAACATCAAATTGATCAGAAATACAGTGTAGGCATTGTTAATGTTGTAAATGACTAATGTAGCTGGAAAAGACAGATTTTTCATGGAATATCTACATAGGCGTACAGAGGCACATTATCAGCAACCATCACTCCTGTGTTCCAATGGCACGTTATGTTAGCTAATCCAAGTTGATCATTTTAAAAGGCTAATTGATCATTAGAAAACCCTTATACAATTATGTTAGCACAGCTGAAAACTGTTGTGCGATTAAAGAAGCAATAAAACTGGCCTTCTTTAGACTAGTTGAGTATTTGGAGCATCAGCATTTGTGGGTGCGATTACAGGCTCAAAATGGCCAGAAACAAAGGACTTTCTTCTGAAACTCGTCAGTCTATTCTTGTTCTGAGAAATTGAGACTTTTCCATGCGAGAAATTGCCAAGAAACTGAAGATCTTGTACAACGCTGTGTAGTACTCCCATCACAGAACAGCACAAACTGGCTCTAACCAGAATAGAAAGAGGAGTGGGAGGCCTCAGTGCACAACTGAGCAAGAGGACAAGTACATTAGAGTGTCTAGTTTGAGAAACAGACACCTCACAAGTCCTCAACTGGCAGCTTATTTAAATAGTACACGCAAAACACCAGTCTCAACGTCAACAGTGAAGAGGTGACTCTGGGATGCTGGCCTTCTAGGCAGAGTTGCAAATAAAAAAACATATCTCAGACTGGCCAATAAAAAGAAAAGATTAAGATGGGAAAAAGAATAGACACTGGACAGAGGAAGACTGGAAAAAGGTGTTATGGACAGACTAATCTAAGTTTGAGGTGTTCGGATCACAAAGAAGAACATTCGTGAGACACAGAGAAAAATGAAAGATACTGGAGGAGTGCTATACACCATCTGTCAAGCATGGTGGAGGCGATGTGATGGTCTGGGGGTGCTTTGTGGTGGTAAAGTGGGAGATTTGTACAGGGTAAAAGGGATCTTGAAGAAGGAAGGCTATCACTCCATTTTGCAACGCCATGCCATACCCTGTGGACAGCGCTTAATTGGAGCCAATTTCCTCCTACAACAGGACAATGAAAGCACAACTCCAAATTATGCAATAACTATTTAGGGAAGAAGCAGTCAGCTGGTATTCTGTCTATAATGGAGTGGCCAGCACAGTCACCGGATCTCAACCCTATTGAGCTGTTGTGGGAGCTGCTTGACTGTATGGTACATAAGAAGTGCCCATCAAGCTAAACCAACTTGTGGGAGGTGCTTCAGGAAGCATGGGGTGAAATATTTTCAGATTACCTCAACAAATTGACAACTAGAATGCCAAAGGTCTGCAAGGCTGTAATTGCTGCAAATGGAGGATTCTTTGACGAAAGCAAAGTTTGAAGGACACAATTGTTATTTAAATTAAAAAACATTATTTATAACCTTGTCAACGTCTTGACTATATTTCCTATTCATTTTGCAACTCATTTCATGTTTGTTTTCGTGGAAGACAGGGGCATTTCTAAGTGACTCCAAACTTTTGAACGGTAATGTATATACTGTATTTTATACCATCTTGCCTATGCCGCTCTGTCATTGCTCATCCAAATATTTGTATGTATATATTCTTATTCATTTACTTAGACTTGGGAGGAATTGGGTAGTTGTTGTGGACTTGTTAGATTACATGTTAGATATTGCTGCACTTTCGGAAGTAGAAGCACAAGCATTTCGCTACACTCGCAATAACATCTGCTAACCATGTGTATGTGACCAATAAAATTTTATTTTATTTGGTGTGGTTTCCACCGTGAAGCATGGAGGAGGTGTGATGGTGTTGGGGTAGTTTGCTGGTGACACTGTCTGTGATTTATTTAGAATTCAAGGCACACTTAACCAGCAGTGCACGAAGACCAGGTCGCCAGGTGTACGCTGTTTCCTCCGACGGTGCGGCTGGCTTCCGGGTTGGATGTGCATTGTGTCAAGAAGCAGTGCGGCTTGGTTTTAGGTTGTGTTTTGGAGGACGCATGGCTCTCGACCTTCGCCTCTCCCGAGTCCGTACGGGAGTTGCAGCGATGAGACAAGACCTATGGGACACCCGATCACAGCAGGTTGTAATAAAGCCCGGGATTGAAACCAGGTTTATAGTGACGCCTCTTGCACTGCAATGCAGTGCCTTAGACTGCTGTGCCACTCGGGAGGCCCCGTAACTCACATTTCTATGAATTTGGTCGGGTCGGCCAAAAAGTTGCATATTGCACCTGTGCATCAATCTAAGTAGTATAATAAAAAAATCCCCATCAAAATCCGTCAGTTTTAGCAGAGAGGAAGAGGTAGAGAAAGGCCCAACTCGCCGGAAAATCAGTCTCCCTCCAGCAGGTGCCGTTTTTTTGTTGTTTGGCCCACCAAGCAAGGAGTATTTGTATGGAGGTCAATGAGAGAGTAGAATTTGGTAAACCCCCAAAAATGTATGGCTTATTTGCTACATGAGGTTTATTTGATTGAATAGAAGTTTCATAATGCTTAAGTTGTTACGAGTGTACTGATATAAGTAGGACACGTGACATCCCGGCTACTTTGAGAAAAAACACTTTATATCGGAGTTGCTTCAAGATGGCTACGCATATTCATGTCATGAGGCTAGTAGATTAACATCTCTCTCACTTGAATACCGGCCATTGACATAAACAACTCTTATCGAATACTCAAAAATAAATTACAATAATGAGATGTATCCACCAATCCAAAGAAACGATAGGCGAGAGCTAGACAGCCGCCTTGCCGCTTCGTGGACAACAACTCCCTTTTTTAGGGCGGAGAGACTTTGGTTTAAGCTAGAGATTTTTTTGTTGTTGCATGTAGCATCCAAACAGTTTGGCCTACAAAACTAATATGACCACTATGGAAAGACTACTCTCACGATGGTGTTCTCCATTTTGGTCTACGACCACCACGGGACTCGTCTAAAGTCGTCGGTAACGCTGATGTGTCAACTTCTGTCTGTTGCGTCCGAACCGTTTGGGCTATAAACTAATAAGGAGAGACTCATGAACACCATCTCCGTTTTGCTTTACGACCCCCAGGAGTGCCACGGACTCATCGGACAAGGAGTGAAAGATGTCCAAAAAAACAAAAATATTTCCTGAGCTTTCTCCTAGATACAGGACAGACACATCAAAACCTTATTCCTTATGATTTATTTGACTGTCTTTTTTTTTTACATTTATGAATGTTATTCAATGTGGTTCCATGGGCTATAGTAGTTAAGGCCAAATTCAATATTTTATCAAATCATTTACCTAAAGGGGTCCTAAAATTCCAAATCAAATAGCTAAATGATCCATGGTATGAACATCTTAAAAAAACAATTCCATATGTCAGCTTAATAGAACCCCCCCCGGGAGGTTGGGGCTGAAGTCCCACTTGTTTTTTGATTGTCTTTTCCTGTTTATATTGAATTTAATCACTTAAACGCTGTATGTATTGCTTACTGTTTTTTTAAATTTTGAACTGGCAGCCATGGGTATATATTTTATAAATGTATCATTTCAAATGGATAATGTATCTTTAACCACAACATGGTTAATACTATAATTTTGATATAATGGATGGTTGGTTCTTGCATACATAGCTTTGCCTATGAATTTGAGTGATCAAATTTCTCCAACCCCGTCCCTCAGCTTTTTGCCAAAACAATGGCGGGGAGTCGCAGTATTGTTTCAACTGCTGATTGGCCCTTTGAAAATCTGATTTTAAATCTAACCTTAAAGACCAAAAAGCAACATTTTGGGTGGTGAATGAGGCCGGTACCCGGAAGTGATCCCCAGAATCTCCATGAAGGCTTTCCATACACGTGACGTGATTTGTGGGCCACGGTCAGAGTCTGTCCACTATCACCAAAATGGTCGTAAAACCATCAGAAGAGGGGAGATCAGTGACAAAGTCAATGGACAGATGAGACCAGGAACGCTGAGGCAAGGGGAAGGAGTTTTCCTGCTGGAGTGTTGCAGGGGATTTGGATTGAGTACAAGCTGAACTTGAATTGACATAGTGGGCTACGTCCTGCGCCAAAGTGGGCCACCAGTATTTATCAGAAACGAATTGATTGGATAGTGCGGCCGAAACCTGGGTGTCCAGCGGCGAGGGATGTGTGCGCCCAGGTCAACAGCCGTCTTCTCACCCCTGTGGGAACGTAGATGCGATCTGGAGGGCAGGTGTCAGGTTCCCGCTCCAAAGCCTGGCCGATGTCCACATCCTAACACACGGGGCCAATTGATTGGCTGATGGACACTCACAGGGCCCTCAACCTGTGTAGAACCACATGGTACGGGAAAGCAGGTCCTCCAACATCATGGTCCCCAGGCGGTCATTTTCGTGCTCGACCATTTGATGGCGGGATTGTGACTTTGGCGCCACGGGAGGCCGAGGATTACCTTGTGTACAGGTGCGGAGGGGATGAAGGAGGGAAGGCTTTCCTGGAACATGAGTCCCACGGTGAGGGGTGTGCGTCACTGTGCCGGATCCCAATGGTTGTGTGTCCAGAGCTTGGATAGGAAAAGGAGAGGATGATGAAGTTCCCAGCAGCACCGGAGTCCACTAGAGCTGTAGAGACAACACTTGAGGGACAGCCGGCCAGTGAAATAGGAACCGTAAAGGGTTTGACACTAGTGGACCCCGAGTTAGGGCACACCGGACACCACTGAAGCTGGTGCCCCTCCTGGCCGCAATAGGGACAGAGCCCCAGCTATCTCCGGCGAAGCCGCGGAGAGGTGTGTGGCCCCTACCTCCATGGGTTCAGGCTCTGATTCAGAACGGTCAACGAAGGAGGGAGAGAGTCGATGGGGGTGCCGACGCTCCCGAAGAAGGTTATTCAGATGGATGGCCATCGCAATGAGTGAGTCCAAGGTTAGATTTGGTGTGCCGAGATGACACTGTCTGGACCTCTTCGCGCAATCCTTTTATGAAAAGAGTGCAGAGCACCGGCTCATTCCATACGCTGGATGCTGCAAATGTCTGAAAGGTGAGCGCGTACTCCGCCGGGGTCTGGCCATCCTGCCGTAATTGGAGTAGGAGCTCAACCTCCTCTCTGCTCTCCAGTGGATGGTCGAAGACCCCCCTGAATCCCTCATAGGAACCCAGCTCCTCCTCTCCCAGACGGCCTTAGCCCACCCGGTCAGCATGGAAATAACCATGGCAACCTTGGACCGCTCAGTGGTGGGGGCTGATATTTGATGAGTGAAATATAGGAAGTACTGGAGTAGGAAGCTGAGGACCTCTTCCATAGCCATCCCCAGTTGTGCCAGCTGATTGTGGTGTTGGCGAAATAGGTGTCTCTATTCGCTGACCATCTGGGAAATGAACTGCTGCTTCCATTTGGTGAGGTAGTATTCTGTAACGTAGACGTCAGGAAGCAGGTGCAGTTAGTTGAATAACAACAACCATGGACCGATACAAACCAAGACCAGCGTTTGACATGGAAACACAAACAATACTACCTGATGACATGGAAACACAAACAATACTACCTGATGACTAGCAACAAAAGAGTGCTATATGAAGGGTAAGTAATCAGGGAGTACTGAAGTCCAGGTGTGACTGATGATGATGAGACACAGGTATGCGTAATTGTGGTTGCCAGGTATGCGTGAAGATGAGTTTCCAGGACCGGTGGTTAGTAGACCATCGATATCGAACGCCGGAGGGGAGGAGATGTGACAAATAATAGCCAATTTTGACATTGCTACTTGCCCATCTACATTTCCTGGTGAGAACCGATTAATCACTCTTTTAAACACAAAATTAAAAACATGTTTATTTAGGATTACAATTATTACAATTTCCATAATTATTTTATATAAATAATGTATTGAATCACATGAAAAAAACATTTCATTATTTGGCCCCAGTGCAAGAAACAATAGCCCTTTATATAAAAATACATATTCCTATTGCAAGGGAGCCATAGCTTAAAGCAGGGTTTCCCAAACTCAGTCCTGGGGCCCCCTCTGGGTCCACGTTTTGTTTTTTTCTCCAGCACTACACAGCTGACTCAAATAACCAACTCGTCATCAAGCTTTGATTATTTGAATCAGCTGCTTGGGAAAAAAAACAAACGTGCACCCAGGTGAGGGGCCCAGTAATGAGTTTGGGAAACCCTGGCCTAAAGTATGTTGCCACATATGTGACTGTATGTTCCTTAGAGTAATATTGTGATGAATTACAGTCCATACTTTAAATACTCATAGGTGGAGAAGTAACATAAATCTCTAACAGCTACAGTACTTGCTTCCGTCTTTGACAATGAAAAGCACCCATGTCCTAGTGACTCATCCTGTGCTTTTACACAAGCCACTCTCAGTCATATCAGTAGGCTACTGATTGTTGTCTAACTCTGTTTCACAATGAACATATCAAGACATGAAAATAATCATAAACAAATGTGTTTAGGGTCATAAAATGTACAATTTCTTGAGATTAAGAGTTTGATATTGATATGCTCAATCAATGATATCAGTCTTTGATATTGAAATAAACTGGTACAGTACTTATCATTCAGTTGAGGTTTCTTCTGGTGTAGTATGTACAGGAAATGGAATATGTTTATTTTGCTTATTTTGATTGATTGTCTGTACAAAGGCCGTGTCTTTTGCACAGTCATTGCTTTTTGAAGGGTGGTGAGTGATTCTTAAGGTGGCATGTCTTCTTGAACGTGTAACAGGGTGTGAGGGAAAAGGCACAGGTTTAAGGTTTATGGCATGTGTGAAAAAGTACTGCATTCAATCACCAGTAACAGTATTTTCTAGTCTGCATAAACAGTGCAGACTGTAATAGCAACGAATAATCCACTCCTATATGTAATATTCACCCATTGGATGAAATATTCAACCCCTTTGCAATCAATACTCTAACAGTCAAGAGTGTGTACACTACGATTAAATGGAATGTCAGATCCTAACAGATTGGGAAATAAATTAGCATACACTTCTACTTTAATATCAGCAACACAGGATACACAATCGATATACAGAATCGCGGGAAGTACACATCTGAGTTTGGTTTGTGTGTTTGGACAGTGACGATGTTCACAGGCGGGTGACGTCCCCTGTCTCGGAGTCTGGGGCCTTGTCTTTGTCCCCCTCTGTGGGCACACTGCGGTACTGGCACTGGGGGATCAAATTGTTACCACTGGCCGGCTTTGGTGGAGGGACCTGAGGTGGCACCTGCTGCTCCTTTAGCGCCCTCCTGTCCCTTCTGTCCAGCCAGTAGAAAGACACCATGAGGAATACAGCCGATGAGGCAACAGTGGCACTGCAGGCGAAGAAGACGTAGAAATACTCCCCCGTTCTGTCCACCAGGATTCCTGCAACAGCAACAACATCTTCAACAACAACAATAACAGGAGCCAATCTCAGCATTAGTAGGACCCTAGCAGTGCATGAAAGACAGATCATGATGACATAACGAGATAATACTGTATGTTATTGGTGTAGTTACCATGGCACAGGCAAACTCAGCCAACCACATAAGCAGTAAAAGTAAAACTCAGCTCAAATGTCAGGCATGCAGCCTAAAATGGCACTGAAATAAGAGAGCCCCCCTGTCTATTTCAGTGCTCCCCCCCAGGAAAGACAGATCCCAGACCCACACTGTGGGCTGAACATTACATTCTAATTCAAGTCTGTCTGCTAGTTATTCTAAGACCCCCCTCCCGCAACATGCACACACAGGCATGTACGGATGTGTAAACACACACACACACCATCTGTTTCCCTTGGAAACACATGATTGGTTGGATGACCATGGGATCCAAACAACAGGATATGCTGCTTGCCTTCGAAAACAGCATTGTGTGTGTTGTTATTTGTAGCTAAGAGTTTTGTTGGCATGTCTAGCACTCCAAGTTACACTACAGCACTTACTTGATTCATTAAATACAAAATGTAATTATTAATTGAATAGTACATCTTCTCGGGGAGGCAGACACACAGTACACACACACACACACACACACAATGCCTCAGTGAGTTCGGTACCTGCGAGAGGGGGCCCGATCAGCAGCGTGACACTCTCCATGATGGCGAGCAGGCCCAGGGCAGCGGGGAAGCGACTCATGTCCAACGTATCCATGAGGACGGTGAACATCAGCGAGCCCACCACGCTCATGGACAGGCCGTAGGTCACCACGTACGCCAGCAGCACGGGGAAGCTGGCATCGATGCAGCAGATACTATTACTCAGCCCATTCAACAGCAGAGCAGCAGAGAACACATAGGTGTGCCACCCCTTGAACCAGGGCAGGCTGAAGAGCAGGCCGATGGGAGGCCGCACCACGATGTTAACGATACCCAGGATGGAGAGGAGGAGGGCGGCCTGGCTCTGCTCCATGTCGTGGGCCGTGGCGTAGGGAACCAAGTAGATCAGCGGCACCACGAAGCCTAGCATCATCCAGGTGATGCCCACAACGTACATACGGTAGCGCAGGTTGTTACGTAAGAGGTCAAAGGCCATGTGACGACGCAGGGCAGTCATCAGACCGGCCCACAAGGCCCTCATTCTCCCCTTTAGCTTCTCCTCCTTCAGCTGAAGAGACCTGTGGTTTATCAGGGGCTGGCCACGGTGTCTGGGGCCCCCCAGGGGCCTCATCACAGCTCCGCATACGCAGCAGTTGAGCAAGACAGCCCCCAGCACCAGGAAACTCCCACGCCATCCCAGCTCAGTGTGGAGGTAGTTGCCTAGGAGGGGCAGAGTGCACAGGCCCAGAGCCGTGCCCGTGGATGACATGGCGTTGGCAAAAGCCCGCCGCCGTACAAAATAGTGCCCGAGGATAGTCACCGCAGGCTGGAAGCTGAAGCAGAATCCAAGTCCTATCAAACAAGAAGACAATGAGTATGGCACATGGCTGAATGCATGGGAGGTTGCCCCCATCCACTGATACAGGGTCAGATGTTTTCACCTGCCCTAATAATGGGAAGGATTGGAATGTAGGGTTATCTGATTCTAGATCTGTGGTTAGGGGTTAACTGCTGTGTGGAGTAGTGGAAGCTCCTCAGAGGAGGATGGGGAGGACTATCCTCCTCAGTGAATATTAAAAAATTTAAATAGTGCAATATTAAAAAAAGTGATCCTTTATAGATAAAACTACACTAAATATATGCACGTCACCAAATAATTGATTAAAACACACTGTTTTGCAATGAAGGTCTACAGTAACCTCAACAGCACTCTGTAGGGCAGCACCATGGTGTAGCCGGAGGACAGATAGTTTCCGTCCTCCACTGTGTACATTGACTTCAATATTTAACATAGGAGGCTCATGGTTCCCACCCCCTTCCATAGACTTACACAGTAATTATGACAACTCCTGGAGGACATCCTCCAACCTATCAAAGGTATTGCAGCATGAACTGACATGTTGTCCATCCAATCAAAGGATTAGAGAATTAATCTAGTACTGAAAGCATAAGCTACAGCTAATAAGCAAATTTATTGCCACCGGGGCCTGCCGGTATAACTACTAAACTGCTTGCTCACTGTACACTGTACTGCATGATTGTAGCGGGTTACTAACACGTTAGTTGTAGTAGCTATGTTGACTATGACATTACTAACATCCTTAGCTAATATGGGGACAACGATGTAGGCTGTGTGTAGCAGTTAGCGGTTATGATATGAAGGTTTGGTATTTCTTTTTTTTGCCTGGTCACAGACAGCTGACGTGTTGTGCACTGAAGTCCACAAGCGAAGGGAAAAGGTGAGAGGAGGAGAGCATGTAGATGCAAGAAGGAAATATACAACAAGCAACATTTTTATTCTATTTGGATGTGACTGCTATGAAAGTGAACTGTGTTTGCGTGTGATCAGGGGGGTATTCATTCCGCTATTCTGTTTAAAAAAACGTTTATTTAACAGAAGCAAATGGAACAAAAAATGGGGATAAACATACCTGAATTTGACTAATGATTACACCCTCAATCAGCTAGGAGGTAGGCAAGAGTGTGCAAAGCAGTATTGAATGTGTCACTGTCTGTCACCTTGATCACTCTCCTTTTTCTCCCGACCTGTGCACCTACTTTGTAAACTTTCATTCATAGGCTAGGTTGTAGAAACCTCATGATGGGTATAGGGAAAATTCTAGTATCATGCAGTAGCCTAAACCTTTCGATGTTACATTGAGCTGGGTGAATGGAATATACCGTGCATTCGGAAAGTATTCAGACCCCTTGACTTTTTCCACATTTTGTTACGTTACAGCCTTATTCTAAAATGTATTAAATAGTTTCCCCCCCTCATCAATCTACACACAATACCCAAAGCAAAAACAAGTGTTGACATTATTGCAAATGTATTAAAAAATATATATATATATATATCCCATTTACATAAGTATTCAGACCCTTTACTCACTACTTTGTTGAAGCGCCTTCGGCAGTAATCACAGCCTCGAGACTTCTTGGGTATGATGCTACAATCTTGGCACACTTTCTTCTCTGCAGATCCTCTCAAGCTCTGTCAGGTTGGATGGGGAGCGTCGCTGCACAGCTATTTTCAGGTCTCTCCAGAGATGTTCGATCGGGTTCAAGTCCGATGCTGCCACCACCATGCTTCACTGTAGGGATGGTGCCAGGTTTCCTCCAGACGTGACTCTTGGGATTCAGGCCAAAGAGTTCAATCTTGGTTTCATCGGACCAGAGAATCTTGTATCTCATGGTCAGAGTCCTTTAGGTGCCTTTTGGCAAACTCCAAGCGGGCTGTCATGTGCCTTTTACTGAGAAGTGGCTTCCTTCTGGCTACTCTACCATAAATACCTGATTGGTGGAGTGCTGCAGAGATGGTTGTACTTCTGGAAGGTTCTCCCATCTCCACAGAGGAACTCTGGAGCTCTGTCAGAGTGACCATCGAGTTCTTGGTCACCTCTCTGACCAAGGCCCTTCTCCCCTGATTGATCAGTTTGGCCAGGCGGCCAGCTCTAGGAAGAGTCTTGGTGGATCCAAACTTCTATTTAAGAATGATGGAGGCCACTCTGTTCTTAGGGACCTTCAATGCTGCAGATATTTTTTGTTACCCTTCCCTAGATCTGTGCCTTGACACAATCCTGTCTCGGAGCTCTACGGACAATTCCTTTGACCTCATGGCTTGGTTTTTGCTATGACATGCACTGTCAACCGTGGGACCTTATATAGAATGTAATGAGACTGTAACGTAACAACCTGTGGAAAAATGGAAGGGGTCTGAATACTTTACAAATGCACTGTATATGACAATCATCCAATATGCTGTAATAGGACATGCTCATAAAAAAATAAAATAATAATCGGCTTCCCTCATCTTAAATGTCTCCAACCGCCACTGATGTGGGAGTGACTCCGTGTGTGTATGTGGGAGCGCAGTGACCTGTGATAATCCCAGCTGTGACGTAGAGCTCAGTGATGGTGTGGGTGAACGAGCTGGCCACCATTCCAAGCCCACTCAGGACCCCGCCCAGCATCACCGTCGCCCGGCAACCAAACCTCTCCACCAATACACTGCAGAATGGACCTAAAGGAGACATGCTATTTGTTAAAACACACAAAAACCTAAAAGAAAGTAGAAGGACGTTCCACCTCAAAAAGCACAAGAAAGAGGATTGACACCCGCTATATCAGTTTGTTCTGTTTTTTCACTGCCAAGAGTGTGCAAAGCTGTCATCAAGGCAAAGGGTGGCTACTGTGAATAATCTTTAACACTTTTTTGGTTACTACATGATTCCACATGTGTTATTTCATAGTTTTGATGTCTTCACTGTAGAAAATTAAAAAAGAAAAGAAAAACCCTTGAATGAGTAGGTGTGTCCAAACGTGTGACTGGTACTGTATATTTTGGATATTAAACTACAGTAAGTGAAGTGGATTTACACCTGGTAACAGAATTACAGTAATCGAATTACATCATGGGTCCCTGATCTGTACTACACAGAAATGCATAATTATGGATATACAGTTGAAGTCTGAAGTTTACATACACTTAGGTTGGAGTCATTAAAACTCATTTTTCAACCACTCCACACATTTCTTGTTAACAAACTATAGTTTTGGCAAGTCGGTTAGGACATCTACTTTGTGCAAGACACAAGTAATGTTTCCAACAATTGTTTACAGAGATTATTTCACTTATAATTCACTGTATCACAATTCCAGTGGGTCAGAAGTTGACATACACTAAGTTGACTGTGCCTTTAAACAGCTTGGAAAATTCCAGAAAATTATGTCATGGCTTTGGACGCTTCTGTTAGGCTAATTGACATCATGAGTCAATTGGAGGTGTACCTGTGGATGTATTTCAAGGCCTACCTTCAAACTCAGTGCCTCTTTGCTTGACATCATGGGAAAATCTAAAGAAATCAGCCAAGACCTCAGAAAAGAAATGTAGACCTCCACAAGTCCGGTTCATCCTTGGGAGCAATTTCCAAACGCCTGAAGGTACCACGTTCATCTGTACAAACAATAGTACACAAGTATAAACACCATGGGACCACGCAGCCGCCATACCACCCAGGAAGGAGACGTGTTCTGTCTCCTAGAGATGAACGTACTTTGGTGTGAAAAGTGCAAATTAACCCCAGAACAACAGCAAAGGACCTTGTGAAGATGCTGGAGGAAACAGGTACAAAAGTATCTATATCCACAGTAAAACGAGTCCTATATCGACATAACCTGAAAGGCCGCTCAGCAAGGAAGAAGCCACTGCTCCAAAACCGCCATAAAAAAGCTAGACTACGGTTTGCAACTGCACATGGGGACAAAGATCGTACTTTTTTGGAGAAATGTCCTCTGATCTGATTTAACAAAATAGAACTGTTTGGCCATAATGACCATCATTATGTTTGGAGTAAAAAGGGGGAGGTTTGCAAGTCGAAGAACACCATCTCAACCGTGAAGCACGGGGGTGGCAGCATCATGTGTGCTGCAGGAGGGACTGGTGCATTTCACAAAATAGGTGGCATCATGAGGAAAGAAAATTATGTGGATATATTGAAGCAACATCTCAAGACATCAGTCAGGAAGTTAAAGCTTGGTCGCAAATGGGTCTTCCAAATGGACAATGACCCCAAGCATACATCCAAAGTTGTGGCAAAATGGCTTAAGGACAATAAAGTCAAGGTATTGGAGTGGCCATCACAAAGCCCTGACCTCAATCCTAGAGAAAATCTGTAGGCAGAACTGAAAAAGCGTGTGCGAGCAAGGAGGCCTACAAACCTGACTCAGTTACACCAGCTCTGTCAGGAGGAATGGGCCAAAATTCACCCAATTTATTGTGGGAAGCTTGTGGAAGGCTACCCAAAACATTTGACCCAAGCAAAACAATTTAAAGGCAATGCTACCAAATACTAATTGAGTGTATGTAAACTTCTGACCCACTGAGAATGTGATGAAAGAAATAGAATCTGAAATAAATGTTATTTATTTAATTTCACCTTTATTTAACTGGGTAGTCCCGTTGAGAACATGTTCTCATTTACAACTGCGACCATGCCAAAATAAAGCAAAGCAGTGCGACAAAAACAACAGAGTTACACAAACAAACGGACAGTCAATAACACAAAAGAAAAGAAAAATAGAAAAACCCATGTACAATGTTGGCAAATGTAGAAGAGTAGGGAGGTAGGCAATATGGCCATAGAGGCGAAAATAATTACAATTTAGCATTAATACTGGAATGATAGATGTACAGATGATGTGTGCAAGTAGAGATACTGGGGTGCAAAAGAGCATGAGGGTAAGTAATAATATGGAGATGAAGTAGTTGTGTGCTATTTACAGATTGCCTGTGTACAGGTACAGTGATCGGTAAGCTGCTATGACAGCTGATGCTTAAAGTTAGAGAGGGAGATAAGACTCCAGCTTCAGAGATTTTTGCAATTTGTTCCAGTCATTGGCAGCAGAGAACTGGAAGGAAAGGCGGGCAAAGTAAGTGTTGGCTTTGGGGATGACCAGTGCAATATACCTGGTTACCTGCTGGTAACCAAAAACTTGGTCACAAATAAAAATCAACTTTATAAAAAGAGTCATGCTACGGGTGGGTGTTGCTATGGTGACCAGTGAGCTGAGATAAGGTGGGGCTTTACCTAGCAAAGACTTATAGATGACCTGGAGCCAGCGGGTTTGGCGACAAATATGTAGTGAGGGCCAGCCGACTAGAGCATACAGGTCGCAGAGGTGGGTAGTATATGGGGCTTTGGTGACAAAACGAATGGCACTGATAGCAAATTGTATGTAGTCTGAGTAGAGTGTTGGGGGCTATTTTGTAAATGACATCGCCGAAGTCAAGGATCAATAGGATAGTCCGTTTTATGAGGGTGTTTGGCATCATGAGTCGAGGAGGCTTTGTTGCGAAATAGGAAGCCGATTCTAGATTTAATTTTGGATTGGAGATGCTTAATGTGAGTCTGGAAGGAGAGTTTACAGTCTAACCAGATATCTAGGTACTTGTAGTTGTCCACATATTCTAGGTCAGAACCGTCCAGAGTAGTGATGCTAGTCGGGCGGGAGGGTACGGGCAGCAATCGGTTGAAGAGAATGCACTTAGTTTTACTAGCATTTGAAAGCAGTTGGAGGCCACGGAAGGAGTGTTGTAAGCTTGTTTGTAGGTTTGTTAGCAGTGTCCAAAGAAGGGCCAGATGTATACAGAATGGTGTCGTCTGCGTAGAGGTGGATCAGAGAATCACCAGCAGCAAGAACGAAATCATTGATATATACAGAGAAAAGAGTCAGCCCGAGAATTGAACCCTGTGGCACCCCCATAGAGACTGCTAGAGGTCCGGACAACAGGCCGTCCGATTTGACACACTGAACTCTGAGAAATCATTCTCTACTATTATTCTGACATTTCACATTCTTAAAATAAAGTGGTGATCCTAACTGACCTAAGACAGGGAATTTTTACAAGCATTAAATGTCAGGAATTGTGAAAAACTGAGTTTAAATGTATTTGGCTAAGGTGTATGTAAACTTCCGACTTCAACTGTATCTATGCCTTCAATTTCCCAAAATAGACTCTTAACTGTCATTGGACACCTAATTTGATATGCTCCATGTTGGTGCTCATGGGTCCTTTTCGATGGAAATGCCCACCAGCTTACTGATTTCTCCACACATTGCTCAGAAGTTAATCCTCTAACTCAGCAACTTAATTAAATGCTGGTGAGTCTTTGTTGTTGCTTTGAAGCAGTTGACACACACACACATACACACTTTCCCAGATGTTTTGGGCTTGAAATCCACACAGAAACAGACCCCCTGTGACTGAACAAAGGAAGGAAGCTCATGTGGCGCTACACAGCATTGGTGTGTAAGGGTGAAACACAATCCCTTGAAATCTCCCTTATCAAATAAACAAACAGGGGCTGTGTTGACTCTCATACACACTTTCCATGGGTTTTGTGTGTGCGGCCGTGTTTAACTATACTTGTGGAGACCAGAAGTCCCCACAAGAATAGTAAACAAACAAAAATTTGACCAACTGGTGACATTTTGTTCATCCCCACAAGGTCAAATGCTCTTTCTAGGGGGTTTAGGGTTAAGGTTCAAATTAGAATTAAGTTAGGTTTTGGGGTTAGGGAAAATAGGATTTTGAATGGGACTGAATTGTGTCCCCCCACAAGGTCAGTTATACAAGACTGTGTCTGATCTGACCAGTCACTTTGAGACCGCAAACCTCTGCACTCACTGTAAATCAAATGTTTGCACAATGAATGATCATGATGTGTCATATACACTGAACAAAAATATAAACAACATTTAAAGTGTTGGTCCCATGTTTCATGAGCTGAAATGAAAGATCCTAGAAATTTTCCTTGCACAAAAAGCTTATTTCTCTCAAATTTTGTGCACAAATTTGTTTAGATCTCTGTTAGTGAGCATTTCTCCTTTGCCCTTGATAATCCATCCATCTGACAGGTGTGGCATATCAAGAAGCTAATTAAAAGACCACTCTAAAATGGGCAGTTTTGTCACACAATGCCACAGATGTCTCAAGTTTTCAGGGAGTGTGCAATTGGCATGCTGACTGCAGGAATGCCCACCAGAGATGTTGTCAGAGAATTGAATGTTAATATCTCTACCATAAGTCAGGACGTTGTTTTAGAGAATTTGGCAGTACGTCCAACCGGCCTCACAACCACAGACCATATGTAACCACGCCAGCCCAGGACCTCCACATCCAGCTTCTTCACCTGGGGGATCGTTGGAATGGGGGAGGGGTGCTGACGAGTGTTTCCGTCTTTAATATAGCCCTTTTGTGGGCTAAAACTCATTCTGATTGGTTGGGACCTCCCCAATGGGTGGGCCTGGCTCCCAAGTGGATAGGCCTATGCCCTCCCAGGCCCACCCATGCCCAGTCATGTGAAATCCATAGATTAGGGCCCAATTTATTTATATTGACTGATTTCCTTATATGAACTGTAATTCATTAAACTCTTTGAAATTTTTGCATGTTGCATTTATATTTTTGTTCAGTGTAGTTCAAGAGTGAAACAAATACAAACTGTACAGTGACATGTCATAAAACACATTTATCAGCTGCCACACTGTCTCTGTAATGAATACTGCAAATAAAAGATATTGGAAAGAAAATCTATGCCTAGCATCATCCATATGGTCTAATATAATATTTCCTGATGGACAAACACTCCACCTTGGTCTTAAAGGTCATGAACAATCAAAAGCATGTTTTCCATGAAATGTGATGATATTGTGATGAAACCAGATCAGAGTATGATGACCAAAGTATGAAAAATGACTACTGCTTCTACATTGATAAAGTTTGATCATAAGTTATTGGTCCCCTCCCCCATGGCAAACACTTGGATTCAGCAAGCAGGATTATTAAGAGGATAGGGTGACATCACCCGAAGTCTCTTTTTAATACACCAATGGTAAGAGGCTTTTTGCGCTCTTTTAAGTTCCTTACTACTGAATAGTGTCTGTTCCAGGTGCGTAGGAGTCAAAATAAGACTACTGGAAAAGATGGGAGATCCACACACTGTCGAAAAAAATGAATACATTTAAAACTGAGGCTTAAATGCAAAATAAAGTTGTTTATCTCCCGGGTGGCGCAGTGGTCTAGGGCACTGCATCGCAGTGCTAGCTGCGCCACCAGAGTCTCTGGGTTCGCGCCCAGGCTGGGCTGGGTTCGCGCCCAGGCTCTGTCGCAGCCGGCCGCAACCGGGAGGTCCGTGGGGCGACGCACAATTGGCATAGCGTCGTCCGGGTTAGGGAGGGTTTGGCCGGTAGGGATATCCTTGTCTCAGTATGTAAAATGTAATAAAATGTATGCACTCTACTGTAAGTCGCTCTGGATAAGAGCGTCTGCTAAATGACTAAAATGTAAATGTAAATGTTTATTACATTATCAAACACTTCCTCACATGCAGCTCTTCTAATGTCATATACAGTATATAGCCTCTTCTTGGTGTTCGATACCTCTATCTAGTGGTATCTCTAGCTCCCTACTCTTAATATCCTGTGTTATTTATTCTGAGGAAATGTTCATAGTTTATGTAAAAGCAATAATTGATGATATTTCTGTCCGCTTTAGTATATAATCTGTCATGCATTCTATTCTACTAGGCACTAATTCATAGATGTTATGTGTTTTCTTGCTTGATCATGTGACATGCAATTAGCCTTGAAATAGAAGCCAGATGTGTGTGCCGACATTCACACTAATGATGACCTGAAGCCGAAACATTTGTGTTTTGTTTTTACCTTTCATTTATGCAGTTTCTTGCACCACAATGTTTTATTAATGAACATCTTTATTTTGCGTTTAAGCCTAAATTTTGGATTTTGGGATTTATTTTTTACAGTGTGCGTTCGCCATCTCTTCCAATACACCAATGGTTACATGATATTTTCTTACCTAATTTAAATAAGTACCGTCTTGTAACCAACATCAGAGAATGCGTGATTGCGGAGGGGTATAATATAGCTAGAAAGCAATTGTACTGGTGCCAAAATTTGACTGTAGGGTGTCAGCAAATATAGTTAAAAGTTTACACTATTCATCTATGGCAAAGACACGTATATGTCTCCTCTGTGTCTGGTGTCAGCTAGTTAATGGCTGGCTAGGTCAACGGCCAGCATGGAACAAATGGGGGAAGGGTCGTTCAAAACTCTGAAGCAATTGGCATGTCAACACATCCGTCAGTGCTGCTGGGAACCGCATCAGAAGAGAGAAATTAGCTTGAGATGATTTTACTGCAAAACTGCATCGAAGTTTCTTCACATAGGCATTTCATACAAATGTCAGTCAAGGCGAGCTCATGAATATAAGCTCCCTTCCCACTCAGCCTGTCTTTTCAAACTTCCTGGTAGTTAGCCATTAGAGAAATTAATTTTAACCAAAAAAATAGCATTAATATGGATGATATTTTAGTCACAAATGGAAACTTTACATGGGAATCAGAATGACTGTTTGGGACCTTTAAAGTCTCTTTGAACTGCTAGTCTGCTGAGTGGTTTAGAAGTTCTGCTTTAAGTGGTTTTAAATGGAAGGAAGTCTGTACCATGTTTAGACTGGCTCGGCCACTGAAGCACCTACATTAATAGTCTTATACTATACTTACTGTCAGTGATCATTTAACTTACTTTGAGCACATTTCCCTGCAAGCATATATGAATGTGTCACTGCAAAAAGAACCCTGAAAAAAAATCCTACTTAAATTCTTAAGGTGAAACTATGGAAATCTATGGAAACTAAGATGTGACTCGACTACCATACCTCCAGCATGAAGCACTGATGTCATTATAGAAGGCACCCAGGAGGTCTCTTGGTTGCTGGCCTGGAACTCTGTTTGTAGGTCCGTGTAGAAGATGCCCATGCAGGAGGGGAAGGCCAGAGTCAAGGCTAGCACCAGGATGGTGGCCACCAGCACCACCCAGCCCCAACCCCCATCAGGTGCAGTGACGGCCCCATCCATAGCCAGAGGGTTTATGGGTTCAGATTTGCCATTCTCCACCTCCTCAGAGTCCATGATCTCGCCATTCTTCTGCTCCATGTTGGGTGCCTGCTCCGGGGCCTTGCTCTCCATCTGGAAGCTGTCACAGTCCCCTGCCACCTTGTTGGGATTCCTCCGGCTCATACTCTTCTCAGATGCTGAGGCAATGCCCTAGTAGTTTGCCAGGGTGGATGACACTCACTAGTATATTCCATCTCACCATGTCTCTCCTTCTCACCTGTGAATGGGGAGAGGGGTATGGGATTATAATGATGACAGAACTATGAGTTTGTATTTTCATTTTGTGGTTGCAATTACGATTTGCAAATGTGTAATTTAATTTTGCAAGCTTGTATCATGATGTGTGAATAAATGTAACTATCGCAAACGTTTTACTTGAACACATTTCATAAGATTTGCAAGGATAATTCATTTTCAGAATTATTACAATTCCATTAACGACAATTAATATTCTTCTGTGAATTAAAAATACACTTAAAGATTGAATCTGCGCGCACTCTTGAGTTCTGTCACCGTGACGCACAGAGAGTCGTACATTTGTACGAAGGAAAAGTGTTTTGAAAATTGAGGGCAAAATCTTTCAATCCTGACCAATAAATTCCCTCTGCCAAAACCAATATTGGCTGGATTATTCCATCGATCAAATCCCAACAAACAAGATCTGACCAGGACGACATGATGTGATGGAGGAAGACGGCAGGCGAGTTCTATAAAGTTTGCTTTCACAGTTTGTATGAAGTGATGTTATGATCTTGTTCATCGCTTTGACATTAATTACACCCCCCACGTGTATTCATGCATTGGCTAGCCAACTCCCGTTAGCTAGGCAGTAGTTCCCGTACCTAGGGTAAGTTAAAACTAATGTGTGAATTCAGATGCATTGGGTAGCTAACGTTCGTGACTGGTTTTCAAAATCATCCATCATCAAATTGAAGTCACCCCCCCCCCCCCAAAGTTCATCCATGCATTGGTTAGCCAGATACCGTTTTTTACATTGGTTAGCCAGATACCGCCAATTTACAGCACAGTGGCATCCATAGAGCAGTGTAGCCTGTGATAATTTCAGCAACACTTCTATGGTGGCATCTTGGCTTTTAGCTAGCTAACTACCTACTGCACATTACAGCCATGCAACCTGTATACAGCAACACTTAAGCAATAGGAGTGAAACAGTCCGATAGATGCAGTAATAACATCGGGCATTTCTAAGACATTATTCAAGAATACGTGGGTAAATATTTGATGGCCAAAAACATAAGTGAACTGTATGCTTAGCGAATTGTGTTTGTCTTCTATTATCAGAACATTCTGAAAGACCAGCTCTTGGAGAGGTTGCAGTCCAGGTTGCAGCAAGCCATCATACAACCCCTGGATTACCTGGAATTCCTGTTCAATAATGAGCATATCCTCATTGAATCCTTTGCTGATCAGGTTGATTTCCCTCCAATGATCACAGAGACATTAATCTTTCAATCAAATCTTGTCTAAGCTGAAATTGAGGCTCGCCCAACAACATCAGTTTGAGGCAGTTGTTGGGGTAACAGGCAGTCCAAAACTTGTCATTCAAACAGAAGAGGTGAAGAATATACTCAAAATTTACCTTCCAGTACCATGCATTGCAGAGTTTTGGGGGTCTCCAAGTGTACCATATTTAGAAGGCATGAATTATGGTTTACCTGTGGGGGTTATATAGTACTATTTGTGATGAAGAGCTCAACAACACTGTGACAACCATCAAGTCCCAGATGCCAAATGCTGGCTATCATATGGTCAAGGGACAGTTGGTGTCAATGGGCTTCCATGTTCAGTGGTGGAGATTGAGAGTGTCAGTGCATCGTGTGGGTGCAACTGAGATCCTGTCTCGCCTTGCCAGGCTTGGATGTGTGGTGCGACTAAGTTATTCAGTGCAAAGCCCCCTTTCCTTGGTACACACAGACACCAATCATAAACTAATCAGGCAACCTGATTTTTTAAAATGTTCTGGTACATGCTTTTTTGATAAGATATTGAGCATATTAAACTGTTTCGTTTTTGAATAATTATTTAGCGAGTTCTCCTTGTTTATTTTATTGAAAGGTACAACATCGTCATGTTTGGGGAAGTCGATGGATTTTCAAGAAAAGGTAGCCAAACTGTATTACTCTCTGGTTATGAATTTTGTTGAGTCACGTCTATACTAGGGATGCGCGATATATCGGTGACGCATATCGGAATCGGCCAATATTAGCTAAAAATGCCAACGTCGGCCCGATGTCTAGTTTAACGCCGATGTGCAAAACCGATGTCAAAGCTGACGTGCATACCTATATAACGTAGGTAGATGAAGTAATGACGCCACGAAAAATAAAGCGCTACACAGAACAAAAGCAGAAAAATACTAAGTGCACACTTCCAACAACTAAACAAGTTCAAGTCGAGCAGTCATTTGAAAGAGTAAGAACATTTCAGCGAGACAACTCAAAGGCGAAACCATTAACGCCAAGATAATGGAATTCATTGCCCTTGACAATCAACCGTTCTCGGTCGTGGATGATGTTGGCTTTCACCGACTGGTCGAGCACCTTGAGCCCAGGTACACACTACCAAGTAGGTGCTATTTTTCAGATGTTGCCCTACCGGAGTTACACAGTATTGTTGAAATGCACATCTATGAGCTACTTGCTATGGGCATCACTGACATTGGGACCAGCGATGTCAGCCCCATGAGCATGCAGAGTCTGACAGCACAGTGGGTGGACGAGGATTTCGTACTGAGGAAAGCCGTATTGCATGCTCAAGAATGTACTGGGTCTCATACCGCTGCTGCCATTTCAATGGCATTTGAGAACATGTTTGAAACATGAACACATTCCTAACGCCATTCGAACAACTGACTCAAGAAATAAGCTAATCAACTGCGTCTGCAGCAGACGTGATACCCTCGGTCATGGCATAGAAACGCCTGCTCAACAACACTGCCAACACAGACCATGGGGTTAAAACTTACAAAAGTACTCGAGGCTGTGAACAAGCGATTCGGTGGCATTCTCTCTGAGCCTCTTTACTGTGTCGCCACCATGCTTGATGCTAGGTACAAGGACTGCTACTTTGATGCAGATAAGAAACAGGGTTAAAATGAAATGTTGTTATACACAGCTGGACAAGATGGAAACGGACACAGTGACAGTGCGCACCGTGAAAGAAAGGCCAGTCAGACATAGCTGAAACTTCACAGCTTGACATGTATGATGAAATCCTGGTTGAGACTGAACAAATGAACAACGAAACAGAAAGTAAGTGAAAGAAATAGGTTTTGATGATGTTTTACTGGTAATGGGGACATATGTAAATGCCCAAAAAATTTACTTTTTGGTCAGTGTGGTGCGTGTGACCTTTATTTTACTAGGCAAGTCAGTTAAGAACAAATTCTTATTTACAGTGATGGCCAAACCCAGACGACACTGGGCCAATTGTGCGCCGCCCTACAGGACTCCCAATCACGGCCGGATGTGATACAGCCTGGATTCAAACCAGGTACTGTAGTGACACCTCTTGCACTGAGATACATTGCCTTAGACTGCTGTGCCCGTGTGTGTGTGTGTGAACTATTTAACTGTACTAGAATGCTTAAACGGCCGCAAAGTTTTTAAATAATCGGTATCATTTTTTTGGCAAGGATAATATCGGATATCGGCCAAACATGTAATAATTGGTGCATCCCTAGTCTATACCCACTTATTTTTCAGAGGGCATTGCGTATACTCACTTATTTTTTAATACCAACATGTTTCAAGCAGTTCTTGGGCACAGGGACTAAGGTAACCTGCTTAAAAGAATAGCGCCCCGTAGCACTCACGTCTATAGCCATGAAATGCTTTGAAAGAATGGTCATGGCTCACATCAACACCATTATCCCAGAAACCCTAGACCCACTCCAATTTGCATACCACCAACAGATGATGCAATCTCTATTGCACTCCACACTGCCCTTTCCCACCTGGACAAAAGGAACACCTACGTAAGAATGCTATTCATTAACTACAGCTCAGCGTTCAACACCATAGTGCCCTCAAAGCTCATTACTAAGCTAAGGACCCTGGGACTAAACACCTCTCTCTGCAACTGGATCCCAGACTTCCTGACGGGCGACCCCAGGTGGTAAGGGTAGGTAACCCTTACCACCCCTCAGGGGTGCATGCTCAGTCCCCTCCTGTACTCTCTGTTCACCCATAACTGCATGGCCAGTGGTAGGCCATGCAGTTATGGGTGAACAGTGGTAGGTTTGTAAATAAGAATTTGTTCTTAACTGACCTGCCTAGTTAAATAATGGTTACATTTTTTTTATATAAAACTGTTAAACACATGCAGCAATCAAGTTCGTGAATGAAATCCTCCAACAGGCTCTTTATATCAGGAATCAGTCACAAGTACCCCTGGTGCACGGTTAAATTATTTAGCCAATTAAACACAAATATTTCAAAGGAGCATAAAGTTCAGTAGGTCAATGTCACAGAATGCCATAAACAAGTGATAAGTAAACATGCCGTTTTACTGACTTAAAATGGTCAATCTGCAGTTGCTACATACTTACAAATTAATGATTTGTGCCCATGGATTCTTGAAGACTAACTATAAATGCCTCATTAATTCAACTCTTACACCGTCAAAATCCAAAATATAAGCTTGTTTTATTCCAATTCTTGTAAACAAAGTAATGTAAACAAACACTATATTGCCTCAAAACATGGTTAAAACTATAATTTTGATATGGATGGTCAGTCCTTGCATACATAGCTCGGTCTACGTATTTGAAAGAGGTTATATTACTCCAGACCCATCCCTCATCTTTTTACCGAAACAGAGCAGGGAGAACAGTTGATTGCCCCTTTTAAAAAGACACATTCCAGGATTATTAGGTTTGCCAGGAAAAAAAAGTCTATGTTCTTGATTTTATCAAACTTGAATATAGATTGTTGGGAATGTCTCCCAAGCTACACAGTCAGGATAGTGGCAAGTAGAAGTGCTTGAGTGTGTCAACATTAGACTAGCCCAAAACCTGTGTCACTAGTGGCTATGCATGCCTCAGGTGTGATGCAGAACAGTGGTTCGATTCAGTGGTTCCCTGGCAGACTGATTGACTGGAAACAAGTGGACGACTTCAGGAGATCTCCACGCACCAACTCCAAATCTCTTGGGAGGAATTGCTATCCCGTCCAGAACTTAAGGAGTCACACAAGTGTCTTTGGTGACGCTAAAAGAGAAGAAATTATAAAAATGACTTCTGTATGTGTATGGCAATAATGGTGAGCAGCAAAGGTGCATTACTGAAAGGCCACTACTGAGGATATGAAACAAATAGGTAAGCTTGCTGAAAGCAGTCTTTAACAAAGTTGTAAGGTGGTGATTCTTGTTTGAACTAAATTGTTCATTGCAATAATTATACCCTAGCCCCCATAACATGTCTGAGACATATTCCCTCTAATAAATAACTAAACCCTTGTTCAGCCTTAGAACTAAATGATACTTATGCAAGAGGACCAGCTCTCTATTATGATAACGATCAGAGATCAACTGAAGGTTCAGTTACATTTTTTTCATCAACAAGCTGGAGACCGACAGGGAGTAGAGATGTATGTTGTGAGATGGTCACATCTGTAGACATTTTTGTAAGTTCAAAACAGCTTGTTACTTTTCCCACTATGTAGTAAAACAAGAAATTGAATGTCAATAGTGCTTGCTTTCAGCAAGCACAATAACTATCAACTAGCCTTTTGAAGCCCAGGGGCAAAATACATGTGAAAATAAAAGGACAATAATAGGCAGAAGTGATAATAGCCATCTCCACAAAACCGGAGGTATCCAGGATGTATCACATCCGGCCGTGATTGGGAGTCCCATAGGGCGGCGCACAATTGGCCCAGCGTTCTCCGGGTTTGGCCGGTGTAGGCCGTATTTGTAAATAAGAATTTGTTCTTAACTGACTTGCCTAGTTAAATAAAAGGTTAAATAAAAAACACTATTTTTTAAATCGTCATAACTGAACGCATTAAGGAAAGAAATTCCACTAATTAACTTTTAACAAGGCACACCTGTTAATTGAAATGCATCCCAGGTGACTGCCTCATGAAGCTGGTTGAGAGAATGCCAAGAGTGTACAAAGCTGTCATCAAGGCAAAGGGTGGCTACTTTAAAGAAACTGAACTATCAAATATATCCCGCAATGCGACACCTCGTTTAGACAGGGTACGTACGCCTCATTGTCCTCTTCATAATTTGTCTCCCCAGGCCAGATAACATGATCAAAGCTGATCTAGTAAAAATACATTTGAAAAATTATGAATAGATAAACATGTTTGTCCCTGGACTTATCCTAAATTCAGAAATTACTAATACAAACAGGGTAACTGCATTAGACTGGCTGCATTAAAATAAGTTGTCAAACATACTCCACAGTTCCAGTTTAATACACTGGGGAATGAAGAGCTGTGTTCAACTTGTGACATTCACTCAATGTATGAAATGCAGAACCACTTAGGGGCAGTTAATGTTTTAAGTAAGTTTCATGAATAACCGTTTTGAAATATCAAAAGGAACACTGAACTTTTGATAATGTGGCATTAGGTTGTTACCTCAGGGCTGCACACAACGTCTGCCACGCGGGGGAACATGAGTGGAACCACATCCACGACGCAACTGTTTTATTTGTCTAATGGTTCTTCCCAGTACCTGCAAAACAAACACACGATTAGACATTTCAAACACAATCCAACGTCACAAAACTGAAATAAAAGCAGGAATGAGGGATACGTAACTAGATTGAAAAACTAAGCTAGGGTAACAGTCACTATTGTTCAGATAACGATCTCTGGAAAAGGTTGATTACTGCATGCTGTAGTAGACGGTAGAATAGCCATTTGCTGTTCTCGGCTGTGACCTCAGGGAGGTCCCACATGTCAGCCAAACACCCGATTACAGCCTTTTGGTCATCAGACAGCTCTGCATACTCCCCCAGGTTCAGAAAATAAACATGTCAAAAGTGACTTATTTTTCACTTCAATTTGTAGAGCAAATACATCCAGCCTGCTGATATCACTACATCTTTATTGTAATACATACAAGCTCAATCGTTTTCTGTTACTCAACATAATCAGATGTGTTGGTCACATATCTCCAGAAATGCTGATGTACCTGCACTCAGGAACACACTATTTTCAAATGATCAATGCAGTGTTTATTATTACATGAATGATCGGTTTAAAGCTCAGTGTCACCATGTGAGAAAACTATAGGCTCAAAATTCAAAAAGGCACACACACACCTGAGCAATCCTATTGCAGATAACAATGAGATCTGGAAAGACATGAGAAACCCACACAATGATCTTGCAAGTATCACTTTATTAAAGCTTATGTGACGGCCTATTGGCCTTCACCAGAGCTTGTCCCAGAGGCAGACACGTAAAATGTTGTAAAAAGAAAACTAGCAGTGTGCGGATTTGTCCTTTCAAGAGAACTATAGCCTAAAATAATATAATTGATCAACATACCATAGTTCACGTGGAAGCCTGTTTGCAACGTATGCACAGCGAAACGTATGAAGTCTTGATTGACCCTGTCTCCGACGGCAGCATCCCCTATAACACAAGTAGGTTTTGAAATAGGTTCAAACAGTTTGTCAGACAATGCAGAACTGACGAGTAAAAAAAAACAACATGCAAATGACACGTTGCAGTCTACCGTCTAATACGCAGCGAATGGGGGCGGGCGCAATCAACTTTGTGGGACTTGTAAAAGCAGATGATCAACTTTTCTCCGTCCTAAACACTGCCACGAATGTCCATGGTGAAACAGAGATTTTTCTTGCTCCTGGAGTAACATCATCCTGAAGTGCACAGCTGCCCTCGAAGGATGACCTACTGTCTTCCATTCTGGAGAAAAAAAAAGACAAACCATAGGGGAATAATTCATGTGTTTAAAAAAGGTACAGGGGAAGAATGTAAATCTGAGACTAAAGTAAAGTTAAGTAAAGTTAAGTGGTTTTAAGTAAAATAAATGCAATATTACAGCTCTTTGAGATCAGGATAATCAATGATCATCAGTAAAGGATAATACATCATCCTTGGATAATGCAAGACCCATGTACAGGTAACCAGTGCATTCGGGAAAGTATTTAGACCCCTTGACTTTTTCCACATTGTTACGTTACAGCCTTATTCTCAAATGGATTAAATAAATACAAATCTCCACACAATACCCCATAATGTTTTTCTAGTTGCACATTTATTCAAACTAAAAAAACTGAAATATCACATTCACATAAATATTCAGACCCTTTACTCAGTACTTTGTTGAAGAACCTTTGGCAACGATTACAGCCTACAAGCTTGGCACACCTGTATTTGGGGAGTTTCTGACATTCTTCTCTGCAGATCCTCTCAAGCTCAGTCAGGTTGGAAGGGGAGCATCTCTGCAAAGCTATTTTCAGGTCTTTCTATAGATGTTCGATCGGGTTCAAGTCCGGCCACTCAAGGACATCATTGTGCTGTTGGAAGGTGAAACTTCATCCAAGTCTGAGGTCCTGAGTGCTCTGGAGCAGGTTTTCATCAAGGATCTATCTGTACTTCGCTCCGTTCAGCTTTCCCTCGATCCTGACTAGTCTCCCAGTCTCTGCCGCTAAAAAAAAAAAAAACATACCCACAGCATGATGCTGCCACCACCATGCTTCACTGTAAGGATGGTGCCAGGTTTCCTCCAGACGTGACGCTTGGCATTCAGGCCAAAATCTTGGTTTCATCAGACAAGAGAATCTGGTTTCTCATGGTGTGAGAGTCTTTAGGTGCCTTTTGACAAACTCCAAGTTGGCTGTCATGTGCCTTTTACTGAGGAGTGGCTTCCTAAAGGCCTCATTGGTGGAGTGCTGCAGAGATGGGAGAATCTTCCAGAAGGACAACCATCTCCACAGAGGAACTCTGGAGCTCGGTCAGAGTGACCATCGGGTTCTTGGTCACCTCTCGGACCAAGGCCCTTCTCCCACAATTGCTCTGTTTTGCCATGCCGCCAGCTCTAGGAAGAGTCTTGGTGGTTCCAAACTTTTTCCATTGAAGAATGATGGAGGCCACGGTGTTCTTGCAGACCTTCAATGCTTCAGAATTTTTTGGTACCCTTCCCCAGATCTGTGCCGACACAATCCTGTCTCGGAAGTCTACAGACAATTCCTTTGACCTCATGGCATGGTTTTTGCTCTGACATGCACTGACAACTGTGGGACCTTGTATAGACAGGTGTGTGCCTTTCCAAATCATGTCCAATCAATTGAATTTACCACAGGTGTACTCCAATCAAGTTGTAGAAACAGCTCAAGGATGATCAATGGAAACAGGATGCACCTGAGCTCAATTTCGAGTCTCAGAGCAAAGGGTCTGAATACTTATGTAATTAAGATATCCATTTTTAATACATTTGGCCCCCCCCAAAAAATGGGGTATTGTATGTAGATTGATGACGGGAAAAAAACAATTTCAAACATTTTAGAATAAGGCTGTAAAGTAACAAAATGTGGAAAAGGGGAAGAAGTCTGAATACTTTCCGAATGCACGGTACATTTAACGTAAGTCTACATACAAATATATAATTTCCTCTATTGCTCTCTGTAACTACCTTGGACAGGATGTAACCACTACACAGACTTTATCGGTCTGAACTCTTTAGTAATAAAATATTATCCATGGTAATGACAATACAATAAGCAATACTATCATTGACACAGGGGTCGTGTTTAGAGTTCAGAAATCTGCATTTTCAACCATTTCACCTGCGTTTTATATTGAAAGTCAATTGTTTTTTTGGCTTCAATAAAGTGATCAGGGGCATGTAACTATAGTTCTTTCACTCCCGTTCGTGAATTCTCCTCCGAGTGAAGCACAAAAATGGGTCTGATCCCAAGCAGAAATTACATTAAGAAACATTTTACATCTGCATTTACAAAACGCAGCAAGATATTTCTTATGCGTTCTTTTCTTTTCTGTGTGAAAAACGCAGAATTTTGTGTTAACGTGACAAGACATGCACCCCTACATCCTCTTGTTGTTAAGATGCAGTGACATAAACAATGTAGGGCATACGGGATCTGTGAAATGTGTATAGGTGCGGAGCTTTTGTGAAATAGCACAGTTACAAGTGGAAATCAAACTGGATGGACAACAGAAATAGAGGAAGGACTAAGAACAAACAAGAGAGAACTATTATAAAGTAGACTGTGTCTGTAAAATGTGTAAGATGTATAAATTGAAGGTAAAAACGGAAATGTTTATCAGTTTACTCCAATTGGGGGATCGGTGGTTGGGTTTGCGGGGAATAATAATAAAGGTATACTCTTTAAAAAAGTATGTATGTCTATATAGGTATGTGTATGTATATATGTGTATATGTATGCATACGTGTATGGATATATATATTTACCCCAAAAAATATGGGGGATTGGAAATGATGCAGACAATTACATTGGAAGCAACATTCTTTCCGCAATATTAAGCTGATCCACCCCTAAAAAAATTAAATAAATAAATAAATAAATAAAAGATGCAGTGACATCGGTTTTGTCACATAGTGCTTAAAGACATAACTGAGAAACAAAACAATTAAATCCAAACCAGTCTCTGGTGCTTTGTGTGATGCCCCAGCTACACACTCTTCAGAGGCACTCCCCTCCTTGGCACCCCCTTCCACAGCACCCCCTTCAAGGATGTTGACACCTCTGTGGACAATCTTTCGAACATACAAATAATATGTATTTAAACAAAGCATGTCATGAAATTCCTAGTTTTCCATATTTATGAGATACATTGTCCTTTGCTTTCAAACTATTTCACCTCAGATCAGCCATGCTGTGTACGTAACAAAAAGCCTAATTGAAATAGAAACCGATCAGATGATCAATATATCAGTGTCATTAAGAGCTGTACCTTTCGCCACAGAAACATTCATGTTGTATGAAATCTCTTCAGAATTATTTTCCACATATTGGAGAGCAGTCCTGAAAGGGGAAGGGGTTGGTTTAAAAAAAATGTAATTGCTGTAAGTTTGTAAAAATCTCTCAGCTAATAGGAATTATTGGTGATTAGTTAATTAGACCAGAACTTTTACTATTAGATATGCTGTGTTTCAAACAACGCTGTGATCATAGGTAAAAGAGACAACGTGAACACATGTAATGTAATAAAAATGATGAACAATGACATTTAACTCAGGGTTCTATGCTCTAGAATGAGAGATAGATAGAAGACTGTGGGCAACACTATGTTTGCATAATTCTCATGTAAAAGTTTCTGCATACAAACATGAAGATTAGCTAGATCTGGTATCATCTAGGGATGACAAATCAGACTCACCAATTAGCCATCTTTTATTCATACGTGACATTTTGAAAACATATAGCCAACTAGCTAAATCCACAATTTAGCTTATGTAAATTACCACTGTAGTGGGGTAGGATCTGGCTAAAGATAATCTAACTTGTTATTGACAAATAACTAGCTAGTTAGCTAACGGGAGCTGACTAGCCAATGGATGAACTTTGGGGATGTATCTAACTATAGGGATGAACATTATATAGTGCTAAGGTTACACACACGATCGTATACGAAGGTGATAACATCACTTCATACAAACTGTGAAAGCAAACTTTCCAGACCTCACCTACGGTCGCGCGCCTGCCATCTTCCTCCATCAGGTCTTCCTGGTCAGCTCTTGTTGTTGCATGCGGTTTGGTTGATGGAACAAGACAGCCAATGATATTGGTTTTGACAGAGGGAACTGATTGGTCAGGTGTTGAAGGTCCTGCCCCCAATTTTGTCCTTGCGAAACACTGTCTATAAATGTACGAATCTCTGGGTTTGTGATCGCATCGACAGAAATCTGAGAATGCGTAGATTCAAAATTTGCAAGTGTGTTTTTGATTCACAGCAGAATATTCATGGTCATAAATGGAATTTTTATAATTCTGAAAATAAATCATCCTTGCCAATTTTATAAAACGTGTTCAAGTGTCAAGTCACAAGTTTGCGATAGTTGTTACATTTATTCACACATCAAGCTTGCGAAATAAAAATTACACATTTGCAAATCGTAATTGCAACCACAAATCTAAAATACAAACTCACGTAATGCTGTTATCATTACAGGATGGCGCCGACAGAGATGGTCGCCTCGCTTCGAGTCCTTAAACTATGCAGTATTTTGTTTTTTTAATGTATTATTTCTTACATTGTTACCCCAGGAAATCTTAAGTCTTACTACCTACAGCCGGGAAGAACAATTGGATATAAGAGCGACATCAACTTACCATCATTACGACCAGGAATAAGACTTTCCCAAAGCGGATCCTATGTTTGGACCACCACCCAATGGATCTAATCCCAGAAGCCGACCCAAAACAGCACCGCAGAAGGAGCAGACGGAGCGGCCTTGTCAGGCTCCGTAGACATGCACATCGCCCACCTCTTCCGACTTCCGAGTATACTACTCGCCAATGTCCAGTCTCTTGATATCAAGGTAGACGAAATTCGAGCAACGGTTGCCTTCCAGAGAGACATCAGAGATTGTAACATTCTCTGTTTCACAGAAACATGGCTCTCTCGGGATATGTCGTCGGAATCGGTTCAGCCAGCGGGATTCTCCATGCATCGCACCGACAGAAATAAACACCTCTCTGGGAAGAGGAAGGGCGGAGGTGTATGCTTAATGACTAATGACTCATGGTGTAATCATAACAACATATAGGAACTCAAGTCCTTCTGCTCACCCGACCTAGAATTCCTTACAATCAAATGCCGGCCATATTTCCTCCCAAGAGAAATCTCGTCAGTTATCGTCACAGCTGTGTACATTACCCCTCAAGCAGATACCAAGACGGCCCTCAAGGAACTTCACTGGACTCACTGGACAATGTAAACTGGAAACCATATATCCTGAGGCTGCATTTATTGTAGCTGGGGATTTTAACAAAGCAAATTTGAGAACAAGGCTACCTAAACTCTGTCAGCATATTGATTGCACTACACGTGGGGGTAATACACTCGATCACTGCTACTCTAACTTCCGCGATGCATACAAAGGCCTCCCCCACCCTCCCTTCGGCAAATCTTATAAACAGAAACTCAAACAGGATGTACCAGTGACTAGAACCATTCAACGCTGGTCTGACCAATCGGAATCCACACTTCAAGATTGTTTTGATCGTGCGAACTGGGATATGTTTTGGTCAGCCTCGAGAGAACAACATCAATCTATACGCTGACATGGTGAGTGAGTTTATAAGGAAGTGCATTGGAGAAGTTGTACCCACTGTAACTATTAAAACCGTGGATGGATGGCAGCATTCACACAAAACTGAAAAGCGCAAACCACCGCTTTTAACCATGGAAAGAGGTCTGGGAATATGGCTGAATATAAACAGTGTAGTTATTCCCTCCGCAAGGCAATCAAACAAGCGAAATGCCGGTACAGGGACAAAGTGTAGTCGAAATTCAACAGATCAGACATGAGGCGTATGTAGCAGGAAATCACGGACTACAAAAAGAAAACCAGCCACGTCACGGACACCGATGTCACACTTTCAGACAAACTAAACACCTTCTTTGCCCGCTTTGAGGATAATACAGTGCCACCGTCGTGGCTCGCTAACAAGGACTGCCCCCCCGTCCTTCTCCGTGGCCGACGTGAGTAAAACATTTAACCATGTTAACCCTCGCAAGGCTGCTGTCCCAGACGGCATACCTAGCCGCGTCCTCAGAGCATGCGCAGACCAGCTGGCTGGTGTGTTTATGGACATATTCAATCGCTCCCTATCCCAGTCCGCTGTCCCCACATGCTTTAAGATGTCCACCATTGTTCCTGTACCCAAGAAGGCAAAGATTACTGAACTAAATGACTACCGCCCCGTAGCACTCACTTCTGTCATCATCAAGTGCTTTGCTTTGAGTCAAGGATCATATCACCTCCACCTTACCGGCCACTCTAGACCCACTTCAGTTTGCATACCGCCCCAACAGGTCCACAGACAATGCAATCACTATCACACTGCTCTATCCCATCTGGACAAGAGGAATACCTATGTAAGAAGGCTGTTTATTGACTACAGTTCAGCATTCAACACCATAGTACCCTCCAAGTTCATAATCAAGCTGGAGGCCCTGGGTCTCAACCCCGCCCTGTGCAATTGGGTCCTGGACTTTCTGACGGGCCACCCCTAGGTGGTGAAGGTAGGAAACAACATCTCCACTTCACTGACCCTCAACACTGGGGCCCCACAAGGGTGCATGCTCAGCCCCTTCCTGTATTCCCTGTTCACCCACGACTGCGTGGCCATGCACACCTTCAACTAAATCATCAAGTTTGCAGACGACACAACAGTAGTAGGTTTGATTAACAACAACGACGACACAGCCTACAGGGAAGAGGTGAGGGCACTCGGAGTGTTGTGTCAGGAAAACAACCTCTCACTCAACGTCAACAAAACAAAGGAGATGATCATGGACTTCAGGAAACAGCAGAGGGAGCACCTCCCTATCCACATCAAAGGGACAGCAGTGGAGACGGTGGAAAGTATTAAGTTCCTCTGCGTACACATTACAGACAAACTGAAATGGTCCACCCACACAGACAGTGTTGTGAAGAAGGCGCAACAGGAGGTTGAAGAAATTTGTCTCGTCACCCAAAACCCTGACCAACTTTTACAGATGGGGCGGCAGGTAGCCTAGTGGTTAGAGCGTTGGACTAGTAACAGAAAGGTTGCAAGATCAAATCCCCAAGCTGACAAGGTAAAAATCTGTTGTTCTGCCCCTGAACAAGGCAGTTAACCCACAGTTCCTAGGCCGTCATTGAAAATAAGAATTTGTTCTTAACTGACTTGCCTAGTTAAATAACGGTAAAAAAATAAAGATGCACAATCGAGCATCCTGTCAGGCTGTATCACGGCAACGGCACCGCTCTCAACCGCAAGGCTCTCCAGAGGGTGGTGCGGTCTGCACAACGCATTACAGGGGCAAACTACCTGCCTTCCATGACACCTACAGCACCCGATGTCACAGGAAGGCCAAAAAGATCATCAAGGACAACAACCACCCGAGCCACTGCCTGTTCACACAGCTATCATCCAAATGGTGATGTCAGTACAGGTGCATCAAAGGTAGAGGCCATCAGACTGCTAAACAGGAATCACTAACTCAGAGAGGCTGCTGCCTAGATTGAGACCCAATCACTGGCCACTTTAATAAATGGATCACTAGTCCCTTTAAATAATGCCACTTTAATAAATGTTTACATATCTTACATTATGTATATACTGTATTTTATATAATCTACTGCACTTGCCTATGCCGCTCAACCATCGCTCATCCATATATGTATATGTACATAGTCTCATTCCCCTTTTAGATTTGTGTGTATTAGGTAGTTGTTGGGGAACTGTTAGATTACTTGTTGGCTATTACTGCACTGTCGGGACTAGAAGCACAAGCATTTCGCTACACTCGCATTAACATCTGCTAACCATGTGTATGCAACCAATCAATTTTGATTTGATAATAATCCCATAGAATTCCCCTATTCTTGACTGTTCATGAAGGGGGAAGGGAGTAGGATATATGGCACATATTTGCATATGCTTGAGAAAGTCTACAAATTCGAATGAATGGCCTACTGTGCAATACCTTTTCCAGTGAAGATTTATGGATGTAATCTTTGTTTAGTGGCACAAATTCACATTGCGACTGTGCGTAATTAGCCTTAAATATTTCCAAACATTGCCTATAATTTGCATTTAGGCGCACATTCATGACAGGATGAGAAGCATGTAACTCAGCTGTCATTTATCCCATTCTAAAACTTAAATGTGTGAGTAGTTGGACAATCTTCAAAGACTGTGGTGCCATGGTCCAATTTGGGCATCAACATCCAATTCAATTTTCAGTAGCAATTGGTTTTCTGGTCCCTTTGGCGCTCTAGTAGCATATCCACGTGGCATGCCAATATCAATCTATTTGATATTAGGAATCTTAACTGTAGGAGATCAAAATCTATCTGGGTCAAGAAAGACCTAGACCTCGTTACATCCAAACCATTGACCGTATGCGAACTCCAAATTACAGAGCGGCTATTTTGAATCAAATGTACAGCAACAGCACAACGCTCGAGATCACAACTCGTCGACCAGCATCTATGGCGGTGTGAAAACAGTTTGCCTGCCCTATAGTCTACTGTCTGTTATTATTGTTGAAGATTATCTTCTTGGCTCAAATAGCCTACTTCCCGTCAAAAATACATAGGTTACATTTAGTTTAATTTATGTCCAGTCTCATAATAAAAACACTGACATAATAGGAAAGCAACACAATTAGCCTATTGTTTTTCAGTAGACTGTCACATTGCTCAGCAAATTAAGGTCGGCTAGAAAGGCTTGTATACCTTACACATAAACACGTTGGCAAGCCACCCATAGCGCAAGTTTCTTACCTTTTTGAGGTTAAGTATTATTTCTGACGGCCATTACTTCGCTTCGACCATTTTTACCCTTTCTACCACATCATACACAAACCAACTGAAACTCCTAGCCTCTGCCTTGGAGCAACAATATCGCGTTCTCGGTGGGGTGGGAGGAGACCAGGATGTAAGAGCCTTGATGCGGTTATGTTTATCACAGATTGCATTACGAACAGTCACATTTTGGTCCGTTGGTACTGTCAATCCAGACCAATCTGTCGTGGACATGAGGGGTAGAAAAATCTGCTTGATTATGACATTTAAAAAAATAGAGTGGTCAAAGAAATTGCAATGTGAGGCGTACTTCCTTGTATGATAGACGGTTTATTTTCTCTGAGCTGTACTAGCAGTCATATTTACCAGTATACCGTTACATTACATGCTCAGGAATGGCCAACACAGTTTATCCGATTTGGCATTACTGTACAAGCCGCTTCTATGAAGGATGAAACCTGCCATAGTTAGAAATAGTTGAATAAATGCACACATAAATATACAAATATATAAATAAATAGATACATAAATAGATGCACACATAAAAATATTAATTAATACATGGATAAATGATGCAAACATACATAGGGTACATAATTATTTAAATAGTTAATCCCACTTTCATTTTATTCATTTATATTATTTCTGTATTTCTTCCTCAAATATGATAATGAAGGGGTGTCAAACAAACGTATGTGGGTGGTATCTAACACACCATTGGTTGATCAATGCCACGGTGCATTTGCCTGGGGTGCGTTCAGTTTTGAAACAGTACTGTACTGAATGACCATTTGAAAAACTGTGATTATGGTGGCCCAGAGGCCAATTGTCTATGTTGTGCTGCATCAGGAGTCTCTGTTATCACCTGAACTCTGGTGAAGTCATTAGGCAACTTCCTCCAAATTGTAAAACATGTATGGGTTCACCTCTCTGTCCCTTGTAGCAGCTAGCTGACCCAAGATTGCAGCCATACTACTTGCCAGAAAAACTGGGCTAATGTAGCTATCTACGGGTTGTACATCTCTCTTTTTGGACCATCAGAGCCAGGCAAAAGCAAGACGTTGCAAGACATTGGTTGATCAATGTTGTGCATGCTTACCACCCACAGATGTTTGATTGACACCCCCACATTATCAAATCAGAGGAAGAAATACATTAATAAATATATATATGAATGAAAGTGTGAATATTTAGATGATACATAGATCAATAATTTAATACATACAAATATGTGGAGAAACAGGAATGAACTTTGGTCACTATTTTTGTATTTCATTTATTTATGTGTGCATTTATTGATCTATAAACATTTCTATTTACAGTGCATTTGGAAAGTATTCAGACCCCTTGACTTTAAAAAAAAAAATTACGTTACAGCCTTATTCCAAAATGGATTAAATCAATTGTTTTCCTCATCAATCTACACACAATACCCCATATTGACAAGGTGAAAAGTGAAAAACCTTATTTACATAAGTATTCAGACCCTTTGCTATGACACTCGAAACTGAGCTCAAGTGCCTTAACAACGATCACGTTTGTTTCTGTTCCAAGTATGACCCCTTTCATTGAGTTGGATTCATGATAACAAGTAACCGTTAGGTCATACTTACTATTTCCTTTGTCACAGTTCCTCATGCACACACACAAAGCGTTTCTGCTGTTACATCCTGTGAACTCTTCCCCTCTCATCTCTCTCCTGTCCTCCCCAGTTAAGACAGGGCCTTTAAACAAGTGAGACTGACTACCACAGAAGGCAGCACTAGACAGCCATTGCCTGCAAAGGTAACACCACAGTGTCAGCCTCTCATTTCTCCCTTTTGAAACAGAGCCTAACACAAATGTATACTCACAGATGTTGGTGTACCAGCCCTATTAAAACCAACTATCACCAAGTTTACCATTGCAGACATCTTTCGCTTCACACCAATACACATAAGCGGTTCATGTGATGTCACCGACCGTTACTCACTCTTGTTACAAAATATGCTTCTACCATATTTATTCAATCTCATTTTCTTTTTCTCCTAGGAATCATATTTTATGCAGTGCTGGTGAAATGGACAATCAGACATGTCAGCTGTTGTTTCATTGGATGTCTTGTGGAATCTGTCCATTCTTTTGAAATAATGTGGATTGTCCTGCATTTCCAGGCCTGCTCCGAGATTAAAAATAGGTATGATGTCGGGCTCCTATTGCACAGCAATACTGTAGCCTACCCATACTGTAAAATATTTGTTATATTTACAGGTCTATTTTACTTTCGAGCATGGTTGGCTATTGAATGAGCGATGTTTAGACAGTACACATATTTTCCCAGGTTTTTTAGTCCAGCCCCCCCATTAAATCAAGTTAAGGAGGAAACCGATGTCTTTCCAGCCTGAATGGAGGATGTTTTATGTACGAACCGGACGCGGGGGGGTTAGGAGTGTATTGCACAAGGCCAGACGATGTAAACCTTGGCGAACCGTTGGGTTTGGCGGAACCGTTGGGGCTAGTAGACAGCTGTACAAAACACAAGTTACACACACACATTTTAAAACACAGAGACACATTTTATGATTAAAAACCAGACTGGATTTTGTTAAAAATTTTACATTTAAAGAAACTACGTTGGTAGACAAAATTCCAAAATATAAAATAAATAAAAGCAAAAGGACATCAGACAAAAAGTTTCACTCTCCACAGTCTCCATTGACAATAATCACATTTGACATTAATACTGTTGATAAATTAATACACTTAAAATAACTGTTAATAGTTGACATTTTCAGTACGTCTAAATGTGTATGTGTGTATGTTTATAAATGCATGCAGGTGTTACAGATTAACTATGGCAGAATGAGCCAGGATTCAAATGATCCTTTTCATTTTGCATGTGTAGTTTTAGTTTGAGTTGATACTAAATCCAAGGTTGGGGTATGCAGTTTTGTTCAGTTTTCATTAGACAATGTTTATTTGAGGTTAACTTTAAGCTAGTTCTTTTTTTTAGCTAGGCCTACTGTTAAATTGACATGACAGGATACAAAAACAACATAAAAACAAAGCATGATTAGAGAATACTTCTAGTTGCAGACCCACTGTTCCACACAAGAAATCTACACCTAACACATAGCCATGCCTTCCCTCTGCTCTCCAACCATGCACCAAATACACGTTGCACTAACACAGAGGTCAGACAAATTCCAGTACATAACATCATCTCTAGTACAATGCATGCTCTCATGTTTTTACGTGCCAGAATGAGAGTATTTTTTTGCAGATTTGTTAAAATTGCACAAATATCTGAATAGTGCAGTGATGGGGAACACTTTCTTTTTTTGCAATGATCGTTTTTATCCGAATAAAAAGTTCCTTTTCAAAATCGGATGAATCAATCTGCAAGTATAAACAAAACAAATAAATGTCAAAAGGAGACATTTGGGTTCACTGAACGTAAAAATAAGTGCTTCAAAAGTGAACGCAAACAATACAGTAAAACAACTGTCAGTATAGTTATCATGGCATCAAAATAAACAGCATAAATTGCCTTAAACATGCAATTCAAGAGAGAAAGCCAAATAAACGTGGCTTATGCAGTCTTGGCGTTTTTCCAAAAGAAAAGTGCACTGCTGGTTTTTACTAAGATATACTGGGGCCCTGCTTTGATTACAACTACGGTCTCCTTTTCTCTGCCTCGGTTGTGGGATAAACTTACAAAGCCAACCACACCTACAGTCTACACACATTTCAAGAAAGAAAACCGGAAGAATGCAGCGACAAACACAGGCAAAGGTTCAAGAGCTACAGGGGTCAATACGGGGAGCCTTGGTTCAAAAGTATTGGCATTAAAAGAAAAGGAGTTAAGTATGAATCTGCATTGCACATGAACAAACAGGCCCTAGTCTTGACGACAGAATAGACTCGTAAAGGTCTATTCCAGGGGGCTTTTTCCTCTCACTGACTAATAATGGGAGATTGAACCAACCGAGGACCACACAACACGAGTCCCTCTGTGTCTTGTAGCTTTTCATTTCCGATACGAGCCTCATAAACCGCGGGCGGGGGGGGGGACAACTGTGCACAACACAGGTCAAAGGCACAACACTGGACACGACAAAGGGAAATAGAACAACCTCTGGGAGCTTTGAAAAAGGCCCAAAGAGGAGAAGGTGTCTCTCTATCAGACAGTCAGTCAGGCATTCTTCTAGCAGCACAGTCTGTGCACTACTGCACTTTTGTCCCAGTTTCATAGTAGAATTGCACAACATCCACTCCAAGAGGAGAAATAAAAGTCACAGCAACATTGTCAGAGCTCTAGAGTCTGATAAAACAGTCATGGAGCATGACAACAGCACAGGTAATTATTTGTGTGTGTTTTAAGCCGAACGCATTCTTAAATCATGCTGATATAACATAATTGCACCAAATATTCATTATACACAGGAAAAGGTGTATGGATTTTGTGACGCCAGTAAAACAAAAATTATGTGATATTGGTTACCTGTAGGGTACTTCTTTTAAGTACACAGTCAGATTGAAAGAATAAATTGAACTTTTCAGAAGTATTACAAATGGGGCAATTCCAGGATTTACTCCTGGGACAATGATATGTGAATAAGAGAGGTATACTCCAGACAAGCTTGTACCCATCACTGTTGGTTGGCACAGAGAGATGTGACACTGTGAGAAACAAAGTATAATTTCCTTCTTTTCCCCCAACGTAACAAGTCAAAAGCTGAAGTCACATCCATGCGGAATTTTCAATACCCAATGTTCCTGTGGTTACGTCTACTCTATAAAAAGATCCAAACGTAGGTATTTAAAACATTCATTTCAGCATACTACAGAATTAATACAGTAAATACTGCAAAATGTAAAGCAAAGCTGTTCAACTGAATGTACACCAAGGTGTGTAAGAGGCAAATGCAGAGTGAGTGACAATTGGCATGAAAAGGAAACAACGCCAGAGGGAAAAGGGGCTCTAGGCTTTGAGGCATCATACAGATGAATACAAGTCCAACAGGGTCACAAGACCACTGTATAGGACACATACCATCTTTCGATGTCAAATAAAAGCTTATTCAATAACCCATCTCTTTAATCTCCAATTACAATTCTAAGATATGCAAGAGAACATAATAGTATATCTGCAAGAAGGATCATTTGAAAGGGTTAAAAGTAACAAAAAAATCTACTTAGAAGTTGTGTCGCTGAAAAACTGGGTCGCTGATCATAATTTAAATCATTGATGAATAGCAGAGGCACTACATACACAAACATACACCTTTGTCATTGGGGGAAACACCTCAGGAAAATTGGTTTAGAGGAGTGATATTTCCTCGCTCAATGGAATAGAACTCCCCATACTACACAAATATAACAACTATGAAACAGAAATGAATAACTACACCATTTGCATTCATTTTTTTTCTCCATATAATTTCATTATATATAGATTTATATTCCTCACATGCCTGACAATTGTGTACATGTGTGTGTGGTTTAGTCTTTTAAGTTGTGTGTTTTCTTTTGTACTGAAACATCCTTAGTACGGCTGTAAGAAAATATGTGCCCTCCTGGTGACAAAGAACTTTGACCCGAGCCAAAAAGAAAATGTGTGTGATGGATGCTCAGCAGTAGAAGTCACTGATGAACTATGGTGGGGTGGAGCCTCTGTTAGACAAGGGTCTGTATCTCCCCACTATCGTCTGGTCTTATTGGGCAAGAGTTGCTGTGAGAGCAGGACTGACTGCACAAGAAGACCAAAAGAGAGATGCTGTAGAACAGGGGTGTTCAAATTTTACCCAACGAGGTCCGGACTACTGCTGGCTTTCTGTTCTACCTGATTATTAATTGCACCCACCTGGTGTCCCAGGTTAAAAATCAGTCCACGATTAGAGGGGAAGAATAACAAAAAAAAGCAGTAGAACTGGCTTTGAGGTCCAGATTTGAATTTGAGGGCTGTAGAATATTCCAGTGACTTCTCTGTCCTTAGCCCCACCTCTCGGCTTTCAGCTTCCCAAGCAACTATGAACTGCCTTAGCGCTCCAGCTGTGGAGATGTAAGGACTAGGAGTGGAGGTCAGAGGGTGGGCTATGTTGCTTACAGCATCCTCTCACCCCATAGGTGAATCTTCAGGGTTGTAGAAGGGGGCAGGTCACAGTCAGTAGATTTTTCGGCTTTCTTTTTTTGTCCTTTGAAAGTCCTGAGGAGATGATCACAGATTTCCACCGAGTCGACAAAGCCAGACAGAAAAGGAAACGGCTCCCCATTAACTGTGTGATCACCTGAATGAGGACAGTGACAATGATTTAGCTCTGTGTGGATGTACTATGGACAAGATGGGGGGCTATGATCAGGGGCAAAACCGGAATCTTCAAAATCCAACTTATGACAAAAGGTATTACATTTAATAATAAATACTCTATTGTCATCTCTTCAGAATCCCTCAAATGTTCACGAATATAACTGAGAATAAGAAATGGCAATGGGGTTATGTTGTAGCACTGTAGGCGAGGAGGATGGGAACCCCCCCCCCACTGTGGAAAGGCACACCCAGAGGAGGGGGAGGTGAAGGGGGGAGTGGGGTTGGTGGTGGAAGGGGTGAAGATATGAACCATGGCTGAGGTGGTGCAGGAGACGTCAGGAAATGTCACATGAGCTGAGAAGGGTAAGCTCAGGCCTGGGAGTCTCTTTACATCCGTGAACCTCGCTCCTGGAGGATCTGTAGGGAGAAAAAACGTGTCAGTCTAGATCCAGCAACAGTATATACCTCAATCCAAAATGAGTGGGAGAGATAGGCACTGGCTAATCTCTCACGGACAGACGCACGTAATATAAATGGTATCGTAGCATCTGTCAACAGACTGTGGGATGCGACGACTAACGGGGAACTTTGTTCCGGTGCTCAGGTGTTTTCGTCACTGATCATTTGGAGAAATCACAGTTTCGCAGGTGTTCGTACCTTTCGAATTTAGGAAGGAGAGGGGACTTTTTGCCCATAGACTTACAGAGGGGGATGGAGCTACAGGTCTCCTTCCATTCCTCGTTCTTGTATCTTTTTCTAACACATCTGCCCCCAGAACCTAATCGAACATCTGACATAATTATGCAAGACTTTAGTTCTGGGTTTCCGAGATTAGGCACCGGCTAATTTCATGATCTTATTTGAAGGAAACAATGCAGCTCAATCTACACATTAGACCACTTTTGAAGTCGGAAACGCCTGACAAACTTTGATGTTGCAGTGAACTATCCCTACAAGCGAGAATCTTCTGACTTCATGCCCAACACATGAGTTCCAGACACTCTCAAATGCTGATCTCACCTTGGCCTTCTCAGTGGGCTCGATAACAATGCCGTTAGTGGAGTTGTTGAGCTCCCGGGAAACCACACACAGAAATTCAGCCTGGTCCTCATTGCCATAGTTATAGGACGAGCCGATGCTTATGAGCTGTGAGGGGAAATGGTAAAGGGTAAGTGGGATTGTAAAATAAGCTTAAAAGTCATCTTCACATGAAATTTTAGGCAAAGTTTGAGATTTCAAAATAACCTTTTAAGGCACTGGAAAAAGGGAGGGACATTACCAGACTTACCACCAATGACCTATGGATTTAAAGACAAGTGTGACATGAGGACTATTAGGCTCACCTGCTCAAACTTCCAGCCGTCTGACATTGTGGACACCATTTGGGTGAGCTCCTCCTCCTGGCACTGCAGCACCCGGTACACATGCTTCACTGGGCCCTGAGAGAAAAACAGACACTACAATAAAAGCCACCTGTACACATGAGGGTTAACTTGCCAGTAAATGTTTTGCTTTTGAACAGTGTCATGTAAACACACTCATCCTCTGACATTTTAGTGTTTGGTTTAGCATGTGCTATTTCACAACATCAATGGCATCATCCATCCCGGTCCAAGGCCTTTCCATTCATTATGTCTGCATTTCCCTGACATACCTGAGATGTCCTGTTCTCGTTGTCCCGTATCCTCTCCTTGACCAGCCTTACTAGTGATACAATATTGTAGAACTCCGCCTCCTCAAGGACACCTGAGAGAGCCAACCAATAGTTTAGTCACATGATGTAGAACTAAGAACAGATGTAGCCCTTGGTTCACTCTTGACCTGACTGCCCTCGACCAGCACAAAAACATCCTGTGGCGGACTGCACTAGCATCGAATAGTCCCCGCGATATGCACCTTTTCAAGGAAGTCAGGAACCAATACACGCAGTCAGTCAGGAAAGCAAAGGCTAGCTTTTTCAAACAGAAATTTGCATCCTGTAGCTCTAACTCCAAAAAGTTTTGGGACACTAAAGTCCATGGAGAATAAGAGCACCTCCTCCCAGCTGCCCACTGTACACTGTCAGCACCGATAAATCCAAGATAATCGAGAATCTCAATAAGCATTTCTCTACGGCTGGCCATGCTTTCCTCCTGGCTACCCCAACCCCGGCCAACAACTCCGCACCCCCCGCAGCTACTTGCCCAAGTCTCCCCAGCTTCTCCTTCACCCAAATCCAGATAGCAGATGTTCTGAAAGAGCTGCAAAACCCGGACGCGTACAAATCCGCTGGGCTAGACAATCTGGACCCTCTCTTCCTAAAATTATCTTCCGCCATTGTTGCAACCCCTATTACCAGTCTGTTCAACCTCTCTTTCGTATCGTCCGAGATCCCTAAAGATTGGAAAGCTGCCGCGGTCATCTCCCTCTTCAAAGGGGGTGACACTCTAGACCCAAACTGTTATAGACCTATATCCATCCTGCCCTGCCTTTCTAAAGTCTTCAAAAGCCAAGTTAATAAACAGATCACTGACCATTTCGAATCCCACCGTACCTTCTCCGCTGTGCAATCCGGTTTCCGAGCTGGTCACGGGTGCACCTCAGCCACGCTCAAGGTACTAAACGATATCATAACCGCCATCAAAAAAAGACAGTACTGTGCAGGCGTCTTCATTGACCTGGCCAAGGCTTTCGACTCTGTCAATCACCGTATTCTTATCAGCAGTCTCAACAGCCTTGGTTTCTCAAACGACTGCCTCGCCTAGTTCACCAACTACTTCTCAGACAGAGTTCAGTGTGTCAAATCGGAGGGCCTGTTGTCCGGACCTCTGGCAGTCTCTATGGGGGTACCACAGGGTTCAATTCTCGGGCTGACTCTTTTCTCTGTATATATCAACAATGTCGCTCTTGCTGCGGGTGATTCCCTGATCCACCTCTACGCAGACGACACCATTCTGTATACATCTGGCCCTTCTTTGGAAACTGTGTTAATTAACCTCCAAACGAGCTCCAATGCCATACAACACTCCTTCCGTGCCCTCCAACTGCTCTTAAATGCTAGTAAAACCAAATGCATGCTCTTCAACCATTCGCTGCCTGCACCCGCCCGCCCGACTAGCATCACTACTCTGGACGGTTCTGACTTAGAATATGTGGACAACTACAAATACCTAGGTGTCTGGCTAGACTGTAAACTCTCCTTCCAGACTCATATTAAACATCTCCAATCCATAATTAAATCTAAAATAGGCTTCCTATTTCGCAACAAATCCTCCTTCACTCACGCCGCCAAACATACCCTTGTAAAACTGACTATCCTACCGATCCTCGACTTCGGCGATGTCATTTACAAAATAGCTTCCAATACTCTACTCAGCAAACTGGATGCAGTCTATCACAGTGCCATCCGTTTTGTCACCAAAGCCCTTTATACCACCCACCTCTGCGACCTGTATGCTCTAGTCGGCTGGCCCTCGCTACATATTCGTCGCCAAACCCACTGGCTCCAGGTCATCTATAAGTCTATGCTAGGTAAAGCGCCGCCTTATCTCAGCTCACGATAACAACACCCACCCGTAGCACGCGCTCCAGCAGGTATATCTCACTGGTCACCCCCAAAGCCAACACCTCCTTTGGCCGCCTTTCCTTCCAGTTCTCTGCTGCCAATGACTGGAACGATTTGCAAAAATCGCTGAAGCTGGAGACTTATATTTCCCTCACTAACTTTAAACATCAGCTATCTGATCGCTGCAGCTGTACATATCCCATCTGTAAATAGCCCACCCAATCTACCTACCTCATCCCCATATTGTTTTTATTTACTTTTCTGCTCTTTTGCACACCAGTATCTCTACTTGCACATCACCATCTGCTCATCTATCACTCCAGTGTTAATTTGCTAAATTGTAATTACTTCACTACTATGGCCTATTTATTGCCTTACCTCCTCACGCCATTTGCACACACTGTATATAGACCTTCTTTTTTTTCTTCTATTGTGTTATTGACTGTACGCTTGTTTATTCCATGTGTAACTCTGTGTTGTTGTTTGTGTCACACTGCTTTGCTTTATCTTGGCCAGGTCGCAGTTGTAAATGAGAACTTGTTCTCAACTAGCTTACCTGGTTAATTAAATGAAGGTGAAATTATTTTTGGTTTTGTTTAAATGATACTAACCATTGGGCAACGGCCTGTATTACACATCTGCAGAATCCCATTGCTTCTAAATAAAGCATGGTGTGTGATAGGGGTTGTATTTTACACTTCGGGGACCATTTGTACAGTCTTACCTTCCTCTGCCAGATTCTTGTCCATGATCAGTTTCCCATGCCGCAGGTAATTCAGAATGGGGCCAAAGTATGTGGGGTCCCTGTCGATTAGGTAAGCACCCGTCTCATCCTAGGATATTTATAAAAGTGTGAAATGCAAATCACATGTCTGTTATTGAGTGTCAGATAAAGGTTTCTCTGGTGCTTCTTCACATGCACATAAAATAATGCATTATTGTAAAATGGCTGAGCATTACACTTTAATAAGTGTTACAATTGTCTAACATTTTAGCTAGGCATTTTAAAGTGTTTGGGTGTCATCTCGTGCGCGATGAGCGGCAGTGCATTATGAATGCTACATTGATGCACCTTGATTGATGATAGAACGTTATGCCAAAAATTATTATTATAGATTATGTTACCTTATCAGAGTCCAAATCCGGATCTTCTTGACACAATCGGTACAGGAACGATTTGGGGTCCCTGCACAATGTCTGTTTGGTTGTGACAAAATAGGTTCCACCGACATTTAGGCAAACCCAGCGGGATTCTGGCTTCTCGGCTGGCTCCGATGGGGAACTGAGGTTGCTCTTCATTGGGAACCCAAACACCGCTCTACTAGTACTCGACACCCCAGGACTGGTGGGCAAGCTACTCCGCGGTGAAACCATGAGAGTGGGCGAAGCAGCCAGCCGAACAGAGCCTCGGACATCACGGTGCTCGGTTTGTTCTATTGTGGCAGTAACACTCTGCTCCACAACATGCAATTCGGCCATATTTTCTTCGTCAAAAACCTCCACTATTATTACACTTCAGGGTAACAATAATGCTTATCGATTTGTAAACACAACGGGGCTCTTTTTCCCCAACAAGGTGGCTGACATTAGGGCGTTGCTACACACATTCGATAATTTCCACACATAAACCCTCTAAACAAGACATCGATATTACTTAGTTGAAATATACTAAATATGTTTTGACACGTCGCTTGCAATCTTTTCCTAAAACAAATTGGTCATTCTTGTTTATTCAAACGTTAATCAGAAGAGGGCAATCCTTCCGGGTTGTAACGTCATTACTGTATACTTCCGCTATGTCGTTTTCCCCCTCCAAAATAAGAGTTAATAAATAAATATACTTTTTTTTCTGCTTGCTGTCGGTCATACAATAGAGATTTAAAATTAAAAATGTGTTCTCTGTTGGTGATGTTGTAAATCTCCTTATATTAAGTACTTTTAATTAGAGGATTTTATATCTAAACCTTTATTATTAAAAATCATATACTGAGTACACGTTGTGTTGATACCATTGGTTGCCACTTGCAGGTAGTTGGCGTGGCGGTAACTGCTTGTAGTCAACAGAGGCTTCAGGTAATGTGCTACACAGCTAGCTAGCGATCAATGTTGCATGCTGTTAATCATAATGCCATTGCTAAGATTTCGTTCATTAGCTAACCAGAGAGCTATATAGTTAAAAGCTCTATTTTCAGACCCTAGTTTAAATTTAACGTAACTAGCTAGCTCCCGAGTGGCGCAGCAGTATAAGGATAATGCTTCTCAGTGCTAGAGGCGTCACTACAGACACTGGTTCGATCCCGGGCTGTATCACAACCGGCCGTGATTGGGAGTCCCATAGGTCGGCGCACAATTGGCCCAGCGTCGCCCCGGTTGGGGGTGGCTTTGGCCTGGGTAGGCCATCATTGTAAAATAAGAATGTGTTCTTAACTGACTTACCTAGTTAAATAAAGGTTAAACTTTTTTTAAAGTTAGCCAACTAACGTTAGCTTGCTTGGTAACATTGGCTGGCTAGTTCACTAGTTCGGCCAAATTGAGCCAAGTTGAAGACGAATAAGTTAGCTTCATAGCTAGTTTTGGAAATAGCTATATAATGCTCTCGGGAATAATGGCAATCTAGCAATGTGATTTAGACAGTGGTTCCCAACCTTTTTCGGTTTCTGTACCACCAACTGAATTTTGCTCAGCCCAGAGTACCCCTGAAGTACCCCCTCACATGAATTTTACCAGTAGGCCTACGGTTTCATGAGTCTTCTCAAGTGCCCCCTGTGGCTAGGGCAAGTACCCCCAAGGGTCGTAGTACCACTGGTTGGGAACCGTACGGTACTAGGGCACCCGCTAGAATCTGAAACAACACCAGTCGTGTCCCTATGCAGCCAGAGAAGTTGCAACATCAGGACCGTGGTGGTAGATAGCAATTTACCACATTCATTTACACATTTGCATGCTTCAACTTTGAAGTGCCAGTATGACAATTTTCAACCGATTGGTTGTTAGAGAGTTGACAGAGGTTTGATTATTGACTATCACCACCTTTCTCATTTCAGCTGCCTGAGCCATGAGTGAGTTTCGGATACACCATGATGTCAATGAGCTGCTCAGTCTGCTTCATGTGCGAGGAGGTGATGGGGCAGAAGTGTTTATTGATCTACTGCAGAAGAACAGGACACCTTACATCACCACAACAGTGTCTGCACACAGTGCAAAGGTGATTGATGGGGAAGTTATTGGCAAATGTTTCATAGGTTTATGATTTTCCTATGCGTTTCCTACAGATGATTACACTTTCATTAAACTTTCAACGTTGATTAAACTTTCATTCACAGGTCAAAATAGCAGAGTATTCAAAGACGCCAGAGGACTTCCTAAGGAAATATGATGAGCTCAAGTCAAAAAATGTCCGCAATCTGGACCCACTGGTCTACCTCCTATCAAAGCTTAGTGAGGATAAAGAGGTAATCACTTACATTTCACATCTAATGTTGTTCAGATGCTGACAACTGCGCTGTTCAAATGTCAAGTACAGTACAATATTATGTTATGTCCCAATAACATTGTGTTGTGCGTTGATTTTCTCCAGATGCTCCAATGTCTGCAACAGAATGCCAAAGAAAGGTCTGAAGCGTCTGCTAATGCGACAACAATTACAACCTTTGCTATCCCTCCAACCAGCACTAAGATGTCAATGCAGGAACTTGAAGAGCTGCGCAAGAAGCTGGGGAACGTCACTGCCAGCTCCAATGTGCCCCAGGTGTGTACTCGTGTCATTTTAAGGTTAATTTTGATTAGGGCCAGGATATTTTCTTCCTGACCAGGAAAGGCCTGATGCCCTATTATAGTCTATTACATATTTTTACTATTACTAGGTCAGGTCATGTATTCAGGAAAAAGTCCTGGCCCGCATGTGACTACCTCAAGTGAGCCGGACCAATTTGTTTTGAAAAGGCTAGAGTTGAATACATCTCGAAGTTCTACTACTTTTCCCCCCATGTTTGCAGTCTGCTGAAGTCACACGAAAGATGCTGAGGGACAGACACAACAAAAAGAACCCCACTCAGCCCAACCCGGTGTTTCCCAATTGGGTGTATGACCGTCCTGCTCTGATTGGGGACTTCATCACCGGTGCCACAGCAGCAGGAGACCCAGCAGTGGCCATTGGTATGAATGCTCCTCATATCTCACTTTGACACATTTTGATTGACTTCATGAAATTCCTGCATTGTTTCACTGACTGACTGAGTGGCTGCTCATTTTCATGTAATAACAAAATGCGTGAAAATGTACCTGGTAGGTTTAGTGGTTATGAGGATGAGCACGCCACAAATAATCTCTTTGGTGTTTTATTATCAGGTACAATGCCCCTGCCAGCCCAGGAGCAGGCGTTGGTTGATGATTTGCTGTTTGTGCTGGTCGGTGTGGACGGCAGAGACATCACGGCCCAGCCTGTCCTCGGGAGGCAGAATCGCTCCTTCATCGTTGACCCAACCCTTGACATGTCCATCAAGGAGCTGGTCAATAGGATACTACCAGTCGCCTCATACTACTCTACTATAACACGGTGAGTGAACTTTAAAAGGGGAATATAGCTGCTTAACTTTGTTTTGTCTCATTTGCTAGACTCAAATGTAGATCCTTACACCATCTGGAGATGTATCAAAGGAAAATGTCTATTGTGTTGTCAAATCATTTGGTTTGTGTTTTCTGGCATGACATTTTGGCTGTGTTATGTCTGGCTGCTAACATTGTTTGTCTGTGTTATGTCTGGCAGCTTCATTGAGGAGAAGTCGTCTTTTGAGTACGGCCAGGTGAACCACGCCCTGACGGCAGCCATGAGGACCCTGATGAAGGAGTACCTGATCCTGGTGACCCAGCTGGAGCACCTCCACAGGCAGGGCATGCTCTCCCTGCAGAAGCTCTGGTTCTACATCCAGCCCACCATGAGGACCATGGAGATCCTAGCCTCCATTGGTAAAGCCTTCATGATCAAACAATAAAACATCTATATATGATCCATATGCATCATATATTCGATCATACAATATAATGTGGTTGGTAGATATATTTGCGTTGCACTTTTGGACACACTTTTGGACATTCAATTGTATTATGCTTAGACTGAACTGTCAGTGGTGTTATGCCGGTCTTGTTTTATGGTCTATGATGATTTGGTGATGGTTGTGTGTATGGTATGGTCATTAAGGTATGTTGTTGCAGACTGCCCAAAGTAAAAAGTACTCATAGTATTAAAAAACATTATCCAAAGGTTATTGATGTTTATTTAATCAGTGGGTTGCATGTTCTGTTTTCAAAGCCTCCTCGGTGGACAAAGGAGACTGCATGGGTGGGTCGACGTTGAGCCTCCTTCACGATCGTACCTTCAACTACACTGGCGACAGTCAGGCCCAGGAACTATGCCTCTACCTCACGAAAGCAGCTAGTGTCCCTTACTTTGAGATACTGGAGAAATGGATCTATAGAGGCATCATCAAGGACCCTTACAGGTACAGTCTTTTGTCGCTCAACTCATTTACCACAATTCTTACATTGAATCACATCAGTACTTTTCTTATGGGTCACAGGCTTGGACATGACTTAAGACACAATTTAGATTTCAGACAATGAGTTAGTTCAGCACATTTTCAGTGATTTATTTTGTCTTCATAGTGAATTCATGGTAGAAGAGCACGAGCTACAGAAAGAGAAGATCCAAGAGGACTACAACGACAAGTATTGGGATCAGCGGTACACAATCGTACAGCACAGAATTCCATCCTTTCTTCAGAAAATGGCAGACAAAATTTTGAGTACAGGTACGACACGTCATACTATTCGGATCAGATTTGTTCCGATCACTTTTTACTGCATCCTGACAATGCCCAGTGCAATTCACTGTGTTCCTGTGAAAAACGAATAGTATCAAGTTCTTGATCATTTGCTGAGTTGTTAGAGTTTGTTTTTCTTCTCGTCCTGTTCTATAGGTAAATATCTCAATGTGGTGAGAGAGTGTGGCCGGGACGTGACTTGTCCGGATGCTAAAGAGGTCCTTTACACTCTGAAGGAGAGAGCCTATGTGGAGCAGATAGAAAAATCCTACTACTACGCCAGTAAGGTCCTCCTAGACTTCCTGATGGAGGAGAAGGAGCTGGTTGCACGCCTTAGGTAAACAACAACAAAACTATAACTAGGTCAATAAAGTCTGATGGGTTTTTCGAATTTGGTATGTTCTGTTGTATGCTAACAGATGTATACTCCTAGGTCAATCAAGCACTACTTCTTGATGGACAAGGGAGATTTCTTTGTCCATTTCATGGACCTGACGGAAGAGGAGCTCAAAAAGCCAGTGGATGACATTGTCCCTCCCCGACTGGAGGCCTTGCTAGAGCTGGCTCTGAGGATGAGTACTGCTAACACAGACCCATTCAAAGATGACCTGAAGGTAAATATGCTAGAGTACCAGTCTGTAATTTATGCTATTTTGATTACAACAGCACTATCTAGTGGTTATTAAGGAGAGGAGCCTAATTCCTTATTCCTTCCGGTTCATGACCTAAAATACATACTGTACACAGTATGTTTTGAAATATTATTTCATGCATGCATTATGATGAATGAATAGGCTCACGTAACCTTCCCAAAATATGTACTTGAAGAAAGTTCTCTTTGTCTGAGCATATAGCTTACAGTACTTGAAGAAAGTTTGAGAGTGACGGTCTGGGTTTGGTAGCGCTCCAGTTCTCCCTGTCATAATAAGCATGACATGGACATCGTATTACAGTATATCCCAGAGAAATATAAGTGCACTCAATGTAAGTAACCTAATGTATGTTCCTTTAACTGTTAACTCAGATTGTATTGTCAGCAATAATCACATGCCCATAGAATTGATTTCTATTCTTTGCACTGAAACCGTCTACCTTAGGAAGAAGCCCACTGTGGGCAGCCCACTCAGTATAATTGGCTCAAATGTAAATGTCACTGACATGTCTACCTCGCATCTGCCTCTCAGAGTAGCACTAAAAACAAGCAAGCAAGCAACCTACCTACATGTACATATTACCTCAATTACCTCAACTAACCTCTACCACCACACATTGACTCGGTACCGGTACCCCCTGTATATAGCCTCCTTATAGTAAAAAACAAAAAAAATGTTTTTATTGTATTAATGTTTTGAGCAAATATTTTCTTACTTAACCAATAATGCAGAGTTTTTTTTTAAGGGCTTGTAAGTAAGCATTTCACTGTAAGGTCTACTACACCTGTTGTATTTGGCGCATGTGACAAATCAAATTTGATTTGAAAAGTACTAAAAATAGCCCATGTTAACATGTATTCTGAGGAACAAGGTTCATGAAATTGACAACTTACTAACATCAGAAAACATTCATATTCTGGCCGTCTCTAAAACACACTTGGATAATTCCTTTAATGCAGTAGTAGCTATACATGGTTAAAGAATATATAGAAAAGAGAGAAATGCAAATGGAGGAGGTGTTGCTATGTATGTCGAGTCATACTCCTGTTGTGCTCCTCTCTCAGCCTCTGTCAGATGATGTAGAAATAATATGGCTACAGGTTCATCTGCCTCCTATTCTCGTAGGAAGTTGCTATAGACCACTGAGTGCTAAAAGTCTGTATTTGGACTAGATGTTTGAAATGCTCAATAATGTATGTGATATCAACAGGTCTATTTTCTGGGTGACCTAAATATTGACTGGTTGTCATCAAGCTGTCAACTCAAAAAGAAGCTTCAATCTGTAACCGATGCCAGCAATCCGGTTCAGGTTATCAGTCAACCTACCAGGGTATTTACAAACAGAATAGGAACTGAATCATCCACGTGTATTGATCAGATCTTTACTAATGCTGCATAAATCTGCTCTAAAGCAATATCCACACCCATCAGATGTAGTGATCATAATATAATAGCCATATCTATAAAAACCAAAGTTCCAAAGACTGGACCTAAAATTGTGTAATGATGATTCCTATGTCGAAGATGTGAAAAATATTTGTTGGTCTGATGTATGTAATGAGGAACAACCTGATGCCACACATGAAGCATTTATGAAACTGCTTCTTCCGGTTTCTAATAGGCATGTGCCCATCAAGAAACTGTTAGAACTACCAAATCCCCATTAATACAGTGCATTCGGAAAGTATTTAGACCTCTTTACTTTTCCCACATTTTGTTACGTTATAGACTTATTCTAAAATAGATTAAATCGTTTTTTCCCCCCTCAATCTACACACAATACCCAATAATGACAAAGCAAAAACAGGTTTTAGACATTTTTGCAAATGTATTAAAACCAAAAAACGGATCACATTTGCATAAGTATTCATACCCTTTACTCAGTACTTTGTTGAAGCACCTTTGGCAGTGACTACAGCCTTGAGTCAATCTATTGTGGGTAGATTGATGACGGGAAAAAATAATTTAATACATTTTAGGATAAGGCTGTAACGTAACAAAAAGTCAAGTTGTCTGAATACTTTCCGAATGCACTGTAGATGATGAATTGAAAAACTGTGTGGCTGAGAGGGATGAGGCAAAGGGAATAGCAAATAAGTCTGCCAACACAGCAGACTGTGAAACACAGTAAATTGAGAAATCACGTAACTAAACAACAACGTAACTAAACAAAAAGCAAAAACTATACTATGGATCAAAGATAAATTAAAATAGCGAATGATAGTAAAAAGCTTAGAAGATGGTGTGTGCCCTCAGGCCTGGAGGGAGGCAAAGGTCATTCCGCTGCTCAAGAATATCAGAGCACCGGTTCAAACAGCCGACCAATCAGCCTGTTACCGACACTTGGCAAACGTTTGGAAAAAAATTGTGTTTGAACAAATACAAACTTATTTGACAGAAAACAAACGACAGACTTTCAGCATGCTTATAAGGAAGGGCACTCAACATGCTCGGGACTGACACAAATGTTTTGTTGAAAGTAATTGATAGAAGATTGTGGGAGCTGTTAGACTTCAGTGCAGCTTTTGAGATCATTGATCATAACCTGTTGCTGAAAAAAACATAGGTGTTATGGATTTGTATCCTTTTACTTATGGATTGAGAGTTGGATTGGTGTACAGCCGGGCAGCCGGCTTTGGCCATTATTGTTTTCCGTTTTTACTAATGACCTTCCACTGACCTTGAATAAAGCCTGTGTGTCAAACTATGTACGCTGACGACTCAACAGTATATATGTTGGCATTTACACAAAAATAAATAAATGTACCCATTAACATTGAGCTCCAGTCAGTTTTAGAATGGGTAACTAGCAATAGGCTGGTGCTAAATATAAAAAGACATCGTTTTTGGGACAAATCACTCGTTCAACCCTAAACCTCATCTAGATCTATTATTGAATAATGTGGCGATTGAGCCAAGATGAGGAGACTAAACTGCTGGGTGTAACCCTAGATAGCAAGCGGTCATGGTCAAAACAACATATCGACTCAATGGTTGCTAAAATGGGAAGAGGTCTGTCCGTGATAAGGCGTTGCTCTGCTTTCTTGACGTCTCAGTCGACCAGACACTTCCTACGGGCCGTTGTTGTGTTGCACCTGGACTACTGCCCAGTTGTGTGGTCGTGCGACATGGGGTAAATTGCAGTTGGTCCAGATCAGAGCAGCACGTACTGCACTTAATGTACAGGGAGCGTGAATGTCAGTAACAATGCATGTCAATCTCTCCTGGCTCAAAAGTTGAGGAGAGATTGACTGCATCACTATTGATCTTTGTGTGAGGTGTTGATGTGTTGAAGGTACCAAACTGTCTGTTCAAGCAGTTGGCCTCAGTGTTATGTATATTATGTTATTATATTATGTATTTTATTTGTGTTGGCTAATTGGGGATCCCAATAAAAAATACGAAATAATACAGCAGCTGGGGACACTGTTGAGTACTTTAAGGAGAACCTAAAGTTATTTATTATCTTGTTATTCAAATGGCGTCATTGCTGTTTACTGCATTAGACCATTTCTTATAGCTGCACCTTAGCACAGTAATAGAAAATTGCTGAAGGGCAGAATCACAATTGTCTATAGGCTATACATATACAAGACTTAAGTTAAACAACTGGTATGTAATATGACTGTTTTGGGAGGGGCTTCACACTAAACCCATCCACCCACCCTCTGTTCCTGTGTCCCAGATTGACTTAATGCCTCATGACGTGATCACCCAGCTGCTGCGGGTGCTGGCCATCGAGACCAAGCAGGAGAAGGCCATCATCAATGCCGACCCCACCGAGGTGGCCCTCAGCGGCCTGGAGGCCTTCTCCTTTGACTACATCGTCAAGTGGCCACTGTCGCTCATTATCAACAGGTAGGTACACCGGGGCTATATCCAAGGCCAGGTCTCCCTTGGGTAAGAGGTCTTCTGACCTCAGTATGACCTGGTTAAAAGAAGGCGAAAAAAGGCTCCTTTGAAGATAGGATAAACCAGGGCGTGCCAAATGCCAATGCTATAATCATGTGTTCTGAACTTGTATATATATATTTTTGTATTTTTCAGGAAAGCGCTGACGAGATACCAAATGCTGTTCCGACACATTTTTTACTGCAAGCATGTCGAGAGGCTGTTGTGCAACGTGTGGATCAGCAACAAAACAGCCAAGCAGTACGCCTTGCACAGGGCCAAGTGGTGAATTGACGAAACTCCTTCAGTTAAACTTCCTTGTTTGTTTCTCTAGTGCCAGCTTCCTAATATCAAGTTCTGATATAAACTATCTGGTTTCCTCCTCCCTGTAGGTTTGCAACAGCGTTTGCCTTGAGACAGCGCATGCTGAACTTTGTACAGAACATCCAGTACTACATGATGTTTGAAGTCATGGAGCCCACCTGGCATATCATGGAGAAGAACTTGAAATCTGTGAGTGGATTGTAACCAAGGCTGCTTTTCACCTTGATAGCATTCAGTGCTATTATGTATTATCCTATAGTTGTTTCTAACATAATTGTTCTGTGCATTTTGTAGTAGTGGCATCCATTACAAATGTCAGCCGTGAGGCTTTACTTTGCTTTGACCCAAGATTGTTGTGGTCAAACGTTTTTTCCAGTCCCAATGACATTTATTTTCATTGCTCCTAATAACTCCATGCTGTGGCTTAGTGCACACTGTTGTAACAGTCCCAAGCCCTGCATTGATCAGGAATGTCTTAATATAGGCCATCTTGTCTTCCCCAGGCCTCCAACATAGACGACGTGCTGTGTCATCACACCAGCTTCCTGGACAACTGCCTGAAGGACTGCATGCTGACCAACCCAGAGCTGCTTAAGATCTTCTCCAAGCTCATGTCCGTGTGTGTCATGTTCACCAACTGCATGCAGGTGCGTGGATGTGGGACGCAACTACAAAACCATGAACGTCAAGGCAGCTTGTTGGAGCTTACATGTAGTGTTTTTGAATGTTTGAATTGACGTGCATCTCATGCCACATTAGATAATCTGACTGCAGTATTATGATATGTAGCCTAATATCTTCACCCCCCCAGTGTGCAGTGTATGACTTCACAGTGTCTCTCACTGGTGATCCTTATTAAATGTGTGCCTACAGTGTATTCGGAAAGTATTCAGACCCCTTGACTTTTTCCTCATTTTGTTAAGTTACATACTTATTCTAATATTGATTAAATTCAATCTTTTCCTCATCAATCTACACACAATACCCCATAATGACAAAGCGAAAACAGGTTATTGGAAATTTTTGCTAATTTATAAAAAAAAAACAGAAGTACCTTATTTACATAAGTATTCAGACCCTTTGCTATGAGATTCGAAATTGAGGTCAGGTGCATCCTGTTTCCGTCGATCATCCTTGAGATGTAACTACAACTTGGAGTCCACCTGTGGTAAATTCAATTGATTGGGCATGATTTGGAAAGGCACACACCTGTCTATATAAGGTCCCACAGTTGACAGTGCATGTCAGAGCAAAAACCAAGCCAAGAGGTTGAAGGAATTGTCCATAGAGCTCTGACACAGGATTGTGTCGAGGCACAGATCTGGGGAAGGGTACCAAAAAAGGTCTGCAGCATTGAAGGTTCCCAAGAACACAGTGGCCTCCATCATTCTTAAATGGAAGAAGTTTTGAATCACCAAGATTCTTCCTAGAGCTGGCGGCATGGCCAAACTGAGCAATCGGTGGAGAAGGGCCTTGGTCAGGGAGGTGATCAAGAACCCGATGGTCACTATGACAAAGCTCCAGAGTTCCTCTGTGGAGTTGGGAGAACCTTCCAGAAGGACAACCATCTCTGCAGCACTCCACCAATGAGGCCTTTATGGTAGAGTGGCCAGACGGACTTCTCAGTAAAAGGCACATGACAGCCTGCTTGGAGTTGCCAAGAGGCACCTAAAGGACTCTCGGACCATGATGAACCAGATTCTCTTGTCTGATGTAACCAAGATTGAACTCTTTGGCCTGAATGCCAAGCGTCACGTCTGGAAGAAACCTGGCACCATCCCTATGGTGAAGCATGGTGGTGACAGCATCATGCTGTGGGGATGTTTTTCAGCGGCAGGGACTGGGAGACTATTTAAGATTGACGGAAAGGTTAACGGAGCAAAGTACAGAGATGCTTGATGAAAACCTGCTCCAGAGCACTCAGGACCTCAGACTGGGGCGAAGGTTCACCTTCCAACAGGTGAACCTTCACCTGTTGGGACAAGTCTCTGAATGTCCTTGAGTGGCCCAGTCAGAGCCCGGACTTGAACCCGATCAAATGCCCCTGGAGAGACCTGAAAATAGCTGTGCAGTGACGCTCCCCATCCAACCTGACAGAGCTTGAGAGGATCTGCAGAGAACAATGGGATAAACTCCCCAAACACCAGTGTGCCAAGCTTGTAGTATCATACCCAAGAAGACTCAGGGTTGTAATCACTGCCAAAGGTGCTTCAACAAAGTACTGAAGAAGGGTATGAATACTTATGTAAATGTGATATTTCAGATTTTTTTTGTTAATACATTTGCAAAAAATTCAGAAAACCAGTTTTTGCTTTGTCATAATCGGGTATTGTGTGTAGATTGATGAGGGGGAAAAAATATTTTATACATTTTAGAATAAGGCTGTAACGTAACAAAATGTGGAAAAAGTCAAGGGGTCTGAATACTTTGTATTTCCTGGTATAGCGCTTCACCCGGAGCATGAAGCTGGACCGGGAGATGAACCGGCTGTCTCTGGAGCATGGCACCATGGAGGGTCCTCCCACCCAGAGCGAACGCACCGAGGAGCAAGAGAAGAAGAGACTCACCTCCAAGGTAACTACACACATACTCACTCATTTACAGCAGATACTCACTAACCAACTTGTAGCAGTGTTTTCAAAGGTTAAACATGTATGAAAATCAGTGTTTTACATGAGTATGTTATATAGAACATAGTATTTGAGACAGAATAGAAATGCTACCTATCAAATATAGCATGATTGATGATGTGAGATGCTATGCTATTCCCCAATCAGCAAGTGTCTTACCTATGTGGTTTCTCACGTTGTCAGTTCCTAGCGGAGCACGTGGACGCCCTGCAGTCAGACGCAGGCTTCGAAGCCACCGTCAGCAAATTCGACAGCAACTTCAGTACACTGCTCCTGGACCTGCTGGACAAGCTCAGCGTCTACAGCACCAACGACTGTGAGCACAGCATGATTAACATCATCTACAGGTGGGTCTACTACTGCACAGCGCCCGGTTTCCGATAGCGATGGAATCTAGACTTAGACGTATTTTGGCCGAAGATGTGACATGCGTTTCGCAAAAACACCCCGCAGAGAGAACGGTTACTAAGTGCGTCGTTGGAGCATGTGTCGATACTGATGATGGGATCGAAAGAAAGATCATCGCTGTGCAGCGCTCGGATCAGCTTTCTCCATTCACGTCGTACCATAACATTTATAATTATTCCACACTACTGACGACAGATCAGCCTAGAGATACATTATCACCCATCGGCTGCAAATATTGAGGCGGCTTATTCTAATGCTTAGCCTACTCTATAATAATGCACTGAATCGTAGATTTGGTACATCATGTTACACATCATGAAATACATTAAGGCAAAAATGACAGGCAGTAGCCTACAATTATGAACATGAAATTGATTTAAATATATAGACCTATATAGCCTACTGTATTTATCTTTTAATGCAGTCATCTCAGTTTTCATTTGAAGCATAATTTTATCCTTCGCTTATTTGTAACAATTGCAAAGACATTGGCAACTTTTTATTTGTAGTAAACTTCGTTCTGAAGTTGTCAGCGGTCACAGAGAGACAGACAGATGAATGTCTTCTATGTTCAGTGGAGATCTGTGTATAAAGTGACGTGGAAGGGCAAAAAATTATCCAACGATGCAATTGCCGTTCTACGAGTGGTCTGAGGCAGTCGGTAAATAACGACTGTTTTCAAGTGCAACTATCAATGGAACTTAGGCTTACGAGTGTTTTTTAACAATGCATCTTTCCTACAACGGTCGAAGATGTAACATGCCTTTTCCAAAATAACATGCAGAGAGAACGGTCACTAAGTGTGTTGTTGGAGCATGTGTCAATACTGATAGGATCGAAAGAAAGGAAGCGCTGCTCTCGGATCAGCTTTCTCCATACAAATCTTTCCTTAACATTAGAATAATTTCACAATACTGACAATGGATCAGCTCCTAGAGAGAGATGACCACCTACGGCTGCAAACGTTCACACTGCTTATTCTAATGCTTACCCTATAAAAATCACAGATTTGGCACATAATTGCGCACGTTAGGCTACTCATCATGAAATATGTAGCCTACAAGTAGCACAATAGAACTCAATTGATTGAACATGAAATGTATTTCAGTATGATTGAAATAGGCCTATAGCTTACTGTTTAATTTAATGCAGTCATCTCAGTTTTGATTTCAATATACTTTGCGTGTTTGTAGAAATTGCAAAGAAGTTGGGAACTTTGTATTTGTCGTCAACTGAAGTTATCGTAAGACTGATAAACCATGTGATTCTATGTTTAGCAGAGATCTTCTGTTTGTAAAGTAACTTGGGAGGGCAAAAAAGCATCTAACGATTCACTTAACTGTTCTACGAGTGATCTGAGGCAGCCGATAGATTACGAGTGTTTTCAAGTGCAACTTTTAACAACTACTGCATGGTTTTGGGAAACAGCTCTGAGATTTAACGATGCTCCTACGAAGGTTCTAACGATGAACTTAAGCCTTAAAGGGAAATGTCTAAATGTTCCAACTTCATATTCATCATCTCCAGCACCACCCCAACATCAACATATCTGAAAATTGCAGTGTTTCTGTGTTTTGTAGTAAAAAAGGTAGAGGAACAGAAGTGTTTCCAAAGGACCTCATCGGTGTGTATAGTGTGATTCTAACCAATTATTGATCCCATTGGAAACACTTATTTTCACATATGTTGATATTGGGATGGTGCTGGAGATGATGAATATGAAGTGACATTTTTTTTTAAATTTCCATTTAAAACTTCTTAGGGATAGACCCCTTTTTTTCAATTTTCACCTAAAATGACATACCCAAATCTAACTGCCTGTAGCTCAGGCCCTGAAGCAAGGATATCCATATTCTTGGTACCATTTGAAAGGAAACACTTTGAAGTTTGTGGAAATGTGAATTGAATGTAGGAGAATATAACACAATAGATCTGGTAGAAGAAAATACAAAGAAGAAACCAACTGTTTTTATTTTTATTCTACCACCATCTTTGAAATGCAACAGAAAGGTCCCACTTCTAGCCATCACTCTGGTTGTAATTCCAATGGTGTCCACAAGATAGCAGCTGTGTATGTGCAAAGTTTCTTGAAGTATGAGCGAACTACATGACATTTAGTGTGAAGTCACCCAGGTACGTTTGGGCAAATCGTGAAGGAGACATTTGCATTCATATTACATTTTTCTGCAAAAATATCATCAAATCTGTATACTTGGACTTTGATTTAGCTTTTCCAGTATTAGTAGCCATATTATAAGTTCAACATTTGCAAAACAACCAGTTTTCATAACTTTGAATATTCTTATAATTTTTGTCCAAAAGGAAAAGGCATGCTGTCGCACAAGGTTAGCAGCTACATTTTGCGACACATACAGGGTTTCCGGATACCACCGTAAATCCCAGCTCATTGGCTATCTAGCTAGCTTTTTTTGACCCCGATTGGTGCTTATTTGACAAAGTTAGAGTCGATCAAGTGAAGACCGCCTGCGTCATCGGCGTGCCATGAAGGCGTCGCTCTCTGACCAAATTTGGTGTCCTATAGGATATACTACACCCCTAATGATATAGTGAAGTCTGGTTACGTTCTAGGATCTCTGAGGAATACATACAAACGTGATTTGACTGGTTGAAACAACGTTTAGGGTTAGATTTTCACAGATTCCTTTCTTTGCAAATTGAACGAGTGGAAATACAAAATCGATAGTGCATGCTATATGGGTCTTTTTAGGATATAAAAAATGATTTTATCTAACAAAACGACACTTCATGTTATCTCTGGGACCCTTTTGGATGATAAATCAGAGCAAGATTTCAGAATGTATGTACACATTTCACCTTCAGAGGTGAATTTATCAAACCTATTGCGGTGAAAAAAGTGTTTTGTTGTTAGGAGCTCTCCTCAAACAATAGCATGGCATTTTTTCGCAGTAATAGCTACTGTAAATTGGGCAGTGCAGTTATATTAACAATAATTTAAGCTTTCAGCCGATATAAGACACTTGACCTCATCGGTGTGCATCGTGTGATTCTAACCAATTATGTTAAGGCATTGCCTACTAATTGTCTAATAATTGGTTGATGCCTTTGGAAAAACACATTTTCACATATGTTGATATTGGGATGGTGCTGGAGATGATGAATATGAAGCTTTTAAAAAAAAAAAAAAAAAATTAAAGCTTGCTTTTGGGGAAAAAGGGCCCAGGATCTGAGTTGGGAACCCCTGGTCTATAGATCTTAGTTAGTTAAATGGATAGGCTTAGCTATAGTTACAATCCTAGTAAAAACTGCTTTGAACTTGATTCCATAGGTTGGATTTCAACGGGTTCTACACAGAGCGCCTTGAGAGGATGGCTATAGAGAGAAGTCAGAAGGCTGCTACATAGCACTGTTTTTATGTGAGTGTTCATGATGGTCACCCACTCTATAAGTATGTATTTCTCCTACTCATGCCCATATAAAAACCAACTTCAAAGACGACATTCCTCTCCACATCAAGCATGAAGCTGTCAAACATAAAGCTGTTTAGTGTTTGATTCAAGAAACTATCACCATAGATTTGACTATACGGCTATATGGTGTTTTCCCCTTTACCTTTTATATGGGCATAGGATTAAATAACCATGAACTGTATGAATTTCTCTCAGAAGAAGTTAAAGAAAACCTGGACCTCTCTATGGGTAACTTCTTTTTTACCTCATGAAAATTGTTTTTGTGTTTTATTGTTCAATAAAAAAATATGAAATGTCCCCAAGCATTCTCTTTTGTGATCTTTGCTTACAGAATTCAACCATTCCTAGGTAACCGTAAACAGTATTAATAATCTGGACCGGTTTTCCGGTCAAATGTGATGTCATGATTGCTACACGCAACGGCTGCCCTTTGCTGATAACGTAGGCTACATAACGGAGAGGCGGGACTGGTACCTTACAGAGCTGCTTAATGTCTGTGTTCAGTATCCGTGCAATACAGCACACTTGAGAAACTCAGGGATATTAAGCTCCAGCCATGCGATACACTCTATATATATTCCTGTTATGCATCACCTATTGTGGTAAGTTTAACATATATAATTATGGTTTAATATGTACTATCTGAAGTTTTTATATATAAAATAATGGGCTAATTATAAACAATTGAATGAAATACAAAAAGGTGTATTTTGCTGTTCGGTACTGTATTTATAAGGACAGTAAGGCTACCTAATTAGCGCATCTGTTAGGATAATAACGCATTTAGACATTATATACAACATTGCAATGTTTAGAACTCGTATGATGCTCGTCGTATGGTCAATGTCTAGACTTTAAGTGAATAGCAATTACTATACGAAATAGATAAACGTTATAATAGGTCTGGATGTCTGTTCTTTTAGTTGTACTGGTCAAGGGCGCACGGACATTAGATCATGTGGAGCGCTACGATGTCGTCCGACCTCAGAGACTGACTGGTCGGGTCAAAAGAAGCATTTTCTCAAACCAGGTGCTTACATCCCGTTATCTTTTCTCTATAATTATGTAACGGTGGTTCCTGTAAATTAGGGAAATACAGTATTTCAAATCCCCAATGAAGAGGGGGCTGTTATAAAGAGGAGAACAGCGTTTCATTGTCGACAACTAACAACATCTTACCTATAGGTTTATCCTGATGGGCTACAATATGTATTAACCATTTCTGGAGAGAACCACACAATTCATCTTGACAAGAATAGGTACATTATTTTTAACCATCCACTAATTACTAGATGTGTTTTGGTAGCAAGTTTAGTAGCAGTTATTTTAATTGTTATTTTCATAGGCAACTTATTGGGAGGCATTACACTGAAACGAACTATTCTGAAGATGGAAAGCGGGTGACAACATTTCCAAATTATGAGGTATCTGAGCCATTAAATATAATAGCCCAGATTTGTGTCACTTTGTTTTGTTTCATTGCATGCTGTGTACAGTATTTCAAGAGAAGCTCTAAACCAATACTTTTACTAATTTCAACTTCCTGTAGGACCACTGCTATTATCATGGTCATATTCAAGGCATTGAAGATTCATCCGTTAGTGTTGGAATCTGTTCTGGCATTAGGTAAGTGAGTATTTCAGCATATTTCCTGTTTACTATCGGCACTTTCTGAACTTTCTGAACTCGTTGGCAATCAATACATTTCTCAGGAAATCAAACTTCTCGTTTGAGAAATTCAAAATTGCTACATTTCCACATATGTGTAATTCAAATCACTGAGAAATTTGTGGTTGAAATAATTTTTGAAAGCGGTCTTAGACATTTAGAAATGTACCTGTCTTTTATGACGTAGCCTCTGCTGACATTTCACCTACAAGACAATGATTAGAGTTGCTATACTGAATAACTTACTGCCTTTTGATGTTGATTATTCATACTATATCATATAATTGGAGTAACAATGCTATTTTAATTGGGGAGAAACTGATTTGTCCGTGCCTTGCAACTCAACACTCAGTAAACCGCTCGCCGATGTGTCTTTCCAGTGGCTTTGTGAGGGCTGAGCAGAAGGTCTACTTGATTGAGCCTTTAGGAGACTCTGCCGATGGGGAGCATGCTCTGTACAGGCAGGAGCACCTCAGAGCCAACAGGGCCAGCTGTGGTCACTCCAACGACAGCACGGTCTATGACCATGACCAGGGCCCGGCCCCCAGACTCTCGGGCCTCTTCAAGTCCAAAGGCTGGGTATGCAGTTACTTACTACTGCTTCCTTTTGTTACTTAGTTGAAACAATGCACATCCAAAGATAGTGTTCAGGGTTCATGTTTTCTACTAGTTATATTTATCTTGTAAGGAGAGTCCAATGTTTTCTTATCTCCCTTTTTTTTCTTAGAAAAGTAAACCCATCACTGGGCCTGAAAGATTTGTGGAGATGTATCTGGTGGCTGACTACACAGAGGTATATTATGTATCAACATATATGTTATAGTTTGAAATGTTCCATTTGCACAAAAAGCTTATTTCCCTCAAATTTTGTGCACAAAATGATAATCCATCCACATGGCATATCAAGAAGCTGATTTAAACAGCACGATTATTACACAGGTGCACTTTGTGCTGGGGACAATAAAAGGCCACTCTAAAATGGGTAGTTTTGTCACACAACACAATGCCACAGATGTCTCAAGTTTTGAGGGAGCGTGCAATTGGCACACTGACTGCAGGAATGTCCACCAGAGCTGATGCCAGAGAATTTAAGGTTAATTTCTCTACCATAAGTCACTCCAACATTGTTTTAGAGAATTTGGCAGTACATCCAACCGGCCTCACAACAGTAGACCATGTGTAACCACCCCAGCCCAGGACCTCCACATCCGGCTTCTTCACCTACAGGATCGTCTGAAACCAATCACCAGGACAGCTGATGAAACTGAGGAGTATTTCTGTCTGTGATAAAGCCCTTTTGTGGGTGGGCCTGGCTCCCAAGTGGGTGGGCCTGTGCCCTCCCAGGCCCACCCATGGCTGCGCCGCTGCCCAGTCGTGTGAAAGCCATAGATTAGGGCCTACTGAATTTATTTCAATTGACTGATTTCCTTATATGAACTGTAACTCAGTAAAATGGTTGCATGTTGCATTTATATTTTTGTTCACTATATGTATTTTATTTTATTTTTCAGTCCAAAATATTTGGAAGCGAAACCAAAGCTCGGATGCTGGAAATTGCCAATCATGTTGATAAGGTACCTTTTCAAGGAAGTCATCTACTTGTTTGTCATTTTGTATGTTTGAATGTTGCATAAGCATAGTTAGGGCCAGGAGATTTACCTGACCAGGTCCAGGCTCTAGTTATAGGTTCTTAGGATGCTTTATTGAATTGCTTACTGTTTATATTCAGGGCTTAGGGCCAGGAGTTTTCCCACCTAGCTCTAGTACGTATAGCTTATATTCATGAAGGAGTTATTGAAAAGATCGCCGTCTCTGCTTCCTAGTTGTATCGGCCATTGAACATCCGGGTCATGTTGGTGGGGTTGGAGATGTGGACTACCAGGGATCACATTGACGTCACAGCCAGTCCTGAGAACACCCTGGATAGGTTTATCCAGTGGCGTCAAGACGACCTTCTAAAGAGGGTAAAGCATGACAATGCCCAGTTTGTCACGTGAGTAATTAGCCTTATCTTTATTTTTTGTGTTGATGAAAGGAACTGGATTGCAATTAATCACAATTTTTCCATGACATTATTGTTTGATATTATGTACTGCAAAAAATGTAAATATAAAATGTTGTTTTTAATGCATAAAATTGGAACGATGGACAAATGTCTCGTTTTGTGTGGTTTGCAAAGCTAATCACAGTTCTAAAGCTTTCCCCCAACATTTTGTTGTTGTTTTTAACAGTGGTAAAGATTTCTTGGGCGATACTGTCGGACTGGCAAATAAACTTGCCATGTGCACTGGAAGTTCAGGTGCAGTCAACCAGGACCACAATAGAAACCCAATTGGCATTGCCTCGACCATCGCTCATGAGATGGGCCACAACCTGGGCATGTCCCATGATACTTCAGGCTGCACCTGTGGGACATCGCTGTACAACGACAACTGTGTCATGGCAGATCGGCTCAGGTAAAGACAAAAACACTCATACATTACACAATTACTCACACATTGACAAATTGAGGCATTTCCTATGTTATTATGTTAATCATTCTAAAGTGAGCCATCATTCCCACACCTTCAGGTCAGTGTACCCAGAGCTGTTCAGTGGCTGCAGTCAGGAGCAGCTGAGTGACTTCCTGGAGAGAGCCAATCCCAGCTGTCTGCTGGACACACCCGGCTCTGACAGGCTGTATGTGGGGCCTGCCTGTGGCAATGCCTTCCTGGACCCTGGAGAGGAGTGTGACTGTGGAACTGTGGAGGTTAGTCAGGCTCCATGTACAGTACCAGTCAAAAGTTTGGACACACCTACTCATTGAAGTGTTTTTCTTTATTTGTACTATTTTCTACATTGTAGAATAATAGTCAAGACATAAAAACTATGAAATAACACATATGGAATCATGTAGTAACCAAAAAAGTGTTAAACAAATAAAAATATATTTGAGATTTGAGATTCTTCAAAGTAGCCACCCTTCGCCTTGATGACAGCTTTGCACACTCTTGGCATTCTCTCAACCAGCTTCATGAGGTAGTCACCTGGAATGCATTTCAATTAACAGGTGTGCCTTGTTAATTTGTGGAATTTCTGCGTTTGAGACAATCAGTTGTGTTGTGACAAGGTAGGGGTGGTATACAAAAGATAGCCCTATTTAGTAAAAGACCAAGTCAAATAAGCGAAGAGAAACGACAGTCCATCATTACTTTAAGACATGATGGTCAATCAATCCAGAAAATGTCAAGAACTTTGAAAGTTTCTTCAAGTGCACTTGCAATAACCATCAAGCTCTATGATGAACCTGGCTCTCATGAGGACCGCCACAGGAAAGGAAGACCCAGAGTTACTTCTGCTGCAGAGGATAAGTTCATTAGAGTTACCAGCCTCAGATTGCAGCCCAAATAAATGCTTCACCCAAATAAATGAGTTCAAGTAACATACACATCTCAACATCAACTGTTCAGAGGAGACTGCATGAATCAGGCCTTCATGGTCCAATTGCTGCAAAGAAACCACTACTAAAGGACACCAATAAGAAGAAGAGATTTGCTTGGGCCAAGAAACGCGAGCAATGGACATTAGACCGGTTGAAATCTGTCCTTTGGTCTGATGAGTCCAAATTTGAGATTTTTGGTTCCAACCGCCGTGTCTTTGTGAGATGCAGAGTAGGTGAAAGGATGATCTCCGCATGTGTGGTTCCCACCGTGAAGCATGGAGGAGGAGGTGTGGGGGTGCTTTGCTAGTGACTCTGTCTGTGATTTATTTAGAATTCAAGGCACACTTAACCAGCATGGCTACCACAACACTCAGCAGCATCCCATCTGGTATGTGCTTAGTGGGACTATCATTTGTTTTTCAACAGAACAATGACCCAACACACCTCCAGGCTGTGTAAGGGCTATTTGACCAAGGAGAGTGATGGAGTGCTGCATCAGAGGACCTGGCCTCCACAGTCACTCGACCTCAACCCAATTGAGATGGTTTGGGATGAGTTGGACTGCAGAGTGAAGGAAAAGCAGCCAACAAGTGCTCAGCTTATGTGGGAACTCCTTCAAGACTGTTGGAAAAGCATTCCTCATGAAGCTGGTCGAGAGAATGCCAAGAGTGTGCAAAGCTGTCATCAAGGCAAAGAGTGGCTACTTTGAAAAATCTAAAACCCTTGAATGAGTAGGTGTGTCCAAACTTTTGACTGGTACTGTATGTACACTGCCATTGATTATATTGTCTTACACTATTCCTCTGACTCAATCAAAGGTTTGGCTTTGTTATAAGGATGACAAACATTTTCAAAAGCTTATGAAAGGGAGACAAAATATACACATGCATGAATGCTTTGCACCGTAAATGAAATTTTTGGGATGACTGACTTTTTATAAAAGATTAATTTGACAGTGGTAAGATGAAATTGTTATTTTGTCTTTTGTCTCGGCCTGGTGTGTCTTTTGTCCCTCCCAGGAGTGTAAGAATCCCTGCTGTGACCCCACAACCTGTCGCCTCACTGAGGGGTCCAGCTGTGATCATGGAACATGCTGCGAAAACTGCCAAGTACGTGCATTTTTTATCTTTATGTAAAGCCATATTCAAATCTGGGTGCTTTATTAAACGTATGATTGAATGACTCAGACCAGGTGGTAACGTCCATCTCTGATCTCTCTCTGCTCACCACAACTCAGACAGACACACCCAACCAACAACAACTAATAACCACCAGCATAAAAAATAACATAGCCATAAGAGAAGTAGGGTTCGGCTCCATAAAGAACAGATGGGTGGATTGAGAAACCAGGGTTGGAATACTAGCAATAATACCAGGAAACAGACTGATGCCCTTGTGTTTCCCTGTACTGTACTGTCCATATCCTTCCTCAATATGACAGTCAGGGGACTGTAAGAAGCGGGCCTAGTCAGTCATCAAATAAAATCTGTACTGTATGAACCAAACTTGCCATCTAACCAAGAATCATACACTTTGCTGTAGTAGTAGTGTCAGATTTTTAGCAGACAATTTTTGTTAGCTGTATTAGTTATTAATCTGTTATGATGTTACTTACTCAACCAATGAACTATTTGTTCTCCATTCAACCTTCAGCTTAAACAGGCAACCAGTTTGTGTAGAACAGCTTCCAGTGATTGTGACCTGGCAGAGTATTGCACTGGAACTTCAGAGCATTGCCCAGAAGATACCTTCAAAATGAACGGGAAACCTTGCAACTATAGTCAGGGGTACTGCTACAATGGGCAATGCCCAACACTTCAGCAACACTGCAAGAGACTGTGGGGACCAGGTACTTGTCTTTACTGTTTTAAGTATATAGCCAATGATGTTTCTTCCACTCGTGATGGAAAACTGGATCTATCAATTATCTATTAATTTACACTACACGAGTTACGACACAGCGTAACCATCCATAGCCGTATGACGCTATTTCATTAACACAAAGCAGAACTCTTCCAGAAACAAAATAGGCCTAGATATAATCTCATTCAGTTAGTGCAAGTTAAACGTCATATTGTGATTTGTGCAATGATGATAATCTGCAGTAAGAATTCCTGTCATATCCTGTGGAACCAAAAAGTCATAACTGTCATCTCTCTTATCTTCTAGCGGCACAAGTAGGCACGGATTCCTGCTTTAATCTAAACCTGGATGGCATCGAAGGAGCCCACTGCGGAAGGACCAAATACGGCTTTGAGCGTTGCACGCCACAGTATGTCCACTCCCATCTGTCACATTGACTTCCTGTGTTTTGACATTTCCATTTCCTGACATTTCCCATCACAATATGACCACACAATGTCCCTCCCAAGGCAATTTACAAATAATAGAAAACAGCTATTACAAGACTTCCGTAAGTTTGTGTTGTTAAGAAACACATTGCCATATTATTTTCTTCTCCTAGGAATATAAAATGTGGAACGCTATTTTGCTCGGGAGGGGATGAGTATCCCATCACTGGGCAGAAGGCCTCCTATACAATGAGGGGAACATGCAACATAGCAGTGGACCAGGATAAGATAAGAGCCCTCGACATGGTCCCAACAGGAACCAAATGTGGAATGAATGAGGTAAGACTGTTTCTGAATTCCAAATCATCCCTCGAGAGAGCCTATTGGAATTCATATGAGTGTGCAAATGAAGTGAACAATTCATCTTTGTTTCCATAGGTTTGCTATGATCACAAATGCCAAGATGTCAAAGTCTATGGTCAAACGGAGGACTGTTCATCAAAATGCCACAACAATGGGGTGAGTGCATTGATTGTTGATTTTGAGTTGTTAGTAAACTTCCGCTCAAATTGTTTGGACATAGTCATCACAATCATCGCTCTCTTTTGTTAGATTTGCAACAACAAGGGACAGTGCCACTGTAACCCAGGTTGGGCTCCACCCTACTGTGACTTCAAGTATTCAGACGTGCCTCAAGGTATGCCTCATTCACTCTGTTGTGACATGCATTGTGGTTTATGTATTTCATATCATGCGTTACATTTTGTAAAGGTAAACCTGAACAGTTGACAAAAATGGACATCTTTTAATGATTAGTAATGTTTTGGTTTTGCAGACCAGTTTGGGGTGGTAGCTGGTGTCTCTGCAGCGATAGCTGTCTTGTTGCTGCTTACTTTCCTGGTTGCAGGACTGATGTGCTGCAAGAAGGACAAGAGAGAGAACTACATTTCCAAAAGGTGAGTTTTTTTCCCGGCAACGTATTATTTGTATTTTTTTTGTGAATGCCTCTTCAGTTGTCATTTCAAATGATTTGGTACACAATCAACATATTGATGTGTTATGTATTGATCTGTATTTGAAGGAAAGTCCACTCTACTCCGGGCCAGTTGAACCCAATGTTCCAGGAGAGGAGTGGGAAGGATAATCCTCTTAGCAAGCCCCCCCAAATCAGCCAACCCACCTTCATGGAGTCATCTGCAACACAAGCCTGCACCCCTCTGTTTGTAACTGGGGTCCCTTCAAGGCCCCCTCCACAGGTGAGCTACATTACCACAACATTATCTCAACATTACCACTAGTCCAGGCAGATAGATAAAGGCCTATTATGTGGAGTCACTAGTAGTATCATGTTATACATAACATACACATACTGTTGAAGTCGGAAGTTTACATACACTTAGGTTGGAGTCATTAAAACTCGTTTTTCAACCACTCCACAAATGTCTTGTTAACAAACTATAGCTTAGGCAAGTCGGTTAGGACGTCTACTTTGTGCATGACACAAGTCATTTTTCCAACAATTGTTTACAGACAGATTATTTCACTGTATCACAATTCCAGTGGGTCAGAAGTTTACATACACTAAGTTGACTGTGCCTTTAAACAGCTTGGAAAATTCCAGAAAATTATGTCATGGCTTTAGAAGCTTCTGATAGGCTAATTGACATAATTTGAGTCCATTTGAGGTGTACCTGTGGATGTATTTCAAGGCCTACCTTCAAACTCATTGCCTCTACTTGACATCATGGGAAAATCAAAAGAAATCAGCCAAGACCTCAGAAAAAGAATTGTAGACCTCCACAAGTCTGGTTCATCCTTGGGAGCAATTTCCAAACGCCTGAAGGTACCACGTTCATCTATACAAACAATAGTACTAGAGATGAACGTACTTTGGTGCGAAAAGTGCCAATCAATCCCAGAACAACAGCAAAGAACCTTGTGAAGATGCTGGAGGAAACTGGTACAAAAGTATCTATATCCACAGTATAACGAGTCCTATATCGACATAACCTGAAAGGCCGCTCAGCAAGGATGAAGCCACTGCTCCAAAACCGCCATAAAAAAGCCAGACTACGGTTTGCAACTGCACATGGGAAAAAATATCGTACTTTTTGGAGAAATGTCCTCTGGTCTGATGAAACAAAAATAAAACTGTTTGGCCATAATGACCATTGTTTTGTTTGGAGGAAAAAAGGGGAGGCTTGCACGCAGAAGAAAACCATCCCAACCGTGAAGCACTGGGGTGGCAGCATCATGTTGTGGGGGTGCTTTGCTGCAGGAGGGACTGGTGTACTTCACAAAATAGATAGCATCATGAGGCAAGAAAATTATTTGGATATATTGAAGCAACATCTCAAGACATCAGTCAGGAAGTTAAAGCTTGGTCGCAAATGGGTCTTCCAAATGGACAATGACCCCAAGCATACTTCCAAAGTTGTGGCAAAATGGCTTAAGGACAACACATTCAAGGTATTGGAGTGGCACAAAGCCCTGACCTCAATCCCATAGAAAATTGGTGGGCAGAACTGAAACAGCGTGTGTGAGCAAGGAGGCCAACAAAACTGACTCAGTTACACCAGCTCTGTCAGGAGAAATGGGCCAAAATTCACCCAACTTATTGTGGGAAGCTTGTGGAAGGCTACCTGAAACATTTGACCCAAGTTAAACCATTTAAAGGCAATGCTACCAAATACTAATTGAGTGTATGTAAACTTCTGACCCACTGGGAATGTGATGAAAGAAATAAAAGCTGAAATAAATCCTCTGCTATTATTCTGACATTTCACATTCTTATAATAAAGTGGTGATCCTCATTTAAGACAGGGAATTTTTACTAGGATTAAATGTCAGGAATTGTGAAAAACTGAGTTTAATTATATTTTGCTAAGGTCTATGTAAACTTCAACTGTATGTAGTTCCTATGTAATATATAATAATATCAACAAGAATTGAAACAGCTGCTGAACTTGTAGAGTTACCCACTTTACTTTAGGCAGGCTATGTTTTGAGTAAACTAAGGATATTTGGAAAGGAAAATAAATGCAGACTAAGCGGAGAGCAATATTTTGTCTTACAGCCACCAAAGAGCTTGCCTGCAGTGCTGCCACAGTCTTGCATTGAACCGGTGAGCTATGCCAATTGAAATACTGAAACATATCATGTTACTAAACTCAGGAATCTTAGAAACGTACTGTATACTGACGTACCAAACTTGTACAAACATTTTCTTTTATTACATTTTTTTATCAGACTAAACCCCTACCTCCACCAAAGCCTTTGCCGACTCTGAGTAGCACACCGGTAAGTCATTTCAGCCATTACAGTTAATAACATGTTGACATTTAATAACAACTGTATAACAATTAACTACATGGTCTCTACACAGTCTTATCATGAACTCATTATCAATTGTTGTATATTGTTCTGTTAGAAAATCAAGCATGTTGTCCCAGTGCCACCAGTCAAGGCCACAGCACCAATGGTACCCAGCAAATACCCACAGGAAGTGTTCATTTAACACACTTATTGTAGTCATGTCTTTTGTCTCCTGAAACCATGACATAGCACAAAAGTAAAATAAAAAAAATTACTTTGTTGGTAATTCCTTATGAAACCAGAATTGAAGGGCATGTTTCAAGATGGCTGTCTAACTGATGTGTGTTCAGCAGACCTCAGGAGGAGCAGGCCACAAGATTGCACTGAAGCCTCCCCCCATGCCACGTCGATGATGACTACTGCATGTAGCAGTATGTTGACTCATAGGAAGACAGACCTTTGATGAGCCCAGTTCTTGTTTCAGACTCTAGGAGGTCCTGAATGACCGAGCCTAATATCAACTGTGGAGAATGTCTTTGAAAACTCAACATCAACATAGTGATGTCTCAGAATGTGCTTCTCAACCACTGTGGAAAAGTGGTTTGGAAAATGCTGGAACAGATTGCTGGTGCATTTCTCATACAGTGTTTTTCTTTCTTCAATTATTGTATGGTAGAAAACATGTTACAGTAGACCATTCCCTTTGACATGAACCTAGCAGTTGCACTTGTTTTTATAGGTTGCCTCTGTTTGCACTTTTTACAAGGGGGAGAGCCTAATTCTACTTTGGAATTCTTGTACTTATGAATGTTAATTTACTGTTTCATGATCTCAAGCCAGTGTGCCTTTAAAAAAATAAGTATTACATTGATGTTAGTTCTTTTTTCAAGATATTACAAATGAATGGTACATGTGAGAGGTATAGTGCCTTCAGAAAGTATTCACACCTCTTGACTTTTTCCACATTTTGTTGTGTTACAAAGTGGGATATAAATGGATTTAATTGTCATTTATTGTCAACGATCTACACAAATCTAATGTCAAAGTGGAATATCTTGATTTAGATAAGTATTCAACCTGAGTCAATACATGTTAGAATCACCTTTTGCAGCAATTACAGCTGTGAGTCTTTCTGGGTAATTTTAAGGGCCAGATTCCGACCCGAGTTAAGCACATAAATGGAACGTAATTCCTTTTTCTGCACTTTTCTCTATGCGTATTCTGACCTTGAACTTAAGCAGGAGAATAGCATGCTATTCAGTTTGGGTAGACATCGAATATATGAAGGTGTGTCTACAGATATGCCATACTCTGACCTTGACTTAATTCCCTAATAATTCCACCACCTTTACATGCGAGGAAACCATGAATAAGGTCTAGCAAACCTACCGGTTCCAAGTGGATGGAAATAACACTATTCTCTCCATGCACTATAATTTACAACTTGATAACAGCTATTGATAAGTGCCACAGAAATGAATAATCTGTTTGGATAAGAGAATTGTACAAACAAAAATATAAACGCAACATGAAACAATTTAAAAGATTTTACTGAGTTACAGTTCATATAAGGAAATCAGTAAATTTAAATAAATTCATTAGGCCCTAGTCTATAGATTTCATATGACTGGGAATACAGATATGCATCAGTTGGTGAAGGATACCTTAGAAAAAACGTAGGGTCGGTTAGATGAATGGCACAACAATGGGCCTCAGGATAGCTTATGCCTGCCCATACCATAACCCCAATGCCACTCTGTTCACAATGTTGACATCAGCAAACCGCTCGCCCACACGATCCCATCTGCCCAGTACAGGTGAAACCGGGATTCATCCATGAAGAGGACACTTCTCCAGCAAGCCAGTAGCCATCGAAGGTGAACATTTGCCAACTGAAGTTGGTTACGATGCCAAACTGCAGTCAGGTCAAGCCCCTGGTGAGGACGACAAGCACCCAGATGAGCTTCCCTGAGATTGTTTCTGACAGTTTGTGCAGAAATTCTTCTGTTGTACAAACCTATAGTTTCATCAGATTTCCAGGTGGCTGGTCTCAGACGACCCCGCATGTCAAGAGGCCAGATGTGGAAGTCCTGGGCTGGCATGGTTACATGTGGTCTGCAGTTGTGAGGCCGGTTTGACGCACTGCCAAATTCTCTAAAACAACGTTGAATGCGGATTATGGTAGAGAAATTAACATTCAATTCTCTGGCAACAGCTCTGGTGGACATTCCTGTAGTCAGCATGCCAATTGCACACTCCCTCAACTTGAGACGTGGCAATGCGTGACAAAACTGCACATTTTAGAGTGGCCTTTTACTGTTCCAAGCACAAGCTTCTTGATATGTCACACGTGTCAGGTGGATGGATTATCTTGGCAAATGAGAAATGCTCACTAACAGGGATGTAAACAAATTTGTGCACAAAATTTGAGAGAAATAAGCTTTTTGTGCATATGAAAAATTATGGGGATATTTTATTTCAGCTCATGAAACATGGGACCAACGGTTTACATGTTGAGTTTGTATTACACCCTACTATTTATTGTACACTATTCTTCCTATTGTAATTATATGTACACTAATCTTCCAACATTACCAGGGGTTTAAGAAATGAAATGGCAATTTTCAGAATGAATCAAAACACTTTTCTTTTTTTGGTGTGTAAAGGCTTTCCAATAAATTTTTTTGGTAACCCTAAATCATCTACAAGATGAGTATTTTTAAATCTACCAATTGGTGCTGAAACGGAGACTCATATGCATATATTTAGATTACTTTTTTTCATTGATCCCTAATATTCTGGACCTGTACTCTATATATTTTCTATTGCGTCTCAACAAAAATCACCTTATTCAAAGGGATAGCTTAAGATAAATGTACTGAAATCCCTACTGAATGAAAACTCCACAAGAAAATCTGTTGGCCAGCAAGTGGGACGGATTTCAGCGGTTGAATTACATTTATTCAGAGCTCGTAAGGGAACCACGCCTGCAAAGCCGGTTACGCACTTTCATAAGGTAAGTCTGAATACCAACTACTGAGAAGTGCATAGGAAAGGTGTGAGTAAGAAAGGTGTAATTTCCTAAGTCGTATTCGGGCCCTAAGAGCGTTGCACACCTGGATTGTACAATATTTGCCCATTTTATCCTTAAAAAAATTATTTATGCTGTGTCAAGTTGGTTGTTGGTCATTCCTAGACAGCCATTTTCTTGCCGTTTTCAAGCCGATTTAGGTCAAAACTGTAACTAGGCCACTCAGGAACATTCAATGTCGTTTTGGAAAGCAACTCTAGTGTGTATTTGGTCTTGTATTTTCGGTAATTGTCCTGTTGAAAGGTGAATTTGTTTCCCAGTGTCTGTTGGAAAGCAGACTGAACCAACTTTTCCTCTAGGATTTTGCCTGTGCGTAGCTCTATTCCATTTATTTTATCCCAAGAAAAGCCATAACATGATGCAGCCACCACCATGCTTGAAAATATGAAGACTAGTACTTAATGTTGTGTTGCTCCATAACACTTTGTATTAAGGACAAAAAATATATTTTCATGGTATCCAATTGGTAATTACAGTCTTGTCTCATCGCTGCAACTCCTGTACGGACTTCGGGAGAGGCGAAGGTCGAGAGCCCGTGCGTCCTCCAAAACACAACCCAACCAAACCACACTGCTTCTTGACACAATACCCACTTAACCTGGAAGCCAGCCGCACCAATGTGTCGGAGGAAACACCGTACACCTGGCGACTGTGTCAGCGTGTACTGCGCCCAGGCTGCCACAGGAGTCGCTAGTGCGCAATGGGACAAGGACATCCCTGCCAACCAAACCCTCCCCTAACCCGGACGACGCTGGGCCAATTGTGCGCCGCCCCATGAGTCTCCCGGAAGACAGAGCCTGGACTCGAACCCAGAATCTCTAGTGGCACAGCTAGCACTGCGATGCAGTGACTTAGACCACTGCGCCACTCGGGAGGCCCTGCACAATTCTTATAGGTATACTCAATGTCTGTTAGTTTTTTTTGCCTATCTACAAATATATGTCCTTCTTTGCGAATCATTGGAAAACCTCCCTGGTCTTTGTGGTTGAAACTGTGCTTGAAATTCACTGCTCGGCTGAGGGACCTTACAGATAATTGTGTGGGGTACAGAGCTGGGGTGGTCATTTAAAAATCAAGTTAAACACTTTTATTGCACACAGAGTGTAGAAAAGGCTTTAATTTGCTCACACTTTTTAGTTAACTTACCCTTTAATTGCATTTTTTGTTAACTGTTCCTTTATTTGCTGAGCCATAGAGATCCCAACATATCAGTCTTCAATGGCGCTGCCAATGTAATACAGGCTTTTGGGCACTAGATATCTCAATACATCTCAATGCTCTGAGTGCACCTGCAACCCATTCACTTGTTAAATACTGGAGTTCCTTCGTTTTTCAGTTCAGTACCAAACAATCCAGGCAGTTGTAAAGAACCTCTCCAGCATTATCCATTTTATTTATGTTATCTGTATGTGTGTAACCCAAAATATTGTTAACATTTTTCATGTACGTATAGATGCACATTTTAAGATGTGCTGTGTATAATTTAGTGGTGAAATGCTTGACAAGTGATATGTTTATGATCCAAAATATAATGTGAATTCTTTGTAACATTTCCTAATGCAGATATATTTTACTTTCTATTTCCTGTTTATCATTTAGCACACATACTCAAGTCAAGGGAAAATACGATGGAATATGTTTGATTGACCCTCTAAAATGCAACCTCAAGTCGCTCTCCCTATCCTTGTCCTCTAACCGGGACACCTGCACCTGTATCAGCTCCTTCCTCACCCAGTGCATTCAAAATAGAAAATAACAAATGGTCCTTTGGCTGGATATGGAGCGGGACACGTGTTCCCATGGATAGGGACCTCAAATCCTCCACCCTCAATGGCGAACTACAGCCTGACTCTGCCAAAGTGGGCCCGGCCCATGTGAGATGCAAGCAAGTTGAACCTTCACTGTCTCAGCCAAGTGCAGCAAGCGCACATTCAGCAGGAGCTAGGCCTAAAGAGGAGCCTGTTTTGGGTGGGAAGAGACGGAGGGGGAAACCGCCCCCAGACCATTTGAGAGAGAGTGACGCTTACCCCCACATAACCCGATCTCAGGAGAGATTATCCACGCAACCACAGCGGCCTACCTGGCTCAACACTCTCCATCCAAGCCCTATTCCTCAAAGCCTATGGAGGCCCCAACACAAGAAGGCCTGCCTTTTCACCAGTCTCTGGAAGACTCCTCACGGTGGAGGCACACTGGGGGATCAGAACAACATTCTGATACATCTCTCGTATCCACTAAATCATCTCATTCAATGAGAACAGAGGGCCGCTCTTCATACCGGTCATCTCAGAGCTGTGGGAGTGTATGGAGTGGAGTCCCATCAGAGGCCCTGAGTGACTCAAGCTGCCGCTCTCAGGAAGTGTATGAAGCTCCTCAAACTAAAGGTAAAACGACAAATCATAAAGGACACTCAAGTTGACGAGGAGTGTCGACGCTTGGACACCCAAACGCGACAAGCCTTTGAACCACATGAAATCATAGCTAAACGGCTAGAAAGACAGTGACGTCGAAGGCAAGTTGAAAGGGATCTGGAGGAGGCTTAGATGATAGCAGCCTTCTTAGAAAGGAACCAACAGAAAAGCGGTGAATCTGACCCAGAGCAACAAGAACAAATGGTTGAGCCTGACCCCCACCATAGATCTCATGGCCCTCTTCAACAGCCGGATTGGGGCTTACAGGAGTAGGCAGAGCACCACAACCTGTCATGTTGTTATCCTCCTCTGCCAGTGAGTCAGAGGGGGAGTCACAGGTTCAAGATCCAGACCAGGAGGAGATGCGTAGCGGTCTAAGGCACTGCATCGCAGTGTTGCGGCATCACTACAGCCTGGGGTTCGATCCCAGGCTGTGTCATTATTTACAATTTTATTTAATTTCACCTTTATTTAACCAGACAGGCCAGTTGAGAACAAGTTCTCATTTACAACTGCGACCTGGCCAAGATAAAGCAAAGCAGTGCGACACAAGCAACAACACAGAGTTACACATGGAATAAACAAACGTACAGTCAATAACACAATAGAAAAGTCTATATACAGTGTGTGCAAATGAGGTAAGATTAGGGAGGTAAGGCAATAAATAGGCCGTAGTGGCGAAGTAATTACAATTTAGCAATTAAACACTGGACTGACAGATGTGCAGAAGATGAATGTGCAAGTGGAGATACTGGGGTGCAAAGGATAAAAATAAAAAGAAAAAGTTTGTGACCGGGAGTCCCATAGGGCGGCGCAGCTGGCTTCCGGGTTAAGCGAGCGGGTGCTAATAAGCGCGGTTTTGGGTCATGTTTCTGGGGACATATGACTCGACCTTCGCATCTCCCAAGCCCGTAAGGGAGTTGCAGCGATGAGACAAGATCGTAATCACGAAATTGGGGAGAAAAAGAGGGGTAAAAAAGAGGAGATGCCGGTTCAAGATGAGGAGTCAGAGAAGTGAGAGGTTCAAGATCCGGCTGGATCACAGGATTAGTTACCATCACTCCTTCAACATCACTTTATCGGCCTCTTCCTACACCCGGCCCGAAACCACCACTTCGTCCACAGACTAGTAGGGTTCAAACCCCACCTTCTCCTACACCACGCCCGGCTCCAAAACCACCTCAGCCGCCGCAGCAGATTGGGGTCCAAAGTAGAGGTCGACCAATTATGATTTTTCAACACTGGTACCGATTATTGGAGGACCAAAAAATGCCGATAACTATTAATCGGCCGATTTTTTTTATATATACACTGCTCAAAAAATTAAAGGGAACACTTAAACAACACAATGTAACTCCAAGTCAATCACACTTCTGTGAAATCAAACTGTCCACTTAGGAAGCAACACTGATTGACAATAAATTTCACATGCTGTTGTGCAAATGGAATAGACAACAGGTTGAAATTATAGGCAATTAGCAAGACACCCCCAATAAAGGAGTGGTTCTGCAGGTGGTGACCACAGACCACTTCTCAGTTCCTATGCTTCCTGGCTGATGTTTTGGTCACTTTTGAATGCTGGGGGTGCTTTCACTCTAGTGGTAGCATGAGACGGAGTCTACAACCCACACAAGTGGCTCAGGTAGTGCAGCTCATCCAGGATGGCACATCAATGCGAGCTGTGGCAAGAAGGTTTGCTGTGTCTGTCACCGTAGTGTCCAGAGCATGGAGGCGCTACCAGGAGACAGGCCAGTACATCAGGAGACGTGGAGGAGGCCGTAGGAGGGCAACAACCCAGCAGCAGGACCGCTACCTCCGCCTTTGTGCAAGGAGGAGCACTGCCAGAGCCCTGCAAAATGACCTCCAGCAGGCCACAAATGTGCATGTGTCTGCTCAAATGGTCAGAAACAGACTCCATGAGGGTGGTATGAGGGCCCGACGTCCACAGGTGGGGGTTGTGCTTACAGCCCAACACCGTGCAGGACGTTTGGCATTTGCCAGAGAACACCAAGATTGGCAAATCCGCCACTGGCGCCCTGTGCTCTTCACAGATGAAAGCAGGTTCACACGGAGCACGTGACAGACGTGACAGAGTCTGGAGACGCCGTGGAGAACGTTCTGCTGCCTGCAACATCCTCCAGCATGACCGGTTTGGCGGTGGGTCAGTCATGGTGTGGGGTGGCATTTCTTTGGGGGGCCGCACAGCCCTCCATGTGCTCGCCAGAGGTAGCCTGACTGCCATTAGGTACCGAGATGAGATCCTCAGACCCCTTGTGAGACCATTTGCTGGTGCGGTTGGCCCTGGGTTCCTCCTAATGCAAGACCTCATGTGGCTGGAGTGTGTCAGCAGTTCCTGCAAGAGGAAGGCATTGATGCTATGGACTGGCCCGCCCGTTCCCCAGACCTGAATCCAATTGAGCACATCTGGGACATCATGTCTCGCTCCATCCACCAACGCCACGTTGCACCACAGACTGTCCAGGAGTTGGCGGATGCTTTAGTCCAGGTCTGGGAGGAGATCCCTCAGGAGACCATCCGCCACCTCATCAGGAGCATGCCCAGGCGTTGTAGGGAGGTCATACAGGCACGTGGAGGCCACACACACTACTGAGCCTCATTTTGACTTGTTTTAAGGACATTACATCAAAGTTGGATCAGCCTGTAGTGTGGTTTTCCACTTTAATTTTGAGTGTGACTCCAAATCCAGACCTCCATGGGTTGATAAATTTGATTTCCATTGATAATTTGTGTGATTTTGTTGTCAGCACATTCAACTATGTAAAGAAAAAAGTATTTAATAAGAATAGTTCATTCATTCAGATCTAGGATGTGTTATTTTAGTGTTCCCTTTATTTTTTTGAGCAGTGTATATATTTGTAATAATGACAATTACAACAATACTGAATGAACAATGAACCCTTTTATTTTAACTTAGTATAATACATAAATAAAATCTATTTAGTCTCAAATTGTAACGGCAGTCTAAGTCGTCCTCCTCCTCAGACGAGGAGAGGCGAGAAGGATCTGAGGACCAATGTGCAGCGTGGTAATTTTCCATGATTTAATTAACACAAAACAAGACACTATACAAAATGACAAAACAAACTAACCGTCACAGTCCTAGCTGGTGCAGACAAAACACAAAGACAGGAAACAACCACCCACAATCCCCAACACAAAACAAGCCACCTATATATGATTCTCAATCAGGGACAACGATTTACAGCTGTCTCTGATTGAGAACCATATCAGGCTGGACACAGAAACAGACGAACTAGACACACAACATAGAATTCCCACCCAGCTCACGTCCTGACCAACACTAAACAAGCAAAACATACAAGAACTATGGTCAGGACGTGACACAAATAAATAATGAAACATGTTCAATTTGGTTTAAATAATGCAAAACACAGTGTTGGAGAAGAAAGTAAAAGTGCAATATGAGCCATGTAAAAAAGCTAACGTTTAAGTTCCTTAATCAGAACATGAGAACATATGAAAGCTGGTGGTTCAATATTCCCAGTTCTTCAATATTCCCAGTTAAGACGTTTTAGGTTGTAGTTATTATAGAAATTATGACTCGTCGACTATCTCTCCCTATACCATTTGTATTTCAAATACCTTTGACTATTGGATGTCTTATAGGCACTTTAATATTGCCAGCCTAATCTCGGGAGTTGATAGGCTTGAAGTCATAAACAGCGCTGTGCTTCAAGCATTGCTAAGAGCTGCTCGCAAACGCAATAAAGTGTTGTTTGAATGAATTGTTACGAGCCTGCTGCTGTTTACCACCACTCAGTCAGACTGCTCTATCAAATATCAAATCATAGACTTAATTATAATAAACACACAGAAATATGAGCCTTTGGTCATTAATATGGTAAAATCCGGAAACTATCATTTCGAAAACAAAACGTTTATTCTCAGTGAAATACGGAACCATTCCGTATTTTGTCGAATGGGTGGCAACCCTAAGTCTAAATATTGCTGTTACATTGCACAACCTTTAATTTCGGTCTTTGTTAGGAAGAAACACTGTTCGCAACGAGCCAGGCGGCCCAAACTGTGGCATATGCCCTGACTCTGCTTGCACTGAACGCAAAAGTGACACAATTTCCCTAGTTAATATTGCCTGCTAACATGCATTTATTTTAACTAAATATGCAGGTTTAAAAATATATACTTCTGTGTATTGATTTAAAGAAAGGTATTGATGTTTATGGTAAGGTATATTTGTGCAACGGATGTGCTTTTTTGCGAATGCGCTTTTGTTAAATCATCCCTCGCGAAGTTGAATTAGGCTGTGATTCGATGATAAATTAACCAGCACCGCATTTATTATATGCAACGCAGGACAAGCTAGTTAACCTAGTAATATCATCAACCATGTGTAGTTAACAAGTGATTATGTTAAGATATCTTATAAAAAAATAAGTTTAATGCTAGCTAGCAACTTACCTTGGCTCATTGCAGCCACAAGGTCCTTTTGACGCTGTACTCGTGTAACAGGTGGTCAGCCTGCCACGCAGTTTCATGGATTGCAACGTAATCGGCCATAATCGGCGTCCAAAAAGGCTGATTACCAAAAATGCTGAAAATGTGAAAATCGGCCCTAATTAATCGGCCATGCCAATTAATCGGTCGACCTCTAGTACAAAGTCAAACCCCACCTCTGCCATTACCTCCCGGCAAGTTTCCAAACCAACCTCAGCGTCAGCCGACTAGCCGTGGGCTCCAAACCCCATCTCAACTGGTGTTTCCAAGCAGGGTTCTGGACTCCAAATGAGGGAGCTACCCCAGCATTCCCTGCTTAGCTGGGTTCCAAACCCACCTCAAGCTTCTGGGCCACGCCCACCAGAAGAATGCCAGGGGGCCCAGTCTGGCCCTGGCTCTGATCCACCAGCACAACTATCCTCCCGGGCCTTCCACTAAGCAACTGGCAGGGGTGGAGCACCCTAGCTCCTTTCTCTAACTATACGCTACCACTGCCAGACAATGGGGCCAACATGATGGAGCTCCTTGTCGCCTCCGCTTATGGTATACCCAGGCCTAAGCTGTCTTACTTCGAAAGTGGGAAAGGGAGTGCTTTCATCCCCTTGAAAATAGCGCTAGACAGGCTCCTAGGTAACCATGGTCACCTCTGAAAGCAGTACAAGTTTCAAGTGCTCCTGGATCGTCTGGAACTTCCAAGTGGACAGAAACTGGCGAAATCATGCATGTACGAAACCAGGCGATACACCTCAGCTCTCAATGCCAAGTATGGGCAGCCCTGTCAGCTCGTACAGAGTGAAATTGGCAACATCTTCAATGTGCCACGTGAGGGTAGATGCCACAGCCTTCTAAGAATTAGCCCTCTCCATCCAATTGTTGATGGGCATTTCTGCGGACATTGGAAGGTGACCAGGGCGCTGAGCTCAAGTGTGATCATATGAACTGGTTACTGGGTAAACTTCCACCTGCATACCGTGATGGGTTTATTGAGAACTGCTTGAGTTGTGGTATCTTAGGAGATAGAGTAGGCCAAATCTATACCCTCCAGAACCTGTCTGATTGGTTGCTGGTGAAAGCAAAGGCCAAAAGACTCTCTCAGACAGCTTCTGTCCACTACCAGGACAAGAAGGAAGTTAACTGGAAATAACCACGTTGCCTGGGTACCACCAACATGTTCCTGACCAGTGAACTTGACAAACAAGCCAGTTACAGCTCTCTGTGTGGTAAGCAGCAACAATCGAACTAGAACAAGCCTAAGAATGAAATTATATTGTCCTTAGTGTGAAGGAGAAGAACACATCCTATGCTCCTTTCCTGAGTTTAAGCAGCTCTCGAGGGAGAAGGTCAGGGATTGGTCTCAGTTAAAGGCCTTTGCTGGAGGTGTGCCTCCCCCCCATGCAACACCTTCAAGGAGTTACACCTCACCGTGCTACATGAGGTCATACCGCAAGAGCACAGGAATGTCCTTATGGTCAGCACCGACACAGCCGAGACGGGGGTCCTATACCTTGACCGCCCAAACCGCTCACCACGAGTGACGTTAAAAGTGGTCACTCATCCTACATCATGGTGAGAAGGCGATGGAGACATTCTTGATGACAGCTCTGAACGATCCATTCTTCCTGCTGCTGCCTACTGCCTTGGGTTACCATAGAGGGTGAACCAGAGGTACTGAGCCTTTGAACTATGCATCAAGATGTACGCCAAGTAAGCGGAACTTCTGCGTCATTCACCATATACCCTGAAGGAGACCGTTGCACCCAGTATCAAGTCCAAAATGCTTTCACAGCAGGCAGTCTCAGACTAGCCGAGCACACCTTCTACTGACATGCTTCAGAGGAGGAACCCAGACCTGAAGGCCTTGCCGCTTCCATAGATCCACAGGACACAGCCTCTATTGCTCATAGGGTCTGACCATCCACACCTGCTGGTTCCCATCAATCCAGTCCATATTGGCCCTCTGGGAGGCCCTGTCACTGTCCAGCTTGGTTGGGTTGTGCAGGACCCGGCAAGCCTGATGCCACACACAGACGTCCAGCAATGCCTATTCTCTACCATTGTTCCCCCAGCCACTGAACTCCTGAAGAATGTAGAAAAGCTATGGCAAGTGGACACATTCCTCCATCGAGACGAAAATGAAGTCATACGTTCCAAACAAGATCAGTGTGCCTTAAATCTACTGGAAGAAAAGACCACAAGAATCTTGGTGGATGGGGTCCAGAGATATGCAAAGCCTCTACTCAGGGCCCCCAAGAGCCCACAGCTTCATGCTACAAAACGAGCAGTGATGCCTTCCATTCGTGGCACTGAGCGTCGGTTGCTAAGAAATCTGAGGCTGGCCGAAGTCCACCATCAGGAGATCTAAAAGCTGGTAACATCAGGCTATGTCACCAAACTCCCTCCTGATGCTGGGGAAGGATCCCTGGAATTCTGGTACCTGCCACACCACCTTGTTGAGCAACACACCGGCAAATGCAGACTAGTGTTCAACTGCTCCTATCAGCACATCAGTCAGATCCTGAACGAATGCCTCCTACCAGGACCAACACTTGGCCCTTCCCTGCTCTGAATGCTCCTCAGGTTTGGGCAACACACAGTGGCTATAAGCAGCAATGTCAAAGGCATGTTGCACCAGGTGTGCCTTCTTCCCTTCTACAAGCCACTCCTCAGGTTCATTTGGAGGGATTTGGACTGAAAAGCAGAGCCCAGCACCTATGAATGGCAGGTCCAACCCTTCGGAACGACGTGTTGTCCTTGCTTTGCCATCTATGCCCTCCAGAAACATGCTCCATGATGGCAACACTTATGTTTAGGAGTCAAGCACACCTTCTATGTGGACAACTGTCTCAAGTCTACCCACGGAGACAGAGGGAAAGTTGTTGGCGGATAGGCTGTACTGCTGCCTCTTAGTCGGGGGGTTTCGAGTTCAGGCAATGGGCCAGTAACAAACCCTCTTTTGTGGAACACCTTCCTCCAGAAGCGAGGTCTGAGAGCAGTGAGCTATGGCTCTCCTAGACCACCATCGATCCACAAGAACCAACTCTGGGACTGCGCAAGAGCTGTCAGCCAGACACCCTCGGCTACAAACAACGAGCTGTCCAAAGAGAAGATAAACCAACTCTGAGGGTCATTTACACAAAGCTGGCCAGCTAATATGATCCCTTAGGCTACATCCTCCCTTTCACAACCCAGGCAAAGGTTCTTGCACAGGACCTCTGGTACAGCATGAGGGGCTGGGAAGACCCCATACAGCCCGACTTCCTGATGGACAGAAGGAAGACATGGGAAAGTGAGCTCTCAGACCTCTCCAACATGCTAAGAGCTCTCAGACCTCTGCCCTGATGCTATGTGCCCCCACGGGCAGACAACCAGATGGTAGAATGTGAACTGCACACTTTCTGTGACTCATCAGAGTGAGTCTATGGGACCGTAGCTTCTCTCCGTACCCAGGACTCCCAAGGCCACTTCTGTCTCCAAACAGTCATCTCACTCTCTCACCTAAGTTCAACCTGGCTCCTGGTGAAGAGGACCCTCCAAGGCCCCTTTCTGTGATGTGAAGGCCAACTCCACCACTCAGATCTTCAGTGTTCCGACAGATGGCAAACCATACCTCCTTCCTCCAATTGCCATTCAGGCAAGCCACCCTACTCCAGAACCACCCCATGGTGCTCTATGGGGTGACTCCCATTCATCATCCTCCTGCCTGATCAGACCCAGTCACTCCGAACTTGCTCCTCATGAGGTGGCACGACAGCTCGCTGCCTCAAGCTATCTATACTGACAGTAGCCAAGTCCTGGCGGAACACTTCTGGGAAAACATCAGAATTTACCTCAGACCGGTAGCCTGTATGATTCCCTTGCCTGAGGTCAAGGACGACCCAGATTAAACCAGGCTGCTTGAAGAGACTTTCAGCAGCAAGAGCAAAAGCAGTAGAGACCACTTTTGGGGGCGGCTGTTTTTTAAATTAGTTAACAAAAAAGTGAAATTCAAAAGGACAATTAACTAACTTTTAATTGCTGGCACCCCTGAGCCATGGAGATGTATAGAGATCCAAATGAATCAGTCTTCAATGGTGCTGCCCATGTTATACAGGCTTTTGGGCACTAGAGACCTCTATCCTCTGAGCGTACCTGCAACATATTCACTTGATAAATACTTTTGTTTTTTTAGTTCAGTGCCAAACAATCCGAAAGGGGTCCAGATGCAACATCATCTCTCAGAGCAGTCATCTCTCAGGGTCTCTAGGTGACTAGGCGCACCCAAGAAAAGCAGGCAAAGGCACCAAAGAGCAATGAAACAGTGTTTCGACAAGGCACACAAGGTGAAGAAGCCGATCATCCAAGTGTCAGACTGGGTCCGAGCCAGACGGCCTCAGCGGTGCAACAGAATGGCCTCATTCTGATCAGACCCCTTGCAGGTCAGTCGACAACTGGGGCTCGCCACCTTCATGCTGAGAAATGGATCACGCTAGCACGCCAGCCACCTCAGGAAAGTCCCTGCCCCTCAAGTAATACAAATGCCCACAAAATGGACATAGAGGCCAGATACACCACCTGATGGACCTCCTCCACTCCTATCACCACCTGAGCCCGAGCCGCTTTGGGCTCCCCAAGGGCCAGAGCCACAAACGGTTGCGACTGAAGAACGGCCTATGCTGGCACGAACTCACCCTGCTCATCTGGAGGACTACTTAACCTCCTTTCATTCATATGCTCTGTTAGGTGTTTTAGCCAACCTCCAGATTAAATGGACAGAACTAGTTTGGAGGGTCTTTGTTTACATCTTCTGTTCAAGGGCAAATGTTTCTTTCTTACAGGTGCAGTTGAAGTAGGAAGTTTACATACACCTCAGCCAAATACATTTAAACTCAGTTTTTAACAATTCCTGACATTTAATCCTGTTTTAGGTCAGTTAGGATCACCACTTTATTTTAAGAATGTGAAATGTCAGAATAATAGTAGAGTGATTCTACACTTGCATTGCTTGCTGTTTGGGGTTTAGGCTGGGTTTCTGTACAGCACTTTGAGATATCAGCTGATCTAAGAAGGGCTATATAAATACATTTGATTTATTTCAGCTTTTATTTCTTTCATCACATTCCCAGTGGGTCAGAAGTTTACATACACTCAATTAGTATTTGTTAGCATTGAGATGTTGCTTCAATTTAGCCACATCATTTTCCTTCCTCATGATGCCATCTGCAGAACTGAAAAAGGGTGTGCGAGCAAGGAGGCCTACAAACCTGACTCAGTTACAGCAGCTGTTTCAGGAGAAATGGGCCAAAATTCACCCAACTTATTGTGGGAAGCTTGTGGAAGGCTACCCGAGACGTTTGACCCAAGTTAAACAATTTAAAGGCAATGCTACCAAATACTAATTGAGTGTATGTAAACTTCTGACCCACTGGGAATGTACTGAAATAAATAAAAGCTGAAATAAATCATTCTCTCTACTACTATTCTGACATTTAACATTCTTAAAATAAAGTGGTGATCCTAACTGACCTAAGACGGGGAATTTTTACTCTGATTAAATGTCAGGAATTGTGAAAAACTGAGTTTAAATGTATTTGGCTAAGGTGTATGTGGGTGATTCTGAAACTTCGGGCACTGTCCCGGCAAGCATTCAGAAATTAAAATGTATTGAAACACCATTTTACCAGTATTATAATCATCTTTGATTTGTCTAGAAATAATATCTGATAATGGCTGCGATCGTACTATTCAGGAATAGACAAATATCATTTCCATCACATCATTAAACATCCATTTTAGTTAAATGAAGTATCATACAATTATTTTATAACACATTTCTTATACATTTGTACTTTAACTTGCATTAAATATAATTTTTAAAGGTTTTCCTAAAATTAATAATTCAACACAACTCTTGAATGTATAACTTGTGGAAGTGGTTGAAAAACGAGTTAATGACTCCAACCTAAGTGTATGTAAACTTCCGACATCAACTGTATAGGATCATTTTACATTTTGTTTCTATATCTGTGACCTCTATGCTGTTTTTTGTGGCATCTTCTAAAAACAAAGAAAAATACTACTTAAGTTTTCCAATTGTGCACACCTTGGAGCATTTTCTAGATTAAAGTAATTTAAAACATTATTAAATAAGCCTAAAGTTAAAAAAAAAGTAAAAAGTAATAACAATGGATTTTTGTCATTTCCACCACGTTCTGACATTTCCATCACATTTAAAGTTGGTGATGGAAATTACGCTTTTGCTGTTTTTGGAGAAAAATGACTCACTGCTTAGCATGTTTTGGCCAGTATTACAGCTTGCATATGGTTTACACTAAATACATCAAATATATTTAAAAAGTCTAAATTTACCACAAATTAAAGAAATCGTAGCCTGTTTGGAAATGACTGACAATAAAAATATTCTCTACACAAGCAATATTTACCTAGATTTTTCTTCAACTTCTGGACATCACATCTGGAACAACTGTCCTCTGCAGCCATGTTCTTCAGTGTGACAATACATTTCCATGGTAACTAAATTAACATTCTCTTGACAAAACTTTATTAATGAGGAATTTGCCCTCAGTGGTGGAAATGACACCACTACCAATGGACAGGTATATTTTGTGGAAATAACAATATAATGGGCATACTCACAATAAATATTGATATAGATTTTATTTAATTCTCTAGAAGATAACATGAATAATTACACATTATGTAATGTTATCTCATAGAAAAACATAGAAGCTCAAAAGTCAAGGGCAAAACAGTGAAATTGAGGTATAAAATGCATCTGAAAAGTAGCTAAAATACTTGATAGAGATGTTGAAAAAAATATGGGGTGATTGTAGTGTGAGCTTAACATAAAGAATAAAAACATATTTTTATAAAATCCCCAAAATTGACCATGAGGACATAGAAGTTCCCGTAGTTGCAGAATTACCCATGTAAACTTCTGACTTCAACTGTATGTACATAGTCTTAATTCATTCCTACTTAGATTTGTGTGTATTGGGTATATGTTGTGTAATTTGTTAGATATTACTTGTTAGATATTACTGCACTGTCGGAGCTAGAAGAACAAGCATTTTCCTCCCTACACCCGCAATAACATCTGCTAACCACGTGTATGTGACCAATACAATTTTCAGAAATACAGCCAGTACCAGCTCTATTTCTGTATTTTGTAGGTTATAAATCTTGAAAACTAAATCTTGCAACTATAATATTAACAAATGGACTAATGGGAGTAGTTTTCCTTTAAGTTTAAATACTAGGTGAAAAGATGACTAACCGCCTCTTCATGAAGGGAATGCAAACAAAAACTCATCCATTCATTTATAAAAAAAATGGGGAGTTACATTTCTCTGCCAGACATGACCTGACAAGCTTCACAGGCACTCACCCTCACAGTTCCTACATCATTTCCTGACATCTGCAGTAAAACTAACATGTCACATGGCCAGCTGAGTGACTCTTTTCAATGGAAACAAAGAAATGTGTCATAATGAAGGTGGAAAAAGTGCAAGAACACCAGCATATCCTCTGGACAGTGATTCATGTAATGAATCAGTGACTGATTCTTAGTGTGAAGGGAAAGAACGTGTTTTAAACTTCCTTCATGTTAATCTCAATGGTGAGAAATCACCAGTATGATAATAAATTCCTGTAAAAAAAAAAAGAAAAGCCTAATTGATTACAGCTGCATAATTAAAATCAGAAGAATTATATAATCTGCTTGCCAAGTATATGTTAAAGGTTTCCCTGAACACAAGCAATCATGTAACCACAGTAAACCAAAGACACAGCTTGTGTTTGCGGACAGGTTTCTTCTTTACACACATTCCTCAAGCTTCAGCAAGCATATTAAAATCAACCTTTGGAATTTGGTAAAGCAGAAATATGGGCATAGTAACCACCACTGGCAGAAATAGGGAGTACCACAAACATAGTAAAGTAGGGCTACATTTTCTCAATCCACAGCAGCCAGGGGACAATACAGCTAAGGAGCTTCTTCAGAACCAATGTAAGGAATACAAATTCATGCCAAAGTAATTTTTTATTGTAATACCAATAATTTTTTTATCTATACAATTACTAGAAAGTAAACATTCATAGACAGGTTAAAACCATCAGATGGAGACAAACCTTAATGAAGGAAACTGATATGTCACTTAACTACTAAAAATAAATGTTGTCCATTGCACTTAACTACATAAATACATATTTCTGGAGCATAGCATCCATTTTATCTTTGTTACAGTCAACACTTAATTTACACCTCAAGGGTTGTAACAACAGTACATTCAATAATTTACCATGTCTCGCCATTTGTTTCCATACATTGAGCATCCAGTGAAAAGAATGCACACAAAAAACTGAATTGAACTTTGGTGGTATGTATTCCATTTTTCAGGTTTAAACATATCAACAATTCCAACATATGGAGAAACAGACCAACATCCTTTGTCACAAAGTAACTATAGGATTTCCATATTTATGTAAAGTGTGTAGTCATGATAGAATACTTTTCTTAAATCAAAATAAGATTCACACATGATCAAAACCCTACACCCTTGATCGATGCATGAATTTATTTGAAATACAGTTTATACATTTCCTGTCCCATTGGATGATTGAAACGAGAGCTGTGTCACTAGAGCACAGACTCATAAACAGGATTCTAGAGGGCATCTATCCCCCAGATGTCTGACTACTTCCTCTGTATAGAAGGGAACCAGGATACTTGGGAGTGTCAAAGTGCTGTTGCTTGATTGTAATTTCCTTGTGTTGAGTCACGTCAGGAGACATGATAAGGCTCAATACAAATGTGCATGCATATCAAGCTTTCTTATCAGTCCCATTTCCATAGCCCAAACACACTGTAGCTATACTCCGTCATTACAAAACTTTCACTCACAATCAGATGCTACAGTTTGCCTGATTTAACAGTTTAGATACTTTGATATGATATTAATAGTAAAATGTGGATTTCGATGAATAGTGGTACTTAGATTTGCACAATAATCAGTGAGGAAAAGGTGACATTTGCTTGAAGAGCAAAGGACGACTGACGTCTTGTGTTCAGATAATCAGTTTTTTTGTTCATATAAAAGCCATGCTACATCATCCACCTTTCCCACCAAATAGCTGAGAAAATGGAGAAGTGAGTCATTGAGCATGTGTTTTTAATCAGCCTTTTTGGGGGGGGGGGGCGGCTCAGGCTAGTAGTTAAAGTGAATGACCACACATCAAAATGTACAACAAAACCGTGACTCCATTTTGTTAACGACATTCAGTCCTTAGTGTTACTTGGTTGGAGAGCAGGCAGGGATTAGCTAGACGCTGCCTTGTTTGTTGTTGACATCAGAGACAGCCGGTGGCACCTTAATTGGGGAGGGCGGGCTCATAGTAATGGCTGGAACAGCATGAATGGAATGGTATTCAAAACATGGTTTCCATGTGTTTGATGCCATTCCATACACTCTATTCCAGCCATTATTATGATCCATCCTCCCCTCAGCAGTCTCCTGTGGTTGACGTATTCACACATTTCGTTTTTGCAGTTTTGTAGACGTTTCATATTTAGTCCAGCTCCAATCTTGGTCCTACAAAGACAAACCAAGAGATGACGACACAAAGCTACATTGAGGTCAGGTTTTAAGGTTGTCGCTGTCACAAACAAAGGGGTAACTGTAGAATGGCGTTTGGGTTGTGGTTTAGATATTAATCTCCGTTCCCTCCAGCAAGGCAGCCAACCTCCCATTTACATTTGAGTAACTTAGCAGACGCTCTTATCCAGAGCAACTTACAGGAGCAATTAAGGTTAAGTGCCTTGCTCAAGGCAGATTTAGCACTTAGTCGGCTCAGCGATTCGGTTACTGGCCAAACGTAACCGCTAGGCTACCTCCCCAGACTTGTTTTAAATGGATCAGAGTCTAAATGCAAACTCAGTTAGCCTTAAGGTAATGTTATACACTTAACAAGGTCAGATAAGAGACATCCTGAAGGCCAAATAAGAAGGAACAAACTCAGAAGCTCATCACGCTCCTGACCTGGGATACCTAATCCCACCCTTATAGGGAGTTGACCCACATAAGAGAGTGCTGGGTAAATGACGCACACCAGTGGTGCCAACTAAAGAAGAAAGTATGTGTTTCAGGTGTGAATCATATATTATAAAGACTTAAAGCGGGGCTGAACTTTCTGATTTGGGCTTTTGTCACAATGTAAATGCGACAATATTTTAATGTTGCACATCTTTAAGTTGTCTCAAATGCTTTAAATATTTGTATATGAATTTCTTCAATTTATTTGGTTTGACGGTTTTAAGTCATTGAAATTTGAAGCTATTGAAATTGTCCCAATATTTTATTCCTTGTGTAATTAACTGATGGTCCCTAACTAGCCCCATATGGATATCGAATGTCAAACCAAACTGACCATTACTAATCGGGTCACGTGCAGCTGCGCTGCGATTGATGATTACTTGGTTGCTGCCAGCTGAGGGCAGGATTGAAATAAACCTAACCCAAGGAAAACTTACAGTACCCTTTATTATGTTACATGACATTTTTTTGCTATCATCTCGCAAATCTCCATTTTGTATTAGACTAACTTTATGACCCTAATTATCCTATTTACACTTTGTAGTACATTTTGACACTAGAATAAAATGTTTGACTCTTATCGATGCCACATAAGCCATTTTCAAAACAGAAGTTGCTTTTTAGGGGCAGTCTCTCTTTAACACACTGAAGAAAATGTGGTGAAGTGCAACAGTGAAATATAAGTCACTGCATTGACAGAATACCAGGAAACAGGATTCCATTACAAGTCTAGCTAGCTTTGAGAAAATGGCCTAACTTACCACTACGCTTTTAGACTGCTCGTCAGCAGCTTCTTGCATCAGGCTGGTCAGCTGACTGAGGTACTTCTGGTTCTCCTGAAGCAGTTGTGGGGCAGCATCACTGGAAGGGGCGGGGAGAGAGAGAGACAGAATAAGTCACAATGTATGAAGTACATTCTTTTCAGTCTGCTGCTGAATGTCTGGACATTCCTTTCAATCTGCTACACAACACATAAACCCTTCCTGTCTGCTGTATAGACCAGTACCTGTCATTGGGTCCAGGTAGGGAGGTGAGTGGGTGAGGGGAGCTGATGGGCTGGGCAGACTGGGCCCACTGGGACACCTGCAGAGGGTTGGACGACTCTGGGCTGGCTGCTATCGAGTTCCTTGCAGAATTCTGAGCCTGGGAGAAGACAAATGCCATCACTCATATAGAACACATGTTCACATTATGACCTAGGCTAAGTGAATTCTATAGAAAATGTACCCTTTGCTAAGTCAAGTCAAGCCCGCCCCCTTGGTTACTGTTGCAACCTCAGACATTTTCCTGGGAAGCCCAATTCTCCAAACTAGTGGAGAAAAACCCTCACAATGATCTTAAAACTGTATTTTTAATACACAATGAAATTAAGCAGACTGCTTCTTGCTAATCAGGAGAACCCCTGGTATGTTGTGGTGGACTGTCATAACAATTGCTTCACAGGAACATGGTAAAATGACATTTTTAGTGTGACTAGACACTGGATGGCTCTGAATAAACTGTCAGCATGCAGTCAAAGATACTAACCACTCTCGGAGCTAATTAGTGCTCTCAAATCATATAATGTCGACAATAGGTGTTATATTCATAATATAGCTAGCTTAACTAGCTAAAATATATTTATAGAAAACAAGTTATATTAAGTGGCAATATGTAACTTTTTTGTCAACCTGACCAAATTCACATAGAAATGTGAGTTAGAAATCTATCATTCTACTTGAAAACAAGTCTAAGAAGCAGTAGATCTGTTCTATGTGCGTTATTTCTATGCTTCACGTTCTTAAGTTTTGTTTTTGCGTCTTTTACTTTCAGTTTTGTACACAAGCTTCAACCAGCTGAAACAATATTTTTGGTTATGGAAAATATATTTAGCAGTGGTTTAGATAGTATAGAGAATCATTGTACCATCTTATTTTGTCACATAAATTGAAATTAGGTTAACTATTAGAGTTTTACCAATGGCGAAATGGCGTAGCAATTTTTGCATAGTGCAACTTTAATGGCTAGCTAGCTAGCTAGTATTTTCAATGGAGGCAGTGCCAGTGTAGCTAGCTAACCTGCTAGCAAACAATGGAACAAAAGTATAATTTCGGATTCGAAAAATACCCCAACAGGCTCTGCATTTTAGGAATCACAGTCGCAAGTACCCTGGTGCACTTAAATTATTTTGCCATTTAAACAATACATTTTTTTATGAAAAAATCTGTTTTTGCCATTGCCATCATTGGCTTCCATGCGTTTAAAACTAGAGCTTGTTTAAGGCTTGCCGGACACGAGCTACCATTGGTTGCCCATACATCTGGGACGAGGCTTAGCAAAGGGTCAATTGCACATGACTTAAAATAACCCAATGCCATCTTATAGTAAGTTATATGACTTCATGATCTTATGACTAACTTTACTGAAGTTCTATAGATAAAACCTTATCGTCACTCACACAGGCAATCTTCAATAGGTGCCAGAACTCTCTCTGTCTCTTAATCTGCATCTGCATCACGGTGTTGTCGGCATCCTTGATGTTCTCCAGTGTCTTCTCGATGCGCGGGAACAGGTCAATGATCTTCTGCTTGCTCAATAAGATCTTACTGCATGGGGAAACAGAAGGTAAACAGTGTTTTCCACTTAAATTAAGTAGGGTACTTTTCAATTTGTTAGTCAGAAAAGTCTTCCGAGCCCTCTCCCTCTAGAAAAAACAATATGCATCTTCTAGCGATCTTTCGATAGGGGTCAGGCGCCTGTCAGTCAAAGTCAGCGATGATGGCGAAACACTGCTGGTTTGACGGTCTGCTGTCTGTCCCACCTTTCGGTACCTGGTTGTATGTGTTGTGTGTGCCGTGGTTGAAGTCGAGGGAGAGAAAATGAATTTGCACGTTCCATATAATGTGAGTGAATTTGCACTAAGTGGAAATCCACTTAGCCTATTGTTTTCTGGCATATTAATTCATTTTATTTTGCGTGCAGGGTCCGACATTAACGATGGCCTGGGACCAGTAAAAACATGTTGGGACAGTCACTGTTCAGCACATTTTGGTATTCCAGTTCAACATTTACCTACTCTGTCGCAGTCTACTATTGAATACACACAGAAAACGCAGACAAAGCTCTCCCCTCGCTCTCCATTTGGCAAATCCGACCATAACTCTGTCCTCCTGATTCCTGCCTACAAGTAAAAACTCAAAACAGGAAGTACCAGTGACACGCTCAATACGGAAGTGGTCTGATGAAGCGGATGCTAAACTACAGGACTGTTTCACTAGCAAAGATTGGAATATGTTCAGGGATTCATACTATAACACTGTGGGAACGACGTGACCCTACATACATATCCCAACCAGAAGCCCAAATTTATAGGCAACATCCGCACTGAGCTAAAAGGCTAGAGCTGCCACTTTAAAGACAGGGACACTAATCCAACGCTTATAAGAAAACCCCCTATGACCTCCGTTGAGCCATCAAACAGTCAAAACAGGACCAAGATGGAATCCTACTACGCTGGCTCTGATGCTTGTCGGATGTGGTAGGGCTTAATCTATCACAGATTAAAGGGAAACCCAGCCACAAGCTGCCTAGTGATGCCTTATTAGGCTCAGTGCCTTTGAGTAAACTCGTATTTCTAAAAATGAATTCAGAGTCTGTGGTTTCAGGCTCGTGCAATGATGCCTGGAGAGCAGGCCAGCAGCGGAGAATACCCTCTCCGTGCTTCCAGAGCCACTGGGGAGGGATGCAGGTAAGAAAGGGTTATTTTGCCTAAAAACCTTTAGACCTATCAAAACGGAATGCTCCTTGAAAGAGGTAATATGCCAGTCCTATTGGGCCAAAATCAATGGTGGCCTATTGTATTGATAACAAAACAAAAATAAACTTAAGAAAACTGATTTTTAGTTTATAAATACTTTGCTACAATGACACTTAGCTAGCTACCCACCTCTTTCTTTTGTTAGCATGTACACATAGTAAGTACAACATCATGCTTTCGGGATACATGTTTTTTCAGATTAGACTCTTTATTTGTGGACACTACATCACCCCACTCCCTCTCTTGCTCTTGGTCCTCCTCAACTTTGTAAGTCACCTTGATTTTGCACCTGTGTGTTTTATCAGTTTCTTTATGAAAATATTTAGCAAACTCCATGACAGTAGCTAAAGCAAAGAGCTATAGCATCAGACAAGTAGACTGCAAATGCATGCTGGGCTGGGCATGCCCTGAGCTGACGACATGAGCACTACTTGGAGATTTATAGAAGCGAAATTGGAGAGGGCGAGAAGGCCAACGCTCCAGCCTTTGGGAAACTTGCTCCACGCCCCAGCCAAATTTGGCAGGCTCCTCGCTCCGCTCAAATACTCTGTTACCAGGTCGTGTACTCAGAGCATTTGTTGACCAGCTAGCTGGAAAGTGTCTTCACTGCCATTTTAAACTTTTCCCTGACTCAGTCTGTAATACCTACATATCTCAAGCAGACCATCATAGTCCCTGTGCCCAAGAACACTAAGGTCACCTGTCTAAATGACTATTGCCCCGTAGCACTCATCTGTAGCCATGAAATGCTTTGAAAGGCTGGTCATGCTCACATCAACACATTATCCCAGACACCCTCGACCCAATCCAAGGGGTGCGTGCTTAGTCCCCTCCTGTACTCCCTGCTCACCCACGACTGTGTGGCCACGCACGACTCCAACACCATCCTTAAAGTTTGCTGACGAGACAGTGGTTGACCTGAACACCAACGACGAGACAGACTATAGGGAGAAGGTCAGTGACCTGACAGTATGGTGCCAGGACAACAGCCTCTCCCTCAACAAAACAAAGGAGCTGATTGTGGACTACAGGAAACAGAGGGCCGAGCACGCCCCCATCCACATCGAACGGGCTGTAGTGGAGCAGGTCGAGAGCTTCAAGGTCCTCGGTGTCCACATCATTAAGGAATTACCATGGTCCACACACACACACACCAACAGTTGTGAAGAAGGCACGACAATGCCTCTTCCCTCTCAGGTAGCTGAAAAGGTTGGGCATGGGCCCTCAGATCTTCAAAATGTTCTACAGCTACACCATTGAAAGCATATTGACTGGCTGCATCACCACTTGGTATGGCAACTGCTTGGCATCTGACCACAAGGCGCTACAGAGGGTAATACGTACGGCACAGTACATCACTGGGGCCGAGCTACCTGCCATCCAGGACCACTATAGTAGGCGGTGTCAGAGGAAGGCCCGAAAAATTGTCAGAGACTCCAGCCAACCAAGTCATACTGTTCTCTCTGCCATCACATGGCAAGCAGTAACGAAACACCACGTCTGGAACCAACAGGACCCTAAACAGTTTCTACCCCAAGGCATAAGACTGCTAAATAGTTAGTCCAGGTAGGTATTTGGTTAACTATTTAACTATCTGCATTGACCCATTTTGCACAACTCTTGACTCAGATACGCTGCAGCCGCCACCGCCGCTACTATCATGTTGCCTTGTCACTTTATCCCTACCTATATGTACATACTGTATCTACTTTAATTACGTTGTAACTCTGCACATCACCTCGGTACCCTAGCCAAGTTATCGTTATTCTTTGTGTATTTATTCCCTGTGTTTTTTGGGGGTTATTTGCCTCCATTGTTGGGAAGGGCCCGTAAGTAAGCATTTCACTGTTAGTCTACACCGGTTATTTACAAAGCACGTAACAAATAAAATTAGATTTGAAGACTACACATGTAAATGTTATGCTATTTGTAAACTGAACAAAAATATAAAAACACAACATGCAACAATTTAAGATTTTACTGAGTTACAGTTCATAAGGAAATCAGTCAATTTAAATCAATTCATTAGGCCCTAATCTATGGATTTCACATGACTGGGAATACAGATCTGCATCGGTTGGTCACAGATACCTTAAAAAAAGGTAGGGGTGCAGATCAGAAAACCAGTCAGTATCTGGTGTAACCACCATTTACCTCATGCAGCGCGACATCTACTTCAATGGCTGTGCGAAGTTGCTGGATATTGGCGTGAACTGGAATACGCTTTCATATGTGTAGATCCAGAGCATCTTCAACATGCTCAATGGGTGACATGTCTGGTGTGTGTGCAGGACATGGAAGAACTGTGACATTGTCAGCTTCCAGGAATTGTGTACAGGTCCTTGTGACAGTGGCGTGCATTATCATACTGAAAGATGAGGTGATGGCGGCAGATGAGTGACACGACAATGGGCCTCAGGATCTCGTCACGGTATCTCTGTGCATTCAAATTGCCATCGATGAAATGCAATTGTGTTTGTTGTCCGTAGCCTGCCTGCCCATACCATAATCCCACCACCACCATTGGGCACTCTGTTCATAACGTTGACATCAGCAAACCGCTCGCCCACACGACGCCATACGTCTGCCATCTGCCCGGTAAAGTTGAAACTGGGACTCATCCGTGAAAAGCACAGTTCTCCAGTGTACCAGTGGCCATCGAAGGTGAACATATGCCCACTGAGTTGGTTACGACGCTGAACTGCAGTCAGGTCAAGACCCTTGTGAGGACGACAAGCACGCAGATGAGCTTCCCTGAGATGGTTTCTGACAGTGTGTACAGAAATGTTTCCATTGTTCAAACCCACAGTTTCATCAGCTGTCCGGGTGGCTGGTTTCAGATGATCCCGCAGGTGAAGAAGCCAGATGTGGAGGTCCTGGGCTGGCGTGGCCACACGTGGTCTGCGGTTGTGAGGCTGGTTGGACGTAGTACCAAATTCTCTAAAACAACATTGGAGGCAGCTTACGCCAGAGAAATTAACATTCAATTCTTTGGCAACAGCTCTGATGGACATTCCTGCAGTCTGCATGCCAATTACACCCCCCCCCCCCCCCCCCCAAAAAAACTTGAGACATCCGTGGCATTCTGTTGTGTGACAAAACTGCACATTTTAGAGTGGCCTTTATTGTCCCCAGCACAAGGTGCACCTGTAATGATCATGGTGTTTAATCAGCTTCTTGATATGCCACACCTCACAGGTGGATGGATTATCTTGGCAAAAGAGAAACACTCACTAACAGGGAACTAAAAACTAAACAAATTTGTGCACAACATTTGAGAGAAATAAGATTTTTGAGCATTTCTGGGATCTTTTAGTTCAGCTCCTGAAACGAGGCACTAACACTTTACATGTTGTATTATATTTGACGACTCACACCAACTTCTTCTGCTCCTCTGTCGTTCGCTACAAACTTTAGTCAGAGTACCATCATTGAAGTCGTTTGTTGTGACGAGGGGCGTGGTACTAAACAAAGACGTCAACGATTGGATCGTCTCCAACCAATCAGAGTATCAAAGCCAATGACGAATTTTCAAAACACCGCTTTAATCCACCTGTGTTTTGGCTCAACCCATCGGTTTCTGGGCCCATCAGACAGCCCCGAATGTGTTTGCATTCAGTTAAGGGTTGGGAAGGTACTCAGATCCAGACTCATTGTGGAGAAGAAACCAACATCTACGGGCGTGGCGAAGCGATTGGCTGGAGCAAGAAGTCTGGGTAGCCAGGTAACCTGCGAGTCAACTTCGAGCAGTACATGAGTTTCCTTCACACCGCACACGCGAGCTGTCCAGAGCAAAAAGAAGCGCCCATCAATCTACTCGCAGAGCTTATTTATGTATTTTAGGGAAAGTGATTTATAACAGTAAACCTTAAATAGTGAAAATATGCAGGCAACTGTTTGCATATTTTGTAAAAACTGTAAAAAGAAAGCAACAAAAAGACACCTAGCATTTGTCTTGGCTAGCCTACTGGAGCCATGTATATGTCTTTTGAAATGTTTCTTATAGAGGCAGCGTCCCATTTTCATATCTTCTCAAAATGACATACTGTACTTTAGAAACAAATGTATACAATGCAATTCTAAAGAAGAGTAATGACTGGCATTGCTAAATTGTATTAGCCAGGTTTTTAAACTATATCATAATAACCAAATGTAGCCTATTAATAGCTGAATATAGAGAGAAAGCATGCCAACCTATCGGCCCTGCATGACCCCAAGCTAATTTCCTGCAATTCTACACATTTTGCAGAGAAGAAACTTTGCAGTTCTATAGATTACCTTAGTGAATTTATGTTCAAAATCAACATTTTGGGGGGAATACAAGTAGTACTATGGATACTAATATCCTTGTGAGCCTCCCAGGACCATGTTGCCCATAGTTAAGAACATACTGCAGATTAATATTACATAGTATTGTATTACACCCTCTTAACTTAATTTACAAATCCCTTAGCCAAAATTGGTTTAATCTGTTGTTAGCAATATTCATAAAAAATAAACAAACAATACATATAATATAAATACATTTCGAGATCTGGCCGTGGACCCCCTGCCGCAGACCCTCGTTTGGGAACCTCAGCAGTAAGGCACATTGTTGCGAAACGTTTAGAATGAGGTAAAAATATATTGCATAGAACAGACGCATGCCTCTCTAACATGCAGAGTATAGAATCAGGTCAGCTTTTTAAGGGCATTTCTATCTGCAGCGTTCAGTTGGTGACGTGACAGTCCACTGAACAGTCCCAGACCCTGCTTACCTGAGGTGTGTGTAGAGGTCTCTCAGGACCTTGTCCTGGTTCTGGACAGTCTGTATAATGGCTTTAACCATCTCCGAGCTGTCACTGCTCACACCAGGGTCAGGCGCTGAGGGAAGAACAGCACACAGGTGTCAGAACGTGGTAGTGTTTAGACAACTACCGTCGTACGATTACAGATTCTATTCGATATCCAAAAGTACTACAGTGCCTTATTGAAATTGAAAACAGCTGCAATGCAGTGACTGTATTTATTGAACAAAAGTGGCTTACTTCGGCATTTCATTTTTAGTTGTTTGTAGAGTTCAATCGCCTTGTCCTCCCTGAAATCAAGGAATAAACGATCAATTCTCCTAGAACATTCATTTAAATCTTGTTTGAGGCTTTCAGAATGATACAGCAGTTGACCTTTTCTTCTTAAAATGTGCATTTGAGTCCTCTAGATGTATAGGACAGGCAATGCAAGTGACAAACAACATCAGGTCAGCTACTAGCAAAATCAGAAGCCAAAGATTTCAATGAGGCTCCATCTACTTCCACAACTTCCTGGCACTTCCTAGACCAGTGGTCGCCAACCGGTCGCCAACCGGTCGATCGCCATCCGGTCGATCGCGATCTTTCCTAGTCGATCACCAAATATTTCTGTAGAAAAGCCAACGAACGATAAAGGCTTGCACTCCTTTTTTAAAATCGTGTTGACCTTTTCGCCAGTATATTCACTTGATTCAAAAGTCCTGCGCACCTGGTAAGCAAAGTGTTCCCATGAGACAAACTCCGCCTACCTGGCAGACCAGGCAAATCTGTGACTAAATCGAGTGCATCCACTGCGCTGACCAATCGGATAGCTCAAATCACCATGGCTACAGAGCTTCCATGACCCTGGCCACAGCCAAGTTTAATAGGCTACTAGCCTAGGTAAGATTTAATAACTTTTAAAACCATGACCACAGAGAGACTGTCAATGAATACAGCAAAGAGCTGCTGTTTTTATGAGTGAGTATATGTTTAAGTTTATATTCAGCACTGTCAGTTTTTATTCAACGCTATCGCAAAACGTGTTTCTCCGTACTCCCGTTCGGGCTGCAGCTGCAATGAATGAGTAGCCAAGTATCGATAGCCCTGCGCTTTATTATTATTAGCAGTTTGTCGTGTCGATTGTAATAACTTTCTCTGGTCATAGGAACAACATTAATTTGTGCATGAGGCAGATGCGGTGCGACTCGAGTTTCGCCATCAGGTGGAAGACGGGTGTCCCCTCTCTCTGGTCAGTCTCACCAGAGGAAAGGAAGAGGAGAGCTGGGACCGTGAGAGGCGGTTGGGAAAAATCGTTTTGAACAGTCATCCAACTCTGAATTCCAAGTCGGAAACTCTGGCATCTTTCTAGAGCTCCGACTTTTCGACCTGAAGATCAGTGACGTTGTGATTTGACCACGTTGACCATCAGATGCAGGTACCATCAGTCCAGTAAAATAAAAAAGCTAATTATTTCATTTCATGCTCCACAGTGCCTCACAAGTGCTAAACCAACTGATCTATTTTGTTGTCAAAGCTCGAGTTTTTAAATATAATATGGTCTGATTAACAATATTGGCAGGCCAATCATATAGCCAATATGCTGTGATAAGGTATTAGGCCAACTGCCCAAACCTCATTCCTACAAAACTGTTTGTGTCAGGTTAATGTAAAAAATATTTAAAAAATGAATAAAAATCTAAGCAGTAGATCTCAGCTTGCTTTTTGACTGCGAAAGTGATCTTGACTCAGAAAAGGTTGGTGACCACTGTCCTAGACCCTTCATGCATTTAATTCAGTAGAGGCAGACAGCCTGTCATTCCTGCCTAGAGTAGAACACTCACAGCTGCTCCATGATGTCTCCTTGGCGACGAGCGTAGGGACTCCTCTGCAGCTCCACGATCTCCGAGTGTAACGACATGATTTCCTCATCCAGGTGGCTCACCTCGGCCACCTAGTGGACAAAACATACATTACACATCGGGCTCAGACAACGGGTGTAGCTAGGGATGATTAGGATTGGTGGGGTAATCTGATCCTAGATCTGTGGTTAACTTGTACCTCAAGCCATTCACAGACAGCAGCTCAACCTAAGATGACCAACCCATGCGTTCAATACCAAAAATCCATCCCAACCAGTACCTGTGCATATGCAGCCGCCTTCTCCTCATTCTCCTGCCAAGCTTTCAGCATCTTCTCAGAGGCTGTGAGAAAAAATTCTCATGAAAATAACCAACACTATCTTGTCATAATACAAAACCATGGTTGCTTCTAAAATGGCACTATTCCCTCCTTTGCGCCCTGGTTTAAAGCAGCGCTCTATATGAGGAATAGGGTATCATTTCAGCTGCAGGCCATGTGGGTGACCATTCCTGGCACTACCAATCATCAGCCAGCCAATACTCACAGATCCCATAGTGCATCTGATCGCTGTACTTCTCCAGGTCGTACTGGATACTGCTCTTGAAGAAGTCCAGCTTGGCCTTCAGCTGCTGGGAGAAGGCAAACATGCCGTTCTTGCACCGGGTCAGGTTGGTGTTGTAGCGCAGGAGGCTCAGCCTGGACAAACCCACAGAATATAATAACTTTGTCTGTTAAAAAAACTAAAATGTACATCAAAATAACAAGATCACACATGACAGACGAAAAAGCAAAGAGCTGAACCTTCCAAAGCAAGTCTGGAAACTTCTTTCAGCCATTCCAGTTTGAGACATTACCAAATTCAAAAGAAAGAATCTCGCTTCCTTTAACTTCACTGTTTTGGTGTCTAGTAAAGCAGGCTTACTCACATGGCAGCCCTCTGGCCCTGGAACAGTCTGCTGTAGTCGTCCTTCAATCCACAGATGTAGCTCACCGCCTCGCCCCACACCTTCTTCAGCACCGCCAGGGGCAGCGGGGACTTAGCCTCCCGCACTGAGAAAAAGGACAACAAGCTCCTACATAAGGCTTGGTACATATGACTGAAGACATCTTTGAACCAAACCATGGAAGGAACACAAGATTAACTGAATGCTCAATTCTGTTTTTGTTGTCTAAGAATAAAAAAACACTACCTCTATTTAATTGCATGAGCTTGTATTTCCATCTGATCGCCTTTAGATCTATAAATATTTATCAGCAGGCAGAGAAGGCAGTACTCACCAATAGTGTTGACTTTATCAGGCAGCTGTCTAGCACTGAAGGGACCAGAGTACTTGGTGAGACTCTTGTCAAACAAATAGATGATGTAACTGTCCCAGCCTCGCTGCACAACACACAAAGACAACCACTTTACATGGTGGTCAATTGCTAAATATGTGAATGCTAAACAGGTGATTAAGATTTCCAATGTGTTGTATCAAAACTATAATCTAAAAAATTACAACATTACAACACTGAAAGTAGCAAAGTGGAACCAAAGTCTTTACCACCCCGTCGAGGACACACTGGGCTGCGGGCTTCCTGGGGTCCAGCGACACCCCTGTCTCCTGCAGCAGCTCCTGGTTGACCAACTCGATCTTGGTCTCAGTCTCGATGCGGCGCTGCAGGCTATGGAGGCTCTCATCTGGGGCCAGCTGGAAGGAGTGGACCTGGGCCGTGGTCATGTTCAGGATGTGGACAACCTGCCAATGGGATAAATGATATGAGTAAAATAAAGGAAGCTGATTGGCTAGCAGATGGAGTCAATCCAAAATATCAAGCACAAATAGGCAAACGTAACATTTGCTTAAAAAGTATATTATGTGTACATTAACACACTATGGGAAATATAAGCGTTAATTGAATCTTGTCCATGAGAAAATCAAATAAGAGCCCAGCCTTAAGAGACACTTGAAAGACTATTATTAGCTCAAGAGATACAGCATGATACGTTACAGAACTAACCCTCATGCATAATATCTGTTCCAGCACTTCAAAGCACAGGGGTTTCTTGCTGTCAGCATTAGTCTTGCCTCCTCTCTGGACAGGGTCCCATTTCAGCATCAGCTGCAGCAGCATCTCCATGGGCTCCAGGAGTGTTCTGAATGAGTGCAATGCAAATTAACATCCCCCGGTGGAGGGGAAACAAATTCAATCTATACAGGTCATGGTCGTTTCCCTCAAGTTACCGTCTTGGTTTTTGATTTTTGCTGCTCAATGAGGTGAAACTTTCAGAATGTGGTCATTAACTGAGCTGACACGATTCCCTGTTCTACTTTTGACAGACAACCATATTTGTTCTCCACAATAAGACTTTTAAAAAATCTCAATGTTCTGTTACTTGGCACCCTAATGAACAGGACCCTGGTTTCCCAGGTTGAAAATTAAGTCTGTGGCTAAGAGATAAGGAAGATGACCTTTTAATGGCGTCAGACCGGGGCTCCTGCATCTGTCCTCGTGCTCCTAGACCTTAGTGCTGTTTTTGATACCATTGATCACCACATTCTTTTGGAGAGATTGGAAACCCAAATTGGTCTACACGGACAAGTTCTGGCCTGGTTAAGATCTTATCTGTCGGAAAGATATCAGTTTGTCTCTGTGAATGGTTTGTCTTGTGACAAATCAACTGCAAATGTTGGTGTTCCTCAAGGTTCCGTTTTAGGACCACTATTGTTTTCACTAAATATTTTACCTCTTGGGGATGTCATTCGAAAACATAATGTTAACTTTCACTCCTATGCGGATGACACACAGCTGTATATTTCAATGAAACATGGTGAAGCCCCAAAATTGCCTTCGCTGGAAGCCTGTGTTTCAGACATAAGGAAGTGGATAGCTGCAAACTTTCTACTTTTAAACTCGGACAAAACAGAGATGCTTGTTCTAGGTCCCAAGAAACAAAGAGATCTTCTGTTAAATCTGACAATTAATCTTGATGGTTGTACAGTCGTCTCAAATAAAACTATGAAGGACCTCGGCGTTACTCTGGACCCTGATCACTCTTTTGACGAACATACCAAGACTGTTTCAAGGACAGCTTTTTTACATTTACGTAACATTGCAAAAACTGACATTTTCTGTCCAAAAATGATGCAAAAAAATTAATCCATGCTTTTGTTACTTCTAGGTTAGACTACTGCAATGCTCTACTTTCCGGCTACCCGGATAAAGCACAAAATAAACTTCAGTTAGTGTTAAATACGGCTGCTAGAATCCTAAATAGAACCAAAAAAATGTATCAGATTACTTCGGTGCTAGCCTCCCTACACTGGCTTCCTGTTAAGGCAAGGGCTGATTTCAAGGTTTTACTGCTAACCTACAAAGCATTACATTGGCTTGCTCCTACCCATCTTTCCGATTTGGTCCTGCCGTACATACCTACACGTACGCTACGGTCACAAGACGCAGGCCTCCTAAATGTCCCTAGAATTTCTAAGCAAACAGCTGGAGGCAGGGCATTCTCCTATAGAGCTCCAATTTTATGGAATGGTCTGCCCACCCATGTGAGAGACGCAGACTCAGTCTCAACCTTTAAGTCTTTATTGAAGACTCATCTCTTCAGTAGGTCCTATGATTGAGTGTAGTCTGGCCAAGTAGTGTGAAGGTGAACGGAAAGGCACTGGAGCAACGAACCGCCCTTGCTGTCTCTGCCTGGCCGGTTCCCCTCTCTCCACTGGGATTCTCTGCCTCTAACCCTATTACAGGGGCTGAGTCACTGGCTTACTGGTGCTCTTCCATGCCGTCCCTAGGAGGGGTGCGTCACTTGAGTGGGTTGAGTCACTGACGTGGTCTTCCTGTCTGGGTTGGCGCCCCCCCCCCTTGGGTTGTGCCGTGGCTGAGATCTTTGTGGACTATACTCGGCCTTGTCTCAGGATGGTAAATTGGTGGTTGAAGATATCCCTCTAGTGGTGTGGGGGCTGTGCTTTGGCAAAGTGGGTGGGGTTATATCCTGCCTGTTTGGCCCTGTCTGGGGGTATCATCGGATGGGGCCAGTGTCTCCTGACCCCTCCTGTCTCAGCCTCCAGTATTTATGCTGCAGTAGTTTGTGTCGGGGGTCTAGGGTCAGTCTGTTATATCTGGAGTATTTCTCCTGTCTTATCCGGTGTCCTGTGTGAATTTAAGTATGTTCTCTCTAATTCTCTCTTTCGGAGGACCTGAGCCCTAGGACCATGCCTCAGGACTACCTGGCATGATGACTCCTTGTTGTCCCCAGTCCACCTGGCCGTGCTGCTGCTCCAGTTTCAACTGTTCTGCCTGCGGCTATGGAACCCTGACCTGTTCACTGTGATTACTATTATTTGACCCTGCTGGTCATCTATGAACATTTGAACATCTTGGCCATGTTCTGTTATAATCTCCACCCGGCACAGCCAGAAGAGGACTGGCCACCCCTCAGCCTGGTTCCTCTCTAGGTTTCTTCCTAGGTTTTGGCCTTTCTAGGGAGTTTTTCCTGGCCACCGTGCTTCTACACCTGCATTGCTTGCTGTTTGGGGTTTTAGGCTGGGTTTCTGTACAGCACTTTGATATATCAGCTGATGTAAGAAGGGCTATATAAATAAATACCCCTGGTTATACACAGACAGAATAAGACAGGTGGTTACAGTGCCTTCAGAAAGTAGTCATACCCCTTGACTTATTCCACACTTGTGTTACAGCCTGAATTTAAATTATATGTTTTTATTTACACATCTATACACAATACCCCATAATGACAAAGTGAAAACATGTTTTAGAAATTGTTGCAAATTTATTGAAGATTAAATACAGAAATCTAATTTACATATGTATTCACACTCAAGTCAATACTTTGTAGAACAGATTACAGCTTTGAGTCATCTTGGGTATATCTGTATCAGCTTTGCATATCTGGATTTGGAGACTTTCTCCCATTCTTCCTTGCAGATTTTCTCAAGCCCTGTTAAGATGGGGAGCTTCCACAGATTTTCAATGGGATTCAAGTCTGGGTTTTGGCTGGGCCACTCAAGGGCTTTCACATTCTTGTTCTGAAGCCATTCAAGTGTTGCTTTGGCTGTATGCTTGGGGTCATTGTCCTGTTGGAATGTGAAACTTTGCCCTGGTCGAAGGTCGTTTCCAATCTGAAACAGGTTCTCATCAAGGATTTGCCTGCATGTGGCGCCAATCATTGTTCCCTTTATCCTTACCAGTCTCCCAGTCCCTGCCGCTGAAAAGCATCTCCATAGCATGATGCTGCCACCACACTTCACTGTAAGGATGGTGTTAGACGGGTGATGAGCTATGCCTGGTTTTCTCCAGACATATAGTTTTGAATTCAGGCCAAAGAGGTTCTCGTCAGACCACAGAATCTTTTGCATTATGTTCTCAGAGTTTTTCACATGCCTTTTTGCAAACTCCAAGCGTGCGGTTGTGTGCCTTTTTCTCAGGAGTAGCTTCTGTCAGGCCACTCTCCCATAAGGGCCAGATTGGTTAAGTGCTGTAGAAACGGTTGCCCTTCTGGCTGGTTCTCCCATCTCAGCCAAGGAACTCTGTATTTCTGTCAGAGTGGTCATTGTGTTCTTGGTCACCTCCCTGACCAAGGTCCTTCTTGCACGGTCAGCTCTAGGCAGCGTCTGGGTAGTTCAATATTTTTTCAATTTCCCAATGATGGAGACCACTGTGCTCTTGGAAACTTTTAACACTAGAAATTGTTTTATATCCTTCCCCAGATATATGCCTCCTCACAATTCTCTCTCTGAGATCTACGGACAGTTCCTTGGACTTCATGGTATAGTTTCTGCTCTGACATGCACTGTCAACTATGGGACCTCATATAGACAGGTGTGTTTCTTTCTAAAACATGTCCAAACAATTGAATTGGCCAAAGGTGGACTCCATTCAAGTTGTAGTGATATCTCAAGGATGATCAAAGGAAATTGGATGGACCTGAGCTCAATTTGGAGTGCCATAGAAAATGCTTATGAAAATTTGATTTCTGCATTTCATAGACATTTCCAAAAACATGTTTTCACTGTCACTATGGGGTATTGTGTGTAGATGGGCGAGATAAAAAAAATATTTGATCAATTTTGAATTCAGGCTGTAACAACATGTAGAATAAGTCAAGGGGTATGAATACTTCTTGAAGGCACTGTAATAATGACACTAGAATAGAATATGTGACGGTGTCTGACCTGCTCAGATTGTTGGGGTATGGTAGATGTGTGGAGAATCTGACTTCCCCATTCAATTCCTCCACAGCCATGATGTCTTTGGGACCTTTGTTCCGCACTTTGCTGGCCCTGAGGAATAACATATCAGATGGCATTCAGGATGGTTACCTAGTGCCCCTTGGAGGATCACTCAGAATTGAAACTAACACTTGAAAAAAGTTAAATGTGCAGGGACAACTACCACTGGACAGGCTGAAGATTGTGCAGAAAAGGCCGGAACCCACAACTGCATTCAAATATCATTGTGCCAAAACTCCAGTAGTCCACTGTGACAGTGTAAGGCTTATTCTCAAATAATTCAGGGGCCTGGGGGTAAAAGATATGCAAGTATCAATTAGTAAGTCTGGTTTTAATTAATCGTGACTAACAGACAGAGACAATGTCGCAACGTTAAGTCAACAGGAATCTAGGAGTGCTTGCAGGAGGGATAATATGCTCACCAGGTATTGTAGTGTTCCCACAAATGAAGTGCACAGACTCCCCTGGTCCAAGTCTTTGGCATAGCCCAAGTCTATAATTTTGTGAACCAACTGAACAAGGAAAACATTGTGAGATATTAACATTGCAAGATGAACAGTAGTCTTTAAAAATAAATAACAGACAAAGTCACACCACAGAACATCAATAACACAAAAATGTAAACAGTTATAAAAAGGGCATGATGACACTGTGCGCTGGTCCATAAATATTAGGTTACCTTTCCATTGACTTCCTGGAGCACTATGTTTTCTGGTTTAAGGTCTCTGTGTATGATCTTGTTTTCATGCAAATACTGGATGCCTGAACCTGTATATAAAGACCATTCAGAAATCAGTTCTATGCAGACCGACAAATGATACAATTATACACAATTCAACAGTGGGGTACAGTACATACCAACGTCATTGAGCAGGGAAAGTACTTCACTTTCTTTCAGTCCACAGCAATTTTCAGGCTTGCTCAGCATCTGTCAAATTCAACCATAAACACATTGTTGGACAAATGCCTGCTCATGACAGAACCATTTTTTGTCACTGTGCCCTTATGTGAGGCATTTAACCCCTTACTGATCCAGGGGCACTGCAACATGGCTGATGCCACTCGGGAGTCTGTATATGTCAAGGAGGTTTATAGCAAATAAAAGAAAAAGTGTGTGGACTATAAGGGAAATGGACAATAAAGTATTCATCTTCAGCTGCCCCACCTTTCTGAGGTCTCCCTTGGAACAGTACTCCATGGCCAGCAGTGGAAGGTCATTTAAGGCAATGTGCTTCATCTCCTCTGGCACGTCTCTAGCTGTCACTACATTGAGATTATTCAACCTGAATAGGCAAGAAAAACATTGTACTTGATAAATACAGTGCACCTGGAAAGTATTCAGACCACTTAACTTTTATCTAATTTTGTTACATTACAGCCTTATTGTGAGATGGATAAAAAAATATAAAAAACACACACAATAACCCATAACAACAAAGCAAAAACAGAAGACATTTTTGCAAATGTATTAAACATGTATTTAGTTATTTACATAAGTATTCAGACCGTTTGCTATGAGGCTCAAAATGGAGCTCAGGTGCATCCTGTTTCCATTGATCATCCTTGAGATGTTTCTACAACTTGGAGTTCACCTGTGGTAAATTCAATTGATTGGAAATGATTTGGGAAGGCACACACGTGTCTATATAAGGTCCCACAGTTGACAGTGCATGTCAGAGCAAAAACCATGCCATGAGGTGGAAGGAATTGACCGGAGAGCTGCGAGACAGGATTGTGTCAAGGCACAGATCTGGGGAAGGGTACCAAAAAATGTCTGCAGCATTGAAGGTCCCCAAGAACACAGTGGCCTCCATCCTTCTTAAATGGAAGAAGTTTGGAACCACCAAGACGCTTCCTAGAGCTGGCTGCCTTGCCAAACTGAGAAATCGTGTGAGAAGGGCCTTGGTCAGGGAGATGACCAATAACCCGATGGTCACTCTGACAGAGCTCCAGAGTGCCTCTGTGGCGATGGGAGAACCTTCCAGAAAGACAACCATCTCTGCATCACTCCACCAATCAGGCCTTTATGGTAGAGTGGACAGACGGAAGCCACTTCTCAGTAAAAGGCACATGACAGAGAGCTTGGAGTTTGCCAAAAGGCACCTAAAGACTCTCAAACCATGAGAAACAAAGTCTGATGAAACCAAGATTGAACTCTTTTGCCTTAATACCAATTGTCACGTCTGGAGGAAACCTGGCACCATCCCTACGGTGAAGCATGGTGGTGGCAGCATTATGGTGTGGGGATGTTTTTCAGCGGCAGGGACTGGGAGACTAGTCAGGATTAATGGAAAGATGAACGGAGCAAATTACAGAGAGATCATTGATGAAAACCTGCTCCAGTGTGCTCAGGACCTCAGACTGTGAAGAAGGTTCACCTTCCAACAGGACAATGACCCTAAGCTCACAGCCAAGACAATGCAGGAGTGGCTTCGGGACAAGTCCTTGAGTGGCCCAGCCAGAGCCCAGACTTGAACCCGATCTAACATCTTCGGAGAGACCTGAAATTAGCTGTGCAGCGACGCTCCCCATCCAACCTGACAGAGCATCTGCAGAGAATAATGGGAGAAACTCCCCAAATACAGGTGTGTCAAGCTTGTAGCATCATGCCCAAGAAGACTCAAGGCTGTAATCGCTGCCAAAGGTGTTTCAACAAAGTACTGGATAATGGGTCTGAATACTTATTTATGTACATGTGAATTTAGTTTATTAATATATTTGCAAACATTTCTAAAAACCTGTTTTTGCTTTGTCATTATGGGGTATTGCGTGTAGATTGATGAGGGGGAAAAAACTATTTAAACAATTTGAGAATAAGGCTGTAACGTAACAAAATGTGGAAAAAGTCAAGGGGTCTGAATACTTTCCGAATGCACTGTACAAGAAGCAAATGCCGATATTTCACTCATTGAAAAAGTAAAAGTCACCCAGTTCAAACGTGTGTGGCATTCAATGATGTACATAGGATAATACGATATAGACAAACTTTTTCATGATCTGGATCTCTCTGCTCCATCTGTCTTTGTTTCTTGCTGTCAACTCCAGGCGACACATTTTCACCGCAATCTTTTCTGATGTGTCCTATGGTGGAAAAATAGCAAGATTATGTTATAATACTTTTATTGCATCAAATGGGTGTTTTACGCAACAGAATAGAGTATTTTGTTAACTATTGTGTGTGTGTTCTACTGAGGATGGGCCTCTGGGAGGTAACACTGAGGGGAGATTTACAATGTCTTTTGGGTGATAAAACCTAAAGAGCATTCCAGAGCATGAGTTAATGTTTCTGTTCTATTTGGTACCAGAGAGAGATGGTTCCAGTTTGGAGTCAGAGGGACAGACAATGGTCTCTATACAATGAAAACTGTCTGCTATGTATTATAGGCATCTTTCATACAAATCTTAACCGTGTGACCCATTCTATATATCTGTTGTTTGTCATGTAGGTTGAAAGGGGTGTATCTTGGCTATAAAAGACCTTTGTACTTTTGTCTCGGGGCTCTCAACGAATAATTTGATCGTGAATCGTCAACCAGCCATCTTTATCGTAGAGCACTCAATCGATTCACTTTATATATGTGTGTTGTATTGACCTGCTTCCTCATTAATAAGTTATTAAAGATTTAGTTTAAGTATAACTCTGACTTGTGTGATAAGTTTGTCTCTCCTCATTTGATAGTAAAGAAATGAACCACCACATTTGGCGACGAGGATGGGATGTGAATCTTCACTTGGTGACTGCTCCTGACGACCTGGGTAAATCATGCACTAGGGATCCCTCAAACTTGGGATCTGGTGAATTCCAATTATTTTAAATGTGCTAGTCAGGTATGCCCTGGGTTTGGTAATTTAGCGTTAAATATCTAGAATCTGTATGAACTTGTTTTGGCCATTTAATGTTAAAAACATCCGGAATCTGTGTGAACTAGTTAAGACCATTTATGATATAGTATAAGATAGTAAGGTGCATTTGTAATTGTTTTAAACATGTACCCCATTTTAGAAGTATTGAAAGATGTAAATGTATGAGTTGCATTATCCTAGGAATTAATCATGAGATAGAAATTAGAAAATAATCCTGCAGGTTCAAATATTGTTGAAAAACAACTAATTGATTAGGTATGTTTGAGAATAGCATTGTGTGACTGTGATATGAGAGTTGAGTGAATATGGAAATTAGTCTTAATCTGACGTTTGGATTAACATATAGAAATATGCTTAATCAGATGATTGAAATTTGGATAATAAGCTTTGATATAACGTTATCTTAGGGTTCTGTTCATTCACTGCCCATCATAGAATATCACGGGGTGGTATTGAGAGCGGGATGATATTTTAGAAAGCAGCGGAAGGTCTAGAGTTCCTGAGAGGCTTGATTTTGCAGTGGTCTCTGGGAGGTTAGAGGATCCCATGAGGATCCCATGGTCATTGTCCGGGAAACAAAAGTGTATTTTTTTTGTTCTGCTGGGAGTATGTTTGGAGAGCTGCTTCGTAGCTATGGTGTCCTTGAAAAAGCAAATGGAATGGTTGTTGTGAGTACCTAAGAATTTCTTACGTTTTATATGGATTCTGTGAATATATGAAAATATGATAACTTGTATGTGTGTATAATCTATTACTAGAGATTTTATAAAGTAATTCTGGGAATATAATTAGATACAATTTAAAACACCCATACGTAGACGTACGTAGGTTGAGTTGGTATCTTTAATGTATAATTTGATGAAGATGAGGTTTAAGCATTATTAAACTGTCTACAAAGTCTGGGCAATTGTCTCAGAAACTGATTGGAGTGTGTCCACTTTTGGTTAACTTACCCTAACGATGTAACTATAAAATGCTTATTGGATTTTCTCTGTCTGGGTACTACATTTAAAATAAAACTGCCCGTAAGGCCTGAAAATGTGTTTTATTTTTTTCTTCCCAGTATGAGAGGAGTTGCTGGATTTATTGAATAAACCTTTTTCCATAAAGTTAGAGCGAATTAAGATGGAATCTCGACGTAATTTATAATGTCGTACAAAGCCTAGGGTATCCATCAAACTAATTCGATTCACTTTATGTGTGTGTGTGTTGTATTGACCTGCTTCCTTATTAATAAGTGATTAATGACTTAGTTTAAGTATAACTGACTTGTGTGATAAGTTTGTCTCTCCTTATTTGATAGTAAAGAAATTAACCACCACAGTCCTTTAGAAACAAGGGGGAAAAAACAGTAAAGTCTCATCTATTATCTCATCTTGTCAACTCAACAGATGTGCACTTATGAATTCACAGGGAGAAGAATACAAAACAGTAAGGTATTTTTAAGCTACAGGGTGTTTTTCTCAAGTGGTGGCATGACCTTTGCCAAAAGATACTGACCCTACCGTTACAAAATACATTTTGAAATCTATATTATTAAATTATTGCACCCACACTGCTCGCGAGCGTCTGCGTTGCCAAGGGCTAAAATAGAAGTCAGTTCTATTTGTGACGCAGATCGCGCAGAAAGTACTGCCTCTCCCATCTCCTCATTGGTTTATAGAAGCAGGTACCCACGTGCCATCTCCTCATTGGTTATACCCACGTGGGTGACTGAAAGACGAACGAGGTCGGTGGCGGTAATGCACCTAATTTATGAAAGTTGCCAATCGCAATATAAAGTCCAGAGAAGAAAAAGCCTGGAAGGAGGAGAGATGAGTAGAAACGATTCGGTTGACCGTTTTATGTGTGGATTAATTGTAGGAGTAGAGGACCTTGTGCATTTCAAGTAAAATAACAACTCAATGTTTATACGTTATCCCAGGACAAATTAGCAAGCAACAGCAAGCTAGCTAAATAGGACAAATTAGCTAGCAAGTGCAAGCTAGCTAGCTAAATTGCCATAAATGTTTAATGCTTTTCGACCTGGCCCCAAATTAGTGTAATTGGTTTAGAGTATGCTTTGATATTTTAAACTGCGTGTTGTGATCGCGTTTGGTGTGGGGGGACAAAATAAATGTATGCACGATGGCGCATGCGCGCAGCCGGTTTGGGTTCCGCGTTATACTTGTTTACAATGAGCTTCTCCGTGGAGCAGGTGAGAGATATAGATCGGAAAACGTACATCAATGCAGCGATGGGATGTGCCACTACTCCAAAATGTACCTTTATTCACACTGCTCTATCGAGAAGACTTAAATACTGCTAGTTTTCCCGGAAACCTGCAATTTTTCATCCTCATACTAGCTAGTAGGGCCAGGACGATACCATTTCGCAATATGTTTTCAAATGCAACATTTTTAACACGAAGCAGACCAAATTCTATTGGTCCTTTAAAAACCTGCTTTAAAATTGTGTGTGCTTTAGCTTGGAAAATAAATACATTTGACTCTGGATGACAACATAATGGTGTTTGTTTCCAACATTAAGCCTGTTTTACTAAAGAAGTAAAATTTGTTTCGTGTTGTGTTTCCGTACCACGATACTAACGTGTATCGCGATAAAGTATCATCCCGGCCCTACTAGCTAGTAGTAGCCACCGCTGTGGTGACCCGTTTTGGAATGGCAGTGTTAGCAAATCAGCTCATTTGTTTTTCAACATGATGTGCCATTCCATAATGGCTGCTGTGTCTACTGCTAGCAAGCACGAGGACAAAAAGGGCAGTTTTTCAGGAAAACTAGCATTATTCCATCATTCTCGATGAAGCATTGTGGATAAAGGTACAATTTGTAAAACAGTGCATATCCCATCCCTGCATTGAGGTACATTTTCCGACCCATTAACACACCAGCTTCACAGTAATCATGATTGCATTCACATCCCTGTGCAGCTCAGTGTAACAGTAGGGTCGGTATCTTCTGGCAAATTTGAGCTGTGATATCATCCAGTCAGGCTTACTATTCACATCTAGGAAGTGGTTAACTTCCTTTCAACTATATGTAAACATACATCCAACTCTTGTCTGATTTGACAGGATATTCAGCTACCATGATTCAAGTCTGGACTCTGGAACAGCTTAAAGTACTAGGGATTACTTGTGAAAATGTGGCTGTTAGTTAAATACTTACATGATGTTGATACAGGTAGACATGGGCAAAACCGCCCATGCCCAATCTCTCTTTCAATTCCCAGTTCCCGCAGTTTTGGTTTTGTCTGAAAGGAGGCTTATCCATTGCTGTAACGTTAATAACAAGGAATATTAATGTTACATTTGGCTATGCAAATTGTCAACATTTCTAACTAGCCACATATGCGGTAAATGAAGCATTTACTAGCTAACTGTTAGCTTGATAGCTACTGTTTACAGCTAGTGCTAGCTAGCTAACGTTCGCTATTTAGCTAAACAACTTTCAAGTTTGCCATACCTTCGTTAGTGTTGCTAGTCAAATAGCGTTGCTAACTAACGTTAGCTATTAATTTAGCTCCCCTGTCTGATGTCCGTAAACAAAATTGATCAATGGGCAATATAAAGATACACGTTTAAACTTCACAATCGCCCATGTTTCCCTTGCAGGGTTGTACCCGTGACTGATCAACGAAGCTCGAAGACGAAAGTAAACATAGCTAGCTAACGTTAGATAGCACAGTTAGCTCGTTGGACAGCCAGCTAACGCTATTTGCTTGAACAAAAACGAATATAGCTGGTTATTACAGAAATCTTGGTGTAATAATAGCTAATTATTACGATACTTTGATATTTCATAAGACAGTCAGCGGCCGTTTTTTCATAAAAAGACAGATCTTGTGTTCGACTAATGCACCATGACAGGAATGTGTACTTTCCTAGATGTGACGTCGCCAAAAAACCCGGCTGCTTTTCTGAGGAGAAAAAAATGTGTCCGAAAGAGACATCATGCCCATAAGGGGCACAAAGGCACGTGCCCACTCAGATTTGAGCAATTATTTTGGATTTTTTTTATTTAAAACATAAATCTATATATTTTTTTTTACATTTATTTTTTATTTTATGTTAAATTAAGTATTAAGCCAACGTTTTATCATAATTATGTCAAAAAAAAAAAGATCTGTCAGTTGTATTTTGTCAGTTGTATTTCTCCAATGTACAGTAAGTGGTTCCTTCCAAAGGGGCACCATGGAGCAAACATGCTAGGCAGGATGGGAGAGACTATAAGGAAGTAGCTGATACTGTACCAAAACTGACCCTTACCTTAACCCAGTGGTAAGCTGTCATTGAGGACAGATGGGACCTGTTTTGAGCCCCACCTGTTTAGCAAAAAAAGTAATAAATAAATCGAATTATATATATATATATATATATATATATATATATATATATATATATATATATATATACATTTTGTTTGCCTGTTTTGCATGTTATTTGGGCATTAATACGTGCCACATATCAGTCTGCAAACAATGTAAAAATAAATAAATCATAAATCAATAAATCATTGAGCAGCATAAAAACATGGTCTCTTTTTTTGCTTTCTTGAGTAAGGCAGCTCCAAAATGCAGGTGTTTCAGCCTAGCTCAGTGCTTTCTGTGGTGGTGGGGCAGGCACCGGAAAATACGGAGCGTTGGGGTTGGTCACGGTGTCACTCACGGGAACACTACGTCACCGAAAATTCAAACCCCTTTGGTGCTGCCATAGAGTTACATTAGAAGTGCCCATCCAAGAAGGCTCAAGGTCATTGGCCACAGATAAAATGACGTCAAATCACGTTATATCTACAGTAGGTTTGATTGGACTCATCATGTCAACATCGTACTTTCAAGATCTTAGCTAGCAAGCTAGCAGTTATCATCATGAATCAAGTCGACAACCTACTGGCAAATCATTTTCAATCCCTGTCATATGAAGATAAATTATGGAGAGAAATTATAGCTAGATATAGATATATAAAACCTATCGGTGCTCATCGGCCATTGGACAAACATTACACAACAGGTTGGAAATCGCAAATTCAACGATGAGTGGTTTGGAAGGAATCAGTGGCTAACTGCAAGCATTGCAAATGCTATTCCGTGGAGTGGTCCAAGTCTGGGTTTAAGGATCTCTGAATGATAAACATTCAGCATTGGCCATGCTGTCAATCCAGCACGACTTCAGCCGCTTTCAAAACAACTGGAAACTCGTAACTGGGAAATCTCAGACTTCAGTGAGTTCAAGACAACTGGGAACTCTGAAAAAAACTAGATCCGGCTGGGAAAATACCTTTTGAATGGTCATCCAACTCAGAATTCCAAGTCGAGAACTTGGGCCTGAAGATCACTAACGTCATGATTCTACCTTTATTATTTCAGAATTCTCAGTTGTCTTGAAAGTACCATAAATCCAGAGAATGACAGACTTTGATGACAAAGTTTGATGACAGAATTTGTCCACGAAGGACCGCCATGCCACCTTCCTGTTCAAGTGAGTACAGCACAACAAGGTGAGTCGAAAAAATGTATTGTATGCTGCTACATAAATTATGTAATATACCAGGGAGATATGTATACTGTAGCTAAGAAAGTAATACAAAGTGTTTATTGTATAGTAAGCTGTTAGTAGCACATGTGGCTCACCTTAATAATTTGGTCCCTTTTCCACTCATCATTTAACCTACTGTTCTGACTTGGTGGTGCACATGTAGCCTATAGCCTGAAATGTCATCATCAAATATTGTAAGAGCTTTCATTGTCTGCTTATACCCTTTACTTATTCTACGGTTCTGACTTGGTGTACAGGGAGAATACTGTAAGAAGTCCCATGTTCTGAATTCTGTCACTGTACATTTCAAAAGTGCTGAACTAATAGTTACATTGACTACTGTACGTCCATCCTAGATCGCTCATTAATGTCTTAATCGAAATTACAGATTGCCTCTTATCCGCTCGTTGTCCCCTTATTCCATAGTTTGTACATCTCAATTGTCAGTAGAAACCACATTTGTTTAAGCAAGTCAGCCATATCATGCCAAGAGTCTGCAACGTTGTCATCAAGGCAAAGGGTGGCTATTTGAAGAATCTCAAATATGAAGGAAAAAGGAAACCTCACGCTGCTCTTGATAGGATCACTGATCTTTAATAAGCTTACGTATCGGCCTCACGGCCTTCATCAGAGCAGTGTGCGGTTTCATTTTTCCTTCATGTTGTTCAACTGCACCTGCAAAAAAGATTGCTCAGATGTGCGAGTGCCTTTTGAATTAAGAATCTCAAATATTAAATATATTTTGATTTGTTTAAACCTTTTTTGGTTTCTACATGATTCCATATGTGTTATTTCATAGTTTTGATGTCTTCACTATTATTCTGCAATGTAGAAAATAGTAAAAATAAAGAAAAACCCTTGAATGAGTAGGTGTTCTAAAACTTTTGATCGTTCATGTATGTTTTTTTTAAAGGCAGTAAATGGGGCTGAATGTTTCGCTGCCAGACAAGGCTCTGCTGATAGCCAGGTGTAACAGTGGTAAGGTGTTGGGACTGCTGTTAGGACTGCTGTTAGGACTGCTGTTAGGACTTATGTAGGCCCTAACAGTTTGTGGGCACCGTTTGTCACCTTTATTGTCCAATTAATGTACTTCTTAGTGTTGTGTTGTGTAGTGGCTTTGCTGGCATGTATCTAAGAGTTTGCCCCACCAAGATTTACATGCTAAAATTGCCAATGTCTTAACCCTAACCTTAACCAAACCCTCAACCAATGTTCCTTCTAAGCACGCAGCTCACCTCGGACTGCAGAGCCCCTAGAGAGAAGCACAAGATCGAACTCAACTTTCTACAGGTTCTCCTTTAGTTAACACTATCAAAGTTTCGCTCTACTGTGGCAAATGTGATCGAATCAACACAATATCAGCCACTTTTAATGTAATATACCGAAACAAAACCAACTATGCAAGATTTAGTATGTAAAACTAACTGTGCAAGACATGTTCTTGTAGGCAGAGCGCATTGGAGTAGGATTCTATTGCAATGATAGGCACGACTCAGGCCACTTTTCTACACAGACCAGTGCGCCAAACCAATCAAAGTTGTAGTAGGTCTACATGCAAATGCCCATTGCCATATATGGATCTGTGCCATTCCCTTTGAACTGGACTGTGTTTAAGCTACAGTATGTCAGGTAAAGAGCTTTTTTATGTCTTAAAGGGGAAGTGTTGTATTTTGAGACAGTCTTGAATAAGCTAAGTAGCCAATAGGCAGAGCATAGCATAATTTGCCTGATTCTCTGTAATAATGGTATGGGAATAATAATGAATTTTATTTTGTAAAGTGGTTTCTTGCATCACACACATTTATTTTCAGTCACCTTTTCAGTCACATTTATCTTCAGTCACCTAACCAACAGGTTAATGTCAAGCCCTGCATGTTTTTTTTCTTAGAAAAAACATGGAACGATCACAACTTATTGACTGCTGCTGTAGGCTGAATGATAGAATAGCTATTTCCATGTTAAAATGTTATGGGATGCGTTTTTCTCCATATTTTTTTTTACGGTAGGCCTCTCTGGTAGGCCTTCATTAAGATCAAATAGCCACAGTAGCCTACTTGGCCACTGCTTCTTACGGCTGAGATCCCGTTAATCCCGGATCGATATGACAACAGCCAGTGAAAGTGCAGGGCGCCAAGTTCAAAACAACAGAAATCTCATAATTAAAATTCCTCAGACATACACGTATTCTACACCATTTTAAAGATACACTTCTTGTTAATCGCACCACAGTGTCCGCTTTCAAATAGGCTTTCGGCGAAAGCACCACAAACGATTATGTTAGGTCAGAGCCAAGTCACAGAAAAACACAGCCATTTTTCCAGCCAAAGAGAGGAGTCACAAAAATCTGAAATAGAGATAGAATTAATCACTAACCTTTGATGATCTTCATCAGATGACACTCATAGGACTTCATGTTACACAATACATGTATGTTTTGTTCGATAAAGTTCATATTTATATCCAAAAATCTTAGTTTACATTGGCGCGTTATGTTCAGTAATGTTTTGCCTCCAAAACATCAGGTGATTTTGCAGAGAGCCACATCAATTTACAGAAATACTCATAATAAACATTGATAAAATATACAAGTATTAAACATGGAACTTTAGATAAACTTTTCCTTAATGCAACCGCTGTGTCAGATTTCAAAAAAGCTTTACGGAAAAAGCACACCATGCTATAATCTGAGTACAGCGCTCAGAGCCCAAATAAGCCATAAAGATATCCGCCATGTTTTGGAGTCAACAGTAGTCAGAAATAGCATTATAAATATCCACTTACCTTTGATGATCTTCATCAGAATGCACTCCCAGAAATCCCAGTTCCACAATAAATGTTTATTTTGTTCGATATAGTCCATCATTTATGTCCAAATACCTTCCTTTTGTTCGCGCGTTCAGTCCAGTAATCCACATTCATGACACGCAGGTCAGACGAAAAGTCAAACAATTCCATTACAGTTCGTAGAAACATGTCAAACAATGTATAGAATCAATCTTTAGGATGTTTTTAACATAAATCTTAAATTATGTTTCAACCGGAGAATTCCTTTGTCTTCAGAAATGCGATGGAAAGCAGGTCGCTCTTACCTGAGTGCGCATGTTCAGCTCGTGCCAGACACCTGACTCAAAGAGCTCTCCTTCCCTCATTCTTTACAGTAGAAGCATCAAACAAGGTTCTAAAGACTGTTGACATCTAGTGGAAGCCTTAGGAAGTGCAAAATAACTAATATCCCACTGTATATTGGATAGGCAAACCTACAAACCTCAGATTTCCCACTTCCTGGTTGGATTTTGTGTCAGGCCTGCCATATGAGTTCTGTTATACTCACAGACATCATTCAAACAGTTTTAGAAACTTCAGAGTGTTTTCTATCCAAATATACTAATAATATGCATATCTTAGCCTCTGAGCCTGAGTAGCAGGCAGTTTACTCTGGGCACCTTTTCATCCAAGCTACTCAATACTGCCACCCAGCCATAAGAAGAACTGTAACTTAAAGCGGGTACAGCCTCAGTGTTCACAGTAAACGCTCGGCGGAAGTTGTACAGAATTTTCACAAGTTGAAGTTTGAGCTCAGCAGACCTGAAATTTGCTCAGTGCCGAAAACATTTTGAGGGAACACTGCCCTTAAACCTAACCTAATTCAAATAAATTCTGAAATGAAATATTGGTTTGGCCGACAGGACACTAGATTGCCTACTGCAGACAGTATTGTCAGTGGAGGATGAGAAAGACTGGCAAGTGACACACAGTGTTTGATTTGATTTTAGCTGCCAGTGATGGGAAGGACTCGCTCAAAAACCCAGCTGCTTTTCTGAAGGGAAAATAAAATGAAACAGGTGTGCCCGAGAGAGCCCCATAGGGGGCACAAGGGCACGTGCACCCTCAGATTTTTTTTAGCATACACGTGTAAAATTTCAAATTAATTTGATCAAGCTATGTAGCCTATTGATTCCTTCTTGATGAATAAATAAGACAAAATTGCCTTTCTGTGTGGCCCAGTTGGTAGAGCATGGCACTTGCAACACCAGGGTTGGGGCTTTGATTCCCATGTGGGACAAGCATGAAAAATGTATGTACTCACTACTGTAAGTCGCTCTGGATAAGAGTGTCTGCTAAATTACTTAAATGAAATGTTTTGTTGTTTCTCAGTAATACTAGCCACCTAGCAATTTTATTAAGTTGTCTTTCGCTAGCCAGCTAGACAGGTACCCAATCTCCCAACCTCATAACTAGCTAACAAGCCATTTCAGGCTATCAATTAAGTTAGAGTAGCTTGTCTAACTATCTTAGCTGGCATGCCTGCTGGCAAGTTGGTAGACTTTAGCAAATACAACATTTTTGGGTTATGATACTATATACCAGTTTGGCAGTTGCACTGAAGTTCTTAAAGAATCAATGTGCATCATTCATTTAAATGACAATTGAACAGGTAAAGAGGCATGCTTAGATAACCTATGCAGCACATAAGGTTGGTGGCACCTTAATTGCAGAGTGCGGGCTTGTGGTAATGGCTGGAGTGGAATCAGGTGAATGGTCGCTCCGTTACAGCCATTATTATGAGCTGTCCTACCCTCAGCAGCCTCCTATAACATGCAGAATTTAAAATTTAAAAAAAATGTATTTATACAGTACCAGTGTATGTAGAGTACCAGACAAAAGTTTGGACACACCTACTCATTCTACGTTTTTTCTTTATTTGTACTATTTTCTACATTGTAGAATAATAGTGGAGACATCAAAACTATGAAATAACATATGGAATCATGTAGAAACCAAAAAGTGGTGAACAAATCCAAATGTATTTTATATTTTATATTCTTCAAAGTAGCCACGCTTTGCCTTCATGACAGCTTTGCACACTCTTGACATTCTCTCAACCAGCTTCATGAGGAATGCTTTTCCAACAGTCTTGAAGGAGTTCCCACATATGCTGAGCACTTGTTGGCTGCTTTTTCTTCACTCTGCGGTCCAACTCATCCCAAACCATCTCAATTGGGTTGAAGTCGGGTGATTGTGGAGGCCAGGTCATCTGATGTAGCACTCCATCACTCTCCTTCTTGGTCAAATAGCCCTTACACAGCCTGGAGGTGTGTTGGGCCATTGTCCTGTTGAAAAACAGATGATTGTCCCACTAAGCACAAACCAGATGGGATGGCATATCGCTGCAGAATGCTGTGGTAGCCATGCTGGTTAAGCATGCCTTGAATTCTAAATAAATCACTGACAGGGTTACCAATTGTTCTTTGCAACAATTGGGCCATGAAGGCCTGATTCATGCAGTCTCCTCTGAACAGTTGATGTTGAGATGTATATGTTACTTGAACTCTGTGAAGCATTTATTTGGGCTGCAATTTCTGAGGCTGGTAACTTTAATGAACATATCCTCTGCAGCAGCGGTAACTCTGGGTCTTCCATTCCTGTGGCGGTCCTCTTGAGAGTCAGTTTCAATATAGCGCTTGATGGTTTTTGCGACTGCACATGAAGAAACTTTCAAAGTTCTTGCATTTTTTCCGTATTGACTGACCTTCATGTCTTAAAGTAATGATGGAATGTCGCTTCTCTTAGCTTATTTGAGCTGTTCTTGCCATAATATGGACTTGGTCTTTTATCAAATAGGGCTGTCTTCTGTATACCCCCCGCCTACCTTGTCACAATGTCACGTTCCTGACCTGTTTTCTGTTGTTTTGTATGTGTTTAGTTCACAGGTGTCAAACTCATTCCACGGAGGGCCGAGTGTCTGCGGGTTTTCGCTCCTCCCTTGTACTTGATTGATGAATTAACATCACTAATTAGTTAGGAACTCCCCACACCTGGTTGTCTAGGGCTTTATTGAAAGGAAAAACCAAAAACCTGCAGACACTCGGCCCTCCGTGGAATGAGTTTGACACCCCTGGTTTAGTTGGTCAGGACGTGAGCTGGGTGGGAATTCTATGTTGTGTGTCTAGTTTGTCTGTTTCTATGTCAGCCTAGTGTGGGTTCTCAATCAGAGACAGATGGTAGTCGTTGTCTCTGATTGAGACTCATATATAGGAGGCTTGTTTTGTGTTGGGAGTTTGTGGGTGTTTGTTACCTGTCTCTGTGTTTGTGTTCTGCACCAGATAGGTCTGTATCGGTTTTGCACATTTGTTATTTTGTATGTTGTTTGTAGTGTTTCACTTGTTCTGGTATTAAACATGTTTAACACTAGCCGCGCTGCACTTTGGTCCTCTCCTTCACCCCTGGAAGAAAACCTTTACAGAAACACCCACCAAACCCGGACCAAGCAGCGTGGCAACGGGCAGCAGCAACAGCAGCAGCGGTACCAGGAGGAATGGTCATGGGAGGAAATCATAAACGGAAAAGGACCCTGGGCAAAGGTGGGAGAGAATCGCCACTCTTGGGAGGAGAAGGAGGCAGCCACAGCCCAGGAGCGCTGGATTGAGGAGGCAGCACGTAAGAGAGGCTGGAAGCCCGAGAGGCTCACCCAAAAATTTCTTGGGGGGGGGGGGGGCTAAAGGGGAGTGTGGCGAAGCCGGGTTGGATACCTGAGCTATTCCACCTTGCCGCACTGGGAGGGCTAGGTTGGGCATCGAGCTGGATGTCATGAAGCCGGCCCAACGTATCTGGCCTCCAGTACGTCTCCTCGGGCCGGCGTACATGGCACCAGCCTTACAGGTGGTGTCCCCGGTTCGCCTGCATAGCCCAGTGCGGGTTGTTCCACCTCGCCGCACTGGCAGGGCTACGGGGACCATTCAACCTGGTAAGGTTGGAGAGGCTCGGTGCTCAAGAGCGCGTGTCCTCCTTCACGGTCCGGTATATCCGGCGCCACCTTCCCGCCCCAGCCCAGTACCACCAGTGCCTACACCACGCACCAGGCTTCCAGTGCATCGCCAGAGCCCTGTTCCTCCTCCCCGCACTCGCCCTGAGGTGCGTGCCCTCAGCCCGGTACCTCCAGTTCCGGCACCACGCATCAGGCCTATAGTGCGTCTCAGCCGGCCAGAGTCTGCCGTCTGCCCAGCGGTGCCTGAACTGCCCGTCTGTCCAACGCCGTCTGAACCGTCCGTCTGCCCAGCGCCGTCTGAGCCGTCCGTCTGCCCAGCGCCGTCTGAGCCGTCCGTCTGCCCAGCGCCGTCTGAGCCGTCCGTCTGCCCAGCGCCGTCTGAGCCGTCCGTCTGCCCAGCGCCGTCTGAGCCGTCCGTCTGCCCAGCGCCGTCTGAGCCGTCCGTCTGCCCAGCGCCGTCTGAGCCGTCCGTCTGCCCAGCGCCGTCTGAGCCGTCCGTCTGCCCAGCGCCGTCTGAGCCGTCCGTCTGCCCAGCGCCGTCTGAGCCGTCCGTCTGCCCAGCGCCGTCTGAGCCGTCCGTCTGCCCAGCGCCGTCTGAGCCGTCCGTCTGCCCAGCGCCGTCTGAGCCGTCCGTCTGCCCAGCGCCGTCTGAGCCGTCCGTCTGCCCAGCGCCGTCTGAGCCGTCCGTCTGCCCAGCGCCGTCTGAGCCGTCCGTCTGCCCAGCGCCGTCTGAGCCGTCCGTCTGCCCAGCGCCGTCTGAGCCGTCCGTCTGCCCAGCGCCGTCTGAGCCGTCCGTCTGCCCAGCGCCGTCTGAGCCGTCCGTCTGCCCAGCGCCGTCTGAGCCGTCCGTCTGTCCCGAGCCATTAGAGCCGTCCGTCAGTCAGGAGCCGCTAGAGCCGTCCGTCAGTCAGGAGCCGCCAGAGACGCCAGCCAGTCAGGAGCCGCCAGAGACGCCAGCCAGTCAGGAGCCGCCAGAGACGCCAGCCAGTCAGGAGCCGCCAGAGACGCCAGCCAGTCAGGAGCCGCCAGAGACGCCAGCCAGTCAGGAGCCGCCAGAGACGCCAGCCAGTCAGGAGCCGCCAGAGACGCCAGCCAGTCAGGAGCCGCCAGAGACGCCAGCCAGTCAGGAGCCGCCAGAGACGCCAGCCAGTCAGGAGCCGCCAGAGACGCCAGCCAGTCAGGAGCCGCCAGAGACGCCAGCCAGTCAGGAGCCGCCAGAGACGCCAGCCAGTCAGGAGCCGCCAGAGACGCCAGCCAGTCAGGAGCCGCCAGAGACGCCAGCCAGTCAGGAGCCGCCAGAGACGCCAGCCAGTCAGGAGCCGCCAGAGACGCCAGCCAGTCAGGAGCCGCCAGAGACGCCAGCCAGTCAGGAGCTGCCCTTCAGTCATGAGCTGCCCTTCAGTCATGAGCTGCCCTTCAGTCATGAGCTGCCCTTCAGTCATGAGCTGCCCTCCAGTCATGAGCTGCCCTCCAGTCATGAGCTGCCCTCCAGTCATGAGCTGCCCTCCAGTCATGAGCTGCCCTCCAGTCATGAGCTGCCCTCCAGTCATGAGCTGCCCTCCAGTCATGAGCTGCCCTCCAGTCATGAGCTGCCACTCAGTCCGGAGCTGCCACTCAGTCCGGAGCTGCCACTAGTCCGGAGTTGTCCCTCTGTCCTGAGCTACCTCTCTGTCCTGGGCTACCTCTCTGTCCTGAGCTACCTCTTTGTCCTGAACTACCTCTCTGTCCTGAGTTGTCTCCTCTATTGTAGAGGGGAGTTGGTGAAGGTTCCTGGACCATGGTCGGGGGCGAGGGTCGCCACTCAAGGGACGCTAAGGAGGTGGACAAAGACAATGGTGGAGTGGTGCCCTCGTCCACCGCCGGAGCCGCCACCGCGGACAGATGCCCACCCAGACCCTCCCCTTGAGTTTTAGGGGTGCGCCCGGAGTTCGCACCTTGAGGGGGGGGGGGTTCTGTCACGTTCCTGACCTGTTTTCTGTTGTTTTGTATGTGTTTAGTTGGTCAGGACGTGAGCTGGGTGGGAATTCTATGTTGTGTGTCTAGTTTGTCTGTTTCTATGTCAGCCTAGTGTGGGTTCTCAATCAGAGACAGATGGTAGTCGTTGTCTCTGATTGAGACTCATATATAGGAGGCTTGTTTTGTGTTGGGAGTTTGTGGGTGTTTGTTACCTGTCTCTGTGTTTGTGTTCTGCACCAGATAGGTCTGTATCGGTTTTGCACATTTGTTATTTTGTATGTTTGTAGTGTTTCACTTGTTCTGGTATTAAACATGTTTAACACTAGCCGCGCTGCACTTTGGTCCTCTCCTTCACCCCTGGAAGAAAACCTTTACACACAACACAATTGATTGGCTCAAACGCATTAAGAAGGAAAGAAATTCCACAAATGCACTTTTAACAAAGCACACCTATTAATTGAAATGCATTCCATGTGATTACCCTATGAAGCTGGTTGAGAGAATGCCAAGAGTGTGCAAAGCTCTCATCAAAGCAAAGGGTGGCTACTTCGAAAAATCTCAAATATAAATATATATCCTCACGTACTTCGTTCCCCGTCTAAAATAATTGGGGCATGACACCCTTGTCTGACTTTGCGGCTTAAATGTGTGACATCATGCCAAAGACCTAGATCACTGTGATATTGTTTTTAAAAAGTGACACGTGTTTAAAAGGTCTGTGACGGACACACACACACACACACACAGCTGTGAAGGATACTGATGGCATCATGATCATGTCTTACGCACTTTATACTTAAGCAATAAGACCCGAGGAGGTGTGGTATATGGCCAATATATGATGCAACGCGGAGTGCCTGGACATATATCCCTTAGCTGTGTTATATTGGCCATATATCACAAACCCCTGAGGTGCCTTATTGCTATTCTAAACTGGTTACCAACGTAATTAGAGCAGTACAAGTAATTGTTTTATCATATCCATGGTATACGGTCTGATATACCATGGCTGTCAGCCAATCAGCATTCAGGGCTCGAACCACCCAGTTTCTAATCAATGTTCAATTCCCTTTTGAAATGACAGGTGCAAACAGTCTGGCTCCATGTGTGGTCGTATATTATTTTACGTAGTTTGACTTTGATATTTGACAAAAGAAAGAAATGCAAAGACATTAGTCACTTTTTGAAACACTTTTATTTTTCCTCTATGCTTCCCAAAAGAAAAGCTCATATACAAACAATGTGTTCTTACAGAGGTGAGGTTTTAACAGGTGGTGGACACGTGTACAGCTAAAATGAGTAAAACAATCCTAGGAAAAACTATTTAAATGTCTCTCATTGGCAGCAGTCTAAGAAAACTGAAATGAGTCAGAACCCCACTGTAGTGTATTATATCACAGTTTTGAAAGCGTTGGTGTGGTGTCTACAACACATCAGCATAAAACAGCATTGACTTTTACATTGACTTTATTCAGCTTTATAAAACAAAATACATGACAATGAACTGAAGGACAAAAATGTTGTTCTGTATATTAACCTTTAATTAAATACACTAAACATAATACAAAGGAAAGCAGACCATAATAATATTATCTCATGCTGTTTATATATATATATATATACACATGTCACATTCAGAAGTGCTGGCTGGGAATGGGCTGAACATACAGTAACACCTAGGCTTTCATTTCAGTATCATACAGCGAACACTTGGAGGGAGCTAGTGGTTTCAATGCAAACCAGTGCCATGGAGACCCTGCAGCTGCTCTGTGATGATGTCAGAGGGGGCGGGGTGGCAGAGTGGGCATAGAGAGCTCGCTGAGGTTGAAGCTGAGGCTAGTCCCGGCTATCATACTGCTTTATAACAGATTCTATACCGTATTAAACTGTCTGTGCCTCTCTCCCTCATGGTTAGTGCCTGGGACACAGGAAACAGGGCATGTATTGCATAGACCCTATGAAATGAACAAATAGTGTGTGAGAGATGAGATTTTCAGTTGTTCACCTGTTGATTGAACTACACAATGTCCCTTTGTATGTAAAAGGCCCTCAGTCCTTACCCTGTTCCCTCCAATGTTCGAGGGGACATGTCATTCTGTGGTAGACTACCATGGCCACATATGCCACCAGTGTCAAACACTATCAATAAATACAAGTACCAAGCAGTAATATCACAGCTGTAACATCGTTACAATACAATTAAAGGTATATATCATCAGTTATAGTAACAATATACACATACAGTTATCTGATAAAGGCAGCTTCCTAAAAGATTAGTGAGATGATGACGGAGACAGAGGGCAGAACAAACTGACAATATCAGTGACAGAGGGAAAGTGAAGTGATGCGAGAAAGGAGGAGGAGGAGTGGAGGGGAGAATAGAGAGGGAAAGAAAGCATGAGCAGAGGAGACTGGAGTGGAGAAGAGATCATGGAAAAGGAAGGAGAAAAATGTGAAAATGACTGAGGTGAGACAGGAAAAGACGAGAGGCAATATTCACCATGCTAAACTTAGACCTAACATTCAATTATCTGTGCTAAAATTGTACAAAAAAACATTTCCAGCAAGGTAAGTAAAGGTAATGGACACAGCTGGATAAACCGTTCCTGCTTTAAAACATCACATGAATGCACTGGCTAGACCATTATCCTCAGCCACATTCCTTAAATAGGCTTCTTAGTAGAACAGCAGGTCAGCCAGGTCGCAGCATGCTGCATTCAATGACATTCACAAACTTACAGCAGAACAGAAACACATCTCCTCAGATGCGCGCACACACACACACACACACACACACACACACACACAGAACTCTCAGTCACCGATCACACATAGCTCAGCAGTACTCCATTTCCAGAGACTGCCAGTGCCACCCTAAAAAGCTTGTGCAGTGCAGGTGCAGCAATGTTATGGCTGAAAGGTAACTGAATGTCCTGCTAAACAGCTCTCTCTGCTGGTACGATGCTGGCATTACAGCTGTTCAAGGTCGACATTTGAAAGCCTGAGTAGCTTGAAACTGAAGGTATGTCATGAAATAGCTGTGTTGATTATTTTTCTTTACATTGACTGAGGATATGGTATGGATATGCTTCCATACATATTCTGTCAGTAAATGTCTTGCTGCTTCCCCCGTCTATAGCCTACAAGGCCCTCCTCACGCATTTCACACGTTACACATACACCCACTACGTTATTCCATATGTCGGTTTTTCAGGTAGCAACAACAGCAAAACATTACTCTGTGACAACATCAACAAATACCTTCAAAGTGAATCATGCTACCAATTTAAAGAAGAATGCCCCTCTCACTCTCTTCAGAATACTTCAGGCCAGGGAGTTGAAATAATGATGGGAATTTGATTATGGTATTGTCCCACCTCGCTAGATCTCCTTTCTCAATCGCATCATTGTTTGATAGATACATAGGCATTTAGACAATACTCAAGATTGTGCTGGTGCCTTTGTTGACCCTTTACATACAGAATACTATGTAAAAACACATGATTATCATAGATCACTTTCAGGACATTTAAATACAGGGAATGTATAATACCAACTCTGTATGTTTATTTTGTGCATATTCACCAGGATATATTGTAAAACGACATATATAATGTATCATACAATATAAGCATAATATAGTACTTGGCAGGTTATTAGAAAACATATGCCATAGGTTTACTATAATAACACTTATGTATAATGACACTTGTAACAGTACACAGGAGGAGGGGGAGAATGTCCAACATCAACAGGTTATTGTAAAATGCTGTACAAATATTGAAAAAACAAGTACATTCAGGGTCTGCCTGGTGAGTGTTAAAACAGGTCTTATAAACGAGTGATTACACAGGGAGTAACAGGGAAGACATGTCAATACAACAGGATTAGTACAAAGACAACATAACCCAAACATTTTTTTCCCCCAATAAGAAGAAAAAGGCAGAGCTCGATGTAGGCATGCTGAGAAAAAACAACATTCACGCACAGAGTAGTAAAAAGAAGCCTGCTGCAAGACAAAGCTAAAGCAACTGGCTAGGTAGGAGGGTTAACAACTGTTATTAAAGGGGTAATCTGCAGTTTTGAACAATAACATAGCGGTTACCCTACCACTGATTTGGTAAACAGCTGAGGGATGGGGCTGACGTTTTGAGGCTATACCATGTTTGTTTACAATTACATTGTTTACAAACAAAGGAGTTAAACAAGTTTATATTTTGGGTTGAACTAAGCTCATGAGGCATCGATAGTTTTATTCTTCAAGAACCAATGGGCATATATGTTAATCGCAGATTGCCCCTTTAAGGAAAAGCAATTAAGAAACCATGGACCTCTCTTGCTGAGAGGATTAAGTACAATTACATTTTTTAAACTCGTGTGTAGCTGTACAGTAGTAAACTAGTGTGGCTCAAATGACATCAACCACTCTGACAACCCATTTGGAATAGATGATAGAGAGGGGAGCCACAGTTACCCCCTCTCTGAGACAGAGAATGTGAGAACAGGGGAGCAGAGAGAGAGGGGGCAGAGATTGGAGTGGTCTGAAGTCATGAAAGCACAGTCTCTCGCCCTGACTTGGGCCAGGAGGGAGAGCTGCAACTGAGCCTCCATTGCGGATCCGGGTGTGTAGTGCACTGCCATTCTGATCCACTAGAGCCACCTTGTTGCCATCACATTTGCCCCAAAGAAGCGTTCAGGAGCTGCAAGTACCCTGGTCATTAGGCTCCCTCATGGAATGTGGACACACCCAGATGTCGTGGAAAAAAAGGGAACGGCAATGCAATGAGTCGAGGATCTAGCTCCTGTTACTACATTATTACAGTACTGTAACACGTGTTCAAATCAATAGCACAGTCATCTGAGACTTAATGTGTCAAACGTGTAAACATGTTTGGTCCCAAATCAGAGGAAAACATTTCAAGAAAAAAGGCTGGAGGAGGGGTTTGTGGGAGAGGTGCTCTGAAAGAAAAGGAAAGAAAAAGATGCTGGATGGGAGTCCTTGTACGGCGGCGTTACTGCTTACGGGAGGAACCTCTGTCTTACCATACGGTATGGTACCGTCTATTAACGTATGCAGCAAGCCTTCTCTGGAATACCTTCTTTCCAAGCTACATGACCTCTCCAACGCTCCTCCCTCCCTCCTGCCCCAACGCACCGCTGGCATTGGCCAGTCATAGGATCTGCACCGCTGCACCTCCCCTATTGGCCGAGGAGATCGGGGGTGCCGGGTGGGGGCGCCATGGGGGGGGGGGGGCATGGTGTATACAGTACACTCTCACCCCTCTCCTTTTCAAGCTCTTATAAGCCCCCTCCACTGGATTTCAAATAAAAACTTGCGCAGGGAGACAAACCTGCCACGTCATCACCACCCGGCGCCCCGCCCTGCCTCACTTCTTGACGGCCTGGCGGTAGCTGTATCTCTGGCCCTCGGTGTGCTTGGAGCCTTTTCCCATGCCACTGCAGCCCACCAGCTCCTTGGTGCTGCTGCCCTGGGACGCCTGGCTTGCTTGGCTAAAGTCCTGCAGCGTGGGGCTGGAATGGGCGCGCTGCAGCCCGTTGTCCTCCAGGATCTGAACCTCGAATACGGACAGGTCATCCTCGCCGCAGCGGATCTTGGTCCGCAGCAGCATGGCGTAGGTACCGTAGCGTGTTTTCTACATGACAGAAGAGGGAGGGGATGGAGGCAGAAGGAGAAAGACGGAGAGGAGGGAAGGGAGAGGGAGATTGAAACAGGTGGTGAGAGAGCACAGGAGACAAGAGGGAGAGTGAGAAAAGGCAAGAAACGCAAAGAGGGGAAGCAGAGGAAGTGAATGAGACAGAAATGCAGTGCTGCATAATTACTTAACGCTCGACTAAATTCCAATTTCTTTCTTTTCCTTTCTGTTGCCTTTTAAAAGTTCACACACTGTCGTCTCGGGCTCACCTCAAACTCCAGGTACTCGTCTCGCTGGCGGTACTCCTCCAGCTCGCGGCCTTTGACCTTTCGGTCTGGAGGATATGAGCGCAGCTCAGCCAGTTCAGTGGAGATGGCCCGGAACCGAGTCTCATGGGACTGGACCTGCTCCTCCTGTAGGCACAGATACTCAGAGTTCAGAGTTCACCACCCATGTCACCTGACCAGGGTGATGGGAAGATAGACGGCCATGCATTTTCTCCCAGCACATCATCATCACTCATGTCAACTCTCTAGGCCTGACTGAGTTTTGTCCTTGTGGACGTTTAAAATAATCACATTTATTCATTAATTTTAAAGAGTGCCTTCAGGAATTTTTAAAATCGTGGTGGTGATATGGTATGATCAATTTGATTGGTGATATGATGATATGGTGTAAAGGAGGGTACCTGTGACAGTTTGGAGGTGGAGCTTGGCAGCAGCGGTCGGGCAAATTTCTTCTGTGAACCAATGGCTGCAGGGAAAGGTGGTGCCGAGAACATGGCTGATACCGTATTGATGCGTGTGATCCATGACTGCATCTGCTCTGTGCTTCTATGGTGGACAAAGCACACACGCACAGTGAGTTTGTGAGATCATGTTGCACAAACACAAACCAAGGATGGACTTGCACGCATGCATATACACAACACACACACACACACCACACACACACCCCTCCTCCCACACACACACATTTCAATCCCCACCGCACAGAGCTAACTAAGACATCTTAGTGATTATCATCACGGCTGCTGAATACAAAAAAATGCTGCTTTGCTCAGACAGCTCTGCCACAACTCCCTGGACACTGGCTGAGAAAGGAGAGAGACAGAAGTACGGAGGGAGGGAGGGAGGGAGAGAGAGAGAGAGAGAAAAGAGAGAAAGGGAGGGAGAGAGAGACAGAAGGAGGGAGAGCGAGAGAGAGGGAGAGAGAAAGATAGGAGGGGAAGAGAGAGAGGGAGAGAGAGGAAGGTATCTGGGACAAATGCAGGCTGCAACTGGAGAAGAGCCGGTCCTCCTGGGGGACTGGGACATGTGGCCACGTCATGTGCCTCTGCATCCTGAATTTACACCCCCCCCCCCCCCCCCCCCCCCCACTGCCCTCCTCCTCCCAAACACAAGCACGCACACACACACAGCAGGAGGCAGCAACAGCCATTATTTGGCTGGTGAGAAGGGGAGAGACTGGGGCGAGACAGGTAGTGCTCAAACAAGGAGACAAGAGGAGGGCGACCTTGCAAATTCAAGCCCAGGTTTATTGACCAAGGTGGATGTGTGCTGTGCAATTAAAAATAAGTTGCAGGATATAGCTCCAAGCCAAAGAATGAACCCTCTAGCATTCAATTGAAAGTGTGTGAACCGAACTCGTAAAAACGAGAGATGGCTCGATCTTACAGGAGTGTGAGAAAGCAAGGTATACGTCAGTCTTTGAGGTGTGTTAAGAACGGATGAGACAAGAACAGTGAAGTGAGGGATGGGACTCACGGTGCCTGGAAGAGGTAGACCCTCCAGTCGGCGGTGCGGAGGTAGAACACATTGGGTCTCTTGCTGTAGTCGGCAGCCCTCATGGCCAGAGAGTGGTGGATGGACACAGCGTTCTTCAGATCTTCGTCCGACAGCTGCTTATCTGGCCGGTACTCTCCCTGCATGGTCAAACAATGACAATCAGCATAAAGTGTGAATACATCATTATGTCAATATTGACCATCGCATCAGTTCTTCTAACCGCAGGGTAGTGTATTCAATGCCCAGATGGTTCTTTAAGTACCGATAATCTAATTTGGTTGTAATGTGAGAATGTTAAGCATCAGTAAGTTGGCAATGGATGTTATGGTGTGAAATGTCATCAATCATAAAACAAAGCAATTGATTGTAACTGGATTGTGGATGATTGAATCAGGACACTCTAGTAGATAACTGTGTCCCGACCTCTCTTTCTGCAGGATGACTTGTTGTTGGGATGTTACAAAACAAACCATACTAAGGAAAGGGGTCTTTTTGACATCCCAGTAAGGGGCCTTGCCTCTCCCCAAAGCAGACCTGACTGTTGGACCAGAGACCACTGCCCATAGACATACAGTACATAAATCATTGGCACAGCTGCGTCGCAATGGTAACATCTCTGGACGGGACCCTTGCTTCCGTTCAAATTTAGCGGAACACAAGCCCAAGAAGCTGACAGGGCTGCCCGTAACAAAGGCCAGGACCACTGGTCTATACGGGCATAGAGGGCAGTGCCAGGTCTGAGGACTGTAGTCTGAAGGCACTGAACAAAAGACTCAACCTTTGTGAATTATCTCATTCTGATAATATCCACACTCAACAGAGTATGAAAATCCATCCGCATGGTTGGAGAGTGCATCTGTATGAGCAGTTTTAGTATTTCAGTGTGTGTTAATCAAATATTGGTATACGTGTATCACAAATGTTATTGTATATGGGTATGTAAGAAAGTGGGATAATCTTAGCAATCTTTTGGGGGGTTTTCTTTGGTGCAGAAACTGTAAAAAGTAAAAAGTGATTGGACTTGGAAGTCTTTTTGAGACTTTTCAGAACATTTTGCCATGTTCTGTGGTGTGGAACAGTGAAAGTCTCGTGAGATCATAAAGTGGGACAGAAGTGGCAGAAGTTTCGTCACACCTGCTCCCGTCGGCAGGAGCTGCTCACCTTCTGTAGGTAGAGAATCAGCCCTTTCAGAATGCCATAGAACGTCTTCCATCCTCTTTTCCCACGCGGTGCTGTGACCAGGAGAATAGTTAGGTCAAAACTCAGATCAGCTTCAAATGTCCATACTAACATCAGACCTATCAGACCTCAATACATTGCTTCATACTAAGTGGTAGGAATTATACGATTTGCTGTATGTGGACCACAAGAAGTATACTGTAGCTGCTGCTAAAGTAACAGCAAAAGACTAAATGAGTAGGATTAACAAATAAACAGCGATGAGGATAGGGAGGGGATAGGAGGTTTGACACATTCTATTGACGACTTATAGGGGTCAATATTTTTTTTATTTTTTTTACCAATGAGCTATAAATGTATGTATATGGTTTTGGCACGTACTTCTTTTGCCGTCTGAGTCGGCGTGCACCTTGCGCACCAGGAAGCCGTTCTTGTACAGCAGGGCTCCTGAGGGCTGGGCCATGGCCACTAGGGGTTTCCCGCCGCTGGCCATGCTCTTCATGGGTTTAGAGGTGGAGTCTGCCTGGCTGGTGTCCCCCAGCTCTGAGAAAGACTTCCGCATCTCCTCCTCGTCGCTATAGCGACAAGAAACAGAAGGGTGAGAAACCTGGTTACTATTTTACCACGCCTCCATTGGCAAGACATCAACCAATCCCATTCAACCAATCACTTTCCATCCATCTCACTCTGTGACTGTCCATTATAAGATAGGATGAGAGAGAGTAGTTTCAATGGCAGAACACATAGGCCTATTCAAAGTCCCTCTTCCGGTTATAATGTGCATTTTGTCATCTACCAACATGTCTAAAGTGAAGTGTGTGGGTATAGCCTTGGTTATATAACATATTTACAAAGCACAATTCTACCTAGGGGGAACCTGAGTGAATGATAGTGTTTCTTCCTCTTCAAAGCCTTAATTTGCTGTCTTCCCCTCTTCCCTCCCTCCTTCCCTCCACCATTTCTTTGTGATTTCCTCCTGGTCTCTAGAGAACCAGTCCACTCTCCTTGATCAAAACACACCGCAGCAGGAGAGCGACACGATCGATCACATGGCAGCTTTGAGGTGAAAAACAACGACATTCTGTTCCACTAGGGACTTCCTATCTCTGAGATAAATTTCAGACTTGCCACTGACTTTTTCAGTGGCATGTTTCCCCAATGTTTGTGAGAGGAACCCCTCCAAAATGGTGAAAAGTAGTACTTTCCCAAATACGAAACTAGCTCAAACAAAACAAATGAATGGGTTACAATTGATGTGTTATTAGAAAACTATACAATGTCTGTGGTTATTAGTGCGCGCTGTTAATATAACTGTATCTGTATCTTAGTATACAGTTGATTGTCATCCCTATACCAGTCAAGGCTGGTGGAAGGAGGGTGGCTTATTGTAATGGTTGAAACAGAATGAGTGGAAAGGTATCAAACACATGGCTTCCATGTGTTTGATGCCATCCCATGTGTTTAATATCATTCCATTACAGTCATTACAAAGAGCATGTCCTCCGACTGAAGTAAGTGACACCTCCACTGGTCTATACTGTACATAGAGCCAGGAGGTTTTCCTGATCACGTGGCCTGAAAGGAAAAACTCTGTTCGTAGTTATACATAGGCTATAATTATAGGGCCCAGAGTTTTTCTTCTTCATGTCACAAGGTCAGGAAAATCTCTTGGCACTGCCTACTAAATGTATTCAAACCTTGGCTTCCTACTATGTCTAGGATTTGGAGATCGTTTCAGCTCTCTGTTACATACCCCATCAGAGCAGCCATGAGGAGCCATTTCTCTTAACGAGAGCTTAGCAGCTGAGGATCAGCTCTCTCAACTCTCGAACTGAGTGTTATTATAGAGGAGTTAGTTCAATGATGTCACGTTAGGTCCCACTGGGCACAGACATCAGTTTAACGTCTAGTTTTGATATACATTTGGTTGAGTTGTCAACTAACATGAATTCAACGTGAAATCAACAACAACAAAAATGTACCATGTCATTGGATAAGCATCGAGGCATTCAGTTACTGTTTAATTGAACGTTACAATGGGCAAAATGAGTGACCTAAGCGACTTCGAGCGTGAAATGATCGTCGGTGCCAGACACGCCGGATCCAGTATCTTAGAAACGGCTGCCGTCCTGGGCTTTCTACGCACAACAGTGTGTCGGGTTTCCTGAGAATGGTGCGACAAACAAAAAACATCCAGTCAGCGGCTGCCCTGTGAGCAAAAACAGCTTGTTGATGAGAGAGGTCAAAGGAGAATGGCAAGATTTGTTCAAGCCAACAGGCGGGCCACAAAGAGACAAATAACGGCGCAGCACAACAGTGGTGTGCAGAACGGCATCTTTGAACGCACAACTCGTCCACTATGTTCGACTCTTATCAGTTAAAACAAGAAGAAGCGGCTCCAGTGGGCCACCAACACTGGACATTGGATCACCAACACTGGACATTTGAGAAGTGGAAAAACATTGCCTGGTCCGACAAATCCCGGTTCCTGTTGTGTCATGCTGATGGCAGAGTCAGGATTTGGCATAAGCAGCATGAGTCCATGGACCCATCCTGCCTGGTGTCAACGGTACAGGCTGGTGGCAGTGGTGTACTGCCGTCCAATCTGCAGCAACTGCATGATGCCATCCGCCTCAGCATGGACCAACTTCCCTGTGGAACATTTCTGACTTGTAAAATCCATGCCTTGAAGAATTTAGGCTGTTCTGGAGGCAAAGGGTGGTTGGACCTGGTACTAGATGGGTGTACCAAATAAACTGGCCGGTGAGTGTAGTTTGGAATTTTGAGGCAGGTTCAAATAATGATCACTCTAGTTCCACTCAAGATGAAGATACTGTACTTAGTATAAACCATTTACACCACATCCCCCCCCTTACTTATATGATAATCCTACAAACATGATTGGGCTGCTGCTAACATATTTTTACATGTGGGATAATCTGGACCTGACGCAGCAGTTAAGAGGATAGCTCATTTTAAGAGCTGAACCTTTCCTATAATGTTTCCCAATACTAGTCAGTTAATCAACCAAATATCAGTCAAACCCAGTTTAAAACAAGGACTACACTTGTTACCTCAGTTTGACCTGTGTAAAAGTTCACCAAACAGACGTGCAAACCACCATCAAAATGGACTCCCTTGGAAACCTTTGAGATTAAGATATGAATAACCAGCAGTACACAACAACAGTTATCTCTATATGAGTGAGAGAGAGAGCAGGATGGAGAGCTAGTGAGAGCTGGTGAGCATGTGTCTCAGAGTTCTAGCCTGTTGCCTGGTAACTGCTGGCCTGCGTGAATCTCACTATACACTGTGACAAAGTAAAGGGAGAGAGAGAGAGAGAGAGAGAGAGAGAGAGAGAGAGAGAGCGTGAGAGGGGATGGACGGAAATGGGGGAGCGAGCAAGATAGACAGAAAACAAAAGCCTAGAAAGACAAAGCTGATATAGGAGGTAGGAGCCATAATAAAGAGGGGATAGGTGAGATAGAAGGAGAGGAGAGGAGGATGGGGTGGTGATGTGTAGGGGGAAGAGAGGGAACAGGTTGATTAGGTCTGGGGCTGGGCTGGCAGACCTGCACGGCAGGCTGGGATGTGTGATGACATTGCTGCACCAGTAGCTAACGTGGACACAATAGTCTTGTCACACCTATGACACTTTCCCATTAAAACACATATGACGCGTGACAAAATACAGTATCAGTGTTCCTGTATACTGTTGTGGTCAGGTGAAATAGGGCACCCAATGCAGAGCAGAAGTAATCACAACGCCTGACATACATTACCGTGATGATAGAAAGCATTTCATCCATGGAAATGGTTCAGCTTTTATTTTAGTCCTCAAAATAATCATTATCGTAACCAAAATCTATCAAAATCATCATTATGCAAATGAGCTACTGATGTAGCTGTAGGTGCTATTTGCATGGTCCCTTATAAATAAATGAATAAATAAATCATTTAAATCATTGGACTGGTATATTGGTATTATTATGAGAATGTTTTTCAGAAGCCTGGTGGTGTCTATATTCTAATGCCAGTGAAATGGGTTCTTCTTATTCCTATTTCTAACAGGTGATAGGAGCCAGCAGGAGAGGATACAATGGAAGACAGGATGATTATAGAGAAAATAGCCTAATTAAAGGTGCACTATGCAGAAATCGCTCCACCATTTCGTGGTTGCAAAAATTCTAACAGTTTGCTTAATTTCAGTTTATGTGACAATACAAGCATAGAGAATGTCGAGATCATTGTACCATCTAAAACTGCTGTGAAATATATTTTCAATTACCAAAATATTATATTTTCAGCTGTTTGAAGCTGGTGTACAAAACTGAAAGTAAGACACAAAAAACTTAAGAACCATATGCATAGAAATAGCACACATAGAACAGATATACCACTTCTTAAACTTGCTTTCAATGAGAATGATGATCTATTACTCACATTTCTATGTGAATTTGGTTGGGTTGCTCTAAAAGTTATATATTGCAGCTTTAATTTAAAAAAATTAAATCAACAATGGCATATTTTCAATGAACTCTGAAGCTCTTCCAACTATTGTATTTTTTCACAACTGACGCCAGACATATTGACATAGTAAGGCGTGTAGCCTAGTGGTTAGAGTGTTGGGCCAGTAACTGAAAGGTTGCTGGATCGAATCCCCCGAGCTGAGAAGGTAAAAAACTGTTGTTCTGCCCCAGAACAAGGCAGTTAACCAACTGTTAGGCTGTCATTGTAAATAAGAATTTGTTCTTAACTGACTTGCCTAGTTAAATAAACAAAAGTGTGTCAAGTATATAAAGGATAATTCATGCTGAAACCCTCATATTAAACACCAGTGGTGTTGATGGTTTATATTTAGGATAATGTTTTACAATTTTGTCATTCTATATTGTTTTATATAGTCTTATTAGATTGAAAAATATATATTTTACATGTGATAAGACCACACAGAGGGCTAGAGTTAATTACAGACATAATCTGAAGTGCCCAAAAAGGCCACTAAAATTCCGTATATTCCTTGAAAGTTTCCAAAATTCTGTTAATTTACTGGTAAACTTATAGTTTCCAGTAATATACTCTCCCCTTGCCACCCTAGATTTGAGTCAATAAGGGAGGAGAGCAAGATTAGCATAATAAAAGAATAATAAAGCAGATGGACCTCGTTTCCCTTTCTCTCTATTTCCTGTTCTATTATATTGTTATTCCTCTCTCTCCCTCCTTCCTTCTATCTCTCTCTCTCCCTTTCTATCCCTCTCTCTCCCCCTCTCTCTCTCTCTCTCTCTCTCCCTCTCCCTCTTTCTCTCTCCTTCTGTATTCTCTCTTTACTTCCTCTCTATTCCCTTTCATTATTTTCTATGTTTCCCTCATTCTCTCTTTTCTCTCTCTATCCCTCCCTCTCTCTCTTTCTCTTTTTATGGGTAACATGATGCCCACCCTCATTTCTCTCTGAACCCCCAGAGCTTCTCCCCACGCCCACGCACACTCCCGCGCTGAATGAGGAAGTGTGTGTGTGTGTGTTTGAGTGTGCGTGTGCGCAGAACATGTGGGCGCATCCACCTGCATTGGCAAGAGTGGGTATGTGCGCTGTCTCTCTCTCTCTGTCGGCTATCTAGTGGTGCAGAAAATCTATCCGTGTTTGTGTAATCACATGTACACATGTTCAATGGTGATAGTTTATGCATGCATGTATTCAAGGGTTTATGTGCCTACTACAGTATCTGTATGGATGTTTCTAAAAATGACTACTCTATCGTCGGCCTCTTGTCCCCGGCATCTTGGCCATGTATTTTAATTGGCAGTCTGTTTCTATGGAGATGTTTGAACTGGATTGCCTCTCCCTTTGTAGATCTGTTCCCAGACCTGTTTCTTTGACCACATTTCAGTCAGCTGCTCCAGGATTGCTGCTATTTTGAGGAAGTTAGTGGGAGGCTGTGGTCATACCTTTGTACAGGATGCAACGAGGACCCTTTAATGGAATGATAGGTGTGTGCATGTGCGCGAGTGTGTGTGTTCAGAAGTGCGTGTTTATGCTTGCGCTGGAACACAGAGGCAAGAGCAGAACGGTAGCTATGGAGCTGTAGCCATGGTGCTGTAACTATGGCAACAAAGCTTGGAAAGCCAGCAACTGAATTGGCATCTCTGAATCACAGTGGGCTGAGATCCAGAATAGCAACCCTTGACACACAAATGTTTCCATCACAACTCGACAACATGCACATCATTAATAAGGATGCTAACAAATCTATCAATACTCTTCACTGTCCAAATACTATTTGAGTGTGTGTGGACTCTGGGTGAACTGTGTGTGTGTGTGTGTGTGTGTGTGTGTGTGTGTGTGTGAGTGTGAGTGTGAGTGTGTGTGTGTCAGAACACACACATACCCATTCACACACTCAAAATACACCTAAATGCACAAATACTGTATGTAGAGTACCAGACAAAAGTTTGGACACACCTACTCATTCTACGGTTTTTCTTTATTTGGACTATTTTCTACATTGCAGAATAATAGTGAAGACATCAGAACTATGATATAATACATATGGAATCATGTAGTAACCAAAAAAGTGTTATATTTGAGATTATTCAAAGTAGCCACCCTTTGCCTTGATGATAGCTTTACACACTCTTGGCATTCTCTCAACCAGCTTCATGAGGTAGTCACCTGGAATGAATTTTAATTAACAGGTGTGCCTTGTATTGTGGATTTTCTTTCCTTCTTAATGCGTTTGAGCCAATCAGTTGTGCTGTGAAAAGGTAGGGATGGAAACTTTGAAGAATCTAAAGTATAAAATATATTTTGATTTGTTTAACACTTTTTTGGTTACTACATGATTCCATATGTGTTATTTCATAGTTTTGATGTATTCACTATTATTCTACAATGTAGAAAATAGTCAACATAAAGAAAAAGCCTTGAATGAGTAGGTGTGTCCAAACTGGTACTGTAGATAACAAGGCATGCAGGCATTGAAGTGGAACTCACATTGTCCATTGAAGCTTCTCATTCTTGATTGAGTTGTACAGGGCCTGTGGAAGAAAAACAGAGTAATATCAAATCAAATTTTATTTGTCACATACACATGGTTAGCAGATGTTAATGCGAGTGTAGCGAAATGCTTGTGCTTCTAGTTCCGACAATGCAGTAATAACCAACAAGTAATCTAACCTAACAATTCCACAACTACTACCTTATACACACAAGTGTAAAGGGATAAAGAATATGTACATAAAGATATATGAATGAGTGATGGTACAGAACGGCATAGGCAAGATGCAGTAGATGGTATAGAGTACAGTATCTACATATGAGATGAGTAATGTAGGGTATGTAAACATAAAGTGGCATAGTTTAAAGTGGCTAGTGATACATGTATTACATAAAGATGGCAAGATGCCAAATAATGCCAAAGATGCCAAATAATATACCCGTTAGATAATAATGACAAATAGTACACAGATTCACCTGGTAGAAACTAATGGCTGAATCCATCAATCAATAAACTATTTAGTCGTAAAGCCAGTTAACCATCAATCAATCAATAGTTTTGGCTCCTTCCTTTCAAGAATCCTCTTTTTCATGGGGCAAAATTAAGTTTGAGCACTGCATGCTCAATTAAAGTGAGTCTATGGAATTACGCAGCAGGCAAAATAGGATTTTTAAGAAAAAGCAAGTGTTTCTGTGTGCATCCTCATTGATAAATTCAACAGGCTTTTGGAGAGTGTCTGCATTTCGCTTCGCTCTCCCATAAATCTCCTGTGACAGCCAAGCGATTTAGACATTCCTATTCAAATCCAGCCCCTTTAGTGACAATGGGATATGCCAGCGGAATATGATCAACCGTTTAGCACTGAGGTTCTGTGAAAGGACTGTAGAGGTAGTGGAGTGCAGAGCTATCAGCCCCTGATGGTAAATTCATATCAAAGCCTAGTAGGGATGGGACTGATGGACAACTGTGACAGCTGACATGATGGAGAGGACTCTAGCAGGAAGTACATCATCACCACTACTGTCCCTCCCACATCCTCTGAATTCGGGGAAAATATACAATGGTGTACAGATTAAGGAGACAGGACACCATTATCAATACATAGTGGGTTCGGATCCCACTTCTAACACCAGTGTTGATAGAAAGACAGGACAAATGGCTGTCATGGGTAGTAGGTCTTATCTGCCATTTTAAATCAGTGTTGGCTTTATTTATTAATACATTCTGTCTGATTAAGAAACGGATATGGATGATGTTCAATTAAATTGAATCATTCGAGTTGATTGACTGTTGGCGTTGGATTTCACCAACTATTCTAGAAATAATATTGCGGTGTGGTTTCTCAGTCAAACCCATTGAAATGAACAATGTGTTTGATGCAGTGTGTCCAATAAAACAAGTGTTCTAAGTTCCCTATTAAACGGTCCCTAACTGAAATACTTGAATGTCAGAGTTTATGAGTATTCATGAGCAGCCAGACCATGTAGATTTTCGGTTCTGGGCTGACTCAAATTTCCCATTGCTATGGAGATAAACTGTATCAAATTGAAAATCAAACTGTGTTCCAAGCTTCATGAATATTAATATTCAGCGCAGATACGGGCCATCTTTGTGGGAAGCTGGCGTTGGCACATTTCAAAGCCTCATTTACATGCAATCTTTTGTAGCACAAAATTCTTCAACATAAAATCTGTGGGTGAATTTGTGAACCTGAAAAACAGATGGATTGATCTGCTGTTGCTAGTAGCAACAGTGACTACGACCATGGTGGCTCATTGAGAAATCTCATAAACTTGGGATTCATGGTTATGTTTTAGTAAATTATTGGTTTCTACATATATACACTTAAATGTAATTACAATTCCTGTTTATTTGTTTCTGATTGGAAAACCAGGCAAATTTAACCAAAAGCACAACATAAAAGTAAGCTGTATATCTCATATCTCAGACATACTGTTTACAGTGAGCTCCAAAACTATTGGGACAGTGACACATTATTTGTTGTTTTGGCTCTGTACTCCAACACTTTGGATTTGAAATGATACAATGACTACGATGTTAAGGTGCAGACTGTCAGCTTTAATTTGAGGGTATTTTCATCCATATCGGGTGAACCGTTTAGAAATTACAGCACTTTTTGTAAACACTTCTACACAAATGTGGATAATACCATGATTACGAATAATGCTGAATGAATTGTGAATAACGATTAGTGAGAAAGTTACAGATATCATACTCCCCCAAAAATGATAACCTCCCCTGTTATTGGAATGGCGAGAGGTTAGCATGCCTTGGGTGTATGATATTTGTGCATCACTCATCATTATTCACGATTAATTTAGGACTGTAATCATGATAGCATCCACATTAATGTAGAAATATTTAGAAACATTTTATATTCTTATTTATAATAAAAGTAACTCCAAAATGGCACAATACATTATTTACCATTAATTTCTATTGGGCACAAAATTATCGGAAACACAACCAAAACAAACAGCAAATGCATCCAACACATTTGTAGAGCCACAAGCTTGATGTAATCATTGTGTGCTAGGAATATGGGACCAAATACTTAACTTTTGACTGCTTTAATATACATATAAGTGAATTTGTCCAAATACTTCTGGTCCCCTAAAATGGAGGGACTATGTATAAAAGTGCAGTAATTTCTAAACGGTTCACCCGATATGGCTGAAAATTAAATCTGACAGTCTGCCCTTTCACCTCATAGTCACTGAATCATTTCAAATCCAAAGTGCTGGACTACAGAGCCAAAACAACAAGAAATGTGTCACTGTCCCAATACTTTTGGAGCTCACTGTATCTATGTATATCTCAGAATACAGTACTGTTCATCCAAACTCCATTAGCTAGCAAGATAGATTATCTCAAACCCAGGGTCCAAAATACGCCTTCTTACCGAAAAGGCTATATCTTCATTAGGGAAGTATACATAATTACTGTAGTAGTATGTTGGAATGAGATCAAGCTAAGAGAGACTGATGCTGATAAACACATTACACTGGTCCTGACTGCCAAGGAGACTGTGGAAGGGAGTCTAATGTAATGAAGATGAGGGGGGAGTTAATGGTGGAATAAGTGAAACGTATGGGGAGGACCTGTCAGAACCAGAAGAGGAGGTGAGGAGGGGGGAGAGAGAGGGTGAGGAGTGGGGGGAGAGGCGTAATCAGTGCCATTAGGAGCAACTGGCCTCATTCAGATCAGGATGGATGTTCGTCACCTTCACCTACGAGCTACGTCAGCGTCACACGGCACCAGGGCAGCAAATGAGAGTTAGCCTTGAGGGCTGGTGTTAGCACCGGTTACTACACACATCATGCAGTAGCCTAGGTTACGGAAGGGCCTGTCAGCCTGGTGAACACCTAATCTGCAATGTACTCAACTAACAAATGATTCACAACCACATTTGGTCCATAAACTGCATATAGAAATGAATGCATCTGTGGATGTACAAGGTTGCATTGTCTATGATTGTCTATGATTGTCTAGTTCCCTAAATTCCACACACTTACAGTATATAAAGTCCTAGGCATGGCATTTTATGTTGACATGACAGCAATGCACAATGTAATCAGAAATAAGAAAACCCTATGATTCTGAATGCTTAAAACCCAACCCCACTCACTTTAACCCATGCAAACACAACCAAAGTAAGTGTTGAACAGTGAAACATGGTCCACACCAGGTTGGGCTATGTTAGTTGCAATCTTACCCGGGTGGCACATTGTACCTTCTTCCTCTTGCGGGCCTGCGGGTGGTTCTGTCCATCCTGGGCCTTGCCCAGCAGGTCTGGGAACATAAGGGGCTTCAGGGAGCGCGAGCGGGGGGTTCGGGGGTAGCGGAATGGGTCAATCATACGGAAGTCTCGCCCATAGCGGACCGAGCACAGGGATCGTGAGCGCAGGCGCCCTGCCGAGTGCAGGCTGTTGACACCAATCATGACCCCTGGGGGTGATGGAACACAGCAGGTAGCACGGGACTAGAGGCCAATTGCCTCAGTTGAGGCAGTCAGTTAGCGTGGACACGGAGAAAGGTACACACTGGACAGAGTCAGAACGTCTTGTCTTTCTTCGCAAAATGTCTTCTTTCGTTCAGAGAGTTACACAGTACAGCATGGCCGAGAATTTTTTTGAAAAAAGGGTCTGTCAGTCTGTTGGCAGCTCCTAGGTACAATAGAGAGACTGAGGGCCAAGCAGTTGAGTGACAGTTCCAAGAAGACCGGCACAGGAAGCAGACAGCCACGGTGCCAGAGATCATCAAGCTATATCCTCTACACACACATCAGGTCATCCGGAATCTGATCAACACCTCACAGGCAAAACCCAAAGTGCCAGGGCTTTAATAATGGATGATCGGACAGGTCATCTATAAAACATGTGCCGATTGGACGATTCCTTCACTGCCACTCACTGTATTCCCAAGGTACACCATCCACAGGTGATCAGTTAACACTTGTTGGATCAGATGCTGATTGAATTGATCCTCCGGGAGGTTTGATAGTCTTTCGAGTCCTATCGGGAGAACACAGTAGAATCTCTCAAACTGATCCCTAAACAGCCGGCCTTCTGTCCCCCTTCTGCCCAGCTAAAACAGCATGCCACGTTGCCTCCAGAAATGGCTCTGATCCAATTGGCCAACTTTTGACCAGTGGCGTAACTGCGGGTGACAGATACGTACACACACTCACACACAATGACACGCTCTCAGATGGTGCGCGACACTTGCAGAGGTGTGAAAGGACAGCCAGCATGAAACAGATGGGTGCAAAGGGTGGAAATTAAGAGGTAAAAAGGGCACAGGCTCTCACACACACATACGTCCTTGTGCTCATATAAACACACACACACAAACACACACAATGTAAAGGGTCAACAGAGGACAATCTTCTTGAGCAAATATTCCAAAAAGCACTCTCGATTGCGTCACTTGCCCCGGAGAGATGAACAAAAAGAAATGAAGAAACAGGAGAAAAATGTAAGGAACAACTGACTGACTAGGCCAAAGTCCAGGTAAAAGAGAAAAGGAGAATGACACTGTCAGGGAAAGAGGTGCAGTAGAACCCCCTGGTTCAGTCTTATCCAGTAGAGGAAAGGGGGCTATATCCTGTTGCTCCCAGTGTAAAAATGGGCACCGTTCTGTCTGTCAGTCAGAATGGAGTGGTTACTACCCCTCTATTTTAGGAGATCAGCATCCGTCCATCTGTCCAGGACCCTTGTCAGCATCTATTTTTAACACCTTGTTCTTCTAGATCACGTCTTGTCTCGCTCCCACTTTTCACCGGTTCCAAATCTCTTCCCATTGTGCCATCTGGAGGGGGAGGTTTAGAGTAAAGCTTGCCCTCCTGCTGTTGTCTTTCACACCTTGTTTCTCTCTGTCTTTCGCTTGTCTATCTTTCACCGTTCTGTTTTTGGTTCTGTGTCTTTCTGCTGCTGTGGAGGAGAGCTGCCAGAGTCGTACTGAGGAAAGAAACCAGACAGCGACTGTGAATGTGCTCTCTTTCTCTCGCTCGCATGCGCACCTCCCTCCATCCCTCCCCTCTCTGTTGGGAGCAAATCACAGCCTTCCAACTCCCTCCTCCAGTCACACACACACACACTCACGCGCGCAACACACACACACAAGCCTCAATATACTTTGAATGGTAACTAGCATTCAGTGCTTGTCTCCTCAGTGAGGTGGGAGAGAGAGCGGTAAGGTGAGGGAAGGTGAGAGATGGTTGGAATCAGCATGTGTGTTTTCTTTTGTGTGTGTATGTGTGTGCAGGGTTGGGTAGGTTACTTTCTAAATGTAATCCGTTACAGTTACTAGCTACCTGTCCAAAGTTGTAATCAGTAACGTAACTTTTGGATTGCCCAAACTCAGTAATGTAATCTGATTACATTCAGCTACTTTTAGGTTACTTTCCCCTTAACAGGTATTAGAAGAAGACAAAAATGTATGTTACCAATTGAACAACATCTATTTCAGGTTGAATCAATGTTAAAGTTTACATAGCTGGCCATATATCGATGTTAAATTTGACTTTATGGGTTGGTTATGTAGGATTCTTCTAACACATCGCTTTCTACTACATATAATAATTTGATTAAATTATACCTTTACATTAAAAACCAAAGTTTATCAGAATTACAGTCAATCCAATAAATGTTATTCCCCTTGATCTTCAAGAATAGGACTTGGATAGATTCTAGATTAGCCAAATTGTTTTACCTGAGCATAACCCCAAAACGAAGGACTTATTATGCCAGCCCTACTCTTTTGTTTATGATTTTGTTGTCATGGAGGACTGACTGGGCTCAATGATTCGAATTGAAAAATGAATGCTGCACTCATGGAATGGCATGCTTTGAGCACTACTGAAAAGTGCTATTTACATGTGAAAAAGGAATTCCATATGCTGCATTTGCTATAGGCCTATTGTTTACCTTTTTGTTGGTGACACTTTGATATCTTGATAATATGCAGCTGTTTAAGGGCTAATCCACAGATGAAACAATAACAAAATCATCGCACTGCCTCTGTTTTGGTAAAAAACTGAGGGATGAGCCTGGAAAATGTAACCACTCTCAGATTAATAGACAGAGCTGACCATCCATGATATCAAAATGATTGTTTTAACCATGTTATGAGGCTATACAGTGTTTGTTTACATTTACAATGTTCACAAACAATGGAGAAAAACATGCTTATATTTTGGATTCTCATGGAGTGTGACAGTTGAACTAAGCTCATGAGGCATTTATAAGTTATATTCTTCAAGAATCAATGGATTTAAATAGATATAACTTATAAGTCAATGATGAGATTAAAGATTGCCCCTTTAAATCTATCAAAAGTGTGCGAGTTTGAGCATGTGTCCATTAGGCCTATGGTTTTATTTTTTATCAGCATGAATTGGGATCCGCACTATGTAGCTGTTGCATGAGCAAATTTTTCACTGTCTGTCCGCTGGTTTCAAAAACAGTGACTGATAGGCAGCTTAAACTTCTTGAATTCAACCATTATTGGGCTCAAATACACATTTAGATTTGTGAACAGCCATCCACAACAACCACAATCTGTAAAGCGCAAAAAGCTAAATGAGAGAGCAGCAGTGTGATTCACATCAATGCGCTATGTAGATAACAATAATAAGTGATATCCGTATCGCCGTAGACTACACCACTGCTGGCATCCTTATCTCCAAGAGTTTATTCAAGTTGGATAATCTTTGGATGTAGACAGCATTCGCACAATTGGAAGACATACCTTGGACTGTAGCCTACAAAAGCCTATTCCTGCTCGTTTCCCGCGATTGATCAAACACATTTGGCGTGTCAACATCGTGGTCAGACTCGCTCAGGAGGTGGAACAAACTTAAATTTGCGCCTTTTTTCAATGTCATTGCGAAAACAGAGAAGTGTCAAAGATTTTTTTTCACAAACATCCTTTCTGAATTTAAAAATAATCCTTGAAGTAATCACCTAGTTTTTCAAAAGTATCTGTAATCTGTTTACAATATTTTTGCTGGTAACGGATTACAGTTACCGTTACATTTGTAACGGCTTTCCGAGGAGGAGCAGGGATTGAACCAAAATGCAGCGGTGTGATGACATGATTTATTTAAACAAGACGAAAAAACGAACTACACTTGAATAATTAACAAAACAAATAAACGATGTAGACAGACCTGGACGACGAACTTACATGAAACACGAAGAACGCAATAACAGGAAAACTGACTACATAAAACGAACAAACAAAACCGAAAACAGTCCCGTGTGGCGTAACATACAGACACTGACACAGGAGACAACCACCCACAACAAACAGTGTGAAAACACCTACCTTAATATGACTCTCAATCAGAGGAAATGAAAACCACCTGCCTCTAATTGAGAGCCATATCAGGTCACCCTTAAACCAACATAGAAACAGAAAACATAGACTGCCCACCCAAACTCACGTCCTGACCAACTAACACATACAAAAACTAACAGAAAACAGGTCAGGAACGTGACAACATTTAATCCGTTACTCCCCAGCCCTGTGTGTGTGTGTGTACAAATGTGTGTGTGTGTTTAGTGTGTAAAAATCCATAATTTCAACCAGTAATGAAAAAGATCAAACCAGCCCATGCGTCACCAACACGCGTGTGTTTAATAACAGTCTATTGATGCACCCGTGCGTCAATATAAGTAGCATAGTACAAAAAAAATGCCATCAAAACCCAATAGTTTAAACTGGAGATATGTTTTTTTTGCATGGGCTGCATCTCAATCCATCTCATCCGCCTATGTTGGCCTTCCGCATCTGCGGTGGAAAGGGACCAAGCTACAGCAGTGTTCGATGGTGTTCTCTGTTTTGCTCTACAACCCCCACAGGCCCAACGGGACTCGTCTGAGGGTAACCCATACAAATTAATGGAAGTATGGAGGTAGTTTTGTCAACAAAAATAAAGGGTTAGAAATATGCGTCCAAAAAAAATAAAATATTTCCTGAGCTTTCTTACATATCCTAGATATAGGACAGACACTTCAAAACCCTATTCCTTTGACTGTCTTTTATGCGATTTATGGATGTGATATTGTCACGATCGTCAACGGGACTGAGAGAGGACCAAGGCGCAGCGCGTGGAAAGTACATCTTCTTTTATTTTAAAGACGGAAAAAACAAAACAGACGACCGTGAAGCTATACAAACATCAGTGCTGACACAAAACACTTCGACATAGACAATTACCCACAAACAGCTAAAGCCTATGGTTGCCTTAAATATGGCTCCCAATCAGAGACAACAATAACCAGCTGTCTCTAATTGAGACCCAATTCAGGCAACCATAGACTTTCCTAGACACCTACACTGAACACTAAACCATCTCCTCTACTAAACCCCCTAAACCAGGGGTGTCAAACTCATTCCACGGAGGGCCTAGTGTCTGCAGGTTTTTGTTTTTTCCTTTCAATAAAGCCCTAGACAACCAGGTGTGGGGAGTTCCTAACTAATTAGTGATGTTAATTCATCAATCAAGTACAAGGGAGGAGCGAAAACCCGCAGACACTCGGCCCCCCGTGGAATGAGTTTGACACCTGTGCCCTAGACAATACAAAAAACACACAAACTTCCCCATGTCACACCCTGACCTAACTAAAATAATAATGAAAACAAAGATAACTAAGGCCAGGGTGTGACAGATATTCAATGTGTTTCTACGGACTATAGTAGTGAAGGCCAAATTCAATATTTTATAAAAATATTTTTTAATACTAAAGCGTTCCTAAAATTCTAAATCAAATAGCTAAATGATCCATAGTATGACCATCTTAAAACAATTCCATATGTTAGCTTAGTACACCCCCCAACTGCTTAGACTTTTAGGTTAACATTCAAGACAACCGCTATTGAATAATGAATATAACATCCCAAAACAAAATGCAGTAACACCATTTATAAAAGCATATTGCTTTTGCTCCTGTTCTTACATTTGACTGCTGCACAAATGATTGAGTTTTAGTACTAACACTTTCCCAGGAGTATGATAGCTACAATCGCACACCGGAAATTTAAAACAGTCTCACCAATGCCAGAAAATACAATTCGTATGTATTGTATGCTCTACAATGATCCCCACCATGCACCCAGTCACTCAAGATATGAAGTAGAAAAAACGGAAAGAAAAGAGATGGAGGAGAAAATGGAGCACCTGTCAGGAACCTGGGCTGAGAAGAGTGATGAAGGAGGAGGACTAGCCTCCAGAGAATGTGTCAGATAGATTTATTGACTTAAGAATCAGTAAGAGGGACAATGGAACAGGATTAATCACCAAATCTACAGCCGTTGGGCTGACGAGAGATTTAATGAGGGTTTCACTCACACAGCTTGTGATGCATCGGTAGGACCGCAAGACTGAAACATCTCAGGTTTGTATATCTAACCGGGAGGCAAGACAAAGGACTAAGAGCTAGATCTATTCTCTGTATGCTCAAGCACAGATGCAAAAAATACCACAGAAACAAGGTAGACTAGGGGAATATATTGCGTGAAGAGGGAGGGGCAGAAAGGAGAAAGAGAAAAGGGCTACAACTTATAATAGGCATCCAACGAGATAATGCTTTGTCCGAAACACATCTTTCCTTGTCTTTTCATATATGCACTGCCCTTGCAAATGCCTTGTATGACCTTATAAAAGGCGGTGGAGCTGAGATGACCCTTTAGTGGAGCTTAAGTGAAATCCAGAGCAGCCTGCATTGAAACTGACAGTCTGAAGGACATCTTTAGTCGTGAGTAAAAGCCTGAGCCTCTCTCTGTTTCTCTCGCTCTCACATACACGAACGAGTGAGCACACACACGCGCGCACACTCTCTCCCTCTCTCGCTCTCTCGTCCACTCTCTCTTATGTTCACTTGTGAGACAGCTTGGGGAGCAGGGGGGGTGCACTCTACAGCCCACATCTCTGCTGATCTAAGCAGCCAACCAGTGCCCCCCCCCCTCCCCCCGCCCCCCTCAGACATGACCTCTTTCCCTAAGCCCAGACTGGCAAGGCTGGCACCCAGCAGCATGGCATAAGATATCCTGGCCTGGGCGAATGTCTCTAAGAGGTTTTGGGGACAGACACACAGCCAAATGTAGAAGCAAAAGCACAGTTCACCCTCAAATTCCACAGAGGACAAAATATGATAGACTCTGCTAGTAGATAACCAATGATATACATTATTACTGTTTTAATTAAGAGTTCCCTAACATATGTAACCCACATATGCCTGATGTTTCATGTCCCCTTTTCAGCATATTTGCTCTGTAAGTGTAACCTAGTTCAGTGCATCGTTAACTGCTTTTAAAACCTCTGAGCTAGAGCAACTGTAGAGTAGAGAATGAGCGAGCAAGCTTACAGTCCCTGGCCCTGGCCTCTGCACAGTGCACAATGACTCACTGGCTTGGGCTAGCAGACAACCAATTAAAATAGGTATTTTAATAGCAGCTAAAGTAGCTTTTCTAAGACCGAGCAGCTATAGGAGTTAAGGAGTAGCTAAAGGCTCAAGGTGAAAATCTTATCCATGTGCTACACAAGGGCCCCAAATCCTAATTGTTATGTGTCATTGGTTTCATATCCACGTTTTTATAACAATTAAATAATCAGGAGACAGGAATCATTTCAACAATTTATCTAGAACGTGTTCATTTCAACACATAGAATCCTCATTATGCTCTGTTGCACAACCTCAATACAGAACATTTCCTCCCCTCCTGTTTAAATTGTCCCCATTATGAACAACAGTCCTGAGAAGGTGACTGTCAGCCCCCCTAGGTGACAACTGCTGGGTCAGGGTGTCACCCAGTAAAAGTACTGGACCACTTCCTGGTGTGGACTGGTGATTATGTCGGTGTCGCTTTACTCAACAGTAACTGATCGGTGGGCCTTTACCAGATGACGTGCTCGGCAGGATCCCACTTTGGTCCGTTGAGGTAGTTCCTAGCTAAGACGGTTTCTCCAGGATTGAAAGCTCTGCCCTTTGCTCTCAGTTCACAACGTTTGACTTGGCTCTCCTGTTAACGTTGCACTGTCTCCGTTGCGTTGGGAGGTTTGAGTAGGTTGAAGCTTGTGGGAAAGCTTCGATGCAGGCAAAGCCTTGGTGGCTGCATGAGGCATGTTCCTGTAGGATAGCAAGAAGCTGTTAAAGCGTTGGTGCAGTGTCCCTTGACCCTGAGACACTTTTAGCACTAGAACCACTGGGCTTCTCAGCCTCCAAGTACCGGGCATCCTCTTTAACCTATCAGATTCATCTACTGTGTTGTATTATGGGTGTTACAACATGGCTATACTCGTAATCGTATCCTTAAATTTAGTGTTTAATTATGCCTAGGTATTGTACCAACGTCTACTTATCTCCCTGCAGGTTTATGGACCAAAAAAGCTGCAGATTAGGAGCAGGGTGTGGAGTTGTGTGTGTCTGTGTGTCCTGTCCTCAAAACTTGCAGCGGGCAGACAAGTTTGCTGTCATTCAGTCAGAGTCCGCATCAGCATTTCTTCTTCTTTCTCTACTCTCGCTTCGCTTGTTAGATATTATGCATATTGATAGCTTTCTAGCAAACGTCCTCGCCTATTGATTTATCATAGTAGCAGGCTAACAGGAGGGAGTGAACAGAGACAGCTTCAGGTTAAATATGAAGTGAGTGAACGGAGACAGCTTCGCTCTATTCAATCAGAGCAGCGGGATCAATGTTCAGCACGCCCTTCTCTTTACAGACAGGAAAACTAGCAAGTTAAGTTATTGAGAGCACTATGCTGAGTAGGAGTACGACACCCTGTTGCTTTGGCTGTCTCCTTGGCAGCAGTAGCTTCTTTCTTGGTGTTCACAATTCTTCATCATCACCAGACTATTGTTCTAAATGAAATCACCCTCTTCACCCTCATTATCCAGTTAATTCAAATATCAATATTAAGTCACATGCACGATTACCAGTTTCTAGCGCCCATTCATCCATTGACGTCATTCATTCAGTGAGGAGAGAGACACATTAGCGCCATGGTACTAACGCCCAGCAGCACATTTGTCATGGCCCCTTAAATTAGGAATAGGTGTGAAAAAACAGGTTAACAGGCTCTAAATATTTTTCTCTTTGTAATTAAGAAATTCTGACAACTGAGCAATTTAAAATACAACTATTTAGAAAAAGTCAGGAAAGTAGGAGGACGTTGCCTTCAAAATGGCAGATTTATTTTAAATACAAAATCATATGGCAGGGGGCACTGGCCTATGGCGGTTCTATTGTTAAGGCATGTTTCGTGGTCTGTACAAACCTCTCCGCCAGTCCATTGGTAAATGGATGATACGGTGCAGACCTGATATTTGCATCCCCGACCACGAGCAACATTCTGTCCTCAAATGGACCTGCGAAGTCGACGTGTATTTGTTGCCACGCCTCTTCCGGCCAATCCCACAGATGAAGAGGTGCAAGATGAGGTACAAGATGAGGTATGTTGCAAACCTTCTGACATGAGGAACATGTTTTCACTTTCTCCTCAATACTTCCATCTAATCCAGGCCACCAGAAGTAGCTTTGTGCAATTTCCTTCATGCAAACCATTCCACAATGACCTGGGTGTAGCTGTTTTACACTAGTTTCCTCAGCGAAGATAGAATGATAACTCTCCTCCCCCACAGCAAACAACCGGACTGTACTGACAGCTCAGTTCTCATCGAAAGGTAGGGTTTCAGTTCCGGAGCATCTCCTGCGGCTCTATCTTTGATGATAATGTCCATCACTTCAGATAACACTGTTTCTGGTGTTTCTCCGCACTTGTGTTGAAGTGACTGGTGCATTTTCCACTTGTCTGAAGTAGAAGATGTCCACTTGATGTGACTCTGGCTTGACCACAGGTAGTGGTAACCTGGAAAGTCCATCTACTTTGCGGTGCAGTTCTGACTTGCGGTACTTGATGTCGTAGGTGTGTGCTGAGAACAACAAAGCCCACCTTTGCATTCTGCTTGCAGCAAGTGACAGAATGCCAGTATTCAGTCCAAAGATGCTCGTCGGCAGAAGATGATCTGTTAGAAGGGTGAACTTCCTCCTGTACAGATACTCCAAAAACAATCCCTACGGTTTCTCGTTCTATCTGTGCATAGTTACTTTCTGCTTATTTCAATGTCCTCAATGTGAAAGCTTCTCTTACCAGAAGGCATGATATGGGGCACGACTGCTCCCACACCATATGGACTAGCATCATAAGCTAGTTGGATGGGCAATGATGGGTCAAAGTGTGTCAATGCCTCAGATTTCAGAAGTGTTTCCTTGGTTTTCCCGAATGCTTCCTTGCATTGTTCAGTCCATTTCCATGTTTTGTCCTGACATAGCAGTACCTGACATCGCTTATGTAAAAACCACATGAATGTCACACGTTTTCATGTGATCATATGTGATCTTATGTAAAGTTAATGTGATATCATGTGACAACATGTAAAGCAACATGTAATACCATGAAAATACACACTTCACATGTGATCACATGTGAAGTGTTCCAAAAACACATTTCACAAGATTTCATATGTGAAATTTCATGTGAAATCATGTGATTTTCCATATGTGAAATCATGTATTTTTTCTGTAAAGGCATGCAGCGGCTTCAGCTTCGTTGCTAAGCTCGGAATAAAGCTGTCACGTTCCTGACCTTATTTCCTTTGTTTAGTCTTTGTTTAGTTGGTCAGGACGTGAGCTGGGTGGGTGTAGTCTATGTTATGTGTTTCTATGTTTAGGTTGTCATTTGGCCTGATATGGTTCTCAATCAGAGGCAGGTGTTTTACGTTGTCTCTGATTGGGAACCATATTAAGGTAGCCTGTTTTCACTGTTTGTTTGTGGGTGATTGTTCCTGTTCGTGCGTTCATGGGTTCTATGTTCTCTAGTTCAGGACTGTAGCTTCGTTGGTTTTCGTTTGTTTATTGTTTTGTTCGTATTGAAGAAGTATTCTAATAAATATGGATACATACCACGCTGCGCTTTGGTCCTCCTCTCCTTCTACCGACGGAAGCCATTACAAAAGCGTCCGGAGTAATTCAGTAACCCCAGGAAAGAACGTAGTTGGATGACGTTCTGATAGCCTTGATCTTGGATGGAGCCTTTTGCAGGCCCGTGGCGTTGATGACGTGTCCAAGGTATTCAACCGATGATTGGAAGAATGCACATTTGTCCTTACAAACTTGTATTCCTTCCATCTCTGTTAGGTCACATCCAAGTTCTGGAGATGGTCCTCTTCATCTTTCCCAGTAATGAGAATGTCATCCAGGTAACATTGTACTCTTGGCAATCCACTCAAGATCTGGTCCATCGCCCTCTGGAACAGCGCTGGCACACTTGTGGTTCCAAGCGGTAGACGACAGTACCTGAAGAGCCCCTTCTGTGTCACGACAGTCAGCAGCTCCTTTGACTTTTCATCCATGTGCATCTGCAAGTAGGCTTGGCAGAGGTTAATTTTGCTGAACTTTTGACCCCCAGCTAAGCCTGCGAAAAGGTTGTTGATGTGTGGTAGCGGATGCTGCTCAGCAGACAACACAAGGTTAACTCTGTTAAAGTCTCCACATATCTTGATTCCATCATCCTTCTTAAGGACTGGTACGGTGGGTGTTTCTCATTCACTCATGCTGACCGGCTCCAGTTCTTTTTTCTTGACTTAAGTGTCCAAATCAGCCTCAACCTTTGGTCTGATAGCATAAGGTACTGGTCGTCCTTTCAGAAACGTTGTTTTGCTGTCTGGCTTAATGCTAAGCTTCACTGTAACATCTTTCATGCTACCCTACTCTCCATTAAAGACTTATCCATGTTTCTTTAAGATGGCGGGTAGTACTGTGTCTCCATGTGTCATTGTACGCATTGTGGCAGACCAGGAGGTTTGATCTAAATGTGTACGCAGATCAGACACAAGTGTGATAACTCAGTTTCAAGGGTGTTTATTTTAAAACAATAAAGAAAAGAACCAGGTCTCCCCCAGGAGACCTCTTCTGGGTTATCATCTTCTGGGCTTTGGGGAATGCTGTCTCCTCTGGGGTAGAACACCGAGCTCCTCGGTTCTAGCAGACTGTAACGACATCTATCAACCTCTCACTGGCAATCTTCTTGATTTCTTCTGTGCACTTGTCCTGATGAACCCAACTGATGAACCTCTTTAGCAGCTATTTTCATGGACACACTGACTTCAATAGCCTTTGACAAGGTCAGATTACTTTCAGGCAATAGCCTCTTTTGAGTACAAGTCTGTCTCTAATGGTGTCATTTAGTATATCATTAATCTCACAGTGCTCTGATAGGTTCTTTAATGCAGCAGAAAACATTGTCACTGATTCTCTTCTTGATTTCTTCTGTGGAACCTTTCCAGCAATAACTACTGGTTTAGGTGAAAAGTGTCCTTTCAGTATTTCCACAATATCCCCATACATCTTATTACCTGGTCTGTCTGGCTGTAGTAGGCTGCGTAGTAACTTAAATGTCTTTGGCCCTATGCGGCAGCTTTAGCATCATTACCTACTCCATTCCTGCCCTCCCCTGGTCAATCTATGATGCCGTCTGCCATGTGGTTGCAAATCTTCAACAACTACTTGGTGGCTATCAATGCTACAGGAAATGATGGCCAGATGCTAGGAAGTGTTGTAACTTTGGCTATGGATATTCCAGATCATTTTCTGATTTATTAGTGGAATAATTAATTGATCTAATATATTGTAATACATTTGGTTATCTTATCCAAATTAATCAAAGTTGGGGCACCATTAATGTTTTTATATATATAGAGAGAGAGATCCCTTGAATTAACTCTATCCTCTATCTCTAGATATCATTAACTGTTATTATCAGGACAGCAGAGGTCCGGTGGCAGCCAGATGCAGACAGTTCGAATCACAGATGTTTATTTACAGAACAGAGGGCAGGCAAATGGCAGGTCAAGAGCAGGCAGAGGTCAGTAATCCAGGGCAGAGTCAGAAAGGTACAGAACGGCAGGCAGGCTCAGGGTCAGGGCAGGCAGAATGGTCAAAACCGGGAAGACTAGAAAACAGCAACTATAGAAACTTGAAAAATGGGGAAACACGTTGGTAGGACTTGACGGGACAAGACGAACTGCCAGAGCTGAAGAACACACGCACATCCAGGTACTTTCCGCAGGTGCTGGAGTTATAGGTAAACTCATGGAAAACAGAAAAGAAAACGCAGCACACTGCTGCTCATGCTCCTAGGTGATAACATTTACAATGTTTCAACCCTTAGGTCTTCATCAGGCATCCATATCCCAGGTGGGGGTAGAGGGTCCTATATATAGCGGCAGCACTCAGTGACATCACTTCCTGAAACAGGAAGTATAACATAGTTTCACAATATTAACATTCAATGTATCAAAATAAATGATCATACACAGAGAATGTGATCAATATTTATAGTAATATACATACAATATTCAATTAGGATAAAAAAAACAATTAGAATTATTTAAACTATAAAAACAGTTTCAAGTCAAACTCCTCATTAAGGCCAAGAGGAGACAGTGTGTTCAGCCTGTGGATCCAGAAAGATTCCCTTTGAGAGGAAAGAGAGGAATAAGTTTCCTCTCAAAGGGAATCTTTCTGGATCCACAGGCTGAACACACTGTCTCCTCTTGGCCTTAACGAGGAGTTTGACTTGAAACCGTTTTTATAGTTTAAATAATTCTAAATTGTGTTTTTTTATCCTAATTGAATATTGTATGTGTATGTATATTACTACATTCAGCAAAAAAAGAAACGTCCTCTCACTGTCAACTGCGTTTATTTTCAGCAAACTTAACATGTGTAAATATTTGTATGAACATAACAAGATTCAACAACTGAAACATAAACTGAACACGTTCCACAGACATGTGACTAACATAAATGGAATAATGTGTCCCTGAACAAAGGGGGAATCAAAATCAAAAGTAACAGTCAGTATCTGGTGTGGCCACCAGCTGCATTAAGTACTGCAGTGCATCTCCTCCTCATGGACTGCACCAGATTTGCCAGTTCTTGCTGTGAGATGTTACTCCACTCTTCCACCAAGGCACCTAAAAGTTCCCGGATATTTCTGGGGGGAATGGCCCTAGCCCTCACCCTCCGATCCAACAGGTCCCAGACGTGCTCAATGGGATTGAGATCCGGGCTCTTCGCTGGCCATGGCAGAACACTGACATTCCTGTCTTGCAGGAAATCACACAAAGAACGAGCAGTATGGCTGGTGGCATTGTCATGCTGGAGGGTCATGTCAGGATGAGCCTGCAGGAAGGGTACCACATGAGGGAGAAGGATGTCTTCCCTGTAACACACAGCGTTGAGATTGCCTGCAATGACAATAAGCTCAGTCCGATGAGGCTGTGACACACTGCCCCAGACCATAACGGACCCTCCACCTCCAAATCGATCCCGCTACAGAGAACAGGCCTCAGTGTAACGCTCATTCCTTTGACGATAAACGCGAATCTGACCATCACCCCTGGTGAGACAAAACCGCGACTCGTCAGTGAAGAGCACTTTTTGCCAGTCCTGTCTGGTCCAGCGAGGGTGGGTTTGTGCCCATAGGCGACGTTGTTGCCGGTGATGTCTGGTGAGGACCTGCCTTACCACAGGCCTACAAGCCCTCAGTCCAGCCTCTCTCAGCCTATTGCGGACAGTCTGAGCACTGATAGAGGGATTGTGTGTTCCTGGTATAACTCGGGCAGTTGTTGTTGCCATCCTGCACCTGTACCTGTCCAGCAGGTGTGATGTTCGGATGTATCGATCCTGTGCAGGTGTTGTTACACGTGGTCTGCCACTGTGAGGATGATCAGCTGTCCGTCCTGTCTCCCTCTAGCGCTGTCTTAGGCGTTTCACTGTATGGACATTGCAATTTACTGCCCTGGCCACATCTGCTGTCCTCATACCCCCTTGCAGCATGCCTAAGGCACATTCACACAGATGAGCAGGGACCCCGGGCATCTTTATTTTTTCCGTAGAAAGGCCTCTTTAGTGTCCTAAGTTTTCATAACTGTGACCTTAATTGCCTACCGTCTGTAAGCTGTTAGTGTCTTAACGACCGTTCCACAGGTGCATGTTCATTAATTGTTTATGGTTCATTGAACAAGCATGGGAAACAGTGTAAAAACCCTTTACAATGAAGATCTGTGAAGTTATTTGGATTTTTACAAGTTATCTTTGAAAGACAGGGTCCTGAAAAAGGGACGTTTCTTTTTTTGCTGAGTTTATAAATATTGATCACATTCTCTGTGTATGATCATATATTTTGATACATTGAATGTTAATATTGTGAAACTATGTTATAAATTTTTTACCTCCCGTTTCAGGAAGTGATGTCACTGAGTACTGCCCCTAGTATCTTCCATCCCCACCTGGGATATGGATGACTGATGAAGACCTAAGGGTCGAAACATTGTAAATAAATATCACCTGGGAGCTTGAGCAGCAGTGTGCAGCGTTTTCCTTTCTGTTTTCCATAAGACGAACTGGCAACAGACAAACAGAAAACGCAGGTATAAATACCCAGGAGACAAGAACAAGACAGGTGAAACAGATCAGGGTGTGACAGTACTCCACCCCCTCAGGGCCGCCACCTGGCATCCTACCCTGCCACATACCTGGTTGACCGGGGTGCCAGCGGCAGAACTCAGCGATGAGGGCTGGGTCCAGGGTGTTCCTAGCGGGGACCCAGCACCTCTCCTCCGGGCCATAACCCTCCCAGTCAACCAGGTACTGGAATCCCCTGCCCCGAGGTAGAACACTCAGGACCGTGTAAGTCGGATGGCCATTCGATGAGACGGGCGAGAGGGTTGGGCCTAGAAACAGGAGACAAAGGGCTGTGAGACAAGGGTTTAATTCTGGATACATGGAAAGTGGGATATATACGGAGAGTGCAGGGCAACAGAAGGCGAACAGCAGAGGGGCCAAAGACCTTAGAGATGGAGAAAGGGCCAATAGCGGGGAGCTGGGGTCCCAGACCGGGCTCTCAGACCGGGCTCTCTTCCAGTTACGGCCACAGTGGAGGACGAACATCTGGGCCAAGGGTATGCTGACCTCTTCTCCTGCTCAGGGAAAAGTGGAGGCTGATAACCCATGGAACACTTGAATGGTGAGCGACCAGTGGCCGAGCAGGGAAGGGTGTTTTGGGTGTATTTGACCCACACGAGTTGCTGGCTCCAGGTGGTGGGGTTGGCGGAGACGAGGCAATAAAGGGTTGTCTCGAGGTCCTGATTGGCTCTCTCCGACTGGCCGTTCGATTGGAGGCTGGCCGATGCCCCAATGAGGGTTCAGAACGCCTTCCAGAACCTGGACGAGAACTGAGGACCGCGGTCGGAGACCTTGTCCACCGGAAGTCCATGGATCCAGAAGATGTGCTGCACCATGAGCTGGGCCGTTTCCTTGGCTGCGGGTAGGGAAGGGGAATGAAATGGGCGGTTTTGGAAAACCTATCCACCACAGTGGTGTTGCCATCTGATGAAGTGTGACGAAGTCCAGGGATATATGGAATTGGGGGTGGTAAGGAATGGGAAGAGGTTGAAGGAGGCCAGCCGGAGCTTGCCGCAGAGTTTTATTCTGGGCACACACGGTGCAGGCGGCGATGAACACGGAGACGTCAGGAACCAAGGTGGGCCACCAAAAATGTTGTTGTACCGGCTGGGAACGCTGCGCCTCACGGACATGGTTCTCCATACCCCAGATGAGTGCAGCCACGAGACAAGAGGTAGGCAAGATGGTCTCGGGGTCCATTGGTGTAGCAGCTGGGCTATAGAGGCGTGAAAGAGCATCACATTCTAGGACCCCGGGCGGTAGGAGATGGTGAAGTTGAATCGAGTGAATAGCAGGGTCCATCGAGCTTGCCTGGAGTTGAGGCGCTTGGGGGTGCGGAGATATTCCAGGTTCTTGTGATCTGTCCATACTATCAATGGGTGTTCCCCCCCTCTAACCAGTGCCTCCACTCCTCCAACACCATCGGCACCGCGAGTAGTTCTCAGTTACACACTTTGTAATTCCTTTCCGTGGTGTTGAGACAATGGGAGAGGAAAGCGCAGGGATGCAGCTTTTGGTCTTGGGCCGAATGCTGGGACAGGACAGACCCCACTCCGGCGTCCGAGGCATCGACCTCCACCACAAACTGCCGGACGGTAGTGAATAGGTGTTTGAGGTCCAAGAACGCCCGTTCTGCAGCTGAGATCACGTGAACGGGACCATGGGAGTAGGGCTGGGTGGTATACCTTATTTTATGATATACCAATATTGATGCAGGGACCGGTTTGGGTTTTTACTTTACCTTCTATATCGGTATTTGAATGTTTGATTTGTTAAATGTGATACGCCATGTGTAATGTCAATTTTTATAGTTTACTTCGCTACTCGAGTCACCACTGCTTTCTCTCTGTGCCACTTCCCACAGACCTAGCCACGCCCCCTCACTCAAGGAGCGCATTTGATGTTCAATCAACGAGACCCTTGCAACAATGCTGTTTTCACTTTGCTTATTAATATAAATCCACTAGCGTTCTATAATGAAACTATTAGTTTGTGTTTCTTACACCAGCAAACAGCTAGTTTGTCTTTTCTTAGCAAGTTGCCCTAAATCTTGTGAGACGCTAATTGTTAGCCGCTAATGCTAATAGCTAGCTAGCTAATAAATGTACTGAGTAAAAGCAAAAGTAGCTAGCTAATTGTTAGGAATTTTGTTAATAAATAATTCAAACAATTTCTAGATTTAGATAAAACTATAACTAATTTAACTCTGCACGCCTAGTGAAAAGAGATTTGTGTTGTGGGTTATAAAATAAGCAGAAAGGGTCGTTAAACTATGGTTGAACTGACCCAACTTAGCCCTGAGATGTTTAGATAAGGCTGTGGGTAACTTTTTAGGTCTTCCATTATCTTGAGTTGTCTGCTAAAGTGGTAATAAATTATAGTTAGCCTTCAGGAGGATAGATTATATTGTGTGTCGTGTGTGCGCTGAGAAGTTGGAATGAACTTTTGAACCTATTTTATATAGGCCAGGACGAGGAGATTTATTCTGTAAACTATGACGTCATATCTTGTATATAAACTGTTGGTTATGATCAAATGGTAGCGTGCTCCGAGAATAAATTATATTATCTAATTTTAATAAGACTGTATCCTGTCTATTTTATGTTAATAAGTATCTTACAAATTCTTATAAATAGACAGATTGAATTTAATTAATGAGTACATTAGAGGAATAATTTAATTCCACTAACACTAATACAGCCTGATAATACCAGTAATGGTGTAGACCTAAATCAGCATGTTGTTTGTGCAACAGTATCTTCTAAATCAAAGAGGAATATGCAAATCAAGAATATGTTCGCTACATGAAGTAGCTAAGGGAAAACATGCAATGTAGCCAAAGCTTATAGGGTCCCCTAGGAAACACGAATCAACACTTTTGTTCCTACCCTGTCAAAATAAGTCCTCCCTGGAATTTTTATTTGTTGTTTACTTTTTGCCAAAAACAAGAAAAGAAAAAGAAACCGTTAGTTTTATTTGTACATTGTAAATAAAATATTATATTAATTAATAGGTTAATAATTTAATATTTAAAAATATGTACCTAATGTTCTAATAATCTACCCAGAATGTCAGTAAGTACTTAATTGATATGTTCAGTCGCAATGAAAACTTCACCGAAATCGTAAGCGATAATGGTGCCCAATTCACTTTAGATGAATGGATTTCGTTCCTACATTACAGAGACATTAAACACTCCAAAGTGTCTGTGTACTACCAACGAGCAAATGGCGAGGTGGAATGCTGGAACCACGTTTTAAAAGACTGTCTCCAAACCGCGATCTGAGAGGGAAAGCCTTTGAAACTATATGTCCGACACAGAGTGCGTGCCACTCAAGAAAAGTGAAATACTACACAGAGGCCAACCGGGGGGCAAAACAATCAATCATCAAAAAGGGAGATTGTGCGCATGTAAAACTCCCATTTTATGTCAAAAAGGGTACACCGAAGTACAGTGCGCCACCGAAAGTTATCCAAACTAAAGGACCAAGCACCTATGTCGTTTTATAAAAAATATTTCTTTTAATTTTACCTTTATTTAACTAGGCAAGTCAGTTAAGAACAAAATATTATTTTCAATGACGGCCTAGGAACAGTGGGTTAACTGCCTTGTTCAGGGGCAGAACGACAGATTTTTTACCTTGTCAGCTCAGGGATTCGATCTTGCAACCTTTCGGGTTACTTGTCCAACGCTCTAACCACTAGCCTACCTGCCGCTTGCCGGAATGCGTCGCATCTCTCACTGTGTCGGTGATGCGCATCTCAAAGTTCCCTTGCACTCGCAACAGACTATTCAAACTGATGCTCAGAGTCAATTTAGAGTCAGACGAAGCCCGGCTTGGCTAAAGGACTATATTCAGTAAATCTGGAAGGTTGTAAGTAAAAATAACATATTATAATTGACTGCTAAAGTGTAAATTTGATATTCTGATGTTACTGTCATTATGGCTACTGTGCTGTCTTTTAACATTGTTATTATTATGTGCTTGGTAAAATAATAATGGTTAAATTCAAGCATTGTGAATTGCTTTATTTGGGTCATGCTTAGAGAGCTCTTTACTTTCACAAGAGGGAAATATGTTGTGCTCTGCTGCACTACTCAAGTTTACCACGAGAGACATAGATGCATTATAACATAGCTATTACATACAGAAGTATCTTCTAAGGATGTAGTTATGTAGAAGAAGAGTATGCATGTGCTGATGATGTATGCTGTGATGCAGTGCTAAGCTTGCCGAGTAAACTTACCCATAATTATACCCATCGTGTCCTCATGTTACTGAGCCTAAAGAATAACACAACAAATATTGTCCTCATCAATGTCATTTGCAAAAACAAAATATTCAAACCATTCTGTATATGAGCTCCACTGTTCAATACTTTAATCAAACTGTCCAATGTTTCCAACAATTCCAGCCATTTTTTGTTTCTCAATAGGCTCCTGATTGTCAATCACTTCAATATTGTCCAACCTCAAACATGCAATATTTTTTTCAGTCACGTGATCTTCATTCACTTCACTCACTGACGTTTCATCCTCAAGTTCACTCATTAATCCGTTTTTAATTCCAAAGTTGTACTGTAAGATTTGATAAACATTTTGATGTTTTATTGTTTTTGTTAGTCATGCTGCACGATTCCATGCTGCATGATCATTTTGAACCTTCTGTATTGCCCCCGTCTACAGCATGATTATGATTCCCAGGATGCATTTCGTCTTTACACCTGTCACATGTACCATCAATATTTGGGTAGAATTTGGATAATCTGGCCTTGCTGAAATGGATACGGTGAAGTACCTTAAACTGTATAAGGCTTAGCCGGGCACAAGAGGAGCTTCCATCTAAAGTAAGTAAGGCATCATTCCAGACTTCATCAGTGATCTCTCCACCAAGTTCCCTTTCCCACTCAGATCGGATTTTATTGAGTGATGGGTTATCAAGGGACATGATTATCTAAAGAATACAGGATATGAGTCCCTTTAGTTGAAAAGGTGTTTTCAAAAGGGCACCCAGACCCGATCCGGGTGATAGAATTGGAAAGGTTGGGCTTCGAGTGCGAATAAACTGGCGGAATTGGAAATACCTAAATAAACTTGAATGGGGTAGATTCAATTTGATAGTGAGGTCTTCGAAATTGGCAAAGGTGCCATCAATATAAGGTAATTAAACTTAGTAAGGCCATTCCTCTGCCACAGCCTGAAAGCTGAATCCAGTTTGCCTGGAAGGAAGAGGTGAGTATTACATATAAGACCTTGAATATAAAAATATTGACAACATTTGGATTGGATGTGTAGCGCGAAGCTGAAAGAGGGAGATTGGAGGTGACTAAGGCTGGCAAAGAGGAGGAGAAACAGGAATTGGCTTATGTTTGACACCAGTCAGCTTCTGGGGTGGGAAGCCAGGAAATAATATTTTGTATATTCGCTGCCCAGGAATAATACAAAAAGTTAGGAAGGGCTAGTCCTGCATGTGTTTTATCTCTCTGGAGAAATGCTTTACGTATTCTTGGATTCTCACCGGCCAATAGAAAAATATATATAAGCTTATCCACTGAAGTGAAAAAGACTGGTAAAAAAAAAAGAGGGAGACATACAGAAATCTGGGCAATACATACATCTTGATCCAATTCACTTTACCAGCTGAAGTAAAATGGAGAATACTCCAGCTCTGAAAGTCCAGTTTAAGTTTGTTAATCAGGGGAGTAAAGTTCTCATCATGGAGGGAAGACAAGGTATGGGTGATATTGATCCCTAAATATTTAAAGCCAGACTTTGACATACACAATGGAATAGTATCCTGTGGAATTTGTAATGCTAATTCATTAATAGGAAAGCATTCATTTTTTGAGAAATTCAATGTATAGCCCTGAAAACACACCAAACCTACGCAGTACGTCCCTCAGGGACAAACGCTTCAGGGTCTGAGATAAATAAAAGCAAGTCATCTGCATACAAGGAAACTTTGTGTTCCAGTCCGCATCTGTAGATACCATGTATTGAGCGTGTGGCCTTTAGCTTAATAGAAAGGGGTTCTATCACCAGGGCAAACAACAGAGGTGACATTGGACATCCCTTGAATATGGCCCTTGATAATGGGAAATACTGTGAACGAAGTACTGATGCCTTGGGTGATGAGTACAACAGTCGGACCCAGGAAATTATGTTTGTGCAGCGGTGTTTTTGAGCTTAGCATTTGTCAGCACAGGCAGCGCAAGCCTCCCTCTATGCTTATGGACGAGTGAAAAACTAAAAGTATGTGTCTTAGAAATAGTTTTCACATACAAACTTTATATGTCCAAACTCAGAATCAAATAGGCTTCCCAAAAATAACAGTCATTTGTGGTAGAACATTTATTTTGGCAATTTTGTGCATTTATTAAATCCCATCGGGTAACTTGATTTTGAATGTGTCATGTAAACAAGATTATTAGGGAAATCTTTCTTCTTGCAAAGTATGTAAACATTTAAATCAAACTATTATATTCATCTGACTATTCACAATAATAATCATACTCAGTGCTACCGTGTTACTATTGGTCAGTCACTGGGATTGGCTTCTGACACTGCCAAAACTTTGTTGGAGACTACGACCACACGTAGTGGTACTTAATCGGCAGACCTAGACCCTGTCACACTGAACGAGCCAAAATGTCCAACAATTGTTTACGACCCAAGAATTTTCCCTTGACAGGGAAATTTTATCTGGGACAGCAAAATCATGTCATAAGACTGCAAAATGTTTACAGTCTGTGCAGGCCTTTAGCTAGCTCAACTATGCACTTGCCTCTGCTAGCAATACACTGTGCTAACATTAGCCTAGACTGTACCATGGAAAATAACAGTTAAAAACGTGTAAAAAAACAACTTCTTCTGGATAGAATAGTTTCTGTAGGTTCAGACTTTCTTGTCGCCAATCTTTTGTTATGTCTGGGGGGGATTCATAACAACATCTTTATAACAATTCAAAAATGATGAGATGGGAGACAGGAATTATTTCAACCATTTATCTAGAACTTGCTCATCTCAACACTTAGAACCCACATGATGCTCTGCGGCACAACCTCAATGCACAACACCTATCCTTTCCTATAATTGCTGATAGGAAAGTTATGTCTGTCTAATTCCCTGATTGAACACTGAATCATTTGGGGGGGTTGTGTCAGCACTATGACTAGTGTGCAAACATCTCTCTGTGTGACATACTATTTCTGCTGAGCGATAGTATGTGGGACTAGAGAACAGGACAGTGGTCCCTAGTGCACATTTGAATGGTTTAAAGTGTCCTTTGTGTCAAAATTGGGTACACACAGATACAGACTGATACAGTATAGATGTACAAGTACCCTGCAAGAATGTGTGAGCTCAGCAGACACACAACCCATCCCCACACATATACCCTGACCCTACACACCCTCCTTATATACAGGCAGTAGTGCTTGCACACAACATTGCAAGTACAGTACAGGATATCTCAACTATTTCTGTCTCTGTCTCAGCATCTTCTTTCTGTCTGTCTGTCTGTCTGTCTGTCTGTCTGTCTGTCTGTCTGTCTGTCTGTCTGTCTGTCTGTCTGTCTGTCTGTCTGTCTGTCTGTCTGTCTGTCTGTCTGTCTGTCTGTCTGTCTGTCTGTCTGTCTGTCTGTCTGTCTGTCTGCTTAAGCCTTATACATTATAAAAACCACGCTAACGACTTCGACTATATTGCAAATTAGTACCCGTCATACTGTATGTGTTCCTCTGAATCAACACCTATCCTAAGTGTTAATTATTATTACATGGCTCCAGACTAACATTTTCCCCTCGTGTCACTGGTGCCACTAACTTTTACAGTTGGTGGCACCAGCCCATGATATGGTCAGGGAACCATCTTATAAAGTAATTCATAGTGCTTTATTAAGAAGTATAATAAATAGACTACTGAAGTATTCAAGAAATATGTTTGTTTTTATCTAACACGTCCAAGCAGTAATGCATGGTTCAAGATATTTTGATTTGAAACCTAATCCAGTGATTGTCGTGAATTTTGGGCAACTATAGTTGCTCTATTTTTCTGTCATAATAGGACTTCAGAATTTCCAGATTTTTATTGTTGTTCAATTGAGATCTTTATGTGCACTAACTAATAGCATAGGCTAATTAATTTGGGGTTCAACACCTGAGGAAGTGGAAACTCAAAACACATGAACTAGATCGCTAACTTGAAATATAATGCCCACTGCTAGTAGCCATGTATTCATCCAACAGTAAATGTAATGTCCTAAAAAAAACTTTGCAGTTGCCTATAGGCCTATGCCCTCGCAATGGCCGGTGCCCATTTCGCGCACGTACACCGCTCCAAACTGTGTCTCAAAGCCATATCAAATACTGTACCTTGGCTGTAAAATGGTTGCTATTGAGCTGAATATTGAGAGTTGAGAAGAAAAAACATATACAGTTGAAGTTGGAAGTTTACATACACTTAGGTTGGAGTCATTAAAACTCATTTTTCAACCACTCCACACATTTCTTGTTAAGAAACTATATTTTTAGCAAGTCGGTTAGGACATCTACTTTGTGCATGACACAAGTAATTTTTACCAAAATTGTTTAAAGACAGATTATTTCACTTATAATTCACTGTATCACGATTACTGTGGGTCAGAAGTTTACATACACTAAGATGACTGTGCCTTTAAACAGGTTGGAAAATTCCAGAAAATGATGCCATGGTTTTAGAAGCTTCTGATAGGCTAATTGACATCATTTGAGTCAATTGGAGGTGTACCTGTGGATGTATTTCAAGGCCTACCTTCAAACTCAGTGCCTCTTTGCTTGACATCATGGGAAAATCAAAAGAAGTCAGCCAAAAAATTGTAGACCTCCACAAGTCTGGTTCATCCTTAGGAGCAATTTCCAAACGCCTGAAAGTACCACGTTCATCTGTACAAACAATAGTAAGCAAGTATAAACACCATGGGACCACGCAGCCGTCAAACCGCTCAGGAAGGAGACGCGTTCTGTCTCCTGGAGATGAATGTACTTTGGTGCGAAAAGTGCAAATCAATCCCAGAACAACAGCAAAGGACCTTGTGAAGATGCTGGAGGAAACAGGTACAAAAGTATCTATATCCACAGTAAAACGAGTCCTATATCAACATAACCTGAAATGCCGCTCAGCAAGGAAGAAGCCACTGCTCCAAAACCGCCATAAAAAAGCCAGACTACGGTTTGCAACTGCACATGGGGACAAAGATCGTACTTTTTGTTGAAATGTCCTCTGGTCTGATGAAACAAAAATAGAACTGTTTGGCCATAATGACCATCGTTATGTTTGGAGGAAAAAGGGCTTGCAAGCTGAAGAACACCATCCCAACCGTGAAGCACGGGGGTGGCAGCATCTTGTTGTGGGGGTGCTTTGCTGCAGGAGGGACTGGTGCACTTCACAAAATAGATGGCATCATGAGAAGGAAAATTATGTGGATATATTGAAGCAACATCTCAAGACATCAGTCAGGAAGTTAAAGCTTGGTGGCAAATGGGTCTTCCAAATGGACAATGACCCCAAGCATACTTCCAAAGTTGTGGCAAAATGGCTTAAGGACAACAAAGTCAAGGTATTGGAGTGGCCAACACAAAGCCCTGACCTCAATCCTATAGAAAGTTTGTGGGCATAACTGAAAAAGCGTGGGTGAGCAAGGAGGCCTACAAACCTGACTCAGTTACACCAGCTCTGTCAGGAGGAATGGGCCAAAATTCACCCAACTTATTGTGGGAAGCTTGTGGACGGCTACCCGAAACGTTTGACCCAAGTTAAACAATTTAAAAGGCAATGCTACCAAATACTAATTGAGTGTCTGACCCACTGGGAATGTGATGAAAGAATGAAAATCTGAAATAAAGCATTCTCTCTACATTATTCTGACATTTCACATTCTTAAAATAAAGTGGTGATCCTAACTGACTTAAGACAGGGAATTTTTACTAGGATTAAATGTCAGGAATTGTGAAAAACTGAGTTTAAATGTATTTGGCTAAGGTGTATGTAAACTTCCGACTTCAACCGTACATACAGAAAGCTGACACCCTCCTCTCTTCATCAGGGACAAGAGGCCAAAGCTTCCAAAGCTGTGTTTATCCTGCAATTGCATTTTGAAATGTTATACGATCAGAACGCATTTTTCTCTTGAGCGCTGGTGGGGATAGTAGAGTCACTCGTTTTTCACAGCAGCAGGCCCCAGTGAGTGCACAGGTACAGGGGCGGGGCAGAGCAGACACTTTCATTACAGGAATCATTAGGATAATGCACTTTACTGTTTGACCAAATCATGGTTTTAGCTGCCCCAAAAATATGACATTTTGGGTGAGGTGACCATGCACAATGTGTACTTTCTAAGTTTATAGGCACCCTTTCTGTTCTTTACGATCCATGATCTTGGCTGTCTAACTGATGACAGAGTTGGAGCAGGTCTCTTTGCTGATCCCGCGTTTACTTTGAATGTGAGTTTGCGTGACCTCAACTCAGCCTATCAGAAAACCAGGCCAGCCCATCTTGATAGGGGGGCCGGCCATTGCCCACTGGTCAGTCAAAGGCTCATTATAGATTAGTATAACAGAGAAATTGAGCCAAAATCTTTAAAAACAATCTTAACAGACCCATGGGCCACCGGCCATGTCACCTTTTTCATGGTTTTATGTTTTTATACAAAAATAAATGAGAGAAGTGTGACACCATAGCCAGCTAGTTGCACAGTACAGGATATTTCTCCATTCTGTCCCTCTATTGTAATGTTAATTGCAAACATATCACTGGGTTTAATCTGAGAAAGCTGCAGTGCCGAGAGAGAGAGCGGGCGTGAGAGAGAGAGAGAGAGAGGGGAATGGAGAGAGAGTGAGAGAGAAAGAGAAGGGTAGAGAGAAGGAGAGAGAAGGTTAGTGAGAAAGATAGTTAGAGAGTTAAATAAAGAGCAAGAAGGAGAGAGAGAGAATACGAGAATGAATGAAATAAGCCACCTGGTTCCTGATTTCAGCTGTAGTTGGAGGGTTCTGTTTAGTAACCCTCTGTCCCTCCCAGCCTTACCTCAACATACAGCACGTATGGAAATCCCCCAAAAATATCACCTCACATTTGTCTGTAATCTGTATAACTGTTAAGATATTTTATCAAGGTTTAAGATAAATGATTAAATAATTCTACCCAGAAACTTAACCATTAGGATTATAGGTTATGTAGCATGGACAAGGGGTAATTAAAAATGATAACCATTGTGGAAGAAAGGAATGTATGTATGTGCCGAAAGAAAGCAAAGAGACTCGTTAACCTATGTTCGAACCGACCCAGCTATAACTCTGTGGAGATAAGACAAGACAGCGAAAGCTCCTCCAGGTTTTCCGTATCTGGGGGGGACTGGAACTGTCAGCTAACTGGCTTCCAGTTGAAGCTCGCATCCGCTACAAGACCATGGTGCTTGCCTACGGAGCTGTGAGGGGAACGGCACCTCAGTACCTTCAGGCTCTGATCAGGCCCTACACCCAAACAAGGGCACTGCGTTCATCCACCGCTGGCCTGCTCGCCTCCCTACCACTGAGGAAGTACAGTTCCCGCTCAGCCCAGTCAAAACTGTTCGCTGCTCTGGCACCCCAATGGTGGAACAAACTCCCTCACGACGCCAGGACAGCGGAGTCAATCACCACCTTCCGGAGACACCTGAAACCCCACCTCTTTAAGGAATACCTAGGATAGGATAAAGCAATCCTTCTGACCCCCCCCCCCCCCCCCCCCCTTAAAAGATTTAGATGCACTATTGTAAAGTGGCTGTTCCACTGGATGTCATAAGGTGAATGCACCAATTTGTAAGTCGCTCTGGATAAGAGCGTCTGCTAAATGACTTAAATGTAAAATGTAAATGTAATAAACTGTGGTGAGACTTCAGGAGATAATCCAGATATAGTGTGTAATGTATGTGCGTTAGTGTGTTGGAATGGACTTTTGAATCAGCTTTGTTCTTGTCGGAGAGAAGGAGGGACATTTAGGACGCCATGACGCTATGTGTGGTATATAAACTAATGTACATGGTATTTTGAGTAGAGATCTCTTGAGAATAAACGCTATTGATTAATTTGGTGGCTGGTCTTTGTCTATTTTATGCAAATAAGAACCTTACAAATTCTTATAAACTGACAGAGTGTTTGCTTGGTTATAATTAAATTGGTTAACGAACACATAGGAATCTAATTCCTACGAACACATAGGAATCTAATTCCTTTAACAATAACTGAATGTGATCCGTTTGTGTTTTTCCAGTATTTTGGATGCAAAAGGTATTCTCCATGCTATATTGTACATCCATATACTGTACCACATATGGCACATGTTTATCACCTTACCCACCTCTATACTCTATATAACTATGTATCTTTGGAGATATGAGATCTATGTGATTTTTTATATTAGATTCTACAGTACTCTAGATACAAACAAAGTCTCTATAAAACAGTTGAACATGAATATACATGTACATAAACAAATAAACAAACAAGGATACAACATGCCTCCTTACTTCACGATAAATAAAATATGCATAAAAGAATGAGTGCACAAGGAGAAAGGAGAAAGAGCTAGAGGAGAGAAAGAGTGTATGGGGAAAGGGGGAAAGGAAAAAACAGAAGACTGGCCATGAGCTGCTTAGTATTAGGGGGTTGAGGAATGGAAGTACTGTAGCAGGGTAAGAGAAAGATGGTGTGAGAGAGAGTGTAATGTCAGAGATAGAAGAGAAGAGAAGAGCAGCACATAGGTTTGCCTCCTCCGGGGGCCACTGCTATTTCATACCGCCGGAAATAAAACACTTTGAATCTCAAGAAAAAAGGAGGGAGGGAGGAGAAAGAGAGTAGGCAAAGAGTGAGAGGGTGGCATGGTGGGTGGTGCTGCGGTGCTGGCAAAATGGTGCTATACTGAAAACGGAAACGAGAGGGAGAGCGAGAGCAGGCACGAGAGAGAAAGCAAGAGAGAGAGGGGGAAGAGAGAAGGAGATAGAAAGTTAGTGAGAAAGAGAGAGCATTAAGAGAGCTAGAAGTGGAGAGAGACAGAATGAGAGCATGAAATAAAGAGACAGAGACAGAATGAGCGAATGAGTGAAATTGGATGGATTGAGCCCCTACTTTGAGTCCTTTGGTGCAGATGTCAGGCTCAGGTTGGCCCAGTATGAGACACATAGCCGCGTGTGTGTGTGTGTTTGTATGTGTGTGTCTATGCATGCACATATATGTGTGTGTGCGTGCGTGCATTCAAGTGCGCCCACGTGTGTGTGTGTGTCTGTGTGTATATAATGGAAAATTATTATGATTATGCGAACTATGCTGCTGAACAGGGATACACTCCAGATATGGAGGGGGAAATGGGAAAGCAGGAAAAGGAGGGAAGGAGATTAGGAATATGAAGCAGATAACAGGGAATCGGCATGACAGTCATTCAGTCAGAAGGAAGTGATTGAAGGATAAGCCAGGAGGGGGATGGGGCAGAGAAGAGGGAGTGGGAGTGCAAGTAGGTGAGGGAGCATTTACAGTGACAAAGCAAAAGGTGAGAAAGACAGAAAACGAGAGCAAAGCATAGAGAAAAAAAGTGACCAGAAGATTTAGGAATCGAGAGATGGAGAGCGGGCAGGGGAAACATTTGGAGATTTAGAGAAAGAGAGGGCGAGAGAGAAAGGAAAGTCAGAGAGAGTGGCAGGAGAGCCTGATTTTAAAAGACTTCCTGGATCTATACGGTGCATTAATAAAAAAGCTACCCCAAGTCAATGGGCTTATTCCTATGCTTTCCCTCTCTCTCTCTCTATCGCTCTCAATTCAATTCAATTCAAAGGGGCTTTATTGGCATGGAAAAAGTGTTTAAGCAATTGCAATAAACAATAAACAAAACAACAACTAAAAACCAATAAAGCAAATTAAACAAAACAAAGACCCCAAAAAATTCTGACATTATCAGTAAACATTACACACACAAAAAGTTTCAAGAGAAAAACAACATTTTAAATATTATAATGTTAGCAGTTAAAAAAAATTGCATAACATTTAAAATGTTACATAAACTATGTACGGTGTTGTGACAATGCGCAAATATTAGAATGTATTTCGAATGACGGGGGAAATAAATAGGCAGGTTGAGAGCTTCAAGTTCCTTGGTGTCCACATCAACAACAAACTAGAATGGTCCAAACACACCAAGACAGTCGTGAAGAGGGCACGACAATACCTATTCCCCCTCAGGAGGCTGAAAAGATTTGGCATGGTCCTCAGAACCTCAAAAGGTTCTACAGCTGCCACATCGAGAGCATCCTGACTGGTTGCATCACTGCCTGGTACAGCAACTGCTCGGCCTCCGACCGCAAGGCACTACAGAGGGTAGTGCGTAAGGCCCAGTACATCACTGGGGCTAAGCTTCCTGCCATCCAGGACCTCTACACATTGTCTAAGACCCCAGCCACCCCAGTCATAGACTGTTCTCTCTGCTACCGCACCAAGTCTAGGACAAAAACGCTTCTCAACAGCATTTACCCCCAAGCCAAAAGACTCCTGAACAGGTAATCAAATGGCTACCCGGACTATTTGCATTGTGTCCCCCCCCTATTACCTCAATTAGCCCGACTAATCGGTGCCCCCGCACTTTGACTCTATACCGGTACCACCTGTATATAGCCTCGCTACTGTTATTTTCACTGTCATTTTACAGATTTTTTTATTTCTTTACTTATCTATTGTTTATGTAGTACTTATTTTTTACTTAAAAATTGCACTGTTGGTTAGGGCTTGTTAGTAAACATTTCACCTGTTGTATTCGGCGCACGTGACAAATAAACTTTGATTTGATTTGATATAGGTTATATTCACATTGGTGTTTCTGACCCAATGGTTGACCTTTTCTCGTGGCAGCAGGTAACACATTTTGCTATTGGGATTGCACACTGCGGTATTTCACCAATTGTTTCACCAATTTTTTTTTTAATTTCACCTTTATTTAACCAGGTAGGCTAGTTGAGAACAAGTTCTCATTTACAACCTGGCCAAGATAAAGCAAAGCAGTTCGACACATACAACAACACAGAGTTATACATGGAATAAACAAACATACAGTCAATAATACAGTAGAAAAAGTCTATATACAGTGTGTGCAAATGAGGTAAGATAAGGGAGGTAAGGCAATAAATAGGCCATGGTGGCGAAGTAATTACAATATATCAATTAAACACTGGAGTGATAATGTGCAGAAGATGAATGTGCAAGTAGAGATACTGGGGTGCAAAGGAGCAAGATAAATAAATAAATACAGTATGGGGATGAGGTAGTTGGATGGGCTATTTACAGATGGGCTATGTACAGGTGCAGTGATCTGTGAGCTGCTCTGACAGCTGGTGCTTAAAGCTAGTGAGGGAGATATGAGTCTCCAGCTTCAGTGATTCTTGCAGTTCGTTCCAGTCATTGGCAGCAGAGAACTGGAAGGAAAGGTGGCCAAAGAGGAATTGGCTTTGGTGCTATGGGTGGGTGCTGCTATGGTGACCAGTGAGCTGAGATAAGGCGGGGCTTTACCTAGCAAAGACTTGTAGATGACCTGGAGCCAGTGGGTTTGGCGATGAGTATGAAGCGAGGACCAGCCAACGAAAGCATACAGGTCGCAGTGGTGGGTAGTATATGGGGCTTTGGTGACAAAACGGATGGCACTGTGATAGACTGCATCCAACCTAACAGATACGGGAGTTTGTCAAAATGTGATTTGTGTTCGAAATTTTTGTGGGCTTGTGTAATTTGAGTGAAATACTGATATATATATCTATATATACTGTACCAGTCAAAAGTTTGGATACACCTACTCATTCAAGGGTTTTTCTTTATTTTCACTATTTTCTACATTGTAGAATAATCGTGAAGACATCAAAACTATGAAATAACACATATGGAATGATGTAGTAACCAAACAATTTTCAAAGTAGCCACCCTTTGCCTTGGTGACAGCTTTGCACATGCTTGGCATTCTCTCAACCAGCTTCACCTGGAATGCTTTTCCAACAGTCTTGAAGTAGTTTGTAATTGTGTTGCTGCCCTGGTGCTCTGTGTGGTTTGTTTGTATTTGTGAACAGAGCCCCAGAACCAGTTGGCTGAGGTGTTTATCTCCTTGCAGGTTAGGGTTTTGTGATGGAAGGTTTGGGCATTACATTCCTTTAGGTGGTTCTGGAATTGAATGGCTCTTTTCTGGATTTTGATCATTAGTGGGCTGGTATAATCCTATTTCTGCTCTGCATGCATTATTAGGGGTTTTGCGTTGTACTCTGAGGATATTTTTCAGGACTCTGCATGCAGAGTCTCAATTGGGTGTTTTTCCCATTTAGTTCATTCTTGGTAGGTGAGTGGACCCCAGACCTTACTGCCATAGACGGCAATGAGTTCTATAACTGATTGGAGTATTTTTTGCCAGATCCTAATTGGGATGTCAAATTGTATGCTCCTTTTGATGGCGTAGAAGGCCCTTCTTGCCTTTCAGATTGTTCACAGCCTTGTGGAAGTTACCTGTGGTGCTGATGTTTGCTAGTTACCTGTGGTGCTGATGTTTGCTAGTTACCTGTGGTGCTGATGTTTGCTAGTTACCTGTGGTGCTGATGTTTGCTAGTTACCTGTGGTGCTGATGTTTGCTAGTTACCTGTGGTGCTGATGTTTGCTAGTTACCTGTGGTGCTGATGTTTAGGCTGAGGTATGTGTGATTCTTTGTATGCTCTAGGGCAATGGTGTCTGGAATGAATTTATGCAAAATTGCGTCAAAAGCATTTTTGAAATCAACAAATCATGAGAAGACTTTGCTTTTGTTTTGTTTGTTTGTCAATTAGGGCGTGCAGAGTGTATATGTGTTCTGTCGTATGGTATTTTGGTAAGAAGCAAATTAGAAATTTGCTCAGGACATTGTTTTCACTGAGGAAATGTTAGAGTGTGCTGTTGAGGATACTGTTGACACATTCGCTGTAATTATTGGGGTCAGATTTGTCTCCACTTTTTCGGATTGGTGTGATCAGACCTTGGTTCCAAATATTGGGCTGAGGATAATATTGAAGAGTTTGAGTATAGCCACTTTGAATTTGTGGTCTGTATATTTATCATTTCATTTAGGATACCATCAACACCACAGGCCTTTTTTGGGTTGGAGGGTTGGCATTTTGTCCTGTAGTTCACTCAATGTAATTGGAAAATTCAATGGGTTCTGGTAGTGTTTAACAACTGATTCTAAGATTTGTAAACTGTCATGTATCTGTTTTTGCTCTTGGTTCGTTGTTACAGTATATGGCTGAAAAGGTTTGAGAAGTGGTTTTAATTCATACATCTCCCTTTTTCTAGCTCTTCATGCTGTTGTTTGTTCAGTGTTTTCCAATTTTCCCAGAAGTGATTCTTCAATCACATTCTGACGTGCTGTTCCTTCATTTTTCTTGCTGTATTTTTGTACTGTTTTAGTGTTTCCCCGTAATAAAGATGTATGTTCTGGTTTTCTGGGTCTTTGTTTTTGGTTGGATAGGTTTCTACATGTCTTTCTTAGGCTTTTGCACTCTTCATCAAACCATTTCTCAATGGTGCCACACCCTGATCTGGTTCACCTGTCCTTGTGATTGTCTTCACCCCCTCCAGGTGTCACTTATTATCCCCAGTGTATTTATCCCTGTGTTTCCTGTCTCTCTGCGCCAGTTCGTCTTGTTTGCCAAGTCAACCAGCGGTTTTCCTTGCTCCTGTTTTTCCCAGTCTCTGTTTGTTTCTAGTCCTCCTGGTTTCGACCCTTCCCTGTCCTGACTCCGTACCCGCCTGCCTGACCACTCTGTTCTGACTAACAGCCTGCCTATCCCCTTGTACTGTTTTGGACTCGGATCTGGTTTCTGACCCCTGCCTGGCCTGACCTGAGACTGCCTATCGTCTGGTACTGTTTGGACTCTGACCTGGTTTATGAACTCTCGCCTGTCCCCGACCTGCTTTTGCCTACTCCCTTTGTTATAATATATGTCGGAGCTCTACCATCTTCCTCCTGTGTCTGCATTTGGGTCTCGCGTTGTGCCCTTATAAATGCTGTAATTTTTTTACGGTTTTCTGCTAGTATTTTTTTACATTTGATATAACAAATATACTGTTCAGGCATTCAACTGCTAAGTTTACACCTTCACTATTACAATAAACATTTTGCCCAGAATGTCATTTAGATGGATTGGATTTGTTTTTGGCCAATTGTTCTTTGGTAGATTTCTACACTATTTCTTTAATCTATAGCATTTCTTAATAGCATGCAGTTTGTTGGGCTTTGATGCCTCATGTTTGAGTATTGCTCTGTTCAAGTAGGCTGTAATTTTGCTGTGGTCTGAAAGTAATGTCATTCTCTCTCTATGTCTCTCTCTCTCAATTCAATTTCACATATGTTAACATTGCCAAAGCAAGTGAAGTAGATAATAAACAAAAAATTAACAGGAAAAATTACACTCACAAAAGTTCCAAAAGAATAAAGGCATTAGAAATGTCATATTATGTGCAAACAGTGAAAGTACAAAAGGGAAAATAAATAAACATAAATATGGGTTGTATTTATAATGGTGTTTGTTCTTCACTGGTTGCTATTTACTTGCGGCAACAAGAAGTCTCTCTGTCTCTCTCTCTCTCTGTCTCTCTCTATATCTCTCTATGTCTCTCTGGCTCTCTCACAGCAAAAAGCAGTCGTTTTAGACTTCCTACCCCTTAATTTCTGGGCGAAAAATATTCCATGCCTCTCTTTCTCCCTCTCATGTATTATAGATACATCATTACAACTTGTTGACTTATGCTCTGGGGAATTGTGTTGAGGGAACACTTTGCAGACAAAATTAATAAAACGCATCATCATTAGCCATGTCAACAGCAGGCAACCCACTGATTTAGCTCATCTGGCATCCACTAGTGTGCCTGTGGGTTCTAAATTAAGTCCCCCAGATGGGCCTAATCCCATTATGTTGCCCACAACAGGAATAACCTAATATCATAACCTAATATTGTCTGATCTTGAGCGCAGATGCCCCGGAGGGGAGGTACAGTATGTCTTACAGACAACATAACAATTAGCCTCCACCAACCCACAACACCCCGCCCCGCGCCATGCCGAAGTGTGCTACAGGAAATGGTGACCGAGGCAGAGCCGTGGTAGGTGTACTCAGGGGACACACGGAGGCCAGCTGGCCAAGCTACTGTACAGAATACCATGGCACAACAACACAGAGCACTCAGCAGGACACACAAACACACTCGCGGTGGCGTGTGTCTGTCTGTTCATGTGTCTGTGTGTCCATGTGCGTGTGCATACATGTGCATCAGTGTGTGTGTGCTTGTGTGCATGTGCACATGTGTGTATGTGTATGTGTGTGTGCTTGTGTGTGTGTTTATAGCAATGTACAGTACAGTGACTCACCTTCAGAAGGTCTTTGGAAAAGTCTTGACCGTCATTCAGACCCTCCAGGTTGCCAATGAACTGTGTGCAGGACATCCTTTTGCCAATGTTCTGAAAAATATGACACACAGTACTTACTCTATGCTATTAGTCTCTCTAGACAGACGGGTTTCCTCCCACAATGTACCAATTTTCCAGCATATAGTACATGTCTGTACTTAAGCCAACGTCAATTTGGGAGAGACGAAAGGGCGGAGTTGGGTGCCTCAACATCCGTCCAGAGCTCTGCTATAAACATTTCCGGTAGTTAGCTAGATGGAGCTCAAGGAGGATATATTCAATGAGTGTATTTTGCAGGAGAGTAGTTTGCATGCGCCACGAAGTTAGCATTACAAGTTTACAACCACTGACTGACTGTGGAAAAAATGTGCCTAGCCATCTGTGTCCACATTGCGTGTCCACCTCGGTCATGTTTCAGAGGGGATTATTTTGAAGCCCGTCTACGCCAAACTTGTGATTTGTTGGAAGAATTGTCTGTCTGAAGAGCACCCTCCCTGAATTGGCCAAGACAATCCTACATCATTTCCAGACCTAGTACTGTTGCCCTAGCTCTGGGATTTCCGAGACTACTATGCTATATATATATATAATCTTTAAAAGTATCACTAATATCAGTCATCAAAAATATTTGAACCACAAATACATTCACAGATTTTTATAATTCATCAGACCTTCTGCAGCTCTCTGACAGCTATATTAGCATTCATCTTTGAAGGATGTTATGGGAAGAAATTACTTTCAGGGACCTCATCCAAATGATTTAATCTAGCTGATGAGCTGAGAGTGTTAAGAGGAAGACTGTGCAAAGGACTTCACGCTGCTTGCTTAGCGAGTATCACTTCCTTCTGATTTGGCTCATACCGAGGCTCAACCCAGGACCTCTGCCTCACAAACACACGTCACCACCCTCCTGAAGCGTCTTACTCAGTCCTGCCATCAAAAATCGAGCTATTCGGCAGCGCAAGTGGAGACACTTCAGGCTGAGGACTTTCACAGATAGCGGAAATATTGATGAAAAGAGCAAGTCAATGACGATAAAGAGGGAGAAGAAGATGCTGGAGACTATGATGGTGATGATCAGGATGACGCCATTAATGACGATGAAGAAGAAGAAGATGACGACATTGGTGACTACGATGATGAATGATGATGATGATGAAGCACAGCGCTACAGTGCCTTCAGAAAGTAATCATACCTCTTCACTTTTCCCAAATTTGTTTGTGTTACACCCCATATTGACAAAGTGGAAATATGTTTTTAGAAATGTTTGCAAATGTATTGAAAATGAAATACAGAAATATCTCATTTACATAAGTATATATTGAATGCATATTGAATTCAGTCTGTAAGACAACAAAATGTGGAATAAGTTGAAGGGGATGAATACACTGAAGGCTGTATATCAGCCTGGCATCTCTCAATAGAGAGAGTGGGTTTTTCATCCAGCTAGCTCTAGCCCCTTCAACCAGAGCTAAATGTATCCATATATTATATAAATGGCTCCGACTTAACTATCTGTAATCATTTGCAGAGGCTGCACATCACACCATGCAGCTGTAGATGGCCTAGATTTAGAGTTATACTGAAATCAGTCTACAGCTTGAGATGGACTGGATTTATGATAGAGTGTGGAGCACATTGTAATCAGGAGGCTGGTCCCAGATCAGCCTTCGATCAGTCTGGGGCTTTTCCCCCATAACTACCATTGTACTGAGTCAGTGGAGCCTGGGGGGATGGATCTCTGAAAATTGTCTCTACTCTAAACTCTAGGCTGAACTCACCTAACACGCACGCACGCACACACACGCGCACACGCACGCACACACAGAGACTAAATTCTACTTACATGGCCATGCAGGTCTGTGTTTAGCAGCATCAGGGCACAGGTCAAGGTATGGACACCATCTGGATAAGGAAGAAACATATCCATCTATTCAGTGGTGGAAAAAGTACCCAATTTTCACACTTAAGTAAAAGTAAAGATACCTTAGTAGAAAATGAAAAGTAACCCAGTGAAATACTACTTGAGTAAAAGTCTAAAAGTATTTGGTTTCAAATATATTTAAGTATCAAAAGTAAATGTAATTGCAAAAATATACTTAAGTATCAAAAGTAAAAGTATAAATCATTTCAAATTGATCATACTAAGCAAACCAGACGGCACAATTTTCATGTTTTTTTAAATTTGTGTATTTAGTGAGTCGCCAGATCAAAGTCAGTAGGGATGATCAGGGATGTTCTCTTGATAAGTGCATGAATTGGACCATTTTCCAGTCCTGCTAAGCATTCAGAATATAACTTAAAAGTACTTTTGGGTGTCAGGGAAAATGTATGGAGTAAAAAGTACATTATTATCTTTAGGAATGTAGTGAAGTGGTCTAAGGCACTGCATCGCAGTGCTAGCTGTGCCACTAGAGATTTTGGGTTCGAGTACAGGCTCTGTCACAGCCGGCCGCGATCGGGAGACCCATAGGGCAGCGGCACAATTGGCCCAGTGTCGTCTGGGTTAGAGGAGGGTTTGGCCGACAGGGATGTCCTTGTCCCATCGCGCACTAGCAACTCCTGTGGCAGGCTGGGCGCAGTGCACACTGACACGGTAGCCAGGTGTACGGTGTTTCTTCCGACACATTGGTGCAGCTGGCTTCCGGGTTAAGTGGGCATTGTGTCAAGAAGCAGTGTGGCTTGGTTGGGTTGTGATTCGCAGGACGCATAGCTCTCGAGCTTCGCCTCTCCCGAGTCCGTACGGGAGTTGCAGCGATGAGACAAGACTGTAACTGCCAATTGGATACCACGAAATCGGGGAGAAAACAGGAATGTAGTGAGGTAAAATATTTGTTATATAAATAGTAAAGTAAAGTACCACTGCATCTATTAACATGACGACTGAGCTGTCATATTTCTATAATAGCTATAGTAGACATTAGACAGTACTGTCCTCTTACCCTCAGAGGGTATAAGTTTGGTGTTACAGTGCAGGTATCTCCTGGAGAAGTGAGCCAGCACCCGCTCTCTCTCCTGAGTCTCCCCCATCAGGGAAAACTGTCTGAGAAAGGCTCTGGAACACACATACACACACATTAAGCAGGATTACACTGTTTCTCAACCCCAATCAAGTATCCAGTATCCTCAGGCTGGCAATTTTTAGGTTCCAGACCAGCAGAAACGCACCTCATTACGCACTTATTCACCTCATTCAACTACTTAATTAATCACCAAGCCCTTGATTAATTGATTTAGGAGTGTGTTATTTATGTGCTATAAACACTATTGGCCTATTAAGCTGCCATCACTCAACTTGCCACCAGAGAGCAGTATTACCATATACTAACTACAGTGACTGGATCAATGGAACACAAAATGAAGCCCAGCATCCCTTTTAAGGCAACTTATCCAAAACAATGTTTGTAATGTCTAGAAATCCAGTCATCAACAACCAATTTATGGAAAACGTGTTTGTTTTTCGAGTTGAACAAGTCAGTCAGTCTGAACCCCTCACCTCAGAGCCTGGTCCACAGCAAGACCCTTGAAGTTAAAGAAGTGTAGATACTCTTCTGCAACCATACAACTGAAGTCATTGCTGGGGTGAGTGAGTGAGAGAGAGAGAGAGAGAGAGAGAGAGTGAGAGTGAGAGAGCGAGTGAGAGTGAGAGTGAGAGTGAGAGTGAGAGTGAGAGTGAGAGTGAGAGTAGGAGTGAGAGAGAGAGAGAGAGAGAGAGAGAGAGAGAGAGAGAGAGAGAGAGAGAAACATGTTAATCAGATACCGGCTTTCCCAGTCACACAGCACAGTCGGTTTGAGCCATGGAGACGAAAACTTAGGGCCGCGGAGGAAGACAGAGGTTTAAGATAAGTTCCAGACCAGGCTTATTATAGCAGTATATGCACTATATATAGCATTGACAATGTATAGCAGCGCAGAGTAAAGAGAGTGATTGATAACACACGAAGGCTAGTTGCCAGGTGCTCACTTTTTGCTGAGGTGGCGGGCCACGTCGGACTTCCTGAAGCCGTCCAGGGTGAAGAGGCGTTTGGCCAGGCGCTTAGCGGCCTCCCCGTTGGCCCGGTTACCATTGGTGAGGGTGTCGCTGCTCCCCAGGCACAGCAGCTCACTGAGGTCCTGGTCCAGCTCTGAGTCTGTCGCCAGACGAGCCTTTTCCCTGAAGGGGGAGAGAGGGACAGAAAAAGAGTAGGGGGTACAAGGAGTAGGGGGAAAGAGAAGGAGAGATGAGTAGAGAGAGAGAGAAAGAAAGAGATGGAGGGGGATAAAGAGGGAGGGGGTAGAGAACAAGAGAGGACAGGGAGAGAGAGAGGGAGTGGGAGGAAGAGAGAAAGAGTGAGGGGATGGGTTGATGAATGAGGATGTGGTTAATTTCTTCTCAGCAGCACTGTAACGCTTACAGCAATCCTGTCTAGTCAGGTCTATTGAAAAAGAAAAGAACAAGAACCTTTACTATTGTTGGGTAATGTTTACTTTTGGTATGACACAATGATAATACAGTACATTAATACATTCGGTCGACCATACATTAAAATGTGTAACATTTTAAGCATAAATAGGGTACTATAAGAGGATTACACATTATACAAGCTCTTTCTTTAAATCGATCTTTTCATGTAACTCCCTCTCTCTTTCTCCCACTTATTAAGCTCCCTTGAAAGTATTAGAAGGTTCAGGAATGCAGGCCGTACTATATCTGAATTATACTGTGATAATAATTGAAGCATTTTATGTCATCCTTGGAACAAGGATGGAACATAAAAAAAATGGAAGATAATGGAATTAAGACCCGTGAGTTCTATCTGTTGATAATAAATGATTTTAAAATGATAGAGGACCACGCTCGTGAAACACGCCACTGAAACACACACTCACATACTTTACCCAGACTACTAGGAAAATAACACAAGCACAGCACATCCAGACTTTCTTATCATCCCTGAGTCATACTAACCTCCACAGAGCAAACAGGCCATTTTATTAGCTGAATGAATGGCTACGTTACTGATCAATGACTGATCACCAGACACCCCTGTTTCCCTGTTTCATATATGGAGCCTTCAGAGGTAATGAGAGGATTTGAAGGTAGATATTAGTTGTATTATGTGGACCCAGGCAAAAGAAGCAGATCAGCTACTAAAAGTTTTGGTGTACTATGGTGTGCTTTCTAGACAGCAGCTACAGTAACTGTAAAGCACAAAGCATCCTAAGAAAAGTTGAAAATCAGTCAGTCAAACAGTTGGAGCTGCAGGCCGGTACCATATACTGTAGTCCCCAACCTTCCACGCTACCTAGTCTGAGAGGATAGGGGAGGAAGGAAGAGAAGAGAAGGACTAGGGCTCTTACCTCGACTGTGAGTTTGAGCGGCGAGTAAAAAGATACATATCGTCTTTGAGTGAGCCACTGCAACAGAACAAAGAGCGAGCCTTCACTGTCGTACCTGTCCCCTCCCTGTTTGAGTGTCTCAAACTAGTCACCCTACCAACCTCCCTGATCCCCCCTTGTCCCTGCCCAGGCCCCCCGGCTTGATCGCATCACCACCTTCCCTCTACCGATCCCCTCTACCTCAATGTGATAGCTAGTGCTAGTGCAGTGCATCACCTGGAATCTAGCCCCATAAGCCCTAAGTGTCAGCTAGCAAGTCACTCCCATTAGTTTTCGCAAAGACCCACAGTTGTACGAAGGCGATTGGTAAGTCTGGGTTGTTTCATTCATTTTCTTATTGTTTTTTCCCCCCCCTCTCTCCTTACGGCAAGTTTCCTAAGCAAGATAAGTTTTGTTCAGCAGTGCCTCTTAATCTTCTTCCTCTCTTTCTGTTTGTTTCTGTTTCCCCTCTTCACTCTGCCCTCTCTCTCTCTCTCTCTTTCTCACCCCCCTTTCAAGCTGTGTAAACTTTTGCAACGTCCCCTGCAGACCCTGGGATCTAAGCATGGCACGGAACTTGGACCGCCTTTCACTCAAAATCTCTTCCTCCCTCTCTCTCCCTCATCCCAATTACTCATAGTCAGTAGGTACATCCTTTGGATGAGGTGTACATTCTGTCCACCTTGACTCTTAATAGAAATATAATCACACAAAGAAAAACAAAGAAAAACAGTGCCAGGGAAAACTTCCATTGATAAACCCTATAGGTGTGTGCTATAAATAGCCGTGGGAAGTAGGGATGATGAGGATGCTGCAGCACCCTCTGAAAAATCGGAATAAAAAATAAAATAATAATATATACTGGGCCTTTACTAGTCCTGTATTAGCAGACCAATATAGCCATATGTAGCGCAGACCAAAAACAAATGTCAGCATCGCCACTCCCAAACTACTTCCTGTGGCTATGGTGCTATAATATGAATATGATGATATTATTAACAAATCACAACAAATATTATTGTTCTCTCTTTCCACAACAATGATTTACTATCCAGGGAAAGGAATTAGGTTATATTCCTCAACTCCAGCCCCGGAGACCGACGGGGTGAAACATTTTTGTTCCAGCTCCGTACTCACACACCTGATCCAACTATTAAACTTATCATTAATCCTTTGACAGTATTTCCACCAGGTGTGTTAGTGCTGGGTGTGAATCCTGGTTGATAAACACACATGGAATACATACATGGATTAGAGAGGCCTATTGTGAGCACCAGCCATTGTTGAAGTGCCAGTTTACAGTTTGCAACTCTGCAGGTGACAAACACCATAGCATTACAGTACTTAGGACTAATTGTTCAGCTATCACAATGCTGCTCAGAGGCCATAAGAGAATTCCCACTAGAATTCCCACTAGCCTCCGCTTCAAGGGGCCATTGCCACATAATTGGACCCCCTCTGTCTGTCTAAATGGGCAGTTCTACACAATGGGCATCTGTCTAATGGCACAAACCATCTCAAAAGGGAGATTTTTACGTTTGTTATTTTTGTTTAACCTTTATTTAACTAGGCAAGTCAGTGAAGAACAAATTCTTATTTACAATGACGGCCTACCGCGGCCAAACCCGGACGACGCTGGGCCAATTGTGCGCCACCCTATGGGACTCCCAATCATAGCCGGATGTGACGCAGCCTGGACTTCAACCAGGGACTGCAGTGACGCAACTTGCACTGAGATGCAGTGCCTTAGACCACTTTGCCACTCGGGGTTGGCAAAGGGTGAAATTCCAACTGTTATCACATTATGGAGTGGACAAGCCCTCTGCAATATTTTCAATACCAGCACAATGTAAATATTTACCAGACACATAGAATAGGCAGTAACGGTGTGTGTGTAACATCACTTTGGAAGCCAAGCCAGTAAAAAAGCCATATTACAACCTATGTTGTGATAATTGCGTTGTTTGCTCTATAACCCATTTGTTCATATGCCACCGTGATATACAATAAGGCAGCTGACAGCAAAAAGACAACAGTCACACAGTGTCGGAATAAATTCACCTACACATACGTTTGTTTCATCACAAAATTCTATCCTCCTGATTCCTGCTTACAAGCTAAAATTAAAGCAGGACGCACCAGTGACTCGGTCAATAAGAAAGTAGATGCTACCTACAGGACTGTTTTGCTAGCACAGACTGTAATATGTTCCGCGATTCTTCCGATGGCATTGAGGAGTACACCACATCAGTCACTGGCTTCATCAATAAGTGCATCGATGACGTCGTCCCCACAGTGACAGTACATACAGTTGAAGTCGGAAGTTTACATACACTTAGGTTGGAGTCAATAAAACTTGTTTTTCAACCACTCCACACATTTCTTGTTAACCTGTTTGGGCTGCAGGGGAGGTATTGAGTAGCCGGATAAAAGGTGCCCATTTCAAACGGCCTCGTACTCAATTCTTGCTCGTACAATATGCATATTATTATTACTATTGGATAGAAAACACTCTCTAGTTTCTAAAACCGTTTGAATTTTATCTGTGAGTAAAACAGAACTCATTTTGCAGCAAACTTCCTGACAGGAAGTGGAAAATCTGAAATCAATGCTCTGTTCTAGGGCCTGCCTATAAATGTCCTTGATATATATCAGTATACATGCACTTCATACGTCTTCCACTAGATGTCGACAGGCAGTGAGAGAAGAAATGGAGTGTATAACTTGATCTGGGGTCGAATAAAAGCTCTTTGCATGACGTGTCACCAGTTTCCTGTTTTCTGGAGAGCGAGTGAAGGGACCTGGTTTTGCCTTCTGTACAGCTGTCGTTATAGACGACTAATATCTCCGGCTTTGATTTTATTTGATACATGTGACAATATCATCGTAAAGTATGTTTTTTCAATATAGTTTTATTAGATTATTGAAATTTATTCGGGACGTTAGGCGTGTTGCGTTGTGTACCTTTGTTCAGGAAGGAGAGCTTCGCGTTACTTTGCTAGCTTTCCGTGATAATTGACTGGAGAAGAGGACATTCTAAATCCAAACAACGATTGTTCCCGACAAAGGACCCCTTGTACAACATTCTGATGAAAGATCATCAAAAGTAGGACCCATTTTATGATGCTATTTCATATATCTGTCGAACATGTGAAATAGTCGTTTGCGCCCAGATTTTGGGTACTCTCTCGCTATACCTAAGCTGGATGTCGTAATGAAGTTATTTTTAGAATTCTAACACGGCGATTGCATTAAGAACTAGTGTATCTATCATTTCCTATACAACATGTATTTTTTAGTAACGTTTATGTATAGTTATTTGGTCAGAATAGTTGAGTGCCATAAAAATATCCGCACATTCTGGGAAAAAGATGCTACGTTAGCACAATGTATAACCACTGATTTCAGCTCTAAATATGCACATTTTCGAACAAAACATAAGTGTATGTATAACCTGATGTTATATGACTGTCATCTGATGAAGCTTATCAAGGTTAGTCAAAAATTATATATCTTTTGCTGGTTTATTCGCTATCGCTAACGTGCCTATTGCTATCGCTAACGTGCCTTGATGAATGAATGCGGTAGTGTGGTAGGCTATTGTAGTAAGCTAATATAATGCTATATTGTGTTTTCGCTGTAAAACACTTAAAAAATAGGAAATATTGGCTGGATTCACAAGATGTTTGTCTTTAATTTGCTATACACCATCGATTTTTCAGAAATGTTTTATGATGAGTATTTAGGTATTTGACGTTGGTGTCTGTAATTACTGTGGCTGCTTCGGTCCTATTTGTGATGGTAGCTGTGATGGTAGCTGCAATGTAAAACTGATTTATACCTCAAATATGCACATTTTTCGAACAAAACATAGATTTATTGTATAACATGTTATAAGACTGTCATCTGATGAAGTTGTTTCTTGGTTAGTTTGGTTGGTTCTTGGTTAGTTAGGTTGGCTTTGTGCATGCTACCTGTGCTGTGAAAAATGTCTGTAAAACATTTTAAAAATCGGACATGTTGGCTGGATTCACAAGATGTTTATCTTTCATATGCTGTATTGGACTTGTTAATGTGTGAAAGTTAAATATTTCAAAAAAATATATTTTGAATTTCGCGCCCTGCACTTGAAGTGGCTGTTGTCATATTGTGCCCGGCTTCGGGCTTGCAGCCCAAAGAAGTTAACAAACTATAGTTTTGCCAAGTCAGTTAGGACATCTACTTTGTGCATGACACAAGTCATTTTTCCAACAATTGTTTACAGACAGATTATTTCACTTATAATTCACTGTATCACAATTCCAGTGGGTCAGAGGTTTACATACACTAAATTGACTGTGCCCTTAAACAGCTTGTAAAATTACATAACATTATGTAATAGCTTTAGAAGCTTCTGATAGGCTAATTGACATAATTTGAGTCAATCGGAGGTGTACCTGTGGATGTATTTCAAGGCCTATCTTCAAACTCAGTGCCTCTTTGCTTGACATCATGGGAGAATCAAAAGAAATCAGCCAAGACTTCAGAAAAAAATTGTAGACCTCCACAAGTCTGGTTCATCCTTGGGAGCAATTTCCAAACGCCTGAAGGTACCACGTTCATCTGTACAAACAGTAGTGCGCAAGTATAAACACCATGGAACCACGCAGCCATCATACCGCTCAGGAAGGAGACGTGTTCTGTCTCCTAGAGATGAACGTACTTTGGTGTGAAAAGTGCAAACCAACCCCAGAACAACAGCAAAGGACCTTGTGAAGATGCTGGAGGAAACAGGTACAAAAGTATCTATATCCACAGTAAAATGAGTCCTATATCAACATAACCTGAAAGGCCGCTCAGCAAGGAAGAAGCCACTGCTCCAAAACCGCCATAAAAAGGCCAGACTACAGTTTGCAACTGCACATGGGGACAAAGATCATACTTTTTGTTGAAATGTCCTCTGGTCTGATGAAACAAAAATAGAACTGTTTGGCCATAATGACCATTGTTATGTTTGGAGGGAAAATGGTGAGGCTTGCAAGCCGAAGAACACCATCCCAACCATGAAGCACGGGGGTGGCAGCATCATGTTGTGGGGGTGCTTTGCTGCAGGAGGGACTGGTGCACTTCACATCACGAGGAAGGAAAATTATGCGAATATATTGAAGCAACATCTCAAGACATCAGTCAGGAAGTTAAAGCTTGGTGGCAAATGGCTCTTCCAAATGAGCAATGACACCAAGCATACTTCCAAAGTTGTGGCAAAATGGCTTAAGGACAACAAAGTCAAGGTATTGAAGTGGCCATCACAAAGCTCTGACCTCAATCCTATAGAAAACTTGTGGGTGTAACGGATGTGAAATGGCTAGCTAGTTAGCGGGTACGCGCTAGTAGCGTTTCAATCAGTTACGTCACTTGCTCTGAAACCTAGATGTAGTGTTGTCCCTTGCTCTGCAAGGGCCGTGGCCTTTGTGGAGCGATGGGTAACGATGCTGCGTGGGCGACCGTTGTTGATGTGTGCAGAGGGTCCCTGGTTCGCGCCCGTGTCGGGGCGAGGGGACGGTTTAAAGTTATAATGTTACATGGGCATAACTGAAAAAGCGTGTGCGAGCAAGGAGGCCTACAAACCTGACTCAGTTACACTAGCTCTGTCAGGAGGAATGGGCCAAAATCCACCCAACTTATTGTGGGAAGCTTGTGGAAGGCTACCCGAAACGTTTGACCCAAGTTAAACAATTTAAAGGCAATGCTACCAAATACTAATTGAGTGTATGTAAACTTCTGACCCACTGGGAATGTAATGAAATAAATAAAATATGAAATAAATCATTCTCTCTACTATTATTCTGACATTTCACATTCTTAAAATAAAGTGGTGATCCTAACTGACCTAAAACAGGGAATTCTTACTAGAATTAAATGTCAGGAATCAATCAAAGCTTTTTCAGTATGAGCTGACATGTTGTCCATCCAATCATAGATGTAGGATCAGAGAATGAACCTAGTGTGTTGTATTGGGATTGTGCCACAGAGCATTATGGGGGTTCTATGTGTTGTGAAGTTTGGTGACATTGTTGGATAGAGATTAAGAGTGAGGAGTAATAGTTGAGCATTTTTGGGACATTATTCAATTCAAATGAGTTTTTTCAAATGACAGGAGATGGAGGAGGTATATTATACATTGTTTTCTTGGGTTTAGAACTTTATTTTTATGTCAAGTTAGTGCAATTTATTTAAATTTGCCTTGCTAACTTCAGTAGCTAGTTAACTACCAGCGCGAATGTGCAGTTTTCTCTGCCAGAATGGTAGAAAGGCCAACGCTACCAAAAATGTGATGGACTTTTTGTTTAAGAACCCCTTTCATTCACTGGGGTACACAGAAAAGGAGTGAATTAAAAGCGAGGGTCGTCCTCTGCCTGAGATCAGTTTAATGAAGAAGGATGAGAAGGTGAGGGTGTTCAATACCAACTGGTATCAAATGTATACAGGGAGCCTATTATCAAGCCACCTGTAATTGCACGTTATGATACTTTACATGCCGAACATCTTTTCTGGGATGTCGAAAACAATTTCCGAATGATTTGATACCTTCCATCGCATCATCCATTAAAAGTTAGATTAAAGAGAGAGGTTGATGCAGCACATTTTTTCGCGTGCGCTCAAGTAGGCTTTGCACTTTCCTCCAGTATTCATCAAAGATAACACATAATCACTCCGGACAGACACAAGCAAAAACTCATGACATAAATGTTGCAGCAGCCCAGGCGACACCTAAACATTAGAGATCTGACATGCTGTATGGGATGAAAACGAGACTTTTTTTCAGTCTGATCAACTGCAGGCTACTAATAAGAGCAGCTGCATACAGCCTATGTGCCCTGTCCATCTGGTCAGGGTAACTAATTGGTAACGCTATGTATTTGTAGTCCATTTGTTTGCCAGGAGAAAATTATTACCTGGAATGAAACAATCAACATAATAGTGATGGCAGATGTGAGTCATTTTTTTTATAAGGCCTACAGCTGCATAGGCCTGCATGATGCAAACATGCATAAAGCAAGTTCGGCCCTCTGTGAGTTCTATTGTCTATCAGTTGTTGTCTGTGTCTGGGTAGAGGAAATCCCCCTCGGGAATCTAGTCTAAATATAATTTATATGAACAAATATAAGGTAGCTGCAGTTTGAATGGGTTCATCCCCCCGTGACAGTTTTTTTCAGGAGTTTTTTAACACCTTGTGACTTGATTAGGAAAAACTGGTCCCGTCATAGCCCATATAAAACCTTTTTACAACTGAATAATCACTGTCATACCTCATAGGGCTCAGAGTTTTCCTAGTTAGGTTAACATATAAGGAAAAACTCCAGGCCCTAGGGGGCCGCTCTGGGACCTATGGTGCCACCAGTCTGCTTGCAGTTGTCAGTTATCGTCAGGTATGTGGATGATCAGGGCTTCATTCAGGAATGTTTCTTGAGCTACTTTGATGTGTCAAGTGAGCGAGATGCGCAGTCTGTGTTTGACTTTATGAATTTTGAGATGTCTGAGTATAACTTCATAGCGTTGTCGAAACCTACGATGGCGCAGCTGTAATGGAATGTATCTGCTATTTGTATTTACAGCTAGGTCCCCTGATGTTCCATGATTAAGAGGTGATGACTACTCCACTCCACTACCATTGTCAACTTTCTCCTGAAATGAACTGAAGCCATGACGTCTCAGGACTTCCTGACGGGCCGCCCCCAGGTGGTAAGTGTAGGTAACAACACATCCGCCACACTGATCCGCAACACGGGGGCCCAGACCCCTCCTGTACTCCCTGTTCACTCACCAACAACGACGAGACAGCATATAGGGAGGAGGTCAGAGACCTGGCCGTGTGGTGCCAGGACACCATCTCCCTTAACGTGATCAAGACTAAGGAGATGATTGTGTACTACAGGAAAAGGAGTACCGAGCATGCCCCCATTCTCATGACGGGGCTGTAATGTAGTTGAGAGCTTCCTTGGTTCCACATCACCAACAAACTAACATGGTCCAAGCTCACCAAGACAGACGTGAAGATAGTGCGGCAAAACCTATTCCCCCTTAGGAGACTGAAAAGATTTGGCATGGGTCCTCAGATCCTCAAAAGGTTCTAAAGCTGAACCATCGAGAGCATCTTGACTGGTTGCATCACTGCCTGGTATGGCAACGGCTCGGCCTCCGATCGCAAGGCACTACAGAGGGTACATCACTGGGGCCACGCTTCGTGCCATCCAGGACCTCTTTACCTGGAGGTGTCAGAGGAAGGCCCTAAAAATTGTCAAAGACTCCAGCCAACCTAGTCATAGACTGTTCTCTCTGCTACTGCACGGCAAGCGATACCGGAGCGCCAAGTCTAGGTGCAAGAGGCTTCTAAACAGCCTCTACCCCCCCCCTTTTTACGCTGCTGCTACTCTGTTATTATCTTTGCATAAGTCACTTTAATAACTCGATCTACATGTTATATATATATATATATATTACCTCAATTACCTCGACTAACCTCGACTAACCGGTGCCCCGCACATTGACTCTGTACCGGTACCCCCTGTATATAGCCTCTCTATTGTTATTTTAATGTTGCTCTTGGGGGGGTATTTTTCTTAAAACTGCATTGTTGGTTAAGGGCTTGTAAGTAAGCATTTCACTGTAAGGTGAACCTGTTGTATTCGGCGCATGTGACAAATACAATTTGATTTGATCACAAAACCGGTGAAGTCCACAAAGCAAATATTGCATGTAACAAACAGTTATGTGACCTGCAGCATGGTCAAGCAAGTTAATGTTTTAGACAGTTTACTAAACAACTACTGATTTAGAAGCATGGAGTTACAGCAATCGGCACAAAGACAACGGGAGCACTGCCTCTACTATTCCAGCACCATTTCAACTTAAACATTTAAACATCATTAAATCAACAAGGCTATACATGCTTAGTTTAATACAGTGAAAACAAACTTAAAGATACCAAAAACTATTTAGTCCAATCAATGTTGCTAAATATCATGTGGCTGTCCATGGTACTAATTTCTGTGTGTGTGCGTACGTGCTTATGTGCACAAAACATTTTTTGGGGAACTCACCCTACTTGTAGACTAGTTAAACGCCAATCCTGACCTCTTCTCTTTCATGTTGGCAAAACAGTCTATGGCCGTGTACCCTTTAAGTTTTTGTTTTCATAGGCTACCTAGCTAAAACACTTAAAAGACTAACTTCCTTGCATGGGCAACAATGAACCAGTTAAGTTAGCTAGCTAGTTAACTTCTCTAGGGTAGGGGGCAGCATTCGGAATTTTGGATGAAATGCATGCCCAAATTAAACTGCCTGCTTCTCGGGCCCAGAATATATGATATGCATATGACTGGTAGATTTGGATAGAAAACACTCTAAAGTTTCCAAAACTGTTAAAATAGTGTCTGTGAGTATAACAGAACTGATTTGGCAGGCAAAATCCTGAGAAAAATCCATTCAGGAAGTAGTTTTTGTTTTTGTTTTGTAGTTTTCTATTCAATGCCAATACAGTATCCATTGACTTAGGACTCAAAATGCAGTTTCTGGGGCCTCCCGGGTGGCGCAGTGGTCTAGTGCACTGCATCGCAGTGCTAGCTGCGCCACCAGAGTCTCTGGGTTCGCGCCCAGGCTCTGTCGCAGCCGGCCGCGACCGGGAGGTCCGTGGGGCGACGCACAATTGGCCTAGCGTCGTCCGGGTTAGGGAGGGTTTGGCCGGTAGGGATATCCTTGTCTCATCGCGCTCCAGCGACTCCTGTGGCGGGCCGGGCGCAGTGCGTGCTAACCGAGGGGGCCAGGTGCACGGTGTTTCCTCCGACACATTGGTGCGGCTGGCTTCCGGGTTGGAGGCGCGCTGTGTTAAGAAGCAGTGCGGCTTGGTTGGGTTGTGCTTCAGAGGACGCATGGCTTTCGACCTTCGTCTCTCCCGAGCCCGTACGGGAGTTGTAGCGATGAGACAAATGCAGTTTCTATGCCTTCCACTAGATGTCAACAGTCTTCAGAAAATGTTTCAGGCTTGTATTCTGAAAAATGAAGAAGTAAGAGCAGTCTGAATGAGTGGACCCTGCAGTGTCACAGAGCTTTTTCCTGCGCAAGACCGAGAGAGTGCGTTTCTTTTTTATATTGACAACGTTATTGTCCGGTTGAAATATTATTGATTATTTACGCTAAAAACAACCTGAGGTTTGAATATAAACATCGTTTGACATGTTTCTATGAACTTTACGGATACAATTTGGATTTTTTTGTAAAGAGACTTTATCGAACAAAAATAACATTTATTGAGTAAATGAATGTCTGCTGAGTGCAACCATATGTAGATCATCAAAGGTAAGGGATTAATTTGATCTCTATTTCTAAATTGTGTAACTGTTCTAACTGGCTGGCTACTGTTTGTAATGATTTGTCTAGTGGGCTATGTTCTCATAATCGTAATGTATGCTTTCGCCGTAAAGCATTTTTAAAATCTGACACCGTGGTTGGATTCACAAGCAGTTAATCTTTAAACCTATGTAAAATATGTTTTGTTTTCTGAATTTTTATAATGAGTATTTCTTTATTTGAATTTGGCGCCCAGCAGTTTCACTGGCTGTTGAAGAGGTGGGACGCTACCGTCTCACGTGCCCAAGAGAGGTTAACGTGAGCCTACTAGGTTACATCTAGGCTACATATTGAACTTCAATCGCCTCGGGGCAGAGGCACAATATATTAGTGTATAGTGAGATAATCGCTGTCATAATCATTGGCCTGTACAGAGAATTAAGTCAAAACCACAAGTCCAAATCCCCATCTCCATCCATGGCTTAGGAATGGACAAATTGAGCAAGCTAGCTACTGCAGGACATGAACACAAGCAGACCAGAAACAGACACGTTTTTCTGACAATGATGACGTTTTGCTCAGGATGTGATTTGATGGTGTGAAGCCAAATCCAAACTGGCCTCCCTTGGGGTGGCGTTTTTCTGCGCCAGAACAGCCCACAGTTGAGCTCAGCTCAATGCTGATTGGTGGCATCAATCAATCAAATGCTACTGCGGCAACATGTCATACTCTTTTGTTCCAGAGAGCATCAGATACATGGACTACACATACTGAGACAGAGGCATGCTGTTTCCCTCACTCTGATGATTTCTCTGGTGAGATTCACTTTACCAACACCAACACTTTACACTTTATATTTTTATTCAGTATTCTTAGCATGCTAGCTAACCCTAACCTTAAAGGTTTTATGGTAGAAATTGCCTAAAAGGTCATATTACATCATGTTAACAACCAGCGGTTGAAAACTTTTGAAAATTATGTTTTGCTGTTAAAATTTGTCAAATTGATGTCCTTAAATATTGAAAAAGATATCCAATGTTGAAATTCTCCAAAAGACATTTCCTTTCAGTCTTGTTGTAATTTTGTGATAGAAATTGCCTAATGTTAACCTCTTGAAGCTAGGGGGCAGAATTTTTATGTTTGGAAAAATAACGTTCCCAACGTAAACTGCCTATTTCTCAGGTCCAGATGCTAGAATATGCATATAATTGACAGAGTAGGATAGAAAACACTCTAAAGTTTCCAAAACTGTCAAAATATTGTCTGTGAGTATAACAGAACTGATTTTGCAGGCAATGATGACGTTTTGCTCAGGATGTGATTTGATGGTGTGAAGAAAAAAAGGCATGGGTTAAGTCCTGAGATTACAGACTAGTACTAAAACACTTGAAGTAGGCATTCTAGAGTTAAGTCAACAAGTTACTATATCATTGTGTTTACTTGATAGCTACCTACACAAATAGCTAGCTAGAACAAAGTGTTAATAAGATTTAAAAAATTTAAAAGCAATACAAATAAAAGTTCTCCAGTAGTCACTTCACAACCCGGAAGTGACTCTTATTTTGAAAAATCACTGTTCCATTGCCTTCCTTTCGTCCATTTAAAGGGATATCAACCAGATTCCTTTTCCTATGGCTTCCTCAGGGTGTGAACAGTCTTTAGACATAGTTTTAAGCTTTTATTCTGAAAAATGAGCGAGATTTATCAAATCGCGTCAGTGGATAGCTGAATGTCCTTCCATTAGTTCATGCGCACGAACGTTGTAGCTCGACATTTTCTTTATCTCTGTTATTGAATAGTTTATCGTCCGGTTGAAATATTATCGATTATTCATGTTAAAAACAACCTGAGGATTGATTATTAAAAACGTTTGACATGTTTCTACGAACTTTACGGATACTATTTGGAATTTTCGTCAACCCTTGATGACCTGCCTAAGGCTGTGGAATACTGAACATAACGCGCCAAACAAATGGAGGTTTTTTGATATAAAAATAATCTTTATCGAACAAAAGGAACATTTATTGTGTAACTGGGAGTCTCGTGAGTGCAAACATCCGAAGATCATCAAAGGTAAGCGATTAATTGTATTGCTTTTCTGACTTTTGTGACCAATCTACATTGCTACTAGGTGTTTGTAATGTTTTGTCTAGTGATCGATAAACTCACACAAACACTTGGATTGCTTTCGCTGTAAAGCATATTTTCAAAATCTGACACGACAGGTGGATTAACAACAAGCTAAGCTGTGTTTTGCTATATTGCACTTGTGATTTCATGAATATAAATATTTTTTGCAATTTTGTTTTTATTTGGCGCTCTGCAATTCAGCGGTTGTTGATGAAAATGATCCCGCTAAAGGGATCCAATGTTGGAAAACTAACTAAAAGGATATATTGTGAGTAAAATACACAAAATCGTGTCTATTATTATTGAAAAAGATCTCTCATGGTTGAAAATCTCCAATTTATACCGCCATTCTGTCCTTAAGTAGTTTTATGGTAGAAATATTCTCAAAAGTCATATTATATAATGTTAACAAAAAGTGGTTGAAAACTTTTGGAAATCATGTTTTGCTGTTAAGATTCGTCAAATTGATGTCCTCAAATATTGAAAAATATCTCCAATGTTGAAATTCTCCAAATGGCATTTCCTTTCAGACTTGTTTTTTTATGAAAGAAATTGCCCAATGTTTTCACTAATGGTGGAAAACTGACAAAAATTATATTTTGTGGGTAAAATACACAAAATCGTGTCTACTATGATTGAAAAAGATCTCTCACGGTTGAAATTCTCAAATTTATACCTCCAATCTGTCCTTTAGCAATGTTATGGAAGAAATTGCCTCAAATGTCATATTAAGTCATGTTAACCGCCAATGGTGGAAAACTGACAAAAAGTATATTTTGTGTGTAAAATACACAAAATGGTGTCGACTATTATTGAAAAAGATCTCTTATGGTCAAAATCTCCAATTTATAACTCGATTCTGTCCTTTAGTAGTGTTATGGTAGATATTGCCTCAAAAGTCATATTATATAATGTTAACGACCAGTTGTTGAAAACTTTTGTAAATTATGTTTTGCTGTTAAAATTCGTCAAATTGATGTCCTCAAATATTCAAAAAGATCTGCAAGGTTGAAATTCTCCAAAAGACATTTCCTTTCAGCCTTGTTGTAATTTTATAATTGAAATTGCCTAATGTTAATCACCAATGGTGGAAAACAGACTAAAAGGATTTTTTCTGAGTAAAATACACAAAATCGTGTCAACTATTATTGAAAAAGATCTCTCATGGTCAAACTCTCCAAATTTTGCCGCCATTCTGTCTTTTAGTAGTTTTATGGTAGAAATTGCCTCAAAAGTCATATTATATAATCATAACAAGTGGTTGAAACTTTTGGAAATTATGTTTTGCTGTTAAAATTCGTCAAATTGATGTTCTTAAATATTGAAAAAGTTATCCAATGTTGAAATTCTCCAAATGGCATTTCCTTTCAGACTTGTTGTTTTATGAAAGAAATTGCCTAATGTTCATCACCAACGGTGGAAAACTGCCAAAAAGGATATTTTGTGGGTAAAATACACAAATCGTGTCTATTATTATTGAAAAAGATCTCTCATGGTTGAAATTCTACAAAAAATACCTCCAATCTGTCCTTTAGTAGAGTTTTTGTAGAAATTGCCTCAAAAGTCATATTATGTCATTGTCCCGCTCGTCTGAATGGACCAAGGCGCAGCGTACTTAGAGTTCCACATGTTTAATAAATATGAAACTTACCAAAAACAATACAAAAGAAAACGAAACGTGACGTTCTGGGCTGCTCACAGGCAGCTACACAAAAACAAGACCATCGCTGGAGGTTCCTGGCTGCGGACCGTCGCCGGAGGCTCTGGACTGGGAACCATTGCCGGAGGCTCTGGACTACAAACCCTCGCTGGAGGCTCTGGACTGCGAACCCTCGCTGGAGGCTCTGGACTGGGAACCCTCGCTGGAGGCTCTGGACTGGGAACCCTCGCTGGAGGCTCTGGACTGGGAACCCTCGCTGGAGGCTCTGGACTGGGAACCCTCGCTGGAGGCTCTGGACTGGGAACCCTCGCTGGAGGCTCTGGACTGGGGATCGTCGCAGGAAGCCTGGTGCGTGGGGCCGGCACTGGTGGTACCGGACTGGTGACACGCACTTCAGGGCGAGTGCGAGGAGCAGGCACAGGACGTACTGGACTGGGGAGGCGCACTGGAGGCCTGATGCGTGGGGCCGGTACAGGTTGCACCGGACTGGTGACACGCTCTTCAGGGCGAGTGCGAGGAGCAGGTACAGGACGTACTGGACTGGGGAGGCGCACTAGAGGCCTGATGCGTGGGGGCGGTACCGGTCTGGTGACACGCACTTCAGGGTGAGTGCAAGGAGCTAGCACAGGACGTACTGGGTTGTGGAGGCGTACATCAGGATGAGTGCGGGGAGCAGGCACAGGACGTACCGGACTGGGGACACGTACTTCAGGGCGAGTACGAGGAGGAGACACAGGACGTACCGGACTGGGGAGGCGCACTGGAGGCCTGATGCGTGGGACCGGCACAGATTGCACCGGACTGGTGACACGCTCCTCCAAACGCCTGCATTGCCGCATACTCCTCACCAACTCCATTCTCTGGTATCCCTCCTCGCACTGTTCTATTGACTCCCAGGCCGGCTCTGGCACTCTCCCTGGGTCGACCGACCACCTCTCTACCTCCTCCCAGGTTGTCTCTGGTTCACACCTCGGCTCCGCCGACCACCCTGCGTGCCCCCCCAAAAACATTTTTCGGGCTGTCCTGTGGGCTGTCTTTGTGGCCGCGAACCCCGGCGTCGTCGCTGTTGCTCCTTCGCTGCCTCCGCCTGCTTCCATGGCAGGCTTCTGTCTCCTGCCATGATTTTGTCCCACGTCCAGGATGTCCTCCACTCCTGACTTTCCTCCCAGGCCCAGGGTCCCTGCTCCTCCTGGGCACGCTGCTTGGTCCGTGGGTGGTGGGATCTTCTGTCACGCTCGTCTGAATGAATGGACCAAGGCGCAGCGTACTTAGAGTTCCACATGTTTAATAAATATGAAACTCACCAAAAACAATACAGAAGAAAAAGCAACGTGACGTTCTGTGCTGCTCACAGGCAGCTACACAAAAACAAGATCCCACAAACAACAGGTGGGAAAAGGGTGCCTAAATATGATCCCCAATCAGAAACAACGATAGACAGCTGCCTCTGATTGGGAACCATACCAGGCCAACAAAGAAATAGAAAACATAGATTGCCCACCCTAGTCACACCCTGACCTAACCAAATAGAGAAGTAAAAGGATCTCTAAGGTCAGGGTGCGACAATCATGTTAATCACCAGTGGTGGAAAACTGACTAAAAGGATATATTGTGAGTAAAATACACAAAATCGTGTCAATTATTATTGAAAAAGATCTCTCATGGTTGAAATTCTCCAAAAGACATTTCCTTTCAGACTTGTTATTTTATGAAAGAAATTGCCTAATGTTTATCACCAATGGTGGAAAACTTCTAAACTTAACCCTAACCCTTAGCCTAGTTAACGTTAGCCACCTAGCTAGAATCGATAACATATGATATGTTTTGGAAATTCGGAACATATTGTACATTTAACAAATTCGGAACATATTGCATGTTTTGTGTTTTGTGTGAGTCGTAATATATCCTACAAAATGGGTAATGGACATCCACAAATGAATACATACCATACCAAAAATAACATATCATACTAAATGCTTTTACGTACAGAATCATATGAAAATCTCTGAGACCAGGTTGAGTCCCTAAACATCTTTGACCCTTGAAAGAAGCAGAGATGACAGAGAAAAATGTACAGATGTCATCTAGATTCTAGATTCATTCTACCGATTTATGACATTTTTCTGAAGAGCAAGGGTTTATTTAGTCTTCTAAGGCAACATATAATGACAGAAGAGAAGCTGCTTGTACTGTATCTAAGTATAGACACGTTGACTAACAAATAGCCTACCAAAATGTCAAATTATAAGCAGAAACATATCTAAATCGTTCCATCATCTCTGACTGTAGCCAACAGTGCATTTTCTATATTAGCAGATTAGGGTGCAGGCCTCAGATTTTCACTTTAGCACATACAGTACATGAGTGTAAAACAGGAACACCTGCTCTTTCCATGATATAGACTAGGGGTTCACAAAGTTTTCACTCAGGGGAACATGAAGGGGATGAGATAGGTTAAAGGATTCAGAGGGTGAATGGGCAAGACAAAAGATTTAAGTGCCTTTGAATGGGGTATGATGGTAAGTGCCAGGCGCACCGGTTTGAGTGTGTCAAGAACTGCAATGCTGCTGAGTGTTCACTCTCAACAGTTTCCCGTGAGTGTCAAGAATGGTCCACCAACCAAAGACATATAGACAACTTGATAGAACTGTAGAAAGCATTAGAGTCACCTAGGGCCAGCATCCCTGTGGATTGCTTTTGACACCTTGTAGTCCATGCCCCGATGAATGGAGGCTGCTGTGAGGGCAAGAGAGGGTGCAACTCAATATTAGCAAGGTGTTCCTAATGTTTTGTACACTCAGTGTATCGTCGGGCGGTTGCGATGGGTTATTAGCAATTTCTGGCGGGTGTGGGTGACCCGTGTACCACACTAACGCACACGCACACACTGACCACGCGCACACGCACGCATGCACAGGAGCGCACGCACCCACTAACTTGACCAGTCACTACTACCTTGTGTGGTTCAGGTGGTAGAGCATGGTGTTTGCAATGCCAGGGTTGTGGGTTCAATTTCCACGGGGGACCAGTATGAAAATGTATGCCCTCACTACTGTAAATCATTCTTGATAAGAGCGTCTGCTAAATAGTTAAAATGTCAATCGTGAACAATAAACATAATTCTGCCATGTTAACTGAAGAATGCAAATATAATACTATTTTCTCCAAAAAAGATCACTTACAGTAGACACCATTAGTGGTCCACACGTTCAGCTATAACAAAAAACTGTATGTTGGGGCCTCCTGAGTGGCGCAGCGGTCTAAGGCACTGCATCGCAGTGATTCCGGGCTGTATCACAACCGGACGTAATCGGGAGTCCCATAGGGTGGCGCACAATTGGCCCAGCATCGTCCAGGTTAGGGGAGGGTTTGGCCGGGGGCTTTACTTGGCTCATCGCACTCTAGCGACTCCTTGTGGCGGGCCGGGCGCCTGCAGGCTGACCCCGGTCGTCAGGTGAACGGTGTTTCCTCTGACACATTGGTGTGGCGGGCTTCCGGGTTAAGTGGGCAGGTGTTAAGCAGTGCGGTTTGGCGGGTCATGTTTCAGGGGGACGCATGACTCGACCTTTGCCTCCCGAGCCCGTAGGGGAGTTGCAGTGATGAGACAAGATTGAAATTGGAGAGAAAACTGGGGTAAAATACAATATATGTATGTATGTATGTTCAGACAGTTTTAACCACAACCTACAACACGGTCCTTTATCACCATCTAGTGGTCTATACCACAAGGTGACAGTGTCTCAGTGCTGTCAAACACAAATACAGACACTCAAACTACAAGGCTCTCCTCTCTCCCTCATCAGCACCTCAGTTCCTCTCTACAGTAACCACAAAACCTACCAGATGGTGCTGGGTTCCAAACCCCTCGCATAATTCTGTTATCATGGTGTTGATGAATGATTAAAAATGTTAAATGAACAAGCAAAAGTGTATATTGAATATTTCTATGTAAAATTACAATAAAATTACAATATTCTATCATTTGCATATATCCTAATATATGATAATACATAATAATGTATACTTATATAACGGATAGATATTGCCACCCAATCTGATTGGTAAAGAGTGCGTTCCAGCTATGCTGTTATTGACAGTTATAGTACTGTTGTGCTGCAGAATGAGGACCCAAAAGCGACGTAATAGTAACAGAGTCTTTATTCCAGAATAAAACAAATAATGATTCTCCTGGATACTATCCTCTCGTCAACAGAGAGGAACGACTGGAGACGCGACCACAGACTGCAGGTCGCTTCAGGAAGGCACTGGCCGTAGCTGACATTGACACCTGCTCACACGCAGCATCTGAAGAAGGCAAAGAACACGACAGGGCGGAACAAGGACACAGGAACAGCAAACGTCAAACAAGAATCCGACAAGGACAGAAGCGGAAAACAGAGGGAGAAATAGGGACTCTAATCAGAGGGCAAAATAGGGGACAGGTGTGAAAGAGTAAATGAGGTCGTTAGGAGAATGAGAAACAGCTGGGAGCAGGAACGGAACGATAGAGAGAGAGAAAGAGGGAAAGAACCTAATAAGACCAGCAGAGGGAAGCACAGGGACAAGACATGATGAAAGACAAAACATGACAGTACCCCCCCACTCACCGAGCGCCTCCTGGCGCACTCGAGGAGGAACCCTGGCGGCAACGAAGGAAATCATTAATCAACGAACGGTCCAGCACGTCCCGAGATGGAACCCAACTCCTCTCCTCAGGACCGTAACCCTCCCAATCCACTAAGTACTGGTGACCACGTCCCCGAGAACGCATGTCCATGATCTTCCGTACCCTGTAAATAGGAGCGCCCTCGACAAGGACGGGGGGGGGGGAGGGAAGACGAATGGGGGCGCGAAGAAAAGGCTTGACACAAGAGACATGGAAGACAGGGTGGACGCGACGAAGATGTCGCGGAAGAAGCAGTCGCACAGCGACAGGATTGACGACCTGAGAGACACGGAACGGACCAATGAACCGCGGAGTCAACTTGCGAGAAGCTGTCGTAAGGGGAAGGTTACGAGTGGAAAGCCACACTCTCTGACCGCGACAATACCTAGGACTCTTAATCCTACGTTTATTGGCGGCTCTCACAGTCTGCGCCCTGTAACGGCAAAGTGCAGACCTGACCCTCCTCCAGGTGCGCTCACAACGTTGGACAAAAGCCTGAGCGGAGGGAACGCTGGACTCGGCGAGCTGGGACGAGAACAGAGGAGGCTGGTACCCAAGACTACTCTGAAACGGAGATAGCCCGGTAGCAGACGAAGGAAGCGAGTTGTGAGCGTACTCAGCCCAGGGGAGCTGTTCTGCCCAAGACGCAGGGTTTCGAAACGAAAGGCTGCGTAATATGCGACCAATCGACTGATTGGCCCTTTCTGCTTGACCGTTAGACTGGGGATGAAACCCGGAAGAGAGACTGACGGAAGCACCAATCAAACGACAGAACTCCCTCCAAAACTGTGACGTGAATTGCGGACCTCTGTCTGAAACGGCGTCTAACGGGAGGCCATGAATTCTGAACACATTCTCAATGATGATTTGTGCCGTCTCCTTAGCGGAAGGAAGCTTAGCGAGGGGAATGAAATGTGCCGCCTTAGAGAACCTATCGATAACCGTAAGAATCACAGTCTTCCCCGCAGACGAAGGCAGACCGGTAATAAAGTCTAAGGCGATGTGAGACCATGGTCGAGAAGGAATGGGAAGCGGTCTGAGACGACCGGCAGGAGGAGAGTTACCTGACTTAGTCTGCGCGCAGTCCGAGCAAGCAGCCACGAAACGGCGCGTGTCCCGCTCCTGAGTAGGCCACCAAAACCGCTGGCGAATAGAAGCAAGCGTACCCCGAACGCCGGGGTGGCCAGCTAACTTGGCAGAGTGAGCCCACTGAAGAACAGCCAGACGAGTAGAGACAGGAACGAACAGAAGGTTACTAGGACAAGCGCGCGGCGACGCAGTGTGAGTGAGTGCTTGCTTTACCTGTCTCTCAATTCCCCAGACAGTCAACCCGACAACACGCCCCTCAGGGAGAATCCCCTCGGGGTCGGTAGAAGCCACAGAAGAACTAAAGAGACGGGATAAGGCATCAGGCTTGGTGTTCTTATTTCCCGGACGATAGGAAATCACGAACTCGAAACGAGCGAAAAACAACGCCCAACGAGCCTGACGTGCATTAAGTCGTTTGGCAGAACGGATGTACTCAAGGTTCTTATGGTCAGTCCAAACGACAAAAGGAACGGTCGCCCCCTCCAACCACTGTCGCCATTCGCCTATGGCTAAGCGGATGGCGAGCAGTTCGCGGTTACCCACATCATAGTTGCGTTCCGATGGCGACAGGCGATGAGAAAAGTAAGCGCAAGGATGGACCTTATCATCAGACTGGGAGCGCTGAGACAGAATGGCTCCCACGCCCACCTCTGAAGCGTCAACCTCGACAATGAATTGTTTAGTGACGTCAGGAGTAACAAGGATAGGGGCGGATGTAAAACGCTTCTTGAGGAGATCAAAAGCTCCCTGGGCGGAACCGGACCACTTAAAGCAAGTCTTGACAGAAGTCAGAGCTGTGAGAGGGGCAGCCACTTGACCGAAATTACGAATGAAACGCCGATAGAAATTAGCGAAACCGAGAAAGCGCTGCAACTCGACACGTGACTTAGGAACGGGCCAATCGCTGACAGCCTGGACCTTAGCGGGATCCATCTGAATGCCTTCAGCGGAAATAACAGAACCGAGAAATGTGACAGAGGAGACATGAAAGGCGCACTTCTCAGCCTTCACGTAGAGACAATTCTCTAAAAGGCGCTGGAGTACACGTCGAACGTGCTGAACATGAATCTCGAGTGACGGTGAAAAAATCAGGATATCGTCAAGGTAAACGAAAACAAAAATGTTCAGCATGTCTCTCAGTACATCATTAACTAATGCCTGAAAGACAGCTGGAGCATTAGCGAGACCGAACGGCAGAACCCGGTATTCAAAATGCCCTAACGGAGTGTTAAACGCCGTTTTCCACTCGTCCCCCTCTCTGATGCGTACGAGATGGTAAGCGTTACGAAGGTCCAACTTAGTAAAGAACCTGGCTCCCTGCAAAATCTCGAAGGCTGACGACATAAGGGGAAGCGGATAACGATTCTTAACCGTTATGTCATTCAGCCCTCGATAATCCACGCAGGGGCGCAGAGTACCGTCCTTCTTCTTAACAAAGAAAAATCCCGCTCCGGCGGGAGAGGAAGAAGGCACCACGGTACCGGCGTTGAGAGAAACAGACAGATAATCCTCGAGAGCCTTACGTTCGGGAGCCGACAGAGAGTATAGTCTACCCCGAGGGGGAGTGGTCCCCGGAAGGAGATCAATACAACAATCATACGACCGGTGAGGAGGAAGGGAGCTGGCTCTGGACCGACTGAAGACCGTGCGCAGATCATGATATTCCTCCGGCACTCCTGTCAAATCACCAGGTTCCTCCTGAGTAGAGGGGACAGAAGACACAGGAGGGATAGCAGACATTAAACACTTCACATGACAAGAAACGTTCCAGGATAGGATAGAATTACTAGACCAATCAATAGAAGGATTATGACATACTAGCCAGGGATGACCCAAAACAACAGGTGTAAAAGGTGAACGAAAAATCAAAAAGGAAATGGTCTCACTGTGGTTACCAGATACTGTGAGGGTTAAAGGTAGTGTCTCACATCTGATACTGGGGAGAAGACTACCATCTAAGGCGAACATGGGCGTGGGCTTCCCTAACTGTCTGAGAGGAATGTCATGTTTCCGAGCCCATGCTTCGTCCATAAAACAACCCTCAGCCCCAGAGTCTATCAAGGCACTGCAGGAAGCAGCTGAACCGGTCCAGCGTAGATGGACCGACAAGGTAGTACAGGATCTTGATGGAGAGACAGGAGTAGTAGCGCTCACCAGTAGCCCTCCGCTTACTGATGAGCTCTGGCTTTTACTGGACATGACATGACAAAATGTCCCGCAGAACCGCAATAGAGGCAAAGGCGGTTGGTGATTCTCCGTTCCCTCTCCTTAGTCGAGATGCGAATACCTCCCAGCTGCATGGGCTCAGTCTCTGAGCCGGTGGGAGGAGATGGTTGAGATGCGGAGAGGGGAAACACCGTTAACGCGAGCTCTCTTCCACGAGCTCGGTGACGAAGATCTACCCGTCGTTCTATGCGGATGGCGAGTGCAATCAAAGAGTCCACGCTGGAGGGAACCTCCCGGGAGAGAATCTCATCCTTAACCTCAGCGTGGAGTCCCTCCAGAAAACGAGCGAGCAACGCCGGCTCGTTCCAGTCACTGGATGCAGCAAGAGTGCGAAACTCTATAGAGTAATCCGTTATGGATCGATCACCTTGACATAGGGAAGCCAGGGCCCTGGAAGCCTCTTTCCCAAAAACTGAACGATCAAAAACCCGTATCATCTCCTCTTTAAAGTTCTGATAAACGTTAGAACACTCAGCCCTTGCCTCCCAGATAGCTGTGCCCCACTCCCGAGCCCGACCAGTAAGGAGTGATATGACGTAAGCGATCCGAGCTCTCTCTCTTGAGTATGTGTTGGGCTGGAGAGAGAACACAATATCACACTGGGTGAGAAAGGAGCGACACTCAGTGGGCTGCCCAGAGTAACATGGTGGGTTATTAACCCTAGGTTCCGGAGACTCGGAAGACCAGGAAGTAGCTGGTGGCACGAGACGAAGACTCTGAAACTGTCCTGAGAGATCGGAGACCTGAGCGGACAGGGTCTCAACGGCATGACGAGCAGCAGACAATTCCTGCTCGTGTCTGCCGAGCATTGCTCCCTGGATCTCGACGGCAGTGTTGCGAGAATCCGTAGTCGCTGGGTCCATTCTTGGTCGGATTCTTCTGTTGTGCTGCAGAATGAGGACCCAAAAGCGACGTAATAGTAACAGAGTCTTTATTCCAGAATAAAACAAATAATGATTCTCCTGGATACTATCCTCTCGTCAACAGAGAGGAACGACTGGAGACGCGACCACAGACTGCAGGTCGCTTCAGGAAGGCACTGGCCGTAGCTGACATTGACACCTGCTCACACGCAGCATCTGAAGAAGGCAAAGAACACGACAGGGCGGAACAAGGACACAGGAACAGCAAACGTCAAACAAGAATCCGACAAGGACAGAAGCGGAAAACAGAGGGAGAAATAGGGACTCTAATCAGAGGGCAAAATAGGGGACAGGTGTGAAAGAGTAAATGAGGTCGTTAGGAGAATGAGAAACAGCTGGGAGCAGGAACGGAACGATAGAGAGAGAGAAAGAGGGAAAGAACCTAATAAGACCAGCAGAGGGAAGCACAGGGACAAGACATGATGAAAGACAAAACATGACAAGTACAGCTAGCTTAATCACTTTGATATGATCAGTAGTTGAGATGTTTAAGGATCGGATGGTTGAAGATGAGAGCTGTGCTGCCAGAGCCATCTGCCTCAGTCAGTACCAGTCACCTGTTCCAGCCATCACACACACACACACACACACACACACACACACACACACACACACACACACACACACACACACACACACACACACACACACACACACACACACACACACACACACACACACACACACACACACACACACACACACACAGAATGCCATGGAAACCAGCGGTAAGATGAGGCAGGCAGCCTCCTAACGACCTTCACTAACAGCTATGCTGTTATTGACAGTAATAGTACAGCTAGCTTAATCACTTTGATATGATCAGTAGTTGAGATGTTTAAGGATCGGATGGTTGAAGATGAGAGCTGTGCTGCCAGAGCCATCTGCCTCAGTCAGTACCAGTCACCTGCTCCAGCCATCACACACACACACACACACACACACACACACACACACACACACACACACACACACACACACACACACACACACACACACACACACACACACACACACACACACACACACACAGAATGCCATGGAAACCAGCGGTAAGATGAGGCAGGCAGCCTCCTAACGACCTTCACTAACAGTTCTGCTTCAAAATCGCACTGCAGCAGGTGATTGTCCCGGCAGACAAGCCTGGGACTGGGGTGTCTGGAAACTGACATTGATTCAAAGTTGGGGGATGACACTAAAAAAGTATATTTTCAATGTACATGCACAGTACATAACCTACGCACAATATGATCATCATTTACCACGTTTTTCTCTAATATTGTACATAGACAATACACTATAATATAGTGGTTATTTGTTTTTAATTTCATCTCACATTATACCATACTGTATGTTTGGAATGGGATTCTATCTTGGCTTTACTTCATCTATAAGAATAACCTCATACTGTATGTCAGTAGCCTATCAGGTCTGGCCTTTCATACAGTACTACATCAGAATAGTAATGATGACAACACTGACCTGTGGAAAGAGAGGGAGGGGTTGCTGCTGTATGACATCACTGACCTAGGGAAGGAGAATGTGGGGTTGCTGTACCAGCTGCTCCCCAGCATCCGTGCCCCACCCCCTCCCCCTCTCAGGGGCGTGTCTTCCGGGCTACTACTCAGCCTTTCGCTGGAGGGGGCACGCGTGGCGTCCGAGTCTCCCGTCACCGTGACGATGGAATCCGATAGGCTTGTCCCCCTCTCGCAGTGGGCCAATGGGGCGAAGCTCAGCTTGACAATTTGCCGGGCGCTCTGACAGATCATCTGACCCCTCTGGATCTCTGGGGTCAGCGTGGGGAGTTCAAAGGTCAGGACAGTCTGGGTGCTGGAGGTCAGCAGCTCCTCACTGTCCAGGTCCAGGCTGCCGTAGGACGTGCCCTTGGCACGGTGTGACTCCATGATGCTCTCAAAATGGCGGCTGAAGCTGTCCTCGGAGGTGCCTGCGAGGCGAGGCCCCGACACCAGGACGGGCGACTTGAGGGCCGGGAGGTTGTCAAAGAAACTGTCCAACGGCCTAGAGGTAGAGAGAGAAAGACGGAAAGGAGGAGAGAGACCACGAATGAGACACTGGAAGACTACCTACTCTCTTAGTACAGTCTAATATTCTCAGTGAGTCACCCTGGAAATGATCTCAGCTGAAAGATTGCATTATTAGTGTAGTGACTGACTATGGCACACTGTACACTCTAAATGTTTGACCTTAGAAAACTGTGAATGCTAAAGCAAAACATTTCATCAAACTGGTTTGAAAGGTCTATTGTTAAGTAGGTTGCTAGGAAGAAATAAGGTAGCAGAAGGAGACATACAACATAAGGTAGCGGAAAGGGACACACATTCATATACTACTGTAGCTCTTGCCAGATCCTGCTTCACCAGTGTTCTTGTGGGAGAAAAATGATGACGCCAACTGAAACATTGATTAATATCTTCATTCAAAGCACCTTTGAATCTATTCACAAGGACAGATGCTAGAAATAGATAGTACTCATAGCAGTCTGTAATAAAAATCCTGTCAAACTTCAAATGTGTGAGCATGTGTTTGTGTCTCTGCGTTACATAAGTGTGTATGATTATGTGTGTGTGTGTGTGTGTGTGTGTGTATATGTGTGTGTGTAAGGATATTTTAAAGTATATTTTTAGGAATGTGTGTGTGCGAGCGTGCACGTGTGTGTATGCATTTGTGCGTGCGTGTTTCTACGTGCCTATGTGTCTATGTCCATCTCACCTCTTCAGCAGCTGACTAATCACCTGCTGCTGCTGCTGTCTCTTAATGTCCCCTTGCATCCTCACTGAGGCCCAGCTCACCACCTCCTCCTCCTCCTCCTCCAGCTCCTCTTCCTCCTCCTCTCCTTCCACCTCCTCCTCCTCCGCGCTTGTGCTCTCATAGGGACAGACACCCAGGGGGCTGCTGTCTGTACCCGAGGTGCTTTTCACGCTACGGTTACTGCCAAATGCTGAGTCGGCATCTTCCTGCTCAGCCAAAAGCACCTCATCGATGTCGGTCTCGCGGTAACAGCGCAGGGGCACGGCATCCAGGTCCGTCTCCGAGTACTTGAGGGTCATCCGGATGATGCCCGTCTTGGGCGACGACCCCGCCACAGCTGGGTGAGGAGTCACCAGCTCCACCTCCACGTGCTGCACCTCATGATTAGCCGAGATGAGGGGGAGGGAGGTGGGGGGCGTGGGGGTGGGGGATTCACTGGACTGGCCACTAGGAGGAGCTGTCGAGGCCTCGATGGTATCTGTCATGATGGAACAGAAGAAGCAGTTGATATCACTGAAAAGGAACGGAAAATTACTGTGCTGCCATGCTAATCCTAATGCTGTTGTAAGGTTGCTGAAGACTGACCTCTGAGCATGTTTTAACGCGTGTTATGCTAAGTTTCATGACACTTGACTCACATAGTACAGTATAGTGTGGTATTCAAACTTTTTCACCAGGGACAACATTTTTTTCCCAAGAACTTCTCTCGACCCCACCCTTCCCCAAATCTAATGACACAACCTTAAAATCGGTACATTTCGATTTTTACATCAACAAATAACCATAAATTCATTGCATTTTCATCTCTTATCGAAATTAAAATAATAAATAATAAATAAACAAAATACATTTACTCAATACAATAAAATGTTTCTATTATCTTTCTCAAAAAAGTTTGTATATTGTCCCATACAATAATCTGTACTCTAAATATTAGTATTTTATTTTGGTGACCCCACTGCAGTTCCCTGAAAACCCACTAGGGGTTGCGACCCTGACTTTGAATACCACTTGGTCTATTCTATACAGTTAAAGAGCCATAGACATACTCATAGACATAAATACTGTTTATAGCTAATACTGTATCTTTCTCTATTGGTAATGAGTATGGGTGGTAAATATGCTCTCACTTTTCTCCTCCCTGCTGGCATCCTCCTCAGCGGGGGTCCCAAATAGGAACTCCCACTTGGCACGAGCTATCCTCTGAGAGTGGAGGGAGGGGCCTGGGACTGCAGAACCACTGTCCGTCTGGAACAACCAAAGAGACATACACACAGACATGTACACATATACAAAAGCCACTGTTAAAAACCCTCTCTTAACCCTCTCTCTAGCCCTGGGAGACATGGCGCCGACAGATATGGCAGCTCTGATTCTAGCTCCTAAGCAACTTTTCAGTATTGTTTTTTGGGGTGTTATTTCTTACGTTATTAGCCCAGAAAATACTTTGTGTTATTACATACTGCCGGAAACAACTTTTGGATATCAGAGTGGCAGTAACTCACCAGCATTACGACCAGGAATACGACTTCCCAAATTGGATCCGTTGTTCGTACCTCCCAGTGCAATTAAACTTATTCCAGAGGCTGCTCCAAAACACTGCCGGCGGTGAAGAGGTATTTGGATTGGACTTCTAGTCCGACTCAGGAGGCGTGCACACCATCCACTGCTTCCAAGTACATTACTCGCTAATCTTCAGTCTCTGGATAATAAAGTAGACGAGCTCAGGGCAAGGATCTCCTTCCAGAGAGACATCAGGAATTGTAACATACTCTGTTTCACGGAAACATGGCTCTCTTGGGATATACTGTCCCCGTCCATACAGCCAGCTGGGCTCTCAGTACATTGCGCGCAGACAGGAATAAAGCACTCTCCGGGAAGAAGAAAGGCGGGGGTGTATGTTTCATGATTAACTACTCATATTGGATTAGTGTGATTTTGTTCGCCCGTCCCTGAATACCTCATAATCAAATGCCAACTGTATTACCTCCCAAGAGAATTATCTTTGGTTATAGTCACAGCCGTGTATATTCCCCATCAAGCTGATACCATGATGGCCCTCAAAGAACTACACTGGACTTTATGCAAACTGGAAACCACATATCCAGAGGAGCATTTACTGTAGCTGGGGATTTTAACAAAGCAAATTTGAGGAAAATGCTACCGAAGTTCTACCAACACATTGACTGTAGTACACGCGCTGAAAAAACACTGAAACACTGCTAATCAACTTTTCAAAATGCCTACAAGGACCACCCTCCCTTCAGCAAATCTGATCACGACTCCATTTTGCTCCTCCCTTCCTATTGGCAGAAACTCAAACTGGAAGTACCCGTGCTACGTCAACGCTTGTCTGTGTAAGGACCGACACTGGAGTAGAGAAGCAGGTACGGGGAGTCAACATTTAATGAGGAACAGACATGGAACAGGACAGGAACAGCGTCAGAACCGGGTAAAACACAGACGTGTGACAATTAATGCAGCAGCGGGGAACAGAGCTGGGAAACTGACAAATATAGGGGAGGTAATAAACAGGTGATTGAGTCCAGGTGAGTCCAATAAATCCCTAATGCGCGTGACGAGGGAAGGTAGGTGTGCTTAATGATGGTGGCAGGAATGCGTAATGTAGGGCAGCCAGGCACCCTCGAGTGCTAGGGGGAAAGAGCAGGAGCAGGTGTGACATTACCCCCCTCTAAGGGCGCCACCCAGCGTCCCACCTTGTCGAGCATGATGGGTGCCGGCCGAAGCACGGGCGCCGGACAAGCCAGCTGGGTGTAAAATCCCGACGAACCGGCAGAGGCGTGGGACCCTAGCGAGCCAGCTGAGGCACAGGAGCCTGACAGTCTGACCAATCGGAATCCGTACTTCAAAAATGTTTTGATCACGCGGACTGGGATATGTTCCAGGTAGCCTCTGAGAATAACATAGACTAATACATGGATACGATGACTGAGTTCAACAGGAAGTCTATAGGAGATGTTGTACCCACTGTGACTATTAAAACCTACCCAAACCAGAAACCGTGGATAGATGGCAGCATTTGCGAAAAACTGAAAGCGCGAACCACCGCATTTAATCATGGCAAGGTGACTGGGTATATGGCCGGATACAAACAGTGTAGTTATTCCCTCCGTAAGGCAATCAAACAGGCAAAACGTCAGTACAGAGACAAAATGGAGTCGCAATTCAACGGCTCAGACACAAGACTTATGTGGCAGGGTCTACAGACAATCACGGACTACAAAGGGAAAACCAGCCACGTTGCAGATACCACGTCTTGCTTCTGGACAAGCTAAACACCTTCTTCGCCCGCTTTGAGGACAACACAGTGCCATCGACGCGTCCCGCTACCAAGGACTGTGGGCTCTCCTTCTCCGTGGCCAATGTGAGTAAGACATTTAAGCGGGTTAACCCTCGTAAGGCTGCCGGCCAAGGCGACATCCCTAGCCGCGTCCTCAGAGCATGCACAGACCAGCTGGCTGGAGTGTTTTCGGACATATTCATCTCTCCCTATCCGTGTGCTGTCCCCACTTGCTTCAAGATGTCTACCATTGTTCATGCACCCAAGAAAGCAAAGGTAACTGAACTAAATGACTGTCGCCTCGTAGCACTTACTTCTGTCATCGTGAAGTGCTTTGAGAGGCTAGGTAAGGATCATATCACGTTTACCTTACCTGGCACACTAGACCCATTTCAATTTGCTTACTGCCCCATTAGATCCACAGACGATGCAATCACCATCGCACTGCACACTGCCCTATCCCATCTGGACAAGAGGAATAGAAGAAGATAGAAGAATACTGTTCATTGACTATAGCTCAGCATTCAACACCATAGTACCCTCCAAGCTCATCATTAAGCTTGGGGCCCTGGATCTGAACTCCGCCCTGTGCAACTGGGTCCTGGACTTCCTGATGGGCCGCCCCCAGGTGCTGAAGGTAGGAAACAACACCTCCACTTTGCTGATCCTCAACATAGGGGCCCCACCTGTACTTAGGGGCCCTTATCTGTGTGCTCAGCCCCCTCCTGTACTCCCTGTTCACCCATGACTGCATGGCCACGCATGCCTCCAACTCAATCATTAAGTTTGCAGACGACACAACAGTAGTAGGCCTGATTACCAACAATGACGAGACACCCTACAGGGAAGAAGTGAGGGCCCTGGGGGAGTGGGGCCAGGAAAATAACTTCTCACTCAACGTCAACAAAACAACCTCAGGAGGCTGAAGAAATTTGGCTTGGCCCCTAAAACCCTCACAAACTATTACAGATGCACAATGGAGAGCATCCAGTCGGGCTGTATCACCACCTGGTATGGCAACTGCACCGCCCACAACCACAGGGCTCTTCAGAGGGTGATGCGGTCTGCCCAACGCATCACTGGGGGCAAACTACCTGCCCTCCAGGACACCTACAGCATCCGATGTCACGGAAAGGCCAAAAAGATCATCAAGGACATCAACCACCCGAGCCACGGCCTGTTCACACCGCTATCATCCAGAAGGCGGGGTCAGTACAGGTGCATCAAAGCTGGGACCGAGAGACTGAAGAACAGCCTCTATCTCAAGGCCATCAGACTGTTAAACAGCCATCACTAGCCGGCTTCCACGCGGTTACACACCCCTGCACCTTAGAAGCTGCTATATACATAGACTTGGAATCACTGGCCACTTTAGTAATGGAACATTGGTCACTTTAATAATGTTTAAACAATGTTTAAATGCTGAGAAATGGCAGGAAAAGGGGTCTGTTACCTCAACTAATAGGGCCTGTGATTGGCTGAGCTATAGTCAATGAACAGCATTCTTCTGTCTTCTTCTATTCCTCATATGTATATACTGTATTCTATTCTACTGTATTTTAGTTAATGCTACTCCGACATTGCTAAATCTAATATTTATATATTTCTTAATTCCATTATTTTACTTTTAGATTTGTGTGTATTCTTGTTAGATACTACTGCACTGTTGAAGCTAGGAACACAAGTATTTCGCTACACCCACAATAACATATGCTAAATATGTGTGACCAATTCAATTTGATTTGATTTGGAGAGACACACGTTTTGTAGCCTTTTACTGCCAAGGAAGCTACCATCCTCTGCCTCAGCCTGACCTATTGGTCAGTGGCATAGGGCACTTTACACCTCTGTGTTAGGGACCAGGTTGCCAAGGAATGCAGTCAGCTGACCTGGTCAGCCAATCACAGGCCCTATTAGTTGAGGTAACAAACCCCTTTTCCAGACAGTTCTTTAGTTGGACACAGGGGTGCAGAGACAACAGATCAGAAGAATTCTGCACCACCTCAACACGACTCACCACTGGACCCAAGCCTCCACCCTGGACTGCCTGTCTGTTAGGCAGTCCAGTGCGTGAATGACCATAAAACCACTATACACTATCACTTGCAGTTGTCTATCTTCCTTGTTTGGTGTGTGGTAATAAACGTGTGTTCCGTACATCTGTCTCCTACCGGTCATTTACGTCCTTTAACCGGGGAGCTGGGACAGTTGCACCTATATCTAAACCGGCATCCCTATCGGTTGGTGGCACTCTTTTACAGTCACACACACACACGGTAAAATTAACAAAATAGAAAATATATTTAGTTAACATCAATATATTAAAATGAATATTTCAATGCAACATATATGAAGAATAATGTCTCACCTGTATCCCTGAAGTGGCAGCCCCTGTCTCGTTGCTCTGGTGGCTGGACTGACTGGACTCTGGGGACACACAGTCCCTTTCCCCCAGGCTGCCGGTCACCCCGCTGGAGCTACGTGATGAGGACCCTGCTACCCTGATTTGCTCCCCCTCTGGAGGCTCCTCCACCCTCAGCAGGCCTCGCTGTTGCCCTGGTCCGTGAACCTCTTCCCCATCCCCATTCAGGCCCTCATCCTCCTCTGGCGAGTCCAGCACCACAGGGCCCAGCAGCAGAACCTCCCTCCTCCTATGCTCGGCCCTTTTCTGCTGGGCCACGCTTAGGGGCTGCTGCCCAGGTCCAGGTCCATGTATGGGGCTGGAACTGGAGTTTCTGCTCTCCTCCCCCACCAGGTGGCTCCAGGGCTGCCTGGAGGTCCAGCTGACAGGGGCTTCCACCACACTTTGGCGTATATAGAGCCTACGGGCCAGCTCGGCACTATCCCCCCTGTCAAAGCAGGAGAAGTCGGCTCTCCCGTCCGGCTCGAAGGACCAGAAATCTCTAGTGTACTGAGGAGGCCGGCAGCGATGCAGTGTGGGGCTTTCTGTGACTCTGAGCTGGGCTCTCAGCAGCCTGGGGTCTTTCAGAGGGGAGCTGGTCTCGGCTGGGGGAAGAGATGGACGGATGAAGCGTGAAGGCAGGGCAGGGGACCCTCCTACACCCACTACTGTGTCTGATAGAATGGAGCTCTGAGCCAGAGCCTGCCCTCTTCCATGCTGTGTCCCGTGATTGGTTGTTGTTGGAGAGTTTGAGTCCTGTGTGCGTGACGATGGTAAAGAGTTTCCAACCCGGTGAGAGTCAGTGTCGTTTGACGTTGGTGTGTGTTGGCCGTGTAAAGGGATATTCATCTTAACTGTCTGATGCTGTAAATGTTGCCGTTGTGCATTTGGGACAGAACTGTCAGCTTCTCCAGACATACATCCAGAGTTGGGGCTCTCTACTTCGTCTAAAGCATTGTGCAATGTCAATGAGTTCCTCTTTACCTCTGCTAAAATAGAGGATACTTTAGTAGCCTCCTCGGCTAGCCTCCGGGCCACTTCAGGGCTGTTGGCTGGGGAGGAGGGTTTGCTACAACTTAGCTGATTCAGTACAGTTCCCTCCCCTAGTTTATTTTCAAGTTGGAGGATGGTCCCTTGAGAGGAGGAACTGCTGTTACAGGGCTTGTGCACTTGTCTCTGTGTGGCTGGACTACCTGCTAAAGCTTTGTCCTGACCTGCCCAGTGGTGTGGGCTCTGGGCCTGGAGCCCCATGCACGACCTGGGTCTTGAGTTAGGAGACATGCCCAGAGCGGCCTGCCTAGCATGGGATGAAAGCTGGACGGAGGCTGAGCTCCTGGGTAATGGCCCGCAAATGGCACGGTTTCTATCTGCATCCACAGCGTGATTATTGTGGAGATTATTGCAGGCGCTGTGGCGCTGGACAGGGGAACCGCCGGCCCAGGACAAGCAGCGGGCCTGCTGGTTGTGGCGGAAGCCCCTGGGACTCTGCTCGAGCCCATGGATGATCTTACTCCTGAACAGGGGGGAACCAAACCCGAACTCCTCCAGGGCACGCTGGGTGTCCGCAATACTGACAGGATCCAAGACAGGGTGGCGGAGGCTGGGCGAGCCTGCCGGCTGCTGCTGGTGACCCCCTGGGGGACGAAATGCTAGTTTGGGACTGGAGCCGCATGAGGAGCCAGGACTACCCAACCAGATGGGGTCGCTGAGTTTATTCCGGGGGTGGGAAGGTGGGGACGACAGCTCCTCCCTAGACCTCCTCTGACAGGCTGAGTTCTGTGGGCTCTCCACTGTCTTTACGTTAGCCTTCTCAATGTAGCTGAAGGTGACCACTGACCGTTTGCCATTGCCCCCCACCCCCTGCCCTTTGGAGAGGTGTGTGTGTGGGGTGGTGGTCTTCCCAGTCCCAGAAAAGGCTGGGGAGTGGGTCAGTGCTGCTGGTAAACTCTGTTGCTGGGAGATGCTAGGCGATTGGGTGCCATTACCTTGGTGGAGCTGGAAGCTCACTTTGTGTCTGGAGGGAGACTGGGTGTGGGTGAAGTTATGGGCCAGGCGGGGTATTGGAGCTTTGGTAGGAGTTTGGCATTTTGTCTGGCAGGCTAGCTGGGACAAAAGCCCCGCTGGCCGATCCTGTGCTGAGGCTGAGTTACTCCCAGTCCCAAGCCCCTCCACTACTCCTCCTCCCAAGCCCCCCTTCCCATCCTGCTCTGGTGCTGACCTCACCTCCACATACAGATGAATGACTTTTCCAGACTGGGACATGACCTCACACTCTGCACATCACGAGGCCAGGAAGAGAGAGAATGATTAAGTAGAGAGAGGAGTGTATCTTCAGGAGATCTTCTTTCTTACTCAGTAAGAATAAGAACATCGTGGACAAATGGGACCAACAGGCCCATAGGTCGCTTCCAGCAGATCTCTAGTCACCATACCTGTAAAAGAGGGAGGGATTGAGAGAGAGAAAGAAGCATACAGTAGGTAGTGAGAAGTCATACTTTTCTGATCATGTGTGTTACACATGGAGAACAGCTATTGTCTGTTAATGAGTGAAGCAATGACTGGGGGATTAAGTGTAAGAGTAAAGAACTGAGGTAGTGAATGACTGAATAAAATAGTAAGGAGGTGAATGAGTGAGAGTAGCAGTAGTACAATAAAGGGTGAAAAGCTTGGCCTCAGATAACCTAGAAAAGTAATCCATAATCCCTATAGAATACTGTACACTGCTGCAGAGGTACAAACAAGCATTTCTGATCCTCCAATCTAGACTTTAAACCTTTCCAATCTAGACTTAACAACTTTGAGATAATTGGCTTAATCAATAACAAAGGAAAGCTGCTTTTCCTGATGACTAAATGCCACCCTTCTGGCTCTCTACAAGTTTAAAACAGTGGATTATGTGCCCTAGTAATTGAGAATAACACATTATCCTGATTGGCTGTTACACAGACCCTCTGTCAGGGCCAATGCCATGGGGTTGCTACAACAACAACTCCTGGGTCAGTTGGGTAAGTTTGTAAGATGCTCTTTATAGTAAATTGAATGATCACTAGATCCATCATCTCCTGCCTTTCGTCCTTATCTCACCCATGTTCAATGCCTTTTTTCACACCAAATGACAAATACTGAGGGGGTTGGACCTACTGTAACGAATACAAAATCTCTTTGGTAATAATGTTACATCTGTAGAAATATACTGTAAATATAGGATGATGCCTTAAATATTATAGGGTGATATATTTCTGTGGTTTTCATTGAGGATATTGAAGATCAGCCAGGTGGATCATCCACCTCACTTCCTCTCCTGAACACTGACTCATACATAATAACACAGGGGCTGAAACACTTGCAGTCAGAACACTGAATGAAACAAATCAGAGCAAAGCACAGTATATATTCTGACAAGACACTTCAAGGGGATTCCGTTTAGGAAGCATTAAGCTGTAGGAAATTAAGGCTTGGTTTTCTTCAGAGGAATCAATTTGACATTGATGCAGTGGGAAGGAGACTAGGGACTCTATAACTTTTGTCATTGCTTCCCGATATTCTTCTTCTTCAAAACATGTCATAATGTAGAACTGGCTATGTATGTCAGCATGCCATACACCATGGTGTCCCTCTGTCATCACAACGTTTCAACACACAAAACCTCTATCAGATCGGTGTCCCTAAAACCGGGACAGTTGTTGCTCAATATGCGATAATGTGACTAGAATAACGTTGTAAACAACAGACAACTTTCCGGGACATGGACATGTCTTATATGGGCAGAAAGCTTAAATTATTGTTACTCTAACTGCAGTGTCCAATTTACAGTAGCTATTACAGTGAAAAAATACCATGCTATTGTTTGAGGATAGTGCACATCAACAAAACACTTGTATCATGGCAATTGTTTTGATACATTCACCTCTGAAGGTAAATAATGTACTTACATTCAGTAATCTTGCTCTGATTTATCATCCTGAGGGATAAAATGTAGTGTAGTTTTGTTTGATAAAATACATTTTTATATTCAAATGTAGGAACTGGGTTCTACAATTTGACCCCACTGCTGTCTCTGGCTCCACACCCACCCTGCGCGGCCATCCAGATGTGTGAAGGTTAGTGCCTTTTCTGTAGGGAAGCTAATGATCCATCATGTATGACATTCCTGGGAGTGTGTAAACGTAATTTTTTTTGCATGTTCTCTATAGTTATGTACTTGAAAATGTATAAATTGACCAATTCGGCATATTTGGGCAAACTCCTAGCAGACTTGTTACAAAATATTCTGTAGTGATGTAATTCTTCACTGGATCAGTCTGAAACTTTGCACACACACTGCTGCCATCTTGTGGACAATATCTGGATTACACATATAATCCTACATCAGTGTCTGGCCTTTCTCTTTCATTTCAAACACATTAGATATTTTACCAGATCTAAGGTGTTATATTCTCCGACATGAATTTCACATTTCCACAAACTTTCAAATGGTATCAAGAATATGCGTATCTTTGCTTCAGGTCCTGAGCTACAGGCAATTAGATTTGGGTATGTTATTTTAGGCGGAAATAGAAAAAAAGGGTCTGATCGTTAAGAGGTTTTAAAGCAAGTCTAACTATTTGCTGAACAAAATGCTTTCAGTAAAGCAATACCTGCTGTCAAATTATCAGAAGTTTTGTTTCACATGTTACTCTGAGAAGCTAAGTAAAAAAAGAAAGAAGGAGGACAATGAACTCAAGAGGAAGAGGGTAGCTAAGAGTGACAGATTGAAGTTAGGAGTGACAGATTGAAGTTAGGACTTGAGAGAGTAGGCTGGTCATGGCTCACATCAACACCATTATCCCAGAAACCCTACACTCACTCAAATTTGCATACCGCCCCAACAGATCCACAGATGATGCAATCTCTATTGCAAAAGGAACACCTATGTGAGAACGTTATTCATTGACTACAGCTCAGTGTTCAACACCATAGTGCCCTCAAAGCTAATCACTAAGCTAAGGACACTGGGACTAAATACCTCCCTCTGCAACTGAATACTGGACTTCCTGACGGACCCTCCCCCAGGTGGTAAAGGTAGATAACAACACATTCGCCATGCTGATCCTCAACACGGAGGCCCCTCAGGGGTGCGTGATCAGTCCCCTCCTGTACTCCCTGTTCACTCATGACTGCATGGCCAGGCACTGTGCGGTGCCAGGACAACAGCCTCTCCCTCAACGTGATGAAGACAAAGGAGATGATTGTGGACTACAGGAAAACGAGGACCGAGCACACCCTCATTCTCATTGACGGGGCTGTAGTGGAGCAGGTTGAGTTTCAAGTTCCTTGGCGTTCACATCACCAACAAACTAACATGGTCCAAGCACACCAAGACAGTCGTGAAGAGGGCACGACAAAACCTATTCCCCCTCAGGAGACTGAGAAAATTTGGCATGGATCCCCAAATCCTCAAAAGGTTCGACAGCTACACCATCGAGAGCATCCTGACTGGTTTGATCACTGCCTGGTATGGCAACTGCTCGGCCTCCGACTGCAAGTCACTACAGAGGGTAGTGCGTACGGCCCAGTACATCACTGGGGCCAAGCTTTCTGCCATCCTGGACCGCTATACCAGCTGGTGTCAGAGGAAGGCCCTAAAAATGGTCAAAGACTCCAGTCATCCTAGTCATAGACTGTTCTCTCTGCTACCACATGGCAAGCGGTACCGGAGCGTCAAGTCTAGGTCCAAGAGGCTTCTAAACAGCTTCTACACTCAAGCCATAAGACTCCTGAACATCTAATCAAATGTCTACCCAGACAATTTGCATCCCCCCCCCCCCCCCCCCCTTTACGCTGCTGCTAATCTCTGCTTATTATTTATCCATAGCCACTTTAATAACTACATGTACATATTGACTCTGTACCGATACCCCCTGTATATAGCCTCACTATTGTTATTTTACTTACTGCTACTATTGTTACTTTTATTTCTTATCTTTTCTTCTTAAAACTGCATTGTTGGTTAAGGGCTTGTAAGTAAGCATTTCACTGTAAGTTGTTGTATTCGGCGCATCTGACAAATACAATTTGATTTGATTTGACCATCAAATGGTTTCGTGATGAATAAGCCATCTGATTCAATGAAAGATGGAGTTGAATTTGTCTTTCTGCCCATAATTTAATTGAAAGTACTCAAGTTTTTCTTCTTTTTATTGAGTTTAGTCACATAATTTCTCCATTTGCAGTAACTTTATTAGCTAGCCACTCCTTTTTCCCCATCTCTTTCAACCATACAGTTTCGATTCCTCCTCAATTCATGGAACCTTAACAGCTCTAATTGTCAGTTTCTTAACAAGTGCATGTTTTTCTTTTGTTGTAGTAGTATTTTTATTGAAATTTCACAATTTTCTCCCATATTAAGAGATACAGTAACAAAGATAAAATAAGAATAACAAAAAAACAAAAAATAACAACAAAAAATACATAAATTAAACACAAAAGCTCAGTTTAAAAAAGGAATTGGGTCCAACACATGGAACCTACAGTGTAATCCTGAGACAGGTCAACAACCATCATTCTAAGTAAATCATTGCAGCAGAATAGCTGATAAATCAGGTTCTAGGTCATTTAAATAAGGTTCCCACATTTTGTAGAACTGATCTGTTTTAGAATGTAATGTACATGTCAGATATTCGAATGGCACCCATTCAAGTAGTATCTCATGTCAACCCTTAACAGAAGGGACCTTGTCATTAATCCACTGTAAGAGGATGTTTTTCCTCGCTGCGAAGGTCAGGATGTTTTTAAAGCCTCCTCTTACCCACATAAGTAATATTCCTACTAGGGAGACCTAACAGCAAAGAAACCTGGTCCAATTCTAGGTCGACCCCTAGGATTTTTTCAAGCGCATGTTTTTCAATAATTGGAAGAAGCAATTTCATAAATTCCTCAATTGCATTGTATGGATATCGCTTATTAATCACATCAGACCAACAAAATATCATCATCCACATAAGAGTCACAGCTAAATCTATTGTATGATCTCTTATACACTATTTTAGGCCCAGCTTTTGGAACTTTGGCTTTCACAATATTATGATCACTGCATCCAATGGGTAAGGATACAGCTTTAGAACAAAGTTCTACAGTATTAGTAAAAATGTGATCAATACATGTAGAGGATCTTGTTCCTGTAGTGTTTGTAAACACCCTGGTAGGTTGACTAATAACCTGAACCAGATTACAGGCACTGGTTACAGTGAGAAGCTTCCTCCTGAGCAGACATCTTGATGAAAATCAGTCAATATGCAGGTCCCCAGGACAGTAGACCATCTCAATTGGCTTGAGGTTGGGTGATTGTGGAGACCAGGTCATCTGATGCAGCACTCCATCACTCTCCTTCATGGTCAAATAGCCTTACACAGCCTGGAGGTGTGTTGGGTCATTGTGCTGTTGAAAAACAAATGATATTACCACTAAGCGCAAACCAGATGGGATGGCGTATTGCTGCAGAATGCTGTGGTAGCCATGCTGTTCAAGTGTGCCTTGAACTCTAAATAAATCACTGACAGTGTCACCAGCAAAGCACCATCACACCTCCTCCTACATGCTTCATGGTAGGAACCACACATGCGGAGATCATCCGTTGACCTACTCTGCGTCTCACAAAGACACGCGGTTAGAACCAAAAATCTAAAACTCTGTGAAGCATTTATTTGGGCTGCAATCTGAGGTGCAGTTAACTCTAATGAACTTATCCTCTGCAGCAGAGGTAACTCTGGGTCTTCCTTTCCTGTGGCAGCCTTCATGAGAGCCAGTTTCATCATAGCGCTTGATGGTTTTTGCAACTGCACATGAAGAAACTTTCAAAGTTCTTGAAATTTTCCGAATTGACTGACCTTCATGTCTTGGATGGACTGTCATTTCTCGTTGTTTATTTGAGCTGTTTTTGCCATAATATGGATTTTGTATTTTACCAAATAGGGCTATCTTCTGTATACCACCCCTACCTTGTCACAACACAAATGATTGGCTCAAACTTAACTTGAAATTCCACAAATTAACTTAACAAGGCACAACTGTTAATTGAAATGCATTCCAGGTGACTACCTCATGAAGTTGGTTGAGAGAATGCCAAGAAAAATCTCAAATGTAAAATATATTTCGATTTGTTTAACACTTTTTTGGTTACTACATGATTCCATATGTGTTATTTCGTAGTTTTGATGTCTTCATTATTATTCTACAATGTAGAAAATAGTAAAAAAGAAAGAAAACCCTGAAATGAGTAGGTGTGTCCAAACTTTTGTATGGTACTGTATGTTATATCCTTGTATTGCTACTGCTGTGTCATCAAATGAATTATCTAAGTGAGTTAGAAATATAGGAATGTTATCTGTTGTTAGCAAGTTATTGATTTCATTAACCTTATTTCTAAGGCTACATATGGACTATTTTCCTCCCTTTCATGGTTAGCCTATCATAGACAGACATAATATGGAAAATAGCAAACAAAGCAAGATAAAAAAATATATACATTCACCAGTCCATTAATCAGTTGGTGTGTGTAAGTGTGTGTTTGTGCTGTAGGGTTGAAGCTACGATCCCATAGGCTTGGCTCTCTCATCCCTTCCAGGCTTTTGGGAGGGAGGGTGGACAATGAGCCTCTCATAGCGGATGTAAGCAATGTCCCCACGCGCTCTGGCAGCTTTCATGGCTGGAATAAGTTCTTTCCTTGTCTGGAGTACAGCTTCAGGATAATCCTTGTTGAGGAAGATATACATTCCTCTCAAGTTCTTGGCTCTTTCCAGAACAGCTACCTTGTCCTTGAACCTCAGGAACTTGACCACTATCGGCCTGGGGCTGTCACCGGTGGTGGGTTTTCCAGTCCTGTGGGCGCACTCCACTTCAATCTTCCTGTGGTCCATCTTCAGTTTCTCCAAGATCATTTCCTTCACTTTGTGCTCAGACTCCTTCCAGGTCTCATGTGGAGGTCCTGCAATTCCGTCCACAATCACGTTGTTCCCGCCTTGATTGTCCCTGGAGATGATCTGATTTCTCTGTTATTGTTATCATGGATTCACATACATAACGGATGTCCTCTCTCAATGACTTACAGATTGCTGTCATCTTGCCGTTGTCCTGTTTCAACTCATCGAGCTGACCCTGGGTGAACTGTAAACTGTTCTTCTGGTCCTCGACCTCTCTGGTCAGGTCGCCCAATCTTTTATTAGTTGAATCCACCAGTATTTGGACAAAATACTTGAAGCTATTTTCTTGTTGTTCTCACAACTTCTTGTAGAACTCTCTTTGTTCATTTAAAAGATCCTTCACCTGTGGTACAGAGACACTACCGTCCTCAACGGTACTTACCGCCGGCTTTGGTCTTTGTCATGGTAACAGCGAAGGTTACTGTACACATGAATGTTCTTGCAACGTCCCATAAAAGGCATCTGGAACATGAATGCTGTATATTCTGAGAAAATTGTAAACACTTTCTAGATAAGTTCTGCTTGACATTAAGGGAATGTTCTCCTAACTTTTACACCAAAACATGCGAAAAGGGTTCTCAGAAGGTTTTTTGCTAACACAGACTGTTCCCCTAACCAACGAAACCTGGACACTCAAACATTAGGGTAACATTACAAAAACTGTAATGCCTGCAGGATGAGAGTGTGTCTGTGTGTGTATGTCTGTCTGTGTGTGTGTGTGTGTGTGTGTGTGCATGTGTAACAGTATAACTTTACATCCGTCCCCTCGCCCATACCCGGGCGCGAACCAGGGACCCTCTGCACACATCAACAACCGTCACCCACGAAGCGTCGTTACCCATCGCTCCACAAAAGCCGCAGCCCTTGCAGAGCAAGGGGAACCACTACTTCAAAGCCTCAAAGCGAGTGACGTAACCGATTGAAACACTATTAGCGCACACCAGCGCTAACTAGCTAGCCATTTCACATCCGTTACACAAGTCAGAGAGAGAGAGAGAAAGAAAAGAGAGAGATGGAGAAAATACATGTTTTCCATTAGTACTCACTAGCGGAATGTCATGAAGTTGTACATGACCTTGTGGCAGTTAAAGATCTCATCTTCCCTGCTTTAGTGACTTCTTAAAAACATAATGAAGAATGACAAAAACAAATATTTGTAAAAACGTGACCAAGACAACCCACAGCACAAATAAACCTATTTTCTTTCTAGGAAACATCCCTTTTAACTTAAGCTCTTTCTGTGCCAGCATTTATTGATTCATGGAGCATCAGAGCTATTACCAGGAGGGTCAAATTAATTTTATTAGTGGCTGTATATGGAGGCAGGAGTGAAAACACATATTTGAATCTACATCACCATGATTAAATGTGTTCAATTGTTCTCCCTCTCTTTGTACCACAGACATCTCATGCATGAGAAAAACTACCCAGTCCTTGGAGACTCTCTTAGATGTGACAAACACAAGAGAAAAAAACATCTCAGTTAATATGTCCTAAACAATAGCATTTTTTAACACTCGATAAGAACTAATACGAGTTTATGTTGCTTTCAATTAGCGCTGTTTTCCAGCGAGGGATCTGGTTGGCCCCACTACCTGTATATGTATGTGTGTCTTTCGGATGGGTTGGGTTAACAGCGGAGGTCAAATATCTGTTGGACCTTGTGTGTAATTGACCAATAAAGTGATCTTAATCTGGGTGAACAGAGTGAACATGCGCTACATTGATGACGGGACTAAAGCTACTGGCTATGATAAAGGTAAGGAAAATGTGAGTCACTATTTCCCTACTGAGAGCCAATGCAAAAGATTTCAGATGCCTATATACATGTATATGCCTATACTGACCTGTATGCTATTGACAATAACACATGCACATATGCACGCACACGCACACGCACACGCACACACACACGCACACAACTGTATTCAACCTGCCCAGTTTATCTGTAAAAGCCATAATTGTGGGACAGAAAAACTACTTGAAAGTGCACGCATTAACATGGCCTCATATGTTAATGCATGCCTCATATTCTGAGTATACACAAACATAGCCCCATGCCCCATGCATACGCCCATGAATATGTACACACTCACTAACACATTCTATCGCTCACGCACGCACACACGCACATGTACATACACACCTCAGGTATACACCCATGGGAGCGTGCAGTCTTACTTTACCATGCTCTGACTAATAGGATCTCATTATATCTTTCATTTGTCATCATAATCACGCCCAAACATTAGATACAACTTCATCCTCTGTCAGGGCTCTCTGTTCTCCTAGTAAAGCCTTATCTTGATCGACGGCGCACACACAGCACAGTAATAGCAGCGGCAGAGACAGAAGCTGCAGTCTCACACAGAGCCAAATCTCCACTCCTCCCTGTCTCTCTTCTCGTCTCTCCTCTATCACATACTCGCCTCTTCTCTTCTTAGCGCGCTCATCCACAGTGGATTTACACCTCCCACATGACTTCTTAGCCCGTCTTCTTGACTTCCTTCCTGCTCTCCTTCCTTCCTTCCCTACCCAGCTGCAGTATGCAGTAGATCCATGGAACTGCCCTATTACTACTACTACAGGCTGCTGCTACACTGGCCAGCTTTCCCCTGCAGGCAACGCTGCCTCAGACCACACCCACCGAACGCACCACCAACCAATCAGCACACGCACACCAGCTGGACCTCTCTCTCACTCTGCCAAACACAATGTGTAAAGGGTAGGAGTGAGTGTGGTGGTGGGTACAGTAGTTTGAGGGTTGATTTCTAGGCACAGAGGGCACTGGGCAGAAGGGAAGAGTGATATGTGGAATAGAGTTCAGGAGGGAGTTGGCAGATAGGAGTGTGGTGCCAGGACAACAACCTTTCCCTCAACGCCAGCAAGACAAAGGAGCTGATCGTGGACTACCAGAAACAGAGGGGTGAGCATGCCCCCATCCACATCGAGGGCGCTGTAGTGGCGCGGGTTGAGAGCTTCAAGATCCTTGGTGTCCACATCACTAAGACTAACATGTTCCATATCACTAACACGAGGGTTGCACAATTCCTGGAACTTTCAATAAATTCTCTGGTTTTCCTGAAATCCTAGTTGGAGGTTCCCAGAATCAGGAGGAACTAAGTGGGGCGGCAGGTAGCCTAGTGGTTAGAGCGTTGGGCTAGTAACCGAAAGGTTGCTAGATCGAATCCCTGAGCTGACAAGGTTAACTGACTAGCCTAGTTAAATATAGGTTAAAAAAAAGATTTTAAAAAGCAGGCAATCCAGATTCCTACAACCAGGATTTTTGGAATACCAGATAATTTATTTCGCAACCCTAGTCCACACACACCCACACTGTCGTGCCCTCTTCCCCCTCAGGAGGCTAAAAAGATTTGGCTTGGGCCCTCAGATCCTCAAAAAGTTCCACAGCTATACCATTGAGAGCATCTTGACTGGATGCATCACTGCTTGGTAAGACAACTACAAGGCACCCAACCGCAAGGCGCTACAGAGGGTGGTGAGTACAGCCCAGTATATTGCTGGGGCCGAGCTCCCTGCCATCCAGGACCTCTATACCGGCGGTGTCAGAGGAAGGTCAAAACATTTCTCAAAGACTCCAGCCACCCAAGCCATAGACTGATCTCTCTGCTACCGCATGGCAAGTGATACCAGTGGACCAAGTCTGGAACCAACAGGACCCGGAACAGCTTCTACCTCCAAGCCATAAGACGGCTAAACAAGACTGCTAAATGGCTACCCAGACTACCTGCATTTACCTTTTTTGCACTTACTCTCTTGCACTGACTCTATGCACACACACTGGATTCTACCCACACACTCATACATACTGTACTTACACTGACACCCCAACACACACATACACACACCCACACACACATAACACGCGCACACATGCATACTGACACCACACACACGCTCACCATACATGCTAATGCTGCTGTCTATTATCTATCCTGTTGCCTAGTCACTTCACCCCTAACTATATTTACTGTAAATAGCTACTTCAATTACCTCGTACCCCTGGACATCGACTCGGTACTGGTACTCCCTGAATATAGCCATGTTATTTTTTACACACTATTGTTATTCGTTATTCACTGTGTATTTATTCCTCGTGTCATTATTATTATTATTATTTAAATCTTTGTTTAAATCGGCATTGGTGGAAAATGACCCGTAAGTAAGCGTTACACTGTAAGTCTACACCTGTTGTTTATGAAGCATGTGACAAATAAAATGTGACTTGGTTTGAACAACAATAGCCAGATAGACCCTGACCAATGCTGCTTCTGTAGTATAGGGTACTCACTACGGGAAAGTGATAGTTTTCAACACACACATGTCCAAACATGTACCTAATATACCTGAATAAACAAATGATAACAAACCTTCAGCATGAGCTGTATGTTTAGGGTTAATATAGCCATATTTACAATTCATAGGCACCATAAATAATGTAAACATATTGTGCAATGAACATGGGTGGCTTTAATAATTCAAGAAAATATAAAAACTTGTTCCTCTAACCAGAAGTAAAATGTGTTATGAAATTTTATGGGCTTTCCTTTGACACCGCCTATTATATAGGTCCTGGATGGCAGGAAGCTTGGCAGTACTGGGCCGTTTGCACTACCCTCTGTAGCGTCTTATGATGATGTAACCGGTCAGGATGCTCTCGATGGTGCAGCTGTAGAACCTTTTGCCAGTTCCCTATAGGCAGTCTCATCATTGTCGGTGATCAGGCCTACCACTGTTGTGTCATCAGCAAACTTAATGACGGTGTTGGAGTCGTCTTTGGCCACGCAGTCGTGGGTGAACGGGGAATACAGGAGGAGGCTAAGTATACACCCCTGAGGGGCCCCAGTGTTAAGCGTGGCAGACGTGTTGTTGACTACTCTTACCACCTTGGGGTGGCCCGTCAGGAAGTCCAGGATCCAGTTGCAGAGGGAGGTGTCTAGTCCCAGAGTCCTTAGCTTAGTGATGAGCTTTGTGGGCACTATGGTGTTGAACGGGCAGTGTGGAGTGCGATTGAGATTGCATCATCTGTGGATCTGTTGGGGTGGTGTGCAAATTGGAGTGGGTCTAGGGTGTCCAGGAGGATGCTGTTGATGTGAGCCATGACCAGCCTTGACCAGCCAAAGCACTTCATGGCTACCGACATGAGAGACACGGAGCGGTAATCATTTAGGCAGGTTACCTTCGCTTCCTTGGGCACAGGGACAATGGTGGTCTGCTTGAAACATGTAGGTTTTACAGACTCGGGTCAGGGAGAGGATGAAAATGTCAGTGAAGACACTTGACAGTTGGTCCGAATATGCTTTGAGTACACGTCCAGGTAATCCGTCTGGGCCAGCGGCTTTGTGAATGTTGACCTGTTTAAAGGTTTTGTTCACATCGGCTACCGAGAGCGTTATCACATAGTCATCCAGAACAGCTGGTGCTCTTGTGCATGTTTCCGTATTGCTTGCCTCGAAGCGAGCATAAAAGGCATTTAACTCGCGTCACTGGGCAGCTCGTGTCTGGGTTCCCTTTGTAGTCCGTAATAGTTTTCAAGCCCTGCCACATCCGACGAGCATCAGAGCCAGTATAGTACGATTCAATCATAATACTGTATTGACGCTTTGCTTGTTTGATGGTTCGTCTGAGGGCATAGAGGGATTTCTTATAAGCGTCCAGATTAGTCTCCCGCTCCTTGAAAGCGGCAGCTCTAGCCTTTAGCTCGATGCGGCTGTTGCCTGTAACCCATGGCTTCAGGTTGGGATATGTACATACAGTCACTGTGGGGACGACGTCATCAATGCACTTATTGATGAAGCCGATGACTGAGGTGGTGTACTCCTCAATGCCATTAGATGAATCCCGGAACATATTACCGTGTGTGCTAGCAAAACAGTCCTGTAGTGTAGCATTCGCGTTATCTGACCACTTACGTATTGAGCGAGTCACTGGTACTTTAGTTTTTGCTTGTAAGCAGGAATCAGGAAGATAGAATTATGGTCAGATTTGCCAAATGGAGGGCAGGGGAGAGCTTTGTATGCATCTCTGTGTGTGGAGTAAAGGTGGTCTAGGATTTTCTTTCTCTGTTTGCACATGTGACATGCTGGTAAACATTTGGTAAAACTGATTTAAGTTTGCCTGCATCAAAGTCCCCGGCCACTAGGAGTGCCGCTTCTGGGTGAGCATTTTCTTCTTTGCTTATGGCCTTATAGAGTTGGTTGAGAGCGGTCTTGGTGCCAGCTTCATTATGTGGTGGTAAATAGATGGCTACGAATAATATAGATGAGAACTCTCTTGGTACATAGTGTAGTCTACAGCTTATCATAAGGTACTCTACCTTAGGCGAGCAATACCTCGAGACTTCTTTAACATCAGACATCGCGCACCAGCTATTATTGACAAATAGACACACACCCCCACCCCTCGTCTTACCAGAGATAGCGTCTCTGTTCTGCTGGTGCATGGAAAATCCCGCTAGCTCTATATTGTCCGTATCGTCGTTCAGCCATGTTAATCCTTGCCCCAAGCGCCTATCAGTTCCATCGAAACTGATATAATCCCTATAATGGTGATATTGAGAGAGATACACTACATGACCAAAAGTATGTAGACACCTGCTTGTTGAATATCTCATTCCAAAATCATGGGCATTAATATGGAGTTGGTTCCCCCTTTGCTGCTGTAACAGCACTCTTCTGGGAAGGCTTTCTACTAGATGTTGGAACATTGCTGCAGGGACTTGCATCCATTCAGCCACAAGAGCATTAGTGAAGTCGGGCACTGATGTTGAGCGGTTAGGCCTGGCTCACAGTCGGCATTCCAATTCATCCCAAAGGTGTTCGATGGGATTGAGGTCAGGGCTCTGTGCAGGCCAGTCATGTTCTTTCACACCAATCTGGACAAATTTCCGTATGGACCTTGCTTTGTGCACGGGGGCATTGTCATGCTGAAACAGAAAAGGGCCTTCCCCAAACTGTTGCCACAAAGTTGGAAGCACAGAATCATCTAGAATGTAATTTTATGATGTAGTGTGAAGAGTTCCATTCACTGGAAGTAAGGGTTCTAGCCCGAACCATGAAAAACAGCCCCAGACCTGTATTCCTCCTCCACCAAACTTTACAGTTTTCCGTGTGCTCGATGTTATACACCTGTCAGCAAACGGTTGTGCTGAAATAGCCAAATCCACTCATTTGAAGGGTTTCCACATACTTTTGGTAATGTAGTGTATCTCAAAGGGTTTGAGATACAGAACTATGCAGTCATATCGTGTTGCATCAGGAGTCACAGTTGCGAGATCTAGCTGTGAAGTCTAAAAGCATTCTCAGATGCTCAGATCAGCACAGGAAGAAAGTATAGAACACTTTCAGTCTTTTGAAATATTAAAGAGCATCGCTGGTAGCTTTAAATAAAAGAGCGAACCTATCTTTTTCTGTGCATTTCCATCCTGTGTGAAAACGCATATACACTTCTCTCAGGATGGAAAGTCTGTCATTTGGTGTGACAATCTCTAATGTGTACCAAATGACTCAACAGAACAGTGACGATCAATAAAAATAACAACTTATTGCTCTTCTTCTATAAAAGACTGATCCTCCTGTCTGCTTGTATGCTGGGGTTCACAGTCTGGACTAAAGGCTCAGCAGACAAAGACAGACACATTAACTGTCTGGTTAGATATAGACAGATGGGCGGACGGACGGGCAAGTAGACAGGCAGGAGGCAGGCAGGCAGGCAGAACTGTCTTTCTGACAGGACGAGCCACCAGCAGCAGACACTGATAACTCGAGAGCACAGAGGATTTACGAGCCCTGATAAACAATAGACGGGTGAAGAGAAGAAGCCGTAACTTTCCTCTCCTCTAACAGCCTTGGCCAATCCCAAAACATGGCATTTTGTAAACACAGCCATCCTCTCAGAACAAACCTTTAGTGTGATGACACCGGGACTGCCAGTGAAAACCTTTGCCCGCAGTCAAGTGAAACCTATTACCAGTCACAATAGGGGAGTGCTGCAGGGCAGCTGGCCACCTCTCTACCCATGACCTCCAACGGAACCTGTGGAAATGACAGGTCATTTATCCAAATGTACCCTGGCCTGTCGCCTCATCTGTAGCCCTACTTCTGTGTCACTGTCTGCAGCCATGCGTTCCCCTGCACACGGTTGAATATGGGGTATATTTGGTGGCAAAAATAATCAACTAATTGTGTCCTCTCAGAAGACAGGAAATGGAATTTGAAAACGTATGCCTAAGCTTACTATTTATGAATAAGTAGCTTGCAGGATTTGAAGACATTTACCTCTGCCGGTTTTGCTTCCAAGATTCTCATCTTGCGCAACAGATTAGTGTCGCCTGTCTTCGCAACAGACAACCGCATATGGATAAACATGCACAATCACACGGCTTCACTCATAGCAGGGCATCCGCATAACAGACATCAGAATTTCAGAGCGACCTATCGACTATCACAACAAGCTATCTCTGCAGAATGCACCACTGAAGCCAGCTTTTACCTTTGAGCAGTGTCAGCACTCCTGAAGGCAGATGCATGCGGAGGGGTTTAAAAGCATTGAAGCTTAAGCAGCCTCGCTATAGCCCACCGTAAAAGCAAACCATAGTCACTACCAATCATGTACAGTGTTCCATTTCAAACAAATAGCGTTAAGGCCAATCAAATTATAGAATTATCTTGATTGCTTCCACCGTTGCGGCAATTTGGCTCGATGTCCACAGTCCCCTTTACAAAGACAAACAATGTCACTGTTGTTTTGGGGGTACTAAAATAATGTCATAATAAGACATGTGACAAGTTAGTAGTGCCCAAACACTTTAATGTGAATGGGGCTAGTTCTTCTCTCTTACGTTCTATCTAAAATGTTCTAGAGAAGTACTATTTGCCTAACCTTTTTATTTGATCTCAATCTCTTCATTCAAAGACTCAATCATGGACACTTACTGACAGTTGTGGCTGCTTTGTGTGATGTATTGTTGTCTCTACCGTCTTGGCCTTTGTGCTGTTGGCTGTGCCCAATAATGTTTGTGCTGCTATCATGTTGTGTTGTTACCATGTTGTTGTGATGTTGTGTACTACCATGCTGTGTTGTCATGTATTGCTGCCTTGCTATGTTGTTGTCTTAGGTCTCTCTTTATGTAGTGTTGTGTTGTCTCTCTTGTTGTGATGTGTGTTTTGTCCTATATTTATATTGTATTTTCTTTTTAAATCCCAGCCCCCGTCCCCGCAGGAGGCATTTTGCCTTTTGGTAGGCCGTCATTGTAAATAAGAATTTGTTCTTAACTGACTTGCCTAGTTAAATAAAGGTTAAATAAAAAAAAGATTCAAAAACTAACCTTGTAAGATCAAACATTTATTGAATTAATAAAAAACAATATTTGTTATAAACCATCAAAGCTGGACAGACTGTAGCTAAAAAGGAAGTTCTCTCGAGGTAATATACTTTTGGACATCAATGCCTTAATTGGCATTGGAAGCAGACATGTAGGGTGACATACATTTATTAAGTACGACTCTCCAAAGGACATTTTGACTATCAAGCAACAGACTACGAAATATATTACTGGCAATGAAATAGCACTTAACAAACATCTCACACATGCCAAGAATGCAAGCTAAAACACTTTGACTCTCTCTCTCTGAATCTCTCAGGCCAAAGCACAGCTCTAAACAAAGTAGCAGAGGAGGCATTTCAGCTCTAACAATAACAGAGTGCTTCTTTAACAGGTTTAATTTTCATTAATCACACAAGGAATCCAGGCTACTGCAAAGCCCTCCATCTGCAGCAAAGCCAAGACAGCTCCACAGATTGTGCTAGTTCTGTAGCAGCCCCTAATTATAGCAGCAGGAACGTGAAATGCTTGACATCATCACAGATTCCAAATGTAAACTGCCCTCTTTAGTGCCAGCAGCACCACCCCAAATCCTACAATGTGATATTGCTTGTTTGGTTTAACCTTATTGTCCATGGCTTTGATTGTATTTGTATGCATTTTGTATGTAGCTGTAAATTGAAGGACTGTCTGAAGATTAGCCTAATGATAGGCTACAACGATCCAAATCAACAACAACAACAACAACAATATTGATCTGCTCAGCATCTCTTGTTCAAATTAGCAGCACAGTCGGGAACCTCTTTATGGGATGAATATGACTGTACAATCTACGAGCTCCTTAGCCATCCAATGATTTCAAAGGGGAAAACACAATAACACAAAATGATGAAAAAGACAAAAGCATAGGGGTTAGTGAGAAGGAGTGAGAAACAGTGTGTGTGTGTGTGTGTGTGTGTGTGTGTGTGTGTGTGTGTGTGTGTGTGTGTGTGTGTGTGTGTGTGTGTGTGTGTGTGTGTGTGTGTGTGTGTGTGTGTGTGTGTGTGTGTGTGTGTGTGTATGGAAGGAAACAAAACAAAAACGTGGGAGGAAGACAAAATAATCTCTCAAGCTTGATCAGTCACCAATAGTGTGCCGTTTTCTTAGCCTGGCTAACAATGTGAGATAAAGAGGTCAGCAGGCAATCACAAACACTGTTACACCAAGAATCAATTGGGTTCCTCCGGACATGGTTAGTGCCGAAATACCACTTTATCCTGTCTCTGAAACATAACATGTTATCAGGGCATTATGTTAGATGCAATCTGTGGTGGATCTTATTTCACAGCTATTATGTTCCTGCATTGCTTGCAAATCAAAGCCCCAATACACAATAGACAAATCATTCTAAGATATACAGTGCTACCGCACAATTTAGTCGTTAACCTGGGCCTTACACTACACTTTTCCAATTCATGATCAATTTGTGATCAATTAACCAACAGATTGAAATGGATTTTATCCTATCAGACACCAGATTGTCTACAAAATGTTTTTAAGGCATTCATAATGAGGTGCAACCATCCAACTTAAGTTTTTGCAGCTAGTTTTCAGTGATAACATGAGAAAATTATTGTGCGTCTGAAATCTATGAATACTTAACTGCTGTGGTGTTTCTATGGAAATGCAATGGCAAGCAGAACTGCAAAGGTGATGAAGGAGGTATCTTTGTGTGGGTGTGTGTGTGTGCGTGCTCTGTCAGTTCTGTATCTGGAGATATGTCTGTGTGTACAATCTTAGAAAAAAGGATTCCAAAAGGGTTCTTCAGCTGTCCACATAGGAGAACCCTTTTTGGCTCCAGGTAGAACTATTTTTGGTTGCAGGTAGAACTATTTTGGGTTCCATGCTAGACCCTCTGTGTAAAGGGTCCTACTATGAGGACAGCCGAAGAACCCTTTTAGGTTCTAGATAGCAAATCATTTTCTAAGAATGTATGGGGTGGGGAGGACAGTAGCACTGGGAATACAGTGATACAATATCGCTACCTTTGTCATCCCATCACAGAGCTAATAGCCAGAGAGAGAGGAGCCTGGTTGAAGACTCTGGGAAAAGCAAGCACTTCATAAAGTGCAACAAATGAAGACAGACACTTTCGGCTGGCCTTAGTAATAGGTGAGAGGGTTACTATTTTACAAGGAGGCATTTGACAGGGTGCCTGGAATGGTTATGTATCCTTCTCCCCTAAGGCAGCTGTAAAAGCGAGCAGTCTCTGGAGTATAATTCATCATCATTAGCATATATATCATCATACATTATGGGAAATGTTGTATCTGTACTAGGCCTCCCCTTACAAGAAAAAAACATATGTTAAATTTGAGCTTAAATTTCATGTGAAAGCATATTTTCACATATATTACATTTTGAGTTCACATGTTAACACCAACTTTTCACATGTGAGGAGAATAACATGTTTTCACCTCACACGTGATTGCAGTTTCACATGTGAAAGTTGCAGTTTTACATGTTAAAAACATTCACGTGAGAATTGGATATGCAGTTTCACATGTGAAAAACTCCATGCAAAAATCTAAATTTCACATGTGGAACTGCAAGTTCAGATGTGAAAATCAATCCTGTGAAAAAAATGTTTTTGCAGTTTTACATGTAAGACAACTTCACACATTACAATTTCACATGTAAAGTTGCAAGTTCACATGTGAAAAACAATAACATGTAAAAATCTAATTTGCAGTTTCATATGTGATTATTTTTCCACATGTGAAAGTGAAAATCTAATTTGCAGTTTCACATGTAAGAAAACAAAAAATTGTGATATCATGGATGGTCAGTCCTTGATCCATAGCATAGTCTATGGATTTGAGAGTGGTTGCATTTCTCTAGCGTCATCTCTTAGCGTTTTACCGAAACTATGGGAAAACACTTTGTTAAAGTTTCAATTAAGAATTGACGCTTTAAACAACTGAGTAACAGTGTTATTATATAGTGCATATATATATCCTCTAGTGAGTAAGTTACTTTTGTGCCATTAATATCAAGCAGAACTTCTGAAGTCGAGAACAACACTCTTAGTATTGCAAACAAAAATAATGATATTGAAAGCAAAACAAAATATTGCAAGAAAACAATTTTTAAATGCGAGAGCAAATGAATTGTAAATTAATGCAAAGAAATTGTTTTCCAGGTGACACAATTAAGTAAAATACCTCCCTCTTTCCTGCAATTATCCCCAATTTTGGTTGTTACCCAGGCCTTTGCTTTCACTGCCTTTCACCGGCCCCTGAATTGGAGACCATATGTAGCAGGAAGTGGTAAAAATGTTTGTGTGGGGAACAAAAAAAAAAGAACTGAACATGTGAAACTTCACACGTGTCTGAAAACCACGTTCAACAATTTTTTTCTTCTCACTTTACATTTTTCACGTGAGTTGTCGATGTTGTTTTATTGTAAGGGTCTCAAAATGCTTAGTTATACCAAGACCTCATCTGATGTAGAACTAATTCAACATTCAATGTAGGCTATTAGTAATGGTATGTATGTTGACAATAGCAACATGACAATCTCATAAACTCACTGCCACTCACTGTGGCAATTGCTGAAAATGCAGTTGTTAAATGTTACAGAGGTATTCCTCACTAAATTAAACAATGAAGTGTTTTTACACAGATTGAATAGAAAACACTTTCAGTAAATATATTATGCTCTAACGTAGAATAGAATTTTGAGTAGATAAGAATGGGAGAAACTCCCCAAATACAGGTGTGCCAAGCTTGTAGTGTCATACCAAGAAGACTCAAGGCTGTAATCGCTGCCAAAGGTGCTTCAACAAAGTACTGAATAAAGGGTCTGAATACTTATGTAAATGTTATATTCCGGTTTTTATTTTTAATACATTTTCAAAATGTTCTAAAAACCTGTTTTTGCTTTGTCATTATGGGGTATTGTGTGTAAATTAATTCGCATTTAAAAAAAACACATTTTATAATAAGGCTGCAAAGTAACAAAATGTGAAGACATGCAAGGGGCCTGAATGCTTTCTGAATGCACTGTATGGTTTGTTAAACTTTGAAATCAATGGTTTTTGTTTGGCATACATTTTAAAGTGACAAATCTGAGTCTCAGTGCTATTCCGTTACCATGGAATTGCCCACATCCTGACAAAAATCTTAATTTACAATCTCCTCACGTAGCTCACGATCCATATGACCCAGTATTCGATCACACACAACTTTTCCACTTACGAGCAAAACTTAATTTGCCAATGTGTACGACCAAAATATGCAATGCGGTACAAAATAATAGATACATTACAGCAACATCGACGGCACTTTTAGAGGTTGCACATCCTAAAGGTACACCACGAAAACATGGTACAATGTCCTGATATTAGTCATTGATATGTTGGAGAAGAAGGCTACTTTTGCCATTTGATATAATTGAACCTATAACAAACGACCTGCAGAGGAACGTGACATCCTGTTGATTAATCACATGCGAATGTGTAAAACGTGTCACTTACCGGGACATTAGGTAGGCTAAACGTTGCAGAAGGACAGCAAGGTTTCGGTGAGTTGGTCTGACCGTATGTTACTATATAGCATAGCCCACGGAATAAGAGATGCGTTGTCTATTACACCGGCGTACTGCAGGCAACACGCTGTTATTGGCACTGCAGTCCGCAGCTTCGAGTTCCATCAAGTATGGAGGTCGTCAAGTTGAAATAGACATTACGTGATGTAGATACACAAAGGCGACGGTAGCCTATGTAGTGCTGAAATGGACAGCTCCTTACGTTGTTTCCTGTTTTGTTTTATGGGAACGAAATATGCCGGTGGAGCGTCTACTGCAACATAACAGTAGGATATTCTATCTTTCCAGACATCACAACATACTAGAGCATGCTCACACCATCTCACACCCTCCCTGTCGGTTCGAGCATGCTCAGTTACTGCAGCCCAGACTCATTAGTTTGCATGCAGGTATGACAAGTTATTCAGTTGTTGTGGGGAGAGATACGTGAGCACGGCTAGATAGACTACAGTATGATGTCATTGGATGGCAATGCTGTTAGCAAAGACTTGTCTGGCACTGAGAGACTGGGGATATTCTGAGGATATTCTGGGAGTCACAGGTGTTGTCCAGACCACTGATAAGGGGAGTACAGATAGATAACCTACACCTGGATGAAAATCTGAGATAAGCAAAATACAGTATATCTATGGATTTCGTGCTTAGAAAAAGTCAGGAGTTGATAATGAACACATTATGGAAAGTTCCTGGTTCGAGTGGAACCCCCTCATAGATGTAGCAGTACAGGGAAGAGCAGGCTATGATTTATGTGAGGTGCAGTATACATAAGGGGTTTCATTGGAAAACTCAACAGAAAGGTAAGATACTGTATTAATTCCCAGGCTCCTGACGCAAACACAAACATAAACATACATTTTAAATACTTTATTTGAACCCACAAATCACATTACAGTCGAGAAGGATATGGATATCTGGAAACTTATGGATATAGAAAGCACATTCCTCTCCATACAGCTATCCTGCCCATGACCGCTGACACGGAGCAATACCTTACGAACTGGTTTGCCTTTGTCCTATGCAGGCCTGCAATCTGAAGGCCACGTACATGTACATGACGGCCGAGATTCCCAAAATTCAGCACCACAAGTTTGGACTGATAACTAAGCCTGTTTAGGCGTGACACAGGGGGCTGGTATATAGGAGGTCTGGTCCATGTCGGAGTCAAAAGAGCAACATACTTCCAAAATGAACACCTCCCTTCAGCTTTCCCCCCACAACAACAATAAATGGCATATTTGGTATTCAAGAAAAAAAGTCCTCATCAATATCAAACCAGCCTCCTCTGACAAGAGAATGTTTGTCAATATGCACTGATTGTGGTACTGCCTGTCTCACCTCTCTCTCTCTTTCACACACACACACACACACACACACACACACACACACACACACACACACACACACACACACACACACACACACACACACACACACACACACACACACACACACACCTTGATACAGGGCTTTTTTAAATTATAGATATGACAGGCAACTAGAAAGCAGATAACCACTGCACAGAATGCTGCTCCACTGGTTTCCCTGTTGTAATGAGTGGAAAGATGTTGCACTGAACATTTTACTCTTTTATACTGCATACTATACAGTAAAAATAACTCAATTATTTCAGTGGAGTTTAAGATAAGGCATTGGTAAAACATTTGTACTTATTGAAATACATTTCACTGAAAGATTGACAGTAGTATAACCACCAAGTTCAAATCAAAGTTTATTTGTCATGTGCGCCGAATACAACAGGTTTAGACCTTCGTGAAATTCTTACTTTAAAGCCCTAACCAACAGTGCAATTTTTAAGTAAAAAATAGGTATTAGGTAAACAATAGATAAGGAAAGAAATAAAAAAAAATATTAACCGTCAAATGACAGTGAAAATAACAGCTAGTGAGGCCATACCCTTGTCTGTACATTATGCCCTGAATCTATCCTACCACGCCCAGAAATCTGCTCCTTTTATTCTGTTCCCAACGCACTAGATGACCAGTTCTTATAGCCTTTAGCCGTACCCTCATCCTACTCCTCCCCTGTTCCTCTGGTGATGTAGAGGGTAACCCAGGCCCTGTGTGTCCCCAGGCGCTCTCATTTGTTGACTTCTGTAACCGTAAAAGCCTTGGTTTCGTGCATGTTAACATCAGAAGCCTCCTCCCTAAGTTTGCTTTACTCACTGCTTTTGCACACTCCGCCAACCCTGATGTCCTAGCCGGGTCTGAATCCTGGCTTAAGGAAGACCACCAAAAAATCTGAAATGTCCATCCCCAACTACAACATTTTCCATCAAGATTAAACTGCTAAAGGGGGCGGAGTTGCAATCTACTGCAGAGATAGCCTGCAGAGTTCTGTCATACTATCCAGGTCTATGCACAAACAGTTCAAGCTTCTACTTTAAAAAATCCATCTCTCCAGAAATAAGTCTCTCACTTGCCGCTTGCTATAGACCCCCCTCGGCTCCCAGCGATGCCCTGGACACCATATGTGAATTGATTGCCCCCCATCTATCGTCAGAGTTTGTACTGTTAGGTGACCTAAACTGGGACATGCTTAACACCCCGGCCGTCCTACAATCTAAACTTGATGCCCTCAATCTCACACAAATTATCAAGGAACCTACCAGGTACAACCCTGAATCCGTAAACATGGGCACCCTCATAGATATCATCCTAACCAACTTGCCCTCCAAATACACCTCTGCTGTTTTCAACCAAGATCTCATCGATCACTGCCTCATTGCCTGCGTCCGTTACCCCTCATCACTGTCAAACGGTCCCTAAAACACTACTGCGAGCAGGCCTTTCTAATCGACCTGGCCAGGGTATCCTGGAAGGATATTGAACTCATCCCGTCAGTAGAGGATGCCTGGTTATTCTTTAAAAGGGTTTTCCTCACCAACTTAAATAAGCATGCCCCTTTCAAAAAATGTAGAACTAAGAATAGATATAGTCCTTGGTTCACTCCAGACTTGACTGCCCTTGACCAGCACAAAAACATCCTGTGGCGTACTGCACTAGCATGGAATATTCCCCGCGATATGTAACTTTTCCAGGAAGTCAGGAACCAATATACAGAGTCAGTTAGGAAAGCAAAGGCTAGCTTTTTCAAACAGAAATTTGCATCCTGCAGCACTAATTCCAAAAAGTTTTGGGACACTAAAGTCCATGGAGAATAAGAGCACCTCCTCCCAGCTGAGGCTAGGAAACACTGTCACCACCGATAAATCCACGATAATCGAGAATTTCAATAAGCATTTCTCTACGGCTGGCCATGCTTTCCACCTGGCTACCCCCCCGCTTCTCCTTCACACAAATCCAGACAGCGGATGTTCTGAAAGAGCTGCAAAATCTGGATCCCTACAAATCAGCTTGCCTAGAGAATCTGGACCCACTCTTCCTAAAATTATCCACCGCCATTGTTGCTACCCCTGTTACTAGTCTGTTCAACCTCTCTTTCGTATCGTCTGAGATTCCTAAAGACTGGAAAGCGGCCACGGTCATCCCCCTCTTCAAAGGGGGAGACACTCTAGACCCAAACTGTTACAGACCTATATCCATCCTGCCCTGCCTTCCTAAAGTCTTCGAAAGCCAAGTTAACAAACAGATCACCGACCATTTCGAATCCCACCATACCTTCTCCGCTATGCAATCTGGTGCACCTCAACCACGCTCAAGGTCCTAAACGATATCATAACCGCCATTGATTAAAGACAATACTGTGCAGCCGTCTTCATCGATCTGGCCAAGGCTTTCGACTCTTGTCAATCACCGTATTCTTATCGGCAGACTAAACAGCATTATTTTCTCTAATGACTGCCCTGCCTGGTTCACTAACTACTTCTCAGATAGAGTTCAGTGTGTCAAATCGGAGGACCAGTCTCTATGGGGGTGCCACAGGGTTCAATTCTCGGGCCGACTCTTTTCTCTGTATATATCAATGATGTCGCTCTTGCTGCTGGTGATTCTCTGATCCATCTCTACGCAGACGACACCATTCTGTATACATCTGGCCCTTCTTTGGACACTGTGTTAACAAACCTCCAAACGAGCTTCAATGCCATACAACACTCCTTCCGTGGCCTCCAACTGCTCTTAAATGCTAGTAAAACCAAATGCATGCTCTTCTACCGATTGCTGCCCGCACCCACCTGCCCGACTAGCATCACTACTCTGGACGGTTCTGACTTAGAATATGTGGACAACTATAAATGCCTAGGTGTCTGGCGAGACCTTCCAGACTCATATTAAGTATCTCCAATCCAAAATTAAATCTAGAATCGGCTTTCTATTTCACAACAAAGCCTCCTTCACTCATGCTGCCAAACATATCCTCGTAAAACTGACTATCCTACCGATTTTTGACTTCGGCGATGTCATTTACAAAATAGCCTCCAACACACTACTCAGCAAATTGGATGCAGTCTATCACAGTGCCATTAGTTTTGTCACCAAAGCCCCATATGCCACCCACCACTGCGACCTGTATGCTCTCGTTGGCTGGTCCTCGCTACATATTCGTAGCCAAACCTACTGGCTCCAGGTCATCTATAAGTCTTTGCTAGGTGAAGCTCTGCCTTATCTCAGCTCACTGATCACCATAGCAACACCCACCCGTAGCATGCGCTCCAGCAGGTATATTTCACTGGTCATCCCTAAAGCCAACACCTCTTGGCCGCCTTTCCTTCCAGTTCTCTGCTGCCAGTGACTGGAATGAATTGCAAGAATCACTGAAGTTGGAGACTTATATCTCCTTCACTAACTTTAATAACCAGCTGTCAGAGCAGCTTACCGATCACTGCAGCTGTACACAGCCCATCTGTAATTAGCCCATCCAACTACCTACCTCATCCCCATATTTGTTTTTGTTTTTCTGCTCTTTTGCATAACAGTATTTCTATTTGCACATCCTCATCTGCACATCTATCACTCCAGTGTTAATTGCTAAATTGTAATTACTTCGCCACTATGGCCTCTTTATTGCCTTACCTCCTTACTTCCTTTTCAGACAATGTATACAGATTTTTCTATTGTGTTATTGACTGTACGTTTGTTTGTCCCATGTGTAACTCTCCGTTGTTGTTTTTGTCGCACTGCTTTGCTTTATCTTGGCCAGGTCGCAGTTGTAAATGAGAACTTGTTCTCAACTGGCCTACCTGGTTAAATAAAGGTAAAATAAAAAATATATACAGGTGGTACCAGTACAGAGTAAATGTGCGGGGGCACCGTTTAGTCTGGCTAATTGAGCTAATATGTACATGAATATATAGTTAAAGTGACTATGCATAGATGATAAACAGAGAGTAGCAGCAGGGTAAAAGAGGGGTTGGCGGGGAATATGTTCTGTTGTTCCTTTCAGTCTCCTGAGGTGGAATAGGTTTTGTCGTGCTCTCTTCACGACTGACTTGGTGTGTTTGGACCATTCTACTTTGTTGGTGACACCAAGGTACTTGAAGCTCTCAATCTGCTCCACTACAGCCCCGTCGATGAGAATGCTTAGTCCTCCTTTTCCTGTAGTCCACAATCATCTCCTTTGTCTTGATTACGTTGAGGGATAGGTTGTTATTCTGGCACCACCCGGCCAGGTCTCTGACCTCCCATATAGGCCGTCTCGTCGTTGTCGGTGATCAGGCCAGAGGGAGGTGTTTAGTCCTAGGATCCTTAGCTTAGTGATGAGCTTTGAGGGCACTATGGTGTTGAACTCTGAGCTGTAGTTAACTTCTTGTGAATAGGGGGCGCTGTTTTCACTTTGGGAAAAAATCGTGCTCTATTCTAGATCGTACAATATGCATATTATTATTACTATTGGATAGAAAACACTCAAGTTTCTAAAACTGTTTGAATTATATCTGTGAGTAAAACAGAACTCATTTGGCAGCAAACTTCCAGACAGGAAGTGAAAAATCTGAAAACGATGCTCTGTTCCAGGGCCTGCCTATTCAATTGCCTAATTTCTATGGATTTGGCATGCACTGCATACGCCTTCCACTAGATGTCAACAGGCAGGAAGGTGGAATGGGGTGTCTAGCTTGATCTGAGGTCGAACAAGAGCTCTTGGAATGACGTGACCAGAATTTCCTTTCTCTACCTAGGCGCGGGAAGGACATCAACATTGGCTTCTGAAAAGCGTTCGGTATACACGGTGGATATCTCCGGCTCTGATTTTATTTGATAGATGTGATAAAAACACCATAAAGTAGTTTTTTTCAACCGAGTTGTATCAGTTTATTCAACATTTATTGCGAGTTTTGGAATTTTCCTTTCTTTGCGTCAGGAGAAGATGGGCATGTTCGCGCCACATGGCTAGCTAAGGTTGCTAATTCGACAGGAGAAAAGGACATTCTAAAACCAAACAACGATTTATTCTGGACCTAGGACTCCTTGTACAAGATTCTGATGGAAGCTCAGCAAAAGTAAGAACAATTTATGATGTTATTTCGTATTTCTGTGGAAAATGTTTAGTCCTATTTTCCGCCCTTTTTGCGGGCGCTGTCTCGCTATAACGTAAGCTGTTTGTTATGGTAAAGTTATTTAAAAATCTAACACGGCGATTGCATTAAGAACTAGTGTATCTTTCATTTGCTGTCCAACATGTATTTTTTAGTAAAGTTTATGATGAGTTCTTTGATCAGATTAGGTGAGTGTCCAAAATATCTCCGGACAATTTGGTGAATCGATGCTACATATTCACAACGTATAACCACGGTTTGCAGCTCAAAATATGCACATTTTCGAACAAAACATAAGTGTATTGTATAACCTGATGTTATAAGACTGTCATCTGATGAAGTTGGTCAAGGTTAGTGATTAATTTTATATCTTTTGCTGGTTTTTGCGAATGCTATCTATGCGGTGAATAAATGCGGTTGTGTGTTTGGCTATTGTGGTAAGCTAATATAATGCTATATTGTGTTTTCGCTGTAAAACACTTAAAAAATCTGAAATATTGGCTGGATTCACAAGATGTTTATCTTTCATTTGCTGTACACCATGTATTTTTCATAAATGTTTTATGATGAGTATTTAGGTATTTCACGTTGCTCTCTGTAATTATTCTGGCTGCTTTGGTGATATTTTTGATGGTAGCTGCAATGTAAAACTGATTTATACCTCAAATATGCACATTTTCGAACAAAACAAATTTATTGTATAACATGTTATAAGACTGTCATCTGATGAAGTTGTTTCTTGGTTAGTGACTAATTATATCTCTATTTGGTCGGTTTTGTGATAGCTACCTATGCGGTAGAAAAATTGTGAAAATATGCGGTTGAGTCTTTTGCTATTGTGGTTAGCTAATAGAAATACATAGTGTTTTCGCTGTAAAACATTTTAAAAATCGGAAATGATGGCTGGATTCACAAGATGTTTATCTTTCATTTGCTGTATTGGACTTGTGATTTCATGAAAATGATGTTATATGATATCCCTGTCGCGTTAGGCTAGGCTATGCTGGTCAGCTTTTTTGATGGGGGGGATCCCGGATCCGGGAGAGAGAAGCGGTAGAGGTTAATGAATAACATTCTCACGTACAGTATGTGTTCCTTTTGTCCAGGTGGTAAAGGGCAGTGTTGAGTGCAATAGAGATTGCATCATCTGTGGATCTGTTTGAGCGGTATGCAAATAGGTGTGGGTGTAGGGTTTCTGGGATAATGGTGTTAATGTGGGCCGTTACCAGCCACTAAGGACGTGAGTGCTACTGGTCTGTAGTCAGGTTAGGCAGGTTACCTTAGTGCTGGTGGACATAGTCCCTGTGGTCAGCTTGAAGCATGTTGGTATTACAGACTCAATCAGGGATATGTTAAATGTCAGTGAAGACACCTGCCAATTGGTCAGCACATGCCCGGAGCACACGTCCTGGTAATCCGTCTGGACCAGCTGCCTTGTGAATGTTGAACTGTGTAAAGGTCGTACTCACTCTCGTGCATGCCTCAGTGTTGCTTGCCTCTGTGCTAGCAAAACAGTCCTGTAGTTTAGCATCTGCTTCGTCTGACCACTTTTTTTATAGACCAATCACTGGTGCTTCCTGCTGTAATTTTTGCTTGTAAGCAGGAATCAGGAGGATAGAATTATGGTCAGATTTGCCAAATGGGAGGGAGAGCTTTGTGTGCGTCTCTGTGTGTGGAGTAAAGGTGATCTAGAATTTTTTTCCCTCTGGTTGTACATTTAAGATGCTGATAGAAATTAGGTAAAACTGATTTAAGTTTACCTGCATTAAAGTCCCCAGCCACTAGGAGCGCCGCCTCTGGATGAGCGGTTTGATAATTTCCTTATACAGCTGACTCAGTGTGGTGTTAGTGCCAGCATCCGTCTGTGGTGGTAAATAAACAGCCACAAAAATCATAGATGAAAACTCTCTTGGGAAATATTGTGGTCTACAGCTTATCATGAGATATTCTACTTCAGGCGAGCAAAATCTAGAGACTTCCTTAGATTTCATGCACCAGCTGTTGTTTTCAAATGTACACAGACCGCCCCCTCGTCTTACCGGAGTGTGCTGTTCTATCTAGCTGGTGCAGTGTATATCCCGCTTGCTGAATGTTTTCCATGTCATCATTCAGCCACGATTCGGTGAAACATAAGATATTACAGTTTTTGATGTCCCACTGGTAGGATTTTCGTGATCGTACCTCGTCTAATTTATTGTCCAATGATTGTACGTTGGCAAGTAATATTAATGGTAAGGGCAGATTTCCCACTCGCCGTCGGCGGATCCTTACGAGGCACCCCGCCCTGTGTCCTCTATACCTGTGTCTCTTTCTCTTGCCAATGACAGGGATTTTGGCATTGTTGGGTGTCTGAAGTACGTGTGCTGCTTGTTGAAGAAAAAATCTTTGTCTAATCCCGTCACATTTGTTTGTAGAATTAACGTACCAAGGCGCAGCGTGCTCTAAGTTCCACATCTTTATTTCGTGAAACTTACAAAAAAAGAAACAAACAACGAACCATAAGAGGTGCAACATGAGCGGTGCAACATGCACTAACTCCAAACGAGATCCCACAAAACACAGTGGGGAAATGGCTGCCTAAATATGATCCCCAATCAGAGACAACGATAATCAGCTGCCTTTGATTGGGAACCATACCAGGCCAACATAGACATACAACAACCTAGATAACCCACCCTAGTCACACCCCGACCTAACCAACATAGAGAATAAAAGGCTCTCTATGGTCAGGGCGTGACAAATCCGAGGTGAGTGATCACTGTCCTTATATCCAGACGCTCTTTTTTGCTGTAAGATACAGTGGCAGAAACATTATGTACAAATTCATTTATAAAATACGCGAAAAAAACCCACATGATAGCACAATTGGTTAGGTGCCCGTAAAATGGCTGCCATTTCTTCCGGCGCCATCTTCTTATCACTGGAAACTGGTGTGTTAGTGTTGGGAGAGGAAAAATTTTCACCTTCTGGGGTGTCTGAGAAACACTGCACTGGGGGACCATCATGTCCAGGTAAACTGATCTGTAATTCTCACACTCTCTGTCAGTACATGGCACTGGTCTCTATCTTTTCAACTACAGTATCTTTTCAACTACTATTATTGCTCTCTATATTTTCTCCTGCTCTCTCCCGCCACCTATTGGCTTCAAGGGAGGATGTAAGTACACGGAAGGGCAGGGAGGTTGTTAGAGAGCAGAGATAAGACTCATTCCAGCAGCCCTGGCCTCATGCCGGGGAAAGGCAGATCTATGATGCCTCGTTCTTACTTTCACAGCCTGTTGTTGACCTTTTACTCAAACTAACAATATTCTTTCCCATGAGAACTCTGTGGAATGTGCATCTTGGTTACTTATAGGAGTTTTTTTTTTATCCATTTGGGATGACATCTGTCTGCTGTTGTTGTTGCTTTGTAAATGTAAATTATTTAACAAGATTTATCCCAAGTGCATTTATTATGTTTTGGTTTATGCTTTAAGTCTTGCGTTATTACATATCTGCAGACAAAGTATCCCATACTATTACACCCCTAGCACGTCTTAGCTTTGTCCAGAAGATGGCATGATTCTCATACCAATAAGTTCTTAGCCAAGCTTCCAAACTCATTGGCTGGTGAATGAGACTGAGCTTAAATTCCAACGGCATTATCTGATAAACTGTTGGCCACATGTGCTGGCTACATCATTCTGGGCAAACCTGTATTATTTAAAATGTGTAGAAATGCTTGAATGCTTTTATTAAATGGTTTATTTGTCTGTGATTAGGTTTTAACAGAATTTTAAATGCAACACAATTTCAAATGGTGCACCGGTGCAAATGAGGTGTCACGCCCTGACCATAGATTGCTTTGTATGTTTCTATTTTTTGTTTGGTCAGGGTGTGATGTGGGTGTGCATTCTATGTTTGTATGTCTATGTTTTCTATTTATATTGTGTTCGGCCTGGTATGGTTCCCAATCAGAGGCAGCTGTCAATCGTTGTCTCTGATTGAGAACCATACTTAGGTAGCCTGTTTTATCACTTTGAGTTGTGGGTGGTTATTTTCTGTTTAGTGTTTTTGTTGCACCTTTCAGAACTGTTCGTTTTGTCGTTTTGTTGTTTTTGTTCGAGTGTTCATATCTATTAAAAGTATTATGAATACTTATCACGCTACACTTTGGTCCTCTTCTCCTTCTCCCGACAACATTCGTGACATGAGAAACAGATGGCATGGCAACAGTCTCCACATTTGAATGTTTATTTCTCTTATATTATGCAGTGATCAAATGAATGTGTATTTCTGTTACATTATGCAATGATAAAATGACAGGTCTGAGCATATTGATTTTGTAATAATTAATTGGTAATCCCTATGCTGATTTTTGCTGCCTACTAATATTTAAAAATGTCTCAGAGCCCTTTTACTCAGATTTTAGCTAGGTTAAATCAGGGAGTAAGTACAGATTGGGATATGTGGGACATAGTTTGACCACACAAACCCTGCAGGTGTACAAGTGTGTAACAAGTGAGTAATAGGACAAATATAACCACCCACCAATGTATAAACAGTATGTCAGGTGCTTCTGATAAGACACCATTGGAATGCATTGTTTTCTGTGGGCAATTAGTAGGCCTTTATCAGGAATCAAGGTAAGACCAAGATGCAGACTGTCGAAGTAACAATGTTTATTATAGCAACGGGGCGGACAACGACAGGTCAAGGCAGGCAGGGGTCGATAAACCAGAGTATAGGGGCAAAGGTACAGTACGGCAGGTGGGGTCAGGACAGGCAGAGTAGTCAGGCAGGCGGGCTCAGAGACAGGACAGGCAAGGGTCAAAACCAGGAGGGTGAGAAAAGGAGAGACCGGGAAAAAGCAGGAGCTGAGAAAAACTCTGGTTGACTTGACAAACAAGACGACCTGGCAACAGACAAACAGAGAACACAAGTAAAAATACACCGGGGATAATGGGGAAGATGGGCGACACCTGGAGGGGAGCAGAGACAATCACAAGGACAGGTGAAAAGATCAGGGTGTGACAGCCTTAGTGTATTTTCTATAGCACTATCTTTTACCATAGTTGGAAAGTGAATGCTACAGTTATTATAAGTGAAATAATTGTTTAATAGTAGTGCATAACTGATAATATAAATATTGCCTGTCTGACTGGCCACAGCATCCCAAGAGGGTGCTCAATATGTTTGGCATAGGACACTCTCAGGTGTTTGTGTGTTTTGAATCAGTCAAATTGAATGAAACATGCGACTAATTTGGCCTATGTTTCAATCATGCGCTAAATCCGTCATTGAGCACCATCCAGTTGAAAGCAACATGAGTGATTAGACCGATTCAGAGTGATTAGACCGATTCAAGCTCCATCTTCTCTCCCTCCAACACTTTGGCTTTCAGTCCATGAGATTAAAGGGACGTTGCCTGATGACTCAAACTAAATTATTCCACTGCTTTATCATTCGCTACATACTTCAGTCTAGAATGCCATCATTGAAGTTGATTTTGGTGACGTCAAATTGAGTTGTGTTGTAGAAAACGAAGTCATCAGCGATTGGATCATCTCTAACCAAACAAAGTATCAAAGCCAATGATGAATTTTCTAAATGAGTGTTCTGGCTCTGACCCAACCAGTGGTGTTGTGATGCCTGGAGAAATGGGTACTCTAATTTTGACAAAAACTTCCCAAATGCCCTGCCCGGCGATGTAAAGGCGCCTAGTATGATAACTTCTATGAGAAACAGTGACATACACTCTGAATGATCTAAAATTATCAATCCCATGTTGGTATTTCACAGTCAGGCCAACCCAAGATGCACTATGTAAGTAGGCTAATAGTAGGCCTACTATTGAAACAGATCAATTAGGCTGTCAACTGAGTCAGAAATTCACTAGTTTCTGAATTTTACATTATTTTCTTCAGATTTTCGCTCTCGAAGTCACACTTATTTAATAGGAAAACAACTACTTTGGATGTTTTAAGTCCATAAGAATGCTTAAACCACAGCAGGAGACCCCTTTTGAGGTCTGGGAAAAAATCTAAGAAATTTAGATTTTTTTGTGAAGTTACCCTTTAACATTTAATTAAGAAGGTTTTTTGGGAAAGCCTTTCCATCTACCAGAAGATGTTAGGCGTACAATAGCATTGCTATATTTTTCCTGTTCCTTAATTGTTTGAAACCTGGACGTTTTACTTCATATTATGAGTCATGTCTTACCTTGCTTCAAAGTAGCCTATAGCCAAAATCCCACCAGAGAAACGTGGAGGAAAATATTTTATTAAGACTTACTCATATGTGTTCTCCTGTTGTATTGGTTTTCTTTCAACTATCTTTCATTGTCTAGCAGCCAAAGGCATTATCGTAGTCATAATAGCAATCCATGATAGTTGTTGCATCTTTAGATCTCCCCTCTTTCTAAATTTCTAACCAATATTTCCATCTCTGTCCATGAAACCTCTTGCATTTTAGAACGGTGTTTACATTCACATGTAGGCCTACTGCCTTGTGCCTGCCTTGTGCACATCGCTGTGCCTAAAATGTCAACAAATAATAGTTTATCAACATTTTAAGATAAACATTCTGATCTGTTCCTCTCTCCTTCACTGCAGCCAACGTGAGTAAAACATTTAAACGTGTTAACCCTCGCAAGGCTGCCGGCCCAGACGGCATTCCTAGCCGCATCCTCAGATCATGAGCAGACCAGCTGGCTGGTGTGTTTACGGACATATTCAATCAATCCTTATCCCAGTCTGCTGTTCCCACATGCTTCAAGAGGGCCACCATTGTTCCTGTTCCCAAGAAAGCTAAGGTAACTGAGCTAAATGACTATCGCCCCGTAGCACTCACTTCCGTCATCATGAAGTGCTTTGAGAGACTAGTCAAGGACCATATCACCTCCATCCTACCTGACACGCTAGACCCACTCCAATTTGCGTACCGCCCCAATAGGTCCACAGATTACGCAATCGCAATGACACTGCACACTGCCCTAACCCATCTGGACAAGAGGAATACCTATGTAAGAATGCTGTTCATCGACTACAGCTCAGCATTTAACACCATAGTACCCTCCAAACTCGTCATTAAGCTCGAGACCCAGGGTCTCGACCCCGCCCTGTGCAACTGGGTCCTGGACTTCCTGACGGGCCGCCCCCAGGTGGTGAGGGTAGGTAACAACATCTCCACCCCGCTGATCCTCAACACTGGGGCCCCACAAGGGTGCATTCTCAGCCCTCTCCTGTACTCCATGTTCACACATGACTGAGTGGCCATGGACACCTCCAACCCAATCATCAAGTTTGCAGATGACACTACAGTGGTAGGCTTGATTACCAACAACGACGGGGAGGAGGTGAGGGCCCTCGGGGTGTGGTGTCAGGAAAATAACCTCACACTCAATGTCAACAAAACAAAGGAGATGATCATGGACTTCAGGAAACAGCAGAGGAGGCAGCCCCCTATCCACATCGACGGGACAGTAGTGGAGAAGGTGGAAAGTTTTAAGTTCCTCGGCGTACACATCATGGACAAACTGAATGGTCCACCCACACAGACAGCGTGGTGAAGAAGGCGCAACAACGCCTCTTCAACCTCAGGAGGCTGAAGAAATTTGGCTTGTCACCCAAAAACACTCACAAACTTTTACAGATGCACAATCGAGAGCATCCTGTCGGGCTGTATCACCGCCTGGTACGGCAACTTCTCCGCCCACAACCGTAAGGCTCTCCAGAGGATAGTGAGGTCTGCACAACGCATCACCGGGGGCAAACTACCTGCCCTCCAGGACACCTACACCACCCTATGTCACAGGAAGGCCAAAAAGATCATCAAGGACAACAACCACCCGAGCCACTGCCTGTTCACCCAGCTATCATCCAGAAGGCGAGGTCAGTACAGGTGCATCAAAGCTGGGACCGAGAGACTGAAAAACAGCTTCTATCTCAAGGCCATCAGACTGTTAAACAGCCATTACTAACATTGAGTGGCTGTTGCCAACATACTGACTCATCTCTAGCCACTTTAATAATTAAAAATTGGATGTAATAAATGTATCACTAGCCACTTTAAACAATCCCACTTTATATAATGTTTACATACCATACATTACTCATCTCATATGTATATACTGTACTCTATACCATCTACTGCATCTTGCCTATGCCGTTCGGCCATCGCTCATCCATATATTTTTATGTACATATTGTTATTCATTCCTTTACACTTGTGTGTATAAGGTAGTTGTTGTGAAATTGTTAGATTACTTGTTAGATATTACTGCATAGTCGGAACTAGAAGCACAAGCATTTCGCTACATTCGCATTAACATCTGCTAACCATGTGTATGTGACAAATAAAAAATAATATGACGTATACATCCACTACACTACTTTGATACACATTGTGGGGATCAAGAAGTGAGTATATGCAATGCCCACTGAAAAATAAGTGGTTATACAGGCTTATACCTGTGTATACCCTCCACTACACCACTGGGCCCAACCCATCAGTTTCCTGGACGAATCAGACGGTCTGGAATAGATTTCAATTCTAGAAATGGTCTGGGAGGGATCACATCCAGCTTGGCCCATGTTTGGCCGGAGCTAGCCGATGACAACCAGAGGCACGCTACCTATTTCTACAATAGATTTTTTAAACCTAACCCTAATCTTAACCACATGCCTAACCCTAACGCCTTATGCCTAACCATAATCTTAAATTAAGACCAATAAATTCATTTTAGTTTTCATGAATTTTTACAATAAACCTATAGCCAGTGTTTACTTTGTGGCTGTGGTAACTAGTGGTAACCCTAGCCTCGCCCAGTCCCCAACAACCGGATGTTCCGGTTTTCAAGGGTAATGGAAGAGAGCCTGTGACGCGGAACTCCATCTTAACTCCTCCTCCACATTTACTGGATTGGTTGAACAGTGCAGAAGAGCACCTCCCCCGACAGTTTTTTTTTCTTCTCGTCAAGACCAGTATGCAGGGGATCTAGTTTCAGGCGTTTCTTTTTACGCTTGATACTTTAGGAGGTTAGGCCGGAGCAAGGAGTTTGGGGTAGCCAGGCAAGAGGGGAAGTGATTGCGCTCGGCTACTGTGCGTGAGTGACAGCCGGGAAGTGCATCTCTACTCTCTACTGCATCCTCCCATTTGCTCCCAAACCTAGAGAATTCACTTGATGTCAAATCAACTGTCAACCCAACAGACAGGGTGAAAACATAGACCAGGATTTTTACTGGAGGAAACTGAAATTACGAAAATGAACGAGACAGAGCACATCCCGCTTGCAGAATACGATTTTGAGAGAAAATTTGATGAAAAGGGCGCTCTCGAATGGATGCAAGAAAACTGGTGAGTAGGCTAACGTTACCAATTCATCCCTGGATAAAAGAGTAGCCTAGCCTACGTAGTCTAAAGCCGGTGAATTACCACCGCCAATTTTGGATGGATTGAGCTCTCACCCACACACATTGTCATGTAGGCTACACGTTTTGCTTCGTCCCGCAACGAGCCATTGTTTACAGATCTGTAAACAATGGCTCATTGCGGTCAAATCCGTATATTGACCACATTCTTCAATGATTCCGAACATATGTCGCGTTAAAAAACAACAACATTTGTATCGAAGAGCAGATACAATGTTAGTTTTGACAATGCTACAAAGTAGCGATAAGTCAGTCGTTGATATATAAGGCTCCTGTAAATTTAAATACTTATTATAGTTCCCCGGCCTCTTTTAAAATGTCCTTGAGGATGCTACCAACTTAACTTCAGCTTTCATCTTTTATTAACGTTAACGACCTTTGATCCATCGCATGATACAGATGCCATCCCCTATGTTGCTTGTTACATTGTTACTACAATATGACGTCAAACCCGATGTATAGCCCCTATCTGCTGTTCACTTCAGTGTGTGTTACATGCACGTGCAGTCACATGCAATGAATGATTACTAAATATCTAATGTGATGATTACTGTATTAAATACATAGGCATATATACAATATAGGATATCAATAGGCTTACATTTAATAACTTTTAATATCAACTCAAAGGCTCTCCCCATCAAATTAATATATGCTACTCAGCACACAAACCAAAATGGTCTCAAATGCTTCTCTTTGTGTACAATCAATTGTGTGAAGACCAAGACAGACCACATTTCTGCACAGACTTGCTTGGGTTTTTCTTGGCATTTTCTGACTTAAGAGACAGTCTCAGAGGCAAGAAAGCTGTCAATGTGGATTGAAAAATTCTTGGAAATGTGCAGTGTTGGCCAAATAAATTCACCCTGTTTCACCCTGCCCATGCATTCCTCAGATCGAGCTCATTTGCGTAGGCTACAGCAAAGCATCGAAGTGGAGGACAGCCGGAATAGTCTAAAAGCACATCTAGAGAGGCACACGAAACACCAATGCGTTGCTTGCATGTGACATCCAGGCCTGCCATGCTGTGATTAATGGTCTAGACCTGCTTCAGCATGCGTTCTGCTGATTAGCCAAACAAGCTAGCTAGTTGAAAAGGCAGAAATGTCTGCTTTCTGAGAACATTTGCTCCCACAGGACCCTTCACCCCTCTCTCGGCTCTCAGGCCCTCATTTTCTCTCTTTCAAGGAGCAAAATAAGTCTCTTTCTCCCGCTCTGTAATGCCCATAACACATTCCCTGTATCCAGTGCCTAGGTAGTTATGATAAGGCAGTCTACTATGCATTGTTTCACAGTCAGAAATAGGGAGTGCACTACATTGAGCCACTCCAGTTTACACAAAGGGATGTGTTCACTGGAATACTTTAGGGATCCTCACTATATGAGCCAAGTTACAATTCCCACCAATTGTGTTAACCCTAATGGCGCGATACATAGGTTGTTTGCCTTTCACAACAGTGACCCGGGTTCACTTCCCTGAGACAAAATGCATGAATAAATCAACTTAGATGTATAATAGTTTTAAATAGTTTTTGACTATCCATAGACACAGTGATGGTATTGCTCTTAATGCTTAATGTTTGGAATCCTTCATCAGTTTAGTGAAAGTTTGGGACAGAAAATGACCACTAAAGCCCTACTGTATTGTGCCCTGTATATAGTCCTACTAAACTGGGTCAAGCAACAACATCTTATCTGTTTAATATGTATTCTGTCCATCTGGATTAGTCATCTGGTCCGTCATCAAAATAAACCCCCTCTGAAGTACACACATCATTGCTTTCTAGTATTCAGCCTTATTCACCTGAGTGCCTCAACTGACCTTTTGGTTTAAAAAAAATGTCCAGTCGGTGATATGTCTAGTATTGTCATTCCATCCCGCTTCTAGCTGTTTTCACATAGCATCACAGTTGATTCTAGACGGGAGCGCCGTACACTCAATCTAATTGCCTGATTACCCACTGGCTGCAGTAGTAGAAGTTCTGGTTAGTATGTCAACTTCTAAGCTTGGTTAATAATTGGTTCCATGATTACGAATAGGGATGGGGTCTGGACAATAGAGGGGATGGAGGGGGGAACGGCTCATAATAATGGCTGGAATGGATTACATAGAAGGGTATCAAAAACATGGTTTTCATGTGTTTGATACCATTCCATTCACTCCATTCCATCCATTGTACTCCGTTTCAGCCATTATTATGAGCCGTCCTCCCCTCAGCAGCCTCCACTGTTAATAGCCTTATGTAACATCATCTGTATAATGCCAGTACGGTATCAGTCTGTGGAAATTTAGATGATCGAGTTTAGCTTAGCTCGCCTCGTGGCTTGCTGTGTGTACATTCAGAGGACTGCCACCAAGTAAAAAGGAACTAGAAATGTGAACTGCAGTGTCAATCCTAAAAGTCGGCTAAGGACTGGTTCATCCGTTCAGAATGATCATTCATCACATAAATGCATGGTTGTAGTCTAAAATAGATTTAAGACAGCCTCCAGCGATTTAAAAAAAAAAAAATGTATTTTTCCTGTTGAAAAGCAATATCCCAAGTATAAATACAATAAAGTACACACACTAAAGGGTAAAAAAAAAGAAATGCGCAAAATAGTGTTTTTTAGACAACTGCAAACTTCAAGGAGTAGGGCATTTAAGGAGTTGGTCTGTGGTGCCTGCTGACGTCATCGGCCTCCCATCTTGCTTGAGGGAAAATAGAGGAACAATAGAGAACACAGGAGGTAAGCCCCCCCCCCCCCCCCCCCCCGTTGTGCCATGTCATGAGGCACCTGGTGTTAAATGAGGTGAAAATGCGTCTGGATTAGGACCTTAAAGCTTGTTTGCATTTCCACCGTGCTCTCATCTAAATCATGGCCTAGGGCACAGGTAAGTACACGAATCACTTAAGAACAGTTTTGATGATGTGTTTTTGTGTTTATTTTTTCCTCAATAGGAGCAAGTCCTTTATGTTCTGTGGACTGTATGCTGCAATCATCTTCGGGGTCCAACACTTCATGAGAGAGAGGCCCAAGCTGAACCTGCGCCGACCACTTGTCCTCTGGTCACTCAGTTTGGCTATCTTCAGGTGAGTGACACACACTGACCACTTTGTTGCAGTAATAATAGCTTTATGTGTATACCTAAACACCATCAAACTATAATCAATCATTCAATCAATTACTCAACCAATCAGTGTGAGTGAAGCTCTAACTGAACACTGGTGGTGGTTAGCCTCGTTAGCCTCCCTCATCCTTGCTAACCTCAGCATGGGAAATGTTGGCCACAAAGATGTTTGTATATAGAGCTAGTTCTCTCTCAGAATTAACAGTGTTTAAATGGACAATCTTGATTTAGGGGTGACATTTTCCTCTTCTAAACACACACATGGAGTACGTAAAAACAGGGATTTCTAGACCGAAATCTGAAAACTTCTCCTTTATAACTCCTCTTCTTAAAAGACATCCATGAGCACTTTGGAGCAGGTTTTTATCAAGGATCTCTCTGTACTTTGCTCCGTTCATCTTTCCCTCGATCCTACTAGTCTCCTAGTCCCTGCTGCTGAAAAACATCCCCACAGCATGATGCTGCAACCACCATGCTTCACTGTAGGGATGATGCAAGATTTCCTCCAGACATGACGCTTGGAATTCAGGCTACAAAGTGTTGGTTTCATCAGACCAGAGAATCTTGTTTCTCATGGTCTGAGAGTCCTTTAGGTGCCCTTTGGCAAATTCAAAGCGGGCTGTCATGTGCCTTTTACTGAGGAGTGGTTCCGTCTGGTCAATCTACCATAAAGGCTTGATTGGTAGAGTGCTGCAGAGATGGTTGTCCTTCTGGAAGGTTCTCCCATCTACACAGAGGAACTCTGGAGCTCTGTCAGAGTGACCATCGGGTTCTTGATCACCTCACAGACCAAGGCCCTTCTCCCCCAATTGCTCAGTTTGGCCGGGCGGCCAGCTCTAGGAAGAGTTTTGGGGGTTCCAAACTTCTTCCATTTAAGAATGATTGAGGCCATTGTGTTCTTGGGGACCTTCAATGCTGCAGCCATTTTTTGGTACCCTTCCCCAGATCTGTTCCTCGACACAATCCTGTCTCGGAGCTCTACGGCAATTCCTTTGACCTCATGGCATGGTTTTTGCTCTGACATGCACTGTCAACTGTGGGACCTTATATAGACAGGTGTGTGCCTTTCCAAATCATGTCCAATCAATTGAATTGACCACAGGTGGACTCCAATGAAGTTGTATAAACATCTCAAGGATGATCAATAGAAACGGGATGCACCTGAGCTCAATTCCGAGTCTCATAGCAAAGGGTCTAAATACTTAAGTAAATAAGGTATTTAAGTTTTTTATTTGTAATACATTTGCAAATATTTTTACAAGCCTGTTTTTGCTTTGTCATTATGGGGTATTGTGTGTAGATTGAGGACCCATTTTTTAAAATCCCTTTTAGAATATGGCTGTAATGTAACAAAGTGTGGAAAAGGTCAAGCGGTCTGAATACTTTCTGAATGCACTGTATAATTGGCTGTGAACCAGGGTTGGGGTCAATTCCATTTCATATCCAGTCTATTCAGGAAGTACACTAAAATTAAAAAATGATCTTCAATGCTGGACCCCTATGATCACTCGGCTACGTATGCCTCTCCCTAATATCAATATGCCTTGTCCATTACTGTCCTGGTTAGTGATTATTGTCTTATTTCACTGTAGAGCTTCTAGCCCTGCTCAATATGCCTTAACCAACCATTTAGTTCCACTATGCGGTGACATAACCTGGTTTAAACGTCTCTAGAGACAATATCTCTCTCATCATTACTCAATGCCTAGGTTTACCTCCAATGTACTCACATCCTACCATACCTTTGTCTGTACATTATGCCTTGAATCTATTCTATCGCGCCCAGAAACCTGCTCCTTTTACTCTCTGTTCCGAACATACTAGACGACCAGTTCTTATAGTCTTCAGCCGTACCTTTATCCTACTTCTCCTCTGTTCTTCTGGTGATGTAGAGTTTAATCCAGGACTTGCAGTGCCTAGCTCCACTCCTATTCCCCAGGTGCTCCCATTTGTTGACTTCTGTAACTGTAAAAGCCTTGGTTTCATGCATGTTAACATTAGAAGCCTCCTCCCTAAGTTTGTTTTATTCACTGCTTCAGCACACTCTGCCAACCCGGATGTCTTAGCACTGTCTGAATCCTGGCTAATGAAGACCAGCAAAAACCCTGAAATTTCCATCCCTAACTATAACATTTTCCGCCAAGATAGAACTGCCAAAGGGGGTGGTGATGCAATCTACTGCAGAGATAGCCTGCAGAGTTCTGTCTTACTATCCAGGTCTGTACCCAAACAATTAGAGCTTCTACTTTTAAAAATCCACCTTTCCAGAAACAAGTCTCTCACCGTTGCCGCTTGCTATAGACCACCCTCTGCCCCCAGCTGTGCCCTGGACACCATATGTGAATTGATTGCCCCCCATCTATCTTCAGAGCTTGTGTTGCTAGGTGACCTAAACTGGGACATGCTTAACACCCCGGCCATCCTACAATCTAAGCTTGATGCCCTGAATCTCACACAAATTATCAATGAACCTACCAGGTACAACCCCAAATCCGTAAACACGGGCACCCTCATAGATATCATCCTAACCAACTCGCCCTCCAAATACACCTCTGCTGTTTTCAACCAAGATCTCATCGATCACTGCCTCATTGCCTGCATCCGTATTGGGTCTGCGGTCAAACGACCACCCCTCATCACTGTCAAACGCTCCCTAAAACACTTCAGCGAGCAGGCCTTTCTAATCGACCTGGCCGGGGTATCCTGGAATGATATTGACCTCATTCCGTCAGTAGAGGATGCCTGGTTATTCTTTAAAAGTGCCTTCCTCACCATCTTAAATAAGCATGCTCAATTCAAAACATTTAGAACCAGGAACAGATATAGCCCTTGGTTCACCCCAGACCTGTCTGCCCTTGACCAGCACAAAAACATCCTGTGGCGTACTGCATTAGCATCGAATAGCCCCTGTGATATGCAACTTTTCAGGGAAGTTAGGAACCAATATACACAGGCAGATAGGAAAGCAAAGGCTAGCTTTTTCAAACAGAAATGTGCATCCTGCAGCACAAACTCCAAAAAGTTCTGGGACACTGTAAAGTTCATGGAGAATAAGAGCACCTCCTCCCAGCTGCCCACTGCACTGAGGCTAGGAAACACTGTCACCACTGATAAATCCACTATGATTGAGAATTTCAATAAGCATTTTTCTACGACTGGCCATGCTTTCCAACTGGCTAACCCTACCCCGGTCAACTGCCCGGCACCCCCCACAGCAACATACCCAAGCCTCCACCATTTCCCCTTCACCCAAATCCAGATAGCTGATGTTCTGAAAGAGCTGCAAAATCTGGACCCCTACAAATCAGCCGGGCTAGACAATCTGGACAACCCCTATTTCTAGCCTGTTCAACCTCTCTTTCTTATCGTCTGTGATTCCCAAAGATTGGAAAGCTGCCGCGATCATCCTCCTCTTCAAAGGGGGAGACACTCTAGACCCAAACTGCTACAGATCTATATCTATCTGCCTTTTTAAGGTCTTCGAAAGCCAAGTTAACAAACAGATTACCAACCATTTTGAATCCCACCGTACCTTCTCCGCTATGCAATCTGGTTTCAGAGCTGGTCATGGGTGCACCTCAGCCACGCTCAAGGTCCTAAACGATATCATAACCGCCATCGATAAGAGACATTACTGTGCAGCCGTATTCATCGACCTGGCCAAGGCTTTCGACTCTGTGAATCACCACATTCTTATCGGCAGACTAAACCGCCTTGGTTTTTCAAATGACTGCCTCGCCTGGTTCATCAACTACTTCTCTGATAGAGTGTGTCAAATCGGAGGGCCTGTTGTCCGGACCGCTGCAGTCTCTATGGGGGTGCCACAGGGTTCAATTCTCGGGCCGACTCTCTTCTCTGTATACATCAATGATGTCGCTCATGCTGCTGGTGATTCTCTGATCCACCTCTACACAGACGACACCATTCTGTATACTTCTGGCCCTTCTTTGGACACTGTGTTAACTAACCTCCAGACAAGCTTCAATGCCATACAACTCTCATTCTGTGGCCTCCAACTGCTCTTAAATGCAAGTAAAACTAAATGCATACTCTTCAACCGGTCGCTACCCGCACCTGCCCGTCCGTCCAACATCACTACTCTGGAAGGTTCTGACTTAGAATATGTTGACAACTACAAATACCTAGGTGTCTGGTTAGACTGTAAACTCTCCTTCCAGACTCATATTAAGCATCTCAATCCAAAATTAAATCTAGAATCGGCTTCCTATTTTGCAACAAAGCATCCTTCACTCATGCTGCCAAACATTCCCTCGTAAAACTGACCATCCTACCGATCCTCGACTTCGGCGATGTCATTTACAAAATAGCCTCCAGCACTCTACTCAACAAATCGGATGCAGTCTATCATCAAAGCCCCACTGCGACCTGTACGCTTTCGTTGGCTGGCCCTCGCTTCATACTTGTCGCCAAACCTACTGGCTCCAGGTCATCTACAAGTCTTTGCTAGGTAAAGCCCCGCCTTATCTCAGCTCACTGGTCACCATTGCAGCACCCACCCGTAGCACGTGCTCCAGCAGGTATATCTCACTGGTCACCCCCAAAGCCAATTCCTCCTTTGGCCGCCTTTCCTTCCAGTTCTCTGCTGCCAATGACTGGAACAAACTGCAAAAATCACTGAAGCTGGAGACTCATATCTCCCTCACTAGCTTTAAGCACCAGCTGTCAGAGCAGCTCACGGATCACTGCACCTGTACATAGCCCATCTGCAAATAGCCCATCCAACTACCTCATCCCCATACTGTATTTATTTATCTTGCTCCTTTGCACCCAAGTATCTCTACTTGCACATCATCTTCTGCACATCAATCCCTCCAGTGTCTAATTGGTATATTCTAATTACTTCGCCACCATGGCCTATTTATTGCCTTACCTCCCTTATCTTACCTCATTTGCGTACACTGTATATAGATTTTCTTCAACGGTATTATTGACTGTATGTTTTGTTTATTCCATGTGTAACTCTGTGTTGTTGTATGTGTCGCACTGCTTTGCTTTATTCTTGGCCAGGTCGCAGTTGTAAATGAGAACTTGTTCTCAACTAGCCTACCTGGTTAACTGAAGGTGAAATAAAAAATGTAAAAAATTCCATGTAGAAAATTTGGTATTGGAATTTGGTAAACTTTCTGAATTGACTGGAACTGAAATGGAATTGACCCCAAACCTGCTGGGAACTCAGATATATACACAACAACCATATGCAATCCAGGTGACGTCACTATACAATGTACTATATAACGGTGGAAAAGGGCTATAGAAATCCAATCTGTTATCCTTATTATTAAGGAGGAGTCAAGGAGTACACATAACCTCATTTTACAGCTAACAATAGGGAGAGCTGTTTTGATGTGCCACAGAGGTACATCATCATCGTCTGTGCCCATGCCCCCTGCTGTGCCAACCTTAATCCTAATCCCGGAGCTGTGGGCATAACCTGCCCACTCAATCCCCTTGGTGCTAGCTGGACAGGATAACTTTTTTAATCCATATATTCATTACTGCACAATCACTGCAACATTTTACCATATAGGTTTTTTAAGAATAGACTACTGGCCTTTGTAATAGAAAGTTAGTTACCAATGATGAGGTTGGTGTTAGGTTGGTACCATATATATCATATAGATAGATAGTTACTATTGATAATGTGGAGAAGGTAGGTAGTAACTATAGATAATGTTTTTACAGATGGTTAATGTTGATAATGGTGTTATTAGTTATTAGTTACCATAGATAACATAGATAGTTAGTTACCATTTGATAACGTAATGTTAATTGCCCATGACTGTGCAGTTTTCAGAGCCGCTTCATTATTTCCCTGAAAATGACAACTGTGTCTCAATGCTCTCTTCTTGTGTTATTCCCACTGCTGTTAGACTGGTGTTTAGTTACATGGGTTTGGGGATGGCTTCCTGGAATATCACTGGATAATTTTTACATTTCAGGTGTTTTGACTCCTATAAGGATCCGAAGGATCAGGTTACAGTGGGTCTGCTCTAGTTGGCCGTTTTATGATGGTCGTAAATGCCTTACAGAAACTCTTTCTTCCTTGTCTTGCAATATTAAGGGAAAGAAACCTCTGTGGAACAAAGAGAGTCCTCCTGCCAAAAACTCCAACATCAACAGATGGGGGAATGAAACAATATTTCTCTTCGTTCAAACAGTTGGAGTGGTCCGTGGGCACTAAAGAACAATTATGTCAGATCAGTTGTGTTTTGGGATCCCATAAAGGACAGTATAACAACATAACTTTATCTCTGAATGTGCATATTTCCCAGTGATCAGGGTCACACCCAAATGTTGGGGAACTGATATGATTAAATATGAAACTATTTGTGAGAAGATGTGATGTTAGCCTTCTAAATGAGAGAATTGTTTTTCATATGAAGTCTTAACCAAGTCGGTGGCCACGCCCACGTGAGCACAGACATTACGAAAAAAGGAGAGAACGCCCCTTTTTCCCTGAGTGCTTAAATTGGGAGTGCTTAAATAGCACTTGTGACAAAATGTACATTTAGTTAAGAAATGGCTACTACTCTATAGACCAGAGAGCATGGAGCTGGTTATGAAAACTACAAGACTACACATTCAGTCTGCTGCTGTATATGTAAAATAGTTTAGTAAACTCGACCGAAGACGAGAGGAGAACACTTCCCTATCAAACGACTGAATGGTACTCAGAAAGATCCATTCTGGAGAACATTTCCCTATCGAACGACCATTGGTTGACCATGATAACAGTGCTACAACTACGAAAGACTTTGATCTCTGGTGGACAAACCAGAGACTTTCTGTCGACTGACTCTCCAGCAGACGGACCTGCGATTTCAACAGAGAAACAACAAGACATATAGGCGTAAATATTTAAATTGCAATTCCTTTCGAATGAGCGGCTGTTCATGTGCAAAGTATTAGCATTTCAAAAGCCTAGTTATCAGCTGTGTGTACGATAGTGAAGTCCTTTGTTTTTTCTCCCGCTCTTTCTTACCTGTCCCTCCCTTTTCATTTGGTGTAACAAGCCGTCATATAAAATCACATTTTATTGGTCACATACACATGGTTGGTTAGCAGATGTTAATGCGAGTGTAGCGAAATGCTTGTGCTTCTAGTTCCGACAGTGCAGTAATATCTAACAAGTAATCTAACAGTTCCCCAACAACTACCTAATACACACAAATCTAAAGGAGTGAATGAGAATATGTACATATAAGTATATGGATGAGCGATGGCCAAGCGGCATAGGCAAGGTGCAGTAGATGGTATAAAATACAGTATATACATATGATATGAGTAATGTAAGCTATATAAACATTATTAAAGTGGCATTATTTAAAGTGGCATTGTTTAAAGTGACTAGTGATCCATTTATTAAAGTGTCCAGTGATTGGGTCTCAATGTAGGCAGCAGCCTCTCTGAGTTAGTGATTGATGTTTAGCAGTCTGATGGCCTTGAGATAGAAGCTGTTTTTCAATCTCTCGGTGTGAACAGGCAGTGGCTCGGGTGGTTGTTGTCCTTGATGATCTTTTTGGCCGTTCTGTGACATCGAGTGCTGTAGGTGTCATGGAGGGCAGGTAGTTTGCCCCCGGTGATGCGTTGTGCAGAACGCACCACCTTCTGGAGAGCCTTGTGGTTGAGGGCGGTGCAGTTGCCATACCAGTCTGTGATACAGCCCAACAGGATGCTCTCGATTGTGCATCTGTAAGTCAGGGTTTTGGGTGACAAAACTGTCGCGCCTTCTTCACCACGCTGTCTGTGTGGGTGGACCATTTCAGTTTGTCTGTGATGTGTACGCCCAGGAACTTAAAACTTTCCACCTTCTCCACTGCTGTCCCTTTGATGTGGATAGGGGGGTGCTCCCTCTGCTGTTTCCTGAAGTCCACGATCATCTCATTTGTTTTGTTGACTTTGAGTGAAAGGTTGTTTTCCTGACACCACACTCCAAGTGCCCTCACCTCCTCCCTGTAGGCTGTCTCGTAGTTGTTGGTAATCAAGCCCACTACTGTTGTGTCATCTGCAAACTTGATGATTAAGTTGGATGTGTGCATGGCCACGGAGTCGTGGGTGAACAGGGAGTACAGGAGAGGGCTGAGAAGTTGAGGGTCAGCGAAGTGGAGATGTTGTTTCCTACCTTCACCACCTGGGAGCGGCCCAGGTCCAGGACCAAGTTGCACAGGGCGGGGTTGAGACCCAGGGCCTCCAGCTTGATGATGAGTTTGGAGGGTCTATGGTGTTGAGGGTACTACGGTTTAGTCCACTTGGGATTTTTAATTGTATCATGTTAGTAACCAATGTATAAACCTATCCTGTGTGTGTTTATGTACTTCTGTGTGATTATTTAGTTAGTTCGTAAATAAATAATTAACCTAATTGGTATATCGCTGAATAATCATTTATGCTAGGGTTCGTGCAGATATCCAAGAGTTTGCGACATTCAGAATATGACTGATGAGGTAATAATACATTAATAAGTGACTGTAATCGATAAAATATGAAAATATCTGAAGAGTTAAATTTGGGAAATAGTAACTCTAAACAACATTTTCCCGTGATCCTCCGACTTCCTAGTTAATGTTTACATGATTAGTTTAATCACATAATAATTACACAGAGAATTGATTTGATAATATAAAAGTCTTCACACTAATGATAGTCCAAGACACGACACAGGCCTTGTGATTCACAATTGATAAGGAGAGGTGATATATTTTCATAGTGTGTCCAAATTGAAATGACCTCACTCTGTATGTAGCCACAGTGTGTTTCAGATGAGAAGGAAAGCTACAAATCGATACAGTGTTTACTAAGCATACGCATCCTGTTTACAAAGTAAGACCATGTGTGTCTAAGTCTTTATCGGGCTTAATGCAGGTCTAAAATGGTTGGAGACAGGGGAAGGACAGCCAATTGGAGATGTGACCCACTGATATATCTTATCTCTTACCTTGTTTCAGGTTTAGAGCGTTATGGCAACTGCAACAGTGACAGTTCATATAGTTGAGAGGTATATAGCATTTCGTCATGGCACCGCAAAGCTGACAGTATATAATATAGTTGAGAGATGTATATCGCATTACATTATGACAACCACAAAGCTTATAGTTCAGGTGTACAAAAATATGAGCTGAATTCAGACGTGTACAAAACACCTACTTACAGTCCACTCTGATCGACCATGGGCATTCGACTTGTGTTAAAAATGTTTCGTATACCAATGACTTGTGTGTAATTGTGAATTCCATATAGTTGGACAGAGCAGATTCACGTAACACTATACATTATCGCATTATCTCATAATCTATATGTGTTTCATTCCACAGTATCATCGGAGCTGTCAGGACCGGATGTTATATGTTCCATGTCCTCAACAAAAGTGGCTTTAAGCAGTCGGTGTGTGACACCAGCTTCTACAGCGCTCCTGTCAGCAAGTTCTGGGCCTACGCCTTTGTCCTGAGCAAGGCCCCTGAGCTGGGTAAGGAATGTCCCAAATAGGGTCCAGTTCTGAATGCTTCAGATAGAAATACACTGAGTGTACAAAACATTAGGAACATCTCATTCCATGACATAGACTGACCAGGTTAATTCAAGTGAACGCTATGCTCTTTTATTGATGTCACCTGTTAAATCCACTTCAATCAGTGTAGATGAATCAGAGGAGACAGGTTACAGAAGGATTTTTAAGCCTTGAGACAATTGAGACATGGATTGTGGGTGTGCCCTTCGGAGGGTGAATGGGCAAGACAAAAGATTTAAGTGCCTTTGAATAGTTGAATAGGGTGTGTTAGTAGGTGCCAGGCGCACCGGTTTGAGTTTGTCAAGAACTGCAACGCTGCAGGGTTTTTCACACTGAACAGTTTCCCGTGTGTATCAAGAATGCTACACCACCCAAAGGACATCTAGCCAACTTGACACAACTGTGGGAAGCATTGTAGTCAACATGGGCCAGCATCTCTGTGAAACGCTTTCGACACCTTGTAGAGTCCATGCCCTGACGAACTGAGGCTTTTGTGAGGGCAAAATAGGGTGCAACTCAATATTAGGAGGGTGTTCCTTATGTTTTGTACACTCAGTGTATATCATGTAGTACAGACATGCATGTACCTCTCTGTCATGCAGTGCAAGATAGTCAGCTCACCTTGAGCTGATGTATACAAGTCATTTCTGACCCTGGCCAAGGAGTGGGAGCCATGGAGTGGTTGGTCAATTAGGTCAGAGGGCCATTCAAAGAGAAGGAGGCTGGTGCAGGACAAAAAACAACCTTGAAACAATTTGTCTATTTATGTAATTCCGGAAGCATTTGAAGTTTCTAGTGCACTTCTATTGATCAGCGGAGGCCTATTACCTCAAGACCTGTGTGGCTGCATTTTGATGCTGTCCCCTCTCTCAGAGCAGTAATCCTGTCACTTCTGCCTATCTGTCAGTCAGACAGGGATGCAATAGCGTTGATAAATGGACAGAGATGCTGAGGTGGCAAAAAATTATTTACGTATGTCTCCTCCTGAGCAAGAGACAGGAAGGGCATGCTTGTGTTGTAGAATGGGACAGATGTGCAATATACAGTATTAGACCAGTTTAGTTTGTACTGTACACAGAGACGGCAGAAGTAGGGGAGCGGCAGCAGCGGCCCCACCCCCTGGTCTGCGCACCTTCGAAGTTCAACTGGGTTAAATGGAATGAAGTCTGGGAACTGACTGTAGGCCTATAACTTCTCACATGTAGCTTAATATAATATTAACTCCTACAGAATTAAAACTATACATCAAATGGTAATTTTGTCTCTGCAATATCATTTCTTTCTTTCAGCATCTTGAGAGAATGCGAATGCGCGATTTAAGGAATGTGTAAACGTCTTTGTCAGGGACATAAAAGCTGACAGTTTTTCAACCACACAAAATATGAATCCGGAAATCTTATTATAAACGTGTTGGGTCGTTGTTTTAGAGTTGGGCTATTGTCTCCCTGGTCCCTAAACGTCCTCACTCCGGCGAGAGGAGCAGAAGTGAAAATGAACTTTACCGATTCTACCTTCATTCTATCGATTTGTGACATTATTCTTGTGGGCAAGGCTTAATTTAGTCTTCTATCTTCTAGGGCAACAAGTCATGACAGAAGATAAGCTGCATGTATCTAATTACAGACAAGTACACTAACAAATAGCCTACCAAATGTCAGAAATTATAAGCCGAAAAATATAAACAAAAACAATGTTTGCCTTCCCTGTCAAAAAATCATTCCGCCGTCCCTGACTGTAGAGTATGTTTAGTTTAAGTTCATTGGAGTGCGTTATGTTGTGTGTGTGTGTGTGTGTGTGTGTGTGTGTGTGTGTGTGTGTGTGTGTGTGTGTGTGTGTGTGTGTGTGTGTGCAAGTGTGTGTGTGCAAGTGTGTGTGTGCAAGTGTGTGTGTGCAAGTGTGTGTGTGCAAGTGTGTTTGTGTTTAGTGCTTTACTGTACTTTTGAGGACCACAACATCCCATCTTTCCAATTCTTTTTTGCAAGTGAGGTTCAAAAAGCCGGTCCTCACAACTTTTTACTTCTACTATGTGTGTTCACTATTGTTTGAGAGAGAGTGAAAGTGATCAAACATCAGAGTATAACTAAGTGATTTCCCCCTCCCTCCCTTTTCAGGCGACACGGTGTTTATCGTGCTCCGTAAGCAGCGCCTCATCTTCCTGCACTGGTACCATCACATTACCGTGCTGGTCTACTCCTGGTACTCCTACAAGGACCAGGTGGCCGGTGGCGGCTGGTTCATGACCATGAACTACCTGGTCCACTCCTTCATGTACACCTACTATGCTGCCCGGGCGGCGGGTTACCGGGTGCCCCGACCCTGCGCTATGGTCATCACAGCCACCCAGATCATGCAGATGGTGATGGGGCTTGCTGTCTTAGGCTTGGTCTACCACTGGATGCACGAAGTGCGCTGCCCGTCTTACGTGCCCAACATCGCCTGGGGCTCACTCATGTACCTCAGCTACCTGGTCCTGTTCGCCTCCTTTTTCTACAAGTCCTACCTCAAGGTTGCCGCTGACAAGGAGTCCAAGGCCAAGTAGGGGCTGGATTCGTCAGAGGCAAGTTGTACACTGGGCAAGTCATATTAAGAGTGTGCCTAGTTGAGAAGAATATTGCGTTGTGCCATAATGTGTGAGTCACAACTGTTTTTCGCTGGTTGCTGGGTCCACGTCAATTGTGACAAGCCAATTTCTTCCCACCCCAACTTTGTATTGCTGTAGCTCATCTAACTAACTAGAACCCTGGATAACACGATAATGGAACGGTTGTTGAGAGTGGACAGGGGAACCAGTGCATGGTCAGGACACGTTAATACACTGCTCAAAAAAATAAAGGGAACACTAAAATAACACATCCTAGATCTGAATGAATGAAACATTCTTATTCAATACTTTTTTCTTTACATAGTTGAATGTGCTGACTACAAAATCACACAAAAATTATCAATGGAAATCAAATTTATCAACCCATGGAGGTCTGGATTTGGAGTCACACTCAAAATTAAAGTGGAAAACCACACTACAGGCTGATCCAACTTTGATGTAATGTCCTTAAAACAAGTCAAAATGAGGCTCAGTAGTGTGTGTGGCCTCCACGTGCTTGTATGACCTCCCTACAACGCCTGGGCATGCTCCTGATGAGGTGGCGGATGGTCTCCTGAGGGATCTCCTCCCAGACATGGACTAAAGCATCCGCCAACTCCTGGACAGGTTGTGGTGCAACGTGACGTTGGTGGATGGAGCGAGACATGTTGTCCCAGATGTGCTCAATTGGATTCAGGTCTGGGGAACGGGCGGGCCAGTCCATAGCATCAATGCCTTCCTCTTGCAGGAACTGCTGACACACTCCAGCCACATGAGGTCTAGCATTGTCTTGCATTAGGAGGAACCCAGGGCCAACCGCACCAGCATATGGTCTCACAAGGGGTCTGAGGATCTCATCTCGGTACCTAATGGCAGTCAGGCTACCTCTGGCGAGCACATGGAGGGCTGTGCGGCCCCCCAAAGAAATGCCACCCCACACCATGACTGACCCACCGCCAAACCGGTCATGCTGGAGGATGTTGCAGGCAGCAGAACGTTCTCCACGGCGTCTCCAGACTCTGTCACGTCTGTCACATGTGCGTGTGAACCTGCTTTCATCTGTGAAGAGCACAGGGCGCCAGTGGCGAATTTGCAAATCTTGGTGTTCTCTGGCAAATGCCAAACGTCCTGCACGGTGTTGGGCTGTAAGCACAACCCCCACCTGTGGACGTCGGGCCCTCATACCACCCTCATGGAGTCTGTTTCTGACCGTTTGAGCAGACACATGCACATTTGTGGCCTGCTGGAGGTCATTTTGCAGGGCTCTGCCAGTGCTCCTCCTAATCCTTCTTGCACAAATGCGGAGGTAGCGGTCCTGCTGCTGGGTTGTTGCCCTCCTACGGCCTCCTCCACGTCTCCTGATGTACTGGCCTGTCTCCTGGTAGCGCCTCCATGCTCTGGACACTACACTGACAGACACAGCAAACCTTCTTGCCACAGCTCGCATTGATGTGCCATCCTGGATGAGCTGCACTACCTGAGCCACTTGTGTGGGTTGTAGACTCCGTCTCATGCTACCACTAGTAGTGGAGTGAAAGCACCGCCAGCATTCAAAAGTGACCCTTTATTGGGGGTGTCTTGCTAATTGCCTATAATTTCCAACTTTTGTCTATTCCATTTGCACAACAAATTTATTGTCAATGAGTGTTGCTTCCTAAGTGGACAGTTTGATTTCACAGAAGTGTGATTGACTTGGAGTTATATTGTGTTGTTTAAGTGTTTCCTTTATTTTTTTGAGCAGTGTATAACAAATCATTAAATAAAAAAAAGGCGATAAAAAAAGAGAGAGCAGCTCAGTTTGTGTTTGACTAAATGTACTACTCACTTCATTTTGATTTCGTGGCTTTGTTAATCAATCTTTTTGACCAGCTGCTTCAGTCGGAGTCCAGTGAAAAAAACACAGCCATATGAGTCCTGAGGTTTCTCCAAGGGCAGTTTACAACCGCGTTTGCAGTCTGCACGTTCAATGAATTCGACAGTCACTGACAGGACATTTTTCATGCTGAAAGGCTCTAACTTGTAGTGAAATCTGGTGCTTTATAGACCAGCGCTGAGAATTGTCTCACTGTATTAGACCTCACAACCCTTTAGTATAACGAAATGACGATCAAAAGGAACTAATGCACTGATTAATGAGGATAGTTTTTCTGTTTTAGTTGTAGGTAATTGTCTGGGAATAGGTGGGAGGAGAGAAGCGCACGGAAAGGAGTGACACTTGGAATAATGTGTCCATTGTAAATAATATATCTTAAGAATGTATTTATTTTCTTAAAATCTAAAGTCTATGGTGGTCCTTGGAGTGTACCAGGAAATAGTGGGACTCAGTACGTTTCTGCCTGTCTTAAATTGTGCAGTATGAGTTGTGCACTTTTGTATTTGAAATGTTTTTCTTTACATCACAACAATGCACTATATTGTTTTTTTGTTTTTTAAAGTATTACATCTCTCTGTGTGTTCATTAAAGAATCGGAAGCCCCCTGAGATTTATTTTTATTTGTCAAACAGCAGCCGATCGATCATCATGTCACCAGAATAAGACCCTCAATATTTATTGGAAAGGAGCAACAAGCTCATCACCGTGCATTTTTACCACCCTGTGAAGTTCATCACTGAGCACAGACCTCAATTCAATATCTGATCCATGTTGGTTCAACATCATTTCATTGAAATGACATGGAAACAACATTGATTCAACCAGGGTGTGCCCTGAGGGTTATTTAATTTGTATCCTAATAAACTGAATGCTTTCCCGAGTCATAGTGGGAGAACCACACACCATATCATGGTGTGAATTTGAGTTTACTTCGATATGACAGTTATTATATCAATATTTGTGAATACCGCCATTTCTCCCATAATACATTTTTACAGACAAAAACATCCCACCTAGCGTAACAAATTTGCTGTTTCCATCAGGCCTGTCATGACATTTTCTATCCGACATTTACTTTACTCGCATACAAATGTTGGATGGAAACCTGGTTACTGTAAAGCCCTAGTTATTTTGTTGCTTTGACAAAGTCATTTCTATTATTATTTATTTCATGTGATTAGGGATTAATCTAATCCAGGGATGGGCAACTGGCGGTCCGCAGCCCCTCTGTTGTAGGCCCCGCAGGTCAATTTACCCCCCCCTGGGATGTGGGTACACAGACCCGCGAGCCACTGCGGCCCCTCATGATGTATTCAAAGTTGCCCATCCCTGATCTAATCACATGAAATTTATGTCAACCCTGTTACGTGAACTGAACTCTCATTTTAAAATGGTGAAACTATTCCTTATAAAATATTTTTTTTCAAAAGAAACATTGAATATCTAATAGTCAAATCATAGTGTAAAAGCAGGTGAGCTGGTTCTACTCTTTTTGGCCATTTTCAGTTGTTTTGTGGTGGAAAACGGAGTGGGTCGAGCATAACATGTCAACCCTGTTACCCATAGATAGACAGGCTTGAAATGTTTTAACAATAAAACATTTTTGGGGGAAGCTTGCATTCAATTCCCCTTACCTGTTTAACACAACAAGCTTCCATTCCCCCTGTCACAAGGGGATTAATGGCTGATTTAAGATGAAATCGTCAACCCTGTTACCGTCAACCCTGTTACTATATTTGGCATTTAATAGGCATTTACTATAGTCATTTTTTTATTGAGATGGGAAAAAGTGTTTTTTATTAAGTTAAACGTGTTCTTTGACATAATATTAAAATGAGGTTAAATAAAACATTGAATTATAATGTTATAATACCCAAAAAGGTATTCATTTGGTGGAAAGACCCAGATACTGTTACACAAAGATGCATATTCCTTTTTGTTTCCTCCTATTTTAAATACGACTACCAGTGTTGATTGGATACATTGTGTAAGTAGAGGCTTAGGTCAAGGCAGCGACATGGTTTTGTTGTCTAGAAATCTAGTAGATACAGAAAGTAGTGTCTTGTAAGCACACCTAACCTCTAGTGAGTTTTAACCCGTGGCAGCTTATGTGTGTCTTCCTTTATGTTTGTAATAGAGCTGGACTGTACTATCTCCTTCCTACCCATCCTCCCAGAGCCACACTGGTGTGAGCACATTTACTTTAATGTATGTATCAGCTGAGAGTAGTTATGGCTTAAAGTATACAGACTATTTTGATGCTGTGTGTGTGACATTTGCCTTCAAAGCACTACTAGAATTTTTTTTTTTAACCTTTCAGTCATGTTTTATAACCCCCCCTGTGACGCCAAGTGTGTCATGGAGCTCGTACTCTCAAGTTTATTAGCTTCCAGCACAAAGTGAGACAGTCTAGCCTGTACATGGCTGGTAGTCGCCAAATGTCTTAAGTAGTGCTTATAATCTTATTATAATGTTGTGTTTATGAAGTAGCTACACTGCCCTTATGTAATATCCTTCATATTACTCAAATGTAACACCTGATGCTGCAGCAGGCACATTAATGTATTACCATTGTTATAGAATAGTACAATAAGCTTAGCAGTGTTAAGAAGTGTGAATCATTTTTAAGACCACACCAGAAGAGTGAATCTGCAAGATATATTTATTTCACTTGGCTGGTGTTGTGTCAATAATGATGATATTATGATCATGATGTGACATTATACATGTTGTCCACCCTCCACCTTGAAACCAACGGTTGCATTTTAGTTGTAAAATATCGTAACGATAATACGCAGGGAATATACTCAGTTTATAATACATTCATTTGTGTGCCAAATGATGCTTCTGCAGTTTTCTACTCTGTTAGGTAAATGTGAACACAGTTCGTGTTTGTATATTATCTTTGCTGATGTAGAGTGTAAGAAGACATGCTTATGCATCCCTGTGAGTCCGCTATCTACTACGTTACTGATAAGAAAGGGAAAAAACTGTCAAGAGCTTTGATGTTTAAATGTTTGGATTTAAAATGTTGAAACAATAAATTCATATCTGTTTTAAAATACTTTTGCATTGTTTCGTTCTTGCTGAAATCTGAGGGGTATACTAAAAAGTAGGATCAAGGAGTTAGCCAGCTAACTTGCCTAAATACTCTGAAATAACTTTAAAATATTTTGGAAGATAAGCACGAATTTGGCATGGTCTAATTGTCTCAACAACCAAAAACAGATATATGATTTCAGCTTTCTTATTGAATCAGTTAATCAACAGTTAATTTATCGAAGTTAGCTGGCTAACTCATTGATACTGCTTTGTAGTATACCCCTCTGAAATACATCTGTGCCTCGTTAGATGCACATGTACATGCCAATATACATATATTAAGAAATACCACATAGCGTTTAGATCTATTCTCCTACTGTACATGAAAAGTGACAGTCAAACATCCTCTCCTTTAATACATATTCTCTCATTACATCACTGTACAAAACCCTCTAATTCTCTAATGTGTCAGCTCATCATTGAAGGGTCCTGGGATCCTAAAAATGTGTAAAAGCTCGTCTCTTGTGGATTCTCCGCTCCATCAGAGGGCTGTATCAGGTGACCCCTCACTCACCAACTGACGTCCCATCGGACAGGACAAGCTGACCGTAAACATCTGTGTGAGCTATGGGCTGCAGTTTGATACAGGGGCATAGGCCTACTCACATTGAGCAAAAACAAAAATGAATACATTAGCACTGCCAGCTCAGGCTCAGCAGCACATTAAAGGCCATGATACAATTTTGCTGGCAACATGAGACACTGGAGCAATGAGCAACATGGACATGAATAATACTGTTTTTGTCACATTCTGACCATAGTTCTTTTGTATTTTCTTTGTTTTAGTGTGGTCAGGGCGTGAGTTGGGTGGGTTATCTATGTTTTGTGTTTCTGTGTTGGTTTTCTCGTTTGGCCTGATATGGTTCTCAATCAGAGGCAGGTGTTAGTCATTGTCTCTGATTGGGAACCATATTTAGGTAGCCTGTTTTCTGTTGGGTTTTGTGGGTGGTTATTTTCAGTCTTTGTGTGTCTGCACCAGATAGAACTGTTTCGGTTGTTTCTTTGTTGTTTTGTTATTCAGTGTTCAGTTTTGATTATTATTAAATATCATGAACACTTACCACGCTGCACCTTGGTCCTCACCTTCTTCCACCGATGACAGCCGTTACAGTTTTACATTTTAGTCATTTACCGGATGCTCTCAGATTAAGTGCATTAATCTTAAAATAGCTAGGTGGAACAACAACATATCACAGTCATAGTAAGTTTATTTCCCCTCAGTAAAGTAGCTATCAGCGAGGTCAGAGTTATTAAGGGGTGAGGAGGTGGTGCAACGGGGGGGGGGGTGCTGTTGCATACTCTTCGAAGAGGTAGGGTTTCAGATGTTTTCGGAAGATGAGCACATGAAGCATATATCAACTTAAACTCAATTTCCCCATTTATTTACTCATCTCCTATAGCTTGCTGTTGCCTGTTGGCTGCCACATCTGTAGGCTACTGGAATTTATCAGCTAACAAACAAGAAACAATGCCCTGGGCATTCGTTCAACCTACTGCCAGTCAAGTCAATGGCAATGCAGACATAAGGATGACTAGATTTAGGTCATTTTTTACTTCACAATTCTAAGCTAAGAAGTGTAAATGGTATTCATCCAGCTAGCCAGCTAGTTAAGCGTACAAAAAACTAAAACAAAAAATGAAATATAAGTCTACATGGCTAGCGAATTAACCTGTTTTTTCCATTGACTTTTGGTTAGCATGCTAATCGATTAGCATGCGCACTACCATGGATATTTTCGGCAGTTAAACATAATAATAATTTGTAAAGAGCTTTTATCCCACCAAAGGCACACCTTTTTTGACATATTATTATTAATAAAAACAATCCAAAACACAGAACACAGAAAACAATCCAAACTATATAGCTACAGGTGTCGTCAGATCCGGCGGACATGTGAACAGAATTAGCAGAGGTCCTTGAAAGCTTTTCTGAACAGCATGGTCTTGAGTAGTACAGAGACTCTGCAACCCTAATAGCATCTGGAAGTGCGTTCCACTGCCGCGGAGAAGCGCAACTGAAAGCCCTGTCATCCATAGTTTTTAGTCTGCTGCGAGGCTGCTGAAGGGAGACGGACCTGGAGGAGTGAAGGGTGTGTGTGGGACAGGAGGGTAAGAATGAGGTCAGACATGTACTTGGGTCCAGAGTTGTGGATAGCTAGGTAGGTGTGAACCAGGATTTTGTAGTATATGGGGAGCCAGTGGAGGTTGAACAGCACTGGAGTGATGTGCTCGTGGGGGGAGGACACATGCAGCACAGTTCTGGACATATGACAAACATGACAAACTGAACACAGTATGTATGTATGTATGTATTAACGTATCATGATAAAATATTGTAGTGAAGCAATATATGAGATGTGATTGTCCAACATTTTCTCTGGCTTCAGCTCAAAAACGGTAGCCATGTTTTCCAAAATATTTTGAGCAATAGCTGATCTCTGATTGGAGGATTCCTAGAAATTGCCAACTAGGTGGGGCTGCCGATCAAGATTCCCCAGAGCATTGCTCGCCAATAATGCCTAAAAAAATTGCCATTGTCTCATGGCCTTAAGTCTTGTCACCAACGGCGTCCTAGTGTCGGGGAGGATATTGAGGATGGTTTCTGTGAGAACCTGCAGACCAGAGTTTGGAGACAGGTAATACTATACATCTTATGAAGGACCATGGCTATGGCCAGCTTGTTTGTTATTGCGTTGATTGATTCATTTACTGTTTGTCTATATCACAATTGGGATACTGTTTACACAAGCAGTGTTGAATGTAAGGCTATTATAGCCAATGAAAGTGGTTACACACAAGAATGACTGGTTATTCATTCCAACACTTTCCCTGATTGCCACTACTCTTGCCACAATGATGCCTGTGCAATATTTCTGTGAGGTTGTCAGCCAACCATTTCTAGGTTTATAGTTGCGCAGTCAGAGAGACTGTAGGCCTACTGTACACCATAACAACAATGATAATCATGTATTTACTTAGGTTAATATTAATCATACTTTTGGACTACATTACAGAGCAGCGCACAAACAAGTATTAAATCAAAATGTAGCTGTCACGTTCGTCGTAGTGAGGAGACCAAGGCGCAGCATGATTTGAAGACATTCTTCTTCTAAACAAACTAACAAAACGAATGTGAAGCTATACATAGACAACTACCCACAAAACCAAAATGGAAAATGGCAACCTAAATAGGATCCCCAATCAGAGACAACGATAAACAGCTGTCTCTGATTGGGAACCAATTCAGGCCACCATAAACCTACATTCCCCTAGATAAACAAAAAAACCCTAGACAAGACAAAAACCCCTAGACAATACAAACTAACCAAACCACCCTTGTCACACCCTGACCTAACCAAATAATAAAGAAAACAAATATAACTAAAGTCAGGGCGTGACAGTAGCAATTTTAATCTAAATAAAACATGGATGCCTATGTTGTGTTTTCGCATCGTGGGCTCACGCTCCTTTTAGCTCCTGTCTGTGGCAGCACTCTGCCTGCATTCTCTTTGCGGGGCTCGTTAGCTAATGAAAGACAGGTGTCAACCACATACAGGTGTGCGCGCAAAGCGAGAACACAACATTAGCATCCATGTTTGATTTTGATTTAGAGAGAGGGAGGTAGCATCTGAAAACTGGATTTAGACCAACATTCTTCTTGTGCACTTCTCGGAACCGTCCACCGATTATGGATAGCCTAGGGCAGACATGGGCAAACTACGGCCCGCGGGCCACATACGGCCCGTTAGGCTTTTTAATCCGGCCCGCCGAACTTGTCCAAATTATAGTAAAAACCTCCTTTTTTTCCCCTTTCCCTGCAATGCCCACGTTTCCCCAATAGATGGCGCACTCAAAACACAAGGCGAGGGAGTCCGTGGCGAGTTTGTAGAGCGCGCGGTCAGGACAATCCATCCATGATTTTGCGGAGTTTAACACAAGTAGATATTATTGAGCTTGAGTATTTCGTTGTGTAATAATATGTTTTGAATGTTGAAAGTGATTCCATTTTTCAATAAATGTTGATTTCTTTAACTTTGCACCTTCGATTGAAACTTATTAAAAACAGACGCAATCTTGATAAATCACAGTGCGTATGTTATTTTAATCTATTTACATTTCCTCATCCCGGTATCTGCGAAATAGTATGTAAATGCCATATCTTGCATATTCCTTGAGACAAATTTATTAACTGATAAGGGCTATTTTTCACATTTGAAAGACAGTTAATAAATTGGGTTGTAGTGTTCTTACTGTGCTATGAGGTTTGCACACACTACATTTAATGCTTTAGTATATCCGGCCCAAACACTCCCTCCAAATGCTCCTGGCCCGGCCCCTCTGTCAAATTTTAGAACCCATTGTGGCCCGCGAGTCAAAAAGTTTGCCCACCCCTGGCCTAGGGCCTAAGCTACCTGCCGACATGGGATAGTGTGCTACAGGTATCCTAGCCAGTAATTTCAGTGTGACTTACCTCTCGAACGGCTACAAGGTCTCAAGTTTGGGCAAGGGATTGCTTCGGGACCACAACGAAGGGATTCTGTTGGGACATTGGGCTGATACAAATCAGCCCAAGCAATGTCCCAACATAATCCCTTAGTTGCGGTCCCAAAGCTAAGCAAGGGAGGGACACATGGACTAAAAGTTACATAAAACATGTCTTAGGCCTACCTACTCAAAACATTCTGCAAGATTTCTAACCTTCTTCAGACTATTGTCAGTCATCTCTCTTTCATGGCTCCATAGCCTAGGCCAAGGCTAGCCTACTCTGAATGTATGTTGGTTTTGTCTTCTGTTCTTGTAAAAGCCTACTCACACACAGTTTGCATGTTTCCAGCCAATGTAAATACATTTGAGTGTGCGCAGCTCTGGGGAGCTTGTTAACCACAGGGCACGTGAAGTACCGCCGCTGCCGTTTGAGCCCCCACGGACCCGCTGCATTTTATTTTCCTGAAAACTCTATTGCTTCGAGCTCATTCAAGAAAAATGTATTGAAAAGAAAACGTTGGGTTACGGATGTAACTTTGGTTCTCTGAGTAGAGTAACGGGTCACCAAACGACCTATGGGAACTCCTTCCCCTTCACACGATGTGATTTAAATGCTTAATATCAAATGTGTACAGTCACGCCACACCCTTACTTTACCCATGTGATTTGTCACTATAAAAATAAGTGTGGCGTGACATCCTGTCTGTTACTTTACTCGAACCCCATGGAGGTGGAGGAACGACATGAAAACTTGGCGACCCATTACTCTACTCAGAGAACCAAGGTTACATCCCTAACCCAACGTTCTCTTTTGTTTTTGTAACGGATTCGCCAAACGACCGATGAGAGAGACTGTACCAAAGAAGTTGTAAGGACGACAGAGCGGGATAACTCACCATCTAACTTAGTTCAGATGAGTCCCTGGGACGTACTTGTATCTACCACAGGATGCAACAGAATATAATTACCCAACAGGGTAACTGTTAGTGGAATTAAATAATTCCTCTAATGTACTCATTAATTAAAATCAATCTGTCTATTTATAAGAATTTGTAAGATACTTATTAACATAAAATAGACAGGATACAGTCTTATTAAAATTAGATAATAGTATTTATTCTCGGAGCACGCTACCATTTGAACATAACCAACAGTTTATATACAAGATATGACGTCATAGGTTACAGAATAAATCTCCTCGTCCTGACAAATAGAAAACAGGTTCAAAAGTTCATTCCAACTTCCCAGCGCACACACATGACACACAATATAATCTATCCTCCTGAAGGCTCACTATAATTTATTACCACTTTAGCAGACAACTCAAGATAATGGAAGACCTAAAAAGTTACTCACTACTTTATCTAAACATCTCAGGGCTAAGTTGGGTCAGTTCAACCATAGTTTAACGACCCTTTCTGCTTATTTTATAACCCACAACACAAATCTCTTTTCACCAGGCGTGCTGAGTTCAATTAGTTATAGTTTTATCTAAAGCTAGAAATTGTTTTAATTATTTATTAACAAAATTCCTAACAGTAACACAGAACTTCATCTGTGGAATACAACCGTATACACAAGCAAGCTAAAAGCTAGAACTTAAAACACGAGGCTTCAATCAGGTGCAACAGCACCAAGAGTAGAAGGCCTCTGTAAAGAACAGTGTTACTCAGAGTTTTTTTGTAAATGGGCCACTTTGGGTTGAGACAATCTTTCAGAGGGCCGCACAGATCTTTAATTTGTTGTTCTTTTTCTTCCAATATTATTAATTATCAATTGAGAGCAAATTCAGAGCAATAGAGCATGCAATTGATTTGATGTACAGCACATCAAAAAACAGTTCAAGTCGGAAGTTTACGTACATAAACTCAGTTTTTCACAATACCTGACATTTAATCCTAGTAAAAATTCCCTGTCTTACGTCAGTTAGGATCACCACTTTATTTTAAGAATGTGAAATGTCAGAATAATAGTAGAGAGAATGATTTATTTCAGCTTTTATTTCTTTCATCACATTCCCAGTGGGTCAGAAGTTTACATACACTCAATTATTATTTGGTAGCATTGCCTTTAAATTGTTTAACTTTAGTAAAACATTTCAGGTAGCCTTCCACAAGCTTCCCACAATAAGATGGGTGAATTCTGACCCATTCCTCCTGACAGAGCTGGTGTAACCGAGTCAGGTTTGTTGGCCTCCTTGCTCGCACACACTTTTTCAGTTCTGCCCACAAATGTTCTATAAGATTGAGGTCAGGGATTTGTGATGGCCACTCCGATACCTTGACTTTGTTGTCCTTAAGCCATTTGCCACAACTTTTGAAGCATGCTTGGGGTCAATGTCAATTTGGAAGACTCATTTGCTGTCACAATCGTGTGTATAGGTGGCAGGGAAGTCAGGCGCAGGAGAATTAACTTGGTAAAATGGAGTAATTTAATAAAACAAAACATAACTCCAAAACCATAAATACAAATGAAACAAATTGGGTACGAGGACCCGTCGCGCACCAAATACAAACAACACGAAACTGAACATAAAACAATCTCTGACAAAGACATGATGGGAAACAGATGGTTAAATACACAACAGGTAATGAAATGGGATTGAAACCAGGTGTGTAGGAAGACAAGACAAAACCAATGGAAAATGAAAAATGGATCAATGATGGCTAGAAGACCGCCGAGCACCTGTAACGGCTGTCGTCGGTGGAAGGAGAGGACCAAAGCGCAGCGTGATTAGTGTTCATCTTAATTTAATGAATAACAAAAACTGAACACTACAAAATACAAAACAACAAAAGTGACAACCGAAACAGTTCTATCTGGTGCAGACACACAAAGACTGAAAACAACCACCCCCAAAACCCAACACAAAACAGGCTACCTAAATATGGTTCCCAATCAGGGACAACGATTGACAGCTGCCTCTGATTGAGAACCATATCAGGCCAAGCACAGAAATAGCAAAACATAGAAATACAAACAGACTGCCCACCCCAACTCACGCCCTGACCATACTAAATAAAGACGAAATAAAGGTCAGAACGTGACAGTACCCCCCCCAAGGTGCGGACTCCGGCCGCAAAACATGAACCTATAGGGGAGGGTCTGGGTGGGCATCTGTCCGCGGTGGCGGCTCTGGCGCTGGACGTGGACCCCACTCCACCATTGTCTTTGTCCGCTTTCTTAGCGTCCTTTGAGCGGCGACCTTGGCTTGGGAACCCTAATAAAGGGCCCCACTGGACTGAGGGGCGCCTCTGGACTGAGGAAACTCCTCCGGACTGAGGGGCAGCTCAGGACTGAGGGGTAGCTCATGACTGAGGGGTAGCTCATGACTGAGGGGTAGCTCATGACTGAGGGGTAGATCATGACTGAGGGGTAGATCATGACTGAGGGGTAGCTCATGACTGAGGGGTAGCTCATGACTGAGAGGTAACTCAGGACTGAGGGGTAGCTCAGGACTGAGGGGTAGCTCAGGACTGAGGGGCGGCTACGGACTGAGGGGCGGCTACGGACTGAGGGGCGGCTACGGACTGAAGGGCGGCTACGGACTGAAGGGCGGCTACGGACTGAAGGGCGGCTCCGGCAGCTCCTGACTGGCGGGCGGCTCTGGCAGCTCCTGACTGGCGGGCGGCTCTGGCAGCTCCTGACTGCCGGGCGGCTCTGGCAGCTCCTGACTGCCGGGCGGCTCTGGCAGCTCCTGACTGGCGGGCGGCTCTAAATACAGGCTACCTAAATATGGTTCCCAATCAGGGACAATGATTGACAGCTGCCTCTGATTGAGAACCATATCAGGCCAAACACAGAAATAGCAAAACATAGAAATACAAACAGACTGCCCACCCCAACTCACGCCCTGACCATACTAAATAAAGACAAAACAAAGGAAATAAAGGTCAGAACGTGACAGCACCACCCGAACAAGGAGATGCATCGACTTCGGCAGAAGTCGTGACATTTGAGACCCAGCTTTAACTACCTGACTGATGTCTTGAGATGTTGCTTCAATATATCCACATAATTTTCCTGCCTCATGATGCCATTTATTTTGTGAAGTACACCAGTCCCTCCTGCAGTAAAGCACCCCCACAACATGATGCTGCCACCCCCGTCCTTCACGGTTGGGATGGTGTTCTTCAGCTTGCAAGCCTCCCCCTTTTTCCTCCAAACATAGCGATGGTCGTTATGGCCAAACAGTGCTATTTTTGTTTAATCAGACCAGAGGACATTTCTCCAAAAATTACGATCTTTGTCACCATGTGCAGTTGCAACCCGTAGTCTGGCTTTTTTATGGCGATTTTGGAGCAGTGGCTTCTTCCTTTGCTGAGCGGCCTTTCAGGCTATGTCGATATAGGACTTGTTTTACTGTGGATATAGATACTTTTGTACAGGTTTCCTCCAGCATCTTCACATGGTCCTTTGCTGTTGCTCTGGGATTGATTTGCACTTTTTCGCACCAAAGTACGTTCAACTCTAGGAGACAGAACGCATCTCCTTCCTGAGCGGTATGACGGCTGCGTGGTCCCATGGTGTTTATACTTGCGTACTATTGTTTGTACAGATGAACATGGTACCTTCAGGCGTTTGGAAATTGCTCCCAAGGATGAACCAGACTTGTGGCGGTCTACTATTTGTTTTCTGAGGTCTTGGCTGATTTCTTTTGATTTTCCCATGATATCAAGCAAAGAGCCACTGAGTTTGAAGACAGGCCTTGAAATACATCCACAGGTACACCTCCAATTGACTCAAATGATGTCAATTAGCCTATCAGAAGCTTCTAAAACCATGACATCATTTTCTGGAATTTTCCAAGCTGTTTAAAGGCACAGTCAACTTAGTGTATGTAAACTTCTGACCTACTGGAGTTGTGATACAGTGAGTTATAAGTGAAATAATCTGTCTGTAAACAATTGTTGGGAAAATTACTTGTGTCAAACACAAAGTAGATGTCCTAACCTACTTGCCAAAACTATAGTTTGTTAAAAAGAAATTTGTGGAGTGGTTGAAAAATTAGTTTTAGTGACTCCAACCTAACCAACCTAACCTCCAACACATCAAATCAACACATTATACATCACCTGTATAAGACCAATATTAAGGGTTACCTCAGAAGAGAAAATGTCTCTTCTACTCCTTGACTGTATTCATTCTAAATGTATAGTCTATTGTTGCTATCCTTGTGAGTCAATCCAAGTGTGATCTGGTCAGTCTATTTCTCTGTTTCTGTTTCACTATGTTCATTGTTGAAAATGTTGCTTCACATGAATAAGTGCTGTCAGAAAATATCACTTTTTGCGCACACTGCTTCAGAAGTGGATACTCTGTGTCTGACACAAGGCTCCAGAAATGGGTAACACCTGATCTTAGTTCACCTTGCAATGTGTCATTTGCCTGCAGCTCCACTATCTCACTCTCTATTCCAGCATGGTCAGGACAGACTGTGGTCAGAGATGACACTGGCACATGAAAAGGGTTCTCAATGAAGTTAAAAAACTCCTTGTACTCCATGATATCCTTGAATCTTGACTCAAACTCCAACTTCAACTCTTCCAACACATGCACAAATGCATCATAGCTAAAATGTTGCAGTATGTCTGGGTTGGATCTGGCGACTGCTCTGAGTTTTGGGAAATGAACAAACTGTCAGGTATGGTATGTCAGGTATGAACAGTATGGTGATTTTATTTTGAAGTGCTGTGACCACACGCAGCATTTTGCCGGGAGTTTTAGCTTTCCCTTGGAGCTGGAGATTCAATGTGTTCAGGTGGCAGGTGATGTCAGTTAAAAAAGCCAGCTTTAATATCCACTGTGGCTCATCTAGCTCTGGCTCCTCTCTCCCCTTGCTTGCAACACATTTGCAGATTTGAGGGAAGAGAGAGAGAAATCTTTCCAAATCTCTGCCACGAGACAGCGATCTCACTTCATTGTGAAATATCAAGTTGCCATCAGCAACTCGTGGAATTAACGGTGATTCATTGACTTGCTGCATCTGTAACGTCTGCTTCCAACTCCCACTCTCAAAGAGTAGATCCCCTGAACGCAGCTCACTCTCCATATCCCAATCACCTGAATTCTGATCCCCTGTTCACACACCCGTATGTCATTATCACACACTATTTAGTTCAGTTCTTTGCACCCCATCATTGTGAGGTATTGTTTGTTTTGTGACACACTCCTCCCGTGAATGATAGTTTTGGCCTGCCTCACCAACGACGCCTTTTGCATATTCCCTGCCTGTACTTTAGCGGATTTCCTGTTATCGACCTATTGCCTGATCTCCCGGACGACGTTACTAGCCTTTTCCCTGCCTGTACTGTTGCCTTTTCGGACCCCCTCTGTATGACCTTCTGCCCCTGGACCCATCTACCTGCCTCCTCTTGTGGTCCTTTACAAATTAACACCTGCTGCGCCCTGCGCTTGAAACCAGGTCTCTGTATTCCATCGTGTTCATTACAGCATCACATTCTGCAAGTCACAGTCTGAGTTTAACCACAAGTGCTTCCTGATGAATGAGACCATGAAACGTAACAAATTCGGGAATATCCTCTCTCTTTCTCATCAGTCCCTTCTCCTTCCCTCCCATGTTTGGGGCAGCGTCAGTGCCCACAGATGCCAGATTTGACCAGTCAATATTATTAGCAAAAATGTAACAAGGGCTTTCAGAATATCCTCTCCTCGTGTTTGTCTCTGAAGGGGCAGTAAACTGAAAAGTTATTCTCTGTACGACTCGTTTTGAGGGAAGCGGACCCAAACACATAATTGAGCAATGTCACTTACATCAGTGCTTTCGTCAACATGTCAGTAATCTGTTGCTTACCGATGTCTTGTTATGGTTGAGTCTGAGAGTTGCAGTCCCTTAATTTGCTTTAAAATAGCTTCCTTGTTTGTGAAATCAGCATACAATATTTCGGGCTGAGGCCAAAAAACATTATTTAACAATCTCTGCGTCTGTGAAGGCCTTCTTGTTTCTTGCGAGTATCCAAGCAATCTCATATGTTGCCTAAGTTGTTTTCTCTGCAACAGTGCTAGATCTGTCCATCATTTGTTGTTGTCCTTTGAGCTGTCCTTTGAGTTGCGTTATTTTGTTGTTTCTGAGGTTGCTTTGTAGCGGATATTTTTTGTCAGTGGGCATGGTGTGACTGGAGATTTTGTTCTATATTTACATGTTTAAAACAATTGACTGCCTTCTGGCAAATAAGACAAAGTGTTCTAGTCCCATCCTGCAGTACAAAAAAATACTTGTCTGTCCATTTCTCTTGGAACTTTCTGTGTTCTTCTTGAATTTACAGTATCCTTCTCTTACGCTTCGATCACACCGACAGCGTAATTGCATTTTGGTACACCAGAATTACATTCATTTCCAATGAAATGCTGCGTTTGCCTTGCAGCATTGCGTTGCAGAGGCAGTTACGTTCTCCCCATAACACACCCAAAGCTGTTCTGTTTGATGAAGCAAGTAAGATAGGCACTCAATGCCCTAACTGGGCAAAGTGTATGCAACTCACGACTCTCCTGTGAGAAATGGGGAGGCTGATGAAATGCCACTATGATTAAGGGCTGGTTAGCATGTGTCATGACGGGGCCCTTTCTGGGCATAGATCGTGGCATCCCCCTCTCTCTCCTACACCCAGGTTCTGTTATCTCAGGTCGTAAATTCCTGGAGGAGACTCTCTCCTCCTGGCCATGCAGTAGAGAGAGAGAGTTTCACAGTAGAACAAAGGAACTTTTTCTACATCACAGAACTTGAGAACTGAACAATGTCCATGTTTTGGAGAATGTGTAAACGTCGGTGGAGAAGCCAGCTACGACCCAGTCCGTTTTGCTTCATGTTTGTGACCCCATGAAAGACAATACAGCCACATTACCATAACTCTGTTTATACAGGTGCCTCCGTTATGAAGTTTGTGTCTAATTATTGTATGAAATAGATGAGTAAAGATGAAACTATTTGTGAAAGGATGGAATGTGATGTTAAACCGTTAATGTGAGAGAATTGTATTCCCTTTAAAGGTTAACTAAGTCATTGGCCCGCCCCCATGAGCACAGACATGATCTGGCTCATGGGACAACCCTTTTCTACTGTTACGAATAAAACCCACTCCTGAAGAAATCCTCTTCAGACCATGCATACCTCGGTCAGCTGAGGAGGCAAAGGTTTGAGTAGAGACCACAAAAACCTCAGTTTAAGCTAAGGTTGTAATGGTTGTTGAATTCCTAACCATACCACATGGTGCATTGGCTACACGGCGGGAAATGGTTAAACTCTGAGACTATCAATCCCGACAGAATAAGAGCAAATCTTAAATACTAATTACTAGTCTGCAGCTAGAAATGATGTAAACATGGGATGCGAAACCCGACAAAACATCTATTCTATATGAACATTTCTGAATGGTACTCTGAAGTATCCATTCTAACCACGAAAGACTTCAGGGAAGCAGAGAGAGAGACGCTCGGATGAACTTTCCAACAGAAGGACTGACGATTCCAACAGAGATCATTACTGGGCGTAAATATATATTGATTGCAATTATTCCCAAATGAGTGAGCAAAGGATTAGCATTTCAATTAATATAATTATCAACTGTGTAGTGACTCGTTTTGTCTTTCCCGCCCTTCTCAGTCCACACCCACTTCCCTTTGTCCACCAAGCCGTCATATCGGTTTAGCCCACTAGGGAACCTCCCCTATCATTTCCTTGTAACCATATCTACTGTGTTGTGTGTTTATGCATTTCTGTGATTATTTAGTTAGTTAGTAAATAAATTATTAAGACAATTGATGTATGGATGATTCATAGTAAAGGCTGGGTTCGTGCAGATAACCAACAATTTACGACGTTTGAAATGAGACTAATGTGAGGTAAAGAATAATTGATCAGATATTAAAATATCTGAAGAGTTATATTAGGAAAATTATAACTTTGTAATCTGAAGATTTTCCTTGGTGCCCCAATTTCCTAGTTAATTACATTTCATGATTAGTTTAATCACGTAATAATAATTACAGAGAATTGATTTGATAAAATAAGTCTTCAATTTAATGATGCCAAAGGCACGAAACCTACATTGAAGACTCCCTAGCTGCAGGGTTCATCCGTCCTTCTGCCTCCAACCACCGGCGCAGGGTTCTTCTTTGTGGAGAAAAAGGACAAAACCCTGCGTCGACTACCGGGGTCTCAACAAAATCACGGCGAAGAACTGCTACCCGCTACCTCTCATCTCCTCGACCTTCGAGCCGCTCCAGGGGGCCACTGTGTTCTCCAAGCTGGACCTACGGAATGCCTACCAAATGGTGCGGATACGGGAAGGGGACGAGTGGAAGACTGTCTTCGACATGGCCAGCGGTCACTACGAGTATCTGTTCATGCCATTTGGCCTTTCCAACGCCCCTGCTGTGTTCCAGGCTCTAATTAATGATGTTCTCCGCGACATGTTGAACCGGTTCATCTTCATCTACCTCGATGACATCGTCGTCTTCTCCAATCTCCACCCAAGAATATGTGCTCCACGCCCGACAGGTTCTACAACGCCTCCCGGAGAACCAGCTTTTTGTAAAAGCAGAGAAGTGCGAATTACATCGCTCCACCATCCCCTTTCTGGGTTACATCATCGCTGCACCGAGAGTACAGATGGATCCCGGGAAGGTGAGAGCGGTGGTGGATTGGCCCCAGCCTACGTCCAGAGTACAGCTGCAACGTTTCCTGAGATTCGCCAACTTTTACCGTCACTTTATCTGGGGCTACAGCACCCTGGCTTTCCCCCTGTCTGCACTCACCTTTCCCAAGGTTCCGTTCACGTGGTCCCCAGCTGCTGACTGGGCATCTCGGGATCTCAAACCTTGCTTCACCACAGCTCCCATCTTGGTGTGCCTACTCCTCCAGGCTTGCCTGCCACCCGGGCTCCCGTTGGACCCTGGCCTTTGTGCAACAACACTTTTGGTGGCCTACTATGGTTCCTGACGTCTCCGCATTCATCGCCGCTTGCATGGTCTGTGCATAGAACAAGACTCCTCAGCAAGCTCCGGCTGGTCTCCTCCAACCTCTGCCTTTCCCTCACCGTCCCTGGTCTCACATCTCCCTGGACTTTGTCACGGGTCTCCCCCCATCTGATGGCAACACCGCCATCCTGACAGTAGTGGATCGGTTTTCCAAAGCCGCCCACTTCATTCCTCTCCCCAAGCTACCCTCTGCCAAAGAGTCGGCCCGGCTCAGCTCACCGTGCTTCTGCACCTGCATTGCTGGGAGCAGCACGTCTTCCAGATCCATAGACTGCCAGTAGACTGTCAGTTCTCATCCTGGTTCTGTAAGGCGTTCTGCACACTCATTGGGTCATCCACCCCGAGTCCAACGGCCAGTCGGAGCGAGCCAACCAAGACTTAGAAACTACTCTGCGCTGCCTGGTCTCTGCCAACCCAACCACCTGGAGCCAGCAACTTGTGTGGGTCGAATATGCCCGCAACACCCTTCCCTGCTCTGCCATGGGTCTATCACCATTTGAGTGCTCCCTGAGGTATCAGCCCCTGCTCTTCCCTGAGCAACGTTATTCATCTATTGTGTTCCTACAAGAAACTCACTTGTTGAAAGATGAGCTACTTAAAGTATGCAGGAGATGGCAAGAGCAAGTAATAGCATCCTGTTTCTCCTCTCATTCTCGCGGTGTTATGGTTTTAATTCACAAATCTGTTCCTTTTCACATGGATAATATTATAACTGATACAGCTGGTCAATACATTTTGATACAGGGAACTCTTTTGAATGAGCATATTAATCGTTGAGAATTTATTTCTATTGAAAGCCTCCCTTTCTGGTAAAGTCCGAATGGCAGGGGATTTTAATTGTACTCTTGATCCTCATCTAGATCACTCCTCTGGTTTAGACACTTCCCACTCTCAGAGAAGAAAGAAATTACAGCATTTATTAAATCTATGTGAACGTTAGATAATTCAGAACCCGAGTAAAGGGAGTATTCATGTTACTCGTCGACATTTAAAACCTCTTGAGCCTATGGGGGGTGCTATTTCGATCTTGGAAAAATTGGTCTCCAAATTAAACTGCCTAGTACTCAATTCTTGCTCGTACAATATGCATATTATTATTATTATTGGATAGAAAACACTCTCTAGTTTCTAAAACCGTTGGAATTATGTCTCTGAGTGAAACAGAACTCATTCTACAGCACTTTTCCTGCCAGGGAGTGAGATTTCAGAAATCTTGGCCTCTGTTCCCAGGTCAGTTTTTAGGTCCCTGTGAATGCTATGGGGCTACAAACACTGCCTACGCCTTCCTCTAGATGTCAGTAAGTGGTGACAATTTGAATGGAGTCGATTGCGCAATCTGGGACTTTATAAAAGACCAAAGAACGGAAGTACCTTTCTTTTCTTCCCTGCGCTTGACGCACGATGGACGTCGGACTGGCCTCCTTCCAAGCTTTGGTTTAGCCAGTAATATTTCTCCGGTCATGTTTTTACTCGTTATAGGTGTTAAAGACATCATAAGGTAGTTAATTTAAACCGTTTTATAGCAATTTATATCCGTTTAGTGCGATTTTCTGGCATTTCTTTGTGACGCACTTCCAATAGTTGGACACTTTTCCAGTACATGCCGAACGTTAGTGGCCATTTCGACAGGACAAGAGGACATCTTTCGACCAAAAGACGATTAGACCGGAGAAAGGATACATTGCCCAAGATTCTGATGGAAGTTCAGCTAATAGTAAGAACTATTTATGATGATAAATCGTTGTTCTGTTGAAAAATGTTAAACGCATATTCCGCCATTTTCTTTGGGGTAGCTTCGCTTTGGCGCACCCTGTATTGCACAGTAAGGATAATTTTAAAAATGTAATTCAGCGATTGCGTTAAGAACTAATTTGTCTTTCAATTGCTGTCCACCCTGTATTTTTTAGTCAAGTTTATGATTATTTATTGATTAGACTAGATCACTCTCCAAGATGGCGCCCGACATTTTCTGTCCAGTTTGGCTACTATTCTCATTGTATAACCACGATTTTTGTGGCTAAATATGCACATTTTCGAACAAACTCTATATGTATGTTGTAATATGATGTTACAGGAGTGTCATCTGAAGAATTCTGAGAAGGTTAGTGAAAAAATTTATATATTTTGGTGGTGATAACGTTATCGCTCTCTTTGCCTTGAATCAATGCTGGGGTAAAGTTTGCACATGTGGTATGCTAATATAACGATTTATTGTGTTTTCGCTGTAAAACACTTAGACAATCTGAAATATTGTCTGAATTCACAAGATCTGTGTCTTTCCATTGCTGTGCGCTGTGTATTTTTAAGAAATGTTTTATGATGAGTAAATTGGTAATACACGTTGCTCTCTGTAGTAATTCTAGTCGCTTTGGGGAGATTTGTGATGGTGGCTGCAATGGCAAACTATGATTTATACCTGAAATATGCACATTTTTCTAACAAAACCTATGCTATGCAATAAATATGTTATCAGACTGTCATCTGATGAGGTTTTTTCTTGGTTAGTGGCTATCAATATCTTTATTTGGTCGAATTGGTGATAGCTACTGGTGGAGAGAAAAAATGGTGGACTAAGAAAAATGGTGTCTTTTGCTAACGTGGTTAGCTAATAGATTTACATATTGTGTCTTCCCTGTAAAACATTTTAAAAATCAGAAATGATTGCTGGATTCACAAGAAGTGTATCTTTCATCTGGTGTCTTGGACTTGTGATTTAATGATATTTAGATGCTAGTATTTACTTGTGACGCTATGCTAGGCTATGCTAGTCAGCTTTTTTACTGGTGGGGGGTGCTCCCGGATCCGGGTTTGGGAGGAACTAGAAGTTAAATCATATTCTCGTATAGACTTTTTAGTTTCTTGCTCATTGCTTTCCAGTGTAGCTGGAAGTGGATATAATAGTATTGTTCTGAGTGACCATTCCCCTGTGTCATTATTCTATAGAGATACAAAAGTTGTAAAAAGATCCTCTAGATCAGACCTGGGCAATTATTTTCCATGGAGGGCCACATTAGAATATATTTTTGCCATCGTGGGCCTGAATTATATTACAGGATTATACATCATGTGTATGACTGTGTTGACAGATATATCTACTGTAAATCACGTCCAGATATGCTACTTATTTAATAACTTTTTTAACATGCACAGAAATAAACTACATCCATGTTCTCCTTTTGGTATATATTTTCATTATTAAACATGCAATGAACTACACGGAGGGAAAAGTACACTGTGCATTCAGCACCACGGACAGAACTCTCGTTAACGGGTATGCACAAAAACTAGAGTAGTGAAGTCAGGTATAGTTTCTGACGTCGCTATGCGCAGCATTGCTAAGAGGTGAGAGTCAGTAATAGATGATCTGCGCCTTGATTTGTTATATTTCATCACTGAAAATGTCTGTTCACATACATAGGTTGACCCAAACAGTACAAACATCTTCTGAGAATGACTCCTAATCTTTGGAAAGTTTTGTTCATCGAGAGATGCATAGAACCTCGTCAGTGACATTGTTTTGAATAGTTCTCCAATCACTGCATCAGACCGACGATCGATAAGCTCAAGTTGCAGGTCAGTGGGAGTGTTATCCACATTGACGGTGAAATTAGAGGAAACCAACAGCATATCATTTTCCATCACTTTGAGAAAACTCACCGTTCAAAGCACACAGCAGCGATGTATACTTCTCCCGCTGGTCATCTGATAAGGAAAAGACTAGTAGTGTCGGAAGGTGGGTGAGATTGTTGGCTTCTACTTGACGGGTCAGGAGGAGTCATTTTCCTTTGAAGGCTTTGACAAGGCTGTACATCTGATGTGCAAAAAGGCCCTTCCCTTGCAGTTTGGAATTCAGTTCATTCATGAGGGCTATGATGTTCACTGGAAGGCAACATCAGCCAACCATTCTTTATCTTGCAGTTGAGGGAAATCCACATATTTTCCTTTAATTTGAAAAAACTCAGCAATCTCCAACTTCAGGTCTCACACCCTTTTAAGCACCTTACCCAAACACAGCCATCTCACGTTTGTGTGGAAGGGGAGATCTGCATGACCTGACTCTGTCTCTTCCAACAGTGAGACAAACTGCCTGTGGTTTAAAGATTTTGCTCTTATGAAGTTTACTGCTTTAGTGGTTGTATCCACAACTGGCTCATTTTCAGAACACATTTACAGAGCACCTCCTGATGAATAATTCAATGCAGGAAAATAATTTTCTGATCTGGGTTCAGCTCAGCTACTTGATCTTGTATCCTTTTCAAAGGTCAACATTTTGTCCTGTCAAGTTTGGGCACCCATCAGTGCACTGGATAACTTGTCAAAACTCAGTCCCAGCTTTGCCACGCACTTACTAAGCTCCTCCAATACATATTTCCCTGTGGTTGTGCTCTTCATTGACCGCACTGAAGCAAGCTCCTCTGTAATTTCAAAGTCTGAGGTTATGCCTCGTAAGAATATCAACCACTGCGCCTTGTCATGTGCATTAATGCTCTCTTCCAGGGCCAAGGAGAAACAGGTGAAATCCTTTACCTTGTCTTTCAACTGTTGTTCCAAATTCTCTGAGATGTCCTCAACACGCTGTGTGTCACTGTTCGTCTTTTTCAAACAGCTCTTTCTTGTTGGCGCAAAGTATTGCTGAGGAGTCAATTAAACATTCTTTAATGAATTTGCCCTCAGTGAATGGCTTGCTATGTTTAGCAATTTTGTGGAACATTACATACAGTGGTTCCTCAATTAAACGTTTTGAGATTATGCCACGGGATTTAGAGGTAATTTGTGGTTTAGTACGTTTCCCTTTCATCACTGCTTCATTGCTCCAGACCAGCGCAAAGGGTAGTTAGTGTCACGTTCTGACCTTAGTTCCTTTGTTATGTCTTTATTTTAGTTTGGTCAGGGCGTGAGTTGGGGTGGGCATTCTATGTTGTTTTTCTATGTTTTGTTCTGTTGTTAGATTTCTATGTGTTGGGCCTAGTATGGTTCTCAATCAGAGGCAGGTGTCAGTCGTTGTCTCTGATTGGGAACCATATTTAGGTAGCCTGTTTGTCATTGTGTGTTGTGGGTGATTGTTTCCTGTTGTAGTGTTTGTTTCACATTTCAGGACTGTTTCGGTTTTCGGATTTATTCACTTTGTTATTTTGTATTTTTCAGTGTTCAGTTTTAATAAATTAAAATGGTTACTTACCACGCTGCGTATTGGTCCGATCCTTGCTACTCCTCAGACGAAGAGGACGAGAACCGTTACAGTTAGAGCACTGATTATGCTTTTGGGTCCCAAGGCACTAACGTGTCTCTAACTGACAATGAATGGGTGACATAAACTAAAAAAAACTGATAATTGTGCACGACTTCAAAATTGAATTTCAATTAACTGAATGATGAGGATGAAGAAGGTAATTGAATTTAGAACAATACTGTTGTCACGCCCTGGCCATAGAGAGGTTTTTATTCTCTATTTTGGTTAGGCCAGGGTGTGACTATGGTGGGCATTCTAGTTTCTTTATTTCTATGTTGGTGTGGTTCCCAATCAGAAGCAGCTGTCTATCGTTGTCTCTGATTGGGGATCATATTTAAGTTGTCCTTTTTCGTTTGGGTTTTGTGGGTAGTTGTTTTCTGTTTAGTGTCTGCACCTGACAGGACTGTTTTTGGTTTTCCCTCTTTGTTATTTTGGTCAAGTGTTAGGGGGTTAGGGAGGGTTGGGCCGGTAGGGATATCCTTGTCTCATCGCGCTCCAGCGACTCCTGTGGCGGGCCGAGCGCAGTGCGCGCCAACCAAGGGGGCCAGGTACACGGTGTTTCCTCCGACACATTGGTGCGGCTGGCTTCCGGGTTGGAGGCGCGCTGTGTTAAGAAGCAGTACGGCTGGTTGGGTTGTGCTTCGGAGGACGCATGGCTTTCGACCTTCGTCTCTCCCGAGCCCGTACGGGAGTTGTAGCGATGAGACAAGGTAGTAATTACTAGCGATTGGATACCACGAAAATTGGGGAGAAAATCGGATAAAAAATATTCATGTGTCAAAATATTCATGCTATTCATGTGTCATGCACGCACATACCCTGAAAAATACACATATTTTTTTGTTTCTACTCGTCAGTATTATTTACAAAAACTGTTACACTAAGGTTTTTATTCTAATCGAAACGACAATGTTCAATTATATTCCATGATATTCTTAAGATATAAGTGTTGAGTGAATATAAGCAAGTGATGTCTGCTAAATAATCAAGTTAATGGCGCAGTCATATAGCCTCGGCACCTACATAAAGCTGAGTGACTCACTCATTCTTGGCTTTGGATCAAAAATAAATAAGTACCAACATTCTTTCTGATAGTCTTTAAATTCAGACAGAGCCAATAATACAATTCATAATATACAAGGACAATTATCAATGGATCCTGTAGAAATAAACCAAACTTTTGCTTCCTACTCTACCACACTTTCCAACTCTGAATCTTCTGAGAACTTAACTAATCAGACATCATTTTTGGCCGGACACCCGTCAACTAGTGGAATTAAAGCATCAGATTTTGAACATCGAGTGGCCCTGTATGCCAATGATAGCCTCTTATTCCTAACAGATCGAAAGAATTCTATATCTTCCCTCTCCAATTTAATGTATAACTTTGTCCAGGGTTTAAAGTTAATAAAACCAAATCGTCCATCCTTTTCTTCAACAAGCAAGAGAGACAGAATCCAGTTGTATAGCATCCATTTGTGAATACAAAACAAGGTTTCACATATCTTGGTATTAAAATCACAACAGAAATGAACTCCTTGAGTTCAACAAATTATGAACCCATGGCAATCAATATAACATAATCCATCAACAGATGGGTCTATTATTGGTAGAATAAATGTTTTGGTTCTCCAAGAAACCATACTTAATAAAGAAATCATGTGACTAAACTAAATAAAAATAAAAATAAACTACACTATGAAACAAAGATAAATTACATAAATAATGATAGTAAAAAGCTTTGGGGCACCTTAAATGATATTTTGGGAAAGAAAGCCAACTCGGCTGCTTCATTCATTGAATCAGATGGCTCATTCATCACAAAGCCCACTGATATTGCAAACTACTTTTATGACTTTTTCATTGGCAATATAAGCAAACTTAGGGATGACATGCCAGCAGCAAACACTGACACTACACATCCAAGTATATTGGACGAAATGATGAAAGACAAAAATTGTACTTTTGAATTCCATGAAGTCCGTGTGGAAGAGGTAAAAAAATTATTGTTGTCTATCAACCCGGGGTCTGACAATCTGGATGGAAAATGACCGAGGATAATAACAGATGATTTTGCCACTCCTATTTGCCGCATCTTCAATTTAAGCCTACTAGAGTGTGTGCCCTCAGACCTGGAGGGAAGCTAAAGCAATTCCGCTATCCAAGAACAGTAAAAAAAACTTTACTGGCTCAAATAGCCGGCCAATCAGCCTGCTACCAACCCTTAGTAAATTTCTGGAAAAAATTGTGTTTGACCAGATACAATACTATTTTACAGTAAACAAATTGACAAAATAATTTCAGCATGCTTATAGGGAAGGACACTCAACAAGCACAGCACAAATGATTGATGATTGGCTGAGAAAAATTGATGATAAAATGATCGTCTTGTTAGACTTTTGAGCAAGTTGAGATGACTAAACTGCTTGGAGTAACCCTAGATTGTAAACTGGTATGGTCAAAACATATTGATGCAGTAGTTGGTAGGATGGGGAGAAGTCTGTCTATAATAAAGCGATGCTCTGCCTTCTTAACGACACTATCAACAAGGCAGGTCCTACAGGCCCTAGTTTTGTCGCACCTTGACTACTGTTCAGTCGTGTGGTCAGGTGCCACAAAAAAGGACAGGAAAATTGCAATTGGCTCAGAACAGGGTAGCACGGCTTGCCCTTGGATGTACACAGAGAGCTAATATTAATAATATGCATGTCAATCTCTCCTGGCTGAAAGTGAAGGAGAGATTGACTTCATCACTACGTTTATTTATGAGAGGTATTGACATGTCGAATGGACCGAGCTGTCTGTCTAAACTACTGGCACACAGCTCTGACACCCATGCATACCCCACAAGACATGACACAAGAGGTCTCTTCACAAGAGGTCTCTTCACACAAGACATGCCACAAGAGGTCTCCAGAACAGAATATGGGAGGCACACAGTACTACATAGAGGCATGACTACATGGAACTCTATTCCATATCAAGTAACTGACGCAAGCAGTAAAATCAGATTTAAAAAACAGATTTAAAAAACACCTTATGGAACAGCGGGGACTGTGAAGAAAGACAAACATTGGCGCACACACACACAAGATAACATATGCACTATACATACACATGGATTTAGTACTGTAGATATGTGGTAGTGGTGGAGTAGGGCCTGAGGGCACACAGTGTGTTGTGAAATCTGTGAATGTATTGTAATGTTTTTAAAATTGTACAAACTGCCTTCATTTTGCTGGACCCCAGGAAGAGTAGCTGCAGCTAATGGGGATCCATAATAAATACAAATACAAATACTTAACATGGCTGCAGACTGAAATGCAGTCCACAAAAGACTTAACTTTGGATGCATATTTGTACTCTGCTCCCTTGAAGAAACTAAAGAACAATATTATTAATCCTGTTGTTAAAAACACCCTAACTATATGGCACGATGTACAGCAATATCTGGGCGAATCCCCTGTACTATCCAGTTTTACACCAATTTGGGGCAATGACAATTATACAATGAAAAAGGGCTCATGTCGTTTCAAATACTTACCATTGAGAAGCTTTATTTTTCCAGTCTGAAACAATCTGCCTTATAACCTCCTTTGACCACCTTAGAAACACTCTGTGTTAATGTGTTATGGGAGAGGTCAAATGACATCATTATATAGGAAAATGGTAGCTACTCATAAAGACAACTCTGATAGTACGAGACTTCAGTGGATACAAGATATGCAGGAAGATATTTTAACAGAGGACTGGGGTATGATATCCTCTAGAGCTCAGATACAGACAATAAACACCCGCCTAAGATTGTTGCAATACAATTGGATAATGAGAACATATATCACCCCTGTTAAGCTCCACAAATTTGACCCTAATATCCCAGACATGTGTGTTAAATGTAACACGCATTTAGGCACCTTGTATCATTGCCTGTGGGAATGTGCTGAGATACAACATTTCTGGAGCTCAGTACTGCACTATATCTTTGAGATGACCTTTATCCCAATACCACTAATTGCTAAACTTTGCATCCTAAATCTTTACCCAGAGAATATCTCTTTACATAGGAGAGAGAATAAATGGTTGACCTCTATTACAAGATAGATGTTCAATTGCTCTCCACTGGAAGTATGTCAGCTCTTGGTCATTGGTTAAAATAATTAACATGAAGCCTGGCTCTTGAAAGATTTACTTATATAGTGAAAAAGAAAGCCCCAGAATTTCTTAAATTTCGGATGTGTTTTGTGAGTTTTTACAAACTGGTGATATTGTAGAAGCGGTGGAATTGTAAATCTGTATATTCTCAATTGTTTATATTAAAGTTGGCTGTAGTCAAAGTGAAACCTGCATTACCTGCGACGGCATATTATACATTATTATTGGAAAGGTGAGGACTTTATTATTTATTTTTTCTGTCAATATTTGGTTGTTATGTTTTTGTCTGGAATGCATTTCAATTAACAGCTGTGCCTTGTTAAAAGTTAATTTGTGGAATTTCTTTCCTTAATGCGTTTGAGTCAATCAGTTGTGTTGTGACAAGGTAGGGGTGGTATGCAGAAGATAGCCCTATTTGGTCAAAGACCAAGTCCATATTATGGCAAGAACAGCTCAAATAAGCAAAGAGAAATGACAGTCCATCATTACTTTAAGATCTGAAGGTCAGTCATTCTTCAAAATTAAAAAAGTACCGTCGCAAAAACCATCAAGCGCTATGATGAAACTGTCTCTTATGAGGACCGCCACAGAAAAGGAAGACCCAGAGTTACCTCTGCTGCAGAGGATAAGTTCATTATAGTTACCAGCCTTAGAAAGTGCAGCCCAAATAAATGTTTCACAGAGTTCAAGTAACTGGCACGTCTCAACATCAACTGTACAGAGGAAACTGTGTGAATCAGGCCTCCATGGTCAAATTTCTGCAAAGAAACCACTACTAATGGACACCAATAAGAATAAGAGTTTTGCATGGGCCAAGAAACACAAGCAATGGACATTTGGAAATCTGTCTTTTGGTCTGATGAGTCCTAATAAGAGATTTTTGGTTCCACCCTAGTAGGTGAACGGATGATCTCCGCATGTGTGGTTCCCACTGTGAAGAATGGAGGAGGAGGTGTGATGGTGTGGGGGTGCTTTGCTGGTGACACTGTCTGTGATTTATTTAGAATTCAAGGCACACTTAACCAGCATGGCTACGACATCATTCTGCAGCGATACGCCATCCCATCTGGTTTGTGCTTAGTGGGACTGTCATTTGTTTTTGAACAGGACCATGACCCAACTCCAAGCTGTGTAAGGGCTATTTAATCAAGGAGGAGAGTGCTGGAGTGCTGCATCAGATGACCTGGCCTCAACAATCACCCGACCTCTACCCAATTGAGATGGTTTGGGATGAGTTGGACCGCAGAGTGAAGGAAAAGCAGCCAACAAGGGCTCAGCATGTGGGAACCCCTTCAAGACTGTTGGAAAAGCATTCCAGCTGAAGTTGGTTGCGAGAATGCCAAGTGTGTGCAAAGCTGTCGTCAAGGCAAAGGGTGGCTACTTTGAAGAATCTAAAATATATTTTGATTTAACACTTTTTTTGCTTACTACATTATTCCATATGTGTTATTTCATAGTTTTGATGTCTTCACTATTATTCTACAATGTAGAAAATAATAAAAATAAAGAAAAACCCTTGAATGAGTTGGTGTGTCCAAACTTTTGACTGGTACTGTATATGTAACGGATGTGAAATGGCTAGCTAGTTAGCGGTGGTGCGCGCTAGCAGCCTTTCAGTCGGTTACGTCACTTGCTCTGAAACCTAGAAGTAGTGTTGCCCCTTGCTCTGCAAGGGCCGCGGCTTTTGTGGAGCGATGGGTAACGACGCTTCGTGGGTGACTGTTGTTGATGTGTGCAGAGGATCCCTGGTTCGCGCCCGGGTCGGGGCGAGGGGACGGATGTAAATATATATATAAAGTGTAATATTGTGATGCAAACTTACATTTGAAATCATTTCAACTCTATATCTGACATGGTACAGATATCTCCTTTTTTTAAGCCCATAACCATGTTTAGTGTATACTGTTGTTTGAAAGTAGCTTTGTTAAAGACTACCAAGAAACACTCTGTGTGATCCTGATTTTAGTCCACTGCAGTAAAAGGTCAACTGAATTATGCCTACTCGAATTTGCCTATTTTCAGCACCATGAGCTGTCCATCTTCGATTGATTGTGCCACGGCTGCTGTTTCTAGTTTCAGCACCGCAATGTAAGTTATTCGAATCTGGCTTACTGTGAGGTCCATAACTCTGATAAATACATCAAGGGCTAGAAACATGTTTTTAATAAAATAAATTATAGTAATAGCAAGCTATCAAAGTTGACCACCGGTCATTCAACTCATCTTCGCACTCTCGTTCTCAAACTGAACAGAACATAGGCTGGTCCGCACGCAAGGTATTGATTTTTTGGGGACCAGGCTTAATAAAAATAAAAAATCTATAGAAACCTTTGACTCTCCTCCTGAACTGCCACTGTAGCCCTACACAGAACAACTATTTGTTAAGCAGCACACAAAAACCTTTTGATCAGCAAGAGCAGAGCAGGCCGGGGCTCAGGGTTTGAACATCCATTGCGGTGTGTAATGCAGCTGTCAAGATCGTCTAATGAATTAACGTACCAAGGCGCAGCGTTCCACATGTTTAATCAAATGAATCTCACAAAAACAACAAAGAACAATAAACGATATGTGAAGCTCAAGCAGTGCTCACAGGCAACTACACAGAAACAATGAACAATAAACGAACAGTGACTACAGAGGTGCTACATACACTTACTCAAAATACAAAATTCAATATCCCACAAAACACAGGTGGAAAAAAGGCTACCTAAATATGATCCCCAATTAGAGACAACGATTACCAGCTGCCTCTAATTGGGAACCATATCAAGCACACCAACATAGAAATAATAAACTAGAACGCCACATAGAAATAATAGACTAGAACACCCCAGTCACGCCCTGACCTACTATACCATAGAGAAACAATGGCTCTCTATGGTCAGGGCGTGACAGCAGCCTAGTTTTATTTATACCATCCTAGCAGGTATCTTAGAAATATAAGTTCGCTCTGTGCTTCTCCAGGCATGCCCTTCATAGCATATAGCCTATGGATCATTTGATTAAGACCACACTAAATAGCTTAAATATAAGTACCAGTGGAGGCTGCTGATGGGAGGACTGCCCACATTAATGGCTGGAATTAGAGTGTAATGGTTGGAATGGTATCAAACACATGAAAACCATGTATTTGATACCATTCCATTTACTCCATTCTGGCCATTATTGTAACGAACACGATGGGAGACGGAGAGCTGGTTTCAAGCACAGGGCACAGCAGGTGTTTATTGTAAAGGACCACAGGAGTAGGCAGCTGGGTCCAGGGGCAGGCAGAGGTCAGACACATAGGTCCAAAAAGGCAACAGTACAGACAGGGAAAAGGCTAGTAACATCATGCGGGAGATCAAGCAATAGGTCGATAACAGGAAACCCAATAGGCTAAAGTACAGGCAGGGAATAGGCGTCGTTAGTGAGGCAGGCAAAAACTATCATTCACGGGAGGAGTAAATTACAAGGAAACCCAGCACTCTGAATAGAAAGAAGCGTGTCACAAAACAAACAATACCTCACAATGCTGGGGTGCAAAGAACTGAACTAAAAAGTGTGTGATAATGACATACAGGTGTGTGAACAGGTGATCAGAATTCAGGTGATTGGGATCTGAAGAGTGAGCTGCGTTCAGGGGATCTATGTGTTTGAACATGGGAGCTGGAAAGTGGGCTGGAAAGTGAGCTGCGTTCAGGGGATCTACGTGTTTCAGAGTGTGAGTTGGAAGCAGACGTTACAGTTATTATGAGCCGTCCTTCCCTAGGCAGCCTCCACTGAGACATACATTATAGTATGTTTAGCTTGGGCACAGCTTTGTTAAAAAGGGTTGTGTATTTACTGTAGGAGAGATGTCTTCAAAGAAGGTCATAATCATGTCTTAAAATAGACTTAATCTGAGTAACTAAGTTTAGCACAACAGAAGTATGCTATCCCATTTATGTGATGTGTGATCACCACGTTTTCCTGACCAATTAAATAGGGAATCTTTACTGGCTTGGCCACATGGTCTTAGCCAATGAGTTGCATTCATTTTAGATGTATGTATATGTTACGTGCCTCCTAAGAGGAGGGAGGTGCAGGAGTCAGGAGCAGGAGAGCAAGGAAGTCCCAGTAGCACAATAGTTTATTAGAAGTCCCCACTCAACGACAACAGGTGGAGGGAACACGCCCAAACAAAGTCGCCACACACAGGGAATAAACGCAACACACGGAGGAGAAACCTCTATTTATAATTACAGTCCAAAACGATACAACGACCGTGAGAAAGAAAACCCCGTGGCGCAAACACGCACCCCTAACAAAGCAACAACAGCAAATAATCCCGCACAAAGAATAGCAGGCAGCGGAGGTTAATAAACCCACCGAAATTAACTAAAATGACACAGGTGTAAAGAAAAAACAGACATACACAAATGAAAAGGAAAAATGGATCGGTGGCAGCTAGTTGGCCGGCGACGACGACCGCCGAGCACCGCCCGAACAGGGAGAGGAGCCACCTTCGATGGAAGTCGTGACAGTATAGAAGATTTTGCCCCCCCCGAAGTTTAAACTGCCCTATATCTGTTTTCTCACCTAAGCGAAGGGGGATCGATTGACATTAACTAAGCGTTTCCACATTGTACTCCCTTGCAAACAATACAAATTGAATATAGGTTCTCATACCGTATGTTGAAACTTTAAACTTCTGTTAATTTTCTTGTGTCAGCATGTTTTGCAGGTGATCCTCTTTGTTATCTTATCCGACCATGCAAAACCCAGTGCCCCATCAGTGTCAGTGTGTCACATACTGTACACATGAACACTGTGTGATCTGATCCTGATTTTCAGTGGTTGAAACCCAACATTCTCTCTCTAGTAGCCTGTGTTTAACCTCAGATACGAGACTGCTTCCCTGAGAGATTAACTCTCTGGGGTTGCGGTCATGTGTTTGGAGTTGGTTAGCGGCTGACAAAAGAGGAACGCATAGTGCAGACCCAATTTGCTGCGGTCAAAGAATGTCCACATGACACATACAATAGATCACTGGCCATGGGGGTGACTGTGCACTAATTCATGTGGCCATCCTTTGACTGCAGCAAACTGGGACTGCACTATGATCTATCACATTACCCTTATGACCCATATCAATATGTTAAGTGAAAAAAGCATTGGAAACACCAACTGATGAGTCAGCAGAACCGTTGTGTGGTTCATACCATTGGTATGTAGCTATTGCATGTATACGCCATTGCTATTTTAAAGGGGATTCAATCCCCTTACATTGTAAGCTAGCAGAAACAAATATAACAAAGTAGTAATGTATAAGGTACAGTGCAATACACCCCTAGAATTTCCCTCAGCTAGCGTGAAGTCAGGCTATGACTCTTTGCCATTTTACTCTCTCTGAGCACTTAGTTTTATCTTGTCGTTCTATTGACTATCAAACCCTTTTATCAAAACGTGTCTCTAATATATTTTCAGATATGCCATGGCCCTCTACAACCAGCATGTCTGCCCCGTGGATAACTGGTACAGTATTCTATAATCAACTCTCTAATGTCAATGTTGACTCCCCCATAATCACTGTGTCATTATTTATAACAGAAGGAACTCATCACATGTCATTATCTGTAACAAAGACAACTGGTAATCTCTCAGTTGGTTTCAAGTGTTCTTTATCGGAGATAGAGAAGGATAACTGTTGCCCGAACTTTCATTGTTGCGTAAAATCACTGGTTTGGTTTGTTATTGAAAATGTATTTGTTTGCAAAGGTAATAACCCCAGAAAAGGTATTAACTTTTGGTTTGTAGTGTAGTAGGGTATGATACGTTACGACATAGAGTGTGTATCTACTTGGATGTACTCACACTAGGTACTTGTGAAACTGAAACGAGGGGGATTAAGTATTCCAATATGTCAGCAGGTCTTCTTGTCAATAGGGGGAGCTGTTAGCACTATGTTTTCTTGACGTTCCCAAATTAAACTGCCTCGTACTCAATTCTTGCTCGTACAATATGCATATTATTATTACTATTGGATAGAAAACACTCTCTAGTTTCTAAAACCGTTTGAATTATGTCTGTGCGTGAAACAGAACTGGACTTAGAGCAATTTCCCTATGTGGAGTTGAGAATGCAGAATTTTCCAACCTGTTCTCAGACCTGTGTATAACTCTGCCTGTCTTCTATTGGTTGAGATGCACTGCATACGCCTTCCCCTGGGTGTCAGCGAATAGAGGGCCTTGAAATGGAGTCTCTAGGCAGATCCGAAAGTCTATAAATTGATTGGAATCAAAGTTTCCTCTCTTTTGATTCTTCGCTCTGACGCAGGGAGGACCTTGGCATGTCGTTTTAGAAGTTCCTGTTTTAGCTCCTAGATATATCCGGCTCTGTTTTTATTCGATATAGGCTTTAAAGACATCATAATCTTGTTATTTTAAACCGAGTTATATCAGTTTATGTCAGTATATTGCGATTTTCGGGTATTTCATTTTCTGGCGTTGTAGGAAGTTGGGTATCTCTCTCTCGCATGCTATTGTTTACTGCTAATTGCAACGTGGAAGATGACTTTCTCCAACCCAGCAACGATTCTTTTGGACAAAGGACACCTATCCCAAGATTCTGATGAGAGGTCATCAAAAAGTAAGAACTATTTATGCTGATAATTCATTGTTCTGTTGAAAAAAGTCAAATGCATAAGACGCCATTACTTGCAGTGTAGCCTTGCTTTATCGCACGCTGTATTGCGCAGTAACGCTAATTTTAAAAATGTAATTCAGCGATTGCATTAAGAACTAATTTGTCTTTCAATTGCTGTCCAACCTGTATTTTTTTAGTCAAGTTTATGAATAGTTTTCGATAAGAATAGGTGCCTTTCCAAGATGGCGCCGGACAGATTGCTTGAGGATTTGGACACTATTCTCATTGTATAAGCACGATTTGTGCCGCTAAATATGCACATTTTCGAACAAACTCTATATGCATTGTGTAATATGATGTTACAGGACTGTCATCTGAGAAGGTTAGTGAAAAAATTAATATATTTTGGTGGTTTATACGTTATCGCTATTTTTGCCTTGAATCAATGCTGGTGTGATGTTTGCTATTGTGGTAAGCTAATATAACGCTATATTGTGTTTTCGCTGTAAAACACTTAGAAAATCTGAAATATTGTCTGGATTCACAAGATCTGTGTCTTTCAATTGCTGTACGCTGTGTATTTTTAAGAAATGTTTTATGATGAGTAATTAGGTAATACACGTTGCTCTCTGTAGTTATTCTAGTCGCTTTGGTGAGAGTTGTGATGGTGGTTGCAATGGTAAACTATGATTTATACCTGAAATATGCACATTTTTCTAACAAAACATATGCTATACAATAAATATGTTATCAGACTGTCATCTGATTAAGTTTTTTCTTGGTTAGTGGCTATTTATATCTTTATTTGGTCGAATTTGTGATAGCTACTGATGGAGTAAAAAACTGGTGGAGTAAAAAAAGTGGTGTCTTTTGCTAACGTGGTTAGCTAATAGATTTACATATTGTGTCTTCCCTGTAAAACATTTTAAAAATCAGAAATGATGGCTGGATTCACAAGATGTGTATCTTTCATCTGGTGTCTTGGACTTGTGATTTAATGATATTTATATGCTAGTATTTACTTGTGACGCTATGCTAGGCTATGCTAGTAGCTTTTCTACTGATGGGGGTGCTCCCGGATCCGGGTTTGGGAGGTGTTAGAGGTTAAACAAATCGTGATTGGGGACCATTTTGTTCTTTGAGCCTCACACTGCTTTTACCTAGAAAGTGCCCTCATTGACGCAGACAGTTGTAGGCTTCCACTCAAGAAAATGAGAAGCAAGTTTAGTGATTCTATCATCCTTGTCAAAACCCTTCAATTCCTGCTGACATCCATGATTTAAATGTCAAACCAGCAAACTGATTATGAATTATTATTTATCTCCACACTGTGAGCTAGAGTGAGAATATGATATGCAAAAGCGTGAGAGAAACAGTACCTTGTCAACAAGTCTGTTTATTCAACATTAATTTGTGAGAAATTAAATAATTCATGGCCGACTTGTTTCGCAGGAGGGAATAGTCCGTCTTAGACCCTAAACTTCTTGAGCCTGACTGCCTTATTCAAACATAGGGAGGCATGGGAGAACGGTGTGAGGAACAAATTGAGAAAAGAGGGAGATGGAGAGAAATTTTGAGAGCACAGAGAGAAGAAGGGGAGATGGGAGAAACGAGATCATATGGTCAGAGAGAGAGGAGTATAATCATGGGAGAGACTGAAAAGATAATAAATATATACTGTATCGGGGACAGAGAGAGTAATGGGAAAATGGTGTGAAATCAAGGATGTGTAGCGACTATTTGGAGAAAGGCAACAACCTGCAAATTCCTTTAGGAGTGGGAGAATGACTTCTGTGGTATGTGTGAATAAACAGGTATTAAAATTGCATGGGGGCTCCATTAATTCCAAACTTCTCTGTTCAGCAGTAGACCTGCCCAAGCAAAAACAAACAACTATTCCAAACCCATTCATTACTGTACCTGCAGGTTTGGCTATTCCACTGTAAGGAGCATTCTACTGATACAACCTCAAACAGGGAATTCCAGAAATCATACAAGATAAAGTGTACTCTCTGAACAGTAGACCGACACATGCAATAGGACAGCAGCTGCCTCAGTACCTGCATCATAGTTGTTCTACAATGTTCTTCAATGCATACATGCAGTCAACCATTAAGTGGGAACTTTAACCTACTATTTCGGGTTAAACAATGTATATCCTCATTTGGGCAGAATGAGAGCCTTGATGTGTTGATTGGATGTATAATTCGATGCTGGCACATTAACAGAGTGTTATGCTAGGTGTGTTTACTTTAGTAGTGGTGGGTCTTTGGTTGGGACGCATGGTCATGCATTCTGGTCAATGCATGTGTCGAAGCATAGCTAATAGGTGACTTTACGGACTAATCTCACCTCACAAACGTCACACAGTCCATTCAGAATAGCCACTTGTTTTATGTGCATTATGCAATAAGTCCATATGCAAATAAAGGAGAGTGGGGTAAGTTTAGCCAAGTCTGTGAAGGAAGAAACCACATGGAAAAACTGGTAAGCAAGTTAGGTCCAAAAAGCTGATTTTCACAAAGTCAAATTAATTTATTGTGTGATGCTTGTATCTAAACTAAAGTGTATTGTTTTAAGATTGCTTTATACATCAGTTGGGGGTGTCTATAAGCTACAATATGAGGTCATAAACCTAGCATGAAAGTGCATCCTTGTAGCTGTATGGGCTAATATAGTCCAGATGGTTTTATCTGATGACATGGAGTCAGATTTTGCTAAACATATCAAGAATCTCACAGACCAGTTTCATGGGCTTAATAGCCTCAAATGCAGAGAACTTGCCTATGAATTGGCACATCAAAACAACATCCCTGTCCCAGATAACTGGCCAATAAATGGAAGGGTAAGTTATATTGAATAGAGAGATCTACACTCAGTGGCCCGTTTATTAGGTACACCAGCCCATTCACGAAAATGGTTCGCTCCTACAGACAGTAAGTTGTGTGACCGTGGCTTGCGATATAAAGCAAGCAGACAGGCATCGAGGCATTCCGTTCCTGTTCAATTTAATGTTAGAATGGGAAAAACAAGTGACCTAAGAGATTTTGAGCGTGGTATGATCGTCTGTGCCATGCTCACCAGTTTCAGTATCTCAGAAACGGCCAGCCTCCTGGGCTTTTAACGCATGACAGTGTCTAGGGTTTACAGAGAACATCCAGTCACCGACAATCCTGTGGACGAAAACAGCTCGTTGATGAGAGGTCGAAGGAGAATGGCAAGAATCGTGCAAGCTAAGAGGCGGGCCATAACTGGCAAATAACAACGCAGAACAGTGGTGTGCAGAATGGCATTTCGGAACCTGTCCTTGTCACGGATGGGCTATTGCAGCAAACTAACACACTTGGTTCCACTCCTATCAGCTAAAAACATGAAGAAGCTGTCATGGTTACACCTGTCACCAGAGGGAAGCAGAGACCGTCCTAGAGACATTAATGACAATCAGGTGTGTCCTATTTACCCCTCATGATTTCCCTGTTAAAAGAGGTGTGTCTTCTGTTGTCCTTTGCTGAACCTTGAATTATGTGACGTGTGCGTTTGTCTCCTGAGTGAGTGTTTGAGACTTAGTGTTTGTTGTCCCATTGTTACTGTGATCCTTCCATTACCGTTTCTCAGTAAAGTATTATTTTTATCCTTAACCGCTGATTCTTCTTCTGGTCTCTTCTCTGCACCCGGGTCCAACCTTACCATGAAACAGAAGCGGCTCCAGTGGGCACGCGATCACCAACACTGGAAAACTGAGGGGTGGAAAAACATTGCCTGGTCTGACGAATCCCGGTTCTTGTTGCGTCATGCTGATGGCAGAGTCAGGATTTGGCATAAGCAGCATGAGTCCATGGCCCCATCCTGCCTGGTTTCAATGGTAAAGGCGGGTGGTGTAATGGTGTGGGGAATGTTTTCCTGGCATACGTTAGGTCCCTTGATAGCAATGTTTCCATGCCCTAAAAAATTCAGGCTGTTCTGGAGGCAAAGGGGAGGTCTGACCCGGTACTAGGTGGGTGTACCTAATAAACTGGCCACCGAGTGTATATCTGAATGTAGGCATACATTTAAGATATACAATATACTACACCCCCATTCCAGGAATTAGACATTGACCTACCATCACCCACTGTCACAAGACACCATCACCCACTTACTTCAAGGTGGCTCAACTTACCCTGTCCCTATGCTCAAGCTATGTTTATAAAAGTGTTATGTTTATGTGAATTCTGAGTATTTCCAATGATACACCACATCCTGAAATATATGTAGATATCCTTGTTAGAAAGAATACTATATTTCCCTTGACGTATTAATGGGACATTTTCTAAATGTCTCAACGATCAATGACATCTGGCTCAATGATCCTGTCTGGAACTGCGAGGAGTAACAACAGAACCTACGTTGCTAGCTATAGTACCATGACAAAGACCAAAGCGTACCGGTGAGGACAGTGGTTTCTCTCTATCACACGTGAAGGATCTTTTAAATGAACAAAAATAATCCTACAAGCAGTTGTTACAAGAAAATAGCTTCAAGTGTTTTGTCCAAATACTTGTGGATTCTACCAATAAAATAATGGACGACCTCACCAGAGAGGTCCAGGACCTGAATAACAGTTTGCACTTCTCCCAGGGTCAGCTCGATGAGTTGAAACAGGAGAACGGCAGATGATAGCAAACTGTAGGTCGTTGAGAGAGGACATCAGTTTTGTGTGTGAATCCATGATAACAATCCAAGGGACAATCAAGGCAGAACAACATGGTTATGGATGAAATTTCAGAATCTCCACATAAGACCTGGTCGTAGTCTGAGGACAAAGTGAGGGACATGATCTTTGAGAAATTGAAAATGGACCACAGGAAGAATGAGGTGCAGCGCGCCCACAGGACTGGAAAACCCACCACCGGTCCAGGTGATAGGACCAGGCCGATAGTGGTCAAGTTCCTGGGGTTCAAGGACAAGGTAGCTGTTCTGGAAAGAGCCAAGAACTTGAGAGGAACGTATATCTTCCTCAACAAGGATTATCCTGAAGCTGTACTCCCGAAGAGGATAGAACTTATTCCAGCCATGAAAGCCGCCAGAGCGCGTGGGGACATTGCTTACATCTGCTATGACAGGCTCATTGTCCACCCACCCTCTCAGATGCATGGAAGTGATGAGCAAGCCAAGCATATGGATCGTAACTTAACCCCTTCAGCACACACACACACACACACACACACCAATTGATTAATGGACTGCTGAATGTATATTTTTTTCTCTTGCTTTGTTTGCTCTTTACAGTATTATGCCGGTCTTTGATAAGCTACCCAGGAAAGGGCTGAAAGTAGCCCATATTGATATATTTAGCCTTAGAAATAAGGTTCATGAAATCAATAACTTGCTAACATCAGATAGCATTCATATATTATCCATTTCTGAGACTCAGTTACATAATTAATTTGATGATATAGCAGTAGCATGTGGCAAAGAATAGGGTTGAGTGATAAATGGCAGATATGTGAGAGCAGAACTAATAAAGGGGCTCTGCCCTCTCACTAAAATGGCCACCCCGATCAGAACTACAGATCACAAAATGGCCGACTGCCAAAACTATTCCCAGAAGCAAGGGGAACGCTCAGAAGGTGGGGCCGACCCACAGATAAGGGGTTAAGACAAACCAGGAAGAGAGAGAGAAGGGTCTGGAAGGATCTGTAAACCATAGAGAAAGAGACGATATATATTGGCTGGATTTACCGTGTATGAGCTGGACTTTTTGGACTTACCTGTTGGCGTTTGGACCTGGACCTACCGAGAACCCGATTTGTGTACCAAACCCTGCTATCCTTGACCTCGCCTGCGGCCTGCGTGGACCAGGATGGAAAAACAAACACGCAGGTACTGTCCTGTTCGAAATAACTCTCATTCTGGGGGTTTTGGTGACGGTTTCCCGCTTAATTTGTGACAAACTCTCCTAATCTTGAAGAGGTTTGTCACAAGCAATACAAGGATATAACATCTATAGAAGAGACAGAAACGATTATGGGGGAGGGGTTGCTGTATATATTCAGAGGCATATCCCTGTAGTGCTTAGAGAAGATCTTATGTCAAGTGTTATTGAAGTGTTGTGGTTGCAGGTTCACTTGGCACATCTAGAGCCTTTTCTTTTGGGGTGTTGCTATAGGCCACCAAGTGCTAACAGTCAGTACCTAAGTAATATGTGTGAAATGCTTGATAGTGTATGCAAGACAAAGGAGCTGATCGTGAACTACAGGAAAAGGCTGGCCGAACAGGCCCCCATTAACATCAATGGGGCTGTAGTGGAGCTAGTCGAGAGTTTCAAGTTCCTTAGTGTCCACATCACCAACAATCTATCATGGTCCAAACACACCAAGACAGTCGTGAAGAGGGCACGACAACACCTTTACCCCCTCAGGAGACTGAAAAGATTTGGCATGGGTCCCTCAAAAGTTCTACAGCTGCACCATCGAGAGCATCCTGACCCGGGTGCATCACCGCCTGGTATGGCAACTGCTCGGCATCTGACCGTAAGGCGCTACAGAGGGTAATGCATACGGCCCAGTACATCACTGGGGCCAAGCTACCTGCAGTCCAGGACCTATATAATAGGCCATGTCAGAGGAAAGCCCATAAAATTTTCAGAGACTCCAGTCACCCAAGTTATAGACTGTTTCTCTGCTACCACACGGCAAGCGGTACCGGAGCGCCAAGTCTAGGACCAAAAGGCTGTGTCGTGTCTTTACTATCATTAAATGAAGACTTTTAGTTTTTATCAAAGATTCTCTGTAATTAGTATTACGCGATTAAACTGATTAATCATGTAACTGTAATTAACTAGGAAGTCGGGGCACCAAGGAAAATATTCAGATTACAAAGTTATAATTTCCTAATATAACTTTTCAGATATTTTATATCTGATCAATTAGTGTTCGAATGAATGAATTATTTACTTTACCTCACGTTAGTCTCATTTCAAACGTCGTAAATCTGCACGAACCCAGTCTTCACTATGAGTCATCCATACATCAATTGTCTTAAATCATTTATTTACTAACTAAGTAATTCACAGAAATGCATAAACAAACAAACAAAGTAAATATGGTTACAAGAAATGATAGGGGAATTTGCCCTAGTGGGCTAAACCGGCATGGCGGCTTGTTCGACAAAAGGGGGAGTGGGGGTCTCCTGAGAAGTCACTACAGAGTTGATAATTATAACAATTGAAATACTAATCCTTTGCACATGAACGCTCACTCATTCGGGAACAATTGCAATCAATATATATATTTACGCTCAGTGTGTCGTCTTGATCGCTGTTGAAAAGTTTGTTTCTTTTGTAGAATTGTCCGTCTCTCTCTGTCTGTCTTTCATGGTTAGAGGGGATAGTTCAGAGGGACATTCATTCATGTTGTTGTAGAATGGATGTTTCGGCAGTTGTCGTTCTTCGCGTTCAATGATACCGAATTCCTAGCTGCAGACTAGTAATTAATATCAAAGACTTGTTCTTATTCTGTCGGTATCGATAGTCTAAGAGTTTAACCACGTGGTATGGTTAAAAGATTCAGCAATGGTCTGCAACCTTTGTCCTCTCATAATGGAGAAAAACATGGTCTGGTGAGAATTTCTCAAAGTTGGGGTTTTATTCAGGAGTTGCAGAAAAGGGTCTGTCCCAGGATGCCTGACCCTAACTGGGCTCATGGGCGGTCCTCTGATTTAGTTCAACTCGAAAGGGAATTGGAGTTTCCTTCATTAAACAGTCCAAAATCACATTACACAATTTTACAAACAGTATCATCCTCACTCATTCATCTTATACAACAATTAGATGTAAACCTCATATCTGAGGCTATTATATAAACAGCGTTATGGTAATGTGGCCGCACCGTCTCCCCTGAGTTTTACCAAGTTGTAACAAACGGACCAGTTCGTAGCTGGATTCTTCACCGATCTTTTATACCTTCTCCGGAACATAAATGTTGTTCGGACCTGTCACGTTCCTGACCTGTTTTCCTTGTTTTTGTATGTATTTAGTTGGTCAGGGCGTGAGTTGGGGTGGGCATTCTATGTTATGTGTTTCTATGTTGGGTTAAATGTGTTGCCTGATATGGTTCTCAATTAGGGGCAGGTGTTTGACGTTTCCTCTGATTGAGAACCATATTAAGGTAGGCTGTTCTCACTGTTTGTTTGTGGGTGATTGTTCCTGTTGGTGTGTCAGTGTTTGTGCCACACGGGACTGTACGGTATGTTCTTTTGTTATTTTGTATAGTGTATTGTTTTCATGTTCATTAAATCATGGAAAATTACCACGCTGCACATTGGTCCTCTGATCCTTCTCGCCTCTCCTCGTCTGAGGAGGAGGACGACTTAGACTGGCGTTACAGGACCTCAAGTTCTGTGAGGTGGAAGAAATTGATTTGTTCTCTATGAAACTTCACTCTGTCTCTATACTGTGGTCATGAGGAGACAATCTCTTCCAGGAATTTATGACCTCTCTGACCACAGCAGCCTAGTTGTAGGAGGCAGGGAGAGGCAGGGAGAGGGGGATGGGGCTTGCTGTACCCAAAGAGGGCAACGTCATGACAGCTCCTTGACAGCTTCTACCCCCAAGCCATAAGACTGCTGAACAATTAATCAAATGGTCACCGGACTATTACATTGACACCCCCCCCCCCCCATATGTTTTGTACACTACTGCTACTCGCTGTTTATTACCTATGCGTAGTCACTTCACCCCTACCTACATGTACAAACGACCTCTAACCTGTACCCCCGCACACTGACCCTGTATGTTGCCTCGTTATTGTTATGCTATTGTGTATTTATAATTTTTTACTTTAGTTTATTTGGCAAATATTTTCTTAACTCTTCTTGAACTGCACTGTTGGTTAAGGGCATTGTTGGGCACTGTTGGTTAAGTAAGCATTTCACGGTAAGGTCTACACTTGTTGTATTCGGCGCATGTGACAAATAAATTTGTCACATGCGGGGTGTTTACAAACACTACAGGAACAAGATTATCCACATGTACCAATCACATTTTTACTAATACTGTAGAACTTTGTTCTAAAGCTGTATCCGTACCCATTGGATGCAGTGATCACAACATAGTGGCTATATCCATTAAAACCAAAGTTCCTACAGCTGGGCCAGCGATCATAGAAAGATTTTGCTGTGACTCTTATGTGGATGATGTTAAAAAATATGTGTTGGTCTGATTAGTGAGGAGTATCCAGACGCTGCACTTGTTGAATTTATGAAATTGCTTGTTAGATCTGTTAGAACTGTTAAGGCTCCATGGATTGAGGAATTTAAAAACTGTATGGTTGAAAGAGATGGTAAAAGGAGTGGCTAATAAGTCTGGCTACACATCTGACTGGCTGACTTACTGCAAATTGAGAAATTATGTGACTAAACTCAACAAAAAGAAGAAGAAACTGTATTGTGAAGCCAGGATCAATAATGGAAAGAAAGATGGAAAAAACTTTCGAGTACTTTAAATTAAATGATGGGCAGAAAGACAAATTCAACTTTCATTGAATCAGATGGCTTATTCATCACAAAACCATTTGATGTTGCCAATTATTTTCATGATTACTTCATTGGCAAAGTGGGCAAACTTAGGCAGGAAATGCCAACAATGAACAATTAGGAATTGTATTCATGCATAAAAAAACTAATAATGAAAGAAAAGCATTGCATGTTTGAATTTGGTAAAGTTTGTGTGGGAGAGGTGTAAAAAATTATTGTTATCGATCAATAATGACAAACCACCTGGCATTGACAACTTAGATGGAAAGCTACTGAGGATGGTAGCTGACTCTATAGCCACTACAATCACATTTTTAATCTGAGCCTACAGAAAAGTCTTTGGCCTCAGGCCTGGAGGGAAATCCTCTAGCCAAGAGTGGTAAAGCAGCCTTTACTGGTTCTAACAGCAAACCTATAAGCTTGTTACCAGCTCTTAGCAAACTGTTGGAAAAAATTGTGTTTGACCAAATACAATGCTATTTCTCTGATAACAAATTAACAACATACTTTCAGCATGCTTATAGAGAAGGGCACTCAACATGTACTGCACTGACACAAATGACTGATGATTGGTTGAAAGAAATTGATAATAAGAAAATTGTGGGAGCTGTACTGTTAGATTTCAGTGCAGCCTTTGATATTATTGACCATAATCTGTTGTTGAAAAAACGTATATGTTATGGCTTTTCAACCTCTGTCAATCTAATACTCAAAGGGTTTTCTTTAATGGAAGCTTCTATAATGTCAAACATCTGCTCTTTTATTTTTATCAATGACCTGCCACTGGCATTAAACAAAGCATGTGTGTCAATGTATGCTGATGATTCAACCATATACGCATCAGCAACCACAGCTAATAAAGTCACTGAAACCCTTAACAAAGAGTTGCAGTCTGTTTTGGAATGGGTGGCCAGTAAAAATCTAAGAGAACTGTATTTGGTACAAATCATTCCTTAAGTTCTAGACCTCAGCTGAATCTGGTAATGAATGGTGTGGCTGTTGAGCAAGTTGAGGAGACTAAATTACTTGGCGTTACCTTAGATTGTAAACTGTCATGGTCAAAACATATAGATTCAATGGTTGTAAAGATTGGGAGAGGTTTGCCCGTAAAAAAAAGTGACACCACACTCCAAAAAGCAAGTTCTGCAGGCTCTAGTTTTGTCTAATCTTGATTATTGTCCAGTCGTGTGGTCCAGTGCTGCAAGGAAATATCTAGTTAAGCTGCAGCTGGTCCAGAACAGAGTGGCACGTTTTGCTCTTCATCGTAATCAGAGGGCTGATATAAATACTATGCATGCAAGTCTCTCTTGGCCAAGAGTTGAGGAGAGACTGACTGCATCACCTCTTCTTTTTATAAGAAACTGTTGGAAATCCCAAATTGCTTGCATAGTCAACTTACACACAGCTCTGACACACACACTTACCCCACCAGACATGCCACCAGGGGTCTTTTCACAGTCCCCAAATCCAGAACAAATTCAAAAAAGCGTACAGTATTATATAGAGCCCTTATTGCATAGAACTTCCTTCCATCTCTTGCGCAAATAAACAGCGAACCTGGTTTCAAAAAAACGATAAAGCAACACCTCATGGCACAACGCCTCTCCCATACTTGATCTAGATAGTTTGTATGTATGCATTGATATGTAGGCTACGTGTGCCTTTTTAAAAAAAATATATATTTTTTTAATATGTAGGTCTGTACTTGAACTGTTCTTGTCTATTGATGTTCTGTATTATGTCATGTTTCATGTTCTGTGTGGATCCCAGGAAGAGTAGCTGCTGCTTTTGCAACAGCTAATGGGGATCCTAATAAAATACCAATTCCAAAATCTGAAGTGGTAAATTAATGTAATTCCATCAGAGAAGTTAGTGTGTTCCATTTGACAGCAAAAGTGTGAAGAAAATGTCTATGTTGTTTCTATCCAGGCTGTATAATCAGTCGTGTGAGGAGAAACTGTCTCTACATTTACATTTACATTTAAGTCATTTAGCAGACGCTCTTATCCACAGAGGGGTCCTGTGCTGTGCTGTACCCTTGACAATGTCCCACTCATCAGGTCAGTACCGTATTACACTGTCCTTACCATGCTGTACTTTACAGTTTCATTCATATTTACCTCACCACACTAACAGTAGCCTACATACGTACACTTCACCAATAAACAACTTTGCCCCCCCCCCCCCCCCCCCCCCCCCCCCACACACGATTTGAGCTGCAAGTTGATTGGTCAAGGTCATCCATTGTGTTAAACTAGTGATCAATGCCTCTGCCATTTACTATTAGTGAAAGCAAGCTCTTGGTGTGCATGAGGTGAATGTACATAACAGGTGGCAAAGGAGAGCAAGAATCTCCTATTATACCTATTTTAGTTCTTCACATTTTTCACCTCTATGTTCTCCTTGTTTAGTTCCTCTCTGTAGCCTAGTTATCTTTCAAGTATTTGTTTAGGTATTTCACTTATGGGGTACACTCCCAGCGTATTCATCAGAAGCCTTTATTACACTACGCAAGACATGAATGGTTGGACGTTGACACGTGTGCGTCGGGGAGGGGCGTCCCTCCTACCCTATAAATGGTCCAACACAGTGTCTCCAAGTCATTTAAACACTTCTTCTTGCTTTTCATCAGAAAGCTTACCTCGACTCGACTGCCTTTTCCGTAATTAGCTAAACTGTCCACACATCTGAGCCTACAACTCACTCACCGGGCATTATTCTCTGGACTGTGCAGTGGTGGCAATTTTCCTTTTCCTTCACCATAGTCAGAGGAAGATTTTCAGAGGGAGGAACGGGTGCAGCCGTGACACGGCTAACTCGTTTCACGGCCATGTTATCTGTATCCAAATAGTGGCCATGTCCAAAATCTACTTAAACGGCACACTGTGTACTAATCATACTTCATTATTTAACATGTACTGTTTAGTAAAAAAAGTATGCAATATGCCACGGCCGGAATGTATTACTTTTGGTGCGTTAAAGACAACTGGGAATTCGGAAACAAAACGAGCTCAGACTAGGAAAAATCGTGACTTCATGATCTTTAGGTAGGAGAAGTCAGAGCTCTAGGATGATGGCCGAGTTTCTGACTTGTAATTCCGAGTTGGATGACCGGAAAAGATTATTCCCCAGCCGGAGCATATTTTATTCCCCGAGTTCCCCATTGTCTTGAATGCACTCAGTGTCGGCTTTACATATAAACCAGAAAGGATCATCTGTGGCCCTCACCCCAGTGACCTTTCATGTTGTTGTTTTGGCTAACGTTAGCTAAGTAGCTAGTGTTTGGAGTAGACTTGAGTGTACCGTAGGCCTACGCATGTATCAGTTGATGAGTTACCCGAAGCTTGAGAGGAATTGGAGATGCAGTAGAGGAATGCAGTGCTGAGGCAGAAGGCTCGTAATGAGGACAACTGGATACTACTCTGAACTGTGTGTGGTGAGCTTTATGGCGCTTAGAGCTGCTGAGGCATCCCCCAAGAAGTCCAGTGGCTACACGACTCAGGCTGGTTCCAAGAGTAGCTAGCCCTCAACAAGATCGTCACCAGACTCCATCTTCATCACCCATCTCCCTGACCACCTTCGACTGATCAAGCCATGAACTTCTCCATCTCTGAAGGACGAATGCACTCAAAGACTTGGCATCTATTGGTTGACCTAGCCAGCTATAACTAGCCTACTCATTATAATGAGTATAATGATAATGTATTGCGTGTTTATTTTTGGGCTTTTAATTCGCTTTGAGATTATGAAAAGCACTATAGAAATGTAATCTTTTATTATTATACCAAAGATGGTTTATTTAGTTTAGTAGAATAAAAAGCCCTGACAAAAGCCAAGAGGCCGACACGTAAGCTTCAATACAAAAGTGATACTAGCAAGAGTAGTGGATGGGTTTCTTTTTTCTTTCAACTTATCTAGTTGTTGCCATGCACCTGCAACAAGAGAGCTCAGATGTGCAAGGGCAAAAACACCAACAGTAGATGTACCGGTATCACTTTTTTTTATTACAAACAAGAAACACTTTTTAATGAGAACAGAAATCCACTTTGGAATTTAAAAAAGGACTTCACCAAAAACAGTAGAAAATGAATAAAAAGTAATAGCTATAAATAAAATACATACAAATGATATAAAACTTAATCTTAATCATGGCCTCTAAAATGGCCATAAGGCTTGCCTCCCTGGCAGTCGCCTCCTTCTCCCATCTCCCATCTCCACATCTGGACCCTTCTAGGAGGGAGATGAGCCCACAGCTGCAGGGTATTTTCAGGAGACAGCTGCCCTTCCTGCTCACAGTCCTTCACATAGATCCTAAAAAGACATAAGATGAAGTACAACATTAACCAAAACATGAGCAAAGTAAAGGTGTAAACTTTCTGTAGCTAGACTGCCACATATTTTATCAAATTGGAGTGCCAAGATGAAACAGTAACGAGTGCAGCCTCCCATTACATTCACCATAATATGGGTGTAATCATCAATCCAAACAGTTGCAAAATGTTCCGTATTGCAATGAAAACGAGCTTTTCTATTGGACAGTTTTAGCAAACAGGGAGGGACCTACCTGAATCTGTCCAATAGAAACACTACTTTTCGCTGCAAAACAGAATATTTTAAAACTGTTTGGAGTAATGATTACACCCCTATGTGCTAGCTAGCTAACTAGGCTAACATTAAATATGAAGTTGTCGCTCAACCACAAGTAACCATGTAGCTAAAGTTACTCTTTAAAGAGTTATAACTTCTAGTCCAACTAAAGCACGTAGCTAAAGGCACGGCAGGCAGTAGGCTGCAAATCTGTTTTCAAAGATGTATGATTAAATAATCGTGATCATTTTAAGGAGAACAAAAACTACTTATATTTAAACACCACTGCAGAAGCTTCCCCATCTTCCAAGCTGTTTTGTTGTTTACTTGAATAGATGTATGTAACGAGTATTACCGAAGGTGGCTTCCCTTCCTGTTCGAGTGGCGCTCGGCGGTCGTCGTCGCCGGTCTACTAGCTGCCACCGATCCCTTTTTCCTTTTCGTTTGGTTTTGACTAATTGTTTTCACCTGTTTATTGTTTGGTTGTTAGGGTGGTGCTATTTAAGTTCGTTTAGCCCGCTTCTGTTTGTGCGGGCTTGTCTTTCTGTTTTGTATGAGGTTGTTCGTTTTATTTGGGGTTTTCCACAGTCTGGATTTATTTTTCCAGTGTGTACTTTATTCAAGTGGATTTTTACGCCAATGTTTTGACGTTACCAGTTGTTCTTCTGGTTGGACATTAAAGAGTGGTTTTTCCCCATATCTTTGCTCTCTGCGCCTGACTCCTCACAATTTTCCTCATTGTTCGTAACAATGTAGCTATAAAAACTCACAGCCCCCCTCTTCCAATGGATTGTGGCTGTGAAATTCCTGAAAAGTGTGCAGAGAATTCTACTAGATGAAAAGCATTTAAAGCATACAATTTTCAAAATGTCACATACTATAAAACGATAAAATTTTGCATACTCAAACGGCATACTATTTAGGACGTAAATATGGGTATTTGGACATGGCCAGTGACTAGTCGTTAGTAAGCGAGCCACCACACTAGTTAGCTTCAAAATGTTGCAGTTTTGCTTCACCAAATAAAACATTTTTTACTAGGTACACCAACCTATCTTTTCGATCTGTCTTTTCGGAAATGGTATCCGGCCATCACACTGAGTGCCACCGTCGGAGATAACCCACTAATTGATAGCTACCTGACTAGCCTACCATAGCATCCCAGCTCCTTAGTGTCCACATCACCAACAAACTATCATGGGCCTAACACACCAAGACAGTTGTGAAGAGGTCACAACAACACGTTTTCCCCCTCGGGAGACTGAAAAAAGATTTTGCATGGGTCCCCAGATCCTCAAAGTTCTACTGCTGGACCATCGAGAGCATCCTGACCGGTTGCATTACCGCCTGGTATGGCAACTGCTCGGCATCTAGCCGGACGGCGCTACAGAGGGTAGTGCGTACAGCCCAGTACATGGTGGCCAAGCTTCCTGACATCCAATACTAGACATCCAGGACCCCTCCCCCCCCTTTGTTTTTACACTGCTGCTACCCGCTGTTTATAATCTATGCACAGTCACTTTACAAATTACCTCGACATTGACTCGGTACCGGTACCCCCTGTATGTAGCCTTGTTATTGTTATGTAACTTTCTTGTGTTACTTATTGATTGATTTATTTAGTAAACATTTTATTAACTCTATTTCTTGAACTGCATCATTGGTTAAGGGCTTGTAAGTAAGCATTTTATGGTATTCGGCGCATTTTATGGTATTCGAACAATGTTGTTTAAATGAATGTGTAACGAAACTCTAGTTCCTCCTCCTCCTCGGACGAGGAGAGGAGAGAGGGATCGGAAGACCAATTTGCAGCGAGGTAGGATGACATAATGATTTATTTACAAGACGAAACTAAACACACGAAGAACACTTGATAATTACAAAACAACAAACGAACGTAGACTGACCTAAAACATGTGAACTTACATATAACGAAGAACGCACGAACAGGTACACGACTACAAACAAACGATACAGTCCCGTGTGGTAACATATACGGACACAGGAGACAACCACCCACAAACAAACAGTGAGAACAACCTACCTTAATATGACTCTCAATCAGAGGAAACGTCAAACACCTGCCTCTGATTGAGAGCCATACCAGGCAACCCAAAACCAACATAGAAACAGAAAACATAGACTGCCCACCCAAAACTCACGCCCTGACCAATAAACACATACAAAACAAGAGAAAACAGGTCAGGAACGTGACATAACCCCCCCCTTAAGGTGCGAACTCCGGGCGCACCAGCACAAAGTCTAGGGGAGGGTCTGGGTGGGCATCTGACCACGGTGGTGGCTCAGGCTCTGGGCGAGGTCCCCACCCCACCATAGTCACTCCCCGCTTCCGTATCCCCCTCCCAATGACCACCCTCCAACTAAACCCACCTAAATGAAGGGGCAGCATCGGGATAAGGGGCAGCACCGGGATAAGGGGCAGCACCGGGATAAGGGGCAGCAGCTCCGGGCTGAGGGACGGCAGCTCCGGGCTGAGGGACGGCAGCTCCGGGCTGAGGGACTCTGGCAGGTCCTGGCTGAGGGACTCTGGCAGGTCCTGGCTGAGGGACTCTGGCAGGTCCTGGCTGAGGGACTCTGGCAGGTCCTGGCTGAGGGACTCTGGCAGGTCCTGGCTGAGGGACTCTGGCAGGTCCTGGCTGAGGGACTCTGGCAGGTCCTGGCTGGACGGCTCTGGCAGGTCCTGGCTGGACGGCTCTGGCAGGTCCTGGCTGGACGGCTCTGGCAGGTCCTGGCTGGACGGCTCTGGCTGGTCCTGGCTGGACGGCTCTGGCTGGTCCTGGCTGGACGGCTCTGGCTGGTCCTGGCTGGACGGCTCTGGCTGGTCCTGGCTGGACGGCTCTGGCAGGTCCTGGCTGGACGGCTCTGGCAGGTCCTGGCTGGCGGAAGGCTCTAGCGGCTCCTGTCTGGCGGACGGCTCTGTAGGCTCATGGCAGACGGGCAGTTCAGGCGCCGTTGGGCAGACGGGCACACCTGTAGGGAGAAGACGGAGAGACAGCCTGGTGCGTGGGGCTGCCACAGGACCCACCAGGCTGGAGAGACCTACAGGAGGCTTGATGTTAAAAGGCACCTGAAGGACCGGGCTGTGGGGGAGCACTGGAGCTCTGGTGCGCAGCCTTGGCACCACTCCCCCAGGCTGGCATACTACTCCAGCCCGTACCCTCCAGAGTGCAGGCACAGGTTGAACCGGGCTGTGGATGAGCACTGGAGATCTAGTGCCTACTACGCGCACTTCTCCCTTAGGCTCCACTCCCACATTTGCCCGGTACGAGCGGAGCGTAGGCATAGGACGCACTGCACCCTCCCAGCGCCCCGGAGACACAGCACGCAGAGCCGGCGCAGGATACCCTGGACCGAAACTGCGTACCGGAGACCAGACGCGCTGAGCAGGCACAATACGCCCCGGCTGGATGCCCACACTCACTTGACACTTTCGGGGGGCTGCCCTATAGCGCACCGGGCTATGGGCACGCACTGGCGACACCGTGCGCTTAACCGCATAACACGGTGCCTGACCAGTGACGCGTTGCTTATAATAAGCACGAGGAGTGCGCTCAGGTCTGCTACCTGGCTTAGCCACACTCCTCTCTAGCCCCCCCCCCCCAAAAAATTTCTGGGGTTGCCTCTCGCCGCTGCCGTGCTGCCTCCTCATATCGCCGCCGCTCAGCTTTCGCTTCCTCCAGCTCAGCTTTGGGGCGGCGATACTCCCCAGCCTGTGCCCAGGGTCCTTCTCCGTTCAACTCGTCCTCCCAAGTCCTGGTTGCTCTGTTGAGCTCTCCCCCGCCGCTTGGTCCTAGTTAGGTGGGTGGTTCTGTAACGAAACTCTAGTTCCTCCTCCTCCTCGGACGAGGAGAGGAGAGAGGGATCGGAAGACCAATTTGCAGCGAGGTAGGATGACATAATGATTTATTTACAAGACGAAACTAAACACACGAAGAACACTTGATAATTACAAAACAACAAACGAACGTAGACTGACCTAAAACATGTGAACTTACATATAACGAAGAACGCACGAACAGGTACACGACTACAAACAAACGATACAGTCCCGTGTGGTAAGATATACGGACACAGGAGACAACCACCCACAAACAAACAGTGAGAACAACCTACCTTAATATGACTCTCAATCAGAGGAAACGTCAAACACCTGCCTCTGATTGAGAGCCATACCAGGCAACCCAAAACCAACATAGAAACAGAAAACATAGACTGCCCACCCAAAACTCACGCCCTGACCAATAAACACATACAAAACAAGAGAAAACAGGTCAGGAACGTGACAGAATGGTTAGCGGGAGAAAGGCTATACAGACACTACTGGCCTATAAAACAATTACATAAGTTGCGCAGCTGAGAGCCAAGTGAACAAAATCAAACAGGGTTTTGATGCATGTTATACAGTTGAAGTCGGAAGTTTACATACACTTAGGTTGGATTCATTAAAACAAATTTTTCAACCACTCCACAAATTTCTTGTTAATAACAAACTATCGTTTTGGCAAGTCGGTTAGGGCATCTACTTTGTGCATGACAAGTAATTTTTCCAACAATTGTTTACAGACATATTATTTCACTTATAATTCACTGTATCACAATTTCAGGTGGTCAGAAGTTAACATACACTAAGTTGACTGTGCCTTTAAACAGCTTGGAAAATTCCAGAAAATTATGTCATGGCTTTAGAAGCTTCTGATTCAGAATTTACATCATTTGAGTCAATTGGAGGTGTACCTGTGGATGTATTTAAAGGCCTACCTTCAAACTCAGTGCCTCTTTGCTTGACATCATGGGAAAATCAAAAGAAATCAGCCAAGTCCTCAGAAAACAAATTGTAGATCTCCACAAGTCTGGTTCATCCTTGGGAGCAATTTCCAAATGCCTGAAGGTATCACGTTAATCTATACAAACAATAGTACGCAAGTATAAACACCATGGGACCACGCAACCGTCATACCGCTCAGGAAGGAGACGTGTTCTGTCTCCTAGAGATGAACGTACTTTGGTGCGAAAAGTGCAAATCAATCCCAGAAAAACAGCAAAGGACCTTGTGAAGATGCTGGAGGAAACCGGTACAAAAGTATCTATATCCACAGTAAAACGAGTCCTATATCGACATAACCTGAAAGGCCACTCAGCAAGGAAGAAGCCACTGCTACAAAACCGTCATAAAAAAGGCAGACTACTGTTTGCAACTGCACATGGGGACAAAGATCGTACTTTTTGGAGAAATGTCCTCTGGTCTGATGAAACAAAAATAGAACGGTTTGGCCATAATGACCATCGTTATGTTTGGAGGAAAAAGGGGGATGCTTGCAAGCTGAAGAACACCATCCCAACCGTGAAGCACGGGGGTGGCAGCATTATGTGGTGGTGCTTTGCTGCAGGAGGTTCTGGTGCACTTCACAAAATAGATGGCATCATGAGGGAGGAAAATTATGTGGATATATTGAAGCACCATCTCAAGACATCAGTCAGGAAGTTAAAGCTTGGTCGCAAATGGGTCTACCAAATGGACAATGACCCCAAGCATGCTTCCAAAGTCGTGGCAAAATGGCTTAAGGACAACAAAGTCAAGGTATTGGAGTGGCCATCACAAAGCCCTGACCTCAATCCTATAGAAAAGTTGTGGGCAGAACTGAAAAAGCGTGTTCGAGCATGGAGGCCTCTTAACCTGACTCAGTTACACCAGCTCTGTCATGAGGAATGGGCCACAATTCACCCAACTTATTGTGGGAAGCTTGTGGAAGGTCACCCAAAACGTTTGACCCAAGTTAAACAATTTAAAGGCAATGCTACCAAATACTAATTGAGTGTATGTAAACTTCTGACCCACTGGGAATTGTGTCTCTCTACTATTATTCTGACATTTCACATTCTTAAAATAAAGTGGTGATCCTAACTGACTTAAGACAGGGAATTTTGACTAGGATTAAATGTCAGGAATTGTGAAAAACTGAGTTTAAATGTATTTGGCTAAGGTGTATGTAAACTTCCGAAATTTTAAAAACCTACAATATGTTACGAAATTGCGAAACGTACAATATGTTGTGAATTTGCTAAATGTATGATATGTTATGAATTCTAGCTAGGTGGCTGTTAGCTAGTGAGCTAATGTTAGCTAGGCTTGGGGTTAGCAGTTAGGGTTAAGGTTAGGGTTACTTTTAGGAGTTAGGTTAAAGGTTTTAACCTATTTAAATTAAACTGCCTCGTACTCAATTCTTGCTCGTACAATATGCATATTATTATTACTATTGGATAGAAAACACTCTCTAGTTTCTAAACCCGTTTGAATTATATCTGTGAGTAAAACAGAACTCAAGTTGGAGCAATTTTCCTGTGAGGATGTGAGAAATCTGAAATCAGGCAGGCTGTTCTGGGGTCAGTTTATTAATTTGCATGTCTTCTATTGGTCGAGATGCACTGCATACGCCTTCCCCTAGATGTCAGCAAATAGTGAGAATTGGAATGGAGTTGCTAGGCAGATCTGAGGCCATATAAATGGGCTTGGAACATGTGGTGCAGTCTTTTCATCATTCGCCATGACGCAAGACAGACCTCAGGATGGCGTTCTGGGAAGCTCCCGTTATAGGCCTTAGATATATCCGGCTCTGATTTTATTCGATATAGGTGTTAAAGACATCATAATGTTGTTATTTTAAACCGAGTTATATCAGTTTATATCAGTATATTGCGATTTTCGGATATTTCTTAGTGCTGCGTTATAGTGAGTTGGACACGTCTTCGCCACATGGCTAAAGTTTACTGCTAATTCCAAAGTTGAAGGCGACAATCTACAACCGAGCAACGATTCCTCTGGACAAAGGACAACTTGCCCAAGATTCTGATGGGAGCTCATCAAAAAGTAAGAAGTATTTATGATGTTAATTCGTTGTTCTGTTGAAAAATGTAAAACTCCTATTCCGCCATTAATTTCGGTGCGGTCTCGCTTTAACGCACGCTGTATGTCGTAGTAACGTTAATTTTAAAAATCTAACACAGCGGTTGCATTAAGAACTAATGTATCTTTCATTTGCTGTCCAACCTGTATTTTTTAGTCAAGTTTATGATTAGTTACTGATTAGATTAGGTGCCTCTCCCAAGATTTCTCCCGACATTTTGTTGGCAGCTTGGCTACTATTCTCATTGTATAACCACGATTTGTGCCGCTAAATATGCACATTTTCGAACAAACTCTATATGTATTGTGTAATATGATGTTATAGGACTGTCATCTGAAGAAGTTTGAGAAGGTTAGTGAAAAAATTAATATCTTTTGCTGGTTTATTCGTTATCGCTATTGTTGGCTTGAATCAATGCTGTTGTGTGGTTGGCTATTGTAGTAAGCTAATATAATGCTATATTGTGTTTTCGCTGTAAAACACTTAAAAAATCTGAAATATTGGCTGGATTCACAAGATCTTTGTCTTTCATTTGCTGTACGCTGTGTATTTTTCAGAAATGTTTTATGATGAGTATTTAGGTAATTCACGTTGGTCTCTGTAGTTATTCTAGTTGCTTTGGTGAGAGTTGTGATGGTGGCTGCAATGTAAAACTATGATTTATACCTGAAATATGCACATTTTTCTAACAAAACATATGCTATACAATAAATATGTTATCAGACTGTCATCTGATGAAGTTGTTTCTTGGTTAGTGACTATTTATATCTTTATTTGGTCGAAATTGTGATAGCTACCTATGCAGGAAAAAAATGGTGGAAAAAAAAAGTTGTGTCTTTTGCTATCGTGGTTAGCTAATAGAAATACATATTGTGTCTTCCCTGTAAAACATTTTAAAAATCAGAAATGATGGCTGGATTCACAAGATGTATCTTTCATCTGGTGTCTTGGACTTGTGATTTAATGATATTTAGATGCTAGTATTTACTTGTGACGCTATGCTAGGCTATGCTAGTAGCTTTTTTACTGATGGGGGTGCTCCCGGATCCGGGATTGTGACCAAGTAGAAGTTTTAATATACCGGCTATCTCTGAAACTCAAATTCCTTTGATACAGTATATACTGTATGGTGATAATATCTACAGAAGAGACAGGAATGCCAATGGAGGAGGTATTGCTGTTTATATTCAGTCATATTTCTGTAAAGAAGTTGTCACCAACCTTTTCTGAGTCAAGATCACTTTCACAGTCAAAAAGTAAGCCGAGATTTACCGCTCAGAATTGTTTTTTCACATTACTTAAATGTTACATTAACCTAATAAAAACAGTTATGTAGGAATGAGGTTTGTGCAGTAGGCCTAATTCATTATCAAAGCATATTGGCTATATGCCTGGCCTGCCAATATTGTTATTTTCAGACCATATTATATATCAAAACTCAAGCGTTGATAACAAAACCCTTGTGAGGCACAGCTGAGCATAAAATGAAATAATTTGCAAATAATTTGCTTTTTATTTTACTGGACTGATTGTACCTGCATATGATGGTCATCATTGGTGGAAAATGTACCCAATTGTCATACTTGAGTAAAGTAAATAGAAAAGCCTTAATACCTTAATAGAAAATGACTCAGGTAGAAGTGAAAGTCACCCAGTAAAATGCTACTAGAGTAAAACTCAAAGTATTTGGTTTTAAAAATACTTAAGTATAAAAATTAAATGTAATTGCTAAAATATACTTCAATCAAATTCCTTATAAAAAAATAAGAAAATGATGCCGTCTGGTTTGCTTAATAATTGTATTATTATAATTTTCCTTAAAATTATGAAGTAAACCAGACGGCACCATTTTATTTTTTTTATTTTTTAATATTTTTTTTAGGATAGCCAGGGACACACACCAACACTCAGACATAATTTATAAACGAAGCATGTCTGTTTAGCGAGTCTGCCAGATCAGAGGCAGTAGGGATGACCAGGAATGTTCTCTTGATAAGTGCATGAATTAGACCATTTTCCTGTCCTGCTAAGCATTCAAAATGTAACGAATACTTTTGGGTGTCAGGAAAATGTATGGAGTAAAAAGTACATCATTTGAAATAGGAATGTAGTGAAGTAAAAGTTGTCAAAAAATATATAAATAGTAAAGTACAGATAACTCCAAAAAACCACTTAAGTAGTGCTTTCAAGTATTTTTACTTAAGTACTTTACACCACTGATGGTCATGGTGCTTTCAAGACAACTGGGAACTCAAGGTACGAAAAAGCAAGATACGTCAGTGAACTTCAGACTGGAAAGCCGGAGCTCTAGAAATATGCCACAGTTTCTGAGTTGAATGACCGTTCAAAGCGATTTTTCACAGTCGAATCTCGTTTTTCAGAGTTCCCAGTTGTCTTGAATGCACTGAAGTCGGAGATTTCCGAGTTCTCAGTTGTTTTGAACACAGCATTAGTCTCAGGGCAGGGAGGGAGAGAGCATCAGAGGGTCTGCCTCTCACGGTCTCTGCTCTCTCCTTCCTTTCCTCCGGGCAGACTGACCAAAGAGAGGGGACACAGTCTCCACCAGATGGAGAAACTCGAGTTGCACCTCATCTGCCTCAGGCACAAATTCATGTTGTTCCTATGACCGGAGAAAGTGAACTGGGCCTACTCCTCGATACTAAAATAGACCAGGGTAGTGGAAGCTGTAGATACAGTAGGCATGGTGATTTGACCTATCCTATTAGCCAGCACAGTAGACACATTGGATTTAGCCACAGATCTCCCGGTCAGCCGGGTAGGCGGGGTTTGACTTTTCAGACAAATTAAATGGTTCAAAATGGGAACAGTTTGCCTACCCGTAGTGCAGGGCTTCTGAATCAAGTGCACCTACCGCCTACAGCGCAACACAAGATTTTTTCCTTAATCGTTGGCTTTTCTACAGAAATGTTTGGTGATTGACTAGGAATGCCTCGACTCGTTGGTGACCACTGCTGTAAAGCTTAGAGAGTATCTCATGTCGAATGCTGTTGAAGTTTCAGGTTACAGGTTCACCTGCCTCACCTAAAGCCTATTCTTGTGGGAATTTGCTATAGACCACCAAGTGCTAATAGTCAATATCTGGATAATATGTTTGACATGCTTGATAATGTATCTTATATCAACAGAGGTATATTTTCTGGCTGATCAAAATATTGACTGGCTTTCATCAAGCTGTGCACTCAAGAAAAAGCTTCAAACTGTAACCAGTGGCTGCAACCTGGTTCAGGTTATCAATTATATATCATAGAAGAGTGTAATTGTCTTTAGGACAGCTGTTTTTTAGTCAAGACTTTTGTGTTTTTTAACGTAATATGTAATTGTTGTACTGCATATGTGTTTATAGTTTTGTTTAATGTTGTGTTAGTGTATGTAAGTTGTTTTGTCTGAAACGTTGTTCCCCCTGCTGCTATTGGACCAGGTCTCTCTTGGAAAAGAGATGTTATCTCAATGAGAAAAACCTGTATAAATAAAGGTTAAATAAAAAAATCCACCTACCAGGGTATTTATAAACAGAACAGGAGCTAAATTATCCACTTGTATTGACCACCTCTTTATTAATGCTGCAGAAATCTGTTCTAAAGCAGTACCCACAACCATCGGATGTAGTGATCATAATATAATAGCCATATCAAGGAAAACCACAGTTCCAAAGATTGGACCTAAAATAGTGTATAAGCGATCATACAAGAGGTTTTGCAATGATTCCTATGTTGAAGATGTGATTGTGAAAAATATTTGGTGGTCTTATGTGTGTAAAAAGGAACATCCTGAAGCTGCACTGAAGCATTTATGAGATTGCTTATAAGGTTGAGAGGGACGAGGCAAAAGGAACAGCAAATAAATCTAGCTGCACAGCCAATTGGCAAAGGTACTGTAAATTGAGAAATCATGTGACTAAACTTAACAAAAAGAAGAAGAAACTGTACTATGAAACAAAAATATATTATGTGAATGAAAGTAAAAAGCTTTGGAGCACCTTAAATGAAATTTTGGGCTAAAAGGCGAACTCGGATCCATCATTCATTGAAACCGATGGCTCATCACGAAACCCACTGATATTGCCAAGTGCTATAATGGGTTTTTTCATTGGCAAGATTAGCAAATTTAGGCATGACAACAACCAATTCTGAACCTACACATTTATACATAACTGACCAAATTATGAAATGCAAGCATTGTAATTTTGAATTATCTAAAGTTAGTGTGGAAGAGGTGAAAAAAATATTGTTTTATATATATGTAACGCTTGTCGTGGTTGGAAGAAGAGGAGGAACAAAGCGCATCGTGGTAAGTGTCCATATTCAATTTAATAACTGAACACTAAGAATACAAAAATAACAACGTGACTGATTCAAAACGAAAACGAAACAGTCCCGTATGGTGAAAACACAGACACAGGAAAACAACCACCCACAAAACACAAAAGAAAACAGGCTACCTAAATATGGCTCCCAATCAGAGACAACGACTGACACCTGCCTCTGATTGGGAACCATACTAGGCCAAACACATAGAAATATAACCATAGAACAAAACATAGAAAAACAACATAGAATGCCCACCCCAACTCACGCTCTGACCAAACTAAAATAAAGACATAAAAAAGGAACTAAGGTCAGAACATGACAATGTATACACTGCTCAAAAAAATTAAGGGAACACTTAAACAACACAATGTAACTCCAAGTCAATCACACTTCTGTGAAATCAAACTGTCCACTTAGGAAGCAACACTGATTGACAATAAATTTCACATGCTGTTGTGCAAATGGAATAGACAACAGGTGGAAATTATAGGCAATTAGCAAGACATCCCTAATAAAGGAGTGGTTCTGCAGGTGGTGACCACAGACCACTTCTCAGTTCCTATGCTTCCTGGCTGATGTTTTGGTCACTTTTGAATGCTGGCGGTGCTTTCACTCTAGTGGTAGCATGAGACGGAGTCTACAACCCACACAAGTGGCTCAGGTAGTGCAGCTCATCCAGGATGGTACATCAATGCGAGCTGTGGCAAGAAGGTTTGCTGTGTCTGTCAGCGTAGTGTCCAGAGCATGGAGGCGCTACCAGGAGACAGGCCAGTACATCAGGAGACGTGGAGGAGGCCGTAGGAGGGCAACAACCCAGCAGCAGGACCGCTACCTCCCCCTTTGTACAAGGAGGAGCAGGAGGAGCACTGCCAGAGCCCTGCAAAATGACCTCCAGCAGGCCACAAATGTGCATGTGTCTGCTCAAACGGTCAGAAACAGACTCCATGATCGTGGTATGAGGGCCCGACGTCCACAGGTGGGGGTTGTGCTTACAGCCCAACACCGTGCAGGACGTTTGGCATTTGCCAGAGAACACCAAGATTGGCAAATTCGCCACTGGCGCCCTGTGCTCTTCACAGATGAAAGCAGGTTCACACTGAGCACATGTGACAGACGTGACAGTCTGGAGACGCCGTGGAGAACGTTCTGCTGCCTGAAACATCCTCCAGCATGACCGGTTTGGCGGTGGGTCAGTCATGGTGTGGGGTCGCATTTCTTTGGGGGGCCGCACAGCCCTCCATGGGCTCGCCAGAGGTAGCCTGACTGCCATTAGGTACCGAGATGAGATCCTCAGACCCCTTGTGAGACCATATGCTGGTGCGGTTGGCCCTGGGTTCCTCCTAATGCAAGACAATGCTAGACCTCATGTGGCTGGAGTGTGTCAGCAGTTCCTGCAAGAGGAAGGCATTGATGCTATGGACTGGCCCGCCCGTTCCCCAGACCTGAATCCAATTGAGCACATCTGAGACATCATGTCTCGCTCCATCCACCAACGCCACGTTGCACCACAGACTGTCCAGGAGTTGGCGGATGCTTTAGTCCAGGTCTGGGAGGAGATCCCTCAGGAGACCATCCGCCACCTCATCAGGAGCATGCCCAGGCGTTGTAGGGAGGTCATACAGGCACGTGGAGGCCACACACACTACTGAGCCTCATTTTGACTTGTTTTAAGGACATTACATCAAAGTTGGATCAGCCTGTAGTGTGGTTTTCCACTTTAATTTTGAGTGTGACTCCAAATCCAGACCTCCATGGGTTGATAAATTTGATTTCCATTGATAATTTTTGTGTGATTTTGTTGTCAGCGCATTCAACTATGTAAAGAAAAAAGTATTTAATAAGAATATTTCATTCATTCAGATCTAGGATGTGTTATTTTAGTTTTCCCTTTAGTTTTTTGAGCAGTGTATATATAATATATATATTATACATTATATATATATAATATATATAGATAATATATATATATATTATATATATATATATATATATATATATAATATATATTATATATCAACAATGACAAATCACCTGGGTCTGACAACTTGAATGGAAAATGACTGAAGATGATAGCGGACTATATTACCATTCCTTTTTGCCATCGCTTCAATCTAAGCCTACAGGAAAGTGTATGCCCTCAGGACTGCAGGGAAGCAAAAGTAATTCCGCTACCCAAGAATATCAAAGCACCTGGATCAAACAACCGACCAATCAACCTGTTACAAACCCTTAGTGAAATTTTTGAAAAAATGGTGTTCGACCAGATGCAATGCTATTTCACAGTAAACAAATTAACAACAGATTTTCAGCATGCTTATGGGAAGGGCATTGAACATGTAAGGAACTTACACAAATGACTGATGATTGGATGAGAGAAATTGATGATAATAATAATAAAATTGTGGGAGCTGTTTTGTTACACCTCAGTGCTGCTTTTGATTTTATCGTCATAATCCGCTGCCAGAATAATGTATGTGTTATGGCTTTACATCCGCTGCTATATTGTGGATCGAGAGTTACCTGCTAACATAACACAGAGGGTGTTCTTTAATGGAAGCCTCTCCAACCTAATCCAGGTAGAGTCAGGCATTCCCCAGGGCAGTTGTCTAGGCCCTCACTTTTTTCAATCTTTACTAATGACCTGCCAAAGGCACTGAGTAAATCCTGTGTGTCTATGTATGCTGAAGACTCAACACTGTACATGTCAGCTACCACAGCAAGTGAAATCACTGCAACAATTAACAAAGAGCTGCAGTCAGTGTTCATAATGGGTGGCAAGAAAATACCTGGTCCTAAATATATATATTTTTTAAACTAAAAGCATTGTACTTGGGACAAATCATTCACTAAACCCTAAACCTCAACTTAGTCTTGTAATAAATCATGTGGAAATTGAGCAAGTTGAGGAGACTAAACTGTTTGGTGTAAGCCTGGATTGTAAACTGAAGTGGTCAAAACATATTGATGCAATGATAGCTAAGATGGGGAAAGGTCTATCCATAATAAAGCGCTGCTCTGCTTTCTTGACATCGCTATCAACAAAACAAGTACTACAGGCCCTAGTTTTGTCGCACCTGGACTACTGTCCAGTCATATGGTCAAGTGCCATAAAGAGAGACAGAACAGAGTAGCACGGCTGGCCCTTAGATGTACAGAGGCAGCATTGTTAATATGCATGTCAATCTCTCCTGGCTCAGGGTGGAGGAGAGATTGACTGCGTCACTGCTTGTCTTTGTGAGAGGTATTGACATGTTGAAATCTCTGAGCTGTCTGTTTAAGCGACTAGTGCACAGCTCAGACACCCATACATACCCCACAAAACATGCCACCAGAGGTCTGTTCACAGTACCCAAGTCCAGAAAAAACTATAGGAAATGCACAGTACTACATAGAGCCATGACTACATGGAACTCTATTCCACATCATGTAACTCAAGCAGTAAAATCTGTTGTTTTTAAAAAAACGGGTAAAACTACACCTTATGGAAGAGCATGGACTGTGAAGAAACACACAGGCACACACACAGCATTGGGAAACACATGCTAAAACACGCACTCTACACACATACATTTTAATAGTGTTGTTTTTCTGTTTTATTGATTTTGTGTTGTAGATATGTTCTGGTAGAGTAGTGTGTAATAATGTGTTATGTATTGTTTTATTGTGTGTAATTGGACCTCAGGAAGAGTAGCTGCTGCCTTAAATACAAATCCAAAATATATTTATGAGCAATTAAGACCAGACTGAAATAGCTTGTGTCAACTTGAGCTAGCTTACTAGCTAGCAAGTAAATGTTTGTCAGCTAGTTTGTTATGTAGGAAAATATGCAGTAATTCAACAGTAGTTCAACAGTTACCCATAATGCAGTGCAATCTACAGCAGTAAAACACATTGATGGTATTTTACTGTGCATTCTACCATATTTTACTGTTGAAATTACATAAAAGTTGTACAGTGTGTGTGGGAGAGAGAGAAAGAGATATGCCCACATTTGCCAGCCTTGAACAGAAATCTGCTGTCAATGAGGATGAGACCTCTGCCCTCTGGCAGGAAGTGAAACGTTTTGTTAAGTTGATCCTCTATGTGCCTTTGAAGTGTCACTATGCTGACTTGAAGAATGTCAACAAGAAGTGTTGTGCTCGTACCTTTTACAGGTGCTGTATATTAAGTCTGTGAATGACTGGGTTTCTGTGCGCTGGTCAATGTTTCATACTGTGGAATGTTTTTACCTGTGTGTGGGAAAGTGAGATTGTGTTTCTCCTATGTTTGGGTTTTCTCAATGTTCTTCACATTCCTTAATAATCTAAACTGACTTCCTCTCCTTGTCTTCTTCCCCTCATCTGCACTGATCTGAAAACACAGGATAAGTGAATGCAATGCGGTGGACACCTACTAGGACTTCAACATAATGAGTGCATATACAGAAAAGCAGACGAGAAAAGGAAGCCTCTTGAGAGTACTGAGATGCAGCCAATATATTCTCAACTGTGTGGCTGAGAATCTGCTCACCATGTTACCCATCTACATGAGGTGGTCTGTTGTCTCTGCCAGACTCTTCCCCAGGGGGAAACATGTCCGGGTCTGTTTCAGTGCCAAAAGGTTCAGACACTAACTGATCCCTCTGTTTCCATTGCAGTAAGTGTGGGACCGTGCCCCCGGAGAGTTGCTTCTTCAGCCTCATCTGCAGTACTGGATGCTTCATGGGTATGTACTAGAGGTCGACCGATTAATCGTAATGGCCGATTAATTAGGGCCGATTTCAAGTTTTCATAACAATCGGAAATCTGTATTATTATTATTATATTTTTTTTTACACCTTTATTTAATCTTTATTTAACTAGACAAGTCAGTTAAGAACACATTCTTATTTTCAATGACGGCCTAGGAACGGTGGGTTAACTGCCTCGTTCAGGGGCAGAACGACAGATTTTTACCTTGTCAGCTCGGGGGATTAAATCTTGCAACCTTACAGTTAACTAGTCCAACGCTCTAACCACCTGATTACATTGCACTCCACGAGGAGCCTGCCTGTTACGCGAATGCAGTAGAAGCCAAGTTAAGTTGCTAGCTAGCATCAAACTTATCTTATAAAAATAAATCAATCAATCATAATCACTAGTTAACTACATATGGTTGATGATATTACTAGTTTATCTAGCATGTCCTGCGTTGCATATAATCGATGCGGTGCATATCGTTGCTCCAATGTGTACCTAACCAAAAACATCAATGCCTTTCTTAAAATCAATACACAGAAGTCTATATTTTTAAACCTGCATATTTAGCTAAAAGAAATCCAGGTTAGTAGGCAATATAAACCAGGTGAAATTGTGTCACTTCTCTTGCGTTCATTGCACGCAGAGTCAGTGTATATGCAACAGTTTGGGCAGCCTAATTTGCCAGAATTTTACGTAATTATGACATAACATTGAAGGTTGTGCAATGTAACCGGAATATTTAGACTTATGGATGCCACCCGTTAGATAAAATACGGAACGGTTCCGTATTTCACTGAAAGAATAAACGTCTTGTTTTCGAGGTGATAGTTTCCGGATTCGACCATATTAATGACCTAAGGCTCGTATTTCTGTGTGTTATTATGTTATAACTAAGTCTATGATTTGATAGAGCAGTCTGACTGAGTTGTGGTAGGCAGCAGCAGGCACAAACAGCATTCATTCAAACAGCACTTTCCTGCGTTTTGCCAGAAGCTGTTCGCTATGCTTCAAGCCTATCAACTCCCGAGATTAGGCTGGTGTAACCGATGTGAAATGGCTAGCTAGTTAGCGGGGTGCGCGCTAATAGTGTTTCAAACGTCACTCGCTCTGAGACTTGGAGTAGTTATTCCCCTTGCTCTGCATGGGTAACGCTGCTTCGAGGGTGGCTGTTGTTGTTGTGTTCCTGGTTCGAGCCCAGGTAGGAGCGAGGAGAGGGATGGAAGCTATACTGTTACACTGGCAATACTAAAGTGCCTATAAGAACATCCAATAGTCAAAGGTTAATGAAATACAAATGGTATAGAGAGAAATAGTCCTATAATAACTACAACCTAAAACTTCTTACCTGGGAATATTGAAGACTCATGTTAAAAGGAACCACCAGCTTTCATAAGTTCTCATGTTCTGAGCAAGGAACTTAAACGTTAGCTTTCTTACATGGCACATATTGTTCTTTTACTTTCTTCTCCAACACTTTGTTTTTGCATTATTTAAACCAAATTGAACATGTTTCATTATTTATTTGAGGCTAAATTGATTTTATTGATGTATTATATTAAATTAAAATAAGTGTTCATTCAGTATTGTTATAATTGTCATTATTACAAATTTAAAAAAATTAGATCGGCCGATTAATCGGTATCGGCTTTTTTTGGTCCTCGAATAATCGGTATCGGTATCGGCGTTGAAAAATCATAATCGGTCGACCTCTAGTATGTATCAGTACATTTCCTGTTTATTTGGGGAAGGAAGAGTGATACTTCATTAACCTTTTCTCAATAGGGGGTGCTGTTTGCACTTTGTAATAATTTCGTTCCCAAATTAAACTGCCTCGTACTCAATTCTTGCTCGTACAATATGCATATTATTATTACAATTGGATAGAAAACACTCTCTAGTTTCTAAAACCGTTTGAATTATATCTGTGAGTAAAACAGAACTGGAGTTGGAGCGATTTTCCTATGAGGATGTGAGAATGCTGAAATCTGCTGGCTGTTCTGAGGTCGGTTTATTAATTTGCCTGTCTTCTATTGGTTGAGATGCACTGCATACGCCTTCCCCTGGATGTCAGCGAATAGTGAGAATTGAAATGGAGTTGCTGGGCAGATCTGAGAGCTTATAAGTTCAGATATCGGTAAGTGGACTGGAGGCAGGACATGAAAGGGATAACCAATCCAGTTGTTTGTGTCGTCCGTTTTGGGAAAGTACCTGCGTAATTGTTCACCCAGCTCACTCAGGTGCTTCGCTATATCACATTTGACATTGTCCGTAAGCTTGAGTTCATATGCACACAAAAAAATCATACAGTGATGGAATGACCTGTGTGTTGTCCTTGTTAATGCAGACAGAAAAGAGCTCCAACTTCTTAATCATAGCCTCAATTCTGTCCCACACATTGAATAGAGTTGTGGAAGGTCCCTGTAATCCTAGATTCAGATCATTCAGGCGAGAAAAAACATCACCCAAATAGGGCAGTCGTGTGAGAAACTTGTCATCATGCCAGCGGTCAGACAATAAATGGTCAATAAAGAAAACTTTAAGCACGTCTCTCAATAAAAAAACTGTCAATACTTTGCCCCTTGATAACCAGCAAGGTATGTCGTAAAAGCGTTACATGGTCGCTTCCCATATCATTGCATAATGGAGAAAATACACCAGAGTTCAGGGGCCTTGCTTTAACAAAGTTAACCATTTTCACTGTAGTGTCCAAAACGTCTTTCAAGCTGTCAGGCATTCCCTTGGCAGCAAGATCCTTTCAGTGGATGCTGCAGTGTACCCAAATGGCGTCGGGTGCAACTACTTGCACAAGCGTTACCACTCCACTATGTCGCCCTGTCATGGCTTTTGCGCCATCAGTACAGATACCAACACATCTTGACCACCAAAGTTCATTAGATGTCACAAGCTGTCCAGTACTTTAAAACTATCCTCTCATGTTGTCCTGGTTTCCAGTGGTTTGCAGAAGAGGATGTCTTCCTTAACTGACCCCCCATAAACATAACGGACATATACCAGGAGCTGTGCCAGGCCCGCCACGTCTGTTGACTCATCCAGCTGTAACGCATATAATTCACTGGCTTGTATGCTAAGCAGTAATTGTTTCAAAACATCTCCTGCCATGTCACTGATGCGTCATGAAACAGTGTTGTTTGATGAAGGCATTGTCTGTATAGTTTTATTGGCCTTTCCCCCAGCATTTTCCCAGCCATATGTGCGACAGCAGGAAGAATTAAGTCATCCACAATAGTATGGGGCCTGCATGTCCTAGTGTAACGGATGTGAAATGGCTAGTTAGTTAGCGGGTACGCGCTAACAGCGTTTCAATCAGTTACGTCACTTGCTCTGAAACCTAGAAGTAGTGTTGCCCCTTGCTCTGCAAGGGCCGCGGCTTTTGTGGAGCGATGGGTAACGACGCTTCATGGGTGTCAGTTGTTGATGTGTGCAGAGGGTCCCTGGTTCGCGCCCGTGTCGGGGCGAGGGGACGTAATAAAGTTATACTGTTACATTGATGCTGTTGACCCGGATCACTGGTTGCTGCGGAAAAAGGAGGAGGTCGAAAGGGGGGTGAGTGTAACGGATGTGAAATGGCTAGTTAGTTAGCGGGTACGCGCTAACAGCGTTTCAATCAGTTACGTCACTTGCTCTGAAACCTAGAAGTAGTGTTGCCCCTTGCTCTGCAAGGGCCGCGGCTTTTGTGGAGCGATGGGTAACGACGCTTCGTGGGTGACTGTTGTTGATGTGTGCAGAGGGTCCCTGGTTCGCGCCCGTGTCGGGGCGAGGGGACGGTTTAAAGTTATACTGTTACACTAGCCACTCGATAGCTCACCATATAAGACGCTTCTATCCCCTTCTTATTATTGGTGTCACGTTCCTGACCTTATTTCCTTTGTTTAGCCTTGTTTAGTTGGTCAGGACGTGAGCTGGGTGGGCATTCTATGTTATGTGTTTCTATGTTGGGTTCATTGCATTAGCCTGATATGGTTCTCAATCAGGGGCAGGTGTTTTACGTTTCCTCTGATTGAGAACCATATTAAGGTAGGCTGTTCTCACTGTTTGTTTGTGGGTGATTGTTCCTGTGTCAGTGTTTGTGCCACACGGGACAGTTTCGTTCGTTCGTTCGTTCGTTCGTTCGTTCGTTCGTTCGTTCGTTCGTTCGTGTGTTCCTTCCTGTTCGTGCGTTCTTGTTTTATGTTCTCAAGTACAGGTCTGTTCACGTCGTTTTGTTATTTTGTATTTTGTCAAGTGTTCTTCGTGTTCGTCTTTCACAAATAAATATACTATGGATACATACCACGCTGCATATTGGTCCGATCCTTGCTCATCCTCAGACGAGGAGGAGGACGAGCGTTACAATTGGTATCTATTGCTTTTATACATGTCTTACTACTTGAAAGTCGTCTTTATTCTCGCTCAAAAAGCTCCTGTGGCTTATTTTTCAAATTGTCATGGTTTGTTTCTAAATGTCTGCGCAAGAGTAAAGGTTTCCCGCGAGAGAGTGTGATTGGATGTTAATTATTTGACTAGGCTACCTGTATTTCATATTGTGTTGTTATTTCACTGAACACTAGATGGTTTAATTTTATTTTTGGCAGTGAAACGAGGATACTCAGACGAGGAAAAAAAACTCACCCAAATGTATAGTCCCATTGTAAAATATAAATGTACTGTTTAAAAAAATGTATATATACACTGCTCAAAAAAATAAAGGGAACACTAAAATAACACATCCTAGATCTGAATGAATGAAATATTCTTATTAAATACTTTTTTCTTTACATAGTTGAATGTGCTGACAACAAAATCACACAAAAATGATCAATGGAAATCAAATTTATCAACCCATGGAGGTCTGGATTTGGAGTCACACTCAAAATTAAAGTGGAAAACCACACTACAGGCTGATCCAACTTTGATGTAATGTCCTTAAAACAAGTCAAAATGAGGCTCAGTAGTGTGTGTGGCCTCCACGTGCCTGTATGACCTCCCTACAACGCCTGGGCATGCTCCTGATGAGGTGGCGGATGGTCTCCTGAGGGATCTCCTCCCAGACCTGGACTAAAGCATCCGCCAACTCCTGGACAGTCTGTGGTGCAACGTGGCGTTGGTGGATGGAGCGAGACATGATGTCTCAGATGTGCTCAATTGGATTCAGGTCTGGGGAACGGGCGGGCCAGTCCATAGCATCAATGCCTTCCTCTTGCAGGAACTGCTGACACACTCCAGCCACATGAGGTCTAGCATTGTCTTGCATTAGGAGGAACCCAGGGCCAACCGCACCAGCATATGGTCTCACAAGGGGTCTGAGGATCTCATCTCGGTACCTAATGGCAGTCAGGCTACCTCTGGCGAGCCCATGGAGGGCTGTGCGGCCCCCCAAAGAAATGCCACCCCACACCATGACTGACCCATCGCCAAACCGGTCATGCTGGAGGATGTTGCAGGCAGCAGAACGTTCTCCACGGCGTCTCCAGACAGTCACGTCTGTCACATGTGCTCAGTGTGAACCTGCTTTCATCTGTGAAGAGCACAGGGCGCCAGTGGCGAATTTGCCAATCTTGGTGTTCTCTGGCAAATGCCAAACGTCCTGCACGGTGTTGGGCTGTAAGCACAACCCCCACCTGTGGACGTCGGGCCCTCATACCACCCTCATGGAGTCTGTTTCTGACCGTTTGAGCAGACACATGCACATTTGTTGCCTGCTGGAGGTCATTTTGCAGGGCTCTGGCAGTGCTCCTCCTGCTCAAAGGCGGAGGTAGCGGTCCTGCTGCTGGGTTGTTGGCCTCCTCCACGTCTACCTGATGTACTGGCCTGTCTCCTGGTAGCGCCTCCATGCTCTGGACACTACGCTGACAGACACAACCTTCTTGCCACAGCTTGCATTGATGTGCCATCCTGGATGAGCTGCACTACCTGAGCCACTTGTGTGGGTTGTAGACTCTGTCTCATGCTACCACTAGAGTGAAAGCACCGCCAGCATTCAAAAGTGACCAAAACATCAGCCAGGAAGCATAGGAACTGAGAAGTGGTCTGTGGTCACCACCTGCAGAACCACTCCTTTATTGGGGGTGTCTTGCTAATTGCCTATAATTTCCACCTGTTGTCTATTCCATTTGCACAACAGCATGTGACATTTATTGTCAATCAGTGTTGCTTCCTAAGTGGACAGTTTGATTTCACAGAAGTGTGATTGACTTGGAGTTACATTGTGTTGTTTAAGTGTTCCCTTTATTTTTTTGAGCAGTGTATATATATATTTTATTCAAAGAAAAATGTGAATCACATTTTTATTTGGCATACCCCCGACGGCATTGTGCGTACCCCTGGGAGTTTGGGAATACCTGGTCTACCGTATCAAAAGATTTGGCCAATAAAAATAGCAGGACAACATTGCTTAGAATCAAGGGCAATGGTGACATCATTGAGGACCTTTAAGGTTGCAGTGACACATCCATAACCTAAGCGGAAACGAGATTGCATACCAGGGAGAATACTATAGACATCAAGAAAGCCAGTCAGTTGATTATTGACAAGTTTTTCCAACACTTTTGATAAACAGGGCAAAATAGAAATAGGCCTATAACAGTTTTTTTTTTGTTTTTTTAAGAGGGAAAACAGTTGGGGCTAGTCTCATTAGAAGGGGTGAGAGATGGACGGGCAAGGAGGCATGGCTGAGTCAAATAGGAATCCTGACTTAATGAAGTGGTGATTAAAGAGCTCAGCGATGTGCTTCTTGTCAGTAACAACCACATCATCAACATTAAGGGACAAGGGCAGCTGTGAGGAGGACGGTTTATTCTCCAGGTCTTTAACCGTTTTCCAGAACTTCTTGGGGTTAGACCCACAGAGAGAGATCTACTCCTTAAAGTCACTAACTTTGGCTTTTCGGATAGCCTGAGAGCACTTATTTCTCATTTACCTGAACGAGAGCCAGTCAGCCTGAATATGCGTGTGCCGAGCCTTTCGCCAAATGCAATTCTTGAAGTGGAGTAACTCTGCAAGATCACGGTTGAACCAGGGGCTGAACCTGTTTTTAATTCAAATGTTCTTTATGGGGGTGTGCTTGTTAACAATACCACTGAAAATATAAAAAAAGAAGTCCAAGCGTCTTCGACAGAGGGGATCAAGCTGATTATATAGCATTTTACAGAGGCCAGTTCATGAAGGAAGGCTTGCTCATGAAAGTTTTTTTAGCAAGCGTCGATGACAAATCAGGACAGGTTGTTTCACTGAGCAGCCATTACGAACACAGGCTGTAAAACAGTGATCACCATGGTCATAAGAGAAAACACCAAACTTTTCTGAAAGCTCATGGTTTGTTATGTGGTATGTAGCCAGTAATACATCATCATAGTCAACATCTTGGAAAATATTTTGCAGCTTACAGTAGAAGCAAAGAATTGGATTTACAAACATTCACTCCTTGGGTCGAGAACACAGTGTTCTGATCAGTTGCACATCTACAGTACTTCAAATATTTTAATGACCTGTTGAAAGCATAAACAAACACAGTATGGCAAGCAGAACCTGTGAGGTAATTCAGTCCTGTGAGACCCATTTCTTAACCCTTTTAAAACCAGGCAGGTCAGAGGTCAGAGAGAAAAGGACAGGGTCATGTTTACTGTTCTTTTAGCAGGCTTTGAGCGTACTCTAACAGTGAAATTGTGTTCTTTGTTTTACTTACTACAGGTGACACACATACACACACACACACACCTCGGAAATCTCCCACACATCAAAGCTTTCCTCAGATGAGATGAGAAGAATGGTCATGTCTGAAACCCCACTAACCACAAAGTAGATCCTAACTAGTGAATTTGCCTAAAAATCACTACCAAACAGGGATTTTTATAGCATTATCCGCTGTATTATGAAAGAACAGCCCGTGTTCTCACTGACGACACACACATCTTTACACACTCACTCGCTTGGCGGTGATATGGACACCAGATGTGAACACCACCATGTGCATCCAATGGAATTGTGGGAGAACGGTTTGCTGTTCTTGGAAGTGTTGTGTGAATGCAGAGAAGCCTTCATTGGGCAGCTTGGTAAACAGCCGTTAGGAATTGGCACACAACGTGGTTTCCAGTTCTTAACAACTTGGCAAAGCTTGCACGTCTTGGCCCTAGTGATGTCTTGGCCCTCTATCATCTTTTCCATCTTGCAACTCACAACCAAAAGTGGGGGAATATGTAGTGGATTGGGAAGAAGATGTACAGTACAAGGTTACTCCCTACCCCCACCTCTCTGATTCAGAGGGGTTGGGTTAAATGTGGAAGACACATTTCAGTTGAATGCATTCAGTTGTACAACTGACTAGGTATCCCCCTTTCCTTTACTCTGCAAGTGGCACATATAGTTTTGTTTGATGTTACTTCCATGCTCTAGCAGATTTGATAGTGAACCGTCAACAGATGAGTGGCTCTCTCTGTTTGATAGTTAGGTGAAAATTAAAATCTTCGTTTTTTTCTTCATCTTAGGGCTCCTCCCTCCCCCAGTGATGTTGATAGGACTGCTGCGGTATGCCCACGTCATAGAGAAGCACCAGAACTGTGTCCTCAACACGGCCAGCCTCTCCACTGGCTGGATCTGTGCTGCAGGACTCATCGTGGTGGGCAACTTCCAGGTAAGAACAGTAGTGATGTTAATTCCACAGTGGAGCATCTCTCTCACTAAGCTCTTGAGAGGTGTAGGATGAAGGTGAAATGTGCTTAACTGTTAGAGGCCTGTGCTCAGGTTTGACCACTGTATAGGCTGTGTAGGCTACTGTCGGTGGTATAGTAGATAGTAACAAGATTCAACTCCACACTTCTAAACTAAGACAGCATTTCCATTTTATGTATGATTGCATACAATTTTATTACAGTATTACATACGTAGATAGTTACTTTTATTTTCAAAAAGGCACTTGTAATCATTATCTTAGCCTGTGGGATTTTCACTACATCCGGGCATTGTAAATTACAATTACTTTATTGAAGCCTTGCCAAGTGTTTGATGTTCCCAGTAAGCTGGAGTTCCCTCAGGTGTGGTTTAGTAACTCTGAGGGGGAATTTTGTTGCTGCATGGCCCATTACACATATTTTGATTATGAACATAATTTAAAAGGTTCAATAAATTACGAAAATATTTTCATGACAATTTTCATATAATGGCAAAAATAAATGGAAATAGTCTCCTCTGGGTGCTCTGTACTGTATAGTAAACCTGCTTATTTAGTAAACATGCTTCTTTGACAGCTAGCTGACCCCTATGCAGGTTGATGAACTGCATGAAGTGTTTTGTAGGTGGGTGCCATGGCAACACAAGGTCTCCTTGGCCTCTTTCTAACATACTGGTAACTGCCATAATAAAGGAAACACCAACATAACGTGTCTTAAAGGGCATTTGGGCCACCACAAGCTGCCAGAACAGCTCCAATGTTCCTTGGCCAACCAGGTCATCCGTGATACAAGTAATTATTCAAAGGCTATCCATGTCTGAGGACGTCGGCAGACGTGAAAACGGGCCAACCTATGCCTTCAAGTAGGTTTCTGTTTTATTAGGGCCTTATGGACATGGATGGTGGATGGGCATCTGCCTCTGATTCAAAAGGTTGCAAGTTCAAATCCAGCGATAGAAAGTGCACTTAAGGTTAAGTTTAGTCATTATCTCAGAATTTTTAAGGTTAGGCATTAACTCTAAATGGTTAAGGTAAAGTTTAAGGTTTGGGTTAGGATTGCAAGTTCAAATCCAGCGATAAAAATGTGTTTTTACATTTTTGTTTTAAGCCTTTCCCAAACCTTAACCCTCATCATAACCATTCAGCGTTAATGCCTAAACTTAACCTTAAACACTTCAAAATTTGACATTTGCAACAATTTCAAAATATGATGTTTGAACATCTAATTTTACATGAGACTGTGAGAGCTTGGCATAGATCCTACGAGTCTCTGGAACTCTATTGGAGGGATGCGACACCATTCTTCCCCGAGAAATTCCATAAATTGGTTGTTTTGTTGATGGTGGTGGAAAAAGCTGTCTCAGGCGTCACTCTAGCATTTCCAATAAGTTTAATTGGGTTGAGATCTGGTGACTGAGACACACACACATACAGTACACACACACCACAGGAGGTTGGTGGCACCTTAATTGGGGAGGACGGGCTCGTGGTAATGGCTGGAGCAGAATAAGTGGAATGGTATCAAAAACATCAAACACATGATTTCCACGTGTTTTATGCCATTCCAGTTGCACCATTCCAGCCATTATTATGAGCCATCTTCCCCTCAGCAGCCTCCACTGACACACACACACTCTTTAAACCCCCATACTCATTAGAGAACCCCCCTTTCAGTCACTGAGATCTCTTCTTCTAGCCATGGTAGCCCAAAAATTGGGCAACTGAGCATTTCTATACATTACCCTAAGCATGATGGGATGTTAATTGCTTAAGTAACTCAGGAACCACACGTGTGGAAGCACCTGCTTTTAATGAACTTTGTATCCCTCATTTACTCAAGTGGTTCCTTTATTTTGGCATTTACCTGTAGGTAGATTACCTTCTCTTCTCAAGCAGTCCATTTCCAACATCACATGCTGATTCCGAAGAACATCCCTAGCTGTCTGTTACTTTAAACCAAGGCCCACATTTGTGGTGCGAAGCGAGCCTATAAATCATTCCCCCGCAAGTTCTGATTTCCTGACTGTAGAATGACGGAGGGGAGGAGAGAATACATTTTCCTCCTAACTAGTATCATCCCTACAGCCTGGATCTCCAGCTATGTGAACTCTGGGTGCTCCACAGCCTGGCTTTGAGTGCAGTCTCGTTCAGTAACACATTGTCCTGTTGTGGTCTTTCAGCACGTCTGATCCCCATCTCCCCCACAGCTACTCATCTCTTTGTAGGTCTTCCAAACACATCTCTCTTGGTGTTCTTGGAGATAGTCAGTTTGAGGCAGGCCTTTGGAAAGGTCTTGTAAACATGAAGCTTTGGCAAGCTGCTGCGTTCCTAGGCTTCTTGAGGTCAATCTCAGGACTTGGGCTCTTGTGACAGGGATAGTTGTCCTTATTTTACCTACTGCCCTAAAGAAGAGGCCCATCCCTGGGAAAATGAGGCCCATCATACATGGCTAGGGAAACCATGAAGTAATACAGACACTCTGAATGCAGATTTAGATAGGAGAGTTTATTTTGATCACAGTCACACTCTGTTCCCAGGGTTCTGAGGTTCTGTACGTGTGATTAGTGTGATGGACAGGAGAGTGGCTGATCGACAATGTTTGTGATGTACTACAAATCACAGGTTGTTTTGTATTCACTTCAAATTAGAGCAGTGGGTAAGGACTGAGCCAGACAAAGATCTATTTACACGCTCCATGCACACAAACACACACACACACACACACACACACACACACACATAGTGGTGACTTGTCATTCAGATGCTCCAGTTTTGCACGTTATTTTGGCATTAATGCGTCACACATTAGTTTGCAAACAATGTAAAAAAAAAAATAGATATGGTCTAACTTTTGCTTTCTTGAGTAAGGCAGCACCAAAATGCAGGTGTTTCAGCCTAGCTCAGTGCTTTCTGTTGTGGTGGGTCAGCCAGAAAAAACAGAGCGTAGGGGTTGATAATGTTCTCTAGTTGCGTCGTGATTGTGTTCTGTGTGTGTTCTGTCACTCGTGGGGACATTACGTCACCGCAAGATCTACGAGGAGAGCTTGAAAATTCATACACCTTACTATAGGTTCTGCCATAGATTTATATTAGATAGACGTGCCCATCCAAGAAGGCTGAAGGTCATTGGCCACAGATAAAATTCTGTGAAATCACATATCTACCGTAGCTTTGATTGGACTGATCATGTCAACAACATACTTCAAAATCTTAGCTAGCAAGCTAGACAAGCAGTCATCATCATGAATCATGAATCAAGTCGACAATCTACTGGCAAATCCTTTTCAATGACTGTCAAATGCCTATTTAAATAAAGGTTCAATTAAAAATAAATATGAAGAGAAATTATAGATAACTTTTCGGTGCTCATCGGCCATTGGACATAAACATTACAAGTTGGAAATCACAAATTCAACAATGAGTGGTTTGGAAGGAATCAGTGGCTAACTGCAAGCATTGAAAATTAATCACTAGCCTGCTATTCAGTGGAATAGGTATGTGGTCCAAGTCTGGGTTTAAGGGTCTCTTTTCCAAGCTTAAAAGGATAAACATTCACATGCCATGGGCCAGAAAAGGTTGAATACATTGGCCATGCTGTCAATGGAGTATGACTTCTGACACATTCAATACAACTGGAAACTCCGAACTGGGAAATCTCAGACTTCAGTGAGTTCAAGACAACTGGGAACTTGGAAAAAAACGAGCTCTGACTGGGAAAATATGTTTTGAACAGTCATCCAACTCGGAATTCCAATTTGGGAACTCGGGCCTCTAGGCTCCGACTTGAAGATCACTGACGTCATGATTGTTTTTTTCCGAGTTCCCAGTAATTTTGACGACAAAATTTGCCCACAAGAAGGACCTCCATGCCACCTTCCTGTTCAAGTAAGAACGGCATTACAAGGTGAGTCCAAAAATGTATGCTGTTGCATAAATTATGTAATATGCCAGGGAGATATGTATACTGTAGCTAAGAAAGTAATACTAAGTGTATATTGTGTAGTAAGCTGTTAGTAGCCCATGTGCCTCACCCTAATAATTTGGTCCCTTTCCCCTTCATAGCTTAGCCTACTGCTCTGACTTGGTGGTCCACATGTAGCCTATAGCCTGCTTTAAAGAAATGTAATCATTAAATATTCTAAGAGCTTTCATTGTCTGTGCCCCGTTTATTCATCCTACGGTTCTGACTTGGTGTGCAGGGAGAACACTGTAAGAACGGCCCATGTTCTGAATTCTATTGCTGTACATTTCAAACTGAACAAATAGTTATATTGACTACGTCCATCCTAGCTCGCTCATTAATGTCATAATCGAAATTACGTATGGCCTCTTATCCGCTTGTCGTCCCCTTATGCCATAGTTTGTACATCTCAGTTGTCAGTAAAAACGCATATGTTTTAAGCAAGTAAGCCATGTCAGCTATGTTTTTTAAAAAGGCAGTAAATTAGGCTGAATGAACTGTCTCACAGCCAGACAAGGCTCCGCTGATGGCCAGGTGTAGCGGTGGTAAGGATTCACTCCATAGTGCTGAAAAGAAAGCTCTGCTGTTGGGACAGCTTTATTTAGGCCCTAACAGTTTGTGAGCACCGTTTGTCACCGTTATAGTGCAACTAATGTATTGTTTCGTGTTGTGTAGTGGCTTTGCTGGCATGTATCCCCCCCAAAACGTTTGCCCTACCAAGATTTACATGCTAAAATAGCCACTGCACTCACACACTCTGATAAAGATATTTTGCAGTTGAGGATCTGTGTTTAGTCTATAGTATTGTGCACTGGTTTGTTAACATTAGTTCCTAGCCAGGAATATTTAAGTGACTGTCACATGGGATGATGCTGGAGAGACGAAGCAGTTACAGGGAGTCAAACATTTAATAAAGAACGGAAATGGAACGAGACAGGAACAGCGTCAGCAAACAGGGAACACAAACAAAAGACAATCCATGCAGAAGCGGGGAACAGAGCTGCGGAACTGACAAATATAGGGGAGGTAATAACAGGTGATGAGATGAGTGAGTCCAGGTGAGTACAATATCGCTGATGAGCGTGACGAGGAAAGGCAGGTGTGCGTAATGGTTGATAGGAGTGCGTGAGGTAGGGCAGCCTGGCACCCTCAAGCACCAGGGGGGGAAGAGCGGGAGCAGACGTGACTGTACTCCCCCCCCCCCCTCCCCTCTAGGGGCCCGGCGTCCCACCTGGGCGAACCGGCCGAGACATGGGCGCTGGGCAAGCCGGTTGAGGCATGTAAGCCCGACAATCCGGCTGAGGCAAGACGACTGTCGATCCCGCTGCAGAGAGGGAGCCCGAAGATCCAGTGGAGTGTGACGTGGGATGGGAAGCCGCAGAGTCAACCGAAGCAAGGAAACTTCTCGAGCCAGCCAGGGTGTGAAAGCCCGACGGGCTGGCTTAGGCACCCCTGGTTCCATCGGCGGCGGAATCCACCCCGACGTCACCAACAAAACAAAAAACAAACAAAACAACTCCAGGACCGGTTGGGCGAACAAGAACTGACGATCCGGCTGAGGCCCGACGTGAGATGGGCGCCATCCGAGCCAACCGGGGCAAGGAAACCTCTCGAGCCAGCTAGGGCGTGGAAGCCCGACGAGCTGGCTAGGCACCCCCGGTTCCATCGGTGGCGACCCAGAGCCGATGCCACCATACCAACCGGAACGCCAGTACTCTCCGATGCTTCATGTGATGGCTTCTGCATTCTGTCACATGGGATGACGCTGGAGAGACGAAGCAGGTACAGGGAGTCAAGCATTTAATGAAGAATGGACATGGAACGAGACAGGAACAGCGTCAGAAAACAGGTAACACAAACAAAAGACAATCAATGCAGAAGCGGGGAACAGAGCTGGGGAACTGACAAATATAGGGGAAGTAATAACAGGTGATGAGTGAGTCCAATATCATTGATGCGTGTGACGAGGGAAGGCAGGTGTGCGTAATGGATGATAGGAGTGCATGATGCAGGGCAGCCTTGTGCCCTCAAGCGCCAGGGAAGGGGAAGAGCGGGAGCAGACATGACAGTATTTTTGTGTGGGATAAACTCAGCTACTGCGCTGTTCAATCATTGAGCATCTTTTGAGTTCAATATCATTATAATAATTTTGATTTATTACATTTTTGTCCTTTTTCGCCCCAATTTCGGGATATCCAATTGGTAGTTACAGTCTTGTCACATCGCTGCAACTCCCATACGGACTCGGAAGAGGCGAAGGTCGAGAGTCACGCATCCTCCGAAACACGACCCTGCCAAGCCGCACTGCTTCTTGACACAAAAATATTTAACATTTTTTACATCAACATTTTTCAGACAAACATTTATGCATTACCGAATCAATTATACAATCATACGATCAATTTGACTTTGTTTTTACCAATTTAACTACATAATAACATCGCCTGTATTGATTCGGTGCTGCACCAGATGTGTAAAACCATGACTTCGGCAACCCAGATGGGGTGGTGGAAAGTTTGGCAAGCTATATGCATATCCAAATGGGCTGATCCCATCATTGGAGCCTGACAGTGACCAATGGGACACCAACAGCGCCCAGGTAGATGTGGGGGGGCTATAGGTAATTGTTGATCAGTGTAACGGTGGAGCTTGTATCAACGAGGGGCTCCATACTCTGGCCTCCTATTTGCACAGGTATCTGACAGCTGTCAGGGTGTTAAGGAGGTAGCTGATAAGGGGCAGGACGGACACTATTCACCAGTGGTAGTCTCTCTGTGAGTGGGGTTTTTGATGTGGAGCCCAGCTGTGCCCCTACTGCACTGGGTCCATGCTGTTTCCCAAACATTGTGGTTCTGGAGTGGCTCTACAAGGGTGCCATATCTCATCTGGTGGCCTTTACGGCCACAGCGCCAGTAGATTTATTGTGATAAATCCGGTGGTCCACCATCGGGCCGGGGCAGGCATCTTGTTGAGGTTTTGTCTGCCGCTGATTGAGGTGGGGGGCTTGGAATTCGCACCTGGTACATTTGGAGATGGGGTCTCCCATTTGAGGTGGCCTGCCCTTTTCTGAGGACTTCCTCGACAGTCTGGGCCTTCGTTAGTGTATAGCGTCTCTGATACACTAAGGCGGACCTGTTTGCAGAGTCTGTCTGGTGTTAGCCCCTTGATAAAAGCCTCTGTAGCCAGGGTCATGACAACGCTGTCTGAGAACTGGGGGTATCCTTTCCATGCCAAATACACTGCTCAAAAAAATAAAGGGAACACTTAAACAACACAATGTAACTCCAAGTCAATCACACTTCTGTGAAATCAAACTGTCCACTTAGGAAGCAACACTGATTGACAATAAATTTCACATGCTGTTGTGCAAATGGAATAGACAAAAGGTGGAAATTATAGGCAATTAGCAAGACACCCCCAAAAAAGGAGTGATTCTGCAGGTGGTGATCACAGACCACTTCTCAGTTCCTATGCTTCCTGGCTGATGTTTTGGTCACTTTTGAATGCTGGCGGTGCTCTCACTCTAGTGGTAGCATGAGACGGAGTCTACAACCCACACAAGTGGCTCAGGTAGTGCAGTTCATCCAGGATGGCACATCAATGCGAGCTGTGGCAAAAAGGTTTGCTGTGTCTGTCAGCGTAGTGTCCAGAGCATGGAGGCGCTACCAGGAGACAGGCCAGTACATCAGGAGACGTGGAGGAGGCCGTAGGAGGGCAACAACCCAGCAGCAGGACCGCTACCTCCGCCTTTGTGCAAGGAGGTGCACTGCCAGTGCCCTGCAAAATGACCTCCAGCAGGCCACAAATGTGCATGTGTCTGCTCAAACGGTCAGAAACAGACTCCATGAGGGTGGTTTGAGGGCCCGACGTCCACAGGTGGGGGTTGTGCTTACAGCCCAACACCGTGCAGGACGTTTGGCATTTGCCAGAGAACACCAAAATTGGCAAATTCGCCACTGGCGCCCTGTGCTCTTCACAGATGAAAGCAGGTTCACACTGAGCACATGAGCACATGTGACAGACGTGACAGAGTCTGGAGACGCCGTGGAGAACATTCTGCTGCCTGCAACATCCTCCAGCATGACCGGTTTGGCAATGGGTCAGTCATGGTGTGGGGTGGCATTTCTTTGTGGGGCCGCACAGCCCTCCATGTGCTCGCCAGAGGTAGCCTGACTGCCAATAGGTACCGAGATGAGATCCTCAGACCCCTTGTGAGACCATATGCTGACACATGCACATTTGTGGCCTGCTGGAGGTCATTTTGCAGGGCTCTGGCAGTGCACCCCCTTGCACAAAGGCGGAGGTAGCGGTCCTGCTGCTCGGTTGTTGCCCTCCTACGGCCTCCTCCACGTCTCCTGATGTACTGGCCTGTCTCCTGGTAGCGCCTCCATGCTCTGGACACTACGCTGACAGACACAGCAAACCTTTTTGCCACAGCTCGCATTGATGTGCCATCCTGGATGAACTGCACTACCTGAGCCACTTGTGTGGGTTGTAGACTCCGTCTCATGCTACCACTAGAGTGAGAGCACCGCCAGCATTCAAAAGTGACCAAAACATCAGCCAGGAAGCATAGGAACTGAGAAGTGGTCTGTGGTCACCACCTGCAGAATCACTCCTTTTTTGGGGGTGTCTTGCTAATTGCCTATAATTTCCACCTTTTGTCTATTCCATTTGCACAACAGTATGTGAAATTTATTGTCAATCAGTGTTGCTTCCTAAGTGGACAGTTTGATTTCACAGAAGTGTGATTGACTTGGAGTTACATTGTGTTGTTTAAGTGTTCCCTTTATTTTTTTGAGCAGTGTATATCTAACCTCAGCGGCATAAACAACTGATGTCTACCTGGGCTTCGGGACTCACTCAGCAAACTTTTGATGCCTTATCCACGGCTGGCACCGGCTGACCAAACCACAGTGCTATTGCAGTTGCAATAGCCTGGGGAACCTGTATCTCCTGTTCAGACAGTTCCAGTAGTACTCGCTGCGCTTCCCCTTCCAGTGAAATAACCAACTGTACTGCTCTCTCTGTAGTGTACCACCTGTTAGTTGCAGCCACTACCTCAAACTTGGCTTCGAACGCTTCCCATGATGCTTGTCCATCAAACCGACCTACTTTGAGCCTCAAAGCAGTCAGTATCAGCCATTTCCCCTGCTGCTGTCGCTGTGTCACTACTGCTACATTTGGGGCTAGGGTTAGCGTCCTGGCTAACATTAGCATCTACTTTGATATTCCCATGCACATTAGCATCAGTGCTAACATCTGTGCTCACATTATCCTCTCTTGGCATTTTAGCATCTGTGCTATTGTCCCCCTCGCTCTGATTAATAGACTTGTGCTGAGGTGTATTACAGCTAAGGTGTGACCCATCCATCCATCCAACAACACCCCAGTGTTCATGTTGCCCCCCCCCCCCCCCCCTGCAGTAATGGTCATAACTGTTCCATTTCCTCTTCACTAATAGCTCTCATTAGTTTCATGAGTTTAGTTTCCTCATTCCATTCGTGCAATGCACCCTCTACTTCAAATTGCTGTTTCAAAAACGGCCAATCTGTCTTACCCACGTCTGTAGATTCATGGCAATTGGCGTCTTTGGCTCTAGCGTCCTGTCCACACGGGGGCAGCTTGGTCTGTCTCACTCCCAGTGGCAGATCAGCTCTCCAGGTCAGCCACTGTGCTGTTGCCTCTGGTGTATACAGCAGCGAGAGAAGGTAGGCTCGTGCTCCATCCTCAGCCTGATTTTCTTTCCTCTTCCAGTGCATTCGGAAAGTATTCAGAGCCCTTCACTGTTTTCATTGTCTTACCTTAGAGACTTATTCTCATCAATTTACACACAAAACCCCATAATGACAAAGTGAAAACAGGTTTGTAGAAGATACCTTATTTACATAATTATTCAGACCCTTTGCTATGAGATTCGAAATTGAGCTCAGGTGCATCCTGTTTCCATTGATCATCCTTGAGATGTTTCTACAACTAGATTGGAGTCCACCTCTGGTAAATTCAATTGATTGGACATGATTTGGAAAGCCACGCACATGTCTATATAAGGTCCCAAAGTTAACAGTGCATGTCAGAGCAAAACCCAAGCCATGAGGTCGAAGGAATTGTCTGTAGAGCTCCGAGACAGGTTTGGGTCGAGGCACAGATCTGGGGAAGGTTACCAAAACATTTCTGCAGCATTGAAGGTCCCCAAGAACACAGTCTTAAATAGAAGTTTGGAACCACCAATACCTTTCCTAGGGCTGGCCGCCCGGCCAAACTGAGCAATCAGGGGAGAAGGGCATTGGTCAGAATCCAATGGTCTATCTGACATAGCTCCCTTAGTTCCTCTGTGGAGATGGGAGAACCTTCCAGAAGGACAACCATCTCTGCAGCACTCCACCAATCAGGCCTTCATGCTTGAGTGGCCAGACAGAAGCCACTCCTCAGTAAAAGGCACATGACAGCTCGCTTGGAGTTTGCCAAAAGGCACCTAAAGGACTCTCAGACCATGAGAAACAAGATTCTCTGGTCTAATGAAACCAAGATTGAACTCTTTGGCCTGAATGCCAAGCATCACGTCTGGAGGAAACCTGGCACCGCTCATCACCTAGCCAAGATGATCCTTACGGTAAAGCATGGTGGTGGCAGCATCATGCTGTGGGGATGTTTTCAGTTTCAGGGACTGGGAGACTAGACAGGATCAAGGAAAATAATTAACGGAGCAAAGTACAGAGAGATATTTGATGAAAACCTTCTCCAGAGCGCTCAGGACCTCCGACTGGGGCGAAAGTCATCTTCCAACAGCCCTAACCACACAGCCAAGACAACGCAAGAGTGGCTTTGGGACAAGTCTCTGAATGTCTTTGAGTGACCCAGCCAGAGCCCGTACTTGAACCTGACCGAACATCTCTGGAGAGACTTGAAAATAGATGTGCAGCGATGCTCCCCATCCAACCTGACAGAGCTTGAGAGGATCTGCAGAGAAGAATGGGAGAAACTCCCCAAATACAGGTGTGCCAAGCTTGTAGCGTCATACCTAAGACTCGATGCTGTAATCGCTGCCAAAGGTGCTTCAACAAAGTACAGAGTAAAGGGTCTGAATAGTTATGTAAATGTGATATTTCCCTATGTTTTATTTATACCTTTTCATATATTTATAAAAAACAGTTTTTGCTTTGTCATTATGGGGTATTGTGTTTAGATTGATGAAGGAAAAAAAACGATTTAATCCATTTTAGAATAAGGCTGTAACGTAACAAAATGTGGATGAAGTGAAGGGGTCTGAATTCCTTCCGAATGCACTGTATCTCCTCTCGTTTGCTCCATCTGCAAGCTAGCTAAACTAAACTAATCAGAAAACGAGGTGTAATTTCAATCCCACTTCTGACACCAATGTGGAGTTTGCGGGTTTCCCGATTTTATAACGTTAGCTAATAGCTTGAATAACAAACGGACCAAGAGGGAAATATGGTTAATACCATCAGGCGTTTTAATGTTACTCTGCACAGGGTAACGGGGAGCGGCACAAAACAAAAAAGATAAGTCACAGTCCAGCAGGGCGTATCTCCCCAGGGAGATAAACACCAGAGAGGGAGAGAAAATTGGGATATTACCAAGACAACCCTAAAAACAATGAACGTGACAGGTTTTACCAGGTTGCGGCAGGGTCTTCCTACCTTACACCCTGAGGGTCTTCTTCTTCTATGATATCATGGCGGTCCACAAACAATCGTTTAACTGCAAAATTCTCTAATTCCATGAAAAAAATATATACATCTAAAAGAAATCGCTACTAACTTCTACAACAACCTGAGTTGTATTGATAACCTTACCAATAAAAGCTATGAAGTCAACTTTACTCATTATTAAAGTGTCCTTTGACACAGCACAAACATGAGCGCAAAATGTCTGAACAGGCCTCCAAACCAGGCCAGGACCAGCAGAAGCACCAAGTTCAACAGTAGGTCCACTTACTAAAGGAGCAACCATGGAAGCTCCATCATTCCACACTGTAGTTCCACCAATCTGTTTTACAGCCTCTGCATATGATACATCATGACTAATTATATATCTCTGAACCTCTCTAGCCTCTCTTTGCACCTGGCATCCACCAAATGCTGAACTATGTTCTCCCCCCACAATTCTCCCCCCACAAAAACACTTAACCTTCACCGTAATCTTGTTCCCCTCCACGCTTGGCACATATTTTTCTTCCTTTACATTGAACAGCTACATGTCCCATTCTTTGGCATTTAAAACACTGCAATGGGGATGGGACACATTCTCTGACATTGAAACTAAGGAATCCTCTCTGTACTTTTCCAGGCATAACCTTCTCAAACCCCAGCAGCACTGATAGGCTTTCACTTCTTTGACCTTCTTTCCTACTGATCAACCTTTCGGCCTCAACCACTCTTCCTCCCTTCACATTTTCTCTAATATCGCCTTCTTTCCAAACCGCGAATGGGCATTCTTATCATTAACACTGGTTTCTTGCATCACACTCCGGCCCTGAGGGACGCTACAATATACTTCTCAAACACAGCCAAACGAAAGCTGAACAGAGCTGGATTCTCAGGTGGGCGTGGCTTGAGCCTTGCTAAGTGAAGGCAGACTGTCCCCCAGCTAAAGGTCTGTACTCTAGAACAGGCACATGTTCCCCACCCTGTGATTATGGAGACACCTGTCTGAACATCTCCACCACCTAGGCCTATCGTACAGTTTACCTTAATGTGTTTGCGTAATCATAATACTAGAGAGGACTCTCAAAGGTCAATACAGGGGTGTGGTTCCAAGTTTAAACCGTGAGCTATTTAGATTAAATAATTATAGTTCAGTAACACTGAGAAGGTGTGAAGAGTTTGAGGTGTAACTGTTAGTGTTGTTGGTGTGGGAGGCTTAGCTTGAGGATTCATATTACTTTGGCATCTTGTGAAATGTTGTCCACCCCGATTACAAATTTACTATCAAATCTTATATACTGCACATTCCTTATACTGTACTGAAAGAATACATTACAATGTATTTTCTTAGCTCTATCGTTTTCTATTGTTATACTGAAGATCCTCTGTTTTAGAGTGTTATTCTGATCCTCCTGCTGCAGATCGTTCTGTTTTCCTGGAAATGAGTCATTTTGTGTCAGTCTCGCCGATAATGGAGTAATACTCTGTTAACAGTGACTAGTGTTATTGGGTCATGCTGACCTGTGTGTGTGTGTGTGTGTGATGTTTGTGTGTGTGTGATGTTTGTGCGTGCATGCATGCGTTGGAAGTACATATATACATATGTGTGTGGTTGCCCACCTGTCTGCGAGAGTCCATGTATGTATTTATGTTGCAGGTGGATTATGCCAAAGTGCTACACTACGCGGGTGCAGCTTTTCCCACCAATATACTGTTTGTATGTCCGCAGTCAGCCCTGACCTACCGGCTGGCCAAGATCCATGGGGAGTACAACGTGGGCCACCTGCGACTCGGGATGAGCCTGCTAGCCTTCATCACCCTGGTTCTCAGTATCTTTTATGATGGTTGACACTGTGAGAGAGCGACATGGAGAAAGAATGTACAGTAGTTGTGTTACATGGCCCCCTGCTGGATAAATACATGTTTTGCATACATGCTGTCGAGATGAGTAGCAGCATTAGTATTTAATTTTTATTTAATCAGGTAAGTTGACTGAACACATTCTCATTACAGCAGCGACCTTGGGAATAGTTACAGGTGAGAGGAGGGGGGAATGAATGAGCCAATTGGAAGCTTGGGATGATTAGGTAACCATGATTGTATGAGGGCCAAATTGGGAATTTAGCCGGGACACCCCTACTCTTACAGTAAGTGCCATGGGATCTTTAGCGACCACAGATAGTCGGGACACCCGTTTAACGTCCCATCCGAAAGATGGCACCCTACACAGGGCAATGTCCCCAATCACTGCCCTGGGGCTTTGGAAAAATCTATAGTTTTTTTTACCAGAGGAAAGAGTGCCTCCTACTGGCCCTCCTACACCACTTCCAGCAGCATCTAGTCTCCACGACCAACCATGCTTAGCTTCAGAGGCAAGCCAGCATTGGGATGCAGAGTGGTATGTTCTGTCAACGACCAAGTGTGTGTCCACATAGGTTAAGGTGTTCTCCTTAACCCTCTGTCCCTCCCAGGCGGTGTCTTCTTCATCTAGGAGAGCTTTGCCCTGCAGCACGCCTCTGCCATCTTTGAGTGGCTCTTCTGCATCATCATCATGCTCTTCTTTGGGACCTTTGCTTTTGAGTTTGGGGACATGTCCGGGGACACCCTGATGGTGCTGGCCAGAGGAGGGGGTGTCCAGGGCTTTTCTAGCAGTGACCACAAGGCTGAGGAGGCAGGAGGGCCCAACCACCACTATCAACCAGATGGCATAGCCATGCTGTAGGCCTATCAAAGCGAGGCTACGTGGTCATAGACCAATCACAAACAGGGTGGAAGTGGGAAGATTGGATGCCTGACCGATCATAGTCCACCAGAAGGCATGAAGACGACGGACCCTGCAAACGGACCTGCTAGGTATTGCAGATAGCTAAAACACCCAAAGCTTTTCTAACCAATGACCAGACTAATATCATGTTTTTGCCATATTTGTACTGCGTTACAGCAGACAGTACAGGGTGAATTGCACAACATGTGATGTTACTAGTGCCTTTTGGAACACAGGCAGACACACACACACACACACACACACACACACACACACACACACACACACACACACACACACACACACACACACACACAGACCTTCCGTGTCCTTTCCTTTCATCATTATGTAATCACCCTTGATTACGAGAACTTGTTGGCTTGCCTTGTGTCAGATCCGATGTCTTGAGTACCTGGAAAGTTATCATGACTAAGGAGAATGTGGCTGGATCAGTATGGGTATGTTTGGCCATTCATTGAACTCTGCATTGTTTCTACTCAGGAAAATTTGTTACATCACCAACTGTTGCTCAATGCCTTTTAACTGGGCCTTAAAGGGAAAAGCATTCTTAAAGTCAAACAATAGTGGTATTGTTATTTTCTGTGCTGAGAGATATTTGTCTTACTTCAGAGGCTTAATTGTTGTATTGTATGAAAGGCAAATAGACTGACCAAAGGTTTTTTGTCCTGGTGCAGTGTCCCTTCATTTTGTGAGGGGTTATGCGAAAAGTTTTACTTGGTGTAACACATAGTATTAACACAGACATATTCAATCAATCCTTATCCCAGTCTGCTGTTCCCACATGCTTCAAGAGGGCCACCATTGTTCCTGTTCCCAAGAAAGCTAAGGTAACTGAGCTAAACGACTACCGCCCCGTAGCACTCACTTCCGTCATCATGAAGTGCTTTGAGAGACTAGTTAAGGACCATATCACCTCCACCCTACCTGACACCCTAGACCCACTCCAATTTGCTTACCGCCCCAATAGGTCCACAGACGACGCAATCGCAACCACACTGCACGCTGCCCTAACCCATCTGGACAAGAGGAATACCTATGTGAGAATGCTGTTCATCGACTACAGCTCAGCATTTAACACCATAGTATCCTCCAAACTCGTCATCAAGCTCGAGACCCTGGGTCTCGACCCCGCCCTGTGCAACTGGGTCCTGGACTTCCTGACGGGCCGCCCCCAGGTGGTGAGGGTAGGTAACAACATCTCCACCCCGCTGATCCTCAACACTGGGGCCCCACAAGGGTGCGTTCTGAGCCCTCTCCTGTACTCCCTGTTCACCCACGACTGCGTGGCCATTCACGCCTCCAACTCAATCATCAAGTTTGCGGACGACACTACAGTGGTAGGCTTGATTACCAACAACGACGAGATGGCCTACAGGGAGGAGGTGAGGGCCCTCGGAGTGTGGTGTCAGGAAAATAACCTCACACTCAACGTCAACAGGAAACAGCAGAGGGAGCACCCCCCTATCCACATCGACGGGACAGTAGTGGAGAGGGTAGTAAGTTTTAAGTTCCTCGGCGTACACATCACGGACAAACTGAATTGGTCCAGCCACACAGACAGCGTGGTGAAGAAGGCGCAGCAGTGCCTCTTCAACCTCAGAAGGCTGAAGAAATTCGGCTTGTCACAAACTTCTACAGATGCACAATCGAGAGCATCCTGTCGGGCTGTATCACCGCCTGGTACGGCAACTGCTCCGCCCACAACCTTAAGGCTCTCCAGAGGGTAGTGAGGTCTGCACAACGCATCACTGGGGGAAAACTACCTGCCCTCCAGGACACCTACACCACCCGATGTCACAGGAAGGCCATAAAGATCATCAAGGACAACAACAACCACCCGAGCCACTGCCTGTTCACCCCGCTATCATCCAGAAGGCGAAGTCAGTACAGGTGCATCAAAGCAGGGACCGAGAGACTGAAAAACAGCTTCTATCTCAAGGCCATCAGACTGTTAAACAGCCACCACTAACATTTAGTGGCTGCTGCCAACATACTGGCTCAACTCCAGCCACTTTAATAATGGGAATTGATGGAAATGTATGTAAAAATGTATCACTAGCCACTTTAAACAATGCCACTTAATATAATGTTTACATACCCTACATTAATCATCTCATATGTATATGTATATACTGTACTCTATATCATCTACTGCATCTTGCCATCTTTATGTAATACATGTATCACTAGCCACTTTAAACTATGCCACTTTATGTTTATATACCCTACATTACTCATTTCATATGTATATACTGTACTCTATACCATCTACTGCATCTTGCCTATGCCGTTCTGTACCATCACTCATTCATATATCTTTATGTACATATTCTTTATCCCTTTACACTTGTGAGTATAAGGTAGCAGTTGTGGAATTGTTAGGTTAGATTACTCGTTGGTTATTACTGCATTGTCGGAACTAGAAGCACAAGCATTTCGCTACACTCGCATTAACATCTGCTAACCATGTGTATGTGACAAATAAAATTTTATTTTATTTGACGCCCTGATCAATGGTTTTGTTGCAGCGTCATCTGACAGAGGTGAGAGTTTTAGTGGAAAATATATTATTCTGGGAAGCAAACCAGAGAGTCCTTGTTCCAAATTTATTACATGAATAAGAAATATTATTAACATTTTATTCAAAATGTTATTTTATGTATGCATTCCAAGGTTTCAGGTGTTATTTCAAATATAGACTATTCTAATTTACTTAATCTAAATCTGTCTATTTATCACCTAGAACCTATTTTCTAATTTATAATTTCCCAAAGTGCGCTTTATCAATACCATAGCAAAGAATATTAATGAACTCTTGTGGAGACTAATGAAAAGACATGTTTCTTAAAATATTTTATTGTTCCAAAGCCTATTTACATTTTCCAGTATTGACAAACTGTATATGAAGGATCTGAGTTCACAAGGTTTTAGAGCAGTTCACAGGGTTTTAGAGCAGTAACAGTAATACAGCATAAATTTGAATGAAGTTTCACATAAAGCATTCAACTTAATTATTGAACCTCTCTAATTGATCAACGTTACTTGACGACCCTTCCCTGAATTTCATTATGAAAAGTTTTGAAAAAGGAAATTAATAATGAATACCACTTCATGTGTCAATCACAGCATGTAAAATACAGTGTCGTTAACACGTGTACTTTCATGGTATCAATTAGTAGTAGTAAGATGTCACTGCTACGTAAAGTATGGCTCTTCTACCTTCAGATTTGGTCATTCACTTTATAACAAAAGGCGGTTTTAGCGGATACAAAAGTGGAGTCAACCCACAATGTATTTAATCCAGTTTAATGCTTTAGGCATTACTGAAACCAAAAGAAAAACTTAATGAAAACTGCACCAAAAAGGAAGCTGTGTGCGTGAGAGGACGATGGTGAGAGGCATGCACTCCTCTGTCTCATCAGTGGCATAACCAAACATCAGACCCTGCAAACCAAGCACAGGCAGTTAAAAATGATATCACCGCACACTGCCATCTCAAACCCCAATTGTTGAAGGATCTGTTTAATCACCTGGTCTCCTGCTCCAATGTCGCTCTCCATCCGGTCGATGTGAACTTCCTGTGCGATGTCAGGGGACTGCTGATCCAGAGCCACCAGCACGTTACAGGTCTTATAGTCAAAACCTGAGGGGAGAGAAACGTGCTATAACTGCCTTGCGGGCCGGATTAAAAGAATTGTGCACACCTGGGCTATGATTACTCATCCTAAAGAGAAAAAGGTAGTGGAAAAACGATATCATAATACACTGCTCAAAAAAATAAAGGGAACACTAAAATAACACATCCTAGATCTGAATGAATGAAATATTCTTATTAAATACTTTTTTCTTTACATAGTTGAATGTGCTGACAACAAAATCACACAAAAATGATCAATGGAAATCAAATTTATCAACCCATGGAGGTCTGGATTTGGAGTCACACTCAAAATTAAAGTGGAAAACCACACTACAGGCTGATCCAACTTTGATGTAATGTCCTTAAAACAAGTCAAAATGAGGCTCAGTAGTGTGTGTGGCCCCCAAGTGCCTGTATGACCTCCCTACAACGCCTGGGCATGCTCCTGATGAGGTGGCGGATGGTCTCCTGAGGGATCTCCTCCCAGACCTGGACTAAAGCATCCGCCAACTCCTGGACAGTCTGTGGTGCAACGTGGCGTTGGTGGATGGAGCGAGACATGATGTCCCAGATGTGCTCAATTGGATTCAGGTCTGGGGAACGGGCGGGCCAGTCCATAGCATCAATGCCTTCCTCTTGCAGGAACTGCTGACACACTCCAGCCACATGAGGTCTAGCATTGTCTTGCATTAGGAGGAACCCAGGGCCAACCGCACCAGCATATGGTCTCACAAGGGGTCTGAGGATCTCATCTCGGTACCTAATGGCAGTCAGGCTACCTCTGGCGAGCCCATGGAGGGCTGTGCGGCCCCCCAAAGAAATGCCACCCCACACCATGACTGACCCATCGCCAAACCGGTCATGCTGGAGGATGTTGCAGGCAGCAGAACGTTCTCCACGGCGCCTCTAGACTGTCACATGTGCTCAGTGTGAACCTGCTTTCATCTGTGAAGAGCACAAGGCGCCAGTGGCAAATTTGCCAATCTTGGTGTTCTCTGGCAAATACCAAACGTCCTGCACGGTGTTGGGCTGTAAGCACAACCCCCACCTGTGGACGTCGGGCCCTCATACCACCCTCATGGAGTCTGTTTCTGACCGTTTGAGCAGACACATGCACATTTGTGGCCTGCTGGAGGTCATTTTGCAGGGCTCTGGCAGTGCTTCTCCTTGCACAAAGGCGGAGGTAGCGGTCCTGCTGCTGGGTTGTTGCCCTCCTACGGCCTCCTCCACGTCTCCTGATGTACTGGCCTGTCTCCTGGTAGCGCCTCCATGCTCTGGACACTACGCTGACAGACACAGCAAACCTTCTTGCCACAGTTCGCATTAATGTGCCATCCTGGATGAGCTGCACTACCTGAGCCACTTGTGTGGGTTGTAGACTCCGTCTCATGCTACCACTAGAGTGAAAGCACCGCCAGCATTCAAAAGTGACCAAAACATCAGCCAGGAAGCATAGGAACTGAGAAGTGGTCTGTGGTCACCACCTGCAGAACCACTCCTTTATTGGGGGTGTCTTGCTAATTGCCTATAATTTCCACCTGTTGTCTATTCCATTTGCACAACAGCATGTGACATTTATTGTCAATCAGTGTTGCTTCCTAAGTGGACAGTTTGATTTCACAGAAGTGTGATTGACTTGGAGTTACATTGTGTTGTTTAAGTGTTCCCTTTATTTTTTTGAGCAGTGTATATGCTAGGGTAGGGGAATGAGTCCAACCATACCTTTATCTGAGTTGTCATAGCCGATATGCCTGATGGTATCCCTCACAATTGTCTGGTAGTCCACGTTGGCCCGGGATGTGATCTCCCCACAGTCTCTGTTCACAACACACAATGGTTAGAATACTAACCATATCCCTGATCATCATGCAACATTAATTTAACTGAAAATAGTATTTTTGTTGCGACAGAAAGATGGTCTGTAAACTCCATAAATAATCCATGCTCAGGCCAAAGACTGAAGCACTTCAACAGCATTTGGGGCTGTATGTATCAAGCATCTCAAAATAGGGGTGCTCATCGTCATTGTGATCTAAGGCAAAAGTGATCCTAGACCAGCACTCCTCCTACTCTGAGATGCTTGATACATTACATGACAAAAAGTATGTGGACACCTGCTCGTCGAACATCTCATTCCAAAATCATGGGCATTAATATGGAGTTGCTGCTATAACAGCCTCCACTCTTCTGGGAAGGCTTAACATTGCTGCGGGGACTTGCTTCCATTCAGCTACAAGAGCATTAGTGAGGTCGGGCACTGATGTTGGGCGATTAGGCCTGGCTCGCAGTCGCCGTTCCAATTTATCCCAAAAGGTGTTCTATGGGGTTGAGGTCAGGGCTCTGTTCAGGCCAGTCAAGTTGTTTCACACCGATCTCGACAAACCATTTCAGTATGGACATTGCTTTGTGCACAGGGGCATTGTCTTGCTGAAACAGGAAAGGGCTTTCCCCGAACTGTTGCCACAAAGTTGGAAGCACAGAATCGTCTAGAATGTCATTGTATAATATAGCGTTAAGATTTCCCATTCAATGGAAATAAGGGGCCGCTTCAGACCATTATTCATCCTCCACCAAACTTTACAGTTGGCACTATTCATTCGGGCAGGTAGCATTCTCCTGGCATTTGCCAAACCTAGATTCGTCCATCGGACTGCCAGATGGTGAAGCATGATTCATCACTCCAGAGAACTAATTTCCACTGCTCCAGAGTCCAATGGCGGTGAGATTTACACCACTCAGGCCGACGCTTGGCATTGCGCATGGGGATCTTAGGCTTGTGTATGGCTGCTTGGCCATGGAAACCCATTTCATGAATCTCCCGACAAACAATTCTTGTGCTGACGTTGCTTCCATGTGGAGTTTGGAACTTGGTGGTGAGTGTTGCAAACAAGGACAGACGATTTTTACACGGTACCCGTTCTATGAGCTTGTGTGGCCTACCACTTCGTGACTGAGCCGTTGTTGCGCCCACATACTTTTGTTTATATGGTGTATATTATGCTCCCTGATCAATGGCTGAGAAGTTGGTCCTCGGCTGCTCTCTAGTGGTGAGATGCGCTCCTCCACTCACCACAGGCTACCTTGGCATCTGGGTCCTGCTTCAGGTGAGCATAGAGTACAGCATCACTGAACTGGTCACATATCTTATCAGGAAAAATAATGTTGTAACGTTATTCATTTGTCAATGTCAACAGTTAAGCATTGACGTTTTGTTTGCATAATTGTTTGGTAATGCAATGGGATATAGACTATGACCCACTGGGCACAGACATACGTTTAATGTCTAGTTTTGATTTACATTTTGTTGAGTTGTCAACTAATATGAATTCAACAAAAATTTCACTAAGTCATTGGATTTAGGTTAAAAGTTAGGTGAAAAAATATGAAATGCCCTATGTTGATGACTTTTTGCAAATCCAATCAGTTTTCCATGTCGATTCAACATCATCACATAGATTGAGGTTGAAATTATGTGTAAACAACATTGATTCAACCAGTTTTTGACCAGTGGGGAATGAGTACTGTAGTGAATCAGAGAAATCAACTCAAACCCGGGTTGCGCTGGCTGTCAGTCCAACACCTTTACCGCTACACCAAGAGGTCCAAACCTGTTGGTAGGTGTAATACTAATGTTAATTGACCAGAATGGTCCTCCCTGATGTTAGTGAGGTGGTTTCCTGGCCTGACCTTTTGCTACACACTGCAGAAGCCAAGCCAAGACCAAGATCAGATTTCACCCATTCCGTCAGAGTACTACTCTTGGTTGGCTCATATTAGGTTCTCCAACCGTCGGAATAGCTCTAGTTCTGTGGATGCATACCTCTGTAGCATGCTTTAGTCCACACTGGCAGCCAATATACACCACCATATACTTACTGTACAGTCAGGTCCAAAATTATTGGCAACCTTGATAAAGATGCGCAAAAAAGACTGTATAAAATACAAATACTGAGCTATATTGTATGCAATTTTTTTTATTATATTATTTTATCCCAATAAAATTGCTCAGAGAAAGAGATTTTGTTTAACAAGTAATATACCTTTTTCAAAATGATTGGCACCCCTATTTTTGATACCTTTCAATATCTCACCTTGCGAGGATAAAGGCACTGAGACTTTTTCTAAAATGTTTTATGAGATTGGTGAACACATTGGGAGGGATCTTAGACCGTTCTTCCATACAAAATCTTTCCAGATCATTGATATCCTTCGTCTGTGCTTATGGACTTCCTTCATCGATTCAACCCACACGTTTTCAATGGGGTTCAAGACCATTTTCCCAGTATTTTACAAATGCTCCATCCTGAGAATAAACCGGAAGTGACATTCAAAAACATTACAAAGCATATAAATGTCTGGATTTGATTAGAGCTTTGATCAGCATGACAATTAAAACCTGATGCTATCTGAGCCTGATGAGCCGTATATTAACAACATTTAATGAAGCCAAGACCAAAAAAGCACAAATGATTGTGCCATTATCAGTGGTGGAAAAAGTAGTCAATTGTCATACTTGAGTAAAAGTAAAGATACAGTACCTTAATAGAAATTGACTCAAGTGAAAGTCACCAAGTAAAATACTTGAGTAAAAGTATTTGGTTTTAAATATACTTAAGTATCAAAAATAAAAGTATAAATAATTTCTTATATTAAGCCAACCAGACAGCACAATTCTCTTGTTTTTATTTATTTATGGCTGGCTAGGGGCACACTCCAACACTCACAAGACGTAATTTACAAATAAAGCAGTTGTGTTGAGTGAGTCTGTCTACCAGATCAGAGGCAGAAGAGATGACCAGGGATGTACTCTTGATAAGTGTGTGAATTGAACCATTTTCCTGTGCTGCTAAGCATTGAAAATGTATGGAGTAAAAATATATATATTTTTTTTTAGGAATGTAGTGAAGTAAAAGTTGTCCAAAATATAAATAGTAAAATACAGATACTCAAAAAACTACTTAAGTAGTACTTTAAAGTATTTTTACTTAAGTACTTTACACCACTGGCCATTATCCAATACTGCACGTTACGCACTACAGAAAAACATAAAAGCTCATAGATGTAGCTAGCTATATGCTCTCTTGGGTAAAATAAATTAAACTAGCTCCAGTAGGCTAATATTTTTTGGTGTGAACTGTATTACTGTACTGTATTATATAGACTGAAATTACGCACATCTTTCAATCCATGATAAAGCAGAAGAGAACATGCGATTCTGATGCAACACATGCTGCCTACATAGTTACAAGTATAGGCTAGCCAAGTTGATTTTAATTTGTATAATTAGTTGGCTGACGCATATACACCTTTCATAATATTTCCCCTAATGTTATTAGCCTACCTCTTATTTCTCTCTCTATTGTTCCTTCATTCCTTCCTCCCTTTAAACAGTTAAATGAAAAAAGTTATGTTGTCCTTATCCTCATCATTCTAATGATATCCTTGAATAATATAGGACTATAATTAGATGCAAAAGGCCTTCACTTCTCTTCACGAAGATTGAATGGTTATGGGGCTGAATAAATAACTGCTATAGCCTACCGCCATCACGAGTTCACTCTTCTTTCAAACTACCCGGGAGTTCTATTGGGTGCAGTATTTAGCATTCAACAAAAAAGAGCTGGCGTCCCTCTTCGAATAGTCTATTGGTATAAGAAATGCAACAACAAAAAATTGTCCTGCAAGCTATTCTGGTCTAGCTTTTCCTGCATGGGACTCCAAGAACTAAGGAGCGTTTTTTAAGGAGAGGCCAGTGGAGCACAGGTGCTTGCCCATTGCAAAAAAGACAGAGGCTATAAGTTAGAAGCTTATTATGCATAACCCATCATTAATTAGCTAAATATAAGGCTAATACTGCAATGAATGTATAACCTGAAAGAGGTAGGCTAGGACATCTATACAGTGCATTCGGAAAGTATTCGGACCCCTTGACTTTTCCCACATTTTATTACGTTACAGCCTTATTCTAAAATGGATGAATAGTTTTTTCCCCTCATCAATCCACACACAGTACCCCATAATGACCAAGCAAAAACAGGTTTGTAGAAATTTAAGCAAATGGAAATAGGCCATTAGCAATAACAGGAAATACACTATAGTGTAGCCGTAGTTCAAGGTGGCTACATCGAAATGTCTGCTTGCACTGGAAAATGTTTACGTTTATGGTTGAGATTTAATTAATATAAATATAAACTACGGACATTATTACTTTCATTAACACGCAGGCGTTAGTGTCATGCCAGTCAGCCGTGCAATGCTAGGCAATAGCCACACGGAGGCACGGTTGTCTAGGCTTATATGTCTTCCATCACCCCCCCCCATAGGCCGCAAGGAAGTTACATCACACTGCATATCTTGACCATACATGTAAGTGGACCGAGCAGTTATTCTGTTCAATACTCCCTTGTGTAATCATTACTGAGTGAATTATCAAAATCATTTGAGCGAACACCTTGAGACATTTAAAATGTCTGTCGAAGTCAGTGTTAAGAATGGGATTCATTGTGTAATGGTTAGAGTTCCTGCCTATGGAGTAGTACATTGCAGGTATTTTGATCATTCTTTCGATAAACCTCTTTGACGTAAAGTCCCTGCATGTGGACCTGCGTGGTTCTGGTACCGGTTCCAACCGTCATTTTCGCTTATAAATAGATCTGTGGATGCCTTACGCTCCTTCTCCTGTCTTCATGACATTTTAATCCACGTGTGCTGATCAACAGTGGATAACTAACAACTCTGCCATGTGTTAGATAATTTTCAACTCTGCCGTGCACACCTGTGTGTAGCTAGCCACAATAAGGATGAGCCACAATAGTAGAATTTGCGGTTCACCTTCAAAATAAAAGTCCCCCATTGAAAGTGATTCAAACTGATACAAATAGTCGAATCATGCCATATTTAGAGTAGATAATGCTAAACAAGGTTGGGATGTTGATCAGCCCTTAGCTGTGGTATATTGGCCATGTTGTGGATATGTGGTGGTGTGACAGTGTTGTATGATGTACTGTTTTAGCTTTTGTATTATGTGTAATATAAGTGTCTTAATGTGTTTGGACCCCTGGAAGAGTAATGGGGATCCAGAATTAAAGCAAAATACAAATATACCACACCCTCTTGGACCTTATTTCTTAATTATAATGTTGGATAATGATGTTCCAAAATAACCTTCCGGGGAGTAAAAACCATGGAAATTGAAAACAAAAACTATGTTTTAAGGGAGTATAGGCATTGGTCTGAAGCTGAAAAAGAAAGGCAATGCCTAGCTTTGACCCACTACAGTAGCTACTGTATGTTGGTATTGCACTTCAAACTATGTGTAGGCAGGTTGCTTAGCATTCAAAACTTCTCAAACAGCCCAATTCATACACTTCAGAGGGATAAGTGTCCTGCTATTAAAAGTGTGTGTGTGTGTGTGTGTGTGTGTATACAGTTGAAGTTGGAAGTTTACATACACTTAGGTTGGAGTCATTAAAACTTGTTTTTCAACCACTCCAAAAATTTCTTGTTAGCAAACTATAGTTTTGGCAAGTCGGTTAGATTGGAGGTGTACCTGTGGATGTATTTCAAGGCCTACCTTCAAACTCAGTGCCTCTTTGCTTGACATCATGGGAAAATCTAAAGAAATCAGCCAAGACTTCAGAAAACAATTGTAGACCTCAACAAGTCTGGTTCATCATTGGGAGCAATTTCCAAATGCCTGAAGGTACCACGTTCATCTGTACAAACAATAGTACGCAAGTATAAACACCATGGGATCACGCAGCCGCCATACCGCTCAGGAAGGAGACGCGTGCTGTCTCCTGGAGATGAACGTACTTTGGTGCGAAAAGTGCAAATCAATCCCAGAACAACAGCAAAGGACCATGTGAAGATGCTGGAGGACACAGGTACAAAAGTATCTATATCCACAGTAAAACTAACACTATATCGACATAACTTGAAAGGCCGCTCAGCAAGGAATAAGCCACTGCTCCAAAGCCGCCATAAAAAAGCCAGACTACGGTTTGCAACTGCACATGGGGACAAAGATCGTACTTTTGGGAGAAATGTCCTCTGGTCTGATGAAACAAATAGAACTGTTTGGCCACAATGACCATTGTTATGTTTGGAGGAAAAAGGGAGGCTTGCAAGTCAAAGAATACCATCCCAACCGTGAAGCACGGGGGTGGCAGCATCATGTTGTGTGGGTGCTTTGCTGCAGGAGGGACTGGTGCACTTCACAAAATAGATGGCATCATGAGGGGGGAAAATTATGTGGCTATTTTGAAGCATCTCAAGATGTCAGTCAGGAAGTTAAAGCTTGGTCGCAAATGGGTCTTCCAAATGGACAATGACCCCAAGCATACTTCCAAAGTTGTGGAAAATGACTTAAGGACAACAAAGTCAAGGTATTGGAGTGGCCAACACAAAGCCCTGACCTCAATCCTATAGAAAGTTTGTGGGCAGAACTGAAAAAGCGTGTGCAAGCAAGGAGGCCTACAAACCTGACTCAGTTACACCAGCTCTGTCATGAGGAATGGGACAAAATTCACCCAAATTATTGTGGGAAGCTTGTGGAAGGCTACCTGAAACATTTGACCCAAGTTAAACCATTTAACTTCTCTAGGGTAGGGGGCAGCATTTTCACGTTTGGATGAAAAGCATACCCAAATTCAACTGCCAGCTACTCATCCCCAGAAGATAAGATATGCATATTGTTAGTAGATTTGGATTGAAAAAATCTCTGAAGTTTCTAAAACTGTTTGAATCATGTCTGTGAGTATAACAGAACTTATTTAGCAGGCAAAACCCCGAGGATAAACCATTCAGATTTTTTTTTTTTTGAGGTCACTCTTTTCAATGAGGTTTCATTGGGAAACGAGATTTCTAAGCGACCTGCTTGCAGTTATTACGGCTTCCTCTGGATGTCAACAGTCCTGAGAAATTGGTTGAGGTTATTCCTTTGTGTAATGAAGAAGTACGGCCATCTTGAAGTCAAGTCACTCTAGGTGTCCTGTTAGATCGAAGCGCGTGAGCAGAAAGCTGGATTTAGTTGGTTTTAATCCTGTTTTGAACACAGATCATCCCGCCTTCAATTTTACCAATTATTAACGTTAAAAAAATACCTAAAGTTGTATTACAAAAGTAGTTTGAAATTTTTTGGCAAAGTTTACAGGTAACCTTTGAGATATTTTGTCGTCACGTTTGAGCAAGTTGGAACCTGTGTTTTTCTGGATCAAACGCGCCAAATAAATGGACATTTTGGATATATATCGACGGAATTAATCGAACAAAAGGACCATTTGTGATGTTTATGGGACATATTGGAGTGCCAACAACAGAAGCTCGTCAAAGGTAAGGCATGAATTATATTTTTATTTCTGCGTTTTGTGTCGCGCCTGCAGGGTTGAAATATGCGTATCTCTTTGTTTACTATGGTGCTATCCTCAGATAATAGCATCGTATGATTTCGCCGAAAAGCCTATTTGAATTCTGACATGTTGGCTGGATTCACAACCAGTGTAGCTTTAATTTGGTATCGTTCATGTGTGAGTTAATGAAAGTTTGATTTTACAGTAATTTTCATAGTAGTTTTTTAGTAATTTTCATAGCTTTTTGCCAAGTGAGACAGTAGCGTCCCGTCTAAACTCAGATTTTTGGATATAAATATGAACTTTACCGAACAAAACATACATGTATTGTGTAACATGAAGTCCTATGAGTGTCATCTGATGAAGATCATCAAAGGTTAGTGATTAATTTTATCTCTTTCTGCTTTTTGTTACTGCTCTCTGGCTGGAAAAATGGCTGTCTTTTTCTGTGACTTGGCTCATACCTAACATAATCGTTTGGTGTGCTTTCGTCGTAAAACCTTTTTGAAATCGGACACTTTGGCTGGATTTACAACAAGTGTATCTTTATTAAAATGGTATAAAATACTTGTTTGTTTGAGGAATTAAAATTATGGGATTTCTGTTGTTTTGAATTTGGCGCCCTGCAGTTTCACTGGCTGTTGACGAGGTGGGACTTTACCGTCCCACATACCCTAGAGAAGTTAAAGGCAATGCTACCAAATACTAATTGAGTGTATGTAAACTTCTGATCCACTGGGAATGTGATGAAAGAAATAAAAGCTGAAATAAATCATTCTCTCTACTAGTGTTCTGATATTTCACATTCTTAAAATAAAGTGGTGATCCTAACTGACCTAAGACAGGGAATATTTACTAGGATTAAATGTCCGTAATTGTGAAAAACTGGGTTAAAATGTATTTGGCTAATGTGTATGTAAACTTCTGACTTCAACTGTACACTACCGTTCAAAAGTTTGGGGTCACGTAGAAATGTCCTTGTTTTTGAAATAAAAGCACATTTTTTTGTCCATTTATATGAACATCAAATTGATCAGAAATGCAGTGTAGACATTGTTAATGTTGTAAATGACTATTGTAGCTGGAAACGGCTGATTTTGGGGGGGAATATCTACATTGGCATACAGAGGCCCATTATCAGCAACCATCACTCCTGTGTTCCAATGGCACATTGTGTTAGCTAATCCAAGTTTAGAATTTTAAAAGGCTAATTGATTATTAGACAACCCGTTTGCAAAACTGTTGTTCTGATTAAAGAAGCAATAAAACTGGCCTTCTTTAAACTAGTTGAGTATCTGGCGCATCAGTATTTGTGGGTTTGATTACAGGCTCAAAATGGCCAGAAACAAAGAACTTTCTTCTGAAATTCGTCAATACAACTGGCTATAACCAGAATAGAAAGAGCAGTGAGGCCCCGGTCCACAAATGAGCAGGAGGACAAGTACATTAGAGTGTTTAGTTTGAGAAATAGACGCCTCGCAAGTCCTCAACTGGCAGCTTCATTAAATAGTACCCACAAAACACCAGTCTCAAAGTCAACAGTGAAGAGGCGACTCCGTGCACCCCGCTAGTGTGCACCCCGCTAACTAGCCAGCCATTTCACATCGGTTACACTCACCCCCCTTTTGACCTCCTCCTTTTCCGCAGCAACCAGTGATCCGGGTCACGGCACCAATGTAACAGTATAGCTTCCGTCCCTCTCCTCACCCCTACCTGGGCTCGAACCAGGGACCCTCTGCACACATCAACAACAACCCATTGCTCCACAAAAGCCACGGCCCTTGCAGAGCAAGGGGAACAACTACTTCAAGGTCTCAGAGCGAGTGGCGTCACCGATTGAAACGCTATTAGTGCGCACCACCGCTAACTAGCTAGCCATTTCACATCGGTTACATATACAGTACACTACCAGTCAAATGTTTTAGAACAACTACTCAATCAAGGGTTTATTTTTACTATTTTCTACATTGTAGAATAATAGTGAAGACATCAAAACTATGAAATAACACATATGGAATCATGTAGTAACCAAAGAAGTTTCAAACAAATCAAAATATATTTTATATTTGAGATTCATCAAATAGCAACCCTTTGCCTTGATGACAGCTTTGCACACTTGGCATTCTCTCAACCAGCTTCATGAGGCCTTTTGCATTTTGGTAGGCCGTCATTATAAATAAGAATTTGTTCTTAACTGACTTGCCTAGTTAAATAAAGGTTAAATCAAATAAAAATAAATAAGGTAGTCACCTGGAATAATTTCAATTAACAGGTGTGCCTTCTTAAAAGTTTATTTGTGGAATGTCTTTCCTTCTTAATGCGTTTGAGCCAATCAGTTGTGTTGTGATAAGGTAGGGGTGGTATACAGAAGATAGCCCTATTTGGTAAAAGACCAAGTCCATATTATGGCAAGAACAGCTCAAATAAGCAAAGAGAAACAACAGTCCATCATTACTTTAAGACATGAAGGTTAGTCCGGAAAATGTGAAGAACTTTTAAGGTTTCTTCAAGTGCAGTCGCAAAAACCATCAAGCACTATGATGAAACTGGCTCACATGAGGGTCGCCACAGGAATGGAAGACCCAGAGTTACTTCTACTGTAGAGGATAAGTTTAACACTTTTTTGGTTACTACATGATTCCATGTGTTATTTCATAGTTTTGATGTCTTCACTATTATTTTACAATGTATAAAATAGTCAAAATAAAGAAGAACGCTTGAATGAGTACACTGAAAAAACAGGACATGGTGGGCTGTCAGATTTACTCAAACATGTGTGATTTACTCAAACATGTTGTTTTGTTTCTCCTCTCAATGTGATTTAATTGCTTGCAATCAATGCAACAAAGTAAAATCAGATCTACTAGTTTGAATCATGTAGGGGGAATGTCAACCAATAAAGCTAAATTATGACGAATAATGAGGAACAATTCAAACCGCGCAAGAGAAGAATCTTCCAGAAAGAACGCTGGCGCGGAGAAGTGATTGATGGTGATTGATTTTATTCAACGTTTGTCTGTGTGGTTGTAGTCAGAATTGTAAGCAGCAACATTATTAGTGATTGCTCCATATCCTCATTTTGTGCTCTTGAGTCTGAAACATATTGGCACAGCAGCTAAAGGTAAAAGACGATGTTGTTCTATGAACAGTAAAACAGGACTAGGTCAAGATGAACATTTTGCAAGGAGGTAAAGTTAGTTGGCGAAACATCATGATATTTACCTATTGGTCAAGAACTTCGAATTTACCAAGCCAAGAACGAATTAAGGTTTGCTGAGGAGTGAACACCGCTTGAGCTAGCAACCATGCTAGCCAACTTGCTAGCTAACTAATGCTTTTGTGCTTGTGCACGACATCGTCTGCAATCACTTTGCAGCAGCATTTAGTGTGGCATTTTTTCTTGCTGTAAAAGTTTATGTTTTTGCATCAAAACAGACATTTATTTGCATTACATGTTTAGATCTAATGATTATACACCTAAACCTATGAGATTGGTGCTTTCATGCAGTTTAACAGTTTGCCCATGGCTGCCTCCATGTTGTAAAACATGGTGCAAAGGTGACAGACTTATTGAAATGGGATGTGGAGTTCATTTTAGCACTTGAACAGTGTTACTTTATATTATGGGTGTACATTTATCAATACATTTAAAATTATTTGACAAAAATAAAAATAATTCAACATACGTACATATGAGTGGATGCATAAATCTATACATAATTGAATCAAACATTTCATAATGAAAAAATAAATAATGTAATGAACAAAATGTATATTTACAGGTCCATGATGTTTGTCTACTACATTTGTGCTGCTTTGTCTACCCATTCAAAGGCTATATAGTGTTGGTGAGTACTGTTATCAGAGGTTGTTTTAATACCCCCCAAAAAATAACTCTGAATGTCAGTCTTTAGGCCTTATGGTATTTCTGTTCTCTTTTTTTCGGTGTTGTGTGAATGTGGAAATGTAAGGAGTGTTCAGAATTGGTGTCAATTAGGTCCCAACTCTTGCATCATTACAAGTTAAATAACCCATATTACGGCCCTACTGTCCGTTACCCATGTACAGTACATACAAAAGTGAACTTTTGCCCCACATATCCCTCAGGAGAAACAGGAGAGAGTCTTGAGGACATACGGAAAGCTCTACTGTCCAATGTGAAGAAAGGAACAGAGCGACCGTAAAGTTCAAAATGGAGAAGATGTTTGCATACAGGAGACATGAAGTTGTCCGTGACGCACCCATGGTAGAGGACTTCATGGCAAGATGGCCTGCACTCTTTGAAGTCATTGAGATAAATTAGCCATGCTTGTCTTATTGTTGATCTATTGGGTATGTTATTTGGGATTTGTTGGTGAAGGTAGAATATTATTTTCCCACAGCTTGCCACATAAGTGAGCCTTATTTAGAGTTATCACCATTTGTGCTGACTGCCTAGTTATTTCTCTACCTATAGAGAACCCTCTAGTTTGCTGCTTGGATGATCACCTCCAGTCTATTTTCCTTTCTGCAGTTTTTAAATCTAATTTGTTTCATTACTATTTTCAGATCAATGCTGAGTTTAAGAGAATCACCACAACCCCACTCCAGTCCAAATGTCTTTCTCAACTTGATATACACTCAGATAACCTGCTGAAGTTGTTTGAAAGAAGAGGATGATTTAACGTACCATACGGTCACGTAAGAAGACAGAATACCAGCTGACTGCTTCTTCTCTAAATAGTTCTTTGGGTCATTGTCCTGTTGTAGGAAGAAATTGGCTCCAATTAAGCACCGTCCACAGGGTATGGCATGGTGTTGCAAAATGGAGTGATAGCCTTCCTTCTTCAAGATCCCTTTTACCCTGTACAAATCTCCCACTTTACCACCACCAAAGCACCCCCAGACCATCACATTGCCTCCACCATGCTTGACAGATGGCGTCAAGCACTCCTCCAGCATCTTTTAATTTTTTCTGCATCTCACGGATGTTCTTCTTTGTGATCCGAGCACCTCAAACTTAGATTTGTCTGTCCATAACACTTTTTTTTTTTTTCAATCTTCCTCTGTCCAGTATCTGTGTTCTTTTGCCAATCTTAATATATATTTTTTTATTGGCCAGTCTGAGATATGGCGTTTTCTTTGCCTAGAAGGCCAGCATCCCAGAGTCCCCTCTTCATTGAGACTTTTGCGGGTACTACTATGTTTTGCGGCTACTATTTAATGAAGCTGCCAGTTGAGGACTTGTGAGGCATCTGTTTCTCAAACTAGACACTCTAATGTAATTGTCCTCTTGCTCAGTTGTGCACGCACTCGCATCGCACTCCTCTTTCTATTCTGGTTAGAGCCAGTTTGCTCTGTTCTGTGAAGGGAGTAGTACACAGCATTGTACGAGATCTTCAGTTTCTTGGAAATTTCTCGCATGGAATAGCCTTGATTTCTCAGAACAAGAATAGACTGATGTGTTTCAGAAGAAAGTTCTTTGTTTCTGGCCATTTTGAGCCTGTAATCGAACCCACAAATGCTGATGCTCCAGATACTCAACTAGTCTAAAGAAGGCCAGTGTTATTGCTTCTTTAAATCAGAACGACAGTTTTCAGCTGTGCTAACATACAGTTGAAGTCAGAAGTTTACATACACCTTAGTCAAATACATTTAAACTCAGTTTTTCACAATTCCTGACATTTAATCCCAGTAAATATTCCCTGTTTTAGGTCAGTTAGGATCGCCACTTTATTTTAAGAATGTGAAATGTCAGAATAATAGTAGCGAGAATTATTTATTTCAGCTTTTATTTCTTTCATCACATTCCCAGTGGGTTAGAAGTTTACATACACTCAATTAGTATTTGGCAGCATTGCCTTTAAATTGTTTAACTTGGGTCAAATGTTTCAGGTAGCCTTCCACAAGCTTCCCACAATAAGTTGGGTGAATTTTGTCCCATTCCTCATGACAGAGCTGGTGTAACTGAGTCAGGATTGTAGGCCTCCTTGCTCGCACACTGTTTTTCAGTTCTGCCCAAAAATGTTCTATAGGATTGAGGTCAGGGCTTTGTGATGGCCACTCCAATACCTTGACTTTGTTGTCCTTAAGTCATTTTCCACAACTTTGGAAGTATGCTTGGGGTCATTGTCCATTTGGAAGACCCATTTGTGACCAAGCTGTAACCTCTAACGCCTACCAAACCCGGATCCGGGATCCCCCCCATCACAAAAGCTGACTAGCATAGCCTAGCCTAAAGCCACAGGGATATCATATAATAAAATGTTCATGAAATCACAAGTCCAAGACACCAAATGAAAGATACACATCTTGTGAATAAAGCCATCATTTCTGATTTTTAAAATGTTTTACAGGGAAGACAAAATATGTAAATCTATTAGCTAACCACGTTAGCAAAAGACACCACTTCCATACTCCACCATTTTCTTACTGCATCAGTAGCTATCACCAATCGACCAAATAAAGATATAAATAGCCACTAACCAAGAAACAACCTCATCAGATGACAGTCTGATAACATATTTATTGTATAGCATAGGTTTTGTTAGAAAAACTTGCATATTTCAGGTATAAATCATAGTTTACCATTGCAGCCCCCATCACAACTCTCACTAAAATGACTAGAATAACTACAGAGACCATCGTGTATTAGCTAATTACTCATCATAAAACATTTCTTAAAAATACACAGCGTGCAGCAGATGAAAGACACAGATCTTGTGAATCAAGACAATATTTCAGATTTTCTAAGTGTTTTACAGCGAAAACACAATATAGCGTTATATTAGCTTAGCACAATAGCGAACATTACAACAGCATTGATTCAAGGCAAAAATAGCTATAACGTATAAACCACCAAAATATATTAATTTTTTCACTAACCTTCTCAGAATTCTTCAGATGACAGTCCTGTAACATCATATTACACAATGCATATAGAGTTTGTTCGAAAATGTGCATATTTAGCGGCACAAATTGTGCTTATACAATGAGAAAAGTAGCCAAGAGCGCAAGCAATCTGTCCGGCGCCATCTTGGAAAGCCACCTACTCTTATCGAAAACTATTCATAAACTTGACTAAAAAAATACAGGTTGGACAGCAATTGAAAGACAAATTAGTTCTTAATGCAATCGCTGAATTACATTTTTTAAATTAACCTTACTGCGCAATACAGGCTGCGATAACACAATGCTACACTGCAAGCAATGGCGTTTCATGCATTTGACATTTTTCAACAGAACAATGAATTATCAGCATAAATAGTTCTTACTTTTTGATGACCTCTCATCAGAATCTTGGGAAAGGTGTCCTTTGTCAAAAAGAATCGTTGATAGGTTGGAGAACGTCCTCTTCAGAGTTGCAATTAGCAGTAAACATTAGCACGAAAGAGAGAGATACCCACATTCCTACAGCGCCAAGGAAATAAATACCCGAAAATCGCAATATACTGACAAACTGATATAATTCGGTTCAAAATAACAACATTAAGATGTCTTCAACACCTATATCGAATAAAAACACAGCCGGAAATGTCTGAGATCTATAACCGATGGTTCCAAAAGAACGTCCCCAGGTCCTCAATGCGCCCGAGCGAAGGTGAAAAGAATGAGCCACCTCGTTCCCAATCAATTTATAAACTTTGGGAACTACGTAGAGACGCCATTTCAAGACTCCCTATTCGCTAACAACCAGGGGAAGGCGTATGCAGTGCATCTCAACCAATAGAAGACAGTCAGAGTTATCCACAGGTCTGGGAACAGCAAGCAGATTTCAGCATTTTCAAATCCTCATAGGAGAATTGCTCTAAGTCTAGTTCTGTTTCACTTACAGACATAATTCAAACGGTTTTAGAAACTAGAGAGTGTTTTCTATCCAATAGTAATAATAATATGCATATTGTACGAGCAAGAATTGAGTACGAGGCAGTTTAATTTGGAAACGAATTTGTACTATGTCGAAATGGCACCCCCCTAGTGGCAAGAAGTTCATGACTGATGTCTTGAGATGTTGCTTCAATATATCCGCATATTTTTCCCCCCTCATGATGCCATCTATTTTGTGAAGTGCACCAGTCCCTCCTGCAGCAAAGCACACCCACAACATGATGCTGCCACCCCCGTGCTTCACGGTTGGGATGGTATTCTTTGACTTGCAAGCCTCCCTTTTTCCTCCAAACATAATGATGGTCATTATGGCCGAACAGTTCTATTTTTGTTTCATCAGACCATTTCTCCAAAAATAACAATCTGTGCCCCCATGTGCATAGTCTGGCTTTATGGCGGTTTGGAGCAGTGGCTTCTTCCTTGCTAAGCGGTCTTTCAGGTCATGTCGATATAGGACTCATTTTACTGTGGATATAGATACTTTTGTACCTGTTTCCTTCAGCATCTTCACAAGGTCCTTTGCTGTTGTTCTGGGATTGATTTGCACTTTTCGCACCAAAGTACGTTCATCTCCAGGAGACAGCACGCGTCTCCTTCCTGAGCGGTATGGCGGCTGCGTGATCCCATGGTGTTTATACTTGCGTACTATTGTTTGTACAGATGGACGTGGTACCTTCAGGCATTTGGAAATTGCTCTCAAGGATGAACCAGACTTGTGGACTACTGTGATTATTATTATTTGAACATTATTATTATTATTATTATTAGAACATCTTGGCCATGTTCTGTTATAATCTCCACCCGGCACAGCCAGAAGAGGACTGGCCACCCCTCATAGCCTGGTTCCTCTCTAGGTTTCTTCCTAGGTTTTGGCCTTTCTATGGAGTTTTTCCTAGCCACCGTGCTTCTACACTTGCATTGCTTGCCGTTTGGGTTTTTAGGCTGGATTTCTGTACAGCACTTTGAGATATCAGCTAATGTAAGAAGGGCTATATAAATAAATTTGATTTGGAGGTCTCCAATTTTTTTTCTGAGGTCCTTGGCTGATTTCTTTTGATTTTCCCATGATGTCAAGCAAAGAGGCACAGAGTTTGAATGTAGGCCTTGAAATACATCCACAGGTACAACTCCAATTGACTCAAATTATGTCAATTAGCCTATCAGAAGCTTCTAAAGCCATGACATAATTTTCAGGAATTTCCCAAGCTGTTTAAAAACACAGTCAACTTAGTGTTGTGATTGTGATACAGTGAATTATAAGTGAAATAATCTGTCTGTAAACAATTGTTGGGAAAATGACTTGTGTCATGCACAAAGTAGATGTCCTAACCGACTTGCCAAAACTATAGTTTGTTAGCAAGACATTTGTAGAGTGGTTGAAAAACGAGTTTTAATGACTCCAACCTAAGTGTATGTAAACTTCCGACTCCAACCTAAGTGTATGTAAACTTCCGACTTCAACTGTAGGTGTCATTTTAGATTCTGAACTCAATTTCGAATCACACATTACGAATGTGACCAAAATAGCTTTTAACCACCTGAGGAACATTGCCACGGTCTGTCCGTTTCTATCTCAGGCTGATACAGAGAGACGCGTCCATGCTTTTATTACAAACAGGCTTGGTTACTGTAATGCTCTCTTGTCTGGTCTAACAGTCAGTATCTGGGTAATATGTGTGAAAAGCTTGATAATGTATGTGATATCAAGAGAGAAGCATATTTTCTGGGTGGTTTTAAATATTGACTGGCTATCATCAAGCTGCCCACTCAGGAAAAAACTTCAACCTGTAACCAGTGCCTGCAACCTGAATCAGGTTGTCAGTCAACCTACCAGGGTAGTTACAAACACAGGAATTAAATCATCAACATGTATTGATCACATTTTTACTAATGCTGCAGATATTTGCTTTAAAGCCGTATCCAAATCTATAGGATGTAGTGATCACAATATAATAGCCATATGTAGGAAAACCAAAGTTCCAAAGGCTGGGCCTAATATAGTGTATAAGAGGTCATACAATAAGTTTTGTAGTGATTCATATGTTGATGATGTAAAGAATATTTGCTGGTCTGTGGTGTGTAATGAGGAACAGCCAGACGCTGCACTTGACGCATTTATGAAACTACTTATTCCAGTTACTAATAAGCACACACCCATTAGGAAAATGACTGTAAAAATTGTTAAATCCCCTTTGATTGATGAGGAATTTAAAAATTGTATGGTTGAGAGGGATGAGGCAAAAGGTATGGCAATTAAGTCTGTCAGCCCAACTGATTGTCAAACATACTGCAAATTAAGAAGTCATGTGACTAAACTAAATAAAAAGTAAAAACACTATGAAACAGAGAAATTATACAAAGAGTGATAGTAAAAAGCTTTGGGGCACCTTAAATGAAAATTTGGGGAAAAAAGCCAACTCGGCTGCTTCATTCATTGAATCAGATGGCTCATTCATCACAAAGCCCACTGATATTGCAAACTACTTTAATGACTTTTTCATTGGCAAGATAAGCAAACTTATGGATGACATGCCAGCAACAAACGCTGGCACTACACATCCAAGTATATCGGACCAAATTATGAAGGACAAGAATTGTACTTTTGAATTCCGGAAAGTCCGGAATTGTACTTGTAATTGGAATTGTACTTCCGGAATTCCGGAAGAGGTGAAAAAATTATTGTTGTCTATCAACAATGACCAGCCACCGGGGTCTGACAATCTCGATGGAAAATGACTGAGGATAATAGCAGACGATATTGCCACTCCTATTTGCCACATCTTCAATTTAAGCCTACTCGAGAGCATGTGCCCTCAGGCCTCGAGGGAAGCTAAAGTCATTCCGCTACCCAAGAATAGTAAAGCCCCCTTTACTGTCTCAAATAGCCAACCAATCAGCCTGTTACCAACCATTAGTAAACTTCTGGAAAAAATGGTGTTTGACAAGATACAATGCTATTTTACAGTAAACAAATTGACAACAGAATTGCAGCATGCTTATAGGAAAAAACACTCAACAAGCACAGCACTTACACAAATGACTGATGGTTGGCTGAGAGAAATTGATGATAAAATGATTGTGGGGCCTGTCGTGTTAGACTTCAGGGCAGCTTTTGACAATATTGATCATAGTCTGCTGCTGAAAAAACGTATGTGTTATGGCTTTACACCCCCTGCTATAATGTGGATAAAGACTTATTTGTCTAACAGAACACAGAGGGTGTTCTTTAATGGAAGCCTATCAAATATAATCCAGTTAGAATCAGGAATTCCCCAGGGTAGCTGTTTAGGCCCCTTGCTTTTTTAATTTTTTACTTACGACATGCCACTGACTGAGTAAACCCAGAGTTTCTATGTATGCAGATGACTCAACACTATACACGTCAGCTTCTACAGCGACTGAAATGACTGCAACACTCAACAAAGAGCTGCAGTTAGTTTCAGAGTGGGTGGCAAGGAAGAAGTTAGCCCTAAATATTTCTAAAACTAAAAGCATTGTATTTGGAACAAAACACTCACTAAACCCCAACTAAATATTGCAATAAATAATGTGGAAATTGAACAAGTTGAGAAGACTAAACTGCTTGGAGTAACACTAATTGTAAACTGTCATGGTCAAAACATATTGATGCAGTAGTAGCTAAGATGGGGAGAAGTCTGTCTATAATAAAGCGATGCTATGCCTTCTTAACAACACTATCAACAAGGCAGGTCCTACAGGCCCTAGTTGTCGCACCTTGACTACTGTTCAGTCGTGTGGTCAGGTGCCACAAAAAAAGGACAGGAAAATTGCAATTGGTTCAGAACAGGGCAGCACGGCTGGCCCTTGGATGTACACAGAGAGCTAATATTAATAATATGCATGTCAATCTCTCCTGGCTGAAAGTGGAGGAGAGATTGACTTCATCACTACTTTTATTTATGAGAGGTATTGTGACATGTTGAATGCACTGAGCTGTCTGTCTAAACTACTGGCACACAGCTCGGAAACCCATGTATACCCCACAAGACATGACACAAAAGGTCTCTTCACAGTCCCCAAGTCCAGAACAGACTATGGGAGGCACACAGTACTACATATAGCCATGACTACATGAAACTCTATTCCACATCAAGTAACTGACGCAAGCAGTAAAATTACATTTAAAAAACGGATTAAAAAAAAACACCTTATGGAACAGCGGGGAATGTGAAGCAACACAAACATTGGCACACACACACACAGACACGATAACATACAGACTGCTGCGCCACTCAGGAGCCCAATGAAATACATTTGGGTGTATCGTTTGTTCTGAAAAATTATTACAAATTCTAGTAATAAGTAATAAGTAATAATAAGTAATTTTCGGCGATAATCCAAAAACGCCATTCATTACTCCATAGGCTGTCGAACAAATAACCCCATTCTCTGGGTTGCCCCAGCCCGTGCAAGGAACTGGCTGAATGAAGTGGCACCCCCTGGTGGCCGTGGGCTGGGGTTAGGACCGCTCCGGGGGTTGGCCCCACCTCACTGGTCCCTCTCCCCCATCTCCTTGGATGAAGTGGCCGCGGGCGGTGGTCACCCCCCCCATCCGAGTGTTGGCCCCCCTCTCCCTAGGCCCCATCCCTTTCTGCCCCTCTCCCCTGATCTCCCTAGTGCAGGGAGCTGGCTGGATGGAGTGGTGCCCCCTTGCAGCCTTGGCAGCGATCAGGTACCCTGTCCAGGGTCACCCCCCACCCCCCTTTTCCTGGTGCAGGGGAGCTGGGTGGATGTAGTGGCACCCCCTGTTGGCTGTGGGCGGGGATTGGCCCCCCTCCCTGTGTCGGCCTCAGCTCTTTCTGGCCCTCTCCCCATATCCCTGGGGCAGGGAGCTGGCTGGATGTAGTGGCGTCCCCCTGGTGGCTGCTGGTGGGGGTCGGCAACGATTTGAACCTTTTGGCTTTCCATACTCAATTCAATTCAATTTACTTTCAATCCGGATTTGCCCATCAAAGTGCTGAGGGTTGATATGAGATTTTTTTTCGATTGCAAAGACTTGGCTTCACTTTTTCAATTGAAAGTGCATATATTTGTTCTCAAAACTGTACCTGGGAACATCTGCAGAAGGAAACTATCTACTAGGTAATGTTAACTGATAACTTTCAATTTTTCTCAGTCACAAGTTAACGTTTCTTCTCATTTGCTAGACAGCAAATTCAAACCGTTTCGTGGAAATTCAGCATTGTCCTGGAAGTGCTGGCTGGGACCAGAAAGGCTGGGATGGTCCTATGTAAAACAATAGATCATGATTCGTTCCATTCGAAACGGGCATATCCAACCAGCGTAGGGTGCCGCCTTGAAGTCTGAGGGCAAAGTCCCTTCATTATCGTAGCTTCCTCAAAGAATATGGATATACTGAGAAGTACACGTCTCTCCACCCTAAACCAATGTCGTTGTTCACAAATCGGCAGGGTGGGATGTTTAGCTTCAGCCTATCCTTTCTTTGGATTAGTGGATACATCTCATTATTGTAATACTTTTAAGTATTCGATGAGGGTTGTTGACGTCAACCGCCGGTATTAAACAGAGAGAGAGATGCTATGCCACGAGCCTCATGACATGAATGTGCATAGCCATCTCCAGACAACTCCGATATAAAGTGTTTTTTTTAAATAAATGTTGTCAAGTTGTTACTCATCAGTTACTCATCAGTACAATCGTAGCAACTTTACTTATATTACTTAAGCATTACTTATATTTGATAAAGTAAACATCGCGTAGCAAATAAGACATAATTATTTTTGTTCACCAAATTCGACACGCTCATTGACCTCCATACAAAAAAAACTCGTTACATTGGTGGGCGAAACAATGAATAAACGTCAACTGCTGGAGACAGATCTTCCGCCGAGTTGGACCTCTCTGGCTTCGTTTAACACAAAGCAGCCGTTCCTGACTCTGAAGTTAAGGACGTAGTGAGGCTGGTGTTAGCAAGACTACCATAAATATAGAAACAGCTCAAATATATTTGTGATTTCCTGTCAATGAGATCATATAGCATTTTGTTTTTACAGCGAGCTTTTATTTTGAAGGCGGAATCGAAAACAGGAAGTCTACATGTTGCCAGCTGTTACAAAAGCAATCGTCATTTCCACTTTCCCGGTAGGTTGGAATGTGTCCTGTCCAATGAGAACAGAAGTGATATTTTTGATTCTCAACGGGTTGGCTACATTGCAAGTCTGCTACGGGTGAGTTCGTTTGTTTACTAGCTAATTTACCAGTTGTTTCCCCCCCCAGTTACTTAATCAAAAAACCCTTGGTACTTTCGTTGGCAAAACTTGCACTAGCTAAGACGATGGTAAATTGGTTAAAATGTTTCATTTGGTATTCGCTATACTGCTGCTAACGTTAGCTAACCATTTTACTTTTAAGCTATAAGGCACGAGGGGTGTGGTGTATATAGCCAATATTCCACCGCTAAAGGCTGTTCTTAGCACGACACAACGCGGATTGCCTGGATACAGCCCTTACACGGAACCCAAACCGGCTGCTCGCGTGAGCTATCGTGCATACATTTATTTTGCACCCCCACACCAAACGCGATCACGACACGCAGGTTAAAATATCAAAACAAACTCTGAACCAATGACATTCATTTGGGGACAGGTCGAAAAGCATTAAACATGTTTGGCAATTTAGCTAGTTAGCTTGCACTTGCTAACTAACGTTAATTTGTCCTATTTAGCTAGCTTGCTATTGCTAACTAATTTGTCCTGGGATATAAACATTGAGTTATTTTACCTAAAATGCACAAGGACCTCTACTCCGACAATTAATCCACACATAAAACGGCCAACCGAATCGTTTCTAGTCATCTCTCCTCCTTCCAGGCTTTTTCATCTTTTAACTTATATGGTGATCGCATCTAAACTTTCATTGTATTACCACGACAACCGGCAACAAAGTGAAAGAAATAGGTTTTGATTGTTTTACTGTTAATGAGGACATGCGTAATGCCAACAAAACAACTTTTTGGTATGTGTAACCTTTCATTTAACTAGGCAGTTAAGAACAAATTCTTATTTCCAATGACGGCCTACCCCGGCCAAACCCGGATGACGCTGGTTCAATTGTGTGCCACCCTATGGAACTCCCAAAAATGGCCGGCTGTTATACAGCCTGGATTTGAACCAGGGACTGTAGTGACGCCTCTTGCACTGAGATGCAGTGCCTTAGACTGCTGCGTTCGTGTGTGTGTGTGTGTGTAACTATTTAACTGTAAGAGGAATGCTTAAAAGGCCGCTAAAATTGTAAATGTCGGTTATCGGTATCAGTGTAATTTTTTATTTTTTGCAAGGAAAATATCGGTATCGGCCAAAAATGTTGTATTGGTTAAATTAAAACTAAATGCCAAGAAAGCTGTAGGCTATTACACCATTATTTATCATCACTGCATGTAAGGCACATGAAAAAGAGCAAATGCACTTGAAAGTGTGGTTTGATGAGAACACCAACGTTTCGCCAAGGCATAGATGTATGGCCGAGTCGCGCACGGACAGCAGTGGCCACATCAATTCAGGCTACAAGACAATTGCCAAATATTATTACACGTTTTGGAACCATATGTCTCTTTCCATTCGGGTGGTGAGTGCACAGTGTGCTATTTGGATGCTGGAATTATTTTAGTGGATGAATGTGCGTGGGTGACTTACAGTAGGAGCATTTTGAAGTAATCCGATGAAAACAACATGACTTGTTGCTCCACATTAAAAGGTACATTCTAAAAGCTACATTTTACTGGTAAAATAATGTTATCAATAATCCTGCAGCAGCCCTCTCTTCTAGCGAGCTAGCTACTTATCGACTCACTCGCCAGTTCGTTTTAGCTCTAGCTAATAATAGCCTACCTAATGACAAATGCTCTTCGAATTGTCAATATAAGTGTTTTATTTTGTACAGTTATCAAAAAACATTAAACATAAAGACAAGATGACAAGAGCGAAATCAAGTAGCAAATGTTAGTCTAGCTAGCGACCTTGCCTCATTTTGGTAGACTGTCTACTCGGCTTGATGATTTCAGACTCCTCGATTGGAGAGAGAAAATACTCCAATGTAATACACTGAACAAAAATATAAATGGAACATGCAACAATTTCAAAGATGTTACAGTTCATATAAGGAAATCAGTCAATTGACAAGTTCATTAGGCCCTTATATATAGTTTTTAACCAGGTAGGCTAGTTGAGAACAAGTTCTCATTTACAACTGTGACATGGCCAAGATAAAGCAAAGCAGTGCGTCACAAACAACAAACAAACGTACAGACAATAGCACAATAGAAAGTATATATACAGTGTGTGCAAATGAGGTTGGATAAGGGAGGTAAGGCAATAAATAGGCCATAGTGGTGAAATAATTACAATATAGCAATTAAACACTGGAGTGATAGATGTGCAAGTAGAGATACTGGGGCGCAAAGGAGAAGAAAATAACAATATGGGGATGAGGTAGTTGGATGGGCTATTTACAGATGGGCTATGTACAGGTGCAGTGATCTGTGAGCTGCTCTGACAGCTGGTGCTTAAAGCTAGTGAGGGAGATATGAGTCTCCAGCTTCAGTGATTTTTGCAGTTTGTTCCAGTCATTGGCAGCAAAGAACTGGACGGAAAGGCGGCCAATGGAGGAATTGGCTTTGGGGGTGACCAGTGAACATGTACCTGCTGGAGCGTGTGCTATGGTGACCAGTGAGCTGAGATAAGGCGGGACTTATAGATGACCTGGAGCCAGTGGGTTTGGCGACGAGTATGAAGCGAGGGCCAGCCAACGAGAGCATACAGGTTGCAGTGGTGGGTAGTATATGTGGCTTTGGTGACAAAACGGATGGCACTGTGATAGACTGCATCCAATTTGTTGAGTAGTGTGTTGGAGGCCATTTTGTAAATGACATCGCCGAAGTCAGGGATCAGTAGGATAGTCAGTTTTACTATGGTCTGTTTGGCAGCATGAGTGAAGGATGCTTTGTTGCGAAATAGGAAGCCGATTCTAGATTTAATTTTTGGATTGGAGATGCTTAATGTAAGTATGAAAAGAGTTTACTGTCTAACCAGACACCGAGGTATTTGTAGTTGTCCACATATTCTAAGTCAGAACCGTCCAGAGTAGTGATGTTGGACAGGCTGGTAGGTGTGGGCAGCGATCAGTTGAAGAACATGCATTTAGTTTTACTTGCATTTAAGAGCAGTTGGAGGCCATGGAAGAAGAGTTGTAATGGCATTGAAGCTCATCTGGAGGTTAGTTAACAGTGTCCAAAGGGCCAGAAGTATACAGAATGGTGTCGTCTGCGTAAAGGTGGATCAGAGAATAACCAGCATCATTGATGTATACAGAGAAGTCGGCCCGAAGATTGAACCCTGTGGCACCCCCATAGAGACTGCCAGAGGTCCGGACAACAGGCCCTCCGATTTGACACACTGAACTCTATCAGAGAAGTATTTGGTGTACCAGACGAGGCAGTCATTTGAGAAACCAAGGCTGTTTAGTCTGCCGATAAGAACGTGGTGATTGACAGAGTCAAAAGCCTTGGCCAGGTTGATGGAGGATATGATATCGTTTAGGACCTTGAGCGTGGCTGAGGTGCACCCATGACCAGCTCGGAAACCAGATTGCATAGCGGAGAAGGTACGGTGAAATTTGAAATGGTCGGTGATCTGTTTGTTAACTTGGCTTTCGAAGACCTTAGAAAGGCAGGGTAGGATGGCTATAGGCCTGTAGCAGTTTGGGTCTAGAGTGTGTCCCCCTTTGAAGAAGGGGGACGACCGCGGCAGCTTTCCAGTCTTTGGGGATCTCAGACGATATGAGGTTAAACAGGCTAGTAATGGGGATTGCAACAATTGTGGTGGATCATTTTCGAAAGAGAGGGTCCAGATTTTAGTAGGGGTCCAGATTTTGCCGCTCTTTCAGAACATCAGCTATCTGGATTTGGGTGAAGGAGAAATGGGGAGGCTTGGGCAAGTTGCTGTGGGGGGATGCAGGGCTGTTGACCGGGGTAGCCAGGTGGAAAGCATGGCCAGCCGTAGAGAAATGCTTATTGAAAATCTCAATTATCGTTGCTTTATCGGTGGTGACAGTGCAGGGAGCAGCTGGGAGGAGGTGCTCTTATTCTCCATGGACTTTACAGCGCCCCAGAACTTTTTGGAGTTAGTGCTACAGGATGCAAATTTCTGTTTGAAAAATGTAGCCTTTGCTTTCCTAACTGCCTGTGTATATTGGTTCCTAACTTCCCTGAAAAGTGGCTTATCGTGGGGTCTATTTGATGCTAATGCAGTATGCCACAGGATGTTTTTGTGCTGGTCAAGTCTGGAGTGAACCAAGAGCTATATCTGTTCCTGGTTCTACATTTTTTGAACGGGGCGTGCTTATTTAAGATGGTGAGGAAAGCACTTTTAAAGAATAACCAGGCATCCTCTACTGACGGAATGAGGTCAATATCCTTCCAGGATATCTGGGCCAGGTCGGTTAGAAAGGCCTGCTCGCTGAAGTGTTTTGGGTAGAGTTTGACAGAGATGAGGGGTGGTTGTTTGATCGCAGACCCATTACGGACGCAGGCAATGAGGCAGTGATCGCTGAGATCCTGGTTGAAGACAGCAGAGGTGTATTTGGAGGGCAGGTTGGTTAGGATGATATCTATGAGGGTGCCTGTGTTTACGGATTTGGGGTCGTACCTCGTAGGTTCTTTGATAATTTGTGTGACATTGAGAGCATCAAGCTTAGATTGTAGGATTTCCGGGGCATGTCTCAGTTTAGGTCACCTAACAGCACGAGCTCTGAAGATAGATGGGGGGGCAATCAATTCACATATGGTGCCCTAGGGCACAGCTGGGGGCTGAAGGTGGTCTATAGCAAGTGACAACGGTGACAAACTTGTTTCTGGAAAGGTGGCTCAAATATGGATTTCACATGATTAGGAATGCAGATAAGCACTTATTAGTCACAGATACTTAAACAAAAAAGGAAGGAATTGGGATCAGAAAACCAGTCCGTATCTGGTGGGACCGCCTTTTGCCTCATTCAGCTTGACACATCTCCTTTGCATAGACTTGAGCATGCTGTTGATTGTGGCCTGTGGTATTCTATCCCACTCTTCAATTGCTGTGGGAAGTAGCTTGATATTTGCGGGAACTGGCACACGCTGTCGTACATGTTGAGCCAGAGCATCCGAAACATGCTCAATGGGTGACATGTCTAGTGCGTATGCAGGCCATGAAAGATCTGGGAAATTTTCAGATTCCAGGAATTGTGTACAGTTTCATCAGCTGTCCGGGTGGTTGTTCTCAGACCATCCGACAGATGAAGAAGCCGGATGCGGATGCCCCGGGCTGGTGTGAGTACACATGGTCTGCGGTTGGTGAGGCTGGTTGGATGCACTGCCAAATTCTCTAAAACAAATTTGGATGTGGTTCATTGTAGAGAAATTAACATTACATTTTCTGGCAACCGCTCTGGCGGACATTACTACAGTCAACATGCCAATTGCACACTCCCTCTACTTGAGACATCTGGTGCACCTGTCTAATGATCATGCTGTTTAATCAGCTTCTTGATGTGCCACGCCTGTCAGGTGGCTGGATTCTTGGCAAATGAGAAATGCTCACTATCAGTGTCGTAAAAAGAATTTGTGCACAAAATTTGAGAAATTCTTCTTGACATAGGACCAACACTGTACATGTTTTATTTTTGTTCAGTATATTATAATTACCAATATAAAAATGAATTGTATACAGTTTCTTACCTTAATATTATCTCAATGGCAGAGCTGTCAAAGTTGTGAGAAACCTTTCAGGTCTGGTGGAGGCGAGGTGCCTCCCTGTGGCAGCATTCACTTTGTCTCCCCGCCAAAACATTTGGTAAATCCTGCCAAGATTGCGCTACCCATATCGTTAATAGACATTGTTCAAGATCAAAATCTGAAAAATTGAGATGTTTCTATGTTAAATGCACATGGTTAACATTAGTGGATTAAATAAATCTCTTTAGTTAGGATTACTTAGTGTTTCCAGTCCCCTTTAAGACGCCATAATGTTTCATCTGTAGGTGCTACAATGCAAACATTGGTGTCATGTAAAGCTTTACAGCTTGATCTGTAATGTGATTATTATTTAGATTTAAATATATTTAATCTATGAAGATTGAAACAATATTAACTTGAATGTTATCCATATAAACTCTACATTTAGCCCCTGTTCCTCCCATTTGTTCCATATTGGGTCTATCCTATTATGGTTTAACTCGTAAAATATTCAGTTATTTAACCTAGTCATAGCTGCAGCCTTTGCCTGTTGGGTGTATCTAATTTTGTTTGTACATTGATTTGATTATGGGAATTTCTATTTCTACCCTACAGGCCACTGACAAGGACAATCTGAACCTCACTGCCAATGATCTCTGGGGTCACGAACATGTTTCTGCTTTGAAGCATAAAGTACAGAATCTGCCACCTGGCTCTGTGGAGCAAAGAAGTACCCAAGAGACACCAGCAGTGTCAATTAGTCCCATTCCACCGATGTCAGGCCTATTGATGCTAAGTTAAGCAACTAATTTGCAAGGAAGATCCCATTTAGTCTGAAAGCAGCCCAGAGATAACCAGTCAGACAGCTCAACTGAATTGTCCAACTATCCACCTTGAGTGCACCGGGCCAAATACAGACGTCTCCTGAATGTCACTCCATATGGAGACTCTGCCAGACTCTAGTGTTATAAGTGGAGAAACTTCACCTCTTAAAGACAGCTGTCATTCATCTACACCATCACAGCACAGTGGTATCAGTGGGGAGCCCAGAGCCAAGCGGTGGTCCTCTAACCCAAGAACCATGCTCACCCCTATTTTAAAACCCATCCAACTGGGATTCAATGGGCAGAAGTCCCGTTCCCCAATTTTGAGTCCCATGCATGCTTCAAAGATTTTCAGGATTCAAGATGAAACTTTACCGAACTGCACCGGAGAAAGTTTTTTTGAGGACACTATAGACTCCTGCTTTTTGCCTATGGTGGAGCCCACCATTCGCAGCTCTACAATGGATTTGTCACACACACCTCCGGAGACTTGCATTTCTATGAAAGAGAGTTTCACTAAACCAGAGGATGCAAATAAAGATTTGCAAAGGTGCTCTAATTTTTGTCTCAGTTTGCAGGGAAGTCCTACACCAACAGTTCTCAGGGAGACTATATCAATCAATAGCTGTTCCAGAGCTTCCCTGGAGGGCACACATGACATATCTGCATTCGAGGGCAGCAAAGAAAGTCTGCATTCCTTAGAACATGAGGTACAGAACCTGACCACCAATGTTGCTGTGTCTGCTGTGGTCCAAAAATCAAGTGTTGCCTCTTTCTGTCTCTCAAATGCTAATGTCACACACATAATTTGCCCTGATAGTGAGATGTCTGCGTCCTATACGGTGCCATTGTCCTCGTCAACATCTGGTTCCTTGTGTGATGACAAGAGGGTGAACAATGGCACCTTTGAGCTTATGGTTGAACCAACACTGGAGCCCAAAACTGAGACCAATGAGCCCAATGTCATGAATACTGCGCTGGAGTCTGTGGAGATTAGTAGGCCAATGAAAGACACCTTTGAAGCTTGCCCTCCTATGAAGTTCAATGCAACCACTGAGCAAGAGACTTATGATGGTACCAAACAACCTCTAAACAATACTTTTCAAACTAACCCTCATTTAAATGCAACCACTGAGCCAGTGACCATTGTTGGCAATGCACGCCCCTCTTTTCAAACTGACCACGAACCAACAAAAGGTTCTGAAGTCGATGTCCGTGACCATACGGTACAGTCCCAACCAGGCCCGTCCGGGAGAGATGGTGACCCCTTCACCTTGGATGATACCCTGGAGTTGGGTCCCAACTTTCTGCTCACATCCACGCCCATGGTTACATCTAAGGCTTTAAGGAAACCGGAGAGACCCTCAGATGTGTGGAAAAGGTTATCTTCGGGCTTCCTGCCAAAACCAGCCAAACCACCTGCTGTCTCTAAACTCGCCACTTATAGGAAGACGTTCCTTCAGCCCCCGAGTGTCACCTCCAATCCCAAATCACTGCTACCCCCACTGAGATCTGTGTCCCAGCTTCCATCACTGACTTGCCCACCAAAGACCAAGACAGCCCCTGTGGCTTCAGCCCCCTCGGAGCCATCCTCCTCTGCCATACCCAGCACAAGATGCAAAACACGAGCAGATGCCTCGGGACATGCTGCGGTCACTGTTTCTCAGCAGGTAGGCTATGGGGAATGCTAAGTGGTTGCATCTGAAAAGGATATATTTATTTAAAAAATTCTCAACATTTTAATATGAAGGCTATATTTATGAGTTTGATATTATCCTCTACCAATCCATCCACTGTATTTAGTAAGATTGAATCAACAGATTGTACAAGGCTATCCAGTCAGTTCTTTTCCTCAATTTCTCTCCTAGGCCTCGACAGAAAGTACTTCCAGTAGTAGGCGTAGCACAATTGCAGGTGAGCAGCTGTTCCTTTGAATCTTTTGGGTATGTATGGCTCTGTCTCAAAGTTTAAACCTTTCCTCGTATCCTATCCTCTGCTGATTACTGATTTGGCAGAACATGGCAGGTGAAAGCAATATAGTGGAAACTTATCTTTTCCTTTTACCTCTGTGTTCATGAAGGAAAGGATATGAGGAGAAGAAGCCATTTTAGAGTACTGAGACAGCCTAAAGGGAATCTCAGTCATACTTCCCTGATTCCTTACATCCTCTTTCTCAAACGCATTTGATAAAAAGGTTCTAGGGGAGGAGGAGGCGGCAGCGGCGAAGAATCAAGAGATACAATTTAAGATTGACGTCTTTACACACAGTGCATTCGGAAAGTATTCAGACCCCTGGACTTTTTCCACATTTTGTTACAGCCTTAATCTAAAATGGCTTAAATTTTAAAGTCATCAATCAACACACTATCTCATAATGACAAAGTGAAAACAGGTTTAGACATTTTTGCACATTTATTGCAAAACAAAAAAACACCTTATTTACTTAAGTATTCAGACCCTTTGCTATGAGACTTGAAATTGAGCTCGGATGCATCCTGTTTCCATTGATCATCAAATCATATTTTGAGTCACATGCACCGAATACAACAGGTGTAGTAGACCTTACTGTGAAATGCTTACTTATGAGCACCTAACCAACAATGCAGTTAAAAAATGTTTAATATGGATAAGAACAGTAACAAGTAATTAAAGAGCAGCAGTAAAATGACAATAGCGAGACTATATACAGCGGTCTACCGGAACATAGTCAATGTGCGGGGGCACTGGTTAATATGTACATGTAGGTAGATTTATTAATGTGACTATGCATAGATGATAACAACAGCGTAGCGGTGGGGAAGGGGAGCGCATTGCAAATAGTCTGAGTATCCATTTGATTAGATGTTCAGGAGTCTTATGGCTTGGGGGTAGAAGCTGTTTAGAAGCCTCTTGGACCTAGACTTGGCGCTCCGGTAAGCAGAGAGAACAGTCCATGACTAGGGTGGCTGGAATTTTTGAATTTTTTATACCACTGCCTGGTATAGAGGTCCTGGATTTTGGCCCCAGTTATGTACTGGGCCGTTCGCACTACCCTCTATAGTGCCTTACGGTCGGAGGCCGAGCAGTTGTCATACCAGGCAGTGCTGCAACCAGTCTGGATGCTCTCGATGGTGCAGCTGTAGAACCTTTTGAGGATCTGAAGACCCAGGCCAAATCTTGTCAGTCTCACGAGGGGGAATAGGTTTTGTTGTGCCCCCTTCACGTCTTGGTGTGCATGGACCATGTTAGTTTGTTGGTGATGTGGACACCAAGGAACTTGAAGCTCTCAACCTGCTCCACTACAGCCCTATCGATGAGAATGGGGATGTGCTCGGTCCTCCTTTTCCTGCAGTCCACAATCATCTCCTTTGTCTTGATCACATTGAGGGAGAGGTTGTTGTCCTGGCACCACACGGCCAGGTCTCTGACCTTCTCCCTGTAGGCTGTGTCGTTGTCGGCGATCAGGCCTACCACTGTTGTCATCGGCAAACTTAATGATGGTGTTGGAGTCGTGCCTGGCCATGCAGTCATAAGTGAACAGGTAGTACAGGAGGGGACTGACTGAACACACACCCCTGAGGGTCCCCTGTGTTGTGGATCAGCGTGGCGGATGTGTTGTTACCTACCCTTACCACCTGGGGGAGGCCCGTCAGGAAGTCCAGGATCCAGTTGCAGAGGGAGGTGTTTAATCCCAGGGTCCTTAGCTTGTTGATGAGCTTTGAGGGCACTATGGTGTTGAATGCTGAGCTGTAGTCAATGAATAGTATTCTCACATAGGTGTTCCTTTTGTCCAGGTGGGAAAGGGCAGTGTGGAGTGCAATGGAGTGCATTGTCTGTGGGTCTTTTGGGGCGGTATGCAAATTGGAGTGGGTCTAGGATTTCCTGGATAATGCTGTTGATGTGAGCCATGACCAACCTTTCAAAGCACTTCATGTCTACAGACGTGAGTGCTACAAGTCGGTAGTCATTTAGGCAGGTTCCTTGGTGTTCTTGGGCACAGGCACTATGGTGGTCTGCTTAAAACATGTTGGTATTACAGACTCGGACAGGGAGCGGTTGAAAATGTCAGTGAAGACACTTGCTATAGTTGGTCAGCGCATGCCCGTCTGGCCCTGCGGCCTTGTGAATATTGACCTGTCTAAAGGTCTTACATCGGCTGCGGAGAACGTGATCACACAGTCTTCCGGAACAGCTGGTGCTCTCATGCATGTTTCAGTGTTATTTTCCTCGACGCGAGCGTAGCAGTAGTTTAGCTTGTCTGGTAAGCTCGGAACCGGTGTAGTACGATTCGATCTTAGTCCTGTATTGACGCTTTGCATGTTTTATGGTCCGTCAGAGAGCGTAGCGTCTTTCTTATAAGCTTCTGGGTAAGAGTCCCGTTCATTGAAAGCGGCAGCTCTAGCCTTTAGCTCAGTGCGGATGTTGCCTGTAATTCATGTCTTCTGGGCGGGGTATGTATGTACAGTCACTGTGGGGGGGACGTCATCGATGCACTTATTGATGAAGCCAATGACTGACATGGTGTACTCCTCAATGCCATAGGAAGAATCCTGGAACATATTCCAGTCTGTGCTAGCGAAACAGTCCTGTTGCTTAGCATCTGCTTCATCTAACTACTTTTTTATTGACCGAGTCACTGGTGCTTCCTGCTTTAATTTTTGCTTGTAAGCTGGAATCGGGAGGATAGAATTATGGTCAGATTCGCCAAATGGAGGGCGAGGGAGAGCTTTGTACGCATCTGTGTGTGGAGTAAAGGTGGTCTAGAGTTTTTATTTTATTTTAATTATTATTAAAAAAAACAATCCCCCTCTGGTTGCACATTTAAAGTCCCCGGCTACTTGGAGCTCCGCCTCTGGGTTAGTGTTTTCTTATGGTAGAATACAGCTTGTTCAATGCTGTCTTAGTGCCAGCCTCATTCTGTGGTGGTATGTAGACAGCTCTGAAAAATACACATGAACTCTCTAGGTAGATAGTGTGGTCTACCGCTTATCATGAGATACTCTACATCAAGCGAGCAATAGCTTGAGACTTCCTTAGATATCGTGCACCAGCTGTTATTTACACAAATATACATAGTCTGCCGCCCCTTGTCTTACCAGACGCTGCTGTTCTATCCTGCCGGTACAGCATATAAACCACCAGCTGTATGTTGATTGTGTCGTCGTTCAGCCACGACTCCGTGAAGCATAAGATATTACAGTTTTGAATGTCCCGTTATTTTAATCTTCCGTGTAGGTCATAGATTTTATTCTCCAAAGATTGCACGTTTGCTAGCAGAATGGAAGGAAGTGGGGGTTTATTCGATCGCATACAAATTCTCGGAAAGCAGTCTGCTCTCGGGCCCATTTTTCTCCGCCGCCTCTTCACGCAAATCACGGGGATCTGGGCCTGTTCCCGAGAAAGCAGTATATCATTCGCGTTGGGCTCATCGGACTCGTTAAAGGAAAAAAAGGATTCTGTCACTCCATGGTGAGTAATCGCAGTCCTTATGTCCCGAAGTTATTTTCGGTCATAAGAGATGGTAGCGGCAACATTAAATACAAAATAAGTTACAAAAAACACAATCGGTTGGGGACACGTAAAACGTCAGCCTTCTCCGGCGCCATTGTTATGACACTCATCTATGAGATGTTTCTACAACCTGATTGGAGTTCACCTGTTGTAAATAAGGTATTTTTTTTATAAGGCTGTAACGTAACAAAATGTGAAATAAGGGAAGGGGTCTGAATACTTTCTGAAAGCACTGCCAAGTTATTGTTACTCATTGTGTATTTATTATTACATGTTTTACTTTTCTATTATTGTTCTATTTTCTTTCTCTGCATTGTTAGGAAGGGCCAGTAATAAAGCATTTCACTGTTTGTCTACACCTGTTTACAAAGCATGTGACACTTTTTTGTTTTGATTCCCTCAGTCATCACCTCTAATTTATTGTTGAATTTATAGAATCCAAGCTGACGAGCACTGGCCTGAGGAAACCTCAATCCTATGGCACTCAGAGATCCGTAGCTAGCCTCAGGCATCCTGCAGTAAGAGCTATGGCAACCCACTCCACTGAAAAACCCAGCCTCTCTTCAGGTATGAACAGCATTGTATGAGAGTGTTGGAATTAAACCTAACTGCCCAGTATGAGAATCTTACAAGCTTGATCCCACAGCTTCATGTACAGTGCATTTGGAAAATATTCAGACCCCTTGACTTTTTCCAGATTTTGTTGTGTTTTAAAATTGAATAATTTCCCCCTCAATCTACACACAACACAATAGATAATGACAACGCGAAAACAAGTTTATCAAATTTTCCAAATTTATAAAGAATAAGCAGATACCTTATTTACATAAGTATTCTGACCCTTTGCTATGAGGCTCCAAATTGAGCTCAGGTGCATCCCGTTTCCATTGATCATCCTTGAGATGTTTCTGCAACTTGATTGGAGTCCACCTGTGGTAAACTCAATTGATTGGACATGATTTGGAAAGAAACACACCTGTCTATAGAAGGTCCCACAGTTGACCCTGCAGCACTCCACCAATCAGGCCTATATGGTAGAGTGGCCAGACAGAAGCCACTCTTTATTAAAAGGCACATGACAGCCCGCTTGGAGTTTTCCAAAAGGCACCACTTTTTGTTTTCACCTTTATTTAACCAGGTAGGCTAGTTGAGAACAAGTTCTCATTTGCAACTGCGACCTGGCCAAGATAAAGCATAGCAATTCGACACATACAACAGAGTTACACATGGAATAAACAAAACGTACAGTCAATAATACAGTAGAACAAAGAAAACAAAAAGTCTATATACAGTGAGTGCAAATGACTCTATTAGAGAAGTAGTTGGTAAACCAGGCGAGGCAATCATTTGAGAAACCAAGGCTGTCGAGTCTGCCAATAAGAATGTGGTGATTGACAGAGTCGAAAGCCTTGGCCAGGTCGATGAATACAGCTGCACAGTATTGTCTCTTATCGACGTCGTTTAGGACCTTGAGCGTAAATAAATTTGCAAAAATGTCAACCTGTTTTTGCTTTGTCATTATGGGGTATTGTGTGTAGATTGAGGGGGGGAAGATTTAATACATTTTAGAATAAGGCTATGGAAAAAGTCAAGGGGTCTGAATAATTTATGAACGTGCTGTAAGTTGCCATATGATCTGTTAATGTAATGGTACTGTGTTTTTCTGTCATGCATGTCTGAACTGTATAACCAAAACAGTACATTAATTACTTGTGAATATTCCACCTGTAAGTGTTAACCCAGTTATTTGTTGTCCATGTTTCCTTATCAGACAAATCCCCGACAAGGTTGTTTTTGTCAAACATTTGAAAATAGAAGAATGAAATCCTTTGTTTTTGGCCATTATTTTCCCTAATTTGTATAACAAATTTTCCATTTCATCACAGGTTTAAATGGAAGGAGTCTACAAGCACCCAACCAAGGCCAGAAGCACTTGCCAACCAGCAGTGATGCTTTTCCTGTAGCAAAGAGGAAAAAAATAGGTAATTATTCTGTGAGCTAGATGGACTTGCATTGTTGATGTAGTGTGGATGTTCATTAAGGAATAACAGTGCAGGTCATGGAATTTTAAATGATGGTGATTGGCCAGCCTAATGACCGTGATCACCGTAATAACCATTCATATAGCAAACAAACAAGTTTTTATATGCATCTTTTCTCTGCGCCTGACTGCATGTGCTGCCATTGTAATAGAATAAAGAGAACGGGCATCCCCATTTAAAGTCGATTATGGCATAATGGGTGGAGTAGCTTCCATTGCAATTGTACCCATAGGAGCAAAGCAGGAAGTAATATGTGCTGTGATTTGTTGATTCAACTGACATTACAAAATAGACATTCCATGAGCCTCACATCAGGTAACATCATTTGAATGAACATTCTACATTACCATTGAAATTATTGCATCACAATACCAGATAGCCATTGTACCCATGAGTTTACAAGTCAAATTGCCACCGTTAGAGGTTCCAATTCATTCTATTTCTGTGTGCTGCATTGTGGGGAGAGTTGCTGAGGCAACTGAATACTTTTTTGCTTGTTTTAGCAAGGAGCAACAAAGTTTCTTCACATTGTTAAAAGTAAAAAAACGGTAATGTCTTATGTTATATCGAAACGTGCCTAAACGACGACACAGATAATATAAAGGTGTCTGGCCTCTCCGTGCATCGGCAGGACAGAGCAGCTACGTCTGTGAAGATGAGTGTGGGTGTCTCTATTTGTCAATAACTGCTTGTGCGCGATGTCTAATATTAAAGTAGTCTTGAGGTATTGCTTTCCTGAGGTAGAATACCTCATTAGTAAGCTGTAGATGCAGGCAACCTTAAATTAGTTTTACCTCATTTCTACCAGCAAGCCACATGTGTAACCAGATAGAGAGAACTTAGACCACCTTTACTCCACACAGACTCATTCAAAGCTCGCCCTCATTTTGGCAAATCTGACCATAATTCCGTCCTCCTGATTCTTCCTTACAAGCAAGAACTAAAGCAGGAAGTACCAGTGACTCGCTCAATACGGAATTGATCAGATGACATGGATGCTACGCTACAGGACTGTTTTGCTAGCACACACTGGAATATGTTCTGGGATTCTTCCTATGGCATTGCGGTTTACACCACCTCAGTCACCGTCTTCATCAATAAGTGCATCGACAGCTAAGCTGTACCCACAGTAACCGTACGTAGATATCCCAACCAGAAGCCATGGATTACAGGCAATATCTGTACCAAGCTAAAGGTTAGAACTGCCGCTTTCAATGACCGAGACACTAATCCATACGCTTATAAGATATCCCGCTATGCCCTCAGACGGAACATCAAACAGGCAAAGAGTCAATTTCAGGACAAAGATTGAATCCGACTGCTCGTCGGATGTGGCAGGGCTTAAACTATTACGGACTACAAAGGGAAACCGAGCTGCCAAGTGACGTGAGCCTACCAGACGAGCTAAATGCCTTTTATGTTCGCTTCGAGGCAAGCAACACTGAAGCATGTATGAGAGCACCAGCTGTTCCGGAAGACTGATCATCCTCTCCGTAGCTGATGTGAGCAAGACCTTTTTAAACAGGTCAACATTCACAAAGCCGCGGGCCAGACGAATTACCAGGACGTGCATTCCAAACATGCGCGGACCAACTGGCAAGTGTCTTCACTGATATTTTCAACCTCTCCCTGACCGAGTCTGTAATACCAACATGTTTCAGGCAGACCACCATAGTCCCTGTGCCCAAGAATGCAAAGATAAACTGCCTAAAATGATTACTGCCCTGTAGAACTCACATCGGTAGCCATGAAGTACTTTGAAAGGCTATCTTTGGCTCACATCAACACCATCATGCCGGAAACCCTAGACCCACTCCAATTCGCATACCACCCCAACAGATTCGCAGATGACGCAATCTCAATCACTCTACACACTGCCCTTCCCCACCTGGACAAAAGGAACACCAATGTGAGAATGCTGTTCATTGACTACAGCTCAGTATTCAACACCATAGTACCCACTAGGCTAAGTACCCTGGGACTAAACACCTCCCTCTGCAACTGGATCCTGGACTTCCTGACGGGCCGCCCCTGGTGGTAAGGGTAGGCAACACATCTGCCACGCTGATCCTCAACACTGGGACCTCTCAGGGGTGCATGCTTATTCCCTTCCTGTACTCCCTGTTCACCCACAACTGCGTGGCCAAGCACAACTCCAACACCATTAAGTTTGCTGACTACACAAGTGGGCCTGATCACCAATAATGATATGAGAGCCTATAGGGAGGAGGTCAGTGACCTGGCGGTGTGGTACCAGGTCAACAACCTCTCCCTCAATGTGAGCAAGACAAAGGAGCTGATCGTGGATGATAGGAAAAGGAGGGACCGAACAGGCCCACATTAACATCGACAGGGCAGAAGTGGAGCTGGACGAGAGTTTCAAGTTCTTTGGTGTCCACATCACCAACAAACTATTATGTTCCAAACACACCAAGACCGTTGTGAAGAGGGCAGGACAACACCTTTTCCACCTCAGGAGACTGAAAAGATTTGGCATGGGTCCCAAGATCCTCAGTTATAAAGCTGCACCATCGATGGCATCCTGACCAGTTGCATCGCTGCCTGGTATGGCAACTGCTCGTCATCTGACCGTAAGGCGCTACAGAGGGTAGTGCGTACGGCTCAGTAGATCATTGGGGCCAAGCTTCCTGACATCCAGGACCTATACAGTTGAAGTCGGAAGTTTACATACACCTTAGCCAAATACATTTTAAACTCAGTTGTTCACAATTCCTGACATTTAATCCTAGAAGAAATTCCCTGTCTTAGGTCAGATAGGATCACCACTTTTATTTTAAGAATGTGAATTGTCAGAATAATAGTAGTGATTGATTTATTTCAGCTTTTCTTTCTTTCATCACATTCAAATCAAATGTTATTTGTCACATGCAGATGTTTATGCGAGTATAGCGAAATGCTTGTGCTTCTAGTTCCGACCATTCAGTAATATCTAACAAGTAAGCTAACAATTTCACAACTACCTTATACACACAAGGAATGAATATGTACATAAAAAATATATGAATGAGCGATGGCCAAACGGCATAGGCAAGATGCTGGTGGTATAGAGTACATTATATAGATTTGAGATGAGTAACGTAAGTTATGTAAACATTATATAAAGTGGCTAGTGATACATTTATTACATAATTTTTTTCATTATTAAAGTGGCAAGAGATGAGTCAGTATGTTGGCAACAGCCACTCAATGTTAGTGGTGGCTGTTTTAACAGTGATGGCCTTGAGATGGAAGCTGTTTTTCAGTCTCTCGGTCCCTGCTTTGATGCACCTGTACTGACCTCGCCTTCTGGATGATATCGTGGTGAACAGGCAGTGGCTCGGGTGGTTGTTTTCCTTGATGATCTTTATGGCCTTCCTGTGACATAGGGTGGTGTAGGTGTCCTGGAGGGCAGGTCGTTTGCCTCTGGTGATGCGTTGTGCAGACCTCACTACCCTCTGGAGAGCCTTCCGGTTGTGGGCGGAGCAGTTGCCGTACCAGGCGGTGATACAGCCCGACAGGATGCTGTCGATTGTGCATCTGTAAAAGTTTGTTTTTGGTGGCAAGCCGAATTTCTTCAGCCTCCTGAGGTTGAAGAGGAGCTGCTGCGCCTACTTCACCACGCTGTCTTTGTGGGTGGACCATTTCAGTTTGTCCGTGATGTGTACGCCGAGGAACCTAACTTACTACCCTCTCCACTACTGTCCCGTCGATGTGGAAAGGGGGGTGCTCCCTCTGTTGTTGACGTTGAGTGTGAGGTTATTTTCCTGACACCACGCCCCGAGAGCCCTCACCTCCTCCCTGTAAGCCGTCTCGTTGTTGGTATTCAAGCCTACCACTGTAGTGTCGTCTGCAAACGTGATGATTGAGTTGGAGGCGTGCATGGCCACGCAGTCATGTGTGAACAGGAGAGTGCTGAGAACGCACCGTTGTGTGGCCCCAGTGTTGAGGATCAGCGGGGTGGATCATGTTACCTACCCTCACCACCTGGTAGTGGCCCGTCAGGAAGTCCAGGACCCATTTGCACAGGGCGGGGTCGAGACCCAGGGTCTCAAGCTTAATGACGAGTTTGGAGGGTACTATGGTGTTAAATGCTGTGCTGTAGTCGATGAACAGCATTCTTACATAGGTATTCCTCTTGTCCTGTGTCAGAAGTTTAAATATGCCTTAAACAATTTAAACTTGGGTCAAACGTTTTGGATAGCCTTCCACAAGCTTCCCACAATAAGTTGGGTGAGTTTTGGCCCATTCGCGCTTATTCGGTTCTGCCCGCAAATGTTCTATAAGATTGAGGTCAGGCTTTGTGATGGCCACTCCAAAACCTTGACTTTGTTGTCCTTAAGCCATTTTTCCTCAACTTTGGAAGTATGCTTGGGGTCATTGTACATTTGGAAGACCTATTTGCGACCAAGCTTTAACTGATGTCTTGATGTTGCTTCAATATATCCACATAATTTTCCTACCTCATGATGCCATCTAATTTGTGAAGTGCACCAGTCCCTCCTGCAGCAAAAAAGGTCTACTTTTTTCTTATTTTTTCCTGAAGTCTTGGCTGATTTTTCTTTTGATTTTCCCATGATGTCAAGCAGAGGCACCGGGTTGGAAGGTAGGCCTTGAAATACATCCACAGGTACACCTTCAATAGGCTAATTGACATGTCTTTAGAAACTTCTGATTGACTAAAATTATGACATCTTTATCTGGAATTTTCCAAGCTGTTTAAAGGCACAGTCAACTGAGTGCATGTGAACTTTTGTCCCACTGGAATTGTGATAGTGAAATAATCTGTCTGTAAACAATTGTTGGGAAAATGACTTGTCATGCACAAAGTAGATGTCCTAACCTACTTGCCAAAACTATAGTTTGTTAACAAGAAATTTGTGGAGTGGTTGAAAACGGGTTTTAATGACTCAAACCTAAGTGTATGTAAACCTCCGACTTCAACTGTATGCTAGGCGGTGTCAGAGGAATGCCCCCCCCCCCCCCCCCCCTTGCTTTTACATTGCTGTTGCCCACGGTTCATTATGTATGCATAGTCATTTTACAAATTATCTTGACATGTATCCCTGCACATTGACACTGTACCGGTACCCACTGTATATAGCCTCATTGTTATTATGTAATTATTTTAAGTTTTTGATAAAAAAAATATTTAGTAAATATTTTCTTAACCAACAATGCAGTTCAAGAAATAGTTAAGGACTTGTAAGTAAACATTTCACGGTAAGGTCTTCACCTTCATTTTTAGGAAGGCCTTCATTCATAACTGTGTTATAAGGTACATAATTGTGCCAGCCCTAATCACAATTTAAAAATAAAAACTCTTGCATGTATTATGTTCATACAAGTATTGTTTGTTTCTCGTCACCGCAAGGTGGCACTACAGACTTGTAATTTGTGTCTGTGGGGACATGGTGCCTCAAGAAAAATGTATGCTGTCTTTTAACACTAACCATGACTTGTCTATACCCCCAGACAGTACTGTTCTCTATTGCTAGAACTCGATGCAGCTGGGGCAATGTCTATGCAATAGAAAAAAACACTTGATAACCAAATTCTTGTCTCTTTCCATACATTTAGATGGCCCAGATCTTTCAACTAGCAGTAAAGCTCGAGCATGCTCTGCAGAGCCAGCCAGCGGTGCTAGGTGCTTGAAGAAGCCTGCAACCAACTTGAAGACTGTACCGGCGAAGAAGCCTGCAACCAACTTGAAGACTGTACCGGCGAAGAAGCCTGCAACCAACTTGAAGACTGTACCGGCAAAGAAACTGATCCCTGGTGAGTTAGTGCTCTACTCAACGGAGAACCATGGCAACATTCTGGTTCTCTACCCTCCTCCTGTGTGCACTCGTACACTCTCCCCCATGGATTTAAAATAAAAATTGGCCTGTCTCCTGGTAGCGCCTCCATGCTCTGGACACTACGCTGACAGACACAGCAAACCTTCTTGCCACAGCTCGCATTGATGTGCCATCCTGGATGAGCTGCACTACCTGAGCCACTTGTGTGGGTTGTAGACTCCGTCTCATGCTACCACTAGAGTGAGAGCACCGCCAGCATTCAAAAGTGACCAAAACATCAGCCAGGAAGCATAGGAACTGAGAAGTGGTCTGTGGTCACCACCTGCAGAACCACTCCTTTATTGGGGGTGTCTTGCTAATTGCCTTTAATTTCCACCTTTTGTCTATTCCATTTGCACAACAGCATGTGAAATTTATTGTCAATCAGTGTTGCTTCCTAAGTGGACAGTTTGATTTCACAGAAGTGTGATTGACTTGGAGTTACATTGTGTTTAAGTGTTCCCTTTATTTTTTTGAACAGTATATATATATATATATATATATATATATATATATATATATATATATATATATATATAAACTTGTCAGTAGGGGGGCGCTGTTTTCACTTTGGGAAAAATCCTACCCAAATTAAACTGCCTTGTACTCTATTCTAGATCGTACAATATGCATATTACTGTTGGATAGAAAACACTCAAGTTTCTAAAACTGTTTGAATTATATCTGTGTAAAACAGAACTCATTTTGCAGCAAACTTCTTTGTCTTCTCTGGCGCGCGAAGTACGTCGACATTGGCTTCTGAAATCTTCTTAAATGAAAAGCGTTCGGTATACACGGCGGATATCTCCGGCTCTGATTTTATTTGATACATGTGATAATGTCATAACGTAGTTTTTTTCAACCGAGTTGTATCAGTTTATTCAACGTTTATTGGGACTTTTGGAATATTCCGTTCTTTGCGTCGAGAGAAGATGGGCATGTTCGCGCCACATTGGCTAAGGTTAGCACATTAGCTAAGGTTGCTAATTCGACAGGAGAAAAGGACGTTCTAAAACCAAACAACGATTTATTCTGGACCTAGGACTCCTTGTACAAGATTATGATATTTCGTATTTCTGTGGAAAATGTTGATTACTATTCTCTGCCGTTTTGGCAGGCGCTGTCTCGCAATAACGCAAGCTGTTTGTTATGGTAAAGTTATTTTTAAATCTAACACGGTGGTTGCATTAAGAACCAGTGTATCTTTCATTTGCCATACAACAAGTATTTTTATGTAAAGTTTATGATGAGTTCTTTGGTCAGATTAGGTGAGTGTCCAAAATAGCTCCGGACATTCTGGTGAATCGATGCTACATATTCACAATGTATAACCACGGTTTGCAGCTCAAAATATGCAAATTTTCGAACAAAAGATAAGTGTATTGTATAACCTGATGTTATAAGACTGTCATCTGATGAAGTTGGTCAAGGTTAGTGATTAATTTGATATCTTTTGCTGGTTTTTGCAAATGCTATCTATGCGGTGAATAAATGCGGTTGTGTGTTTGGCTATTGTGGTAAGCTAATATAATGCTATATTGTGTTTTCGCTGTAAAACACTTAAAAAATCGGAAATATTGGCTGGATTCACAAGATGTTTATCTTTCATTTGCTGTACACCATGTATTTTTCATAAATGTTTTATGATGAGTATTTAGGTATTTCACGTTGCGCTCTATTCTGGCTGCTTTGGTGATATTTTTGATGGTAGCTGCAATGTAAAACTATCATTTATACCTCAAATATGCAAATTTTCGAACAACATAAATTTATTGTATAACATGTTATAAGACTGTCATCTGATGAAGTTGTTTCTTGGTTAGTGACTATATCTCTATTTGGTCGAATTTGTGATAGCTACCTATGCAGTAAAAAAAATGGTGGAAATATGCGGTTGGGTCTTTTGCTATCGTGGTTAGCTAATAGAAATACATATTGTATTTTCCCTGTAAAACATTTTAAAAATCAGAAATGATGGCTGGATTCACAAGATGTGTACCTTTCATCTGGTGTCTTGGACTTGTGATTTAATGATATTTAGACGCTAGTATTTACTTGTGGCGCTAGGCTATGCTGGTCAGCTTTTTTTTACTGATGAGGGTGCTCCCGGATCCGGGATTGTGTGCAAGTAGAAGTTAAGTAAAGGTTAACCTCCCTAGGGTACGTGGGACGCTAGCGTCCCACCTGACCAACATCCAGTGAAATTGCAGAGCGCCAAATTCAAACATTCTGAAAACATACAAGTGTTATACATAGTTTTAAAGATGAACTTCTTGTGAAACCAACCACGTGTCAGATTTTCAAAAGGCTTTACGGCGAAAGCATACCATGCGATTATTTGAGCACATCGCCCAGCAGACAAATCATTACAAACCAGTAACCAGCCAAGTAGAAGAGTTACACAAGTCAGAAATTGAGAAAATTAATCACTTACCTTTGATCTTCATATGGTTTAACTCAGACATTCATTTACTCAAATGTTCGTTTTGTTCGATAGTCTCTTTTATATCCAAACACCTCAGTTTTTGTTCGCGTTTTCTTCAGTAATCCACAGGCTCAAACGCAGACAAAAAATCCAAATTGTATCCGTAAAGTTCATAGAAGCATGTCAAACAATGTTTATATTCAATCCCCAGGTTGTTTTTAGCCTAAATAGTCGATTAATATTTCAACCGGACAATAATGCCGTCAATATAAAACGCGCGAACAAGAAGGTGTTTGGACATAAATTATGGACTTTATGGAACAAATCAAACATATTTATTGTGGAACTGGGATTCCTGGGAGTGCATTCTGATGATCATCAAAGGTAAGTGAATATTTTTTATGCTTTTTCTGACTTTTGACTCCAACATGGCGGATATCTGTTTGGCTTGTTTGGGCTCTGAGCGCTGTACTCAGATTATTGCGTGGTGTGCTTTTTCGGTAAAGCTTTTTTGGAATCTGACACAGCGGTTGCATTAAGGAGAAGTTTATCTAAAGTTCCATGCATAACACTTGTATTGTCATCAACATTTATGATGAGTATTTCTGTAAATTGATGTGGCTCTCTGCAAAATCACCGGATGTTTTGGAAGCCAAACATTACTGAATGTAACGTGCCAATGTAAACATGTTTTTGGATATAAATATTGACTTTATCGAACAAAACACATGTATTGATTAACATGAAGTCCCTTGTGTCATCTGAAGATCATCAAAGGTTAGTGATTAATTCTATCTATTTCTATCTCTAGAGTCATTGTCTTAATGGGTGCGTGCTTATTAGTCTACAGGCGAAAAACGCACACCTATTTAGGCGAGGAGCGGAGTGGAACACTTAAAAAAATAAAGGAGAGCCGCGCATTCTAGGTGGTCAGATGCAAAAATATTTGTCAAGTTTCGACAGACATGCTGTCTTCATCAGGGTATATTGACAAACTAATTTATATAGTGTCAAAAGACACACGCGCACAAACGGGTGTCTTGTAATCATGGCAGGGTGTGGCCTGATATCATTGGTTAATTCTCATATTAAAATGGCATAAAAAAACAAACAAATGGATAGCGTACGATCATAGATACATTTTGGCTACATAAGCCTACGAACCTTTACAATAGCAATATCACAATAATGGCTTCAAATCAAAGTCTATGTTGAGACCGACGGGAGCAAAGGTCTTTAATTTAAAGATCCAGGCAGCCTCTCGTTTTAACAATAAATTGTCGAGGTCAACTCCTCTCCTAGGAAGAGACGAAATTGAGTGCTTTTCTTCCAAAAAGTGGGCAGCAACCAATTCGAGCTTTCGCACCTAATGGTGCTACGATGCTCCGAGATATGTACTTCTAATTTGCGTTTTGTTTTACCCACAATTTTTACCACAAGGACAAGTTATAAGTTAAATAACTGCCTTAGTGGAGCACGTGATAACACCTTTGATTGGGGATGTTTGAAGGATCTACATTTTATAAGTGCCATTGCAATGAGCACAGCCACTACACTTGTCGTTTCCATCCAGTAGGGGCGCAAATACACGTTGTGCAGGGATATCTTTGGGTGGTAAATCAGAGTTAACCAGTTGATCTCTGAGGTTTCTTCCCCGTGAGATTACGACCAAGGGAAGGACCGAAAACACAGTACCGATTTACTATCGGATCTTAGAATGTGCCAATGTTTGAACGATTCCCTTAATTTGTTCAGAGCACTTTGAATAACGGGTAGTTAGAACTCAAGAATGCTTATTTTTGCGAGACTGACCTTAAAAGGTCATGTTTTGAATTTTCTCAATGGTAGTATTAATCTGACCGTTTTTGTACCCCCTCTCCTTGAATTTTCTTTGCGTCTCAGCCATGTTTCTGTCAATCTGATTTTGTTTTTTTACATTCTTTTGATTTGACAGAATTGGCAAACTGTTTTTCAAGGGAAGTGGGTGACAACTATCAGCCCTAAACAAACTTACGATCAGTAGGTTTCCTTTAAAGGTCAGTGTATAGAACATGATCTTCACAGAAGATCAAGAAAAATGATTTGCTGTTTATCAGATTGCATAGTAAATCTCAGATGCTCAGAACAGGAGTTAAGAAAAGCATGGAATGCCTGGAGCTGTTTTGCATCACCCCTCCATAGAACAAAAATATCAATATACCGTTTCCAAATAATGATGTTAGGCAAAACATTTTTGAGAGGATTGAAAATAGACTGTTTCTCCATGTAACCCACATACAAATTAGCATAGTTAGGAGCCATGGGGGATCCCATAGCAGTACACTTCATCTGAATAAAGTAATCATTTGAAGTAGTTGTGAGTACTATTTCAGCCAATGTTATGCATGCACTGGAAGGTAGTTCATTAGGGTTACATTGCAGAAGAAAATGTTCCATAGCTTCAATACCGCCCTCATGTGGAATATTTGTGTATAACGACAACATCAAAAGTAACTAACAGTATTCTCAGGGAGTGGACCAAGAGATTCATTAATAGAGATCTGACTGCTGGTGTAATTTACAAAGGAGGGGAGCTGTTCTGCGCGTGGTCTAATACAACAGTTGATAGAGGGGCCGTTACTGCATCAATGCCCGCTACAATAGGGCGCCCTGGAGGTTTTGTAACATTGTGTAATTTCAGCGAAGTATAAAAAGTGCCAATTTTTAGGGTGTTGAAAACCAAAAAAATAACACATTTTTGGCTAATCTGACCAGAACTTAAATACCCATCTAGGACAGTAAAGATCGTGTTCTGAAATTGGGCAGTGGGGTCACTTTCTGGTGAAAGGTGTTGTCTATGACCCTCATTTACATAAACTGTCCTATCCATGAGTACAACCGACCCACCCTTATCAGCAGGGCGGGTAAGGACTGACGCATCGGATTGTAAATCAAGCGAAGCTTGTTTTTCATCCTTCGGTAAATGATGGAAAGATATGTACTCCTGTTTTTTAAGGAGATGAACATCCTTTTTCAACAAGTCTGCAATATGTCTTAATAGAGTGATTGCGATTTGGCTGGATGTAAAAAATAACTCTTGCTTCTAAAAGGAGTCGGACTATGTGCAGGTGAGCAACCTACATGGTCAGTAGAAATATCACGGTTAGGGGAGCTAAAGTATTCCCTTAAACGGATGTTTCTAAAAAAATAACTAAAAAAACTTGTCGATCTTAACATCAAACGTTGCACTGAGTTGTAGGCACAGAAGATTACACAATGAGATATGGGCAGGGCTCAATATCTTGCTTGATAAATTAAAAACCCTCAGTCCCGTGGGTTCTGGGACTTCTGGAACGGTCCCTTCTGCCTTTTGGTAGTCATTTCTTCTTACCCCGTCAGGTGCGGCATCTCGTCGGTGGCCACGGCCACCTCCCCCCTTCCGTCGGCCTAGTCTCTCGTTGTATAAGAGAACTGGCACTGGAAGCAGATGAGGTGCTGGTTGTAGAGCGTTGATCAGACGGGGGTGGGTGGATAGAAGTAAGCGGCATCCCTGGGAAGCTTATCAGAGGTAGACTTACTCATGTTATTTACATTGGAACTGATAGTGCAGGAAGAGCTGCATAAAGGTGTCTTCCTACTATTGCACACCGCCTCAGTGCAAACAGTGTAACTCTGTTTAGCTGTAGGATAAACAGATGCATTTGGTGCAATTAGGGGTACATACAATTTTAAGCTACGTACATTGTGTTTGTCAATGCCCCTAAGATCATGTACATTTTGGTGCAGCATTATGATGAGTCTTTGTCACAATGGTAGGGATTAACTGAGCTGGTCTTGGATCATTTACTAGTCATTGTTTCAACGCAGCCTTGAAATGTGTGGACAGGAGCCAAGATGATTTGGATGGACTCCGTCATTCCTGTAGAGTATCTCCAGCAGAGCTACAGTACTCTTTTAGCCAGATGTGTAAAGCCAGCAGTCTGAATCTTTCACACCCGCGGCCCAATGATGGTACTGGACCTGAAATTATTGGCCATTTTTTTTGGAGTGTTTTAATGCTAAAATCAGTTATTTTAAAATCTAATTTCAAATGTTCTGAGCTAGCCCTCCTGATGTCGTTTGACCCCCCCCCACTTGGACTACGACAGTGTCAGCTCCCGGCATCTGTGGTAGAACAGTTGGAAGCAGCCTTGTTATGTCCTGTACTCGTGCTCCTGGGTAGCACAGTTTTTGACTTTGGGACCGAGATGTTTCTCACCATAGAGCTGCCTACAATGACAGCTGCTGATGTTGAATGGGCCGGTCGATGCTGGGAGCTCTGAGGATCTGAACCCGAGGTAGATCCGCCGGAAAGGGAGACAGAGCTGAGGACGAAGACGCAGGTACCTCCGGATCCGATCTTGATTGGGAAGCCACCACGGAAAAAGGCGCCACAACTTCTGGATCCAGGGCGGCAAAGCTGTTTCTGGTCTGTCAGTTCCGGGCTCAACATCTCTATGGAGACCCCTGTTGTCAGAGGACGCCTTCTTCGGCTTCCACGGCGAGTGATATACCTCCATGGCTGGTTGGTTGGGTCGAGGTCAGCTCCGTTCTCCAGAGAAGGGGGAGACCCCTTCGGGGATTGTCACCTTTGCTTCAAATGTTCAATGTAGAGTAAAATTGCATGATAACATCAATGCCTAAAATAGGTTGTTCAAATGATCCTATCCACACCCCTGCATCAATCTTCATTGGACCAATAGAAATTGTTGCCCTTATTTTCTTGCCCTTGTACTGAGGACATATCTGCATAAGATATGTGACTTTAGCACCTGTATCTACAAAATAAATCTACTGCAAAGTTGACCATGTTCACATAGGGGTCTGTTAACCTCCACAGCATCCAGCATTCTCTGCTGCTGAGCCGGAGAGAGCTTCTTAAATTTCTGCGGCAGCATTGTCGTTGGGGCTGTTGTCTTAATTCCGTTTTCCCTTGGATGGTCCCTGCTTCTCCTGGCCAGTCTTCATAAGAACGTTTTCTTTTCCAACATTCTCGTTGCCGTTGACCAGAAATCCTGCAATAATGACATGCACCAGGTTTCTCTTTTGCTGAACGAGTAATGTTATTGGTTTCACTTGGAACCTGCACGGTTTATGTTGATTTGATGCGTCTGTCCAGTCGTGACAGCCTGTCGACGATGGCGCCGTAGTTTTGTGTCTCTGTCATTAGTTATGGGAACAAAAGTTTTTCGCAAATCCTCATGTATGGATCGCATCATCTGATGAGTGATTACACTCAATTCCTCAAAATGGGTCATCTTCATCTTACATGTCAGGTAACTCACTGTGTCTAACCACTTCTGCTCCAAACCTTCGTTCAACAAATGGTTCTTTCAGTTTTTGAACGCATTTTGTTATCTCTCCGCAATTGGTGGTTGCTTTGGTCAGACCCTTAAGGAAAACATGTATGGCTCTCCATCAGCCACATCTTGCTCTTCACCACCCACAGCTCTATAACCTTTTCTTCAAGTACATCATGTGCACAGTTCAAAACAAAGGCTAGTAACTGTAACCCATCATAAGGATGTAGAGTTTCTTAACGCTTCAAATGGTCCCATATTGTCATACACACTTCTCGTGGATGTTTCAACATTTTTTGACCATTTATCCAACTGTTTTGTAGATGCTGATTTGTGTGATTACTGTCCCCGGAGGTTTGTCTTTACTACCCCTTTTACAGCCTGTGTTCTGAGACACCTAATACATCGTTTGTCACCTCTGTCAGAATCTGACTCCAAGCCAGGCAGTGCTGACCAGATGCTTGAAACCCGATCATCCTTGCACAACTCAGCCTGAGGGTAGATTGAGGGAACAAATGGCACACAGGTGGGGGTCAAGTCTGTTTTTACAACCCTCCTGTAATTGTTGAATCTCTTCTTTCAAGGTTCTGTTCACCAAGAGCCCTTAAACTTTCTATCTCTCTTCAATGTCCTGTCATGATTCTCCAGAAATACACTGCTCAAAAAAATAAAGGGAACACTTAAACAACACAATGTAACTCCAAGTCAATCACACTTCTGTGAAATCAAACTGTCCACTTAGGAAGCAACACTGATTGACAATAAATTTCACATGCTGTTGTGCAAATGGAATAGACAACAGGTGGAAATTATAGGCAATTAGCAAGACACCCCCAATAAAGGAGTGGTTCTGCAGGTGGTGACCACAGACCACTTCTCAGTTCCTATGCTTCCTGGCTGATGTTTTGGTCACTTTTGAATGCTGGCGGTGCTCTCACTCTAGTGGTAGCATGAGACGGAGTCTACAACCCACACAAGTGGCTCAGGTAGTGCAGCTCATCCAGGATGGCACATCAATGCGAGCTGTGGCAAGAAGGTTTGCTGTGTCTGTCAGCGTAGTGTCCAGAGCATGGAGGCGCTACCAGGAGACAGGTCAGTACATCAGGAGATGTGGAGGAGGCCGTAGGAGGGCAACAACCCAGCAGCAGGACCGCTAGCTCCGCCTTTGTGCAAGGAGAAGCACTGCCAGAGCCCTGCAAAATGACCTCCATTATTTGCTAAAAATGCCAACATCGGTATTGGCCCGATGTCTATTTTAACCCCGACGTGCATACCTATATAATGTAGGTACATGACCTAATGATGCCACTTTAAAATTTTGCGTTACACGTGCAACACACCATTCCTAACTTAGCCCACAATGTCTGCTGTGTGGATCGAGCAGTCGAGCAGTCATTTGAAAGAGTAAGAACATTTCAGTGAGACAACTCAAAGGCAAAATCCATTAAAGCCACGATAATGGAATTCATTTTCCATGACAATCAACTGTTCTGTCGTGGGTGATGATTTTTGCGATTGGTCGAGCACCAGTACACACTAACGTTACCAAGTGCGCTATTGTTCAGATATTGCCATACCGGAGTTACACAGTAATTGCGTCACTGCTATTAGCTTTACGACATACTATGGAACGCCGTTTAGGTCTTTGTGTGTCAAAAAAGATGCACGTCAAATAACACCGTTCTATTATAGAAAGTTGTGTGTTCTGAATTTGCACATGCAAGCCAAGCGCCACCACTACTATCAGTAGCACTGTCAAAGCTGTACAATTTCCACTTTTTCATTTTCACTTTTCTTAGCAATGATTTAGGAATCCTTGTACGTATTGTCGTTCGCCTATTAAAATTGATCTTCAGTTCATGAAAATAAATAGCTAGCCAGCTACTTAACCCTGTTGCCCAAAGCTAAAGTTATAAGCAGCCAGCTAGCTTCATCTGACTAGTGAGGCTCGACCTGACCGGGTTATGTGTTGTGAAGCTAGCCACTAAGGTTTAGGCACAATAGGATTTGCGTTTTTCCTTCAAAATAAAAGTACCTCTTTGAAAGTGATGCGTAACGTTAGAATTGGTGGAATCATGCCATATTTAGACTAGATACTGTTTAACAAGGTTGGAATGTGAAGCAATGAAATGGGGTATCAGTCTACTGTGACACCCACAGAACACAACTGTGAAGAATTTACGCACATTTTGACATTGTAGCTCTTATCGCGGGACTGTGACTGTGTGAATTCACCTCCCCTGTCAGCCTATTGTGTGTATTGACATTCATATTGCACTGTACAGCTTTACATAAGGATTGGGGATCAATGAAATGGAGTAGGTCTACTCAATACATAATCTATTTTTTCCCAACGTCCTCAGTTATCATACTCATTTTTTTCTCGGGAATAGTGTTCAATACACAGGTTGACAAATGTGGCTCAATTCAGTTTGTTTCAGAGTCCCGCAATAAGAGCTACGATGCTAATGTTCTCTGGGTGTCATTGAGTAGACTGATACCCCATGTAATCGATCCACAATCCATAGGTAAGGCTGTACAGTGAAATAAGTATGCCCCCAATGCAATTCTAAAGTCTAATACATTCTGTGTGATTTAACAGATTTGACATTATCAAATGATTGTCTTTTGTTGATTTTATATAACATTCCAATCTCGTTTAGCATGATCTATTAAATTATGGCATAATTCTACTATTTGTATTCATTTGCATCACTGTCAATGACATACTGTTATTTTGAAGGCTAACCGCAAAGTCCACTGTTGTGGCTAATCCTTATTGTGGCTAGCGTCACACATGGGTCCGACCACCCATTAATCAAATAAGTACTGTCTTATGTATTAGGGCTATTTTAGACGACACCTAGCTATATAGTTAGCTAGCTAACTATAGCTACTGAAACAGATTGTTGTTTTGCTATGTTTTTGGGGAAGAATTTTTTTTGCATCAATGAGCTAGCTAGCTTTTTTTACCAGCACTGTAGGTACGCGAGCCAACTTTACCAGCATCATGAGTCGTTGTGACAAAATACGAGTGATTGTGTAATAACTACATGAAAAATGTATGAACGCGTTAAATTATGTGACGTGCAGTCATATTCAGGTCCTGATTGGTCAACAAGCTTATTTTGACTTTTTTTGACATGCAAATACCCAAACGGCGATCCATAGAAATCATGGTTGAGAATAAAACGACTGACCAAATGAACAACGAAACGGCACAGCAAGTAAGTGGTGGGGGGGGGGATCGTTTTTGATTGTTTTACTGGTAATGGGGACATATTTAAAAGCCAACAAAATAACTTTTTGGTGTGTGTGCGTGACCTTTTCATGCAAGGCTCTTTGTCAATAGGTGTCTCTTCACCTCTCCTTCATCAGCACTGATCTGAAGGAACTGACCAGTTGAAAACCAGCCTAATTATGATCCTTCACCATATTGTTTTTATCCAGTGCAGATGAAGGGAAGAAAACGAGGAGAGGGCAGACTTTAAAAAAAATAATATATACTTGTAAAGTGGATATATCATAGAACACCAAAAAGTAAACGTTTCTGGAGACACCGTGCCGTACCTCAGGGTTCTCAAAACAAGGTCAATAGAAAAGAAAAACAACGAACGGCGCTCAATCGGTCAAAGGCTCAAAACAGCTCTGGTTCATTTAGAGTCCACTGGAAGAATGTTCTAATTCTGCCTCATTTTACAGAATGCCTGAAACTGAAGACTGACATCTAGTGGAAGCCATAGGAACTGCAATTTGGGTCCTATCCAAATGCATACTGTATAGGCATTCAATAGTAAAGTGCCCACATCAAAAATATCCTGGATGGATTTTCCTCTGGTTTTTGCCTGCCATATCAGTTCTGTTATACTCAGACATTATTTTAACAGTTTTGGAAACTTTTCTATCCAATACTACCATGCATATCCTAGCTTCGGGGCCTGAGTAACAGGCAGTTTACTTTTGGCACGTTTGTCATTCAAACTTCAAAATACTGCCCCCTACCCAAGAGGTTAAATAAGGTTAATTGTTTTGTCCCACAGTTACTGAAACAGCTAAAATGGTTTACATACCAAGTGGTGTCATCGATTCCTTGTAGAGACGCCACACTGCTGCTTTTGTCACATGGGATGGCAGCAGCTTGCCACAAGTGTTTGTCCTGTGTTGTGGAAAAATTCTTACACGGACACTCAGTCTATCTTATGAGTCATTGTTTGTCAGCGAGCTGGATAGGTTCCAACCAACGCAATGCACCATAGTACACATTTCAATCAGGCGATTTCCTGGGGCAGTCCCAACAGTTGTCTTATATATGGCTACACAGACAAGTTATATTTGCGTAATTAATCATTACCGTTTCATGTGACCAACCAACACTGTTTCATAACATGTGACAGACCAACACCTCAAGGCTTCTCTCTAAGCTGAGACCTTGAAACTGAGAAATCTTAAGTTCTCAAAACAACGTCATTCGTTCTCAACACGGTCTGGGCGTACTGCCAAATTGCACCTACTGATGGGTGATTTGTACTGTCAGCCACTTGCATGAACACAGAAATTGGTTATTAGAACAGCACAAACATTCAAATTCCCATTCCACCTGGGTGGCGTCCTGGCAATACTATTCCATTAACCTCTGCGTAGTTGAAGTTCACCACTCGCTGCAAGTCCTCATGCTTCAGGTGTAACCTGTGCTTGATTGGGCCAGCTCTCTTTTTGATGGGAGGCATTAGACCGTTCTCTTTATATGACTGGTGGAGGAGAGTCAGGTGTGTTCTACTGATGCTGAAAGACAAATTCCAGATACAAATATTTTTGTATTATTATACGATAGCAATGCTGCCGTGTCAATAACATGTCTCCAAAAATGACACGGTGTCTCCACATTTAGCAATTGTGACACACCTTCCATATTCACTTTTCTGAGACGGAGCCCATGTGAAACTTGTTGGTACTGGTCCCTCAGGGTCACTCTACCGGCCTTACGCCACAGATGGGAAGACTAAGATTATTCCCAAAAAGCCATCAATGCACTCTGTAACCACTGGTCAAGTAGTCACAGAATGATCAATCTTTCTCTTTATTTTCTTGCAGAGTGTTCAAACTATGTCCTACTTCAGCAAGAACTGGAGACGTGTCGTCAAGAAAATGAGAGACTACAAGCAGGTATTATTCAAATGGAAGATTTCTATCGTTTTTTTTGGGGGGGGGGGGTTACAGCCTACGGTTGAATGGCGGCAACCCTGCTTACTGAGATTTGCGGCCCAAAACCACTCCCTTTTCCTGGCATAAATAGCTGCGAGAAACTGGTAAATTATAATACCTTTACATGAACAGCATGGTGTGAAATGGAACTGTTAAATTATATGCAACGTCTAAATATGGCTTCTCTACGGCCTCTGCATGATGAATTAACACTCAAGTTGGGGACAGACAGCCCATCTCAATATGGAGCGCAGTTCACAATGCACGTAGACCTACGTATCTCATGGTAAGAGTTTTAAAACAGTCCATCACTCGATTTATTGTTGCTTTAAATCAGTGAACTCGCAAACACTCTCTCGCAGTCTCTCTCTCTATCCATCAACCCTTTTACTCTGTACTTTGTTGAAGCACCTTTTGGCAGCGATTCTAGCCTCGAGCAGGTTGAGAGCTTCAAGTTCCTTGGTGTCCACATCACCAACAAACTAGAATGGGCCAAACACACCAAGACAGTTGTGAAGAGGGCACGACAAAGCCTATTCCCCCTCAGGAAAAAAGATTTGGCATGTGTCCTGAGATCCTCAAAAGGTTCTACAGCTGCAACATCGAGGGCATCCTGACTGGTTGCATCACTGCCTGGTACGGCAATTGCTCAGCCTCCGACCGCAAGGCACTACAGAGGGTAGTGTGTACTGCCCAGTACATCACTGGGGCTAAGCTGCCTGCCATCCAGGACATCTACACCAGGCCGTGTCAGAGGAAGGCCCTAAAAATTGTCAAAGACCCCAGCCACCCCAGTCATAGACTGTTCTCTCTACTACCGCATGGCAAGCGGTACTGGAGTGCCAAGTCTAGAACAAAAAGGCTTCTCAGCAGTTTTTACCCCCAAGCCATAAGACTCCTGAACAGGTAATCAAATGGCTACCCGGACTATTTGCATTGTGTAACCCCCCCCAACCCCGCTTTTACGCTGCTGCTACTCTCTGTTCATCATATATGCATAGTCACTTTAACCATATCTACATGTACATACTACCTCAATCGGCCCAATTTAACCAGTGTCTGTATGTAGCCTTGCTACTTTTATAGCGTCGCTACTGTATATAGCCTCGCTACTGTTATTTTTCACTGCACTGTGGAGAAGGTTTTCATCAAGGATCTCTCTGTACTTTGCTCCGTTAATCTTTCCCTCGATCCGACCTAGTCCACCAGTCCCTGCTGCTGAAAACCATCCCCACTGCGTGATGCTGCCACCACCATGCTTCACCGTAGTGGTGGTGCCAGGTTTCCTCCAGACGTGCCGCTTGGCATTCAGGCCAAAAGTGCTGGTACTGCTTTATCTGTGGCAGCGGCCTGAAGTACGGAGTCAGGTGTTGTTGCCAGCCATAGCTTTCCACCAGCAACGTATCATCCATATCTTTATTTATATGCAGTTGAAGTCAGAAGTTTACCTACACCTTAGCCAAATACATTTAAACTCAGTCTTTCACAATTCTTGACATTTAATCCTAGTGAACATTCCCTGTCTTAGGTAAGTTAGGATCGCCACTTTATTTTAAGAATGTCAAATGTCAGAATAATAGTGATTTTATTTCTTCATCACATTCCCAGTGGGTCAGAAGTTTAAATACACTGAATTAGTATTTGGTAGCATTGCCTTTTTAAATTGTTTAACTTGGGTCAAAGGTTTCGGGTAGCCTTCCACAAGCTTCCCACAATAAATTGGGTGAATTTTGACCCATTCCTCCTGACAGAGCTGGTGTAACAGTCAGTTCTGTAGGCCTCCTTGCTCCACACGCTTTTTCAGTTCTGCCTATAAATGTTCTATAAGATTGAGGTCAGGGTTTTGTGATGGTCACTCCAATACCTTGACTTTGTAGTCCTTAAGCCATTTTGCCACAATTCTGGAAGTTTGCTTGGGGCCATTGTCCATTTGGAAGACCCATTTGCAACCAAGCTTTCACTTCCTGACTGATGTCTTGATGTTGCTTCAATATATCAAAGCACCCCCCACAACATGATGCTGCCACCCCCATGCTTCACGGTTGAGATGGTGTTCTTCGGCTTGCAAGCCTCACTTTATCCTCCAAACATAACGATAGGCATTATGGCCGAACAGTTCTATCTTTGTTTCATCAAACCAGAGGACATTTCTCCAAAAAGTATGATCTTTCTTTGTCCCCATGTGCAGTTGCAAACCGTAGTATGGCTTTTTTATGGTGGTTTTGGAGCAGTGGCTTGTTTCTTCCTTGCTGAATGGCCTTTCAGGTTGTCAACAAAGGACTAATTTTACTGTGGATATAGATACTTTTGTACCTGTTTCCTCCAGCATCTTTACATGGTCCTTTGCTGCTGTTCTGGGTTTGATTTGTACTTTTCGTACCAAAGTACGTTCATCTCTAGGAGACAGAACGCGTCTCCTTCCTGAGCGGTATGCCGGCTGCGTGGTCCCATGGTGTTTATACTTGCGTACTATTGTTTGTATAGATGAACGTGGTACCTTCAGGTGTTTGGAAATTGCTCCCAAGGATGAACCAGACTTGTGGAGGTCTACAATTTTCTTCCTGAGGTCTTGGCTGATTTCTTTTAATTTTCCCATGATGTCAAGCAAAGAGGCACTGAGTTTGAAGGTAGGCCTTGAAATACATCCACAGGTACACCCCCAATTGATTCAAATGATGTCAATTAGCCTATCAGAAGCTTCTAAAGCCACAAGATCATTTTCTGGAATTTTCCAAGCTGTTTAAAGGCACAGTCAACTTAGTGTGTGTATACTTCTGACCCACTGGAATTGTGATACAGTGAAATAATCTTTCTGCAAACAATTTTTTTTTAAATGGCTTCTGTCATGCACAAAGTAGATGTCCTAACCTACTTGCCAAAACTATAGTCTGTTAACAAGAAATTTGTGGAGTGGTTGAAAAACGAGTTTTAGTGACTCCAACCTAAGTGTTTGTAAACTTCCGACTTCAACTGTATATCTAGCCATCTATGTCCTTAATCAGTATGAAGGAGGAAAGGTTGCTTACTTGAGCAAAATCAAAGATGTAATGCATCCTGATGTCTTTGCTTGCTGGTTCAGTAGGGGCCCCCAGAAACAACTGCAGGTCTTGACAGGTGGTCTTGCAGTCATCAACCATCTTCTGGTAGACCGACCGCTTACTCTGAACAAGCAGGAGATGCTGCTCTTGCTTCTAGCATGATTTTACAATAGCAATGCTGCCGTGTCAATAACATGTCTCCAGTTGTTTACATTTAGCAATTGTGACGCACCTTCCATATTCACTTTCCATGCACTTTTTTGAGACAGAGCCCATGTGAAACACGTTGGTTGTTGGTACTGATCCCTCAGGGTCACTCTACCGGCCTTACGCCACAGATGGGAAGACTAAGATTATTCCCAAAAAGCCATCAATGCACTCTGTAACCACTGGTCAAGTAGTCACAGAATGATCAATCTTTCTCTTTATTTTCTTGCAGAGTGTTCAAACTATGTCCTACTTCAGCAAGAACTGGAGACGTGTCGTCAAGAAAATGAGAGACTGCAAGCAGGTATTATTCAAATGGAAGATTTCTATCGTTTTTTTGGGGGGGGGTTACAGCCTACGGTTGAATGGCGGCAACCCTGCTTACTGAGATTTGCGGCCCAAAACCACTCCCTTTTCCCAGGATAAATAGCTGCGAGAAACTGGTAAATTATAATACCTTTACATGAACAGCATGGCGTGAAATGGAACTGTTAAATTATATACGACGTCTAAATAAACCTTCTCTACGGCCTCTGCATGATGAATTAACGCTCAAGTTGGGGACAGACAGCCCATCTCAATATGGAGCGCAGTTCACAATGCACGTAGACCTACGTATCTCATCATTGTAAGAGTTTTAAAACAGCCCATCACTCTAATATTGTTGCTTTAAATCAGTGAACTCGCAAACACTCTCGCAGTCTTTCTCTCTATCCATCAACTCCATTCAAATTGCATCCAAAATAGATAATCCTGTTGTAGTGCATTCAGAAAGTGTTCAGACCCCTTGACTTTTTGTTATGTTCCAGCCTTATTCTAAAATGGGTACAATGTTTTTTCCACTCATCAATTTATACACAGTACCCTGTAATGATAAAGCAAAATGTGTTTATATTTTTTGGTGCAAAAAAAAAAATTATCACATCTAGATAAGCATTCAGACCCTTTTACTCTGTACTTTGTTGAAGCACCTTTGGCAGCGATTACAGCCTTGAGTCTTCTTCGGTATGATGCTACAAGCTTGGCATACCTGTATTTAGGGAGTTTCTCCCATTCTTCTCTGCAAATCCTCTCAAGTTCTGTCCGGTTGGCTGGGGAGCGTCGCTGCACAGCTATTTTCAGGTCTCTCCAGAGATGTTAAATTGGGTTCAAGTCTGGGCTCTGGCTGGACCACTCAAGGACATTCAGACTTGTCCAGAATCCACTCCTGTGTTGTCTTGGCTGTGTGCTTAGGGTCGTTGTCTTGTTGGAAGGTGAACATTCTCCCCAGTCTGAGGTCCTGAGCACTCTGGAGAAGGTTTTCATCAAGGATCTCTCTGTACTTTGCTCCGTTATAATCTTTCCCTCGGTCCGGACTAGTCTACCAGTCCCTGCTGCTGAAAACCATCCCCACTGCCTGATGCTGCCACCACCATGCTTCACCGTAGTGGTGGTGCCAGGTTTTCTCCAGACGTGACGCTTGGCATTCAGGCCAAAAGTGCTGGTACTGCTTTATCTGTGGCAGCGGCCTGAAGTACGGAGTCAGGTGTTGCCAGCCATAGCTTTCCACCAGCAACGTATCATCCATATCTTTATTTATATGCAGTTGAAGTCAGAAGTTTACCTACACCTTAGCCAAATACATTTAAACTCAGTCTTTCACAATTCTTGACATTTAATCCTAGTGAACATTCCCTGTCTTAGGTAAGTTAGGATCGCCACTTTATTTTAAGAATGTCAAATGTCAGAATAATAGTGATTTTATTTCTTCATCACATTCCCAGTGGGTCAGAAGTTTAAATACACTGAATTAGTATTTGGTAGCATTGCCTTTTTAAATTGTTTAACTTGGGTCAAAGGTTTCGGGTAGCCTTCCACAAGCTTCCCACAATAAATTGGGTGAATTTTGACCTATTCCTCCTGACAGAGCTGGTGTAAGTCAGTTCTGTAGGCCTCCTTGCTCACACACGCTTTTTCAGTTCAGATGGTCACTCCAATACCTTGACTTTGTAGTCCTTAAGCCATTTTGCCACAATTCTGGAAGTTTGCTTGGGGCCATTGTCCATTTGGAAGACCCATTTGCAACCAAGCTTTCACTTCCTGACTGATGTCTTGATGTTGCTTCAATATATCAAAGCACCCCCCACAACATGATGCTGCCACCCCCATGCTTCACGGTTGAGATGGTGTTCTTCGGCTTGCAAGCCTCCCTTTATCCTCTGCCTACAAATGTTCTATAAGATTGAGGTCAGGGCTTTGTGATGGCCACTCCAATACCTTGACTTTGTAGTCCTTAAGCCATTTTGCCACAATTCTGGAAGTTTGCTTGGGGCCATTGTTCATTTGGAAGACCCATTTGCAACCAAGCTTTCACTTCCTGACTGATGTCTTGATGTTGCTTCAATATATCCACATAATTTTCCTTCCTCACGATGCCATATTTTGAAGTGCACGAGTCCCTCCTGCAGCAAAGCACCCCCCACAACATGATGCTGCCACCCCCATGCTTCACGGTTGAGATGGTGTTCTTTGGCTTGCAAGCCTCCCTTTTTCCTCCAAACATAACGATAGTCATTATGGCTAAACAGTTCTATTTTTGTTTCATCAGACCAGAGGACATTTCTCCAAAAAGTATGATCTTTCTTTGTCCCCATGTGCAGTTGCAAACCGTAGTCTGGCTTTTTTTATGACGGTTTTGGAGTAGTGGCTTCTTCCTTGTTGAGTGGCCATTCAGGTTATGTCAACCAAAAGGCATGTTTTACTGTGGATATAGATACTTTTGTACCTGTTTCCTCCAGCATCTTCACATGGTCCTTTGCTGTTGTTCTGGGATTGATTTGCACTTTTCGCACCAAAGTACGTTCATCTCCAGGAGACAGCACGCGTCTCCTTCCTGAGCGGTATGGCGGCTGTGTGGTCCCATGGTGTTTATACTTGCGTACTATTGTTTGTACAGATGAACGTGGTACCTTCAGGTGTTTGGAAATTGCTCCCAAGGATGAACTAGACTTGTGGAGGTCTACAAAAAAATATTCTGAGGTCTTGGCTGATTTTCTTCAGATTTTTCCATGATGTCAAGCAAAGAGGCACTGAGTTTGAAGGTAGACATTGAAATACATCCACAGGTACACCTCCAATTGACTCAAATTATGTCAATTAGCCTATCAGAAGCTTCTAAAGCCATGACATAAATTAAAGAAAATTTCCAAGCTGTTTAAGGGTGCAGTTAAAGGGCTGGTGATTTTTTTTTTTTTAGCTGGTCTCTGACCTCTTATCTTTCTGGTTTGGCTGCGTATAGGCTACTTACAGTAGGCCCATAAAACAGATAAGGACTTCTCCTTAGTGTATGGGTCGCTCAGTTGGGGGTATAGGGTTGGACTGTTTCGTCATGATAGAACAATAAATCAATAAACTCTCATTTTTAAATGTATTTCCCATATCTGCACAACATTGAAAGTGATCTCACAACCCCGCCTCGCAGACAAATATGGGCTCTGGGATTTGTATCCATTTATTTTTTTCATTCACTTAAGACCACATTTTTTCCAAAAACACACACCCCACCTTCCATCACATTTCAACCGCACATACCCACATTCTGTGTCCTCTGTTTGCTGTGTTTTTATCCCTACAATGAGTACTTTTGTGTTCCAGTTCCTTATATTTTAGGATGTATTATTTTGTTAGTTATCCTTCTAATGCTGTCTTATCTAATTATACTATACTAAATAGAAAGTGGAATACTAAATAGAAAATGGAATACTAATTATTTTACAGCATTCTCTATCTTGAGTGGTGTATTTATTTTTTAATTGTATTTTGATATTACAATCCCTAACGTGGATATTATTGGGTGTTCCATTATTTCACTTCTCTATGGGAACTTTAATATTTAGAAAAACTATGGAGTAGTCTTGGTGTCTCAAACATTTGGTTATCAATAATCAGTTTATAGGAGAGCTGCAAGTTTACTTTTTTTTAATCTATTCTCCTTGAAGAGTGGGTACAGAACTTTGCGCTGTTCTGCAATTTCCTTCTGGAACGGATCATTCGTGCCTGTTTTCGTGCTAGCGAGTCTTTCACCCAGGCTTTTAACCATAACCTCCATTTCAAACTTATTGACTAACTTTTTAGTTCGTTGTTGCAGCTTTTTCGTCACTCATCTCGAGGCTTGCCTTCAACTCCTTTTTATATCTTGACTAATTCAAGTATGCCAAGTTGATCATTTATCGACTAACAGATTGGCTTCCACCCTTACCCTCCCTGGTGGTGAAAATCGTCTGTGTCCGTCAGACGTTTTCTTTTGGGGATGGGTTCTCTGTTTACTCCGTCATGTTTGGATGTTTGTTTTTGGTAATATTGGTTTATTAAATGTCTCTAGCTTTATTTGTTTTGTGGTGTTATCTAGATTGAAGGTTATTACCCATGAGTATGTGGAGTTGAAGTGCTAATATTTAGTCAGACTTACATTTACATTTAAGTCATTTAGCAGACGCTCTTATCCAGAGCGACTTACAAATTGGTGCATTCACCTTATGATATCCAGTGGAACACTTAGATATGAAATATTATGTTTTTATCATGAAGCGATCTGCACCGCTGTGTTCAGTCCATCTTACCTGGCCCAGACTCCCTGACTTACACTCCTTCATTTCTGTCTTTTATTAATTAAAATAAACCTGTTTTTGCTTTGTCATTATGCGGTATTGTGTGTAGATTGAGGATTTTTAACATTTTATCCATTTTAGGATAAGGCTGTAACCTAACAAAATATGGAGAAGGGGTCTGAATACTTTCCGAATGAGCTGTATATGTTGAAGTCAGGCTATTGATTTATAGACCTAATTAAGTTGGGATTTGCTCACTCAATATTCTTAGACAAGCTAAGCTCTATTTGCACAGGACTAGTAATACTAGAGAATGTTGGTTATGAAATTCAGACGGAATTCGTTTTTCCGAACTGCCCCCCGGTAATTATTATTATTTTTTTTTAAGTCCAATAAATTGACAGTTTTATGACGGAAGCCTGGAGGTTTTGAGTCCAGGCGAAAAACCGAAAACAGGGCTACACTGAACACGAGCTTGGTTCCCAAGTTTCTAAACCATACCAAACCATCTTAGGTACAGTGTCGCTATAATATTTGGTTGGAGGAAGTGTGCTCATAAACATTATGATATTGTAGCGATCCGCAGTAGATGTCTAAAATCCCCCCCAGGGCTTCAGATGTGAGCTAAACAGTGCACTTGAGATGTGTTTTTAAGGCTATCGATGCAAAAGTGAACTTATCATTTCCAAACGTTTAGGTCAGTTGTATGCTGCTTTGCGATCTATCAAGGGCGCAATATTTAACTGATGCATTTGGCAATATTCAATTTATTTACACAAAACCATATGAACAAAAGCATTCACTGGAAGTTGATCCATGTAGGCCCTTCATATATAGTTCAGTTCTTGTTTTCGTGCCTGAAATGTCAGCAACACCTGTCAAACAGACATTTCTCTCAAAACACTGGAATGTCGATTCGCACGGGACTAGTATTATCAGAGGACCTTGGAGTTCGCCAAAAAACTGTTGGTTATTCTGTCTGGAATTGTTACTCTTGCCATGCACAAATTACTGACGTTTTGTGCTTGTGCACATAATTACATTACCCGACCACCCCCAGTAAAACTAATCCTAGGCCTAGTTCTATGTGTAATCAGGTGTGTGTCCTTAGTAAACGTTGACAGGAGCGCTCCAAACAAAAGACGAATAATAAATTGACAACTCATAAATGGAATGAAATAAACCAAAACTTGTTTCTCACAAATGTAGCCTAGGTTGTGTGCTCTGCAAACATGTCCACTCCTACAATGACAACGGTAAGACTGTCATAATATGATTTGAATGCATTAACAGAATTAACTTTAACTAAACAAACATTTTATATTATAATTTATATGGTAAATGTACTGCTGGTGATACTGGTGTGCCATCCCTGCGGCCTCCGTGATTGATTAGTCTACTGAGACAGGCGTGAATCAGGCAGGTGTCTTGTGTGGCGTAAAATAGATATTTTCCACAACTAAACTAATTGATCGACCAAATGGGGTCAGCCCTAAATGAAAGTCATCTGTTCCTGGATAAATGACAACGGAAATGATTGTCTGTCAAACGAAAGCACAATGTGTCTGCCTTTTTTATATGTAACTTGTCTATAAAAAGTAGAGTTGGGTAAGTATACAGAAACATGAACACAGATGAAATCGTAAATGACTTACAACTGTCAATTTTTGTCCATCAAAAGTACAGTTCAACTGTTTTCAGGCGAGTTCATCAAAGTTGTATTCAGTTATTCATTTTTTGGGCAGACAATCATCTCCGTTGTCATAAATTTGGGGGAAAATGACTCCCATTGAAAAAGCATTGACTCCATCCCAAATACTCGGACACAAAAACCCAATACATTTATGACGGACAATGATGCACTACATCATATATGATTTTAATCCGTATTCATGTGTCTGTGTGGCCATACTCTTTAGAGGTAAACCAATAAAAATCTGGATTCTCAGATCATTTGGAATAAAAATTCCTCACTGGTATGTCCTCCTGCAGGACTACAATTCCATTTAGTCTGGCAGTCAGGATGTGGAGCAAGTGTTTTGATGTCACATTGCTAATGGCTGTAAGTTGTATTGAAGTCTCATTTCAGGTAATTTAATCTAACTTTTTAATTTATTCCAGAGCTACGTAATCGTGACGGGATGGATTTGTAAAGGAAGACACAAAAATGGAATGGATTGCACAGATACATGGAATAAGTAACAGATTCAAATGAAATTGTTTTTTTTAAAGATTTAATAAAGATTTGATATGCCTATTGTTTTTTTTGGTTTAGAAGAGGACTGAGTATACCAAACATTAGGAACACTGTCCTAATATAGAGTCCCCCCCCTGTTATGAATGTTTTGTATAATGACTAAATGATGTATACATTTAAAAGTAATGATAGGACTGTAACTAACAGAATTCTACCCTGTCTGATGAAGAATGTTTATACATAGGCGAAGAGGAAGTGTTAACAGACAACTTGTGACCACTGTGAAACTAACAGGAAAGATGTCTCGTCCCCACTCAGGGAGGGGAGAAACCGTTGGGCTTGCAGTAGATTGCTTATCATATGCTACAACATGTTACACAATGTAGGCATAAGAGAAGACTTGTAAAACAGCATTGTCATTGTCTGAGAGGGACATTTATGACGAAACGAGAGGTGTATATAAACCAATGTACATGAAATGATGGGCAGAGCTCTCGAGAATAAACGCTATTGGCAAAGTAGATGACTGGTCTCTGTCTATTTTATGTAAATAAGAACCTTACAAATTCTTAGAAACGGACAGAAGTGTTTTAATTGAACACCCCCCTCCAATAGGCCTCCACCGTCAATTTGTCGGTGAATGGACTCTACAGGGTGTCAAGCTTTTCACAGGGATGCTGGCCCATGTTAACTCCAATGCGTCCCACAGTTGTCAGTTGCTGAATGTCCTTTAGGCTGGTGGACCGTTGTTGATACACATGGGAAAGTGTTGAGCGTGGAAAAACCCAGCAGCATTTTGACACACAACGGTGCACGTGGCACCTACTCACATACCCTGTTAAAAAACACTTGAATCTTTTTTTCTTGCCTATTCACCCTCGCACACAATCCATGTCTCAATTGTCTCAAGGTTTAACCTCTCTGGGATAGGTGGGATGCTTGCGTCCCAACAGCCATGTTAAAATGTAGAGCGCCAGATTCAAAAAAATTATATAAAATTAAACTTGATTAAATCACACAAGATGCCAAATTAAAGCTACACTCGTTGTGAATCCAGCCAACATGTCAGATTTCAAAAAGGCTTTTCGGCGAAAGCATAAGATGCTATTATTATCTGATGATAGCAAAATGTCAACAAGAGAGTGTAGCCTATTCAACCATGCCGGCGCTACTCAAAACGCAGATATAAAATATAAAACATGCATTACCTTTGACGAGATTCTTTTGTTGGCACTCATATGTCCCATAAACATCACAAATGGTCCTTTTGTTCGATTAATTCCGTCCATATACACTGCTCAAAAAAATAAAGGGAACACTTAAACAACACAATGTAACTCCAAGTCAATCACACTTCTGTGAAATCAAACTGGGGCGCTACCAGGAGACAGGCCAGTACATCAGGAGATCAAATGATTAACCTTAATCTTTTTCCATACACTGGCGACATCCAGTGGAAGCAGTAGGAACTGCGACTAAAGTGATTAGAATTCTGGCCTGCCTATAATAACTCATTGAACACAGTGACTTAAAAAAAAAAAAGTTGGTCCTCAGGGTTTTGACTGCTATATAAGTTCTGTTATACTTACAGATATGATTCCAACAGTTTTAGAAACTTCAGAGTGTTTTCTATCAAAATCTACTAATAATATGCATATCTTATATTCTGGGGATGAGTATAATGAAGTTGAAATTGGGCACGCTATTTTTCCATAAGTGAAAACTCTGCACCCTATCCCCAAGAAGTTAAACATCCTTCTATAACCCCTTCAGCTACACTGATTTTAAACTGGATTAAACAAGTGACATCAATAAGGGATCATAGCTTTCACCTGGTCACTCTGTCATGGAAAGAGCAGGTGCCCTTAATGTTTTGTGCACTCAGTGTATATTGCCGGTTTTCCAGACACAGATAAAGCTTAGTCCCGGAATAAGTGATTTCAGTGGAGAATTTCCATTGCGAGTGCTTGTTAGTCCAGGACTAGGCTTAAAGAGGGGGCGGCAGGTAGCCTAGTGGTTAGAGCATTGGGCCAGTAACCGGAAGGTTGCTAGATCGAATTCCTGAGGTGACAAGGTAAAAACCTGTCATTCTGCTCCTGAACAAGGCAGTTAACCCACTGTTCCTAGGCCGTCATTGTAAATCAGAATTTGCCTAGTTAAATAAAGGTTAAAACCAAAACCGTCCCATAACTGTTTTCTAGTAGATAAATGGATGTTCAGCATGGACAACATCTAACCAGTTTTGACTATTGATTACCCCCAAACTAGAACACAAGTGGTTATTAGCAAGATGTGGTGATTGTGACGAGTAGCTTGTGAATATACTGGTTTCGTTCCAGGCTGATTGATTTTTCAGTCCTGCTGCATGAAGCAACCTAAGGTTGCATGCAACGTTAATGTACACAGGCCAATAAAGCCTAAAGAGCATTCCAGATGGATGAGGTAATGTTTTGGTACTATGAAGTACCAGGAACGAGATTAGAACCTCGTTTTAGAGACCAAACTGAGCGATAATTTATAGCTAATGCTATCTGGCTATGGGATACTCCTTTCTAAAGTGAAAGGCCCTTTGTGAAGAGTTCCTGAGATCTGTGGTTCGTCATGTGAGTTGAGAGGGGTGTATGTTGGCTATAAAAGATCTTGGTATTCTTTTGTAGGCACTCTCAGAATTCATTATAGACACTGAATTGATCTGAGAGTCAAAGGGCGATTTTAAAGCTCACATTATTAAAGATGAAATTTAAGTATAACTCTGACTGGTGTGTGGTTTATAACTCCCCTCATTTGGTAATACAGGAAATTGCCACGACAAAATCAATCAGCTTTTTGATTAATTCTTGCTGGCATATTTACTGTCCCCAATTTATGCATTTTTTTGTCCACTACCTGTTGGTCATAGACGACAATGTAGTGAGGTCTGGTTGAGTTATGATAACTCAATGGTGTCTACAAAAGGAAGCTGGAGAATGGAGATGTAATCAGTGGATGTTCCCAAATCGCTCACCCTACCCCTTGGCCTGCTGGAGGTCATTTTGCAGGGCTCTGGCAGTGCTACTCCTTGCACAAAGGCGGAGGTAGCGGTCCTGCTGCTGGGTTATTGCCCTCCTACGGCCTCCTCCACGTCTCCTGATGTACTGGCCTGTCTCCTGGTAGCGCCTCCATGCTCTGGACACTACGCTGACAGACACAGCAAACCTTCTTGCCACAGCTCGCATTGATGTGCCATCCTGGATGAGCTGCACTACCTGAGCCACTTGTGTGGGTTGTAGACTCCGTCTCATGCTACCACTAGAGTGAGAGCACCGCCAGCATTCAAAAGTGACCAAAACATCAGCCAGGAAGCATAGGAACTGAGAAGTGGTCTGTGGTCACCACCTGCAGAATCACTCCTTTATTGGGGGTGTCTTGCTAATTGCCTATAATTTCCACCTTTTGTCTATTCCATTTGCACAACAGCATGTGAAGTTTATTGTCAATCAGTGTTGCTTCCTAAGTGGACAGTTTGATTTCACAGAAGTGTGATTGACTTGGAGTTACATTGTGTTGTTTAAGTGTTCCCTTTATTTTTTTGAGCAGTGTATGTCTATGGTTGCCTAGATTGGTTCTCAATTAGAGACAGGTGTCTATCGTTGTCTCTGATTGGGAACCATATTTAGGCAGCCATATTCATTAGGTAGTTTGTGGGTGATTGTCTATGTCTATACGTTAGTTGGTTGAGTCTGCACTTTCGTTTGTTGTTTTGTATAGTTTGTCAGTGTCCTTCGTTTCGTCTTCGTTATAATTAAAAGAAGATGTATTGTTATCACGCCACGCCTTGGTCCTCCTCTCTTCCACCATACAACGATCGTGACAGCGAGGGAGAGCTTTGTACGCGTCTCTGTGTGTGGAGTTAAGGTGGTCCAGAGTTTGTTTTTCTCCCGCTCTGGTTGCACATTTAACATGCTGATTAGAAATTTGGTAAAACGTATTTAAGTTTCCCTGCGTTAAAGTCCCCAGCTACTAGGAGCGCCGCCTCTGGTTGAGCGTTTTCCTGTTTGCTTGTGGCGGAATACAGCCCATTGAGTGCAGTCTTAGTGCCAGCATCGGTCTCTGGTGGTATGTAGACAGCTACGAAAAATACAGAAGCTCTCTAGGTAGATAGTGTGGTCTACAGCTTATCATGAGATACTCTACCTCAGGCGAGCAAAACCTTGAGACTTCCTTAGATATCGTGCACCAGCTGTTGTTTACATATATGCATTGTCCACCACCCCTTGTCTTACCAGACGCCGCTGTCCTATCCTGCCGATACAGCGTATAACCAGCCAGCTGTATGTTGATAGTGTCGTCGTTTAGCCACGACCCCGTGAAGCATAAGATATTACTGTTTTTAATATCCTGTTGGTAGTTTAATATTCCTCGTAGAGTACTATGAAGTTATATTGAACGTCACACATTCCCAGATCATGGTGGGAGTAGCAGAGATGGTGTTGTACCTAAACTGAGCACAGGAAACTATTATCCACAGGTTCTGACTGTAGCAGAACATTAGGATGCCATTGGAGATGTTGAGGGTTAGGGAACCGGGTATGAGTTGGGAGACAGGTAGGAAAGGTTCAGTCCTAGATCTATCAGTAAACCATGAAGGCAATAGGAGATGGGGAGTGAAGTGAAAATGACATGGCTTGGGAACACCTTTTGGAACCTGTGGCCGGACGGGGAAAGACTGGATGAAAGCATGAGAACGTTTTTTAGGGCCTTCATTATTGTGGAACCCAGCAGAAAAAGTATCCCGACGGCATAGAATCAGGGGAGTGGGAATCATCATGTTATCAAACAGTTTTTTCTTTGCATATGTAATTATGTATCGCTTAACACATTATTAATACATATGTTTTGTGTTTCTCTTTGCTTTTCAAGTCTTGTGCTATCACTCTCTTAGGAACCAGAAGGAGAAAATGGAGGAAGTCAAAAGCTCCAACTGAAATGTAATTTTCGGGTGTCAGACGAGAGGTGGAATAAGAGTGTGCATAGTGTAATAATAGATCAGAGGCCATAAGTTTCGGAAGTGTAAACCTAATAATCAACTGTGAATGTTCTTTTTGTTCATTGTATTTTTTTGTTCAATTATAAGTCATTTCCAAGTTTATATAATGTTGAACAATATGGAGTTAATGTTCTGACTTCTAAACTTGAAATATTTTTATTTATTTATTTCACCTTTATTTAACCAGGTAGGCTAGTTGAGAACAAGTTCTCATTTACAACTGTGACCTGGCCAAGATGAAGCAAAGCAGTTCGACACATACAACAACACAGAGTTACACATGGAATAAAAAAACATGCAGTCAATAATACAATAGAAAAGGTCTATATACAGTGTGTGCAAATGAGGTAAGATAAGGGAGGTAAGGCAATAAATAGGCCATGGTGGTGAAGTAATTACAATATAGCAATTAAACACGAGTGACAGATGTGCAAAATATGAATGTGCAAGTAGAGATACTGGGGTGCAAAGGAGCAAAATAGATTAATACAGTATGGGGATGAGGGTAGTTGGATGGGATATTTACAGATGGGCTATGTACAGGTGCAGTGATCTGTGAGCTGCTCTGACAGCTGGTATCCTTATTCATTTTATAGAGGGAGAGAGGAGAATGCAGAGTTTACATTCTGTCAGAATATGTTACTGTTAGATATTAGGTGTTCTATGGAGAGAAGGGCCACAGTCTGATTTCAGTTGTTGGCTTGTAAATTTGAAATACTTGCTACACCAGAAGTTAATGGTTATGTGTAGGAGGAATGTACAGTTGAAGTGTTACGAATCCCGCCGAGGATGGTGCCTCTTCCCGTTCGGGCGGCGCTCGGCGGTCGTCGTCTCCGGTCTACTAGCTGCCACCGATCCCCTTTTCTGTTTTCTTTTGAGTTTGTCTAATTTGTATCACCTGTTTTGTGTTTAGGTTAGGGGTTATTTAAACCCAGTTGGCCCGCCGACTTTTGTGCGGGCTTGTTTTTCTGTTTGTGTTGGTGGTGTTTCGTATAGTGGATTTCAGTCCTACTTTTATTGGACAGTATTTTGACGCGCCCGTTGTTTGTGTGGCGTCGCCGTTTATGTGATTATTTCTGGGTGAAATAATAAATCCACTCGATTGAGATTACCCTGCTCTCTGCACCTGACTCTTTCATGTCCACCATTGGAAATGTTACATGAAGTCGGACGTTTACATACACCTTAGCAAAATACATTAACTCAGTTTTTCACAATTCCTGACATTTAATCATAGTAAAAATTCCCTGTCTTAGGTCAGTTAGGATCACCACTTTATTTTAAGAATCTGAAATGTCATAAGGTTAGAGTGATTTATTTCAGCTTTTATTTCTTTCATCACATTCCCAGTCGGTCAGAAGTTTACATGCACTCAATTAGTATTTGGTAGCATTGCCTTTAAAATGTTTAACTTGGGTCAAATGTTTTGGGTGGCCTTCCACAAACTTCCCACAATAAGCTGGGTGAATTATCTCCCATTCCTCATGACAGAGCTGGTGTAACTGAGTCAGGTTTGTAGGCCTCCTGGGTTGCACATGCTTTTTCAGTTCTGCCCACACATTTTCAATGGGATTGAGGTCAGGGCTTTGTGATGGCCACTCCAATACCTTGACTTTGTTGTCCTTAAGCCATTTTGCCACAACTTTGGAAGTATGCTTGTGGTCATTTTCCATTTTGAAGACCCATTTGCGACCAAGCTTTAACTTCCTGACTGATGTCTTGAGATGTTTCTTCAATATATCCACATAATTCTCCTACCTCATGATGCCATCTATTTTGTGAAGTGCACCAGTCCCTAATGCAGCAAAGCACCCCCACAACATGATGATGCTGCTACCCCCGTGCCTCATGGTTGGGATGGTGTTCTTCGGCTTGCAAGCATCCACCTTTTTCCTCCAAACATAACGATGGTCATTATTGACAAACCGTTCTATTTTTGTTTCATCAGACCAGAGGACACTTCTCCAAAAAGTATGAACTTTGTCCCCATATGCAGTTAAAAACCGTAGTCTGGCTTTTTTTTATGGCGGTTTTGGAGCAGTGGCTTCTTCCTTGCTGAGTGGCCTTTCAGGTTATGTCGATTATAGGACTTGTTTTACTGTGGATATAGATACTTTTGTACCTGTTTCCTCCAGCATTTTCACAAGGTCCTTTGCTGTGGTTCTGGGATTGATTTGCACTTTTCGCACCAAAGTACGTTCATCTCTAGGAGACAGCGTCTCCTTCCTGAGCGGTATGACGGCTGTGTGGTCCCATGGTGTTTATACTTGCATACTATTGTTTGTACAGATGAACGTGGTACCTTCAGGTGTTTAGAAATTGCTCCCATGGATGAACCAGACTTGTGGAGGTCTACAATTTTTTTCTGAGGTCTTGGCTGATTTCTTTTAATTTTCCCATGATGTCAAGCAAAGATGCACTGAGTTTGAAGTTAGGCCTTGAAATACATCCACAGGTACACCCCCAATTGATTCAAATGATGTCAATTAGCCTATCTGAAGCTTCTAAAGCCAGGGCATCCTTTTCTGGAATTTTCCAAGCTGTTTAAAGGCACAGTCAACTTAGTGTATGCAAACTTCTGACCTATTGGAATTGTGATACAGTGAGTTATAAGTCACTCATGCTGCCAAACATACCCTTGTAAAACTGACCATCCTACCAATCCTCGACTTCGGTGATGTCATTTACAAAATAGCCTCCAATACCCTACTCAATAAATTGGATGCAGTCTATCACAGTGCCATCTGTTTTTTTGTCACCAAAGCCCCATATACTACCCACCACTGCGACCTGTACGCTCTCGTTGGCTGGCCCTCGCTTCATAATCGTCGCCAAACCCACTGGCTCCAGGTTATCTACAAGACCCTGCTCGGTAAAGTCCCCCCTTATCTCAGCTCGCTGGTGACCATGAAAATTACAGGCCTCTCTCATCTTTTTAAGTGGGAGAACATGCACAATTGGTGGCTGACTAAATACTTTCTTGCCCCACTGTATTACTGCACCTGTACATAGCCCATCTATAATTTAGCCCAAACAACTACCTCTTTCCCTACTGTATTTATTTATTTTGCTCCTTTGCACCCCATTATTTCTATCTCTACTTTGCACATTCTTCCACTGCAAATCTACCATTCCAGTGTTTTACTTGCTATGAACTGAAAGAGAGGCTCCTTTTGTATGGCTAGCCCCTCCCCTCAGAACAATTAAACCTAATTAATTGAGCAATTACATACATCTTCCATTTAACTAAACATACTAAAGTATATACATTGCAACACGTTTATGAAACAATATCACAACATAACATTTACAAAATTACATCACTACTGACAGTGTCTTTCAATATGCCCATTTACATTAATGAGCCATTCGGGACAGGCACTACAAAGTCAGCCCTTTCCCTTAGCTCGGGTCCTTATCCAGCATACCCGGAAGCTACAGAGATGGCGAGAGAGAGGAACAGAACAAACAAACAACGCGCTCATCAATAACATCGATAAGTATAATAAATATTACTTATATTAAATATGAACACTTGTCTGTTTATTTCTTTATCCCATAACCGGTTACTGAAGTAAGTGTGAAATGTATGTACTAAGATAGAGAAGTTAACTTGTGTGTCGACCCACATTGTTAACTTATCTGATAACGGAGCAGGGAGGAGTGATGAATGTGTGCGTGCGTTAAAGTACCAAATGCTGCCCGCGGCCAGTGACGGACTTCTACGTAACAGTAACTATGTGTTAGTATTATTTATCTAATTGATAAATACAATTTAAATGTGGATGGGTACGATACTTCATTCAATGATTACGGTATTGTACCAGGTAGATACAGGAGTAGCCTATAGTCTACAATAGTGATAATTGAATGTGCTTTAGTATAATTTATTTTATTGATGAATGAAATTGTAAATGGGGATGGGTAGGCTACTTCTTTCGGTAAGTACTGGATGTCTTGCCATCTCTTGGAGCATGTTCTTCAAGGCTTTTCAGCTGTTGAACTATGGCAATGTCTAACTAATTTCTAAATCGATCTTTGTTTTTGTCAAGATGTTATTTGTATTAATTTATTTTGATTTAACCTTCAATTAACTTCACTGCAGCTGTTCACCCCACCACACCCACTGCTCTCCCTCCACAAGCAACCACATCCTCTTCTCCTGTTCAACACATTTGCCGCCACACTGAAAAGGACTGTACTTACATACTCCTGTGCCTATCTCAGTGCAACATGATCCATCCCAAGGCCTCAGCTGGACAGCTAGAATGAGAGAAATGTAAACAAGATGCTACAGTAGTGTGTGCGTGCGTATGGAGTTCCAAGAAAAGACATGTGTGATGTGCCCTTAAGTATCAATGTTGAAATGCCATAAATGGAAGATGGCAAAGGAGATTGTGAGTGAGAGCATATGAAAATGAAGACCCCTTGGGATCTATAATGAGTGTGGGGTGCCCTCGTGTCTCATTTTTGTCCCTTTGAGGATGCTACATTCTCTCCTGGTGGAGGTTCTTGGAACACTGCTATTTAAGTCTGAGCAGAGGTTGACAAAAACATTCAAAGTTGGTGATGTTATGTTGCGTGTTATCTTGAATACCAGGTAGAAGTTTGAGTACATAATGAAATGGTGTCACCAAAGGAGAACCCATTTTTGGTTCCAGGAAGAACCCTGTTGGGTTCCAAATAGAACCCTCTGTGGAATGGAAGCCAAAATGGTTCTACCTAGACACAGAAAGGGTTCTACGTGGAACCAAACAGGGTTCTATGGGGACAGCAGAAGAATCCTTTTAGGTTCTAGATAGCACCTTATTTTCCTGAATGTAGGCCTATATTGCAGTGGTGGTTCTGTGGTTTTCTGTAAAAATAAATAAGTAACAGAAATACTATGAAACAGCTCGACTTTTAGCACATATTTGCAAGCAGGTAAAGTAGCCTTCTACTGTATGCGTGCTGAGGCATGTGTGATCACTCAATATTGACAGGACTGACAAAAAAATACATGCTCAAGGCAATCAAGAAATGTACAAAACGAAGAAATTGACAAAAGTTGTAAATGTTATGAAATAAAACAAAACTTGATCAAGTGTAGCAGTTTGAATTTCATTAACATAAATTACCATAAATCAACATTGTAGATTATAAAAAAACAGCATTAACGGTTCACATTTACTGGTGGGGATATAACAGGCCATGTGCATCTCTGGAGGATCTAGCAAGATAGTGAATCATTGCATCAATGACTCAGTATGACTACAGTATAATGAACATGTGTCAAACTTGCATTTTTATGCAATTATTCAGAGACTAGATACAAATAGCTAATCCTGGCGACCAGTGTTCTAGTATTAATGTATTGAGGTAAACAGATCAGAGATGTCAAGGTGGAACCCAGGAATATGCTATGTGTATAGTGTAAATAACTACCAATATACCTAAATTATAAGTGTTTAGTTAATCAAATAACTCTGTAAAATGAGGAATGCAGTTACTCCATTCAACTAATAGGATGTATTAGTCATGAAAGAATTTACAGAAACAATTAGTGTACATGAAATGTGTGATACATTACAGAATAACACAGAGTAGCCTATATAACTATCACCATTAGGTTAAAACAACGTGGTAACACGTGTCTTCAGTTCAAAATAATCTCTAAAAGAAAAAAATATGTGTGTCAGATACACACAGCAGCTTGGTAGCAAGTTCTCAAAGTATGAACAAATTCACTGTCTTTTAACCAAATTCAAGCAGAAACTCATGCTCACCTGAGTTAGCATTTATTTGCACTTTACTAGTGAATACAAAAGACAGGAAAACACGGCCAGAATCTAATCAACTCAATTTAAATGATAGGAGTGCACCCTTGTGTTGCTCTCTCCCTCCAACAAACAAAATAACAATTTTCCTTTAATAAATCCATAGCACTTGCAGAACAAAATATATGAAAATTCATAGCTCTTCATGAACTCTTGAACAATCCAAACATGACAATTTAATTCACACAGTAACATTCATTTAGTTGATTCACGTTTTCATCTGTCTTCTCACCTTTCTTGGCGTCAGTGAACCCAGGACTTCCATGGAAACGTCTCTTCTTAGAGATCCTCTGTGTCAAATCAAATCAAGTTTATTTTATATAGCCCTTCGTACATCAGCTAATATCTCGAAGTGCTGTACAGAAACCCAGCCTAAAACTCCAAACAGCAAGCAATGCAGGTGTAGAAGCACGGGGGCTAGGAAAAACTCCCTAGAAAGGCCAAAACCTAGGAAGAAACCTAGAGAGGAACCAGGCTATGAGGGGTGGCCAGTCCTCTTCTGGCTGTGCCGGGTGGAGATTATAACAGAACATGGCCAAGATGTTCAAAATGTTCATAAGTGACAAGCATGGTCAAATAATAATCAGGAATAAATGTCAGTTGGCTTTTCATAGCCGATCATTAAGAGTTGAAAACAGCAGGTCTGGGACAGGTAGGGGTTCCATAACCGCAGGCAGAACAGTTGAAACTGGAATAGCAGCAAGGCCAGGTGGACTGGGGACAGAAAGGAGTCATCATGCCCAGTAGTCCTGACGTATGGTCCTAGGGCTCAGGTCCTCCGAGAGAGAGAAAGAAAGAGAGAAGGAGAGAATTAGAGAGAGCCAAGATTTTCAAAATGTTCATAAATGACAAGCATGGTCAAATAATAATCAGGAATAAATGTCAGTTGGCTTTTCATAGCCGATCATTAAGAGTTGAAAGCAGCAGGTCTGGGACAGGTAGGGGTTCCATAACCGCAGGCAGAACAGTTGAAACTGGAACAGCAGCAAGGCCAGGTGGACTGGGGACAGCAAGGAGTCATCATGCCCGGTAGTCCTGACGTATGGTCCTAGGGCTCAGGTTCTCCGAGAGAGAGAAAGAAAGAGAGAAGGAGAGAATTAGAGAGAGCATACTTAAATTCACACAGGACACTGGATAAGACAGGAGAAGTACTCCAGATATAACCAACTGACCCTAGCCCCCCGACACATAAACTACTGCAGCATAAATACTGGAGGCTGAGACAGGAGGGGTCAGGAGACACTGTGGCCCCATCCGATGATACTCCCGGACAGGGCCAAACAGGAAGGATATAACCCCACCCACTTTGCCAAAGCACAGCCCCCGCACCACTAGAGGGATATCTTCAACCACCAACTTACAATCCTGAGACAAGGCCGAGTATAGCCCACAAAGATCTCCACCACAGCACAAACCAAGGGGGGGCGCCAACCCAGACAGGAAGATCACGTCAGTAACTCAACCCACTCAAGTGACGCACCCCTCCTAGGGACGGCATGAAAGAGCACCAGTAAGCCAGTGACTCAGCCCCTGTAATAGGGTTAGAGGCAGAGAATCCCAGTGGAGAGAGGGGAACCGGCCAGGCAGAGACAGCAAGGGCGGTTCGTTGCTCCAGAGCCTTTCCGTTCACCTTCACACTCCTGGGCCAGACTACACTCAATCATATGACCTACTGAAGAGATAAGTCTTCAGTAAAGACTTAAAGGTTGAGACCGAGTCTGCGTCTCTCACATGGGTTGGCAGACCGTTCCATAAAAATGGAGATCTATAGGAGAAAGCCCTGCCTCCAGCTGTTTGCTTAGAAATTCTAGGGACAATTAGGAGGCCTGCGTCTTGTGACCGTAGCGTACGTGTAGGTATGTACGGCAGGACCAACTCGGAAAGATAGGTAGGAGCAAGCCCATGTAACGCTTTATAGGTTAACAGTAAAACCTTGAAATCAGCCCTTGCCTTAACAGGAAGCCAGTGTAGGGAAGCTAGCACCTGGAGTAATATGATCAAATTTCTTGGTTCTAGTCAGGATTCTAGCAGCCGTATTTAGCACTAACTGAAGTTTATTTAGTGCTTTATCCGGGTAGCCGGAAAGTAGAGCATTGCAGTAGTCTAACCTAGAAGTAACAAATGCATGGATAAATTTTTCTGCATAATGTTTGGACAGAAAATTTCTGATTTTTGCAATGTTAGGTAGATGGAAAAAAGCTGTCCTTGAAACAGTCTTGATATGTTCGTCAAAAGAGAGATCAGGGTCAAGAGTAACGCCGAGGTCCTTCACAGTTTTATTTGAGACGACTTTACAACCATCAAGATTAATTGTCAGATTTAACAGAAGATCTCTTTGTTTCTTGGGACCTAGAACAAGCATCTCTGTTTTGTCCGAGTTTAAAAGTAGAACGTTTTCAGCCATCCACTTCCTTATGTCTGAAACACAGGCTTCTAGCGAGGGCAATTTTGGGGCTTCACCATGTTTCATTGAAATGTACAGCTGTGTGTCATCCGCATAGCAGTGAAAGTTAACATTATGTTTTCGAATAACATCCCCAAGAGGTAAAATATATAGTGAAAACAATAGTGGTCCTAAAACGGAACCTTGAGGAACACCGAAATGTACAGTTGATTTGTCAGAGGACAAACCATTCACAGAGACAAACTGATATCTTTCCGACAGATAAGATCTAAACCAGGCCAGAACTTGTCCGTGTAGACCAATTTGGGTTTCCAGTCTCTCCAAAAGAATGTGGTGATCGATGGTGTCAAAGGCAGCACTAAGGTCTAGTAGCACGAGGACAGATGCAGAGCCTCGGTCTGACGCCATTAAAAGGTCATTTACCACCTTCACAAGTGCAGTCTCAGTGCTATGATGGGGTCTAAAACCAGACTGAAGCATTTCGTATACATTGTTTGTCTTCAGGAAGGCAGTGAGTTGCTGCGCAACAGCTTTTTCTAAAATTTTTGAGAGGAATGGAAGATTCGATATAGGCCGATAGTTTTTTATATTTTCCGGGTCAAGGTTTGGCTTTTTCAAGAGAGGCTTTATTACTGCCACTTTTAGTGAGTTTGGTACACATCCGGTGGATAGAGAGCTGTTTATTATGTTCAACATAGGAGGGCCAAGCACATGAAGCAGCTCTTTCAGTAGTTTAGTTGGAATAGGATCCAGTATGCAGCTTGAAGGTTTAGAGGCCATGATTATTTTCATCATTGTGTCAAGAGATATAGTACTAAAACACTTAAGTGTCTCTCCCGATCCCAGGCCCTGGCAGAGCTGTGCAGATCCAGGACAGCTAAGCCCTGGAGGAATATGCAGATTTAAAGAGGAGTCCGTAATTTGCTTTCTAATGATCATGATCTTTTCCTCAAAGAAGTTCATGAATTTATTACTGCTGAAGTGAAAGCCATCCTCTCTTGGGGAATGCTGCTTTTTAGTTAGCTTTGCAACAGTATCAAAAATAATTTTTGGATTGTTCTTATTTCCTCAATTAAGTTGGAAAAGTAGGATGATCGAGCAGCAGTGAGGGCTCTTCGATACTGCACGGTACTGTCTTTCCAGGCTAGTCGGAAGACTTCCAGTTTGGTGTGGCGCCATTTCCGTTCCAATTTTCTGGAAGCTTGCTTCAGAGCTCGGGTATTTTCTGTATACCAGGGAGCTAGTTTCTTATGACAAATGTTTTTCGTTTTTAGGGGTGCAACTGCATCTAGGGTATTGCGCAAGGTTAAATTGAGTTCCTCAGTTAGGTGGTTAACTGATTTTTGTCCTCTGACGTCCTTGGGTAGGCAGAAGGAGTCTGGAAGGGCATCAAGGAATTTTTGTGTTGTCTGAGAATTTATAGCACGACTTTTGATGCTCCTTGGTTGGGGTCTGAGCAGATTATTTGTTGCGATTGCAAACGTAATAAAATGGTGGTCCGATAGTCCAGGATTATGAGGAAAAACATTAAGATCTACAACATTTATTCCATGGGACAAAACTAGGTCCAGAGTATGACTGTGGCAGTGAGTAGGTCCAGAGACATGTTGGACAAAACCCACTGAGTCGATGATGGCTCCGAAAGCCTTTTGGAGTGGGTCTGTGGACTTCTCCATGTCCAATGTAAAACACAAAATAATGCATGCAGAGCAAAATTAGGCCGATACCCGCTAATGATCAAAATCCAGAAAATAGACGTTAAATTCTACAACCACCTAAAAGGAACAATACCCAAACCTTACAAAACAAAGCCATCACCTACAGAGAAATGAACCTGGAGAAGAGCCCCCTAAGCAAGCTGGTCCTGGGTCTCTGTTCACAAACAGCCCACAAAATGAGGTGCAAACTGAGTTGGACTTCCTAACCTCCTGCCAAATGTATGACCATATTAGAGACACATATTTCCCTCAGATTACACAGACACACAAAGAATTTGAAAAATCTAATTTGGACATAATATGAGAAATGTCTTTATTATTTTGGAACTTTAGTAAGTGTAATGTTTACTGTTCATTTTTTGTTTATTTCACTTTTGTTTATTTATTTTTTGTTTATTTCACTTGCTTTGGCAATGTAAACATATGTTTCCCATTCCAATAAAGACCTTAAATTGAGAGGTACCAGTAGCTTCACCTGTCGGAATTCTGACCTGAATCACTTCCCATACGCCTGGCTGAGGCTCTCAAAATCTATCCAATCACCGTTCGCATGCTGTTGACCAATGACGCGGACGTATGTAGGCTGAAATACGCCCCATAGGCGTGGCTTTGGCTAAACTCGTTTGGGGAAAAAAGACGGGTTCCTTTCAGGAAAAAATGGCAGCTGTTGGCATCGACATGCAGATGGAACTAGAGCCACAAATAATTATTGACGCCGACATGGAGAGGTAGCTAAATATGCAATTTTTCATGAATGTGTACGGGTTGTGAAGAAAGTACTTTTTGTTATTTGATCGAAATCCTAGCATAATCGTCATTTCTACTTAGCGGGGCCTACCTGGCTAGCTAGCTAACTAACAGTAGCTCGCTAACGTTAACTGTCTTTCACCAACTAACAAGGGTTAGGTAACGTTAGCTACAACTAACTAGCTAGTATTAGTTAACTATGCCATTTGTTCCTTCGTATTGGCAATTAACGTTACTTTACAATTTACAATGACAAAATGGGTTTGAGGTTCTACTCAATTATCTAGCTAACGTCAATTGACTAAATCTGCAAACCACCGTGGACTGTGTGCTATGTGTATCTATTGTCACTGCATTTTTGCCACTCATGTTAGGTTGCCTATGGATTATCCTAGGAAGCCAAAAGTGGCCACCACATCTGACTAGAGAATAAAACCATGCTGAGGCCAGATGGAATGACCCATTTCTCTGTCACGATGATAATGCCATCATAGTAGCTACTTGCCACACAAGTGTCAATAACTGAACTGTGTGTATGCATATCGGTCTGCTCATTACATTTTTCAAATGAACGGATGTGGCCTTGTTTTGCCTACTTAGCGTCGAGATCCAGTTATCAATTATCTTTGTGCACGCTAGTTAGCAACTCTTAGCATTTAAGTTTGGTTTTCAAAAGAAACGAAGTGTGCACTTGATGTGGTGGCAGAATATCACGCTGTTAAACCTGCATAAATTGCAGGTAGTTTACATGGATGGGCCTAATGGAAGAAAGCGGATGTGGACAGTTTACCCAAACAAAATGACACAATTACTGTTGACTTATCCCATTCCGTACAAATTTGCGCAACCGCGGCATTGAAACGAGACTGCAATGAAAACTAATAGGACTGTGTTGGCATCAAAATCTGGGTTGTGAACTACGTTTCTATTGACATGGTAATGGCCCGATAGTATTGGAGAAAAGTTGAACAAACGGACCCCTCTGACGCTATGTTAAATTGTGACGTGTCATGACGTAGCGTACGCACGCATTATGCAACTCGTTCTGTGTCGTACAGCCTCTCTCCACCAGATGTAGCGCTTCTCTCGCAGTTTACAAACATGAAAGGGACAGGGTAAGGGGGATGGATACCTAGTCAGTTGTACAACTGAATGCATAAATCTTTTTGCATAATCGTTGCAAGCCACCATGACTCTCAAAAGCCCCGACAGCAGCTGTTTACTTCTGAAGATAACTTTTGTGCCGCCCTAAAAACCCGACTCGAACTTGACAAACTTCAAAAAGGTATGTAATGACACATTATATAAACTTTTATTGTGTTTTAAATCAAATCAAAGTTGATTTGTCATGTGTGCCGAATACAACAGGTGTAGGTAGACCTTACAGTGAAATGCTTACTTTACAGGCTCTAGAACCAATAGTGTGAAGAAAATGTGTGTGTAAGAAGGTAAAGAAAGAAATAAAACAGTAAAAAGACATTTGAAAATAAGAGTAGCAAGGCTATATACAGACACCGGTTAAGTGTTTTATTTACATTTCAGAGGTGATAAGTTGGACAGATCAGGTGAAAAAATCTGTTTCCCCACACTGCTTATCTCACGCTTTCCCCATCACGCAGTAGGTTTCGTTTCTTCACCCGCCATTTTTAAAAAGACCCAATGGCGCTCATTGCCTTTTTCAATCATGCAGAGACGGGCAGCATGACGGTATTGTCGTTGATTTTGCTGGAAAGATATTGTGCTTTACAATGGTGTTCATATTACAGTTGACCTGGAAGTATTATGTTTTTTGGGTGTTAAAATAAGCTCAGTTGTACGTTTATAGCGCAAAAGTGCGTTAGCTAACTATAGGTGGTAAGCCTTAGCAAGCTAGTTGCATTCGTTTTCGAGATGATTGATCTCTGTCGAGGGAGGAGCTGGTTTTAACAATGTGTTAAATAATTCTGAACACATTCCGTTTGTCAAAATAATGACTTATGCTCGCTAGCTGGACAGGAAAACGCCGCCAAATACTAAACTGTAAACCAATATAAACTTGTGTACTATCGCTGCTGATCACGTTATCCGTATCTAAGGTAGTAGAAAGCTGGTGACATCGAGAGTTCTCCTTCCGACAAACTGCTATCAGGTAAAGTATTTTAAATGTATTTGTAATTTAGCTATTTAGCCATAGAAACGTGATGCATCAACGCAAGCTGTAAAATTACTCCCAACATACAACACAGCAACCATAGTAATGTTAGCTAGATAGAACAAGTAGATATGTTGCTAGCTAGCCGGAGTAAGTACACTATATATACAAAAGTATGTGGACACCCCTTCAAATTAGTGTATTTGGCAATTTCGGCAACATCCATTGCTTACAGGTGTATAAAATCGAGCACACAGTCACGCAATCTCCATAGAGTTTGCCAGTAGAATGGCCTTACTGAAGAGCTCAGTGACTTTCAACGTGGCACCTTCGTAGGATGCCACCATAGATAGAATAATGGGACAGATATTTCACCAGATGTATAAATGAGGCATCCGGTTTGCATTCTGCACATTTTGTCATCTATGAAATGTTTGATCTCAATATAGTTTTCTGTTCCCAAAACTATAATCTTATTAACAGATTGGATTAAGTTTTATAGACTTCACTCTTTGCAAAGTGTTTCAAAATTGTGTTGTTTAGGAGTGTAAAGGAGAATTGAGTTAATGCACACGCATACTTCAGAGTAGGTGTTCCCTAACGGAAATATGCAGATGCACGCTAGAACGCGCCAATAGGATCTCGCTAGCTCGTGCTTGCCTTTGCCCTCCTCCTTGCTTGTTCTGCCCACTATGCCTCATAAATTCCCATTGGAAACAACAGGCTGTGGTCTATCTTGGTATAGTTATAAAAACCTTTGATGCCACTTTTCCAACAAGTCATTTTGTCAAATTTCTGCCCTGCTAGAGCTTCTCCGGTCAACTGTAAGTGCTGTTATTGTGAAGTGGTAACGTCTAGGAGCAACAACAGCTCAGCCACAAAGTGGTAGGCTACACAAGCTCACAGAATGGGGCTGCTGAGTGCCTTCGTAGTGAGTAACAATTGTCTGTCCTTGGTTGCAACACTCACTACCAAGTTCCAAACTGCCCCTGGAAGCAACGTCAGCACAATAACTGTTTGCCGGGAGCCTCACGAAATTGGTTTCCATAGCCGAGCAGCCACACACAAGCCTAAGATCACCATGCACAATGCCAAGTGTCGGCTGGAGTGATGTAAAGCTCGCCCCCATTGGACTCTGGAGCAGTGGAAACGGGTTCTCTGGCGTGATGAATCACTCTTCACCATCTGGCAGTCCTATGGACTAATTTGGGTTTGGCGGATGCCAGGAGAATGCTACCTAACCGAATGCGTAGTGCCAACTGTAAAGTTAAGTGGAGGTAGAATAATAATGCTCTGGGGCTGTTCTTCATGGTTCCGCCTTGGCCTCTTAGTTCCAGGGAAGGGAAATCTTAACACTACAGCATACAATGACATTCTAGACGATTCTGTGCTTCCAACTTTGTGGCAACAATTTGGGGAAGGCTCTTTCCTGTTTTAGCGCGACCTACATTTTTTTTGTTGTGTTTAACCTTTAACTAGGCAAGTCAGTTAAGAACAAATTCTTATTTTCAACGCCGATCTAGGAACTGCCTTGTTCAGGGGCAGAACAACAGATTTTTACCTTGTCAGCTCGGGGATTCGATCTAGTGTAACAGTATAACTTTAGACCGTCCCCTCGCCCCGGCCCGGGCGTGAACCAGGGACCCTCTGCACACATCAACAACTGACACCCACGAAGCGTCGTTACCCATCGCTCCACAAAAGCCGCGGCCCTTGCAGAGCAAGGGGAACCACTACTTCAGGGTCTCAAAGCGAGTGACGTAACCGCTTGAAACGCTATTAGCGCGGACCACCGCTAACTAGCTAGCCATTTCACATCCGTTACACTCACCCCCCTTTCGACCTCCTCCTTTTCTGCAGCAACCAGTGATCCGGGTCAACAGCATCAATGTAACAGTTTAACTTTAGACCGTCCCCTCGCCCCGACACGGGCGCGAACCAGGGACCCTCTGCACACATCAACAACAGTCACCCACGAAGCGTCGTTACCCATCGCTCCACAAAAGCCGCGGCCCTTGCAGAGCAAGGGGAACCACTACTTCAGGGTCTCAAAGCGAGTGACGTAACCGCTTGAAACGCTATTAGCGCGGACCACCGCTAACTAGCTAGCCATTTCACATCCGTTACACTCACCCCCCTTTCGACCTCCTCCTTTTCTGCAGCAACCAGTGATCCGGGTCAACAGCATCAATGTAACAGTTTAACTTTAGACCGTCCCCTCGCCCCGACACGGGCGCGAACCAGGGACCCTCTGCACACATCAACAACAGTCACCCACGAAGCGTCGTTACCCATCGCTCCACAAAAGCCGCGGCCCTTGCAGAGCAAGGGGAACCACTACTTCAGGGTCTCAAAGCGAGTGACGTAACCGCTTGAAACGCTATTAGCGCGGACCACCGCTAACTAGCTAGCCATTTCACATCCGTTACACTAACAACCTTCTGGTTCTAGTCCAACGCTCTAACCACTAGGCTACCTGCCGCACAATGTCCCCGTGCCCAAAGCAAGGTCCATACAGAAATGGTTTGTCGAGATCAGTGTGGAATAACTTGATTGGCACAGAGCCCTGACCTCAACCCCATCGAACACCTTTGGGATGAATTGTAACACCGACTGCGAGCCAGGCCTAATTGCCCGACATCAGTGCCTGACCTCAGTAATGCTCTTGTGGCTGAATGTAAGCAAGTTCCTGCAGGAATGTTCCAACATCTAGTGGAAAGCCTAACCAGAAGAGTGGAGGCTGGCTGTTATAGTAGCAAAAGGGGGGGGGGGCGGGCAAGTCCATATTAATGCCCATGATTTGGAATTAGATGTTTGACGAGCAGATGTCCACATACTTTTGGTCATGTAGTGTAGTTTTCACTAGCTAGCATGTAATTCTGGGACGTTGAGCGTTTTAGCTATCAGTTTATTCCAAGTAATAATTTGATCTGTAGGACAAGTAGTATAAATCTAATACAGTCTAAGGCAGGACCCACTAATTTCATTTATACTGACAAATAAGAAATGCCTCTGTCAATAGTTGAAGTAGGATGACTGTCAGGATGTACATTTTCTAGCTCACAAACTACCTTTGCTGTGATTTCTATTATTCATTCAGGTCTCTCACTTTTGTCTCACATGATCTATTCAGCTCTCCTGTGAACCTCTCTCAGAGATCAACCAAGTGCTATTCACCAAGCATAGGATGTAAGAAGAACCTTCCTACTGCAGTTTGAACTAGCCCTGCTGTCAACTATTTAGACATTGGGACCATATATGCATTTGCCTGTTCTCTTTTCTTTTTGGGGTTTTAGAGTTGAAGAACACCATCTACAGATATGTGCCTGTTAGAACATCTCAGACTCAATTCAATGTGTAACATGCATTGGGGAGAATTCAATTGTCCCTGTCAGGAACCCAGGGTTTTGCCATAGATGGTAGAGTTCTCATCTCTGGACCACACAAGACAAGCTTTAGATTGCATTCCGCTAAGGCACTTGTCTGTCTACATCGGTCCGCTACATTGGTGACAAGGGTGGGATCCTTTCGATACGCCTATATGGCCTGGGCGCACACATGCTCCTAGAGAGGTGGGGGAAAATTGAAGAATGCGTTGATGACTCTTCTACAGTCTCTATCAGAGGCCCAGGCTTTTGGCAGACATGGTAAAAGCTTTTCATTTCTGGACTGTAAGATTGTGCCCTCCATGGCACTAAATAGACATTGATTGGTAGGTTACACTATATTTAGATAATGGAAAGCATGTCTCGTACTCAGTCATAGTTAGTAGTAGAATAATGAATGGATTGACAATATTTTGACAACTTTTAAAGGTTAATAATTTAAACCACATAAATATACTCACACTGAACATTTAGTATTTAAAACTCACATTTCGAACTATAATCCTACAGGCTCTATTATTCTCCATACCTTATGTTCCAATGCATCCTACATTATGCATGGTATTGAGAAGCTGCTATTTGAATGCATGGTATTGAGAAGCTGCTATTTGAGATCTCGTTTAGAAATTGAACTACAGTTTGTCTGCCGAATTCTTTCTCTCTGCTCTTGTTATCCTTAACAGGATTGTTGGTGGGCGGAGCTGGGAGGGTTGTCAGCGAGATGGGACACACCTGGGCTCAGGTGTGTCCCGGGGATAAATACCCCCCCCCCCCCAGCATGTCTGCGAGGAGACCACGCAGACATGCTGTTTGTTTTTTTGTGCCATTTTGGGGCTTTGTTCGTTTATTTTGGCACCTCTCAATACCCCTCATTATCACCATCTATGCACTCATCCACTCGCTTACACTACTGATTACACACACACCATTGTTACTTGTATATAGGTTACTTTATCTAATAAATATATATTTTTATTTTATGCATTATGATGGGTTAATGCTAATTGGGATGCGCTTTGGTTGGTATTCACTGCGTAGTCTTATAAGTGTTCGGCATAGTGCCTTAGAGACGTATCAGGGTTTTTGCTTGTCAAACAGGTGTGTTGCCTGGAAAATATACCAGTAGGCCTAATACTAGTGTCGTTAAGTTAACTGGTAATTGTATTTTGTTTAGGAGAAAACAATTTGTGTTTTGATAAACTCTGTTCATGTTTTGATACAGCTGTCTTGCGTTTGGTAGGCCCAGTGTTGGCTGCCTTTGTTTGTTTGTTTGGTAGACTTGCCACTGCAGTGTATAATTGGTTGTGTGCTGCGTTGGTTAGTTTCCAGTCCCTTGCCCAGGCTGGAAACTCTTGCTCTACTTGCTGTTGGGACATTGGTCTGAGGAGGTGAGTACATTCTGCTGTGTACCTCAGTAGGAGATTTGGATAGGATAAGTGCCATTTGCTACCCGGAGCTATAGCCTTATAGCCCTGTTAGTCTTTTGGTGACGAGTTTCTATTTGGAATACGTTGGGCATAGTTAGTTATTTTTGTGTGGGGTCCGTGGACCGATCAGTTGTCTCGGGGTCACATCCGTTGCTCGGGGGGGGGGGGCATTTTGCTGCCCCCCCCCTTTCTAGCGGGCTACAGTGCGTAATTACCCACCGCGAATCCGCACGAAAACTAAGGTTGAGCTGTTGTAGGATTTGGCGAAGCACCGTGTACAATACCAGTCAAAAGTTTGGACACACCTACTCAGTCAAGGGTTTTTATTTGTACTATTTTCTACATTGTAGAATAATAGTGAAGACATCACAACTATGAAATAACACATGGAATCATGCAGTAACCAAAAAAGTGTTAAACAAAATCAAAATATATTTTTACCCTTTGCTTTGATGACAGCTTTGCACATTCTTGGCATTCTCTCAACAAGCTTCACCTGGAATGCTTTTCCAACAGTCTTGAAGGAGTTCCCACATATGCTGAGCACTTGTTGGCTGCGTTTTCTAAACTCTGCGGTCCGACTCATCCCAAACAAAATCACGAGGGCCAGTTTCATCATAGCGCTTGGTGGTTTTTGCGACTGCACTTGAAGATACTTTTAAAGTTCTTTAAAGTAATGGACTGTTTCTTTGCTTATTTGAGCTGTTCTTGCCATAATATGGACTTGGTCTTTTACCAAATAGGGCAATCTTCTGTATACCACCTTTACCTTGTCACAACACAACTGATTTGCTCAAATGTGTTAAGAAGGTTAAGAAATTCCACAAATGAACTTTTAACAAGACACCTCTGTTAATTGAAATGCATTCCAAGTGACTACACCATGAAGCTGGTTGAGAGCATGCCAAGAGTGTGCAAAGCTGTCAAGGCAAAGGGTGGCTACTTTGAAAACTTAATATGAAATATATTTCGATTTAACACTTCTTTTGGTTACACCATGATTCCATATGTGTTATTTCATAGTTTTGACGTCTTCAGTATTCTACAATTTTTAAAATGGTAAAAATAAAGAAAAACCCTTGAATGAGTAGGTGTGCCAGAGCCCTGTATTCGGATTGAGTGGGGGCGTTTGGAGAGATTTGGGCCTCGACCAACGAGACACTGGTTCACGGGCAGAGCTTCATTCATCTAGAGTTGAGCCTGGCTCCCTTGGTAAAGCTGACTTCAGTCAAGTGTCACTACTGTCAGGGTTCAGGTTATTGAAAAAACAAATGTCCTGTTCTCTCTAAGGGTAAATTCAGTACTGGAGCTAACGTTAAACCTAAGCCTACGGCGATGGAAGCTCCAGTCTCACATCTGTTCGCTCCTGTCACTTCGTCTTATGCCCAGGCGCATGTTAAAGTCCCAATTGACCCAGATTATTTACCTTTCATTACGTAGGGTTTTGTGTGTCTGTTAGGAAGTAACGTGCCAGTGTAGATCCTGAGGGACACAGGTGCCTCTGAGTTGTTTGTGTTAGTCTGTTACCTTTCTTTGCTGAGACTGATTCGGGAATCGTGTTTCAATTAGGGGAATCGGGTTGCACACTGTCATTTCCATTGCGTAAACTGATGTTGGATTCTGAACTGGTGAAAGGCTCCCGAGTGGCGCAGCGGTCTAAGGCACTGCATCGCAGTGCAAGAGGTGTTCGATTCCAGGCTGCGTCACATCCAGCCGTGATTGGGAGTCCCATAGGACGGCGCACAATTGGTCCGGGTTTGGCCGGGGTAAAATAAGATTTTGTTCTTAACTGACTTGCCTAGATTCAAGGTTAATAAAAAAATAAAGGTGAGGTTGTTGTCGGGGTGCCGCCTTCGTTGCCTGTTGAGGGTATCGTTGTCCTTTCGATTAACTTCTCACGATTCACCATCCGGGAGCACCCTCATCAGTAAAAAAGCTGACTAGCATAGCCTAGCATAGCGCCACAAGTAAATACTAGCATCTAAATATCATGAAATCACAAGTCCAAGACACCAGATGAAAGATAACATCTTGTGAATCCAGCCATCATGTCCGATTTTTAAAATGTTTTACAGGGAAAACACTATGCATTTCTATTAGCTAACCACGATAGCAAAAGACCCAACCGCATATTTCCACCATTTTTTTTACTGCATAGGTGATAGCTACAAATTTGACCAAATAAAGATATAAATAGTCACTAACCAAGAAACAACTTCATCAGATGACAGTCTGATAACATATTTATTGTATAGCATATGTTTTGTTCGAAAAATGTGCATATTTCAGGTATAAATCATAGTTTACCATTGCAGCCCCCATCACAACTCTCACCAAAGCAACTAGAATAACTACAGAGAGCAACGTGAATTACCTAAATACTCGTCATAAAATAAAAAAATATAAAAAATAAAAAATTAAGTTTTTTACAGCGAAAACACAATATAGCATTATATTAGCTTACTACAATAGCCTACCACACAGCAGCATTCATTCAAGACACGTTAGCGATAGCGAATAAACCAGCAAAATATATACATTTTTTCACTAACCTTCTCAAACTTCATCAGATGACAGTCCTATAACATCATATTACACAACACATATGGTTTGTTTGAAAATGTGCATATTTAGCGGGACAATTCTTGGTTGAACAATGTGAATACTAGCCAAACTGCCCAAAATAATCTGGATATATTTCTGACACTCACATCATCTAATCAAATAACTAATCATATACTTTACTAAAAAATACAGGTTGGACAGCAAATGAAGGATACACTAGTTCTTAATGCAACCGTTGTGTTAGATTTTTAAAAATAACCTTATTACGACATACAGCTTACGTTACAGCGAAACAGCGCCCGAAATCTGGGCAGAATATAGTCTAAACATTTTTCGACAGAAATACGAAATAATATCATAAATGGTTCCTACTATTTGATGAGCTTCCATCAGAATCTTGTACAAGTTGTAATAATCGTTGTTTGGTTGTAGAATGCCCTCTTCATCTGTAGAATTAGCAGCCAAAGCTAGCCATGTGGCGCAGCAGTGTCCAACGCACCATAACACAAGACAAAGAAATTCCAGAAAATCGCAATCAACTGATATAAACTGCTATAAGTCGGTTTAATATAACTAGTTTATGATGTTTTTAACACATATATCGAATAAAATCAGAGCCGGATATATCTAAGGCCTATAACGACAGCTTTTCAGAAAGCAATCCTCAGGTCTGTCTCGCGCCAAGACGAACGGTGAAAAGACTACACCCACGGTTCCAAGAGCTCTTGTTCGGCCTCAGATCTAGCTAGACACCCCATTCCAATTCTCACTGCCTACTGACATCTAGGGGAAGGCGTATGCAGTGCATGTAGACCCATAGATTCCATGGAAATTAATAAACTGACCCTGGAACAGAGCCCTCGATTTCAGATTTCTCACTTCCTGACAGGAAGTTTGCTGCAAAATGAGTTCTGTTTTACTCACAGATATAATTCAAACGGTTTTAGAAACTAGTGTTTTCTATCCGATAGTAATAATAATATGCATATTGTACGAGCAAGAATTGAGTACGAGGCAGTTTAATTTGGGAACGATTTTTTACAAAGTGAAAACAGCGCCCCCATATTGACAAAAGGTTAACTTGGCTGGTGAGCGTATATGGCCTGTCTTGTCTACATCTCTAGTGGTTTCCGCTAAGATGTCATTTACAGTGTCATTTACATCTCAGTTCCTTTTGTCTTCTATGTGTGATTTCCAGCGACGCCTGTACACCGCTGTTGAGATGGCTAAAGAGAAGCTGTCATCTTCACAGGGGAGAATAAAAGGAATATTTGATAGGCGAGCTGAGCCTTGTCACTTTAGTCCAGGTGACCAGGTTATTGCTCTTGTTGGTTCTCCTTTTCAAGCCAAGGTCCATTTTTGCTGGTGCTGTTACATCGCTGGGTTCTTTTTGTCATGCTTTGTACGTGCATGGTGAGGAGGATGTCCCGATGATTGCGTACTGCAGGGTAGATTGAAAAATGTTGAGTCACTGGGTGTTTTGGATAGCCTTCCCGCTCATCTACCTGCTGATTGGCAAGACGAGTTGGTCGGTCTTATTCTGAGTTTTCCAGTAATTTTTTTTTCTTCTGATGTTTGTTAAGGGCAGTCAGGTCTGGAGAGAACCAAGGGCTATATCTGTTCCTGGTTCTAAATGTCTTGAATGGGGCATGCTAATTTAAGATGGTGAGGAAGGCATTCTTAAAAAATAACCAGGCATCCTCTACTGACGGGATGAGATCAACATCCTTCCAGGATACCCCGGCCAGGTCGATTAGAAAGGCCTGCTTGCTGAATTGTTTCAGAGAGCGTTTGACAGTGATGAGTGGAGGTCGTTTGACCGCTGACCCATTACGGATGCAGGCAATGAGGCAGTGATCGCTGTGATCTTGGTTGAAAACAGCAGAGGTGTATTTAAAGGGCAAGTTGGTTAGGATAATATCTATGAGGGTGCCCGTGTTTACGGCTTTGGGGTGGTACCTGGTAGGTTCATTGATAATTTGTGTGAGATTGAGGACATCAAGCTTAGATTGTAGGATGGTTAGTGTGTTAAGCATGTTCCAGTTTAGGTTGCCTAGCAGCACGAGCTCTGAAGATAGATGGGGGGCAATCAGTTCACATATGGTGTCCAGAGCACAGCTGGGGGCAGAGGGTGGTCTATAGCAGGCGGCAACGGTGAGAGACTTGTTTTTAGAGAGATGGATTTTTAAAAGTAGAAGTTCAAATTGTTTGGGTACAGACCTGGATAGTAGGACAGAACTCTGCCGGCTGTCTTTGCAGTAGATTGCAACACCGCCCCCTTTGGCCGTTCTATCTTTTCTTAAAATGTTGTAGTTAGGAATGAAAATGTCATAATTTTTGGTGGTCTTCCTAAGCCAGGATTGGCTAGATGGCTAGAACATCCGGGTTGGCAGAGTGTGCTAAAGCAGTGAATTAAACAAACTTAGGGAGGAGGCTTCTAATGTTAACATGCATGAAACCAAGGCTATTACGGTTACATAAGTCATCAAAATAGCGCCTGGGGAATAGGAGTGGAGTGGAGGACATATTGATCAGTGGACATGTGCTTTCTCATGCGTGTAGTCCCTAAGTGTTGTGAAGTATGCTTTTTGTCCATGTAACCGGGAAACTGTTTATTTTATGTTGTCTTGTCGCTCCTGTCATCTGTTCCCTGCTGTCCTCGTTTTTTCTTTCCTCTTAAAGATTGCTGAGGTCTGGGGAGGACGAGGTTGGCTGGGGCAGTGGGGTAGCTTTAACCAAGGCAATATGTTTTTTAAGTATTTCAAAATATCTTTTGGGTGATGTGGTCCCCGGGGGGGTTCTCACTCTCTCTGATAAATTATTTCTCTCTGCTCTTGTTTTCCCTAATAGAATGTTGGTGGGTGGAGCTGGGAGGGTCGTCTGCGAGATGGGACACACCTTGGCTCAGGTGTGTCCTGGCGATAAATACTTTCCCCACATACCTAGAGGAGACTCTCCGCGCAGACACAAAGTTTTTGTTAGGGTGTTTTGGGGCTTCTTTGTTTATTTATTTTGGCACCTCTCAACACCCCTCATCACCATCAATGCACGCATCCACTCACACTACTGACTAAACACCATTGTTACTTGTATCTTACAAAAATATATTTATTAAATAAAGTGACTTCTTTCTTAGTCGTCTCTTTGTTACGGGGTACGAGCCAGTTCGTAGCAGGTTCTTATTGCACAAGCGCATTGTACAACTGTTTTTGGAGAAGATCGTATCGCAAGTTATGCGATATGTCTAGGCTATGCCATATGTATTAGCTAATATGCATATGCAGCTGTCGTTTTGAAACATCCATTCTAGCATATTTGACACGCCTTTCTATCTCCATGCTTTTATTTGGTTTTCTATGCAAAGTATATGATTGAGTATTTATTTAAGCCTGCAGCTAGTTACTTGAAATGAGACATGTAATCATGCCAAAACATGATTCAATTGTATTCACTGACAGAGCGATGACTAATGAAACACACACAGACATTTAGCTGAGTAGGATTGTGATTTGACATACAAAAGACATTTTTGTGAAAATGCTTTTTATCTGCCTTCCCAATGGAAACTAGTCCAAATGTATTTTCTATGTAAAGAGATGTACGTTTCTGGATGATGCAACATGCTGCCTTGTTGACAACTTGACCGAGCGGTGGATATTACTGTTCGATTTGAGAAGGATGCTCCTCCCTCACCGCTTTTGTCCTTTCACGTCACGGGCCATAGATGGGTGCACCACGGCCCCGGTTAATAGAACGCTCTCATTGGTTTTCTTACTCTGTTTACAGTCTATGGACAAGGTATAGCAGCAATCCGTGCTTTGGTTTAGTTTCCCTTGCAGTGGCTGGCACGGTTGCATTTGTGTCACACACAAATTGAATGGGATTTGTGCCACAAATTCTAAAATGTTAGCATTTGGAAACAGTGCCAGGCAAACTAAACCAGAGCATGGATTGCTTGTCCATAAACTCAGGGACACAACTTTGAATTGGGACATTTGCTAAATTGCCGCTATAGCCAATCGAGTAGACTACACATCCCCTAGTAGTAGGCCTACGTCTTAATGATAGCTTTATTTAATCCCCCTCCTTGATTGGTTTTGCTCCAGTGTCCTCACACTGGGCCAGTTGGTACTGTTCTGTTTGTTCCAATCAGGTAAACATGCCAAGTGTGCTTTCCCATTTGGTATACTGAGCCAATTCATTATCATAGGTCAAAATGTGTTTGTTACAAAGACCAGATCCCCTGGCTGCTATGCACAAATAGATTCCCTCTGAATATTTTTGCTGACGTAATCAAAATACCAACGAGCAAGTAAAGAGGATTTGTCAATGGATTTTCCCCTGCTTAACTGGCTTGTTAAGCGTAATTTTATATAAATTACTGCTGAATTGTAGGTAACATATTAATAAGGGTATTACAGCATTTTTTTGGTAGATAGCCTTAATGCTCCATTTGTTTCTCTTTAGCCTACACATTTCAACTGTCTGGTGTTTTTTCCTCTCAGGGAGGCTGAGGGCTTCAAAGATCAAGGAAATGCTTTCTACGTCAAGAAGGATTATTCTGAGGCATTTAACTACTACACAAAGGCCATTGGTGAGAATGCAACACTAGCTTTGTACACTAGTTTAGTAACAACATGCTAGGCCATAGCGTAGAGCAACTGTGTAGAGAATTTTTTTAAAGGATTCTCAAATTATATATTTCATATTTAACTGGATCGTTAGAGCCAATTCTCATTGACAACCAGTTTGAAAATTCAGCGAATACTATTTTATTTCAGTATCCAGACATGCTGATATGTTTCTCTGGAATTATAGACTGTTGTTTCAAGGTGATTGATTACAGGCGTGACTCTTGAGAATATGGTTCCCTTTTTGTTTTTGTCAGATGCATGTCCTAAAAACGCCAGTTACTATGGAAACCGGGCGGCCACCCTCATGATGCTGTGCCGCTTCCGAGAGGCCCTGGTGGACTCCCAGCGGGCCGTGCGGCTGGACGACTGTTTCATGAAGGTCAGAGTTCAGCCTGCTTGCTTCAGCGGCGTGACGTCATTGTAGAATTGGGAGTCGAGCATAGGGTTGTCGCGATACCAGTATTACAATACTACATTTTCAAACTCTTGAGTCCTTAAAGAACCTACTTAATATAAAATATTATGTGCTGTATATTGGAAAATAAACATAATTTTGACTGTTTCCAATTAGGACTGTTTTCCTCAAGAAATGGAGACAGTCATGTTTTGTTTCCTTGACATGATACTTATGAGTATCACAATTAGAGCCCTACCGATAAATCCGTTTGCCGATATTATTGGCCGATATTGTCTTTTCACAAATATATTTGTATCAGTCTTCTGTCTTTAAAACGACAATATTATTTATACATGAATTAACAAATAAATCCACTAATCTGAGATATTACTATAATACATATCTTACATAAGCCTCTCACTGAACATCATTCAGTAGCCAGCAGATCGCAAAGGGTTTATTGTGAACAGTAGTAGGCATGCTGGTTTGACGATGCAACCGCATTTGAAAAATTAATTAATCAAAGTAAATCAAACTGGCTATGTACATTTCACTGATGCAAAGTTCTCACTTTGCTAACATTAGCGAGCTAGCAAAGTATTTTTAGCTAGCATGCCTGGCAGTCTGTGCTGCTAATGACTGGACTGGTGGCGAAAGTTATACAATAACACTGGTTGAAGTTATTGTCTGTGCCTGTCATTCAGGCCATGTGCTGATATTGTGATTAGATTGTTACTAGCTAGAACGAGTTGTGACTCAAATGAGTGCTGCAAGCATAAACGATATAGCCCTTGGTTCTCTCCAGACCTGACTGCCCTTAACCACCACAAAAACATCCTATGGCGTTCTGCATTACGCTCTCGTTGGCTGGCCCTCGCTTCATACTCGTCGCCAAACCCACTGGCTCCAGGTCATCTACAAGAAACTGCTAGGTAAAGTCTCCCCTTATCTCAGCTCGCTGGTGACCATCGCAGCACCCACCTGTAGCACGCGCTCCAGCAGGTATATCTCTCTGGTTACCCCCAAAACCAATTCTTCCTTTGGCCGCCTCCCCTTCCAGTTCTCTGCTGCCAATGACTGGAACGAACTACAAAAATCTCTGAAACTGGAAACACTTATCTCCCTCACTAGCTTTAAGCACCAGCTGTCAGAGCAGCTCACAGATTACTGCACCTGTACATAGCCCATCTATAATTTAGCCCAAACAACTTCCTCTTCCCCTACTGTATTTATTTATTTATTTTGCTCCTTTGCACCCCATTATTTCTATCTCTACTTTGCACATTCTTCCAATGCAAATCTACCATTCCAGTGTTTTACTTGCTATATTGTATTTACTTCGCTACCATGGCCTTTTTTTTACCTTCATCTCCCTTATCTCACCTCACTTGCTCACATTGTGTATATAGACTTATTTTTTCTACTGTATTATTGACTGTATGTTTGTTTTACTCCATGTGTAACTCTGTGTTGTTGTATGTGTCGAACTGCTTTGCTTTATCTTGGCCAGGTCGCAATTGTAAATGAGAACTTGTTCTCAACTTGCCTACCTGGTTAAATAAAGGTGAAATAAAAAAATAAAAAATAAACATTGTATCGCGGACCATACAGATTTGAAATATCTAGCCAATACATTTTGTATTGAACAACATTGCTTGTGAACACTAAAGTGCTGTAATGATTTGAGAGTTAGGCTTTGGTTAAAGATCAGTACAAATGCTTTAAAGTTTAGATGATATCTTAGACTTTCGAGAAGAGCGATGTTATATCCGAATCATTACCAGATAATCGTCATCTCGCTGCCTGTTCTTAAAGCGGCAGTACAACATTACAAGTGCAATTTCATATTTACATATTTACATATCTACGTTTATTAATTCAGCCAGGGCATCTACCTACTTACTGTACACCGCATATTGTCCCTCCCATAGAGATCCTATTAAAGTATTCACATTTTTATAATATTCTAATTACATTTAGCAGATGATCCAGAGCAACTTACAGCTAGTTCATTCATCTTAAGATAGCTATGTGGGAAAATCCTATATCTCAGTCATAGTAAGTACATTTTTCCTCAAAGTATCTCAGCACAGTCAGTGCTAGTAGGGGGGTGGGCAAGTCAAGTGTGAGTGTTATTTTATGATGTTCCCTCCCCTGGCTTTTTTATGCGTGCTTTGTATTTGGCTTTGCATTCCTTGAGGATATCTTCAGTTTGGCATAGGCCTTTAGAAATTGTATATAATTGTTCACGCCTTTTTTATGTTTAAGAAGTTGCAGATTTCTAGTCATTCTTCATGCAAACTATGAAATGTATAATGCTCTTAAATGTTAATTTAAAAGAGTTGTTGCTAAAATTTCAGAATTAATTTAAAGTTGTCATTTGGAGTTTTTTGCACAAACTATACTTTTCATTCCAGCAAAATATTGAAACATTTTTTTGGGCAGTTATGTCGTTAATTGGCTTTTTTTTTTACCTCAACTGGTATTGGATCCAGAAATCCAATATCGGTTGGGCTCTAATCACGATACTGGTATCGTGAGAACCCTATGTGGAGCACACCAACCCTTTGTAGTCCTCCAGCAGCTTTAACCAGGAAGTATCTTTCCACCCACTGCACCACAGGGCCATCTGCGAGAGGGCAAGTGTCACCTGTCTCTTGGCAATGCCATGGCAGCCAGCCGCTGCTTTCAGAAGGTCCTGGAACTGGAGCCCAGCAACAGCCAGGCACAGCAGGAGGTGGGTCCAAGTTTAAATGACCTAGGATTATTAGACAACTACTTATACATGCATACCTAGATCTTCCCTCTTGTTTTCCCATTGAACATTTACCTTCACTTGACCTACTTAAAAAAAATATATAATTGTTAACATCTCTGGGATATTCGGGATGCTAGCGTCCCACAACAACAGCCAGTGAAATTGCAGGGCGCAAAATTATAACAGTAATGCCATAATTAAAATTCCTCAAACATACAAGTATTTTACACCATTTTGAAGATAAACTTGTTGTAAATCCAGCCACAGTGTCCGATTTCAAATAGGCTTTATGGCGAAAGCACACCAAACGATTATGTTAGGTCAGCACCTAGTCACAGAAAAACACAGCCATTTTTCCAGCCAAAGAGAGGACTTACAAAAAGCAGAAATAGAGAGAAAATTAATCACTAACCTTTGATATTCATCAAATGACACTCATAGGATTTCATGTTACACTATACATGTATGTTTTGTTTGATAAAGTTCATATTTATATCAAAACATCTGTTTACATTGGCGCGTTATGTTCAGTAATGTTTTGCCTCCAACATCTGGTGATTTTGCAGAGAGCCACATCAATTTACAGAAATACTCATAATAAACATTGCTAAAAGATACAAGTGTTATGCATGGAATTTTAGATCTACTTCTCCTTAATGCAACCGATGTGTCAGATTTCAAAAAAACTTTTAGGAAAAAGCACACCATGCAATAATCTGAGTACGGTGCTCAGACACAAAAACAAGCCATACAGATATCCGCCATGTTGTGGAGTCAACAGAAGTCAGAAATAGCATTATAAATATTAATTTACCTTTTATGATCTTCATCAGAATGCACTCCCAGGAATCCCAGTTCCACAATAAATGTTTGTTTGATAAAGTCCATAATTTGTCCCAATACCTCCTTTTTGTTTGCGCGTTTAGTACACAATCCAAACTCACGAGGCGAGGGCAAGTCCAGGCGAAAGTTCAGACAGTCATATTACAGTTTGTAGAAACATGTCAAACGAAGTATAGAATCAATCTTTCGGATGTTTTTATCATAAATCTGTTTATGATTGAAACATAATAATGTTTCAACCGGAGAATTCCTTTGTCTGTAGAAATGCAATGGAACGCAGTTAACTCTGATGGGAGAGCGCGAGACTGAGCTCGTGGCACTCTGCCAGACCCCTGACTCAATCAGCTCTTATTCCCTCATCCTTCACAGTAGAAGCATCAAACAAGGTTCTAAAGACTGTTGACATCTAGTGGAAGCCTTAGGAAGTGCAATATGACCCCATAGACACTGTATATTCGATAGGCAATGACTTGAAGAACTACAAACCTCAGATTTCCCACTTCCTGGTTGGATTTTTTTTCTCAGGTTTTTGCCTGCCATATGAGTTCTGTTATACTTACAGACATCATTCAAACAGTTTTAAACTTCAGTGTTTTCTATCCAAATCTAGCTTCTGGGACTGAGTAGCAGGCAGTTTACTCTGGGCACCTTATTCATCCAAGCTACTCAATACTGCCCCCAGCCATAAGAAGTTAATAATCTACTGGAGAACCATTTTGGGTTTAAGTTTAACTTATGAATGAATGAAGCTTTTAGTGAGTGGTTTACATATTTAATAATTTTAGCCCCCCAAACTCATATTCTTTATATAAATAGGCACGTTTAATTTTGTCTGGCTTTACAATCCAAATAAAATAATTTTTTGCTTATGTGGTTTAAAAAACAAGTCATCTGGAGTTGGCAGTGCCATTAGTAAGTAAACTGTGATGGGACCAAAGAGTTAAATCAATATGATTTTTTTCCATAAATAGACAAGTATTTACCTCCATGGTTGCAGAATCTTATATATTTTTGCTAACTTTCTATTGAAATGAATTGGATGTTCATTTATATTTTTTGAGATGTTGAATACCAATTATGTCTACTTCACCATCCGCCCATTTTATTGGTAAATTACAAGGTAGTGTAAACAGTATTTGTTTTTAATGATTCAATGCGTAAAATGGTACACTTGTTAAAATTAGGTTTTAATCCAGAGAGGCTAGATAAGTGATCAAGATCTTCAATGAGACTGTGCAGGGATCCAGATTGCGGACTTAAGAAAAAAAACTAGAGTCATCGGCATACATCGACACTTACGTTTTTATCCCCTGAATTTCTAACCCCTTGATGGTCTTGTTGAATCTAATAGCTAGCATTTCAGTGGCCATAATAAATAGATATGGAGACAACGGTCAGAAGACCAGGCCTGTTATCTTCGATGTTTCATAATGTTCAATTGGGTAAAGTAATTGTTGTATATTATCTCCACTATATCATCCATGTAAAAGACCTCAGGATCAGGATGAACAATATCTGGTAAAACCTTTTTTTTATTCTGTGCTATGCATTTCGCTAAGATTTTCGCATCACAACATTGAAGTGTAAGAGGCCTGGACTGGATCTTTATACTTACCACCTGGGTCCTGTTTTAGTAGTAATGAAATCAGACCTTCTAGAGTACCTGAAAGTCTACCATTTGTATAAGAGTCATTCAAACTAATAATGGATCTTTGAGGACATCAAAAAAGGTCTGATATACCTCTACTGGTATACCATCAAGCCCTGGATTTTCCAGACTGAAAATATTTTATTGCCTCAAAGTTCCTCTTCTGTAAGTTGGCCTTCACACGGGTCTTTCTGTAAATGTGTTAATTGTACATTATTATTATTATTATTATTAGGAAAGAAATCCTTACAGTTAACATCATTCAGTGGAAATGGAGGAGACTGAAAAGAAAACATGCTGTAAAAAATATATATATTTCTCCTGAAGAGGAGGAAAAGGTGGAGTGGTTAATAAAAAATACAACTTATTAAAGAAGTTGGTGGAGGGGTTAATAAAAAATAAAAACACATTTTTTTAAAGAAAAAAAAGGTTGATCCATGCCCTATGGGGGCGGAGAACCGTGACAGCTTAGGTGGAACTAGGACAACTGTCAGTAATTTTGGTAATGAGGATTGTTGTGAGCAGTGGTATTTAATGTTGATAAATAGGACTAGAACCCCCCCCCTCCCATGCTACACTAGTCATCCACAATTGCCTGTGGTGAATTGACACACACGACAGTGTCGTCCAGCACCAAAAGTGAAATTATTAATAGCCTAAGCTATTACTACTTAATGCCGTTGGGGGGGTGACGCCGAGTCAGTGATAATGGATATGGCTTCTGGAAGCCGGGAGACTCTCGTAGTGGGAGGGGTAGAAGGGGAAAATGTTCCCAAAGCATTAGAAGCACTAAAAAAGGCATATGACCAGCACCAAGAAGCAAATAAATAGTGAGTAAAATTAGCCCAACTGGACAAAACTGGTACACATTATGCAGTAGATTGACAGTTTAAAACCAGCCAAAAGTTTATGGATGCAACCTTAGTGTGGAACACTGAAATCAGAGAACGGTCCAGATCACATTACGCAGGCATCCTAACCACGGCATTTTATCAGCAGCATCCTTAAAATGGATCAGGCAGTAGACAAGAATGAGGCGACGAATAAGAAAACTAGACATATCCAAATGGCATGCGCATAGATTATATGAACAGAAGCAGGAATTGGCTTTTGTGCTACACAAGTCTAAACCTAAACCAGGAATTAGAGGAAGCCCTTGAGGATAGACAAGAACAAATTAAACAACTTAAGGTTGCGCTTCAACAGTATCAAAATTAGTGTAGAGGAGGTGACATCTGGTAGGCCACCATTATACCCCTCTCTTAAAGAGGGATTAAAAGCGATATGGGTTGCGAGAGAGGCACATTACGATTCCGGTTATAGTAGTCCCGGACTGAATAGTAGATCAGCATGATCCAGGTAATCATAGAGATGTGCGCCCAGTATGAACACACGCGACCTTGGTTACATGTTATCCGGGACAAATATTACCGGAGGAGGACAACACTATTCCCGATGACGTACATCCCCAACTATGGAAATTCTGTATGAGTTATATGGAGGCCAATTAGATGGTGGTCCGATCGCATACGGCCTCCTATTAATACTTTAAAAAAAACTTTTGATGCCAGCAAGAATGAGACTAGGAAGTAATCAAGACTGCTAGCTTGATTAAGCCATGTATATCTCACTAGGTCAGGGTTTTTCAACCTCAATATATCCACTAGTTCTAATGTAATGCATCTTTGATCTCCTTTAGTGCTTGAGGGTGATAGTTTGTAGAGTGATTTCCTTTACGATCCATTGAGATAGATACTTAAAACCATATTATAATCTCCCACCATAATAATATATTCATTTGTGGATTGTTAGCTCAATAGATTATTATATATATTTTCGAAGAAGTGTGGATCATCATTATTTGGCCCATATATATTAATTAGCCAGATCTTCTTTTGGTCCAATAGCATATTTAAAATAATCCATATTCCTTGCGGATCCGTTTGCACAAAAAAATGTATTAATTAGTATAATCGCCCCTTGAGTTTCTTTGCCCATGACAAAAATATATTTATCCCTCCCAGTCCTTTTTCCAACTAACTTCATCTATATTTGTAGAATGAGTTTCCTGTAAACAATAAATATTATATTCTTTCTCTTTTAGCCATGTAAAAATATTTTTTTATGATCTGCTAAGCCATTACAATTATATCTGGCTGTACTTATTTCCCCACTGACCATAATGATATCCAAGTTTCAATTATGCTTACCACATCCAATGTTTGTAAACTTACCATTAAAAAGCACCAAGATGATTAAGTGTCCGTATAGCTGTACCATAATGATTTGCACTGTTAAGCATATTGTATCTGCAACTTTGTAAACCTCCAATTGTCATAATATTCCACCCACTAAACCTCCCCCCATATCTAGGTTTGTTGTCACGAAGACCATCAGACCACCTCCCTGACTCATGACACACCTTTGCATGACGCAAACCCTTGGTCGCCAATTGGCGTTGGCCAGAGGGAAATATGGGCAGTCCCATGATAACATAAATATCTATTAAGAGAACTAACCAAATAACATGGAAAGCAGTCAAAAAAATAAATAGTAACAATAATAAATAATATTCAGAGAAATAATAACAGCACAATCTTATAAATGCATGCTCATATTTAAAAAGTCCTAGCAAGGCTATAAGCATGTCAGCCCAGCCTGCTCAGTTCATTGGATTCAATTGTTCGAAACATTTTGAAAAAATGGAGAGAAAAACATAAATATATTGCATTACATGCAAGACATATTTCATGTAGTCCTCATTATATCCTGTTGTATTTTGACAAAAAAAGGAAGAAGGAAAAAGGAACATAGATTCTAACGGTCGCTAAAGAGTCGTCTTGGGCATCACACTGCCCATAAAGGAATACCCAAGTTTAACTTACAATTGACTCTGACACAGCCATGACACGATAGCCAAGAATACATGCAGTACTGACAATCCAGAGCGAGTAAACCTGTAAAACCAACCCTCTCTCCACCCAGCCTGTACCCCTGCACACTGACTCGGTACCGGTGACCCCTGTATACAGCCTCATTATTCTTATTGTGTTACTTTTTATAAAAAATGTTGTATTTTAGACTACTTGGTAAATATTTTCTTCTTCTTGAACTGCACTGTTGGTTATGGGCTTGTAAGGAAGCATTGCACGGTAAAGTCTACCCTTGTTGTATTCGGCGCATGTGGCAAATAAAGTTTGATTTGATTACACATTTTGTTTTTTATTCCAGGTTCGTTGCTCTATCACCTCGGCTGTTTTACACCTAGACCTATATCATTAGGATCAAGAATATAAAAACCTCTAATGTCACTACAGACGAGTCATGTTCAAACATTCATACGCTCACACACCAAGCGGCCTCACAGCCACCGCGGCTGGGCTTTCAGCCCCCTGTTACGGGTTTAGCAGGGAACCAACCCCAGTCAGGAATTACCCCCTAGGATTTACCCTCTGCAGGGACTAGCTTGCTCGGCCTTACCTTCCGGGCCTTACCCTATTCATTATGGTACTCGAAGGAACCAATCCACTCAGGATTTACCCCCTACAACTTACCCTCTGCAGAGACTACCCTGCTCAGGCTTACCTTCCGGGACTTACCATATACCATGCATTTACGACTGATCGTAATACAATGGGACTACTGAATAAGCTCAGGCTTGTTAGGTCCATATCCTATCATTGTTCAGCCTTCGATTCTCATCTCCTTGATGTCAAAATGAGTGGTAACCGGTGTAGGAACTGTGCCTGCCTTGTGTTTATGTGCCGGCTCCTGCTCCACTGATTCAGTCTCCACAGTTTGACTAAAAATCGTGGTGAATCCTGCCAACAACGCCAACTGACAGAGTAAAACTAAGACGGTTAGTGAAGCTCAAACCAAGTTTACTCACTCACTGGGTCACACAGCTGTATAAGACAAATACATATTTAAACAAACACATTTATACCTTCCTATGCTGAGTCTCCTTACACATCTGGACAGCCAATACATCTATGTTGCTAGAGAGGACTTTAGTGATGCCTGTTCTTTCTCACTTCATCTGACCTGACCTCGGCCCAAATTCCTCATTCCTCCCCAACTCATGGCTGTCCTGTTGACTTGAACCAGACTGTGGCCCTTCTCATTTCCATAGGATACCTCATATCTAACTATAACGTGTTCTGACAGAATGTAAACTTTCTGCGTTCCCCTTTCTCACTCAGTACATTTCCATACCCTCAGTTCTAATATGATAACATGAATAAGGATATGTCATAGAAGCCAGTACCCATCAGTCAAAAGGCTATATAGCCTATTATTGAACATGCAATTGATGTAATGAAGCAGCTAATAAAAACAATTTTCAAACATTTGCTAAAATGAAAGTCGAGGGGGAAACATTGTTCTAAATAGTGCACCTAATGTGAGCAGTTCCATATGTGACGGAGATGAACATCTATTAGAAAGAGGGGGAATCTAATAGCAAGAACTAGGATGGATTGCTAATATGACTAGGATTGTGCTTTTGGACAACGAAAAAATGTTGATATGAAAACCAATAGAACAAGAGAGAAATGCTGATTAATGGCACGAGGAAGTCTATAAAAATATTGCCTCGACATTTCTATGGTTGGATTATGGCTAGACTACTTTGATGCAAGCTAATGCATTCCTCATTATTTAAAGTAAAGCAAAACGTTCATGTTTCAGACAATTATATTTCCTTAAGCTTACATTGTAATGTGCTGATAGCCTGCCTAACGTTGATCTATAGCCTATGCACTCAAATTGCAAATGGGATGTCCACTTTAATTACAAGTTGAGATTGAGAAATAATAGTAGCCTTTTTTTATCGTGGCCATCAAAGTTTTAATGCGTTATTGCATTTTAGAATTGTTATTTGTTGCCCGATGACTGGGCTTTTAAAAGCACACATTTCACTCTAGTGTCAATACTGCTCTCGCGCTGTGTGACAGGTGATAGGCCATTCCACTTTATAAACTAGGCTCTGTATGCTGTGAGAGTGTGGTAAAAAAATAAGATAAATGACGACCAAAAAAAATACACACTCGGCAATTTAATTCCACTAAGTTATGCACATTTTACCTATAGACCGATAAGCATCACTAGTACCAATATGTGCTGTAATTTGTTAATTCAACTTAACTGTCATTACAAAAAAAGACATTCCATTGCATGAACCACATCAGTTAAACATCATTAGAATGAACAGTCTACATTCCTATGGAAGTTATTGCATCATAATACCAGGCAGCCATTGCGGGTGTATCCATGAGTTTACCAGTCAAATTGCCACACGAATGCCGTGCCATCTCCTCTTCAGTCAGCTGTTTGTCCCCCCCCCCCCCCCTCAGAATTAAAATACACCGTACCAGTAAAAAGTTTGGACACACTTACTTATTCAAGGGTTTTTATTTTTACTATTTTCTACATTGTAGAATAATAGTAAAGACGTAAGAACTATGAAATAACAAATGTGGAATCATGTAGTAACCAAAAAAGTGTTAACTTCTCACGAGTCACCATCCCGGATCCGGGAGCACCCTCATCAGTAAAAAAGCTGACTAGCCTAGCAAAGCGCCACAAGTAAATACTAGCATCTAAATATCATGAAATCACAAGTCCAAGACACCAGATGAAAGATACACATCTTGTGAATCCAGCCATCATTTCCGATTTTTAAAATGTTTTACAGGGAAAACACTATGTATTTCTATTAGCTAACCACGATAGCAAAATACCCAACCGCATATTTCCACCATTTTTTTTACTGCATAGGTAGCTATCACAATTTCGACCAAATAAAGATATAAATAGTCACTAACCAAGAAACAACTTCATCAGATGACAGTCTGATAACATATTTATTGTATAGCATATGTTTTGTTGGAAAAATGTGCATATTTCAGGTATAAATCATAGTTTACCATTGCAGCCCCCATCACAACTCTCACCAAAGCAACTAGAATAACTACAGAGAGCAACGTGAATTACCTAAATACTCATCATAAAACATTTATGAAAAATACACAGCGTACAGCAAATGAAAGACAAAGATCTTGTGAATCCAGTCAATATTTTAGATTTTTTAAGTGTTTTACAGCAAACACAATTTAGCATTATATTAGCTTACTACAATAGCCAACCACACAGCAGCATTGATTCATGCACGTTAGCGATAGCGAATAAACCAGCAAAAGATATTACATTTTTCACTAACCTTCTCAAAACTTCATCAGATGACAGTCCTATAACATCATATTACACAATACATATATTGTTTGTTCGAAAATGTGCATATTTAGCGGCACAAATCGTGGTTATACAATGAGAATAGTAGCCAAGCTGCAAAGAAAATGTCGGGAGAAATCTTGGGAGAGGCACCTAATCTAATCAGTAACTAAATTTAAACTTGACTAAAAAATACAGGTTGGACAGCAAATGAAAGATACATTAGTTCTTAATGCAACCGCTGTGTTAGATTTTTAAAATTAACGTTACTACGACATACAGCGTGCGTTAAAGCGAGACCGCACCGAAATTAATGGCGGAATAGTAGTTTTACATTTTTCAACAGAACAACGAATTAACATCATAAATAGTTATTTTTGATGAGCTTCCATCAGAATGTTGGGCAAGTTGTCCTTTGTCCAGAATAATCGTTGCTCCGGCTGTAGAATGTAGTCTTCAGCTTAGGAATTAGCAGCAAACATTAGCTATGTGGCCCAGACGTGTCCAACTCTTCAATACGCAGCACAAAGAAAATTCTGAAAATCGCAATATACTGATATAAAATGATATAACTCGGTGTAAAATAACTACATTATGACGTTTTTAACACCTATATCGAATAAAATCAGAGCCGGATATATCTAAGGCCTATAACGAGAGCTTTCCAGAATGCCATCCTGAGGTCTGTCTCGCGTCATGGCGAACATTGAAAAGAGTGCACCCCACGTACCAAGACCCTTTATATGGCCTCAGATCTGCCTAGCAACTCCATTCCAATTCTCACTGCTTGCTGACATCTAGGGGAAGGCGTATGCAGTGCATGTCGACCAATAGAATACATGCAAATTAACCTGTCTGGCCCAGGCGTTCCGCTAGCGGAACTCCTCCCACATTCCACTGAAAAGGCAGAGCGCGAAATTCAAAAAATATTTTTTAGAAATATTTAACTTTCACACATTAACAAGTCCAATACAGCAAATGAAAGATACACATCTTGTGAATCCAGTCAACATGTCCGATTTAAAAAAAAATGTTTTACAGCGAAAACACCACGTATATTTATGTTAGCTCACCACCAAATACAAAGGACAGACATTTTTCACAGCACAGGTAGCATGCACAAAGCCAACCTAACTAACCAAGAAACAACTTCATCAGATGAGTCTTATAACATGTTACACAATAAATCTGTTTTGTTCGAAAAATTTTCATATTTGAGCTATAAATCAGTTTTACATTGCAGCTACAATCACAGCTACCGTCAAAAATAGCACCGAAGCAGCCAGAGTAATTATAGAGACCAACGTGGAATACCTAAATACTCATCATAAAACATTTCTGAAAATGCATCGTGTACAGCAAATGAAAGACAAGCATCTTGTGAATCCAGCCAATATTTCAGATTTTTTAAGTGTTTTACAGCAAACACAATATAGCATTATATTAGCTTACTACAATAGCCTACCACACAACCGCATTCATTCATCAAGGCACGTTAGCGATAGCAATAGGCACGTTAGCGTTAGCAAATAAACCAGCAAAAGATATTAATTTTCACTAACCTTCATAAACCTTCCTCAGATGACAGTCCTATAACATCAGGTTATACATACACTTATGTTTTGTTCGAAAATGTGCATATTTAGAGCTGAAATCAGTGGTTATACATTATGCTAACGTAGCTTCTTTTTCCCAGAATGTGCGGATATTTCTATTAGACTCTCACCTATTCTGACCAAATAGCTATTCATAAACATTACAAAAAAGTACATGTTGTATAGGAAATGATAGATCCATTAGTTCTTAATGCAATCGCAGTGTTAGAATTCTAAAAATATCTTCATTACGACATAAGGCTTATGTTATAGCGAGAGAGTGGCCAAAACCTGGGCGCAAAACTAGTAGTATACAGTTCGACAGATATATGAAATAGCATCATAAAATGTTTCTTACTTTTGGTGATTTTCCATCAGAATGTTGGACAAGGGGTCCTTTGTCCAGAACAGTCGTTGTTTGGATTTAGAACATCGTTTTTCCCTCTTGAATTAGCAAGCACACTGGCCAAGTGGCGCAAAGCTCTCCTTTCTGAACAAAGGCACACAACGCAACACGCCTAACGTCCCGAATAAATTTCAAAAATCTAATTAAACTATATTGAAAAAACTTTACGATGATATTGTGACATGTATCAAATAAAATCAAAGCCGGAGATACTAGTCGCCTATAACAACGGCTTTTCAGAAGGCAATTCCAGGTCCATCTGCGCGCTTTCCAGAAAACAGGAAATGGATGACTCGTCGTGCCAAGAGGATATATTCCACCTCAGACCAAGATAAACACTTCATTTCTTCTCTCACTTCCTCTTGACATCTAGTGGAAGGTGTATGACGTGCATGTATACTCATACGTATCATGCCCATTTATAGGCAGGCCCTTGAACAGAGCATAATTTTCAGACTTTCCACTTCCTGTCAGGAAGTTTGCTGCAAAAGGAGTTCTGTTTTACTCAGACAAAATTCAAACGGTTTTAGAAACTAGAGTGTTTTCTATCCAATAGTAATAATAATATGCATATTGTACGAGCAAGAATTGAGTGAGGCAGTTTAATTTGGGAACTAATTTTTACAAAGTGAAAACAGCGCCCCCATATTGACAAGAAGATTTTTAAAAATAACCTTAATACGACATACAGCTTACGTTACAGCGAAACAGCGCCCGAAATCTGGGCAGAATATAGTCTAAACATTTTTCGACAGAAATACGAAATAATATCATAAATGGTTCCTACTATTTGATGAGCTTCCATCAGAATCTTGTACAAGTTGTAATAATCGTTGTTTGGTTGTAGAATGCCCTCTTCATCTGTAGAATTAGCAGCCAAAGCTAGCCATGTGGCGCAGCAGTGTCCAACGCACCATAACGCAAGACAAAGAAATTCCAGAAAATCGCAATCAACTGATATAAACTGCTATAAGTCGGTTTAATATAACTAGTTTATGATGTTTTTAACACATATCGAATAAAATCAGAGCCGGATATATCTAAGGCCTATAACGACAGCTTTTCAGAAAGCAATCCTCAGGTCTGTCTCGCGCCAAGACGAACGGTGAAAAGACTACACCCACGGTTCCAAGAGCTCTTGTTCGGCCTCAGATCTAGCTAGACACCACATTCCAATTCTCACTGCCTACTGACATCTAGGGGAAGGCGTATGCAGTGCATGTAGACCCATAGATTCCATGCAAATTTATAAACTGACCCTGGAACAGAGCCCTTGATTTCAGATTTCTCACTTCCTGACAGGAAGTTTGCTGCAAAATGAGTTCTGTTTTACTCACAGATATAATTCAAACGGTTTTAGAAACTAGAGTGTTTTCTATCCGATAGTAATAATAATATGCATATTGTACGAGCAAGAATTGAGTACGAGGCAGTTTAATTTGGGAACGATTTTTTACAAAGTGAAAACAGCGCCCCCATATTGACAAAAGGTTTAAATAGATCTAAAATATATTTTACATTTGAGATTCTTCAAAGTCGCCACCCTTTGCTTTGAGGACAGCTTTGCACACTCTTGGCATTCTCTCAACCAGCTTCATGAGGTAGTCACTTGGAATGCATTACAATTAACTTCTTTCAGACTAGGGGGCAGTATTGAGTAGCTTGGATAATAAGGTGCCCAGAGTAAACTGCCTGCTACTCAGGCCCAAAAGCTAGAATATGCATACAATTAGTCGATTTGGATAGAGAACACTGACATTTCTAAAACTGTTTGAATGATGTCTGTGAGTATAACATAACTCATATGGAAGGCAAAAACCTGAGAAAAAATCGTGCAAACAAAAAGGAGGTATTTGGACATAAATGATGAACTTTATCGAACAAAACAAACATTTATTGTCGAACTTGGATTCCTGGGAGTGCATTCCGATGAACATCATCAAAGGTAAGTGAATATTTATAATGCTATTTCTGAGTTTTGTGACACCTCTCCTTCTTTAGAAAATGGCTATGTTTTTCTGTGACTTGACATGGTTTATTATGAGTATTTCTGTAATTTGATGTGGCTGGCTCTCTGCACTTTCACCAGATGTATGTTTGAGACAATGCATTTCTGAACAAAAACACAAATTTGAAATGAGGTTTTTGGACATAAAGATGAACTTTATCAAACAAAACACACATTTATTGTGTAACATGAAGTCCTGTGAGTGCCATCTGATGAAGATCATCAAAGGTTAGTGGTTAATTTAATCGCTATTTCTGACATTTGTGAGCCCTCTCCTTGGCTGGAAAATGGCTGTATGGTTTTCTGTGACTAGGTGCTGACCTAACATAATCGTTTGGTGTGCTTTCGCCATAAAGCCTATTTGAAATCGGACACTGTGGCTGGATTTACAAGAATTTTATCTTTAAAATGGTGTATAATACTTGTATGTTTGAGAAATTTTAATTATGGGATTTCTGTTTTGAATTTGGCACCCTGCAATTTCACTGGCGAGCGTCCCACATATCCCAGAGGTTTTAACAGGTGTGCCTTAAGTTAATTTGTGGAATTTCTTTCCTCAATTTTTGGTCGACCGATTATGATTTTTCAACACCGATACCGAATATTGGAGGACCAAAAAAAGCTGATGCCGATTTATATATATATATATATATATATATATATATATATATATATATATATTTGTAATAATGACAATTACAACAATACTGAATGAACAATGAACACCTTTATTTCACTTAATATAATACATCACTAAAATCAATTTAGTCTCAAATAAATAATGGAACATGTTCAATTTGGTTTAAATAATGCAAAAACAAAGTGTTGGAGAAGAAAGTAAAAGTGCAATATGTGCCATGTAAAAAGCTAATGTTTAAGTTCCTTGCTTAGAACATGAGAACATATAAAAGCTGGTGGTTCCTTTTAACATGAGTCTTCAATATTCCCAGGTAAGAAGTTTTAGGTTGCAGTTATTATAGGGTTATAGGGCTATTTCTCTCTAGCATTTGTATTTCATATACCTTTGCCTATTGGATGTTCTAATAGGTACTTTAGTATTGCCAGCCTAATCTCGGGAGTTGATAGGCTTGAAGTAAACAGCGCAATGCTTTTACGCATTGTGAAGAGCTGCTGGCAAATGCAGTAAAGTGCTGTTTGAATTAATGCTTACGAGCCTGCTGCTGCCTACCACCGCTCAGACTGCTCTATCAAATATCAAATCATAGACTTAATTATAATATAATAACACACAGAAATACGAGCCTTAGGTCATTAATACGGTCAAATCCGGAAACTATCATTTCGATTTTTTTTTTTTATTCTTTCAGTGAAATACGGAAATTTTATCTTATGGGTGGCATCCATAAGTCTAAATTACATTGCACAACCTTCAATGTTTTGTCATAATTACGTAAAGTTCTGGCAAATTAGTTCGCAACGAGCCAGGCGGCCCAAACTGTTGCATATACCCTGAATCTGCGCGCAAAAGAAGTGACACAATTTCTCAAGTTAAAAGAAATTCATGTTAGCAGGCAATATTAACTAAATATGCACGTTTAAAAATATATACTTGTGTATTGATTTTAAGAAAGGCGTTGATGTTTATGGTTAGGTACACATTGATGCAACGACAGTGCTTTCTTCGCGAATGCGCTTGTTAATTCACCCGTTTGGCGAAGTAGCCTGTGATTCAATGATAAATGAACAGGCACCGCATCGATTATATGCAACGCAGGACAAGCTAGATAAACTAGTAATATCAACCATGTGTAGTTAACTTGTGATTATGTTAAGATTGATAGTTTTTTATAAGATACGTTTAATGCTAGCTAGCACCTTACAGTGGCTCCTTGCTGCACTCACATAAAAGGTAGTCAGCCTGCCACGCAGTCTCCTCGTGGAGTGCAATGTAATCGGCTATGATCGGTGTCAAAAAATGTAGATTACCGATTGTTATGAAATCTTGAAATAATTAATCGGCCATTCCGATTTAATCGGTGGACCTATATCCTCACTGCGTTTGATCTATTCAGTCGTGACACGGTGGGGTGGTTTACAGAAGCTGGCCCTGTTTGGTAAAAGACCAAGTCCATATTATGGCAAGAACAGCTCAAATAAGCAAAGAGAAATGACTGTCCATCATTACTTTAAGACATGAAGGTCAGTCAATCCGAAATATGTATAGAACTTTTAAGGTTTCTTCAAGTGCAGTTGCAAAAACCATCAAGCGCTATGATGAAACAGGCTCTCTTGACGATCGCCACAGGAAAGGAAGACCCAGAGTTACCTCTGCTGCAGAGGATACTTTCATTTGAGTTACCACCCTCAGAAATTGCAGCCCAAATAAGTCCTTCAGAGTTCAAGTAACAGACATCTCAACATCAAGAAACATGAGCAATGGACATTAGACTGGTGGAAATATGTTCTTTGGTCTGATGAGTACAAATTTACTACCGTGCCTTTTGTGAGACGCAGAGTATGTGAACGGATGATCTCCACATGTGTAGTTCCCACCGTGAAGCATGGAGGAGATGGTGTGGGGGTGCTTTGCTGTTGACCCAGTCTGATTTATTTAGAATTCAAGGCACACTGAACCAGCATGGCTACAACAGCAATACGCCATCCCATCTGGTTTGCGCTAAGTCCCACTATCATTTGTTTTTCAACAGCACAATGACCCAACACATCTCCAGGCTGTGTAAGGGCTATTTGACCAAGGAGAGTGATGGAGTGCTGCATCAGAGGACCTGGCTTCCACAATCGCCCAACTTCAACCCAATTGAGATGGTTTGGGATGAGTTGGACCGCAGAGTGAAGGAAAAGCAGCCAACAAGTGCTCAGCATATGTGGGAACTCCTTCAAGACTGTTGGAAAAGCATTCCAGGTGAAGCTTGTTGAGAGAATGCCAAGAGTGTGCAAAGCTGTCAAGGCAAAGGGTGGCTACTTTGAAGAATCTATATATTTTGATTTGTTTAACACTTTTTTTTTGGTTACTACATGATTCCATGTGTTATTTCATAGTTTTGATGTCTTAACTATTATTCTAAAATGTAGAACATACTACAATGGAAGAAAAACACTTGAATGAGTAGATGTGTCCACACTTTTGACTGGTACTGTATATTCTATATAGCGTGTGTGTGTGTGATTATTTATATACACTGCTCAAAAAAATAAAGGGAACACTTAAACAACACAATGTAACTCCAAGTCAATCACACTTCTGTGAAATCAAACTGTCCACTTAGGAAGCAACACTGATTGACAATAAATTTCACATGCTGTTATGCAAATGGAATAGACAAAAGGTGGAAATTATAGGCAATTAGCAAGACACCCCCAAAAAAGGAGTGGTTCTGCAGGTGGTGACCACAGACCACTTCTCAGTTTCTATGCTTCCTGGCTGATGTTTTGGTCACTTTTGAATGCTGGCGGTGCTTTCACTCTAGTGGTAGCATGAGACGGAGTCTACAACCCACACAAGTGGCTCAGGTAGTGCAGCTCATCCAGGATGGCACATCAATGCGAGCTGTGGCAAGAAGGTTTGCTGTGTCTGTCAGCGTAGTGTCCAGACCATGGAGGCACTACCAGGAGACAGGCCAGTACATCAGGAGACGTGGAGGAGGCCGTAGGAGGGCAGAAACCCAGCAGCAGGACCGCTACCTCCGCATTTGTGCAAGGAGGAGCACTGCCAGAGCCCTGCAAAATGACCTCCAGCAGGCCACAAATGTGCATGTCTGCTCAAACGGTCAGAAACAGACTCCATGAGGGTGGTATGAGGGCCCGACGTCCACAGGTGGGGGTTGTGCTTACAGCCCAACACCGTGCAGGACGTTTGGCATTTGCCAGAGAACACCAAGATTGGCAAATTCGCCACTGGCGCCCTGTGCTCTTCACAGATGAAAGCAGGTTCACACTGAGCACATGTGACAGACGTGACAGTCTGGAGACGCCGTGGAGAATGTTCTGCTGCCTGCAACATCCTCCACCATGACCGGTTTGGCGGTGGGTCAGTCATGGTGTGGGGTGGCATTTCTTTGGGGGCCGCACAGCCCTCCATGTGCTCGCCAGAGGTAGCCTGACTGCCATTAGGTACCGAGATGAGATCCTCAGACCCCTTGTGAGACCATATGCTGACATGCACATTTGTGGCCTATATTGGGGGTGTCTTGCTAATTGCCTATAATTTCCACCTTTTGTCTATTCCATTTGCACAACATTATGTGAAATTTATTGTCAATCAGTGTTGCTTCCTAAGTGGACAGTTTGATTTCACAGAAGTGTGATTGACTTGGAGTTACATTGTGTTGTTTAACTGTTCCCTTTATTTTTTTGAGCAGTGTATATAAATACATCTTCAGGTTATTTTATTTTCATGACTGTCTTTATCCATAAATGTAATAGGGTGTTTGTGCCAGCCCTATTCAAGAGTACCAAACCTCTTCCAATAACAGCTAGTTTTCTCAGACCACTCCCAGACAGTCCTAGCAAAAATCTTGATTGAGAAATTGCTCTTTGCTAAGAAGTATTTGTCTATTTTTTTACGATTTTAATTGAAAACAATCACATTAAGGTACTTTTATGGTCGCGTTATAGCAGAATTGAGTTTCACACCCCCCCAAAATAAAACACATTAGAAATATCTTGTTGCGTTTTGTAAAAGCAGATCTAAAATGTTTCTTATTGTAATTTATGCTCGTCATCAGACAGTTTGCTTCAATTGCACTTCTCCACTGATGAAAATACTTTTCTCGGTGTAGCCTGCTTTTCTCCGGTAAATGTAAGATTAACTTCAAGCATAACATTAGGAAGTGTAGCTGGCTACATTCTTTCTATGATAAACATTAGACATATGAATGCCATGCATCGTTTTTTTTGCAAAAAAGACCTTGCTTTTTCTTTGTAAGCTCGTTTATTTCTGTGGCTGCTAGCCAAAAAGCCTTGCACTTCTATTGTCATCTGATCAAAATTGAGCTTTTTTTCTGCCGCATGTGTTGCACTAATGTATTTTCTGTCAAGGAAAACTAGTTGCACGCCGCTCTATTGAAGCAAAAAATACACTGACTTTCAATTTCAAATGCAGATTTTTTGTTTGTTTTAAAAATCCAAATTCCTGAACTCTAACATGACCCCTATACTTAATTGTTACCCAAAAATGATTTGATTTTGAGATAAGAACTGCTGCGTTGGACCTATAAAGTTTCATTTCTGCAAGTGCGTTATCTTTTGATTGTTGTATTCGCCATCTTTCAGATCTTTTTGGTTACGCATTGCACAACTCTGACTTGCATGTAAATCATGTCAATGAGAGCTGTGCGAGACGTTGTGCGTGGTTTTCTTAATTATTCAGCCTCCTATGCTTATCATACTCTGTGTAGAAATTTCTATCAGTGTGATTTTGATGTGCTTTCTTTTTTCTTTGTGCCTTGCAGCACAAAAATGCCACAGCAGTACTGGAGTACGAACGAATGGCAGAACTTGACTTCGAAAAGAAGGATTTCAGAAAGGCATGTTATCCCATTCAACCCCCCTATACACACACACACACCTATTGACACACAGACTTTGGCAGTCAACCCAGTTGTGAGATGGTAGCTGTTGTCTTATCTGCTGCAGGTGGTGTATTCTATGGACAAGGCCCTGGGATTGGCGTCCACCTGCCATCGCTTCAAAATCCTCAAGGCTGAGTGTTTGGCACTACTGGGTCGCTACCTAGAAGCCCAGTCTGTGGCCAGGTACAAACCAATCAGGCACTAAAGTGGGTCAGGAAGGAGTGGAAGTTAGGAGGTTTATCCAACCAAGCTCTTTACCAGGACATTTGTTTCATATTTGAAAGGCAGGTTTTATATATGTGGTGCTATATACAGTACAGTGCCTTGCAAAAGTATTCATCCCCCCTTGGCCTTTTTCCTATTTTGTTGCATTACAACCTGAAATGTAAATATATTTTTATTTGGATTTCTTCTAATGGACATACACAAAATTGTCCAAATTGGTGAAGTGAAATGAAAAAAAATTACTTGTTTCAAAAAATTATTTTAAAAAAACTAACGGAAGTGCATATGTATTCAACCCCTTTGCTATGAAGCCCCTAAATAAAATCTGGTGCAACCAATTACCTTCAGAAGTCACATAGTTGGGTAAATAAAGTCCACTTGTATGCAATCTGTGTCACATGATCTCAGTATATATACACCTGTTCTGAAAGGCCCCAGAATCTGCAGCACCACTAAGCAAGCGGCACCATGAAGACCAAGGAGCTCTCCAAACAGGTCAAGCACAAGGTTGTGGTGAAGTACAGATCAGGGTTGGGTTATATAAAAAAAAAAAAAAAACGAAACGTTGAACATCCCACAGAGCACCATTAAATCCATTATTTAAAATGGAAAGAATATGGCACCACAACAAACCTGCCAAGAGGTCTGCCCACCAAAACTCACTGACAAGGCAAAGAGGGCATTAATCAGAAAAGCAACAGACCAAAGAGAACCCTGAAGGAGCTGCAAAGCTGTGTGCTTGTTTTTTTATACCTGTTAGCAATGGGTGTGGCTGAAATGGCCGAATCCACTCATTTGTAATGGCCGAATCCTTCTTTTGTATATATGGTGTATGTACGTACAGTGCATTCGGAGAGTCTTAGGTGCCTTTTGGCAAACTCATAGCGGGCTGTCATGTGCATTTTACTGAAGTGGCTTCCGTCTGGCCACTCTACCACAAAGGTCTAATTGGTGGAGTGCTGCAGAGATGGCTGTCTTTCTGGAAGGTTCTCCCGTCTCCACAGAGGAACTCTAGAGCTCTGTCAGAGTGACCATCGTGTTCTTGGTCACCTCCCTGACCAAGGACCTTCTCTGATTGCTCAGTTTTACTGGGTGGCAGAGAAGAATGGGAGAAGCTCCCCAAATACAGGTGTGCCAAGCTTTTTATTTTTTTTATTTAACCTTTAACTAGGCAAGTCAGTTAAGAACAAAGCTTGTAGTGTCATACCCAAGAAGATTTGAGGCTGTAATCACTGCCAAAGGTACTTCAACAAAGTACCGAGTGAAGGGTCTGAATACTTATGTAAATGTGATATTTCAGTTTTTTTTTTTTTATATATAAATTTGGTGAAATTGATAAGCTGTTTTGGTATTATGGGGTATTATGTAGATTGAAGAGGGGGGGAAACTATTTATGCAATTTTAGAATATGTCTGTAAAGTAACAAAATGTGGAAAAAGTCAAGTGGGCTGAATACTTTTGGTCATGTAGTATATTTTGTTTTCAGCTGTAATAGGATGTTTGTAATTTTTCATGGGTTATAAACTTTTCAACTGTCGAATTTCACTTCAGCCCTTTTTTTAAAATATTTTTTTTTACAACTATTGGTGACTAACATGAGTTAAAATGAAATTACAAAACCCCAGAAACATTGCCATTTTGACGAGGCTTCTTTTGCCCTTGTTTTTATGTTTGCTCCAGTTAGGGGAATATCAAAGTCAGATTCTTTGTCTTATGAATCTTGTCTTTTCTCTCCCAGCGATATATTGAGGATGGACTCGACTAACGGAGACGCTCTGTACGTGCGAGGCCTGTGTCTGTACTACGAGGACTGCATCGACAAAGCTGTGAAGTTCTTCGTGCAAGCACTGCGCATGGCCCCAGACCACGAGAAGTCTCGGCTAGCTTGCAGAGTGAGTCACTCAACTTGCGCCTGTGCTTATTTTTAAAATGTTGAAATTATTTACTCGTGTAGGGTAGTTTTATGTCATTGGATAGTGTACAGGGAGAGGTCGGTAGCTAGGCCTACCTCTTACTGGCTATATTTTAGTTTTTAGCTTAATAAATCCAAGTCACAAACAACCATTTTTAATAGCACCAATACTAAAAAGCATCAGTATTCTTCACAATAAACACTGTTTCTCTACAATATATTTTGGCCAACATCAGATGTTAGTATTTATACCTACAGCTTTCGAAGATCTATTGATTGCTTTAACTTGATCATAGTATACCAGTACCAAAACGTTGTGATACTTATACTGATCCAAAGAACCCACTGGTGCCTGTTTTAATTGTTTTCTGAAGTTGTTTATAAATTCAGTTACATTTTGTAATTTCATTTAGCCTGTTAGAGCCAAGAGCACAGGCGAGTCTGAGCACAAAAATTAAGAAATGGGCTTGTCTCTAGCCCAAACCATTCAAAAGTTATGACCCATATTACCGGAGCAACCCTTTTCTTTCTGTCGTGCATTAGCGTGCATGTTGTGGGACGTTTTAAAGTAATCCTAGGCTGCTAATTATTGTTTTGATAACAGCCTTGTTCAGTCATGTTACTTACTTCAGTCATGTTACTTACTCTGCTGGTCAAGCTAACAACCTGTTAACTTGACCAGCAGACCTAGGCTATAGGCGCATATTTGGATGGCACAGGAAGAAAGGAAAAAGGTTAGCTACTGAGAGAGATGTGCTTCAAAGATAGGATTCATATAGGCCTAATGTAAGCCTAAACTATAGATCTTAATAAAAAATTAGGAACGCTAAGCCACTCTGATTTTCACCCCCGTGGTATCATGTTACCATTTGGCCTAGTATTGTGAGTAAAATGTTGGTATTGTGACAACACTACTTGATCAATTGTGGGTGGCACAGTGGTTTAAGGAACTGCATTTCAGTGTAAGAGGCGTCACTACAGTCCCTGGTTCGAATCCAGGCTGCATCACATCCGGCCGTGATTGGGAGTCCCATAGGGCGGTGCGCAATTGGCCCAGCGTCGTCCAGGTTTGGCCGGGGTTGGTCGTCATTGTAAATAAGAATTTGTTGTTAACTGACTTGCCTAGTTAAATAAAGGTTACACATCAGTACTGTAGCCCGCAAATTGAGTTCTACTGCATCTGACGTACTGATTCAATGTGGTTGATATCTGTCTAAAATCAGAATGCCAAAGCTTTGAAATCCAAGAAGGAGGAGGGAAACAAATTGTTCAAGGACAGCAACTTTGAGGCAGCCTACCGGCTCTACTCGGAGGCCCTGGCGATAGACCCCAACAACATCAAAACCAACGCCAAGCTCTACTGCAACAGAGGCACCGTCGGGGCTAAGGTGAGAACCTCAACTGGAATGCTCTAGAACAAGGTAGAGTTCAGGAACAAATGCGCAAAAACATTGCATAATTAAGTGCTCATATTGGGCAATTTCAGGTACTACCTCATCTCAAAAGTGTTCTCCCAATTTATTAAATCCTAGACAGGACTGGGAAAGTACTTTTGTAAAAATCCGGAATGTACATAATGGCCAGACCTTAAATAATACTACAAATGAAAAAGGAACCCAGATGTGTCACATGGGGTAAAAATCTGAAGCACCACCAGAGAGGAAGTGCAGTGGCCAGGATGAGGGAGAAGACGGAGCGAGATTAAACTGGGCCGACATTCTGCTAATTTTCTGAGAGAAACATCCAATATCAATTAAGTTTTCTGTTCCCAAAACTAGAATCTGTTACAAACTGTAGTTGGAGCAGCCTAAGGGCAGTAAGAAACAGGAAGCAGCGGTATCAGTGTAAAATTGTGTCCAGTTTATTCACAGTTAAAAGGTGGTTCCATGTGAAGATATAATATGGCAGAATATTTACATTCAGTGTCTTCGGTAAGTATTCAGACCCCTTGAATTTTTCTACATTTTGTTTTAGTCAGTCTTAATCTGAAATGGATGAAATAAAAAATCCTCAGCAATTTACACACAATACCCCATAATGATAAAGTGAAAACAGTTTTTTGAAATTTGTGCACATTAATTAAATATAAAAAACAGATACCTTATTTAAGTATTCAGACCCTTTGCTATGAGACTCGAAATTGAGGTCAGGTGCATCCGTGTCCATTGATCATCCTTGATGTTTCTACAACTTGATTGGAGTTCACCTGTGGTAAATTCAATTGATTGGACATGATTTGAAAAGGCACACAACTGTCTATATAAGGTCCAGTTTATGTCAGAGCAAAAACCAAGCCATGAGGTCGAAGGAATTGTCCGTAGATCTCCGAGACAGGATTTTGTTGAGGCACAGATCTGGGGAAGGGTACCTAAATATTTCTGCAGCATTGAAGGTCCCCAAGAACACTGTGGCCTCCATCATTCTTAAATGGAAGAAGTTTAGAACCACCAAGCCTCTTCCTAGAGCTGGCTGCCCGGCCAAACTGAGCAATCGGGGGAGAAGTGCCTTGGTCAGGGAGGTGACCAGGAATCCAATGGTCACTCTGACAGAGTTCCAGAAAGACACATCTGGAGGAAACCTGACACCATCCCTACGGTGAAGCATGGTGTCTGCACAGAGGAATGTTAGAAACTCCCCAAATACAGGTGCGCCAAGCTTGTAGCGTCCTACCCAAGAAGATATAATACAGGAATGATATGTTTTACGTTTTAGATATGTTGGAATTCAGTTTCATTAGAGAACAAATTGATACGATTCAATGCATTAACATGTTGCTTAAACACATTAATTTTCCATTTTAAAATAAGATCTGCTGCTGATGGAGCTCATGACCTGGGCCTCTAAGTTGGATTTGTCTGAGCTGACTTCTCTATTGTCTGTGTCAGTGGGGAGTTTAGCATGTAAATCTTGGTGGGACCAACACATTTTTTTAAATGATGTTTGCCAGCAAAGCCACTACACAAAACGAAACAATACATTAATTGCACTATACCGGTGACAAATGGTGCCCACAAACTGTTAGGGCCTACATAACGCTGTCCCAACAAGAGCTTTCTTTTCAGCACCATTGAGTGAATCCTTACCACTAATACACCTGGTTATCAGCGGAGCCTTGTCTGGCAGCGAAACAGTTCATTCAGCCTCATTTACTCCTTTAAAAAAAAAACATAGCTGATATGGCTGACTTGTGTGCAAATTGTCATCAAAGTCTGGCTTTCAAGACAACTGGGAACAAAGTTGAATCATGCCGCCATGATTCGACTTTGTTCCCAGTGATCTGCTGGTTGGAGCTCTAGAAAGAGGCCAGAGTTCACAGCTAGTTTTTATCACAGTTCCCAGTTGTCTTGAACTCATTGAACTCTGAGATTTCCCAGTTCCGAGTTTCTAGTTGTTTTGAACGTGGCAGAAGTCATGCTGGATTGACAGCATGGCTGTTGGAAGAGACCCTTTGGACCACAGACCCACTGTTGCCAGAGAATGGAATGTTAATTTCTCTACCATAAGCCGCCTCCAACGTCGTAAAGATCATTTGGCAGTACGTCCAACTGGCCTCACAACCGCAGACCATCTGTAACAACACCAGCCCAGGACTTCCACATCCGGTTCTTCACTTGCGGGATCATCTGAGACCAGCCACTCGAACAGCTGATGAAACTGAAGCTTATTTCTGTCTCTACTAAAGGCCTTTGGGGGGAGAAACTCATTCTGATTGGCTGGTTCTGGCTCTCAAGTGGGTGGGCCTATGCTGTCTCAGGCTCACCCATGTCTGCGCCCCTGCCCAGTCATGTGAAATCCATAGAGTAGGGCCTAATTTATTTATTTTAATTGACTGATTTCCTTAATATAAACTCAGTAAATCTTAAAAATTGTTGCATGTTGTGTAAGTTTGTTTTGTTCAGTGTAGCTATGACATAGTCAAGGAATATACAGTCCATTCGTAAGGTTCAGACCCCTTGACTTTTTCCACATTTTGTTACGTTACAGCCTTATTCTAAAATTGATTTTGTTTTAATTAATCATCAATCTGCACGCAATATCCCAGAATGACAAAGCAAAAAAAACTCAATTTTTCAAATGTATAAAAAATTGATTTAAAAAAAATCGCATTTACATAAGTATTCAGACCCTGTACTCAGTACTTTAAGCGCCTATTACAGCCTCAAGTCTTCTTGGGTATGATGCTACAAGCTTGGCACACCTGTATTTGGGGAGTTTCTCCATTCTCTGCAGATCCTCTCAAGCTCTGTCAGCTGTGCCACGACGTTCCCCATCCAACCTATTTTCAGGTCTCTCCAGAGATGTTCGATGGGTTCAAATCTGGGCTCTGGCTGGGCCACTCAAGGACATTCAGAGACTTGTCACGAAGCCACTCCTGCATTGTCTTGGCTGTGTGCTTGGGGTCTTTGTCCTGTTGGGAGGTGAACCTTCGCCCCAGTCTGAGGTCCTGAGCGCTCTGGAGCAGGTTTTCATCAAGTGATCTCTCTGTGCTTTGTTCATCTTTCCCTTGACTAGTCTCCCAGTACCTGCCGCTAAAAAACATCCCACAGCATGAGGCTGCCACCACCATGCTTCACCGTAGGGATGGTACCAGGTTCCCTCCAGTCGTCAAGACTGCTTGGCATTGCTTGGCATTCATCACAGCAGAGAATCTTGTTTCTCATGGTCTGAGAGTCCTTTAGGTGCATTTTGGCAAATTCCAAGCAGGCTGTCGTGCTTTTTACTGAAGTGGCTTCCGTCTGGCCACTCTAACATAAAGGCTAGATGTGCCAAGCTTATAGAGACTTACCCCAAGAGACTTGCAGCTGTAATTGCTGCAAAAGGTGGCTCTACAAAGTATTGACTTTGGGGGGGAATAGTTATGCACTCAAGTTTTCTGTTTTTAAAACGTATTTCTTGTTTGTTTCACAATATAAAAAGTATTTTGCACCTTCAAAGCATGTTGTGTAAATCAAATGATACAAACCCCCCAAAAATCTATTTTCATTCCAGATTGTAAGGCAAGAAAATAGGGAAAATGCCAAGGGGGATGAAGCCACTGTATCTTACACATCGGTCCCCGATTCAAATGTTTATCTGTGAATCATTGCATCCCTATTAACAGGCATCTTCATTATAGCCACTTTTACATTTTCCGTCCAAATAGACATCTCAAAGAAGCCAAAGTACTTTAATACTCATGATACTGACGAAAGAGTTAAAGTACAACAATATATACATTTAGGATAAATTCATTATGCGATATAAGGGAAAACATGAATGCGTCAAACCATTTATAAGGGGAATTAAATGTGCGTTCATGACGAGAGCGGCTGAGTCCGCATCATCACACGAACAGAGCGCACGTTTCTTAGAATTTCACTTTTGCCAAGTTGTAAAGAATGGCATTGTTTAGGAGTGCATGACAAATTCAAGTTTGTCTTGCTCACACGTACTCAAGAGAATAGGCCTTCCCTAACATAAATATGCAAATACATGCTAAAATGCGCCAATTGGATCGCACCAGCTCGTGCTTGGCTCAGCCTTGCTTGTTCTGCCCAATGTGTCTCCAAACTCCCATTTTGTAAAAGGCCCATCTTGGGGTTAGTTAAAAGTACGTTTGATAGTACTTTACGTATGTTAGCAATCCAAGCTAGATTCTGGAAGTTGAGTTCCTAATTGTTTGAAACGCATGCCATCTGTTCATTTTTTATCTTTACTTCCTCTCCTTCAGCTGAATAAACCTGATCAAGCAATCGAAGATTGCACAAGTGCAATAAAGTTGGACGACACGTATATCAAGGCCTATTTGAGACGAGCCCAGTGGTAAGCTATGAAGAAGTACTCATAACAAGTGGCTCAGACTTGGAGCGATAATCAGCGATCAAGTCATTGAGATCTCCCATGGTGGGTGTTTCATGCAAACACCTTAGATAACGGCAGTTTTGTTGATAGCCAAGGCTTGCTAGCAAGAACTACCCTCTCTGTGGCGTGGTTGCGTCACCGAAATTTGCTTAATATTGAGACATTTCAATTCGGGTCGCTAGCTCTCTCTTTTCCGACCGTTAAGTCGCTGTGTCTCTCCTCTTGTTTCCCTCTTCCATTGAAAATGACTGGTTGCTGGTAGCTAGGCTGCTGAATATCGCTTCCGAGAGACTCTTTGCCTCTTGACTCTGAGACAGTGAGACACTTAACTCTGCTTGTGTTTTCTGCAGTTATATGGACATCGAACAGTATGAAGAAGCTGTACGGGACTATGAAAAGGTCTACCAGACGGAGAAGACAAAAGGTATGTTGATATTGCAACCATAGTTTACTTCATAATCACCAGTGGAAAAAATAATGGCAGAGGTTGAACAGTACTCCATTTCTTTCCTGTGAAGTTTTTCACTCATTTCTTCAAATGTTCTTGATGGTGATGGTTGATTACATTATTGCATTTTGTTAATTCGGGTGAAATTGCTCACTTTTGTTAACATTCTCTCTTCTGTCTTTCCCTCTCTCTATTTCCCTTTCCCTCTGTATAGAACACAAGCATCTCTTGAAGACGGCTCAGTTGGAACTGAAGAAGAGCAAGCGGAAAGATTACTACAAGGTTCTGGGGGTGGGAAAGAATGCCACAGAAGATGAGATTAAGAAGGCCTATCGGAAACGGGCCCTCATGCACCACCCAGGTACACCAACACACACAGGCAACACAATTGAGGAGTAAGACTCTGACCTGATTTCAAATAATATTTATATTCTTTCCAGTACTCCAGGCAGGCTCAATCAAACATCAAAGTTTTTGAAAGAAACCAACACTATAGAATAGATACTTTATTGTCAATTGGTTAGAATGGAAATTTGTCTTTTCCCTTTCCTAACACCCCCATTTATTATTATTATTATTATACCTTTATTTCAACAAGGAACACAGACTGAGACCAAGGTCTCTTTTACAGCTGGGCCCTGCGTATACATGTTTACACATACAGTTTAGGTACAATGATTAAAAAAACTAAACAAAAAGATCACAGATAATACAAAAATATACACTGCTCAAAAAAAGAAAGGGAACACTAAAATAACACATCCTAGATCTGAATGAATGAAATATTCTTATTAAATACTTTTTTCTTTACATAGTTGAATGTGCTGACAACAAAATCACACAAAAATGATCAATGGAAATCAAATTTATCAACCCATGGAGGTCTGGATTTGGAGTCACACTCAAAATTAAAGTGGAAAACCACACTACAGGCTGATCCAACTTTGATGTAATGTCCTTAAAACAAGTCAAAATGAGGCTCAGTAGTGTGTGTGGCCTCCACGTGCCTGTATGACCTCCCTACAACGCCTGGGCATGCTCCTAATGAGGTGGCGGATGGTCTCCTGAGGGATCTCCTCCCAGACCTGGACTAAAGCATCCGCCAACTCCTGGACAGTCTGTGGTGCAACGTGGCGTTGGTGGATGGAGCGAGACATGATGTCTCAGATGTGCTCAATTGGATTCAGGTCTAGGGAACGGGCGGGCCAGTCCATAGCATCAATGCCTTCCTCTTGCAGGAACCGCTGACACACTCCAGCCACATGAGGTCTAGCATTGTCTTGCATTAGGAGGAACCCAGGGCCAACCGCACCAGCATATGGTCTCACGAGGGGTCTGAGGATCTCATCTCGGTACCTAATGGCAGTCAGGCTACCTCTGGCGAGCACATGGAGGGCTGTGCGGCCCCCCAAAGAAATGCCACCCCACACCATGACTGACCCACCGCCAAACCGGTCATGCTGGAGGATGTTGCAGGCAGCAGAACGTTCTCCACAGCGTCTCCAGACTCTGTCACGTCTGTCACGTGCTCAGTGTGAACCTGCTTTCATCTGTGAAAAGCACAGGGCGCCAGTGGCGAGTTTGCCAATCTTGGTGTTCTCTGGCAATGCCAAACGTCCTGCACGGTGTTGGGCTGTAAGCACAACAACCCCCACCTGTGGACGTGGGGCCCTCATACCACCCTCATGGAGTCTGTTTCTGACCGTTTGAGCAGACACATGCACATTTGTGGCCTGTTGGAGGTCATTTTGCAGGGCTCTGTCAGTGCTCCACCTGCTCCTCCTTGCACAAAGGCGGAGGTAGCGGTCCTGCTGCTGGGTTGTTGCCCTCCTACGGCCTCCTCCACGTCTCCTGATGTACTGGCCTGTCTCCTGGTAGCGCCTCCATGCTCTGGACACTACGCTGACAGACACAGCAAACCTTCTTGCCACAGCTCGCATTGATGTGCCATCCTGGATGAGCTGCACTACCTGAGCCACTTGTGTGGGTTGTAGACTCCGTCTCATGCTACCACTAGAGTGAAAGCACCGCCAGCATTCAAAAGTGACCAAAACATCAGCCAGGAAGCATAGGAACTGAGAAGTGGTCTGTGGTCACCACCTGCAGAACCACTCCTTTATTGGGGGTGTCTTGCTAATTGCCTATAATTTCCACCTGTTGTCTATTCCATTTGCACAACAGCATGTGAAATTTATTGTCAATCAGTGTTGCTTCCTAAGTGGACAGTTTGATTTCACAGAAGTGTGATTGACTTGGAGTTACATTGTGTTGTTTAAGGGTTCCCTTTATTTTTTTGAGCAGAGTATATAAAAAATAAATAAATTCAACAGATTTCATTTACACAGGTTATTCTACTAACAGCACAAGAACTTGCATTACCCGAAACTGTTGCAAGCAATACTAAAATAATTTTATTTATTTATTTAACCTTAACCAGGAAGGGCTCATTGAGATTTAAAATCTCTTTTTCAAGAGCGTCCTGGCCAAGATAGGCAGCACCAAGTCATTACAAAAATTACAGACAGATATGAAACAGAAGTGAAAAACTACATTGAATTCACCACCATTCACCAAACCATTGAATTCACAAGAGTATAACAAAATCAAAAACAGCAAATTAAAAACATTGACAGGTCAGGGAATCAGCCTCAAAATCGTTCATCAGTGATTTAAAAACACCAATCGGGACAAGTTCTTCCAGTTTAAAAGTATTTTGTAAGGTGTTCCAAGACGATGGCGCAGAGTACATAAAAGCCCTTTTACCAAATTCAGTTCGGACATTTGGAACAGTTAGCAGGATAAAGTCCAGCGAACGAAGAGAGTACCCACCACATTTCTGAACAATAAAAATGCCCAAATAAAAAGGTAGTAAACTCAAAATGGCTTTGTAAATAAAAGTATACCAGTGACTGAGCCTACGAGTGACTAGAGAAGGCTAGCCAACCCTGTTATACAAAGTGCAGTGGTGCGTAAGGGTTTTGCAGTTTAAAATAAATCTCAAAGTGCCATGGTAAAGAGTGTCAATTGATCTCAAACACTGAGCGGAAGCATTCATATATAAAATATCCCCATAGTCTAGTAAAGGCATAAATGTAGCTGATACTAGCCTCCTTCTGGCTTCAAAAGAAAAACAGGCCTTATTCTCGAAAATAAAATCCCAATTTCAGCTTAAATTTTTTTGTAAGTTGTTGAATATACAATTTAAAAGAGGCCGTCATCAATTAGAATTCCAAGATATTTATGAGGTTACAACCTCAATCTCCTTGCCCTGACAGGTAGTAATAGGTGAAAGGTTCAGAGGTCTATTTCTTGCATTAACTAAACTAATGGTGTTTTCTTTGTCAGTATTGAGGATAAGCTTCAATTGACACAAGGTATGTTGAACAGTATAAAAAGCAGTATAAAAAGCAAGTTCTGGAAAGCTTTTGTAAGAGATGAGGCACAACAGTAAATAACAGTATCATCAGCATAAAAATGAAGGTGTGCATTTTGGACATTTGTCTAAATCATTTATATAAATAGTGAATAAGAGGACCAAGTACAGAGCCTTGGGGCACACCATTAAGGACAGACAATTTAACAGACATAAGCCCATCACATTGAGTGCACTGAGTTCTATCAGACAGATAGTTAGCAAACCATGCAACTGCATGCTCCGAAACACCTACACTCAACAATCTCTGCCTTAGTATAGCATGATCAACTGTATCAAAAGCCTTAGAGAGATGAATAAAAAGTGAGACACAGTGCTGTTTTTTGTCAAGGGCTTCAGTGATATCATTTAAAACCTTCATGGCTGCTGTAATTGTGCTATGCTTCTTCCTGAAGCCCGATTGGTACATTGATAAAATAGAGTTAGTAAATAAAAACTATTTTAGCTGTTCACTTACAAGGGTTTCAAGTATTTTCACCAGGGGTGACAGCTTTGAGATTGGCCTATAATTATTTAAATGAGTTGGATCTCCCCCTTTAAAAGTGGTAGGAAAAATACTGATTTTCAGATCTTTGGAATTTCATTACATTCCAGGGTTAGATTGAACAGATATGTAAGTGGTTCAGCTATGAAATCAGCTGCCAGATTTAAAAAGCAGGGATCCAAAAGATCAGGACCTGCAGGCTTTCTTTGATCGAAGGATTTCAGGGCTTTATGTACCACCTGCACTGAGAATGGCAAAAAGCTAAAAGTTTGACCAGCTCTCACTGGTTCATCCACACAGGGTTGTACAGAGACAGAGGACACTGAATCAAACAGCCTACCAGATGATACAAAGTGCTCATTGAAACAATTCAGCGTTTCAGTTTTGTCATGTATAGCAACAGAGTCCTTCAAAACACATGACGGTAATTCATTAACATTACTGTTACCAGACATAGACTGGTAACAGACATAGACTGGTAACATAGACTGGTAAAAATGCTCCAATAAATATTTAAAATGAGCAAGGGGGACGAGTCAAGTTTAATCTGCAGGCTATTCCACAGGCAAGGAGCGTAACAGGAAAAGGCAGCCATACCCAACTCTGTGGAAATTGCATGGGTGTAATCCATGCTTGAGACCTGGTTTTAGGAATTCTAATTCTAATGTTGATGAGTGATGATAAATAAGAAGGTAGCTTATTCAGAAGCGCTTTATAGACAAACACGAGAGCATGTTGTTCTCGTCTCACGGACAGCGAAGTCCAACCCACATTATGATATAAAACACAGTGGTGAGTTCTGTAGCTAACACCCGTAATAAACCTAAGTGCGCAATGATAAGTAGCATCCAGCGATTTAAGTGTTGATGCCGTAGCATGCATGTAAATAATATCCCCATAATCTATAACAGACATAAAAGTAGCTTGCACAATTTGTATTTTATTTGTAGAGGACAAGCATGTCCTGTTTCTATAGAGGAAGCCTAGCTTGATTTTTAGCCGTTTACAAAGTTCATCAATATGCATTTTAAAAGACAGTTTATCATCCAACCATATCCCTAAGTATTTATATGCAGAGACCTGATTAATTCGAGAACCATCTAAGCTCGTAAATCCAAGTGTATTTTCAACCAACTTTTTTAACCTAATTTAAAAATCATAAAATGTGTTTTCTTTACATTTAAAACAAGTTTCAGCTGTATAAAAGATATTTGTAATATCTTAAAATCTGTCTCCAATAGTGATAATGCTTGGTCAGCCGTTGAAGTGATAGACTACATGACAGTGTCATCAGCATATGAATGAATTTGACACATCTCATCACCGATAGTGTTTATGTAGAGAGTGAACAGTAATGGACCAAGTATAGAACCTTGTGGGATATAGACTCCCGCATTGAGAGGCACAGGGTCAGCTGCAGTGCAGTGCCCTTGGATGGAGAGCAGTTGTGCCTTGCTTAAGGGCATAATTGCAGGAGGTGATATAAGGGATCAGAGAGCAGCCTTTTCCATTTTCATTTTTGTGTCTCTGGGGAATACCAGCTGCAATGCAACAGTCAAGTAAAGCGTTCTAATTTTCAAACTAATGTTTTCTATTTGCCGGTCAGACCGTCACAGTGCGGCCACGCCAGAGGTACAGAAGGAGGAGGAGAAGAAATTTAAAGAAATGGGCGAGGCCTTCACTGTGCTCTCTGACCCCAAGAAGAAGACTCGCTATGACTGCGGCCATGACCTGGAGGAGGACAGCAATAATATGGGGGGTCAGTAACACCAATCTAAACTCAGCAAAAAAAGAAACGTCCTCACTGTCAACTGCGTTTATTTTCAGCAAACTTAACATGTGTAAATATTTGTATGAACATAAGATTCAACAACTGAGACAAACTGAACTAGTTCCACAGACATGTGACTAACAGAAATTGAATAATGTGTCCCTGAACAAAGGGGGGGTCAAAATCAAAAGTAAGTCAGTATCTGCTGTGGCCACCAGCTGCATTAAGTACTGCAGTGCGTCTCCTCCTCATGGACTGCACCAGATTTGCCAGTTATTGCTGTGAGATGTTAACCAACTCTTCCACCAAGGCACCTACAAGTTCCCAGACATTTCTGGGGGGAATGGCCCTAGCCCTCACCCTCTGATCCAACAGGTCCCAGATGTGCTCAATGGGATTGAGATCCGGGCTCTTCGCTGGCCATGGCAGAACACTGACATTCCTGTCAGGAAATCCCGCACAGAACAAGCAGTATAGCTGGTGGCATTGTCATGCTGGAGCGTCATGTCAGGATGAGCCTGCAGGAAGGGTATCACATGAGGGAGGAGGATGTCTTCCCTGTAACGCACAGCGTTGAGATTGCCTGCAATGACAACAAGCTTAGTCCGATGATGCTGTGACACACCGCCCCAGACCATGACGGACCCTCCACCTCCGAATCGATCCCGCTCCAGAGTACAGGCCTCAGTGTAATTCCTTCGACGATAAACGCGAATCCGACCATCACCCCTGGTGAGACAAGACCGCGAAGAGCACTTTTTGCCAGTCCTATCTGGTCCAGCGATGGTGGGTTTGTGCCCATAGGCAACGTTGTTGTCAGTGATGTCTGGTGAGGACCTGCCTTACAACAGGCCTACAAGCCCTCAGTCCAGCCTCTCTCAGCCTATTGTGGACAGTTTGAGCACTGATGGAGGGATTGTTCGTTCCTGGTGTAATTCGGGCAGTTGTTGCAGGTGTTGTTACACGTGGTCTCCCGCTGCGAGGACGATCAGCTGTCCGTCCTGCCTCCCTGTAGCGCTGTCTTAGGCGTCTCACAGTACAGACATTGCAATTTATTGCCCTGGCCACATCTGCAGTCCTCATGCCTCCTTGCAGCATGCCTAAGGTACGTTCACGCAGATGAGCAGGGACCCTGGGCATCTTTCTTTTGGTGTTTTTCAGAGTCAGTAGAAAGGCCTCTTTAGTGTCCTAAATTTTCATAACTGTGACCATAATTGCCTACCGTCTGTAAGCTGTTAGTGTCTTAACGAACGTTCCACAGGTGCATGTTCATTAATTGTTTGGTTAATTGAACAAGCATGGGAAACAGTGCTTAACTTCACTAGGGTAGGGGGCAGCATTTGGAATTTTGGATGAAATGCATGCCCAAATTAAACTGCCTGCTTCTCGGGCCCAAAAGATATGATATGCATATAACTGGTAGATTTGGATAGAAAACACTAAAGTTTCCAAAACTGTTGAAATAGTGTCTGTGAGTATAACAGAACTGATTTGGCAGGCGAAAACCTGAGAGAAATCCATTCAGGAAGTAGTTTTTTTTTTTTTTTTTTTTTAGTTTTCTATTCAATGCCATTACAGTATCCATTGACTTAGGACTCAAATTGCAGTTTCTATGCCTTCCACTAGATGTCAACAGTCTTTAGAAATTGTTTCAGGCTTGTATTCTGAAAAATGAAGAAGTAAGAGCAGTCGGAATGAGTGGACCCTAAAGTGTCACAGAGCTTTTTCATGTGCGAGACCGAGAGTGCCTTTCTCGTTTACCTTTTAAATTGACGACGTTATTGTCCGGTTGAAATATTATCGATTTATTTAGGCTAAAAACAACCGGAGGATTGAATATAAACATCGTTTGACATGTTTCTATGAACTTTACAGATACAATTCTGATTTTTTTTGTCTGCCTGCTTTGACTGCGTTTGAGCCCGTGGATTACTGAAGAAAACGCGCAAACAAAACGGAGGTTTTTGGATATAAAGAGACTTTATCGAACAAAAGGAACATTCATTGAGTAAATGAATGTCTGCTGAGTGCAACCATATGAAGATCATCAAAGGTAAGGGATTAATTTTACTTGTGTAACTGTTCTACTTGGCTGGTTACTGTTTGTAATGACTTGGGCTATGTTCTCAAAGGTAAGGTATGCTTTCGCCGTAAAGCATTTTTTAAATCTGACACCGTGGTTGGATTCACAAGAAGTTAATCTTTAAACCTATGTAAAATATGATTTGTTTTCTGAATTTATATGAGTATTTCTGTATTTGAATTTGGCGCCCAGCAGTTTCACTGGCTGTTGAAGAGATGGGACTCTACCGTCTCACGTGCCCAAGAGAGGTTAAACCCTTTACAATGAAGATCTGTAAAGTTATTTGGATTTTTACGAGTTTGTTTGAAAGACAGGGTCCTGAAAAAGGGACGTTTCTTTTGCTGAGTTTAGAATCAGATTGCATTATCCTAGCCTTAAACACTACCCCATAACCACTGATTTAGGATTATATTTCTTTACCCCAAATCCTAGCCCTAACCATTTCGCTTTTCCTAGCGACAGGTCTGGGATCAGATCTCATCCCCCTTAACCTCGTCTACCAACCGGCTCTATCTCTTTTGACCCGTCTGGTTTCACAGCACTTCAGAAAGGGACTTGAATGGAGCCTATGGCAGGAATGTGAAAAAATGCCACTGGATCTCTTAATCCATCACCATCTAGCATAAACTTTAGAACCTCCCCTCTACATTGTGTTTTTCAAAGCGCTAGCAGTGCAAGTGGTTTAGGCTAAACAAGGAAGTGAGTTCGGAAAGTATGCATATCTGAACTAGTTTTCACATATAAACTTTATATGCCCAAACTCACAATCAATTGGGCTTCCTAAAAACAATATGGTCGCTGTGATTGAACATTTATTTTTATTGGTGAATTTCTGCCTTTAAAAAAATCCCGTCTAATACAGCTGTAGCCGACTTGATCTTATCCCACGCCCCTTTCAAGTCCCACTTTGTTGCATGGTGTTTCTTGGCTCTATTGATTTTTTTTTGTTTTTTAACACCTTTTTCCCCAATTTCGTGACATCCATTTGGTAGTTAGTCTTGTCCCATCGCTGCAACTCCCGTACGGACTCTGGAGGGGCGAAGGTCGAGAGCCATGCGTCCTCCTACCCTGCCAAGCCGCACTGCTTATTGACACACTACTCGCTTAACCCGAAAGCCAGCCTCACCAATGTGTTGGAGGAAACACCGTACAACTGGCGAACGAAGTCAGCGTGCATGCGCCCGGGCCTTCACAATGCGTAGCTAGAGCACGATGGGACAAGGACATCCCGGCTGGCCAAACCCTCCCCTAACCCGGACGATGCTGGGCCAATTGTGCACCACTTCATGCGTCTCCCAGTCACGGCTGACTGCGACACAGCCTGGGATCGAACCCGGGTCTGTAGTGACACGCCTCTAGCATTGCGATGCAGTACTTTAGACCGCCACTCAGGAGGCCGTTTCCTGGCTCTAAATGCGGTATCATTTGAGCCTGGGGACGAGGTTACATCCCCCTCAAACCTCACATTAAACACTACCCAAACACTTCCCCAACCCAAAGATCTCCACTATGGGTCAAAAGTTTTAGAACACATACTCATTCAAGGGTTTTTCTTTATTTTTACTATTTTCTTTTTCAAAACTATGAAATAACACATGGAATCATGTAGTAACCAAAAAAGTGTTAAACAAATCAAAATATATTTTATATTTGGGATTCTTCAAAATAGCCACCCTTTGCCTTGATGACAACTTTGCACACTCTTGGCATTCTCTCAACCAGCTTCATGAAGTAGTCACCTGGAATGTGTTTAAATTCACAGCGGTGCATTGTTAGAAGTTAATTTCTTTCCTTAATGCGTTTGAGCCAATCAGTTGTGTTGTGACAAGGTATGGGAGGTATACAAAAGATAGCCCTTTTTGGTGAAAGACCAAGTCCATATTACGGCAAGAACAGCTCAAATAAGCAAAGACAGTCCATTACTTTAAGACATGAAGGTAAGTCAATACGGACAATTTCAGCTGCAAAAACCATCAAGCGCTATGATGAAACTGGCTCTCATGAGGACCGCCACAGGAAAGGAAGACCCAGAGTTACCTCTGCTGCAGAGGATAAGTTAATTAAAGTTGCCAGCTTCAGAAATTGCAGAGTTCAAGTAACAGGCACATCTCAACATCAACTTTTTTTTTTTTAACATTTTATTTCACCTTTATTTAACCAGGTCGGCAAGTTGAACAAGTTCTCATTTACAATTGCGACCTGTTCAGAGCAGACTGTGTATCAGGCCTTCATGATCAAATTGCTGCAAAGAAACCACTACTAAAGGACACCAATGAGAAGAATAGACTTGCTTGGGCCAAAAAACACAAGCAACGGACATTAGACTGGTGGATATTTGTCCTTTGGTCTGGAGTCCAAACTGGAGATTTTTGTTTCCAACCGGGTGAACGGATGATCTCTGAATGTGTATTTCCCACCGTAAAGCATGGAGGAGGTTGTGTTATGGTGTGGGGGTGCTTTGCTGTTGACATTGTCTGTGATTTATTTAGAATTCAAGACGCACTTAACCAGCATGGCTACCACAGCATTCTGCAGTGATATGCCATCCCATCTGGTTTGCGCTTAGTCCCACTATCATCTGTTTTTCAACAGGACAATGGCCCAACACACCTCCAGGCTGTGTAAGGGCTATTTGACCAAGAAGGAGAGTGATGGAGTGCTACATCAGATGACCTGGCCTCCATAATCCCCCGACCTCAACCAAATTGAGATGGTTTGGAATGAGTTGGACCGCAGAGTGAAGGAAAAGCAGCCAACAAGTGCTCAGCATATGTGGGAACTCCTTCAAGACTGTTGGAAAAGCATTCCAGGTGAAGCTGGTTGAGAGAATGCCAAGACTGTGCAAAGCTGTCATCAAAGCAAAGGGTGGCTATTTGAAGAATCTCAAACATAAAATATGTTTTGATTTGTTTAACACTTATTTTGGTTACTACATGATTCCATATGTGTTATTTCCAAGTTTGGATGTCGTCACTATTATTCTACAATGTAGAAAATAGTCTAAATAAAGAAATACCCTTGAATGAGTAGGTGTTCTAAAATATTTGACCAGTAGTGTAGTTTAAGATTACCTTACCCTCAATGCTAGTCTGAAACATAACATTAGCATTAAACCATTACCCCTTCACTACACCTAACCACATGTCTAGGGTCAGATTACCTTACCCTGGGTCCTAACCATAACCACTGAGGGGACAAATGCAACACTGGCCATTGATCAGCGTCGGCTTCCTCACTCGCTCACGGTCAAGAGTAAAAATGTAATTCTAGGAGAATGGCATATCTCTGAAAAATATACAAATGTGATCGAATTGTGCGAGAAACAGAGTTGCCAATTTTAAACGTCTATTCCCAGTGCAGCCTTTAATACAAAAAAGGTTTGTTTTGATGTGTGGATGTAACTGAATTGGGGGGGAGAATTAATATCGCACGTTGACACTATTTGACTCATTGCTGTTGTTTCTCTGCAGATTTCAATGCCAACAACATCTTCAAGACTTTCTTTGGAGGCCCAGCAGGAGGATTCAGTTTTGAATCCAATCAAAGTATGTAGTAACACTGCTGTGACAATGACACTTTTTTACCTTTTAATTTTTACACAGGTTATTCAGACCCCTTGATTTAAAAAAAAAAAAAAAATACATTTTGTTACGTTACAGCCTTATTCTAAAATGTATTAAATACCTCAATGATAAACCAAAAACAGGTTTCTATAAATTTTTGCAAATGTATTCAAAATAACATACGGAAATATCACATGCATAAGTATTCAGACCCTTTACTTAGTACTTTGTTGAAGCACCTTTGGCAGCGATTACAACCTCGAGTATTTGGTATGATGCTACAAGCTTGTCACACCTGTATTTGGGGAGTTTCTCCCGTTCTCTGCAGATCCTCTCAAGCTCTGTCAGGTTGGATGGGGAGCGTCGCTGGACAGCTATTTTCAGATCTCTCCAGAGATTCTCGATCGGGTTCAGGTCTGGGCTCTGGCTGGGCTACATTCAGAGACTTGTCCAGAAGCCACTCCTGCCTTTTCTTGGCTGTGTGCTTAGGGTCATTGTCCTGTTGGCAGGTGAACCTTCGCCCCAGTCTGAGGTCCTAAGCGCTCTGGAGCTGTTTTTTTTTATCAAGGATCTCTCTGTACTTTGCTCCTTTCATCTTTCCCTCGATCCTGACTAGTCTGCCAGTCCCTGCCACTGAGAAACATCCCCACAGCATGATGCTGCCACCACCATGCTTTACCATAGGGTTGGTGGGAGGTTTCCTCCAGACGTGACGCTTGGCATTCAGGCCAAAGAGTTCAATCTTAGTTTCATCAGACCAGAGAATCTTGTTTCTCATGGTCTGAGATTCCTTTAGGTGCCTTTTTGCAAACTCCAATTGGGCTGTCATGTTCCTTTTGCTGAGGAGTGGCGTCTGTCTGGCCACTATACCATAAAGGCCTGATTTGGTGGAGTGTTGTTGGAAGGTTCTCTTTTCTCCACAGAGGAACTCTGAAGCTCGGTCAGAGTGACCATCGGGTTCTTGGTCACCTCCCTGACCAATGCCCTTCTACCCCGATTGCTCAGTTCGGCTGGGCAGTCATGTCTAGGAAGAGTCTTGGTGGTTCCAAACTTCTTCCATTTAAGAATGATGGAGGCCACTGTGTTCTTGTGGACCTTCAATGCTGCAGAAATGTTTTGGTACCCTTCCCCAGATCTGTGCCTCGACACAATCCTGTCTCGGAGCTCTATGGGAAATTCCTTTGATGTTATGGCTTTGTTTTTGTTATGTGAACTGTGGGACCTTATATACACAGGTGTGTTTGCCTTTCCAAAACATGTACAATGAATTAAATTTACAACAGGTGGACTCCATTCAAATTGTAGAAACATCTCAAGGGTAATCAAAGGAAACAGGATGCACCTGAGCTCAATTTCAAGTCTCATATTAAAGGGTCTGAATACTTATGTAAATGAAGAGTGCCTTGGTCCTCCTTTCTTTTTGATGACCAATTTACCGCTTTTACCAAAGAGCACCTTTTGTCGACCGAAATTTGCCAATATTTCGTAAAACTTGTTTTTGCTTTTTTTGTTTTTCTTTTATAATAGAATATTCTAAACATACAATATACTTGCAGTGAAGCCGCTCAACTACTACATCATGCCAGTCTTCCAACAGATTCCCATTAAGGGTCAATGCCCTGCTCAAGGGCATGTTGACCGATCTACCACCAGGCCAAAAACCGTGAACCCGAACCCTCCAAGATCCCCCCCCACAGTTCCCCAATAGCTGTCCCTCAACCATTTGAGACATCAACATTTTATTGGTGGCAAGACATCAAAATAATAATTTTAGCTGAAAAGCACGAAGTCTTGAATCTTGCATTGTTTTATATATCAACTCATACACCCTGTACCACGGAATCTGTACATCAAAAATCTCTTCAACTATTTTTCAATCTGTATGGCACAGGGTTCACCATCCTGGTCCTCAAATGAAACTGGTATAATTTCCTATTTATGCTATTTTTATTCCTCTGCCAGTTTTGATCCTTTATATTGGGCAGACAGACCAGTTCCCTACCTCCTCCCGCTGCCACCCGCCTCTATTTTTGGGGCAATGCTGTAATCAATTGGTTGTACTCTTGGATTGAGCAAGAGTACAGGTATTAAATACAGGTATTTTATCAACCAGCACATTTGAGTTCAGCCATAATATTTGTTCTATCTTTTCAGGGGGATGAAATTGTAGCCAGCTCTGCAATGCTTGTTTGAAAAATAGTTTTTTCAAAGTATCATTTTCAATTAATCAAACGAGACATGGCAATCTGCACAAAGGCAAAAAGGCAATTTTTAAACAATGGATGTGATTTTCTTAGTAATCTACTTGAGAATCATTTAGGATTCAAATAAAACTTTTGAATGAGTGAAGCTTTTAGAGAGGTTTAGTGCTTTTATATTTAATAATCTCAACCCACCCAATTCATATTCTTTATATAGATAGGCACGTTTTATTTTGTCTGGTTTAGCGTCCCAGATACAGCGAAATATTTTTTGCTCATATGATTTGAAAAACGAATTATCAGGAGTAGGCAGCGCCATATGTGAGTAAACTGAGATATGACTAAGGAGTTAATCAGGGCAATTTTTCCATAAATAGACAGGTATTTACCTCCATGGTTGCAGGATCTTGTCTATTTTTACAAGTTTTCTATCAAAATTCAGTGTGGAGAGCTTATTTATATCTTTTGTGATATGAATACCGAGTGTCTACTTCACCATCAGCCCATTTTATAGGTAAACTGCAGGGTAATGTAAAAGTTGTATTTTTTAAGGATCCGATACGTAATAATTTACACTTATCATAATTAGGTTTTAGTCCATAGAGTACAGAAAAGTTATCTAGATCTTCAATGAGATATTGCAGGGATCTAGCTTGCGGACTTAATATAAAACTTGAGTCATTGGCATACATGGACACCTTTGTTTTTAAGCCTTGGATTTCTAATCCTCTAATGTTGTTATTGGATCTGATTTTAATAGCTAGCATTATGATGGCCATAGCGAATAGATATGGTGACAGCGGACACCCTTGTTTAACTCCTCTTGACAATTCAAAACTCTCTGAGCCATTATTTACTATTTTACACCTGGGGTTGCTATACATTATTTTTACCCATTTTTTTTTTTTATAAGAGAATTACCGAAATTGAAAAAATCCAGGCGTTTTTAAATTAAATCCAGTCCTTATCAAATGCCTTTTCAAAATCTGCTATAAATACCATTCCTGTCTTAAATGTTTCATGATGTTCTATTATTTCTAGTAGTTGTCGTATATTATCTCCAATGTATCGTTCATATAAAAAACCTGTCTGATCAGGAACAATACCTGGTAAAACCTTTTTACTTCTGAGTGCTATGCATTTTGCTAATATTTTTGCATCACAACATTGAAGTGTAAGGGGCCTCCAGTTTTTTTAGATAGACTGGGTCTTTATATTTGCCATCTGGGTCTTGTTTTAATAATAGAGAAATCAGACCTTCCTGCTGAGTACATGACAGACTACCATTTCTATAGGAGTAGTTAAAGCAATCTAACAATGGAGCTTTTAGTATATCAAAAAATACTTGATATACCTCTACCGGTATGCCATCAAGCCCTGGGGTTTTTCCAGACAAAGGATTTAATAGCCTCAAAGTTCTTACTCTGTAATTTGGCCTACGCACTGACCTTTCTGTACATTTAGTTCATTTAAAAAAAAATTATATTATTTGGAAAGGATTCCTTATCATAATCTTCATTCAGTGGGAAAGGATGAGATGGAAAAGAGAAGATCTGCCTAAAATAATTAGCTTACTCTTTTTAAAATATCATTCGGAGAATCATAGATGACTTCAGTAACGAGTTTCTGCAAAATCTTTTTATTTGAGTTCCTGTATTGGAGATTCAGGAAGAATTTTGTGAATTTTTCTCCATATTCCATCCAGTTTGCTTTGTTTTTGTAATAGATTTCATTAGATCGTTCTTGAAGAAGTTCCTCAAGTTCTTTTTGTTTTTCCTCTGACTTATTTTGTATCTCTGTAGCATTGTTTTTATTGCTATCTACCTGTACTATTTGTTCATGGATTTCCCTTCTTAGTCTTGTCTCTTTAGCCAGAAACTGCTTTTTTTATTGTTGATTAATATTGAATTGAATGACCCCTGAAGGTACATTTTAAAGGTATCCCAAACAATAAGGGGATTTGCTATAAACTATATTATACTGGAAAAATTCAGTTATAAATGATTTCGTCTTAGTTAAAAATAAGTTGTCCTCCAGTAAACTTGAATAAAATTTCCAATATCCCCGTCCACGTGGAAAATCTGAGTTATGTGAATGCCAATTAGATGATCCGATCGCATTCTGTCTCCTATTAAAACTTTTTTAACCTTTGATGAAAGAGATAAGAATGTAGTCAAGCCGACTAGCTTAAGTCTCCTCCGTGTATATCTCACTAGGTCGGGCTTTTTTAGTCTCCAAATATCCACTATTTCTAATGTGTCCATAATATTTGTGATTTCCTTAAGGGCGGCACAGTGATGATAGTTTGTAGAGTGATTAAGTTTACGGTCCATTGAGGTACTTAACACTGTTTTATAGTCTCCTACCATAATGATTAGATCATTTGTTGCCTGTAAGTTGAATAAATTGGTATAAATGTTTTCGATGAAGTGTGGATCATCCTGATTTGGACCATATAGATTAATGAGCCAAATCTCCCTTCCGTCCACTTTAATATTCAAAATATTCTGTTTTTGCATTGTTATTATGGGGTATTGTATGTAAATTGATGAGGAACAGTTTTTATTTAATCCAGTTTAGAATAAGGCTGTAACGTAACAAAATGTGGAAAAACTCAAGGGGTCTGTAAACTTTCCAAATGTACTGTAATCATACACTTTGTCATGGATTTCAACACAGCAAAGTAACACATTTCTTTTTTTCCACCCTCTAGACCAAGCACCTGGAAATGTGTTTTTCCAGTTTGGCTAGAAATGAAGAATGCCATTGGGAATGCTGTAGCCCTGTGGTGGACAATATTAAGTTGGATGCACCCTCACAACCTGATTTTTATGCTCCCAATGTTTTTTGCAAAATGTTGCTTTCACATGCTAAAAAGACACTCGGTGTTGTTTTCTGAGCGAGAGAGATGGGGCTCAACATGCTTGGCATCTTCCTAAAATATTTTTGGCTGTTGCCACCACAGTTGACAATATCCTCTTCAAATTTAAACTGACAGGGCGACTTTTGGTAGGTTTAGTAACTAAGAACGTAACAAATTAAATAGTTTAAAGGTTATTTGAGAAGGGGGTTTTGGAAAAACTTGAATCCTCAGGAAATTGGCTTGATTCTCTTTTGTGAGTATTTGTCGCAAAGCATGTTTTGAAGGCGTGAAATAGGAGTCCTGTTGCCAAAATATACATTTCATTGCTTGAATGGAAAATGTTTCCTGTACCTGGAGCAAGTAGAGCTTTGTAAATGAACACATGGGAGTGCAACTCTGTTGTTAGTTTTAGTAGGTCGCATTAGTTTTTCATTCACACCACATAGAGGTCGCCCCGAAACACAAAGTTGGCATGGGAATCATTTGGCGGTAAAGCAGAAACTGACCTTAGGGCAGAGCCTAGGAACTACTTCAGTCCCATGTAGAATGAGACATGGTTTTCATTTGTTGGATTTTCCTGCAGACTCAAACTACAGTTTCATGTTAGTCTCCATTTTACTCATTAATGTATTGTGCATTTTACTGGCATGTTTTAAGTCTATTGTGCTCCTAATTTGATTTGAGATTTTGTTCAGTTCTCTTAAATGTATTTATTTATTGTATATTCAAACTGTATCCATCTCTTGATTTCTAATGTTTTCTATTAAATAGGATGTAAAAAAACAACATATCCTTGACCCACGTCCTCCTTGGGACTTAAAACGAGTCTTCTGTTATTTCTGGGTCCAAAATCAATGTATGTAAAGTTTTGACCTTAATAGATCTAATTTTCTCCATGTGGTTTTCTAGCATTGCTTTGCCCCCATAATACGATACATCCGGTTTCAACTCCCAAGTAAACATTTGAAACTTCAGCAGCCAGTTTCTAACTCTGGTCCAGGCTAAGTACATGTTCCTCTACAAACTAGTAGAGGTGTAGTGGATGGACCAGAGCTAGTCAGTCCCTCACATAAGTGTTGCCTTAGATGTTGGCTTGCGTGCAAATGTTCATTTTGTCCATCTTTTTATTGAACCTTTTATTTAACTAGGCAAGTCAGTTAAGAACAAATTCTTGTTCAGGGGCAGAATGACAGATTTGAACCTTGTCAGCTCTGGGATTTGATCTAGCAACCTTTCGATTACTGGCCCGAAGCTCTAACCACTAGGCTACCTGCCGCCCCGGTCTACACCAGACATGATCAGGACACGCAGGTTGAAATATCAAAATGAACTCTGAACTAACTATATTAATTTGGGGAGAGGTCCTAGCTAGCTAGCTCATTTGTCCTGGGATATAAACATTAGGTCCTTTTTTTTTCTGGATCTTTGTAGAATTATGGCCCATTTTAACACAAGTTTGTTCTCTTCTCTCAATCCACATTTAGAGGAAACCTAGGTGGTTTCTAGTAATCTCTCCTCCTTCAGTCTTTTTCTTATGTGGACTTTATATGGCAGTTGGCAACCAACTTTAAGATGCATTACCACCACCAACTGGACTGGAGTGGGAACCTCAGTTCATCCTTCAATCACCCATGTGGGTGTATTCTCCTGAAAACTAATGAGGAGATTAGAGAGGTGGGACTTGCAGCGCGTCACGAGTGAAACATAGAACCATCTTCTATTTTAGCGCCTGACTACTCAGATGCTCGTTGACACGCACAAGCTGTTTGGATGAAATTATTGAATAACATGTATGTGTGTACATATATGTTGCACTAAATGTTAGGCGAACCCTACAGACTGACATTGCTTTAACACAAAGGTTGAGAAACTCTTGGGTGCTAAGCAAAGTCACATTTTAATTGGCATTTTACTTTGAAGATGTTTAAATTTAAAAAGAAAAGTGGTTTCGCAGCCTTGTACGATACAAGACGAGAATTGACTTGCTGGAATTGGTTTTGCGTTCGGTTCCAGAAAAACAACATTCTCAGTTTGGCCAGTCTTGGCAATGGGATCTTGAAAGAAGATACTTGACAAAAAACGGATCCCTTTTTTTGCACCTAGAATCAGCTCTCATTGAGAGGCTTTTATTCTGCTTTTGGGGATTGTCATCATGCCTTGTATCTGTCATGAACGTTTGGTCAGTATGTCCCCTCAATCTGTGAAGCAGCCAGGTGGTAGGTTGAAAACGTGAACAGAAACACTGTACATTTTCATGATCCTAGTACCTGTGTACCATTTTATTTTTAAAGAATATGCCTCTGTACAATGTTTTGGTTGAAGGAAATAAAGATTAATCTTTTCCCATTATCTCTTTGTCCTCTTTGTTTTACATTTGAGTGGAGATATTGCTTCCACTATCTCTGATCCTACAAGTACAGTTTCAGGAAGCTAGTATTTTTTGTCAACATTACAACACTGACACAAACGGCTTTGTCAAATTACGGCAAAAAAATGTATTTTCCCCATAAATTATAAGGCTAGGATTTTCAACTAAATGTATACAGAACAAAAATATAAACTCAACATGCAACAGTTTCAAAGATTTTACTGAGGTACAGTTCATATAAGGAAATCAGTCAATTGAAATACATTAATTAGGCTGTAATCTATGGTTTTTACATGACTGGACAAGCGTGCAGCCATGGTGGGCCTGGGAGGGCATATACCCACCCACTTGGGAGCCAGGCCCAGCCAGTCAGAATGAGTTTTTTCACACAAGGGCTTTATTACAGACAGAAATGGTCCTCAGCACCCCCCTTCAGAAGATTCCGCAGGTGAAGCCGGATGTGGAGGTGCTGAAATGGTTACACGTGGTTGTGAGGCCGGTTGGACATACTGCCAAATTCTCTAAAATGTTTGAGGCAGCTTATGGTCGAGAAGTGAACGTTCAATTCCCTGGCAATAGCTTTGGTAGACATTCCTGCAGTCAGCATGACAATTGCACGCTCCCTCAATACTTGAGAGATTGTGTTGTGTGACAAAACTGCACATTTTAGAGTGGCCTTTTATTGTCCCCAGCACAGGGTGCACCTGTGTAATGATCATGCTGTTTAATCGGCTTCCCGATATGCCACACCTGTCAGTTGGATGAATTATCTTGGCAAAGGAGAAATGCTCCCTAACAGGGATGTAAAATGGGACCAACACTTTACATGTTTATATTTTTGTTCAGTATAAATGTAATTTTTCTGATAGAAACCTTGCCTAAAAAGCAGACGCTCTAAGAAGAGTTTTTGCAGCAGTGCCTAAAGTTGACAATCTAAGTGATGAATGTAAAATACATAAGGAAGAAAAGCATGAAAATGTATACCGTAAGAAGTGTGATTCTGGAGAATAGCTGGATGCTGAATTCAACATGTTTGAAATAACGAGGGGTGTGGTTGCGCTGCTCCAGGTGAGGATCAATTATGCTATATAATGTTTAAACATCTGCCTACAGAAGTTTTGGGAAAGATGAGTTTATGGAGTACAGGAGTGACACCATCAGGATGGAAATGTGCTGTGGTTTTGCCTTTTGTGAAGCCTGATAAAGATCCATCCTGTCCTGCTAGTTATAGACTTATTGCATTTACAGTACATCAAATCTCTGTAAATTAATGGAAAAGTTGATTGTTGGTAGATTGATGTATTATCTGAAACATAGGGGTCAATTAAGTCCATATCATAGTGGATTCAGAAAGGGAAGAACTACTCTTGATGCATTAGTTAAAGTTAATACTTAGGTGACCAAAGATTTGTCAATGAAGTGATGTCAATAGTGTATTTGATATTGAAAAAGCATAATATGCTTATCATATTATGATACAATGTGGTGGGAAAGTCTACTGATTAAATTGAATGAAATGCGTATTAGTGGGAGAATGTATAACTGGATTAAGGATTTCTTTGACCGAACCTTCCAGGTCAGGGTGGGATTGGAGTTATCAAGAGAAGGAGGTGGAAAATGAAACTTTTCAGGGTAGTGCTATTTGTCCCATCTTATTCATGTTGATGATTGATGATATCTTTGGTGATATCGGACAGGGTATAGGGGCAGTGTTATATGCAGATGATGGTGCCTGTTGGAAAAGGGGAAGGAATATTCCTTATGTAATAGAGAAAATGCAAGGTGCTTTTGTAGCAGTAGTGGAATGGTCCTTATCATGAGGTTTCAAGTCACTGTATCTAAATCTTGCCATATGTTGTTCGCTAACAAAAAGATTATATGAACAAATGGAAATGGTAACAGGATTTAAGTATTTGGGGCTATGGTTTGATGAAAAGCTTACATGAAGACATCATTAAATGTATTGAGGGGCGGCAGGTAGCCTAGTGGTTAGAGCGTTAGACTAGTTACCGAAAGGTTGCAAGATCTAATCCCTGAGCTGACAAGGTAAAAATATGTTCTGTTCTGTTCTGCCCCTGAACAAGGCAGTTAACCCACTGTTCCTAAACTGTCATTGAAAATAAGAATTTGTTCTTAACTGACTTGTCTAGTTAAATAAATAAAATTGAGACTGAATACTTTCTTACGTTTAATCTAATGAGGATGATAGTTGGGCATGATTAGAGGCAGATAGGCAATCTTTACTGAATATGTATTGTACTTTGATGAGATCGTCCATAGATTATGGGTGCTTTGTATATGGTTCTGCGGCTTTTACATCGCTGTTGTGCCTTGATAAGATGCAAGCGAGGGCACTCAGGATGTGCGATGGTGCATTTAAAACAACACTGGTTGAGGCTTTACAAATAGATACTGGGGAAACGCCACTATCCCTAAGAAGAGTTAAGATAGCCCTGGCATACTGGGCAAGACTGAAGGGTAGTACGGTAGATCATCCTACACCGACACTATTGGAAGACTGCTGTGAATATGAACAATATCAAAAGAGGGGTTTTGGTGCAGAGATTGGAAAAAGGGTTGGTTACTGTTGACTCAGATATTGTCATAGGGCTATGTGTGTCAATAGGAAATGTACCACCGTGGTTTTATACAAGACCACATGTTGATCTTAGCCTGATGGAAAAAAATAAACAGTGGTGTGAAGAATATATTGAAAGAACAATGGTGGATCAGTATATTAGTAATCAGTTTTATTATTGTCTTGCAGTGTATACAGATCCCATGAAAGGATCCCATGTATGGGAGGACAGGAGCAGGTGTATTTATTCCTGAGTTCGATGTTCATCTATGCAAGAGACTAAAAAATGTATCTGTATATTCAACAGAAATTGTTGCGAATAATTTGTTGGATTGCAATGGATAGAGGAGGTGCAACTAAAAACAGTAGTAATATGTTCAGACTCTGCATCAGTTTTGTGTAGTTTAAGATCTGGAAAGTCAGAACGTGAGGATTTATGGTTAGAAATAATGATGCTGTTGTTGGGGTAACAAATAGGTTTTGAAATTCAGTCCTGTTCGATTCAGGCTCTTCCACATGTTCATGGAAAGTATATAGTAGATATTAAAGCAAAAAGAGCAGTGAAAACAAATATTGTGGATATACAGATGCAGTTGGGTAGAGGGGAAATAAAAAATATTGATTGATGGGAGTAGTGAGTTTTTTTTTGTTTTTTTTTGCCCCCTTTATTTAACCAGGTAGGCAAGTTGAGAACACGTTCTCATTTACAATTGCGACCTGGCCAAGATAAAGCAAAGCAGTTCGACACATACAACAACACAGAGTTACACATGGAGTAAAACAAACATACCGTCAATAATACAGTAGAAAAAATAAGTCTATATACAATGTGAGCAAGTGAGGTGAGATTAGGGAGATGAAGGCAAAAGAAAGGCCATGGTGGCGAAGTAAATACAATATAGCAAGTAAAACACTGGAACAGTTGATTTGCAGTGGAAGAATGTGCAAAGTAGAGATAGAAATAATGGGGTGCAAAGGAGCTAAATAAATAAATAAAGTAGGGAAAGAGGTAGTTGTTTGGGCTAAATTATAGATGGGCTATGTACAGGTGCAGTAATCTATGAGCTGAGCTATTTTTGTAGTTCGTTCCAGTCATTGGCAGCAGAGAACTGGAAGGAGAGGAGGCCAAAGGAAGAATTGGTTTTGGGGGTGACCAGAGAGATATACCTGCTGGAGCGCGTGCTACAGGTGGGTGCTGCTATGGTGACCAGCGAGCTGAGATAAGGGGGGACTTTACCTAGCAGGGTCTTGTAGATGACCTGGAGCCAGTGGGTTTGGCGACGAGTATGAAACGAAAGCCAGCCAACGAGAGCGTACAGGTCGCAGTGGTGGGTAGCATATGGGGCTTTGGTGACAAAACGGATGGCACTGTGATAGACTGCATCCAATTTATTGAGTAGAGTATTGGAGGCTATTTTGTAAATGTCATCACCGAAGTCGAGGATTGGTAGGATGGTCAGTTTTACAAGGGTATGTTTGGCAGCATGAGTGAAAGATGCTTTGTTGCGGAATAGGAAGCCAATTCTAGATTTAACTTTGGATTGGAGATGTTTGATGTGAGTCTGGAAGGAGAGTTTACAGTCTAGGTTTGTGGGGAATTGTTTTATTTTATTAGAAATTCAGGGTTAAGTAAGAGAATATAGTGGTGTAGATAGGTTGTGACCGGCCTCACACTCCAGTACAGTAGGTAGCGGTGTATGCAGATGTCTGTTGGTTGCGATTCGCCAATAAAACTTAAAGAATAAGAAACCTTGCCCAATGGTAGTGTGAAGGTTAGGAGGAATATCACCACGTGGTTATGGTTGAGCCAATGGAACAGCCGAAGAGGTCGTAATCGTATCGGCAGATTATGGGGCGACAAAAACGAGAGTAAGGTAGCAAGAGAAGACGGCTGTATTTGTCGTAGATTGCGCAGCCCTTTAAACGAGCTCGTAGCAAACAGGACATCATTTATACATCCCTAGGACGTAGCATTCGCATAAGGTATGATTCTATCATTTCTGACTTTCTTCATGTCTAGCGACATGCGCGCATGATGCTAGGAACGTCTGGCGGGGTCGTCACTACAAAGTCATAAACCCCGCCCATTTCTACAATCCTCATATTTTATTTTAAACCTAACCACAACTTTAACTTTAAGCCTAACATTAAATTAGTAATTTTGACTTTGTGGCATTCGACTCTGACTTTGTGTATATAGAAGCTAGTGGAAACCATCTGGCGGTGTCAAATCTGTCTTTTCCTACTTCCAAGTTAGCTAACTACTGTAGCTAGCTGGAGTTAGTTCAGCAGCGACTAAATTGTAAACAACGTGCTGGTGAGTTTGTCCTGCAGGACTCTAACGTTACCGTTAGCTAGCTAGCAAGCAACCAGCAAATTCATCTTTACCGTGCCTGTTTAGCTAAAGCGTTTACCCACCCCAAACCAGGACTGAGTAGCTCACTGGCTAGGTATCTAGCTACAAGCTAGCATGTGATACTAAATATTTTTCTATCATTTCTACTGGAGGTAGTTTTGTAATCTGCACTTAATCATCAACCCAGGAGGATGTTCCGGGCTCAATGCTGTTAGCTACTGCTAAACACTATCATGTATTTAATTTGTCCAAGACAAGAGGGTGTGGAATTAAGTGTTGTGAAGAGTTGAAGTGTTGTGCGTCTTTGTAGCTAACTTTTGTTTGTTCTTTGTTACCTAGTTAGTTAGCTGGCTAGCTGCTTAATAAATCAGACAGTGAGTGATAAAAGCTTTCTGTTTACAGTATGAAATAAAGCAGGGCTCTACACCGAAGTTTTGTACAAGGAGCACGTTTGCGCCCCAGTTGAAGAATATATGCGCACAAATAAATTTAGCAGTACAATTACAATTATTTGATATATTAAAGGTGAACTGACAGCGTTTTAACTATTTTGCAGATATGAAACAGACAGTTAAATATCAGTCAAGGTTGATGCTACAAAACCAACTTTATAAGAGTTTTTAAAAATAGGTTTCATGATGTACACTAAACAGGTATTCCCAAACTGGGGTACGCACAATGCTGTCGGAGGTACGCCCCAAAAAATTGTGATTCACATTCCATAGATTAGGGCCTGATTTAAATTATTTCAATTGACTGATTTCCTGAACTGTAACTCAGTAAAATCTTTTGAATGTTTTAAAAAAATATACACTGCTCAAAAAAATAAAGGGAACACTTAAACAACACAATGTAACTCCAAGTCAATCACACTTCTGTGAAATCAAACTGTCCACTTAGGAAGCAACACTGATTGACAATACATTTCACATGCTGTTGTGCAAATGGAATAGACAAAAGGTGGAAATTATAGGCAATTAGCAAGACACCCCCAAAAAAGGAGTGATTCTGCAGGTGGTGACCACAGACCACTTCTCAGTTCCTATGCTTCCTGGCTGATGTTTTGGTCACTTTTGAATACTGGCGGTGCTCTCACTCTAGTGGTAGCATGAGACGGAGTCTACAACCCACACAAGTGGCTCAGGTAGTGCAGTTCATCCAGGATGGCACATCAATGCGAGCTGTGGCAAAAAGGTTTGCTGTGTCTGTCAGCGTAGTGTCCAGAGCATGGAGGCACTACCAGGAGACAGGCCAGTACATCAGGAGACGTGGAGGAGGCCGTAGGAGGGCAACAACCCAGCAGCAGAACCGCTACCTCCGCCTTTGTGCAAGGAGGTGCACTGCCAGAGCCCTGCAAAATGACCTCCAGCAGGCCACAAATGTGCATGTGTCAGCATATGGTCTCACAAGGGGTCTGAGGATCTCATCTCGGTACCTAATGCCAGTCAGGCTACCTCTGGCGAGCACATGGAGGGCTGTGCGGCCCCACAAAGAAATGCCACCCCACACCATGACTGACCCATCGCCAAACCGGTCATGCTGGAGGATGTTGCAGGCAGCAGAACGTTCTCCACGGCGTCTCCAGACTCTGTCACGTCTGTCACATGTGCTCATGTGCTCAGTGTGAACCTGCTTTCATCTGTGAAGAGCACAGGGCGCCAGTGGCGAATTTGCCAATCTTGGTGTTCTCTGGCAAATGCCAAACGTCCTGCACGGTGTTGGGCTGTAAGCACAACCCCCACCTGTGGACGTCGGGCCCTCATACCACCCTCATGGAGTCTGTTTCTGACCGTTTGAGCAGACACATGCACATTTGTGGCCTGCTGGAGGTCATTTTGCAGGGCTCTGGCAGTGCACCTCCTTGCACAAAGGCGGAGGTAGCGGTTCTGCTGCTGGGTTGTTGCCCTCCTACGGCCTCCTCCACGTCTCCTGATGTACTGGCCTGTCTCCTGGTAGTGCCTCCATGCTCTGGACACTACGCTGACAGACACAGCAAACCTTTTTGCCACAGCTCGCATTGATGTGCCATCCTGGATGAACTGCACTACCTGAGCCACTTGTGTGGGTTGTAGACTCCGTCTCATGCTACCACTAGAGTGAGAGCACCGCTAGCATTCAAAAGTGACCAAAACATCAGCCAGGAAGCATAGGAACTGAGAAGTGGTCTGTGGTCACCACCTGCAGAATCACTCCTTTTTTGGGGGTGTCTTGCTAATTGCCTATAATTTCCACCTTTTGTCTATTCCATTTGCACAACAGCATGTGAAATTTATTGTCAATCAGTGTTGCTTCCTAAGTGGACAGTTTGATTTCACAGAAGTGTGATTGACTTGGAGTTACATTGTGTTGTTTAAGTGTTCCATTTATTTTTTTGAGCAGTGTATATTTTTGTTCAGTGTAATTTAATTTATAACTAAGATTTTTCATTGTCAAAATAGGCATACAATACATCTTTTTACAAAAATGAACACTCACTCAATCGAATACTAACGTCCGTTCAGACATCCAACATCCATTTCTAATGAACAAATCAGTAAGTGCAGAGACTAGAAGCTGCTCCAAATCTATTCTGTCCCTATAAACATGGACATGGTACGCATTCTGTTATCCCAGACTAATGTGTTGATAACAATCAGAATTGAACAACGTAGGCTAAATTACCAAGCCATTGATTCTCAGGTTCTGCAAAGCCTCGGACTGACCAGACCTACCAGAAACTAGTATTGTCAGCTATCAACCCTTCAGTGTAGTGGCATTTTGGCAGTTTTCAAGTGTTTGGTGGTTTTGCCTATTTCCTGAAGGCAACCTGTGGTGTCCTTGGAGTGTGCCGTTCCCACACATTGATTAGTGGGTTTGACATAGTTGTATTTTAGGACTCCATGTTCCTGAAGAGCTGTCGTCTCTGCAAGCTAATCTTTTGTCCCAAAGCCAGCCCAAACACCCTGGTTTAACATGCCATCAACTTAATTAAACCAATCAAGATTCCAAACAGACCAGTTGGGTGGTTACATCATAATACATAAGACAGAAGAACATCAAACCTGTCCTAAAGGGTCACAGTCCAGCTGGTTGTCTGTTTTTCCTTTGATTGAAACACAACTGGGGCAGATTTAGCAAAAAGGTTTACGTGTGTTATTTACCAGTAGACCTAAAAGGAAAAAACATAATGATAAAACTTTCTTGGCATTAATTGTCATTAGTACAGAAATCCCTTTGCGGTCAGGATCAGGAGAAATTGAACAGTACAATATATTGGATTGTATATTCCGCAGGCTGTTCACTATTCTCATGACACACTCTCATCCTCATACAGCTCTATCTTTAAATTCAAATGGAGTGTTTTCACTTGTGGTCAGATGAGGTTCAGATGAACACATTTATTAGATTAAGAAACAAAATGGTAGTCTCTCTGCATCCTATAATAATTTAGCCTACTACTCTTAGCCTACTAACTGCCCCTGAAACTCTTCTGACTTCTCCTCTTCCCTCTACTAGATAGTGAGCCAGTGATTCGCCATGTCGGCCAAAGCCATCTCAGAGCAGACGGGGAAGGAGTTCCTCTACAAGTACATCTGCACCTCGGCGGCCGTGCAGAACCGCTTCCGCTATGCCAATGTCACCTCGGAGACGGACTGGGACCACTTGACGCAGGACCACCCATGGCTGCTCACTGAGGTACAATAAAATAGTATTGTCCTCCAGCAAGGACATTCTTCTCACCTTCTTGTACATGGACAAATAATCACAGTGCTAGGTAGTGATGCACTTATATGACATTTTTGGCCGATACCGATGTCCAATATTTTCCTTGCCCAAAAAAACGATACCAATATAATTTTTTTTAGCTGCCTTTTAAGCATTATAGTACAGTTAAATAGTTAAAACACACACATGGACGCAGCGGTCTAAGGCACTGCATCTCGGTGCAAGAGGCGTCACTACAGTCTGTGGTTCGAATCCAGGCTATATCACATCTGGCCGTGATTGGGAGTTCCATAGTGTGTCGCATAATTGGCCCAGCATCGTCCGGGTTTGGCCGGGGTAGGCCGTCATTGTAAATAAGAATTTGTTATTAACTGACTTGTCTAGTTAAATAAAGGTTATACACACACACACACCACACTGACAAAAAAGTTATTTTGTTGGCATTTACGTATGTCCCCATTACCAGTAAAACATAATCAAAACCTATTTCTTTCACTTACTTGCTGTGTTGTTTCGTTGTTCAGTCGTTTCATTCTGAACCAGGATTTCTATGGAACGTCGTTTGGGTCTTTGCATGTCAAAAAAGATACACGTCAATTAAGCTTGTTGACCAATCAGGACCTGAATATGACTGCACGTCACACAATATTTTAAAGCGTTCATACATTTTTTACGTAGTTATTACACATTGATTACACTAACACTCGTATTTCATATGTCACAACGATCTATCAATGCGTATGTAATGATGCTGGTAAAGTTGTCTCGCTCACCTACAGTGCTGGTCAAAAAAAGCTAGCTAGCTCATGTTTGCAAACAATGTTCTTCCCCAAAAACATAGCAAAACGACATCTGTTTCAGTAGCTATAGTTAGCTAGCTAGCTAACTATATAGCTAGGTGTCATCTAAAATAACCCTAATTTATAAGACAGTTCTTATTTTATTAATGGTGGTCGGACCCATCTATGCGGACCCATCTATGTGACGCTAGCGACAATAAGGATTAGCCACAACAGTGGACTATGCGGTTAGCCTTCAAAATAAGAGTATGTCATTAATGGTGATGCAATTGAATACAAATAGTAGAACTATGCCATAATTTAATAAATCATGCTAAACGAGGTTGGAATGTTATATAAAATCAACAAAAGACAATCACTTGATAATTTGTCAAATCTGTTAATCACACTGAATGTAATGTATTAGACTTTAGAATTACATTGGGGGCATATTTATTTCACTGTACATCCTTACCTATGTATTGTGGATCAATGACATGGGGTATCGGTCTACTCAGTGACACCCAGAGAACATTAGCATCGTAGCTCTTATTGCGTGACTCTGAAACAACTGTGATTTGAAGCACATGTATTGTCAACCTATGTGTATTGAACACTATTCCCGATAAAATAACAATACTGCGTGGATGTTTTGGAGTCTGATAACTGAGGACGCTGGGAAAAAATAGATTATGTATTGAGTATACTGTTACCCCATTTCATTGCTTCACATTCCAACCTTGTTTAACCTCTACTTCCTCAGAAACCCGGGTCCGGGAGCACCCCCACCAGTAAAAAAGCTGACTAGCATAGGCTAGCATAGCGTCACAAGTAAATAGTAGCATCTAAATATCATTAAATCACAAGTCCAAGACACCAGATGAAAGATACACATCTTGGTAATCAAGCCATCATTTCTGATTTTTAAAATGTTTTACAGGGAAGACACTATGTAAATCTATTAGCTAACCACGTTAGCAAAAGACACCACTTCTATACTCCACCATTTTTTTTACTCCATCAGCAGCTATCACAAATTCGACCAAATAAAGATATAAATAGCCATTAACCAAGAAACAACCTCATCAGATGACAGTCTGATAACATATTTATTGTATAGCATAGGTTTTGTTAGAAAAATGTGCATATTTCAGGTATAAATCAGAGTTTACCATTGCAGCCCCCATCACAACTCTCACCAAAGTGACTAGAATAACTACAGAGACCATCGTGTATTAGCTAATTACTCATCATAAAACATTTCTTAAAAATACACAGCGTACAGCAGATGGAAGACACAGATCGTGTGAATCCAGACAATATTTCAGATTTTCTAAGTGTTTTACAGCGAAAACACAATATAGCGTTATTTTAGCTTACCACAATAGCAAACATCACCCCAGCATTGATTCAAGGCAAAAAGAGCGATAACGTATAAACCACCAAAATATATTAATTTTTTCACTAACCTTCTCAGAATTCGTCAGATGACAGTCCTGTAACATCATATTACACAATGCATATAGAGTTTGTTCGAAAATGTGCATATTTAGCGGCACAAATCGTGCTTATACATTGAGAATAGTGTCCAAATACTCAAGCAATCTGTCCGGCGCCATCTTGGAAAGGCACCTATTCTTATCGAAAACTATTCATAAACTTGACTAAAAAAATACAGGTTGGACAGCAATTGAAAGACAAATTAGTTCTTAATGCAATCGCTGAATTACATTTTTTAAATTAACGTTACTGCGCAATACAGGGTGCGATAAAGCAAGGCTACACTGCAAGTAATGGCGTCTTATGCATTTGACATTTTTCAACAGAACAATGAATTATCAGCATAAATAGTTCTTACTTTTTGATGACTTCCCATCAGAATCTTGGGATAGGTGTCCTTTGTCCAAAAGAATCGTTGCTAGGTTGTAGAATGTCGTCTTCCACGTTGCAATTAGCAGTAAACATTAGCCATGTGGGCCAGAGATACCCAACTTCCTACAGCGCCAAGAAAATAAATACCCGAAAATCGCAATATACTGACATAAAATGATATAATTCGGTTCAAAATAACAAGATTATGATGTCTTTAAAGCCTATATCGAATAAAAACAGAGCCGGATATAACTAGAAGCTAAAACGGGAGCTTCTAAAACGACATGCCAAGGTCCTCAGTGCGTCAGCGCGAAGAAGCAAAAGGAGGGACACATCGATTCCAATCAATTTATAGACTTTCTGATCTGCGTAGAGACTCCATTTCAAGGCCCTCTATTCGCTGACACCCAGGGGAAGGCGTATGCAGTGCATCTCAACCAATAGAAGACAGGCAAAGTTATACACAGGTCTGAGAACAGGTTGGAAAAATCTGCATTCTCAACTCCACATAGGGAAATTGCTCTAAGTCCAGTTCTGTTTCACTTACAGACATAATTCAAACGGTTTTAGAAACTAGAGAGTGTTTTCTATCCAATAGTAATACTAATATGCATATTGTACGAGCAATAATTGAGTACGAGGCAGTTTAATTTGGGAACATCAAGAAAAAAATAGTGCTAACAGCTCCCCCTATTGACAAGAAGTTAATATTATCTAGTCTAAATCTGGCATGATTCCACCAATTGTAACCTTCTGCATCACTTTCAAATAGGTACTTTTATTTTGAAGGGAGATTGCAAATTCCACTTTTGTCTAATCCTTATTGTGGCTAGCTTCACAACACACAGCCTGGTCAGGTCTAGCTTCACTAGCCAGATAAAGCTAGCTGGATGCTTATAACGTTAGCTTTGGGCAACAGGGTTAAGTAGCTGGCTAGCTATTTATTTTCATGAACTGAAGTTCAATTTCAATAGGCGAACAACAATACTTACAAGGATTCCTAAATCATTGCTAAGAAAAGTGAAAATGACTGCAGTTTTTACGAGAGGTCGACCGATTAATCGGAATGGCCGATTACATTGCACTCCACGAGGAGACTGCGTGGCAGGCTGACTACCTTTTATGTGAGTGCAGCAAGGAACCACGGTAAGGTGCTAGCTAGCATTAAACGTATCTTATAAAAAACTATCAATCTTAACATAATCACAAGTTAACTACACATGGTTGATATTACTAGTTTATCTAGCTTGTCCTGCGTTGCATATAATCAATGTGGTGCCTGTTCATTTATCATTGAATCATAGCCTACTTTGCCAAACGGGTGATTTAACAAGCGCATTCGTGAACAAGAACTGTTTTTGCATCAATGTGTACCTAACCATAAACATCAATGCCTTTCTTAAAATCATTACACAAGTATATATTTTTAAACCTGCATATTTAGTTAATATTGCCTGCTAACATGAATGTCTTTTAACTGCTTATGGCTGAAGGGGCAGTATTGAGTAGCTTGGATGAAAGGTGCCCATTGTAAACGGCCAGCTCCTCAGTCTCAGTTGCTAATATATGCATATTATTATTAGTATTGGATAGAAAAAGTTTCTAAAACTTTTTCTGTGAGATTAACAGAACTCATATGGCAGGCAAAAACCTGAGAAGTTCCACTTGCTGTTTGGATTTTTTCTGGGGGTGCCATATTTTCAACCAAGGTCTTATTGAATATAAAGAGAGATATGGATGGGTTATCACTTCCTACGGCTGCCACTAGATGTCAACAGTCAATAGAACTTAGTCTGATGACTCTAATTTGAAGGGGATTCGAAGGAGACAGGAATGAGTAATCACTTCCATGAGGTGCCCACGCATTGAACTGGCGCGTTCACGTGAGAGTGAGCTCCGTTACTTCTCTCAATTGAAGTCGATTTAATTCTCCGGTTGGAACGTTATTCAAGATGTATGTTAACAACATTCTAAAGATTGATTCAGTACATCGTTTGACATGTTTCTACTGACTGTAACGGAACGTTTGGACATTTCGTCACGTTATAGTGGTCGCGCTTTGAGACTGGTTAGGGTATTTGGTAAACAATTTGAAAGTAGCTAATTTGACATAAATAACGGACATGAACGAACAAATCAAGCATTTATTGTGGACCTGGGATTCCTAGGACTGCATTCTGATGAATTCATCAAAGGTAAGGAAACATTTATCATGTATTTTCTGGTTTCTGTTGAGTCCAACATGGTGGCTAATTTGGCTAATCATCTGAGCTCCGTCTCAGATTATTGCATGGTTTATATTTCCGTAAAGTTTTTTTGAAATCTGACACAGCGGTTGCATTAAGGAGAGGTATATCTATAATTCTATGTGTATTACTTGTATTATCATTTATATTTATGTTGAGTATTTCTGTTGAAACGATGTGGCTATGCAAAGTCACTTGATGTTTTTGCAACTAGTGAATCTAACGCCTCAATGTAAACTCAGATTTTTTTATATAAATATGAACTTAATCAAACAAAACATGCATGTATTGTGTAACATGAAGTCCTATGAGTGTCATCTGATGAAAATAATCGAAGGTGAGTGATTCATTTTATCTCTATTCTGGATTTTGTGAAAGCTATCTTTAGCTGGAAAAAATGGCTGTGGTTATTGTGGTTTTGTGGTGACCTAACATAATCGTTTGTAGTGGTTTTGCTGAAAAGCCTATTTGAAATCGGACACTTTGGTGGGATTAACAACAAGATTACCTTTAAAATGATATAAGACGCATGAATGTCTGAGGAGTTTTAATTATGAGATTTCTGTTTTTTGAATTTGGCGCCCTGCACTTCGACTGGCTGTTGTCATATCGATCCCGTTAACTTCTTATGGCTGCAGTCCCGTTAACTAGGGAAATTGTCACTTCTCTTGTGTTCTGTGCAACAGAGTCAGGGTATATGCAGCCGTTTGGGCTGCCTGGCTCGTTGCGAACTGTGTGAAGACTATTTCTTCCTAACAAAGACAGCCAACTTTGCCAAACGGGGGATGATTTAACAAAAGCGCATTTGCCAAAAAAGCATAATCGTTGCACGAATGTACCTAACAATAAACATCAATGCCTTTCTTAAAATCAATACACAGAAGTATATAATTTTTAAACCTGCATATTTAGTTAAAAGAAATTCATGTTAGCAGGCAATATTAAACTAGGGAAATTGTGTCACTTGCGTTCATTGCATGCAGAGTCAGGGTATATGCAACAGTTTGGGCCGCCTGGCTCGTTGGGAACTAATTTGCCAGAATTTGACATAATATTGAAGGTTGTGCAATGTAACAGGAATATTTAGACTTATGGATGCCACCCGTTAGATAAAATACGGAAGGGTTCCGTATTTCACTGAAAGAATAAACGTTTTATTTTCGAAATGATAGTTTCCAGATTTGACCATATTAATGACCTAAGGCTCGTATTTCTGTGTGTTAGTATGTTATAATTAAGTCTATGATTTGATATTTGATAGAGCAGTCTAACTGAGCGGTGTTAGGCAGCAGCAGGCTCGTAAGCATTCATTCAAATAGCACTTTCGTGCGTTTGCCAGCAGCTCTTCGCAATGCTTCAAGCATTGAGCTGTTTATGACTTCAAGCCTATCAACTCCCGAGATTAGGCTGGTGTAACCGATGTGACATGGCTAGCTAGTTAGCGGGGTGCGCGCTAATAGCGTTTCAAACGTCACTCGCTCTGAGACTTGGAGTAGTTGCTCTGCAAGCTTTTGTGGAGCGATGGTTAACGATGCTTCGAGTGTGGCTGTTGTCGATGTGTTCCTGGTTCGAGCCCAGGTAGGAGCGAGGAGAGGGACGGAAGCTATACTGTTACACTGGCAATACTAAAGTGCCTGTAAGAAAGGTATATGAAATACAAATGGTATAGAGAGAAATAGTCCTAAAATAACCTCAACCTAAAACTTCTTACCTGGCAATATTGAAGACTCATGTTAAAAGGAACCACCAGCTTTCATATGTTCTCATGTTCTGAGCAAGGAACTTAAACGTTAGCTTTTTTACATGGCACACATTGTACTTTTACTTTCTTCTCCAACACTTTGTTTTTGCATTATTTAAACCAAATTGAACATGTTTCATATTTTTTGAGGCTAAATTGATTTTAGTGATGTATTATATTAAGTTAAAATAAGTGTTCATTCAGTATTGTTGTAATTGTCACTATTACAAATAAATACATTTATAAAAATCGGCTGATTAATCGGTATCGGCTTCTTTTTTTTTTTACAGCTTTGACAGTGCTACTGATAGTGGTGGCGCTTGGCTTGCACGTGCAAATTCAGAACACACAACATTCTATAATAGAACTATGTTATTTAATGCGTCAAATAGTGTTATTTGACGTGCATCTTTTTTGACACCCAAAGACCCAAACGGCTTTCCGTAGTATGTCGTGAAGCTAATAGCAGTGTCGCTATTACTGTGTAACTCCGGTAGGGCAACATCTGAGCAATAGCGCACTTTGTAACGTTAGTGTGTACCGGTGCTTGACCAACTGTGAAAGCCAACATCACCCACGACAGAGAACGGTTGATTGTCAAGGGCAATGAATTCCGTTATCTTGGCGTTAATGGATTCTGGCTCTAACCAGAATAGAAAGAGGAGTGGGAGGCCGCGGTGCACAACTGAGCAAGAGGACAAGTACATTTAGTGTCTAGTTTGAGAAACGGATGTCTTAAGTCCTCAACTGGCAGCTTCATTAAATAGTACCCGCAAAACACCAGTCTCAACGTCAACAGTGAAGAGGCGACTCCGGGATGCTGGCCTTCTAGGCAGAGTTCCTCTGTCCAGTGTCTATGTTCTTTTGCCCATCTTAATCTTTTCTTTTTATTGGCCAGTCTGAGATATGGCTTTTTCTTTGCAACTCTGCCCAGAAGGCCAGCATCCCAGAGTCGCCTCTTCACTGTTGACTTTGAGACTGGTCCTAGCTGGTCTGTTTGTACACGTCCGTCTGACTAGGGCCCCATGGGTAAATGCAGTGGTTCAGATGTTGATAGAAATTCGGTAGTGTTTTCCTTCAGATTTCCTCAGAATATACATGGCAGTGACGATGACCGAAGAACATTGTCTTGTGAGGTAATGCAGGTAATCCAGATTGGGAGACCAAAGTGACTTGAGTGCCTGTACGTTACAACAATAGCACAATGTGTTATTTGTCATGAAACAAAAAACCCTTCAGCTTTTCTTTTTCCTGGAAATGTCTTTCCTGTCCCGCGATGGACTGGGGCAATATATCCGGAGAGAGCGTTGATTCCGTAAAACTGATTATATTACAGTCCCTGATGTCTCTCTGGAAGGAGGTCCTCGCCCTGAGCTCGTCTACATTATTGTGAAGGGACTGAACGTTAGTGAGCAATATACTCTGAAGCGGTGGATGGTATGCACGCCATCTGAGTCTGACTAGGGCCCCACTTTTAACTCTTCTCGTGCATTAGCGTTTTGGTGCAGCCCCCGGGATGAATAGAACTGCCTCAAAGTTCAAACAAAGGATCCAGGTCAGGGAAGTTGAATTTCTGGTGAGTGAATGCCAATCTAATATCCCAAAGTTATTCTAGGCTGTAGGTACAAGAAATGTTCTGCGCAAATAGTGTAAGGAAGAAAAAATCCTGCGAAATTGGCTAGAAACAGGGCATCTTCAACTATCGAGTGCTGTTTTCCTCAAATGATTTTGGCTTAGTTTTGTTTGCTTGCCATTATACTTTTGAGCATTCCGATAATGGTTTCATGACAACCCTATTACACAACCAATATTTTTACAATCACCGGGTTAATGGTAGACAAGTCCAGGCGCAATACAGTGAAACGATTCACCTGTGTGCTGTTGTCATGCTAACGTTGGTGTTGTCCATTCCCCCTACAGCGATTGGTTGTGAAGCCAGACCAGCTGATCAAGTGCAGAGGGAAGCTGGGCCTGGTGGGTGTTGACCTGGACCTGGTGGGCGTGCAGGAGTGGCTCAAGCCCCGCCTCATGAGGGAGACCACCGTGAGTTGATTGGCAGCTCACTGTGTTTTTCTCTCTTCTTGCTCTTTCTCTTTCTGTGTGCCTGCGTTCATGATCCAGTGTGAAGTTTCCCCTAGTTAGAGCTAGGATCAGCTTCCCTTCCTCAATCCTAACCTTAACCAAACTGACCCCGGATTAGCATGTAAGAGCAACTTCATCCTACTCCTCCCTCAACTTCATAAACAGAAACTCTGCTGCCATGTTCCCTCTTTTTTTCCTTGTCCTGAATCCAATTAGCTGCAGCCAATTTGACACTGGTGGAAGTGGGTGCTTGCTGCAGGAGTTAGAAAGTTACAGCTGAGGAGTTTTTGTACACCTAGTGTACAGCTTTGATGTTTCCAGATTTTTCAAAAGCAATTTGACTTCAATCTATAGGCCTAGCCATTGTAGTGCTTAGTGTAGCCTGTCTTTATATTTAGCCAGGATGGGCTACTCAATAACACTTGCCACTGTTTTCCAGGAAGTCCTAACAGGGAGACCTGGCATGGAGCCATCATCTCCATTTTGTTTCCTTCCTGTTCGTTCAGATCTCCAAACAGGAATGGAACTAGGCCTTCCTTTCTTATCTAGCTGTCTATCAGAGGTAGTAGTGAGATGGCGGTGCTTGAGGGAACAATGCCCTCTGCTCATTGGCAGGTTCCCCTGCCCCAACAGTGTGCAGCTCTGGGCTTGTTAATGCAGTGAATGTGTGGCATGCAGACAGGTGCCCATCTCAGGGGCTGCTAATCCACAACACACTGCTCATCACAGCTCAACCACAAGTTATGAAATATGCCTCCTAGTTAGAGGCCCTCATACACTGTAGTTTCAGACAGTTAGTCAGTCTCTCATTAGTTGTCCTCTGCCCATGTTCCTTGTGTGCTTCATATCCTGACTACCCTATTGTCAAACTGCGGTCAACTGTGGTCTACAGACTCTTTGTCCACAGAGTCCAGACCACAGGCCTTCCTCTCCTAACCTAAAGAAGAAAGCAGAGGCACAAGACTTTCAAAGTCCTTACAATGAGCCTGACTGATTTATCTTGGAGGGAGCAAGTTTGGGAGACCAGGTTTTAGAGACCCGAGTCGTATTCTCTTGGAATTAAACTGTTTTCCTATGGCAGCGATGTTCTACTTGGTTCAGCTGCGGCCCGGTAACTTTTTTTTATTTTCTTGAACTGTTGGTCAGGGGGCCGGAACATAATTACAAATCATTTGTAGACTGCAAATTGACCCCAAGAAGCCCAAACGGATATGTTTGACTAAAACATAATACTCTTTTATTTCGCTTACATTTGTATACGATCACACAACTCTCTATTATGCGTGGGAATATTTTGGAACAAATTTCCAAAATTAAAATCACTTGGAGCTGATTTGCTGGTGTTTTTACAGTCTGTCCAACAATTAAAAAACTTGGGTGGGCCAAATACAATCACCTGTGGACCACCAGTTGGGGAACCCTGTCTTACGGTGTGCACTAATAAATACGATCCTGGTTTGTCATCTGCGGCATGTTCACCATGTGCCAGGCAGTACTTGTTCATGAGCATACAGCGTGCAAACACAGGGAGCTTAGGTTGCCATCTGTCTCCACTGCCAGGACCGGAGGGCTCCGAGTTATGTTTAGAACCCCTGATGCAAGGAGTCAGAGGGTATGTAATGCCAATGTCAGGAGGCTAGTACGGCCAAAACAACCTTATTAGGTCTGTCGTGGAAATTCAGTACTGAGAGAGACTTGGTCATTTCTGCAGTAATGACGCCGTCAATCCAACTGTCTTGACTGTCGGACCGAGTGCTTGAATCATACAGAGAATACCGAGTCTTTATATACCAAACCTAAAAATGCTTCAACCATGGCTGGCAAACATGCAGATTGGGCACCATAACCCACCCTGGGTTCATCCAGTCGTTTATCTGCATGGGGTGCATGGGGTGTTATTTTACTCCTCCAAGCTAAGTTTCCCAGAAAGATGAGACAATGAGGCATTGTTCTAAACTCTTCCAGGCTGTCTCTCTCTCGGGTTACACACACCCCACATCCTGTCCATGGAATACATCTCCCTCAGTGGACCGCTGATCATAGAATGGAATGTGGCTGTCACGTTTTATCACCCTCTAGTAAAACCCATTTCCTTGACACCCAGACTAGCTGCAGGAAGCTAGAGTGGTCACCATAAAAACTCAGCCTTAGCAGGCCAGTCTTACTCTTAATTAAATATATAATCGTTTACTATTAATATCAAACAAATCAGGTAAGTATGTCATTTTTCTATCACAGGTACAATGCTCTTTTCCATTTTACTGCACTTCTTTTTTCTAGGGCCAGCTTTTCAGCAGAATGGAGCATTTTTGCATAATCATTATTTTCCACCATTGATTATGTTGCTTTTCCACAGTGCTCCATAATGTGAAAATACCATTTCCTCAGACATCTTTATATCCCTTTGCCACATAATAGTACTAAACTAAATGGTGAATTAATCTATTTTACTGTTTCTCACCAGGTGGCAAAAGCGAAAGGCATCCTGAAGAACTTTCTCATTGAACCGTTTGTTGCACATACACAGGTAATTTGTGTGAGGTTGTCTTAAATATCCTACCTATGAGGTGAGGTAGGTGTATAGTAGGCAAGTAACCATGCTAACAGTTGTGTGTGTGCGTTCACATGCCCATATCCATATACAAAGTTTTCAGACCCCTTGACTTTTTCCAGATTTTGTTACTTTACAGCCTTATTCTAAAATGGATGAAATAAATAAAAAAATCCTCAAATCTACACTCAATACCCCATAATGACAAACGAAAACAGGTTTTTAGAAACATTTGAAAGTTTATTCAAAATAAAAAACAAACATGCATTATTTATTCAGACCCTTTGCTTCCATTTTAGAATAAGGCTTTAACGTAACAAAATTAGGAAAAGGTTGAGGGTTCTGAATCATGTCCAATCAATTGAATTTAACACAGGTGGACTCCAATCAAGTTTTAGAAACATCTCAAGGATGATCAATTGAAACAGGATGCACCTGAGCTAAATTCGAATCTTAAAGCAAAGGGTCTGAATACTTATGTGAATAAGGTATTTCTGTTTTTATTTGTAATAAATATGCAAACATTTCTTAAGCTGTTTTTTGCTTTGTCATCATGGGGTATTGTGTGTATATTGATGAGGAAAATGTTTTATTTAATCCATTTTAGAATAAGGCTGTAAAGTAACCTAATCTTAAAGTGCATTTGGAAAGCATTCAGACCCCTTCCCTTTTTCCACCTGTGTTAAATTCAATTGATTGGACATGATTTGGAAAGGCACACACCTGTTTATATCCCACAGTTGACAGTGCATGTCAGAGCAAAAACCAAGCCATGAGGTCGAAGGAACTCTCCATAGAGCTCCGAGCCAGGATTGTGTCGAGGCACAGATCTAGGGAAGGGTACCAAAACATTTCTTCAGCATTGATGGTTCCCAAGAACAGTGGCCTTCATTCTTAAATGGATGAAGTTTGGAACAACCAAGACTCTTCCTAGAGCTGGCTAACTGGCCAAACTGAGCAATCGGGGGACAAGGGCCTTGGTCAGGGAGTTGACAAAGAACCCCATGGTCACTCTGATAGAGCAAAAACCATGCCTCAATGGTGCTTCAACATAGTATTGAGTAAAGGGTCTGAATATTTATGTAAATGTGAGATTTCAGTTTTTTTGGTTTATACATTTGTTTTAGTTTTTCGTTATGGGGTATTGTGTGTAGATTGAGGGGAAAAATCTATTTAATCCATTTTAGAATAAGGCTGTAACATAAGAACATTTGGAAAAAGTAAAGGGGTCTGAATAGTTTCTGAATGCACTGTAATATAACTGTCAAAACAATCTACCTCTGCTCCCTCTAACTTTTACTCCCTCCCTTACTACCCCCCTGCTCCCTTTGTGCTCCGCAGGAGGAGGAGTTCTACATATGCATCTACGCCGCCCGAGAGGGCGACCACGTGCTCTTCCACCACGAGGGAGGCGTTGATGTGGGGGACGTAGACGCCAAGGCCCAGAGGCTGCTGGTGGGAGTGGACGACAAGCTGAGCGAGGACTCTGTCAAGGAGCAGCTCTTCATGCATGTCCCAGACGACAAGAAAGAGTAAGTGACCGAGAGCCGCGGTTCAGGGGTGTCAAACTCAATCACTGGAGGGCAGTGTCTGATGGTTTTTGTTATTTCCTTTTAGTTCATGCCCAGTTCAAACCTAGACAACCAGGTGAGGGTAGTTTCTAACAAATCAATTACCTTAAATGATCAATCACATACATGTGCGGTGTGAAAACCCGCAGACACTCAGCCCTCAAGGATTTGAGTTTGACACCCCTGCTTTAAAGCAAAAGCTATACAGGGGTTACAGAGTTGAGTCCTATTTTTTTTTTAGCTCACATTTTTTAAGCTTCAAAATATTTATGGTGTGAAATATCCAATCACTAACGCTCACAGATACCTGACGCTCAACTGCCAATGCCACAAAAAATGAGGGAGGTTGATTTTGCATTTTTGCATTGAGAAAGTCTGTCCTTTGCCCAGCCCTTGCTTTCAGCTGCAGGCATATATACACTGAAACCTCCTTAGTCACAAACCCTTTAAAATGTTTCAGTAGAACGATGAACCTGCAATGCTCATCACCAAGCCATTTCACTTTCTGTGTTAGGAAATGTAGTTTCAAAGTTTGTTGGACCGCATCTTTTAGCAATACCAAGGGACTCGCGACTCTACTCGGACTTGAATATGAAGGACTCAGACTACAATTCTAGGTATTGAGAGGCCCTGATGAAAGCGTTAACCGATACGCATTGGTTTATTTTAATAATGACTTACTAATTAGCCCACATATGAAAGGCTTTTTCTTTGAAACCCGCACTGGACTTTTTTATGCCACTAACGTTTGCTTTTCACTTAATGCTAGGTACTTTGGGATTTGACTGACTTGAGGTTTAGTGATTTGTGGTATTATGGTGTCCCCCTCAACATTCTGTGGTGAACTAGTGGGAGTACTTTTTATTTTTATTTAACCTTTATTTAACTAGGCAAGTCAGTTAAGAAGAAATTATTATTATCTACAATTACAGCCTACGCCGGCCAAACCCGGACGACGCTGGGCCAATTGTGCGCTGCCCTATGGGACTCCCAATCACGGCCGGCTGTGATACAGCTTGGAATCGAACCAGGGTGTCTGTAGTGACGCCTCAAGCACTGAGATGCAGTGACTTAGACCGTTGCGCCACTCGGGAGCCCATACTTAACATTTCCTGCTGTGTCTGTGGTCTCTTAATCCACTTTCCCACCCATGACAAGAAGAGTCTGACTCAATTACATACCTCAGTTATTTATAGTGTTTATAGGCAATGCACTCCACATTAGGCTGGACAGTGGACACAGTGAAATTAACTTTGATACGTCCCAATCTGCACCGCTATTCCCTAAGTAGTGCACTATATATAGGGTATTGAGTGCCATTTATGACTCATCCAAGGTTATTGCTCTGTGTCCACAATATAGTGCACTACTTTTGACCTAGGGGCCCAGGTCAAAAGTTGTGCACTATGTAGGGAATAGGGTGCCATTTGAGATGCTTGTTTTCTCGATGTGTGGACTAGCTCAATGTTTCACCCTGAGGGGTTCCCGAAGTTTAAGTGATGACTGTCTAGTATTCTGTAAACTCATTGTGTGCATACCAAATGGCACAATATTCCATATATAGTGCACTTTTCCGCTCTAATCAGGCATTGATTTACTGTAGACCTGGAACACCAGGTGGGTGCAATTAATTATCAGGTAGGATAGAACCGGCAGGCTCCGGACCTCGTATGGTAAGACTTGAAGACCCCTGATTTTATAGGGATTAGACTGCCATTTGGGACACAGACATTCTAACCATTACATAGTAATGGGGAGTCATTTTTATTTCCTACTAACATTTTAGTTTATTATTAAACCCTTTTTAAAACTCCAATTTAAAGAGACATCTTGTCTACAGTTTTCCATGTGGTCTTATATGCAGTTTCCCAAGATGGCTCTCCTCTGATCTAAACTGTTGATGTTTGTTGTATGCAGGGTCCTGGTCAGTTTTGTTGTGGGTCTCTTTAACCTGTATGAGGACCTTTACTTCACTTACCTGGAGATCAACCCACTGGGTAAGTCAACTTGTTTTACTAAGGCTATTTTACTTGGACGTTTAACTAAGGATGCGATCATATATCCCTGTATGGTTCGGATCCTGGATCTTTTGGTACTAGGGCTGGGAGTTGCCAGAGACCTCACGATACGATATTATCGCAATATTATCGCATAGGTGCCCATAAGTTATGTATTGCAATTCGATGTTTCAAACATACTGCTCACCATATGCCTGCTGCAGCAGGACAAGCGAGAGCCATGAGAATTAGTTTTGATCAGTCATGGAAATAAAATTGCTGAAAACAAAGTTGCTCCTTATTTAAAAAGAGATGGAGAACAAGCTACAGTGCCTTCAAAAAGTATTCATACCCCATGACTTATTCCATATTTTGTTGTTAGTGTGAATTCAAAATGGATTAAAAATAATTTCTCTCACCCAATAATGACGGTGAAAACATGTTTTTAGAAATGTAAGCAAATTTGTTGAAAAATAAATGCCAACATATCTCATTTACATAAGTAAATACTTTGTAGAAACACTTTCTAGGTACGTCTCTAACAGCTTTCCACACCTGGATTGTGCAACATTTGCCCATTTTTATTATTTTCAAAATGCTGCAAGCTCTGTCAAATTTGGTTGTTTATCATTGCTAGACAACCATTTTCAGGTCTTGCAAAATATTTAAGCAGATTTGTCAATTGTAGCTCGGCCACTCAGGAACATTTATGATCTTCTTGGTAAGCAGCTCCAGTGTATATTTGGCCTTGTTTTATGTTATTTTCCTGCTGAAAGGTGAATTAATCTCCCACTGTCTGGTGGAAAGCAGACTGAACCAGGTTTTCCTCTAGGATTATGCCTGTGCTTAGCTCCATTCCGTTTATTTTTTTTATTCTGAACAACTCCCCAGTCCATAACGATTACATGATGCAGCCACCACTATGCTTGAAAATATGGAGAGTGGTACCCAGTAATGTGTTGTATGTTGTGGGCAAATCCAATAGCACTTTGTATTCAGGACAAATAGTTAATTTCTTTGCCAACTTTTTTTGCAGTATTACTTTAGTGCTTGTTGAAAACAGAATGAATGTTTTGGAATACTTTTATTCTGTACAGGCTTCCTTCTTTTCAGTCTTGTCAATTACGTTGGTATTGCGGAGTACTTAAACTGAGGATGGATCAACAACATTTTTTCATAGCCATTAAACTTCAACCGTTTTTAAGTCCCCATTGGCCTCATGGTAAAATCCCTGAGCGGTTTCCTTCCTCTCTGGCAATTTGAGTTAGGAAGGACGCCTGTATCTTTGTAGTGACTGGGTTTATTAATACACCATCCAAAGTGTAATTGCTTCACCATGCTCAAAGGGATATTCAATGTCTTTTTTTTTTTAACAGCTGTAGTGACTGGGTTTATTAATACACCATCCAAAGTGTAATTGCTTCACCATGCTCAAAGGGATATTCAATGTCTTTTTTTTTTTTAACAGCTAATTGTATGTGTGGTGTGCAGAGATGAGGTAGTCATTAAAAAAATCGTGTTAAACACTATTGTCCATGCAACTAATAAAGTACCGTAAGCACATTTTCGTCCTTAACTTTGGCTTTCCATAACAAAAGGGTTGAATACTTACTGACTAAAGACATTTCAGCTTTTCATTTGTAAAAATTTGATAAACATAATTCCACTTTGACCTTATGGGCTATTGTGTGTAGGCCAGTGATGACAAATCTCAATTTAGTCTTAATTTAAAATGGATTCACACAACGAAATGTGGAGAACGTCAAGGGGTATGAATACTTTGAAGGCACTGTATTTAGGAAAAATACAGGAGCTTTGGTGCAAGTACAGCAAATTAGCACACAATATTGTCGATACAATATATTGGCATATAATATCCCGATATGTAACTATATATATATTTTTTTACTGTAGTATCCCGTTCTGCGTTAAAAAGTATATGAAATGCAAATGAGATCTGGACCTGCTTGAAATATGTGAAAATGCCTTAAAGCCAGGCTTTTACAACCAAGCTCCCACAGCAATGGCTCAGCAGTACCTCTCACTTTGAATTCCTCAATGTAAATCAGCTGTCGTCTTTAACTCTCCATTGATATATCATGGCATTAATTTTTCTCTCCAGTGGTCAACCAAGATGGCGTGTTTGTCCTCGACATGGCAGCCAAAATTGATGCCACAGCTGACTACATCTGCAAGGCGAAGTGGGGTGACGTGGAGTTCCCCCCACCCTTTGGGAGAGAAGCCTACCCCGAGGTGAGTTGGACCGAGGGTCTACAAATGTACACTACATGGCCAAAAGTACATGGACACCTACTCGTCGAACATCTCATTCCAAAATCATGGGTGTTCATATCGAGTTGGTCCCCCCTTTGCTGCTATAACAGCCTCCACTCTTCCGGGAAGGCTTTCCACTAGATGTTGGAACATTGCTGCGTGGACTTGCTTCAATTCAGCAACAAGCAATAGTGTGGTCGGGCACTGATGTTGGGCAGTAAGCCTGGCTCGCAGTCGGCGTTCCAGTTCAGCCCAAAGGTGTTTGGTGTGGTAGAACTTGACCCCATCTATCTTGACAAACCATTTCTGTATGGACCTCGCTTTTTTGTCATTCAGGAAAGGGCCTTCCCCAAACTGTTGCCACAAATTTGGAATCACAGAATCGTCTAGAATGTCATTGTATGCTGTAGTGTTAAGATTTCCCTTCACTAGAGCTAAGCCCGAACCATGAAGAACAGCCCCAGAGCATTATTATTCTACCTCCACTGAACTTTACAGTTGGCACTACGCATTGGGGCAGGTAGCATTCTCCTGGCATCCGCCAAATCTAGATTCGTCCCTCGGACTGCCAGATGGTGAAGAATGATTCATCACTAAAGAGAAAGCTTTGCCACTGCTCCAGAGTCCAATAGCGGCGCGCTTTACACTTCTCCAGCCGACGCTTGCGCATGGTGATCTTGGGCTTGTGTGGTTTTCCATGCAGCTGCTCGGCCATGGAAACCCATTTCATGAAGCTCCCGATGAACAGTTATTGTGCTTTCGATGCTTCCAGAGGCAGTTTGCAACTTAGTAGTGAGTGTTGCAACCGAGGACAGACAATTGTTACACGCTTCAGTGCTCGGCGGTCCCATTCTGTGCGCTTGTGTGGCCTACCACTTTGCGGCTGAGCCATTGTTGCTCAGACATTTTTACGCCATGATAAAAGCACTTACAGTTGACTGGGGCAACTCTAGGAGGGCAGAAATCTGACGAACTGACTTGTTGGAAAGGTGGCATCCTATGACAGTGTCATGTTGAAAGTCACTGAGCTCTTCATTAAGGCCATTCTACTGCCAATCTTTGTCTATGGAGATTGCATGGCTGTGTATTCGATTTTATACACCTTTCAACAACACCCAGTGCTGAAATAGCCGATTCCACTAATTTGAAGGGGTGTCCACATACTTTAGTGTATATATCAAGAGTCTCAGGGTAGGAGTGATGATTTTAGGATCAGTTTTGCCTTTTGAACCACAATGAATAAGATTACATGGACAGTGAGGACCTGATCCTAGATTTCCACCCCTACTATGAGAAGCTTGATATTGTACATATGGCACCAGAAATAACTGACAGTTCTCTAAGATAATGGTTTTGCTTGTTTCCCCAGGCCGATGGCTCGGGTTCTCCAGCATTCAATTGAAATAAGTTTTATCCTTTTCTTTTCATGAGAACTTGCAATCCATGGAACTAACAACTTGCATAGATATTGGTGGGGTAATTAAGCTGTGACTAAGATGTTTCTGCTACCCTCAGATACAGAGTATATGCCCTAGTGACACATCCTTGTCTACCTATTCTAGGAGGCTTACATCGCGGATTTGGATGCGAAGAGCGGGGCCAGTCTGAAGCTCACCATCCTGAACCCCCTGGGAAGGATCTGGACAATGGTGGCAGGTGGAGGAGCCTCCGTAGTCTACAGGTAGGCTTGCAAAATTCCAGAAACTTTCCTGAAGTTCCTAGCCTAGTCCCAGATCTGTTTGTGTTCCTGCCAACACCTTGCCTGTCATTTAGGTGGTGGGCCATAGCAAGCTATCTGCTTTAGTTTTCGAAATGATCGATCTCTGTTGAGGGATGAGCTGGATGAGTTCATTTCCATTTGTTGGCCATCTCAATTTGTGCACATTTTTCAAAATAGTTTTGTTCGTTAGCTGGACAGGCAAACACCGCCGAGTACCAAACTGTAAATCGATCAAAACTTGTGTACTATCCATGGTACGATCTCTGCTGATCACGTCTACAAATCACGTTAAACATATCTAAGGTTGTAGACAGCTGGTGACATCTTAAGAGATCTCCGTCTGACCAACTGCTATCAGGTGAAGTATTTTATTTATTTTTTTGTAACCTAACTATTTAGTTATATAAATGTGATATAATCAATGCAAGCTGTAAAATTACTCCCAACTTAAAACACAGCAACCTTAGTATTGGAGCTAGCTTGGTAGTTTCCTAGCGAGTTACAACAAGTAGATCCGTTGCTAGCTAGCAGGAGAAAATATCACTAGCATATCATTCTGGGACAAGGACCGTTTTAGCTCTGTTTATTCCAAGTAATAATTTAAGACAAAAATCTGTAGGACAAGTAGTGTAAATCTAATACAGTCAAGGCAGGACCCACTAATTTCATTCATACTGACAAATAAGAAATGTCTCATTATCCCTGTCAATAGTTGGTGGCAGAGCACCCTGACTCAGACTGTCAGGATGTTTATTTTCTAGCTCACAAACTACAAATCGAATTTTATTTGTCAAGTGTGCCAAATACAACCTTACTATGAAATGCTTACTTACAAGCCCTTACTTTCCTCTGCAGTGATTTTATTTTATTAATTCTCGTCTCTCACGTTTGTCTCACATGATCTATTCAGCTCTCCTGTGTCTCTTTCAGAGATCAACCAAGTGCTATTCACCAAGCATGGGCTGTGAGGAGAACCATCCTACTGCTGTTTGAGCTAGGCCTGCGTCACTATTTAGACATTGAGACCACATATGCGTTTGCCTGTCTTTTCTTTGTTGAACAACTGCAAATACATGTGCTTCTTTGAGCACTTTGAAGACTAAATTCAATGTAGAATCAGTTTAACAGGTGTCGTGTATTATTTCTGATTCAAAGGAGATAGACTTTTTAATTTCAAACAATCATCTTTATTTAATATTGATTTTTTTTTTCAATAATTAAGCTGGTCGATCCCACACTCTGAAGTGTGATGCCGAGAGCTCAACGAGCAGAATTGAGCCACAGTATTTTATAGTTAAGACATCCTCCCGAATACGTGACAAACAACAGATGTCTGTGGAATAGGTCAAAAGGTTAGGATTTGTATGTGAGAAAGGTGTATCCCCCAGCCAGATAGCAGATAGAAGACTGTTCCATTTGTTTAGAAATCAGGGTTTGGCCCCTAAGACAAGGTTCCTCCAATCAGCCGTCCACACCAGAGACATCTTGTCCCTGGTACCTCACAGTATACAAATACCAACTCATTCTATGGAATGCAGGCTATAGGTTTTATCACCAAGCCATTATAAATAAATTGCTAGCGCAGAGGCCCAACTCGGTCCCACTGACACAGATGAGAGAGTACCCATCAAAGCTATTCGATGCATTAACAGTATTAAAACATAATCTTGTAATTTTCCTACCATACAGGGGACAAACATATTATTTTACATTTGTAACATACTGTTGGAGGATTCCCGTAATTGTATTGTCCCCGTCAGGAGCCCAGTCTTTTGCCATAGATGGTAGAGTTCTCATCTCTGAATCACGCAAGCTTTAGATTGCATTCTGCTGAGGCACTTGTCTGTCTACATCGGTCCGCTACATTGGTGACCTGGGTGGGATCCTTTCATTTGACATTTTAGTCATTTAGCAGACCCTCTTATCCAAATCCTTTCGAAACGCATATGGGGCCTGGGCACACATGCTCCTTGAGAGAAGGGAGAATACTGAAACATGCGTTGATGACAGTTCTACAGTCTCCATCAGAGGCCCAGGCTTTCGGGCATAGATGTTAAAGCTCTCATTTCTGGACTGCACCATTGTAAGATTGTGCCCTCCCCGGCATTTGATAGGTTATACTATATAGGGCATTCAGAAAGTATTCAGACCGTTCCCTTTTTCCACATTTTGTTAAGTTACAGGCTTTTTCTAAAATAGTTTTTTTCTCATCCATCTACACACAGTACCCCATAATGATAAAGCAAAAACAGGTTTTTAGACATTTTTGCAAAATGTATAAATAAAATAAAAACATACCTTTATTTACATAAGTATTCAGACCTTTGCTATGAGACTCAAAATTGAGCTCCAGTGCATCCTGTTTGCGTTGATCATCCTTGATGTTTCTTGATTGGAGTCCACCTGTGGTGATTTCAATTGATTGGACATGATTTGGAAATGCACTCACTTCTACATAAGGTACCACAGTTGACATTGCATGTCAGAACAAAAACCAAGCCATGCGGTCAAAGGAGTTGTCCGTAGAGCTCAGACAAGATTATGTCGCTGCACAAATCTGGAGAGGGTACCAAAAAATGTCTGCAACATTGAAGGTCCCCAAGAACACAGTAGCCTCCATCATTCTTTAATGGAAGAAGATTGGAACCACCCAGACTCTTCCTAGAGCTGGCTGCCCTGCCAAACTGAGCAATCGGGGGAGAAGTGCCTTGGTCAGGGAGGTGACCAAGAACCGATGGTCACTCTGACATAGTTCTAGAGTTCTGCTGTTCAGATAGGAGAACCTTCCAGAAGGACAACCATCTCTGCAGCACTCCCCCAGTGAAGCCTTTATGGTAGTGGCCAAACGGATGCCACTCCTCAGTAAAAGGAACATGACAGCCCGCTTGAAGTTTGTCAAAAGGCACCTAAAGGGCTCTTAGACCATGGGAAACAAGATTCTCTGGTCTGATAAAACCAAGATTGAACTCTTTGGCCTGAATGCCAAGTGTCACGTTTGGAGGAAACCTGACACCATCCCTACGGTGAAGCATGGTAGTGGCAACATCATGCTGTGGGGATGTTTTTCAGCAGCAGAGACCAGGAGACTAGTCAAGATCGAGAGAAAGATGAACGGAATAAAGTAAAGAGAGACCCAGTTTTCATCAAGGATAAGGTTCACCTTCCAACTGGACAGCGACCCTAAGCACGCAGCCAAGACAACGCAGTAGTGGCTTCGGGACATGTCGGAATGTCCTTGAGTGGCCCTGCCAGAGCCCGCACTTTAACCCGATTAAACATCTCTGGAGAGACTAATGGAGCTTGAGAGGATCTGCAGTGAAGAATAGGAGAAACTCCTCAACTACAGGTGTGCGAGGCTTTTAGCGTCATACCAAAGAAGACACGGTTGTAATCGCTGTCAAAGGTGCTTCAATAAAATACTGAGTAATTGGTCTAAATACTTATCTAAATGTAATATTTCAGCATTTAAAAAAATATAAATATTTTTGATTTGTCATTATGGGGTATTGGGGGGGGGGGGGTTTCATCCATTTTTAGAGCAAGGTTGTGATGTGGAAGAAGTCAAATGGTCTGAATACTTTCTGAATGCACAGTATTTAGATACTTAAACTGCCTGAGACACCTTTGCTATTTATCTCTGTACTCAATAACTGGTAAACTATTAGTGATGGTGTACTTTGTTCGAATGTATATGCATGAAACGTATATTGTGGAAAACATGCCCCACACTGTGTCATAGTTAGTAGAACAATGAATGGATTGGCCAGATTCTGGCACATCAGCTTTTAGAAGGTTAATAGGAAAGCTAATCATTCAAACCACCTAAATATACTCACATTCACTGAACAAACATTTTCCCAACTGCTTTTTCTACAGTCCTACACACTCTAACATTCTCCATATCTTAAATTCCAATGCATCCAACATTATGCATGCCTACCATGGTATTGGGCAGCTGCTATTTGAGAACTCATCTATATGTATTACAAATTATGCCTTATATGTAGGCTATGCCATATATAGTGGCTAGTATTCCTATGCAGCTGTTTTAACTATTCTAGCTTCCATGACACACACACACTTTTATTTGTGTTTATAAGAAAAGTATATGATTGAATGTTTTCAAGCCTGCTGCTAGTTACTTGAAATGAGATGCCAAAACATGATTAACATTTTTTATTCACTGACAGATTGCTAATGAAACACAAATTGACATTTACAGTAGTTGGCTAGGCAAACTGTAACATTGGCTAGCTTTCAATATATTGGCTAAATGGTTACCTCCTAAAGTGCACTCAAACAGATATTTACTTATAGCTGGCTATATCTGATCCTCTTCATCAGACAGCAGCTTGCGTTGATAGGAGGACATTTGCTTCCTTCATCATGAGGAGTATGTACGGAAGTTCTGGTTGGTTCCAAGTTTAGCAGTTCCGCATTTACCTGGGCAGACACTATTGAAATCTACTTTTTATGAGTGCAAGAATTGGTGTCTCAAACTTTTATAGTCATCATAAGAATTTTTCACTGTCATGTATACAAACAATCAGCTCATTCAACTTCACATTTTTCGGCTTCGGCCCACTACCTAATTGTCGAGCTAAACTGTCCCATAAATACACTCAGCAAAAAAAAAAGTCCCTTTTTCAGGACCCTGTCTTTCAAAGATAATTTGTTAAACTCCAAATAACTTCAGCTCTTCATTGTAAAGGGTTTAAACACTGTTTCCCATGCTTGTTCAATTAACCACAAACAATTAATGAACATGCACCTGTGGAACGGTCGTTAAGACACTAACAGCTTACAGATGGTAGGCAATTAAGGTCACAGTTATGAAAACTTAGGACACTAAAGAGGCCTTTCTACTGACTTTGAAAAATACCAAAAGAACTATGCCCAGGGTCCCTGCTCATCTGCGTGAACATGCTTTAGGCATGCTGCAAGGAGGCATGAGGACTGCAGATGTGGCCAGGGCAATATATTGCACTGTCCGTACTGAGAGGCCTAAGACAGCGCTACAGGGAGACAGGACGGACAGCTGATCGTCCTAGCAGTGGCAGACCACGTGTAACAACAACTGCCCGAGTTACACCAGGTACGCACAATCCTTCCATCAGTGCTCAGACTGTCCGGAATAGGCTGAGAGAGGCTGGACTGAGGGCTTGTAGGCCTGTTGTAAGGCAGGTCCTCACCAGACATCACCAGCAACAACGTCCCCTATGGGCACAAACCCACCGTCGCTGGACCAGACAGGACTGGCAAAAAGTGCTCTTCACTGACGAGTCGCGGTTTTGTCTCACCAGGGGTGATGGTCGGATTTGCGTTTATTGTCGAAAGAATGAGCGTTACACCGAGGCCTGTACTCTGGAGCAGGATCGACGTGGAGGGTCCGTCATGGTCTGCGGTGATGTGTCACAGCGTCATCGGACTGAGCTTGTCATTGCAGGCAATCTCAACGCTGTGCGTTACAGGGAAGATATCCTCCTCCCTCCATGTGGTACCCTTCCTGCAGGCTCATCCTGACATGACCCTCCAGCATGACAATGGCCCCAACCATACTGCTCGTTCTGTGCGTGATTTCCTGTCATGGCCAGCGAAGAACCCGGATCTCAATCCCGTTGATGATGTCTGTGGAACTTGTTCAGTTTGTCTGTTGTTGAATCTTATGTTCATACAAATATTTACACATGTTAAGTTTGCTGAAAATAAACGCAGTCGACAGTGAGAGGACATTTCTTTTTTTGCTGAGTTTAGTTGTCAAGAGAGCAGAAACATACTGTCATCCAGATGTTTTTTTCCCAGAAATGCCGGTTGGAGGATTCCCACCCTGCTTGTTCGCTCCTGATTTAGGGAATCCTCCAACTGGGATTTGGAAAAGATTAAAATGACTTGTTACTGTAGTGCAATGTTATTTATAATTCTATGATCCCAGCTACACTTAGTTTTCAGTTTGAATCGATCCCAGTGTTACTGAATACAACAGTTGCGCTGCATTGGAGGTTTTGTCACTGAAGAGACTTTCTAATTGCATTTCTAACCCGTGCAGCTCAGGGCATGACTTTGACCATGTCCCAAATGTCACGCTTTTCCCTGTCTAGTGCACTACTCTATGGGCCCTGGTCAAAGTTAGTGTACTGTAAAGGCAATAGGGAGCCATTTGTGAGGCAACCACTTGTCCTTGACTCTGACCCCTGTCCCCTCGAACGTAGTGACACCATCTGTGACCTGGGTGGAGTGGATGAGCTGGCCAACTACGGGGAATATTCTGGAGCGCCCAGCGAGCAACAGACCTATGACTACGCCAAGACCATCCTCTCACTTATGACCAGAGAGAAGCACCACGAAGGTGGGCACTTGCTCAGCATCCCCTACCCCAATTATAACCTTAACCATTAGTAGGAAAATGCAGAACTGACTCAAGATCAACGTCTAGTGGCAACTTCACCCTACACCTGGGAACTCGCCAAGGTTGCCCACTTGCACCTCTTATAGTTTTGAAATCAACGTTGGCATAGTCAGCTCATATTACATTTGGGCTATATCATAAAAAACAATGCATGTAGAAGCAAAAAGTCCCACAGACTGTATTGCTCCTGTACACTGCCTCTATTCCAACTTTTTGATCCGAGTTGGATCTTCTTAATTCATTTATTAATTTTCATCAATAAATGTGGAGCAATATGTGTTGATGTTTTTTTACTAGTTACACTTAAATAACTTTTGGACACAGACGAATTCCATTGGTTAGGACTATTTAACTCAGTGGTGCACTAAGTTCTATCACATGCTCAATTCTTTGTGTGTTACCGCATTGTCAAACTAGATAGTCTCAGCATTAATACTAACAACACATTTCTATCTTTGCCTCGTCAGGGAAAGTGCTGATCATCGGAGGAAGCATCGCTAACTTCACAAACGTGGCGGCCACGTTCAAAGTAAGGCGCCCAAACACGGTCTTCCCCTACTGCTGTGTCATTGATAGGGCCAGACATAATCTGAGTGCAGAATGTGCATGAGTCCCTTGAATGTAATATGTAATGGAAAATATATTCATTAGCCTTGTCTAAATACCTCTACTCATGTTCTAGATAGTATAATTTGTAAAATGTCTAACATTGAGAGTGCTTTAAATGCCAGGATGTCATACTCTATATATACTAAAGTATGTGGACGCCCCTTCAAATTCGTGGATTATGCTATTTCAGCCACACCTGTTGCTGACAGGTGTATAAAATAAAGCGCACAGTCATGCAATCTCCATAAACAAACATTGGCAGTAGAATGGCCTTACTGAAGACCTCAGTGACTTTCAACGTGGCATCATAGGATGCCACCTTTCCAACAAGTCAGGTCATCAAATTTCTGCCCTGCTACAGCTTCCCCGGTCAATTAAGTGCTGTTATTGTGAAGTGGGAATGTCTAGGAGCAACAACTGCTCAGCAGCGAAGCGGTAGGTCACAGAACAGCTCACAGAACGGAACCGCCGAGTGCTGAAAATTGCCTGTCCTCGGTTGCAACACTCACTACTGAGTTCCAAATTGCCTCTAGAAGAAACGTCAGCACAAGAACTGTTCGTCGGGAGCTTCATGAAATAGGTTTCCATGGCCGAGCAGCCACACACAAGCCTAAGATTACCAAGCATCGGCTGGAGTAGTGTAAAGCTCGCCACCATTGGGCTCTGGAGCAGTGGAAACGTGTTCTCTGGACTGATGAATCGCGCTTCACCATCTGGCAGTCCGACAGACTGGGTTTGGCGGATGCCAGAAGAACGCTACCTGCCTGCGAATGCACAGTGCCAACTGTAAAGTTTGGTGGAGGAAGAATAATGGTCTGGGGCTGTTTTTCATGGTTCAGGCTAGGCCCCTTAATTCCAGTGAAGGGAAATCTTAACGGTACAGCATACAATGACATTCTAGACTATTATGTGTTTCCAACTTTGTGGTTACAGTTTGGGGAAGGTGCTTTCCTGTTTCAGCATGACAATGCCCCCGTGCACTAAGCGAGGTCCATACAGAAATGTTTTTTTGAGATCGGTGTGGAAGAATTTGATTGGCCTGCACAGAGCCCTGAACTCATCCCCATCGAACACCTTTGGGATGAATTGTAACACCGATTGCGAGCCAAGCATAATTGCCCAACATCAGTGCCTGACCTCACTAATGCTCTTGTGGCTGAATGGAAGCAAGTCTACGCAGCAATGTTCGAACATCTTACAGTAGAAAACCTTCCCAGAAGAGTGGAGGCTGTTTTAGCAGCAAAGGGGGGACCAACTCCATATTAATGCCCATGATTTTGGAATGAGATGTTTGACGAGCAGGTGTCCACGTACTTTTGGTCATGTAGTGTACTCATTTAGACTTCATCTAGTATTTGCTGCATACTCTATTGAGGAAGAGGTGCATCTTTTCAGACCCATTTGTGATAAGAGGATGGGCTGTTGCAAAATTAACGAATGGCGGGAAACAACACGTTTGAGCATTAGATGACGCTTTCTTAGTATGGGTGAGCCTAGTATGTTTATTTGTTGCTGAATGCATACTTTTATACTAAACAGTACATATATAGTATGATTAGTACACAGTACGTTTAAAAAATTTGTAGGCAAGATCAATTTTCGGACACAGTGGTTCTCTATTTGGATACATATGAGCTGATGCCTAGTCTTCCTGGCAAAATTCTAACATTTAGAATCTATTCAATCAAACCAAATAATGCCACTAAACATGATATAACATGCTGCAGTTTCATATATGAAAATTATGTATATAATTATATAAATTCAATAAGGACAGATTTAGAAAAGCCATCCTGCAGATTTTGTCCAGCCTTAGCCATTGTGCTTGCTGTTAATCCCATGCTTTGAACAAGGCATGTCTATCCATACATTTTACCATGCTGTGCTCTACTTTGTCCACCACTAGGGCATCGTCAGGGCTATCAAAGACTACCAGGGACCCCTGAAGGATAACCGAGTCACCATCTTTGTGCGTCGCGGTGGCCCCAACTACCAGGAGGGCCTGAGAGTGATGGGAGAAGTAGGTGAGTCCAGGCTGCACATTCACTTCAACTAGTTGGCTACATTCCAATTCTCTACCCTACTTCCCGAAGTGTGCACTTGTACACTCCCCCTCATGGATTTAAAAGGAATGGACTGGTATAATGAATATGGTGGTAGCTCCCTCCAGCCATTCTTGTATCAATCCAATGCTTTGAAATGCATAATGTGGAGTGAACGAGTGCACACTGTGTGCCCTCAGGCCCTACTCCACCACTACCACATATCTACAGTACTAAATCCATGTGTATGTATAGTGCATATGTTATCTTGTGTGTGTGTGCGCCAATGTTTGTCTTTCTTCACAGTCCCCGCTGTTCCATAAGGTGTTTTTTAAATCTGATTTTACTGCTTGCGTCAGTTACTTGATATGGAATAGAGTTCCATGTAGTCATGCCTCTATGTAGTACTGTGTGCCTCCCATATTCTGTTCTGGAGACCTCTTGTGGCATGTCTTGTGTGAAGAGACCTCTTGTGAAGAGACCTCTTGTGTCATGTCTTGTGGGGTATGCATGGGTGTCAGAGCTGTGTGCCAGTAGTTTAGACAGACAGCTCGGTCCATTCGACATGTCAATACCTCTCATAAATAAAAGTAGTGATGAAGTCAATCTCTCCTTCACTTTCAGCCAGGAGAGATTGACATGCATATTATTAATATTAGCTCTCTGTGTACATCCAAGGGCCAGCCGTGCTACCCTGTTCTGAACCAATTGCAATTTTCCTGTCCTTTTTTGTGGCACCTGACCACACGACTGAACAGTAGTCAAGGTGCGACAAAACTAGGGCCTGTAGGACCTGCCTTGTTGATAGTGTTGTTAAGAAGGCAGAGCATCGCTTTATTATAGACAGACTTCTCCCCATCCTAGCAACTACTGCATCAATATGTTTTGACCATACCAGTTTACAATCTAGGGTTACTCCAAGCAGTTTAGTCATCTCAACTTGCTCAAAAGTCTAACAAGACGGATCATTTTATCATCAATTTCTCTCAGCCAATCATCAATCATTTGTGTAAGTGCTGTGCTTGTTGAGTGTCCTTCCCTATAAGCATGCTGAAATTATTTTGTCAATTTGTTTACTGTAAAATAGTATTGTATCTGGTCAAAAATAATTTTTTCCAGAAATTTACTAAGGGTTGGTAGCAGGCTGATTGGCCGGCTATTTGAGCCAGTAAAGTTTTTTTTACTGTTCTTGGGTAGCGGAATTGCTTTAGCTTCCCTCCAGGTCTGAGGGCACACACTCTAGTAGGCTTAAATTGAAGATGCGGCAAATAGGAGTGGCAAAATCATCTGTTATTATCCTCAGTCATTTTCCATCCAGATTGTCAGACCCCGGGTTGATAGACAACAATAATTTTTTTACCTCTTCCACACGGACTTCATGGAATTCAAAAGTACAATTCTTGTCTTTCATCATTTCGTCCAATATACTTGGATGTGTAGTGTCAGTGTTTGCTGCTGGCATGTCATCCCTAAGTTTGCTTATATTGCCAATGAAAAAGTCATAAAAGTAGTTTGCAATATCAGTGGGCTTTGTGATGAATGAGCCATCTGATTCAATGAATGAAGCAGCCGAGTTGGCTTTCTTTCCCAAAATATCATTTAAGGTGCCCCAAAGCTTTTTACTATCATTATTTATGTAATTTATCTTTGTTTCATAGTGTAGTTTATTTTTCTTTTTATTTAGTTTAGTCACATGATTTCTTTATTAAGTATGGTTTCTTGGAGAACCAAAACATTTATTCTACCAATAATAGACCCATCTGTTGATGGATTATGTTATATTGATTGCCATGGGTTCATAATTTGTTGAACTCAAGGAGTTCATTTCTGTTGTGATTTTAATACCAAGATATGTGAAACCTTGTTTTGTATTCACAAATGGATGCTATACAACTGGATTCTGTCTCTCTTGCTTGTTGAAGAAAAGGATGGACGATTTGGTTTTATTAACTTTAAACCCTGGACAAAGTTATACATTAAATTGGAGAGGGAAGATATAGAATTCTTTCGATCTGTTAGGAATAAGAGGCTATCATTGGCATACAGGGCCACTCGATGTTCAAAATCTGATGCTTTAATTCCACTAGTTGACGGGTGTCCGGCCAAAAATGATGTCTGATTAGTTAAGTTCTCAGAAGATTCAGAGTTGGAAAGTGTGGTAGAGTAGGAAGCAAAAGTTTGGTTTATTTCTACAGGATCCATTGATAATTGTCCTTGTATATTATGAATTGTATTATTGGCTCTGTCTGAATTTAAAGACTATCAGAAAGAATGTTGGTACTTATTTATTTTTGATCCAAAGCCAAGAATGAGTGAGTCACTCAGCTTTATGTAGGTGCCGAGGCTATATGACTGCGCCATTAACTTGATTATTTAGCAGACATCACTTGCTTATATTCACTCAACACTTATATCTTAAGAATATCATGGAATATAATTGAACATTGTCATTTCTATTAGAATAAAAACCTTAGTGTAACAGTTTTTGTAAATAATACTGACGAGTAGAAACAAAAAAATGTGTATTTTTCAGGGTATGTGCGTGCATGACACATGAATAGCAATTCTTACAGTTGTCACGGCTCTTGTCGTAATGCATGGACCAAAACGCAGCGTGGTAAGTGTCAACTAGAATCAACTAACTTTGTTTTAATTGTTACACGCTTTTAAATTAATCATGTAACAATGATTGAGAGCGGTTGTTCAGAGTTACCATCTCCCGGATTAAACTCTAAAGGTCTTTACCTATCACATCAATATCACAGTCAACGTATTAATGATTACTTCTTATCATTCTGAACAGTCATAACCTTCTTGGATCTGCAAAAACCCCAACCTTATGATTCAGTACTACACAAAGTGGTTTATTTATTTACTAACTAAATAATATCACAAACATTACACACTTAATACATGAGAATAAGGTCCCTAGCGGACTGAAAGCATATGGCGGCTTGTTACACAGAAATTAAGAACTATTTATATACTTTGCACACGAGCCGCCGCCCGTTTGGAGTAAGAAATCATGAATGTTTTTACGTGTGAATGCTGTTTATCTCTGTCGGATCCAGCCTTCTTAGGAAGGATGTGGGATGGCCTTTTCAGCGGCATTCTTGTAAGGCTCTGATTGTCTGAAAGGGGTCTCCCCTTTCCTGTCTTCTACTGTTCACTCTGGAAGATTCTCCTTGGATAGCTAGGCAAGCCAGCTGTGTCGATGGCTCCCACTGGATGATGAGAATAGTGTACTACGGTGATTTGAGAAGAGTAGTAGGATGGTCCCACTTTGTTCATGGTTACAAAATATTGACTTATCTGAGTTTGAGTGGAATTGGCCATTGCGATGTTTGCCTTGTGCGTTGCAACATTTGTATCGGAGTCTATAGTCAAAGCCTGTGGGCTTGTTTCTTGATCGAGCGGGCCCTGGACAGGGTCTCGAGTGAGAGCGGGGGTAATTGGATTGTTTGCGTCCTCTCTAATGGAATTAAATTTGGCGGACCTGTTGTCCGGCAATTCCACAGCTAGTCATGGTGACTCATCTTTTTCCTCCTTCTCAAATGTTTTGCGCTTTTGTACTTCTCTTAGCAAAGCTTCTATAGAGCATCAGTCTACAATTATATCGTCATTGAACCCTTTGTTACCCTTGTGCCCTGGCACTTTGTGTGGTTTGGGTGCAGGAACGTAGCGATCAGATTGATTGTTGCAGTAGGCGTTTCGCTGGCGACGTACTTCATAGTTATTTTGACCACGGTGGTTATTGGTATCGTGGTTTTGTGGTAGATATCGTTGCTGTGCATCATTTCTCAACACTCCTATCCCTGATAACGCACCCTTTTTAACTGGAGTGAGTGCTTCTGTTCAATCTTAAATGAGATTTTCTAGACATTTGACTGAGGACCGCTAATCAGCCGTTCCAGTGATTGTCCAAGAGGGGAGTTTTCTCCTCTCTTCACCTCGTGTTGGAAGTCAGAGTTTGAACCACTTTACACGCAACGCTGCAGCCTGGCGATGTTCTGATCTACTCTGGGAAGTGAGTTTATTTTCTTCACCTCATGTTGAGGTTCAAAGTTCCAACCATTTCAAACGTGTAGCAACGCTCCACACTTTTCTGGGCTGATGTTAATTCTTTACCAATCCTTTTATACACTCTCTCGAAATGGGCGGGTCTGTAATTCTGACACGCTCTCTGACCTCACTAGGGGCTTGGCTACTTACTATGCACAATTTATAAGAGATAGGAATGTGATTTTTAGGAGCCATAAAATAATCTATGTTAACAAAAATACTTTAATCCTTTTTCATATCTCATATACAACATTAAGGATGGAGACTTAACAGATAAAGGGGATATACTTTCCAAGTTACACTATTTACTTTACAATCTTTTTAATGACATCACAAAATAAAAACCAATATGACATTAGTTTTCCATACATCATCTTTGACCATTCCCCACGTTCTTATTTTAGAAATATTGTTCCAGTATTCAATTTAGAAACTGTTAGTTTCGGCGGGAAGACAGTCTGTTAACGAAGACATTCCTTTGGTTAAACCTCTTAAGGATCTGACCCTTTTTTTTTTTTTTAATTTTCGCCTAAAATGACATACCCAAATCTAACTGCCTGTAGCTCAGGACCTGAAGCAAGGATATGCATATTCTTGATACAATTTTAAAGGAAACACTTAGAAATTTGTGAAATAAATGTAGGAGAATATAAGACAATAGATCTGGTAAAAGATAATACAATTTTTTTTTGTACCATCTTTGAAATGCAAGAGAAAGTCCATAATGTATTATTCCAGCCCAGGTACAATTTAGATTTTGCCCACTAGATGGCAGCAGTGTATGTGCGAAGTTTTTGACTGTTTTTGAATGAACCATTGCGTATTTGTTAAAAATATTCTATCAAGACTGCCAAAATGTGCCTAATTGGTTAATTCATAACTTTTCAAGTTCATAACTGTGCACTCTCCTCAAACAATAGCATGGTATTCTTTCACTGTAATAGTTACTGTAAATTGGACAGTACACTTAGATGAAGAAGAATTTAAGCTTTCTGCCAATATCAGATCTGTCTATGTTCTGGGATATGTTCATGTTACTTAAAACCTCATGCCAATCACATTAGCCTACGTTAGGGGGGGCACCAATCCTGCAGAGGTTTTTAATACTTGAGGGGAAAACAGCGTCCTCTTCTCCTGTAATTTACAACAGGGTGTGAACTGTCATCCACCCAGCCCCCCCCCCCCCCCTCTGTGGGTGAGAAAGGTCCTGGCTACTGTCATCCACCGCTGATCTGACACATGCTGATCCTCACAGGACAGTCATATGTATGAATGCTAACATTACCAGTCAAAAGTTTGGATACACCTACTCACTCAAGGGTTTTTCTTTAATTTTACTATTTTCTACATTGTAGAATAATAGTGAAGACATCAGAACTATGAAATTACACATGGAATCATGTAGTAACCAAAAGTGTTAAACAAATCAAAATATACTTCAAAGTAGCCACCCTTTGCCTTGATGACAGCTTTGCACGCTCTTGGCATTCTCTCAACCAGCTTCATGAGGTATGACCTGGAATGCTTTTCCAACAGTCCTGAAGAAGTTCCCACATATGCTGAGCAAACGTTGGCTGCTTTTCCTTCACTCTGCGGTCCAACTCATCCCAAACCATCTCATTGGGTTGAGGTCGGGGGATTGTGGACGCCAGGTCATCTGATGCAGCACTCATCACGATCCTCCTTGGTCAAATAGCCCTTACACAGCCTGGAGGTGTGTTGGGTCATTGTCCTGTTGAAAAACAAATGATAGTGGGACTAAGTGCAAACCAAATGGCATGGCATCCCAAAAAAAAAAAACAGTACAAAAAAAAAGTATGAATGTATGTACTTGTAAGTCGCTCTGGATAAGAGCGTCTGCTAAATGACTTAAATGTAAATGTAATGGCATATTGCTGCAGAATGCTGTGGTAGCAATACTGGTTAAGTGTGCCTTGAATTCTAAATAAATCAGTGTCACCAGAAAAGCATCGTCACACCACCACCTCCATGCTTCATGGTGGGAACCACACATGTAGAGATCATCTGTTCACCTACTCTGCGTCTCACAAAGACCTGGCGGTTGGAACCAAAAATCTCACATTTGGACATGAGACCAAAGGACAGATTTCCACCGGTCCATTGCTCGTAGCGTCCCACCTGGCCAACATCCGGTGAAATTGCAGAGCGCGAAATTCAAATGACAGAAATATAAATATTTAACATTCATGAAAATACAAGTGTCATACATCAAATTAAAGCTTACCCTCTTGTTAATCCAGCCGCTGTGTCAGATTTCAAAAAGGCTTTATGGCGAAAGCACCATGCGATTATCTGAGGACAGCGCCCCGCATACAAAAGCATGAAAAACACATTTCAACCAGGCAGGTGCGCCACAAAAGTCAGAAATAGAGTTATAATAAATGCCTTACCTTTGAAGATCTTCTGTTGGCACTCAAAGGTCCCAGCTACATCACAAATGGTCCTTTTTGTTCGATAATGTTCTTCTTTATATCCCCAGAAACTCAGTTTAGCTGGCACGCTTCAGTCAATAATCCACTGGTTTCCCTCCTTCAAAATGCATACAAAATGAATCCCAAACGTTACCAATAAACTTCTCCAAACAAGTCAAACAACGTTTATAATCAAACCTCAGCTACCCTAATACTAAAATAAACTATAACATTTAAGATGGAGAATCGTTATTGTCTTTACCGGAGATAAACAACAAAGAATGCACTCTCATCCACGCGCATGAAAACACTACAGACAAAATGGGAGCCACTTAGAAAAACTACAAATTCTAGCAATTTTTTCAAAAAACAAGCCTGAAACTCATTCTGAAGAGTTTTGACATCTAGTGGAAGCCCTAGGAACTGCAATCTGGGAGGATTTCGCCTCATAATAAACATGACAGCCATTGGAAACAGTGGTAGGCTGAATTTGTCTTTTTTTAAATTTTTTGGGATGGTCTGTCCTCGGGGTTTTGCCTGCCATATCAGTTCTGTTATACTCACAGACATTATTTTAACAGTTTTAGAAACGTTTGTGTTTTCTATCCAATACTACCACGCAAATGCATATCCTAGCTTCTGGGCCTGAGTAACAGGCAGTTTACTTTGGGCACGTTTGTCATCCAAACTTCAAAATACTGCCCCCTACCCCAGAGAGGTTAAGAAGGAAAGCAATTCCAAATATGAACTTTTAACAAGGCCCACCTGTTAATTGAAATGCATTCCAGGTGACTAGCTCATGAATCTGGTTGAAAGAATGCCAAGAGTGTGCAAAGCTGTCTTCAAGGCAAAGGGTGGCTACTTTGAAGAATGTATTTGTTTTAACACTTTTTTGGTTACTACATGATTCCATATGTGTTATTTCATAGTGTTGATGTCTTCACTATTATTCTACAATGTAGAAAATAGTAAAAATAAATAAAAACGTATGTGAATCTTGCCTAATGTTCCAGGTTTGCTGGGTGTACTAAAATATAAAGACCATCTTTGGCACTAAGATAATTTTGAGTCCATTGGTAGACAATGAAAATGATTTTTATGTTTTTGGGAAATTCACACCAGGAGATTTGATCAATAGGTTTCCTTTTTTATTGTACAGTTGTTCAGGATAATCAAAATATTTGTTAACCATGTCCACTTTTCTTTTCCCACAGGGAAGACCACCGGTATCCCCATCTATGTTTTCGGCACAGAGACCCACATGACGGCCATTGTCGGCATGGCGCTGGGCCACCAGCCAATCCCCAACCAGCCTCCAGTAGCCGCCCACACAGCCAACTTCCTGCTCAACTCCAGCACCAACGCCGCTGTACGTTTTGTGTTCAATGTAGAGCTGACCCCAATTAGTCGACAGGACGATTGTTTGGTCGATAGCTTTTCGGTCTACCAAGATTATTTTTTGGGGTCAAGCAGTGGAGTGTATGCATGCATGCATGCACGCACGTATGTATGTATACCAGCCAGCCAATCAAAAGTTTGGACACACAATCAATCAAGGGTTTTTCTTTATTTTGACTATTTTCTACTTTGTGGAATAATACTGAAGACATCAACACTATGAAATAACGCATATGGAATCATGTAGTAACCAAAGACGTGTTAAACAAATACATTCTTCAAAGTAGCCACACTTTGCCTTGAAGACAGCTTTGCACATTCTTGGCATTCTCGCAACCAGCTTTCATGGGGTAGTCACCTGAAATCCATTTAAATTAACAGGTGTGCCTTGCTAAAAGTTAATTTGTGGAATTTATTTCCTCATTGTGTTTGAGCTAATCAGTTGTTGTGACAAGGTAGGGGTGGTATACAGAAGAGCCATATAAGTCCATATTATGGCAAGAGTAGCTAAAATAATCAATTAAGACATGGTCAGTCAATCTGGAACATTTTAAGAACTATGAAAGTTTCTTCAAGTGAAGTTGCAAAAACCATCAAGCGCTATGATGAAACTGGCTCTCATGAGGTCTGCCACAGGTAAGGAAGACCCAGAGTTACCTCTGCTGCAGAGGATAAGTTCATTGGAGTTACCAGCCTTAGAAATAACAGCCCAAATAAATGCTTCACAGAGTTCAAGTAACAGACATATCTCAACATCAACTGTTCAGAGGAGACTGTGTGAATCAGGCCTTCATGGTCAAATTGCTGCAAAGAAACCACTACTAAAGGACACCAATAAGAAGAGACTTGCTTGGGCCAAGAAACACGAGCAATGGACATTAGACCGGTGGAAATCTGTCCTTTGGTCTGATGTCCAAATTTGAGATTTTTGGTTCCAACCGCCGTGTCTTTGAGATGCAGAGTAGGTGAATGGATGATCTCCGCATATGTGGTTCCCACCGTGAAGTAGGTGAGGTGGTGGTGTCGGGGTGCTTTTCTGGTGACACTGTGATTTATTTAGAATTATTTATTTTATTTATTTCTCTCGGAGGACATGAGTACTAGGACCATGCCTCAGGACTACCTGGCATGATGAATCCTTGCTGTCCCCAGTCCACCTGGCCGTGCTGCTGCTCCAGTTTCAACTGTTCTGCCTATGGAACCCTAACCTGTTCACCGGATATGCTACCTGTCCCAGACCTGCTGTTTTCAACTCTCTAGAGACAGCAGGAGCGGTAGATACTCTCAATGATCGGCTATGAAAAGCCAACTGACATTTACTCCTGAGGTGCTGACTTGTTGCACCCTCGACAACTACTGTGATTATTATTATTTGACCATGCTGGTCATTTATGAACATTTGAACATCTTGGCCATGTTCTGTTATAATCTCCACCCGGCACAGCCAGAAGAGGACTGACCACCCCTCATAGCCTGGTTCCTCTCTAGGTTTCTTCCTAGGTTTTGGCCTTTCTAGGGAGTTTTTCCTAGCCACCGTGCTTCTACACCTGCATTGCTTGCTGTTTGGGGTTTTAGGCTGGGTTTCTGTACAGCACTTTGATATATCAGCTGATGTAAGAAGGGCTATATAAATACATTTGATTTGATTTCAGGAAGCCAACATCTACCTCTCATCACTGTCTCTTCTTTTAGACCCCAGCATCTACCAGGACAGCCTCCTTCTCTGAGCCCAGAGCAGCCAACGATGCCACGTCAGCTAAGAAGCCCAAAGCGGGCATACCAGCAGGTAACGAGTGCTAACCATGCCACCCTGCCCTCCTTACCAATTTTCACTGGTTTCCCTGGCACAGATTAAACCCAGTCTCCATTGAGGATGCTTTTAAGTGCAGGACTAGGCTTAATCTGTGTCAGGGGAAACCTATCCTTAAAGTGCTAGTTTACAACAAAACAAACATGTCATGTTTAGCTCCTCAGAGGTTCAGTAAGAAAAGGGACAACTTGGGGACAGTTTAGACTCCCTACACCTCATATTCATTAAGACACATTGTAGCTAAATGTAGCAAGATGTTTTGCAACAAAAACCATTTAAATCACGTAGTAGAGCACCTGGAGTAAACAAATGACATTGCAAAATGTTTTGCTACAGTGTGCATTGTGCACTAATGAATATGAATGACCCTGTTATCACACACACCACCCTCTGTCTTTGTCTGCTTCTTCACCTCTGCCATCCCACTTTCCCTTTTCTCTCCCCAGCACAGTTTGACATTTTAAATGTTTTCAGTTTTTTTCCCTTTTGCCCCTCATTTCGATGTGTAATCAGCCTGTCTTTTCATGCTCAAATCTTATAAGCCGATCCTCATTGTCCATGGCTGTGGCCTGTGAAGGAGGAATTCACAGGAGACTGCTACGGTAAGTGCAGGTGTAAGCCTACACGACTAGCTCGCCCATCCTGCTCCCCCCTCTCCCCTCTCCTCCCCCCACACTTCCCCAATTTAGAGGTGTGTGTGTGTGTGTGTGTTGCTTTCACGCCTATGTTCTGAATTGGCATTCTAGAACTCCCACGGAGTAGGCCTAGGGAATGGTCTACATGGGTAAGTTCCTTGGGTTTCGTATTGTTTGTGTTTAATCCATTTTTTAAGTAGATGTTTAGTTAATTGAGCTCTATATCGGTCCTTTCTCTTATTGGGTATCCATGCAATGAAGTGTGAAGGCCAAGGCATGCAGCCATACATGCAACCATACAACACACCCAATGCATTCGTTGATTGATGAGGTTACATAGTAGGGCTTTTATTCAAACTGTTTTGTACCTTTTTCCGTTGTCGCTTATTTTGTCGTCACTGCTTTGTGGTGTTGCGCAGTTGGTCACAGAAGCACAGGCTTCGTCAGGTTGGAGTGGAGGTAGAGACGAGTGATAGACACTCAGTCCTCCTCCAGGCTCTCCTCTCTTTCTCTTCCTCCTTCTTTCCCCTACCTCTATCCCTGTTTCTCTTAAGTAGTGCGTGTGGGAAATGCCTTTGTTCAGCCTCCATCCAGTTAGGTGTTTCTCATGGTGACTGTCCCAATTCTCTACTCTTTTCCTGAAATGTTGACTTGCATGCTTCCCGGCATGGATTTTAAAGCATATTATTGATGTAAGCATTGGCTGGAGCATATTATTGATGTATGCATTGGCTGGAGTGAGTTTCCACCATTTGTTAAATCCATGCACGGGTGTAAGTGTACACTTTGGGAGGAGGGTGTAGAATCAGATGCAAACCTTGTCAAATGGGTCTGCAGCTGTCCCGGACTGCGTTTCATTCCAGAAAGTTGCTCACTTCCTCTTTCCTCGCTCCCCTTTAAAAAAAAAAATATATATATATATATATATTTATTTTTTTGCTGAGTTTGTTTGTATATATATATATATATATACACACAAACAAACTCAGCAAAAAAAGAAACGTCCCTTTTTCAGGACCCTGTCTTTCAAAGATAATTTAAAAAATCGAAATAACTTGACAGCTCTTCATTGTAAAGGGTTTAAACACTATTTGCCATGCTTGCTCAATTAACCATAAACAATTAGTGAACATGCACCTGTGGAACGGTCGTTAAGACACTAACAACTTACAGACGGTAGGCAATTAAGGTCACAGTTATGAAAACTTAGGACACTAAAGAGGCCTTTCCACTGACTCTGAAAAACACCAAAATAACTATTCCCAGGGTCCCTGCTCATCTGCGTGAATGTGCTTTAGGCATGCTGCAAGGGAGCATGAGGACTGCAGATGTGGCCAGGGCAATAAATTGCAATGTCCGTACTGTGAGACGCCTAAGACTGCGCTACAGGGAGACAGGACGGACAGCTGATCGTCCTAGCAGTGGCAGACCACGTGTAACAACACCTGCAACAACAACTGCCCGAGTTACACCAGGAACGCACAATCCCTCCATCAGTGCTCAGACTGTCCGCAATAGGCTGAGAGAGGCTGGGCCGAGGGCTTGTAGGCCTGTTGTAAGGCAGGTCCTCACCAGACATCACCGGCAACAACGTTGCCTACGGGCACAAACCCACCATCGCTGGACCAGACAGGACTGCCAAAAAGTGCTCTTCACGGTCTTGTCTCACCAGGGGTGATGGTCGGATTTACGTTTGAGCGTTACAGGAATAAGCGTTACACCGAGGCCTGTACTCTGGAGCGGGATCGATTTGGAGGTGGAGGGTCCGTCATGGTCTGGGGCGGTGTGTCACAGCATCATCAGACTGAGCTTGTTGTCATTGCAGGCAATCAACGCTGTGCGTTACAGGGAAGACATCCTCTTCCCTCATGTGATACCCTTCCTGCAGGCTCATCCTGACATGACCCTCCAGCATGACAATGCCACCAGGCATACTGCTTGTTATCCACTCAAGTGGGTATGACGCTGTATGTATGGCTCATCTGTATTTGGGGAGTTTTTCCATTCTTCTCTGCAGAGCGTCTCAAGCTCTGTCAGGTTGGATGGGGAGCTTCGCTGCACAGCTTTTTTCAGGTCTCTCCAGAGATGTTAGATCGGGTACAAGTCCGGGCTCTGGCTGAGCCACTCAAGAACATTCGGTGACTTATCCTAAGACCACTCCTTTGTCTTGGCTGTGTGCTTAGGGTTGTTGACCTTTGCCCCGGTCTGAGGTCTTGAGCACTCTGGAGCAGGTTTTTGTCAAGGATCTCTCTGTACTTTGCTCCGTTCATCTTTCCCTCGATCCTGACTCGTCTCCCAGTCCTTGCCGTTGATAACATTTCCACAGAATTCCCACACATCGTGCTTCACCGTAGGGATGGTGACAGGTTTCCTCCAGACGTGAAGCTTGGCATTTTGGCCAAGGAGTTCTGTCTTGGTTTCATCAGACCAGGGAATCTTGTTTCTCATGGTCTGAGAGTCCTTTAGGTGCCTTTTGGCAAACTCCTAGTGAGCTGTAATGTGCTTTTACCTTAATATTAATCGAACCCCAGGCTGTAGTGACTCCTCAACACTGCTATGCAGTGCCTTGGACCACTGTGTCATTCTGGGTGCTTTCACATGCTTTTTTAAATGAGAAATGGCTTCTGTCTTGCTGCTCTACCATATAGGCCTGATTGGTGGAGTGCTTAGGAGATGGGAGAACCTTCCAGAAGGACAACCATCACTCAAGAGCTCTGTCAGAGTGACCATCTTGGGTCACCTCCCTGACCAAGGCCCTTCTCCCCTGATTTTTCAGTTTGGCCAGTCCTGGTGGTTCCAAACTTCTTCCATTTAAGAATGATTGAGGCCATTGTGTTCTTGGGGACCCTCAATGCAGCAGACATGTTGTGGTACCCTTCCCCAGATCTGTGCCTCGACACAATCCTGTGTCTGAACTCAACAGACAATTCCTTCTACCTTATGGCTTGGTTTTTGAGCTGACATGCACTGTCAACTGGGGAATCTTATATAGACAGGTCTGTGTCTTTCCAAATCATGTCCAATTTAATTTACCACAGGTGGACTCCAATCAAGTTGTAGAAACTTCAATGGAAACAGGATGCACCTGAGCTCAATTTCAAGTCTCATAGCAAGGGTCTGAATACTTAGTAAATCAGGTTATTTTTTTATCTCTGTGGGGACGGTTGTTGCTAATGTGACAAGAATGAAGTATACAACAGCCAACTTTCCGGAACATAGACATTATCTTCATATGGACAAAGCTTAAATTGTTAATCTAACTGCAGTGTCCAATTTACAGTAAAAATACAATTTTATTGTTTGAGGAGAGTGCACCACAACATATCACGGCAACTGGTTTGATACATTCACCTCTGAAGGTAAATAAAGTTCTTACATTCAGTAATCTTGCTCTGATTTGTCGTCCTGAGGGTCCCAGAGAGAAAATGTAGCATGGCTTTGTTTGATAAAACAATTTTTATGATCAAATGTAGGAACAGCGGTCTGTAGTTTGACCCCATTGCTGTTTCTGAAAAATCAATTTCAGAATAAGGCTGTAACGTAACAAAATTGTACTTTTGGGGGGGGGTTGTATTATTTCTGACAGTACAGTGGGAAATGTAAAGGGGGACAGATCGTAGGGGCAGAGACTGGCCTCAAAAGGGCATATGTTGCTTAGGCTGTTACACCAGCCGCTTGCACTCCCTCCCCTTTTGTGTCTGATTAGATCTGGATAGGTGTAGCCTATTATTTAATAGCTCCTTTAGTCATCTAGGTTCTGAGGTATTGACTCCACCTTCTAGTCATGACAGAGCAGATGGCAAGCATAGATGGAAACTAAGATCTGGAATGAAACGAGGCCCTGGTAAGACAGTAGCGAACATATGCTTTTTATTTAGATACATTTTTTTCAGAGGGGGGATTACAGGTACAAAAACAAAGAAATGCATACGAAGATGACTGCAACCCAGGTCATATTTTTCCATATTCTGTTCCAGTTAAAGGGTTGTTCCGATTTAATTAGATCTGCGGACCATGCTTTTTTTTTTTATGGCTAGCTTAGAATATGAGCGTTCCAAAAGTTGTTTATATATTATAGAGAGCAGTCCTTTCGTGAGCACAGATCATCTATTCTTAAATCCCATCGTTGAATGGTTCGGTAGTTCAGTTTCCCAAGTGACTCCATAGGCCAGCATAGCTGATCTATGTTGTTAGTATAGAAAAATGTGTTTCCTTTTGCTGTGTATATATCTTTAATATCTTAGAATTTTAACAAAACCATTACTGTCCATGATATTAAGGGTTGCAACAAGGCATTATTGGGAAATGGGAATGCCACATTGTTTTTCAATTTTGCGCCACATGGAAATTGTGTGAGTAAAAATCTGACCAAAGCGTAGTTTATATTGTTGAATGGATATATCAGTGAATACCTTTTCCAGGGTGATAGACACCATATTTCTCACTGTACTCAGCCAGGGGGCAGAAGAGTCATGTCTAAACCAATTAAGGATGTGGTGAAATGCTAGTGCCTGGATATACAATTTAAAGTTTGGTATGGATAGTCCTATGTCTTTCCCCTCTTTGTAAATTTGTTAATTCTATTTTGAATTGTTTATTTTGCCATTCACTGAATATAAAAATGAACAACACCTGCTCTTTCCATGACATAGACTGACCAGGTGGATTCAGGTGAAAGCTGTGATCCCTTGTTGATGTCACTTGTTTAATCCACTTCAATCAGTGTGCATGAACGGGAGGAGACGGGTAAAACATATATTTTTATGCCTTTATTCATGGATTGTGTATATGTGCCATTCAGAGTGAATGGGCAAGACAAAATATTTAAGTGCCTTTGAAAGGGGTATGGTAGTAGGTGCCAGGCACCTACTACCATACCACAGGTAGGGCTGTGGCTGGCGGTCAGGTAGGGCTGTGGCTGGCGGTCATGACATTTTGTCAACCGGCTATTTTCATGCAAAAGACGACCGGTTTCACGGTAATTTACCATTGATTAACATATATCTCCAGGCCTCCACGCGTACAAGCTGCATAGAAGCTGCTGAAATGCGCTCCTTTGGAATATCTACATTTGAAAAAAAGTCAAATCTAGAAGAATTATTTTACTTAGCTGAAAAAAATAGAAAGGATGTTTTTCCCATTCCGGAGTGGGTGCGCATATTAAGTGGCTATGTTGAGCATAAAAGTGATCGTTTGAAACAGGTCCTGGCAACTTTATTTGGGAATGATCCAAACCTTAGAATGTCTTAGAAAATCAACATATAAGGGCTGCATGATGCGACTATAGGCTATTGATGATTTGAGAAAGTCGCAAAAAAACTTGCTCTTCTCTCATGAAATGATCATATTTTCACCCATCAGGCTATTCTCAATTTAATCTAGTCTTTACTATGTATTTAAAATGAGTTTAGATTTAGAACGGCCCATTATCAAATGGGCAGGGGAAAAAATAAATCTGTATGCACTCGAATAGCAAATAAGGCCGCACGCTTTCCGGTCTGTTTTTAAATGATGCCGGCTAATCTACTTCTATATATAGAAGTGTAAGAACACTTATTTCACTCCAAGCATTAAACACTGTTTGAGGCGTGTGCTCTCGCTGTGCGATATTTGATATTCTCGTTGATATTCCGCCCAATCTCTGTATGCCATGGACTCTCCAACCCTGTTCCTACAGCTACCCAGTGCTTAATTTGAGAAACCAAGTGAAATCTGTTCGGTAATTGTTGACAGCCCCTTTGCGAGCTTGAGTACGGAATAAAGGAGATGGTAATGCATGGTGGGGAGATTCTGTATAGCTAAAGGTAATGTCACCCAATTCATTATGAAAATATGAAACATGCCCTATTAGTAGGTTAATTAAAATACAAATTCACTATAATTGTAGGCTAACTTTAAGCTGCCCTTTACAATCAATGAACCAACAACATCGCTTAGGGCTCTCCCAATCTCTTAGTTAGAAATTTTACTCTAATTTGTTTAATTTTGTAGTATAGGCTAGACCAATTATTTACCAAAGACGTCTTAAATCAATTTTGTTTTATGTTTGTCTGCCATGCATAATCATAATTTAAATACATTATCATTTTATTTTTTGGGGCTTGGGCTCATAAGCCTATGCAATAGTTGAGAGGTTATCCAAGGATAAACATGTATTACATTTTTTTACCCCTTTCTTCCAAATGTCATGGTATCCAATTGGTAGTTAGTCTTGTCCCATCGCAGCAGCTCCTGTACTGACTCGGGAGAGGCGATTTGTCGAGAGCCGTGCGTCCTCTAAAACACGACCAAAACTTCTTGACACAATGGATGTTTAACCCGGAAGCCAGCCGCACCAATGTGTCGGAGAAAACACAGTACACCTGGCAACCGTGTCAACGTGCATGCGCCTGGCCCGCCACAAGAGTCGCTAGAGCGCGATGGGACAAGGACATTCCGGCCGACCAAACGCTCCCCTAACCCGGACGATTTTGGACCAATTGTGCGCTGCCCCGGTCGCGACAGAGCCTGGACTCGAACCAGGATCTCTAGTGGCACAGCTAGCACTGCAATGCAGTGCCTTAGACCACTGCGCCATTCGGGAGGCCCAGGATAAACACCTTGTAACAAACAGGCTTTGGTCCATGTGGCCCAATTTGGGTAAGTCTCGAGACTGGATGACAACATTTTGGAAAACAGTTTAATATCTGTGTTTATCAATGATGGGGGGGGGGGGGGGGGGTGATAGTGAGAACACTGGGTGACATCCTTAACTTTGTTTTTATAAAAGTGCAATTAGTGCTATGTTCACATCTCTCCTAAAGTAACCTTTGTGAACGACTGTAATAATTTGAGGTTTCTTCTTTTAGAAAGGACTTAGTCTGGCTTGGTGTGGGTTTACAATCGGAGATGTACAGTTCTTTATAGAAGCAGGAGTAACTAGATCAATTTGGGTTCTGATTTAGTAATTCCAGTTTTAGATTTAATAGTTGCTAAATCAGCTAATTGATCATTACTGCGTAGCTTGTTGTCCAGTGCTGGGTCGATTACCATGGAAGTAATGGTTGAGTCTTACTCAATGGATGGTAAATTAAGTTTAATTTACGGGAAAGATTTTCAATTGATTGTTTAATTTTTTGTAGATTGATTTCCTCTTCAAGCTTAGTTTGTGCTGTTTCCAGGTCATGCACATTGGCCACTGTCTTTAAACTTTAGTTGAGTAGGTATCCACTTTAAAACTGAGCCGTGCAAAAGACTCAAGAGAAGTTGAGGGCAGAGGTAATGTCCTTACAAACAATCTCTCGGATAGTGGCCAACGCTTTCTGTTGTCAGGTGTTGAGAGCAGCCATGTTCCCACAGGTGAATTGTGAATGGACAGAATATGCCAGCTGCTGGAGCGAAATAGACTTGCTATTGTTCATTGTAATACAGTGAACGTCCCAAACGTTAATGTGATGGTAAATGCTGACAATTATTTGTAATTAAGTCAGTTAATTCATAGTTTTGCTCAAAAAAGCCACGAGAATGCCACGTTTTTCAATGCATGCCACTGGAACCTGAACTACCAAACTGCTCTGCCCTTTGACCTTTTCTGTTTTCACTTGGGTTGTGTTCAAGAATTGTTTTAAAATGGTTGCAGACAGAGGCAATTCATGTACGTCTGAAATAATTGTTGTAATAGCTGCACCTTACCCTTTGGTTGGCTAGGTGGAATGTTTTCCGTAATGGGGTGGCAGATAGCCTAGTGGTTAGAGCGTTGGACTAGTAACCGGAAAGTTGCAAGATCGATTCCCTGAGCTGACAAGGTCAAAATCTGTCGTTCTGCCCCTGAACAAGGCAGTTAACCCACTGTTCCTAGGCCATCATTGAAAATAAGAATTTGTTCTTAACTGACTTGCCTAGTTAAATAAAGGTAAAATAAATAATTGGTTAGCCTATACAGTACTTATCCAACCTCTTAAAATGGCATGTTTCAACAGAAGAAAAACAGTTTCAGCTCGTAGGCAATCTTGAACACAATCTTGTCTTGGAATCAATCGTGTTGCGCTTGTGTGTTTTTGTTGAACCTGTGTTCCCTTAATAACAAAGCAATATAACATGTTTATTACCTTGGTGAGGTACATTAGAGTTGTTGCTTTGGAATAATTCATTACTAATTCTTCCATTTTCTGGGGGAGGTGTTTCAGTAACACTTTTCAGTACAATGAAAAACCAAAACATTGTTATATATCGTCTGAGCCCCTTAGGAAAGAGACCCCTTAGCTCCAAGGAAGGGAAATGTATGTCCTACTGACAAATATAACTAATAATGAACTAGTCACTCTTTGACTTCATTCGATACCTTCAGATAAATATTTTTACGTTTCACTTGTATGTCTTTTTTCGTCTAAGTCGTGAGCAATGGGAAAGATTATTTTCAACAATTTCCCCCAATCAAGGATTCTTAGTTTTTTTCTCTCTGTAATCGAGGAATGCACACAATGATATATGTATCAAATAAAAACATTCACACATCCTCATTTTTTGAAGTTCTCATAACATTTCTTAGATTGCCTCAGGTTTCCATTAACAAATGTTTGAGAAGAAATACAATGACCCCCTCTTGTTTAAAATGAATTGTTCCTTCATCCCACTTGTCCATTTGCCTCCCCTGGTGTTGTCTGCTTTCAGAAAAAACAGAGAACCCTCTCTCTGATACATTTCCCGTGTAACATTTGTGACATATCCTCACAGAATTAACAGCCTATCATGTCTCTCTGATATTTGCATGTGCTCCCCTCCCCTTGTCTCTGTTCTTAGTGCCTTGCTGTACTCTACATAACCCCTCCTGTGTGTGCTGTCTCTTCTCTTCCTCCACTCCTCTTATCCCCTCCCTCCTTTTCTCATCTCCCTGCAGCCAAGGCCACCATGCTGTTTAGCAGAAACACCAAAGCCATCATCTGGGGCATGCAGACGCGGGCGGTGCAAGGCATGCTCGACTTTGACTACGTGTGCTCGCGGGACGAGCCCTCTGTGGCGGCCATGGTCTATCCCTTCACGTAGGTCCCTCAAGACTCTTGAGCCCAATTTCCATTCTCCTCCAAATCTTTCCTCAGTGTGCACTTGTTCACTGCCCCTCAAGGACTTTAAAATAATTGATTGTTGTAGATGGCCATAAAAATACAGAGTAACCATTTGAGAAAGGCACAGAACTTATTCACAAAAAAGTTTTAAATTTAGAGGGGTGGAATAAACATTTATTTTAGAGCCAAACTGAGCTTACCAAATGATACAACACATTATCAGAAGCACACTGCACTTCGTCTGTAGGTCTCACCATTGCTGAGATGTGTATATACATTTTTGTGTCCAAATTCTGGGTCAAAAGTGGCCTGAGAATGCACACATCGGAGTCCACCCATGGCCTTTTCCGAAAATGGCACCAAAATGACACGTTTGGACTCCGATTTAAAAACCGAAACTAAAATATAAGATAGAAATGTTTTATTAACATGACATTTTCAGGGGTTATATAAAATTAGCATGTTAAAATGAAGTATAATTGTGTGCATGTATATGTGTGTATATATATATATATATACACACACATATTTACACACACACTACCATTCAAAAGTTCACTTAGAAATGTCCTTGTTTTTGAAAGAAAAGCTTTTTTTTTTGTCCATTTAAAATAACATCAAATTGATCAGAAATACAGTGTCGACATTGCTAATGTTGTAAATGACTATTGTAGCTGGAAACGGTATATCTATTTTTTTAATGGAATGTCTACATAGGCGTACAGAGGCCCATTATCAGCAACCATCACTCCTGTGTTCCAATGGCACGTTGCGTTAGCTAATCCAAGTTTATAAATTTTAAAAGGCTGATTGATCATTAGAAAACCCTTTTGCAATTATGTTAGCACAGCTGAAAACTTGTTCTGATTAAAGAAGCAAAAAAACGGGTCTTCTTTATACTCGCTGAGTATCTGGAGCATCAGTATTTGTGGGTTCGTTTACAGGCTCAAAATGGACAGAAACAAAGCACTTTAAAAACTCGTCAGTCTATTCTTATTCTGAGAAATGAAGGCTATTCCATGCGAGAAATTTGCCTTGAAACTGAAGATCTCGTACAACGCTGTGTACTACTCCCTTCACAGAACAGCACAAACTGTCTCTAACCAGAATAGAAAGATTGGGAGGCCCCGGTGCACAACTGAGCAAGAGGTCAAGTACATTAGTGTCTAGTTTGAGAAACAGACGCCTCCACTGGCAGCTTCATTAAATAGTACCCGCAAAAACGTCAACGGTGAAGAGGTGACTCCTGGATGCTGGCCTTCTAGGCAGAGTTCTGGTGAGTTTCTTCCCTGCCCCCTAATTCTGGCAATCCATGAACATGAAGTACCCTAAAGGTTAATAGATGATAGTGTGGCCCAAAAAGATCAGACTACAGCAAATATGGTCAATAAAACCAAAAAAGAGATTAATCATATTTTATCAAGTCTATCTGATGCAACATTTACTAATGTAAATATAAAGAAATCAGAGGGCATGTACAGTTGAAGTCAGAAGTTTACGTACACCTAGGCCAAATACATTTAAACTCGGTTTTTCACAATTCCTGATGTTTAATCCTAGTAAAAATCCCCCCGTCTTAGGTCAGTTAGGATCACCACTTTATTTTAACTTCTCTAGGGTTTGTGGGACGCTAGCGTCACCACACGAAAGCACACCAAACGATTATGTTAGGTCAGAGCCAAGTCACAGAAAGACAGCCATTTTTCCAGCAAAAGAGAGGAGTCACAAAAAGCAGAAATAGAAATAAAATGAATCACTAACCTTTGATCTTCATCAGATGACACTCATAGGACTTCATGTTACACAATACATGTATGTTTTGTTCGGTAAAGTTCATATTTATATCCAAAAATCTGAGTTTACATTGGCGCCTTACGTTCAGAAGTTCCAAAACATCCTTTGATTTTGCAGAGAGCCACATCAATTTACAGGAATACTCATAATAAACATTGCTAAAAGATACAACTGTTATGCATGGAATTTTAGATGCTCTTCTCCTTAACCTCTACTTCCTCAGAAACCCGGGTCCGGGAGCACCCCCACCAGTAAAAAAGCTGACTAGCATAGGCTAGCATAGCGTCACAAGTAAATAGTAGCATCTAAATATCATTAAATCACAAGTCCAAGACACCAGATGAAAGATACACATCTTGGTAATCAAGCCATCATTTCTGATTTTTAAAATGTTTTACAGGGAAGACACAATATGTAAATCTATTAGCTAACCACGTTAGCAAAAGACACCACTTCTATACTCCATCAGCAGCTATCACAAATTCGACCAAATAAAGATATAAATAGCCACTAACCAAGAAACAACCTCATCAGATGACAGTCTGATAACATATTTATTGTATAGCATAGGTTTTGTTAGAAAAATGTGCATATTTCAGGTATAAATCAGAGTTTACTATTGCAGCCCCCATCACAACTCTCACCAAATAACTACAGAGACCATCGTGTATTAGCTAATTACTCATCATAAAACATTTCTTAAAAATACACAGCGTACAGCAGATGAAAGACACAGATCGTGTGAATCCAGACAATATTTCAGATTTTCTAAGTGTCTTACAGCGAAAACACAATATAGCGTTATATTAGTTTACCACATGTGCAAACATCACCCCAGCATTGATTCAAGGCAAAAAGAGCGATAACGTGTAAACCACCAAAATATATACATTTTTTCACTAACCTTCTCAGAATTCTTCAGATGACAGTCCTGTAACATCATATTACACAATGCATATAGAGTTTGTTCGAAAATGTGCATATTTAGCGGCACAATTCGTGGTTATACAATGAGAAAAGTAGCCAAAAGCTCAAGCAATCTGTCCGGCGCCATCTTGGAAAGCCACCTATTCTTATCGAAAACTATTCATAAACTTGACTAAAAAAATACAGGTTGGACAGCAATTGAAAGACAAATTAGTTCTTAATGCAATCGCTGAATTACATTTTTAAAATTAACGTTACTGTGCAATACAGGGTGCAATACAGGGTGCGATAACGCAAGGCTACACTGCAAATAATGGTGTCTTATGCATTTTACTTTTTTCAACAGAACAACGAATTATCAGCATAAATAGTTCCTACTTTTTGATGAACTCCCAACAGAATCTTGGTATAGGTGTCCTTTGTCCAAAAGAATCGTTGCTGGGTTGGAGAATGTTTTCTTCCACGTTGCAATTAGCAGTACACAATGGCATGCGAGAGAGAGAGACCCAACTTCCTACAACGGCAGAAAATGAAATGCCCCGAAAATCGCAATATACTGACATAAACTGATATAAATCGGTTTAAAATAACAAGATTATGATGTCTTTAAAGCCTATATCGAATAAAAACAGAGCCGGATATAACTAGAAGCTAAAACGGGAGCTTCTAAAACGACATTCCAAGGTCCTCGGTGCGTCAGCGCAGAGAATCAAAAGGAAGGACACATCGATTCCAATCAATTTATAGACTTTCTGAACTGCGTAGAGACTCCATTTCAAGGCCCTCTATTCGCTGACACCCAGGGGAAGGCGTATGCAGTGCATCTCAACCAATAGAAGACAGGCAAAGTTATACACAGGTCTGAGAACAGGTTTGGAAAAATCTGCATTCTCAACTCCACATAGGGAAATTGCTCTAAGTCCAGTTCTGTTTCACTTACAGACATAATTCAAACAGTTTTAGAAACTAGAGTGTTTTCTATCCAATACTAATAATAATATGCATATTGTACGAGCAAGAATTGAGTACGAGGCAGTTTAATTTGGGAACACCAAGAAAAAAATAGTGCTAACAGTGCTCCCCCTATTGACAAGAAGTTATCAACTTCTCTAGGGTAGGGGGTAGCATTTGGAATTTTGGATGAAAAGCACGCCCAAATTAAACTGCCTGCTTCTCGGGCCCAGAAGATGTGCATGTTATGCATATAACTGGTAGATTTGGATAGAAAACACTCTAAAGTTTCCAAAACTGTTAAAATAGTGTCTGTGAGTATAACAGAACTGATTTGAGAAAAATCAATTCGGAAAGTAGTTTTTGTTTGTGGTTTTGTAGTTTTCTATTCAATGCCATTACAGTATCCATTGACTTAGGACTCAACTTGCAGTTCCTATGCCTTCCACTAGATGTCAACAGTCTTTAGAAATTGCTTCAGGCTTGTATTATGAAAAATTAGGAAGTAAGAGCAGTCTGAATGAGTGGACCCTAAAGTGTCACAGAGCTTTTTCATGCGCGAGACCGAGAGAGTGCCTTTCTTGTTTACATTTTATATTGACAACGTTATTGTCCGGTTGAAATATTATCGATTATTTAGGCTAAAAACAACCGGAGGATTGAATATAAACATCGTTAAACATGTTTCTATGAACTTTGCGGATACAATTAGGATTTTTTTGTCTGCCTGCTTTGACTGCGTTTGAGCCTGTGGATTACTGAAGAAAACGCGCAAAAAAATGGAGGTTTTTGGATATAAAGAGACTTTATCGAACAAAAGGAACATTTATTGAGTAAATGAATGTCTGCTGAGTGCAACCATATGAAGATCATCAAAGGTAAGGGATTAATTTTATCTCTATTTCTGACTTGTGTAACTGTTCTACTTGGCTGGTTACTGTTTGTATTGATATGTCCTCTGGGCTATGTTCTCAAATAATCGTAAGGTATGCTTTCGCCGTAAAGCATTTTTTAAATCTGACACCGTGGTTGGATTCACAAGAAGTTCATCTTTAAACCTATGTAAAATATGTTTTGTTTTCTGAATTTTTATAATGAGTATTTCTGTATTTGAATTTGGTGCCCAGCAGTTTCACTGGCTGTTGAAGAGGTGGGACGCTAACGTCTCACGTACCCAAGAGAGGTTAATGCAACCGCTGTGTCAGATTTCAAAAAAGCTTTACGGAAAAAGCAAACCATGCAATAATCTGAGTCGGCGCTCAGAGCCCAATCAAGACACAAATATATCCGCCATATTTTTCAGTCAACAGAAGTCAGAAATATCATTATAAACATTCACTTACCTTTGATGATCTTCATCAGAATGCACTTCCAGGAATCCCAGTTCCACAAGAAATGTTTGTTTTGTTCGATAATGTCCATCATTTATGTCTAAATTCCTCCTTGTTGTTCTAGCATTCAGTACACTTTCCAAACTCACGACGCGCGGGCAAGTCCATCAAAGTACGGACGAAAAGTTTAAAAAGTTATATTACAGTCCGTAAAAACATGACAAACGAAGTATTGAATCAATCTTTAGGATGTTTTTGACATAATTCTTCAATAATGTTCCAACCGGATAACTCCTTTGTCTTCAGAAAACCAAATGGAACGGGAGCAAACTCTCATGTGAACGCACATGGTCAGAGCATGGGCAGCTTGTGGCTGCTGGCAGACCTCTGACTCATTCCACTCTCATTCGCCCCCATTCGCCGATGAGAATGGGGATGTGCTCTATCCTCCTTTTCCTGTAGTCCACAATCATCTCCTTTGTCTTGATCATGTTGAGGGAGAGGTTGTTGTCCTGGCACCACACGGCCAGGTCTCTGACCTCCTCCCTATAGGCTGTCTCATCGTTGTCGGTGATCAGGCCTATCAAATCAACATTTATTGGTCACTTACACGTACGTGTTCAGCAGATGTTATTGTGGGTGTAGCGAAATGCTTGTACCACTGTTGTCATCAGCAAACTTAATGATGTTGGGGGAGTCGTGCCTGCTCAGTACAGGAGGGTACTGAGCACGCACCCCTGAGGGGCCCCCATGTTGAGGATCAGAGGGGCGGATGTGGCGTTACCTACCTTTACCACCTGGGGGCTGCCCGTCAGGACGTCCAGGATCCAGTTGCAGAGGTGTTTAGTCCCACGGTCCTTAGCTTAGTGATGAGCTTTGAGGGCACTATGTTGTCAATGAATAGCATATATGTGTTCCTTTTGTCCAGGTAGGAAAGGGCAGTGTGGAGTGCAATAGAGATTACATCATCGGTGGAGCTGTTGTGGTGGTATGCAAATTGGAGTGGGTCTTGGGTTTCTGGGTTGATGGTGTTTATGTGGGCTATGACCAGCCTTTCAAAGCACTTCATGGCTACAGACGTGAGTGATACGGGTCGGTAGTCATTTAGACATGTTACCTTCGTGTTCTTGGGCACAGGGACAATGGTGGTCTGCTTGAAACATGTTGGTATTACAGACTCCGACAGGGAGAGGTTGAAAATGTTGCTCAGCGCATGCTCGGAGTACGCGTCCTGGTAATCTATCTGGCCCTGCGGCCTTGTGAATGTTGACCTGTTTAAAGGTCTTACTCACATCGGTTACGGAGAGCGTGTTCACACAGTCATCCGGAACAGCTGATGCTCTCATGCATGTTTCAGTGTTACTTGCCTCGAAGCAAGCATAGAAGTAATTTAGCTTGTCTGGTTGGCTCGTGTCACTGGGCAGCTCGTGACTGTGCTTCCCATTGTAGTCTGTAATAGTTTGCAAGCCCTGCCACATCCGACGAGTGTCGGAGCCAGTGTAGTATGATTTCGTCCTGTATTGACACTTTGTCTGTTTGATGGTTCGTCGGAGGGCATAGCGGGATTTCTTATGAGTCCCGCTCCTTGAAAGAGAGGCAGCTCTACCCTTTAGCTTTGTGCTGATGTTGCCTGTAATCCATGGCTTCTGGTTGGGGTATGTACGTACAGTCACTGTGTGGATGACGTCATCGATGCACTTATTGATGAAGCCAGTGACCGATGTGGTGTACTCCTCAATGCCATCGGAAGAATCACTGAATATATTCCAGTCTGTGCTTACAAAACAGTCCTGTAGCTTAGTATCTGCTTCATCTAACCACTGTTTTATTGACTGAGTCACTGGTGATTTCTTGATTTAGTTTTTGATTGTAAGCAGGAATCAGGAGGAGAGAATTGTGGTCAGATTTGCCAAATGGAGGGCGAGGGAAAGCTTTGTATGCGTCTGTGTGTGTGGAGTAAAGGTGGTCTAGAGTTTTTTTTATTTTTTTTATTATTTTTTTCTCCTCCCCCCTCTGGTTGCACATTTAACATGCTGGTAGAAATTTGGTGAAACGGATTTAAGTTTCCGTACATTAAAGTCCCCGGCCTCTACGAGAGCCGCCTCTGGATGAGCGTTTTCCTGTTTGCTTATGGCGGAATGTAGCTCATTGAGTGCGGTCTTAGTGCCAGCATCGGTTTGTGGTGGTAAATAGACAGCTTCGAAGAATATAGATGGAAACTCTCTTCGTAAATAGTGTGGTCTTCAGCTTATCATGAGATACTCTACCTCAGGCTACCAAAACCTTGAGACTTCCTTAGATATCGTGCACCAAGATTTCGTGCTTCTCAGCTAAAATTGTTATATAGATTTCTTGCAACCAACAAAATTTTGAATATTTGAGGCATGAAATCATCGAAGCTCTGCAGATTTTGTTGTGAGGATACAGAATCAATAGACCATTTATTTTGGTATTGCCCTCAGGTAGCCTGTTTCTGGTCTCAGGTTCAGGAATGGCTGAAAATGTATAGCATTGATCTAAAATTGACCATAGAAATAGTACTGTTAGGAGATCTGGAGAGACCAGGTCAGTCAATTACTAATACTCTTATTAAAAGTATTTATCTTCAACTCGCAATCTGTGGATTCTATTCGATTAGATTAGAAATTGTACGTCGCATAGTTGAAAGATAGAAAGTTGCGTAGAAATCCGAAGTGGGTGGCCAGCAGAGATGGATGGGATGGGCTGAGGGTTGGTATGTGGAATTGGAGACAAGTGGGAGTGGAGTTGCTGTGTCAGAGAGAGAATGATGGTCAAAGATAAAAGGGGGAAAAAGTATGCAATCTAGCTGCAGTTGAATTCGTTTGACTTTTCTTTGTATATATCCATACAAATTATGCCAGATTTTGACCGGCTGAGAAACGCTGCCTGCCTGTCTGGTTCCGACTCCCAAGCCCTATTGAAACAATGTTGCAAATGTCAGAGAGACAGCAAGGTTTATACAAATTAGAGCCAAGGATGAATAGATTTAGCAAACGGTATTCATCAAGCTAGCCAGCTAGTTAAACGTACAAAAAAACGAACTAAAACACAAAAGGGATATAGCTAGCTTGTGAATTAGCCTGTTTGTCCCATTGACTTAGCATGGCTTTCAGGTAGCAAGCTAATCGATTAGCATGCGCACCACTGTGGATATTTTCGGCAGTTGAACATTACAAACTGAACACTGTATGTAATGGTAGGTATGTGTGTATGTGTGTGTGTAACATATAATGATAAAATATTATAGTGAAGCCACATATGAGATGGGCAACATTTCACTCCAACATAGGTGTTGATTTTCTCTCAATTAGCTCAAAAACGGTCGGCATGTTTCTGCGCTCTGATTGGAGGATTCCTAAAAATTGCCCACTAGGTGGCACTGCCGATCGGGATTCCCCAGATAATAAAAAGCTGCTCATTTTCAATATCAAATAGTTGCAGTAACCACTGCTGGGCTGGCAACATTGTGTGGCAATATCACCCCCCAAAAATTGTCATGGCCTTTATTATCTGGGGAAACTTGATCGGCAGCGCCACCTAGTGTGCAATTTGTAGGAATCCTCCAATCAGAGTGGAGATAATGGTCATGCTATTCCAAAGTATGGCCGCTATTTTTGAGCTGAAGCAAGAGAGAATCTAATCCTATGTTTGAGTGAAATGTTGGCCATTCACGTCTCGTGGCTTTAATACAATTTTTTATCATGATACGTTAATACATAGTACCAGTCAAAAGTTGACACACACCTACTCATTGCAGGGTTTTTCTTTATTTCTATTTTCTACATTGTAGAATAATAGTGAAGACATAAACTATGGAATAACACACATGGAATCATGTAGTAACCAAAAAAGTGTTAAATCAAAATATATTTGAGATTCATCAAAGTAGTCTCCCGGGTGGCGCAGTGGTCTAGGGCACTGCATCGCAGTGCTATCTGCGCCACCAGAGTCTCTGGGTTCACGCCCAGTCTCTGTCGCAGCCGGCCGCAACCGGGAGGTCCGTGGGGCGACGCACAATTGGCATAGCGTCGTCTGGGTTAGGGGTTAGGGAGGGATTGGCCGGTAGGGATATCCTTGTCTCAGTATGTAAAAAATGTAATAAAATGTATGCACTCTACTGTAAGTCGCTCTGGATAAGAGCATCTGCTAAATGACTAAAAATGTAAATGTAAAAATGTAGTCACCCTTTGCCTTTTATGACAGCTTGGCGTTCTCTCAAACAGCTTCAGCTGGAATGCTTTTCCAACCGTTTTGAAGGAGTTCCTACGTGTATTCTTGTCACATCTCCCGCATCAACCAGACTAATTACTAATGCACTTGGTAATCCATCTTTGTTTCCAAATCCAAAATGGACTCTAATGAACTGAAAGAATATATCCTTAGAATACTAATTGTTAATCCAGTTGAAGTAATTTGAATAATAATGTTTGTGATCAGACTGGTAATAATTGGTGTGTTTATTAATGTAGCTATGTGTGACTGTTCTCAGCGGGGATCACAAGCAGAAGTTCTACTGGGGCCACAAGGAGATCCTGATTCCTGTTTATAAGAACATGGCCGACGCCATGAAAAAGCACCCCGAAGTGGACGTGCTTATAAGCTTTGCCTCGCTACGCTCCGCCTTTGACAGCACCATGGAAACCATGCAGTACTCACAGGTACGGCTTATTTTGTTCAATGTTTCTATTTATTAAGCTTTTTCTCAAGTTATGGCTTCCCTTGTCGGCGATAGGCTGGGGGGTAGCCTTATAATGAAAAATATAGTCAAACTCCACATCCAAGGATATACATGTGTATCGATGGTTCTTGTAGAAGCTAACGTAGCCTTGCAGAGTTATATCACCTACTCTGACACAGGAAGTAACTGTCAATCTTCAACCATAATAGCTGAGGTTTTCTAGTTTATTGGTACTGACTGTTAACGTAGATTTGCTGGTGGTGAGTAAGGTTAATATTAACAACACTAATTTGACGTAAAAGGTGCATAAATACTATTAGCAAAATAGAAAGCTGTTTATGGCCAATGTCTTAGACCAAGCAGTTATGTCCCTTATCATTCAAGGACATGTTGACCTTACTTGTTCGAATGATCTTAATAATGAATTTACTTTTGTTACTCCAGATCCACACCATTGCCATCATAGCTGAGGGCATCCCTGAAGCCCAGACAAGGAAGCTGATCAAGAGGGCAGATGAGAACGGCGTCACAATCATCGGCCCAGCCACGGTAAGCACTTCACTAATAACATGCGATATTGAAACAGAATATGGCTGCATTTTACTGTTTGTGAGCATTAACATGTGTGTTTGTCATTGTGTCTCACTGACATCGCTGGTCCCTGAAGAGAGCATAACAACCCATGCCTAACCTCATCACTCCTCTATGTGTTCTAACCAGGTGGGAGGCATCAAACCCGGCTGCTTCAAGATCGGGAACACGGGCGGAATGCTGGACAACATCTTGGCCTCCAATCTGTACCGGCCAGGCAGCGTGGCCTACGTGTCTCGCTCAGGAGGCATGTCCAACGAGCTCAACAACATCGTCTCCCACACTACAGATGGCGTCTACGAGGGCGTGGCCATCGGAGGTGACCGGTGAGGAAGATTAGGAAGAGGAGAGGTCAGAGGGCAAATGGCGAACTAGAGAATCCAGTCCAATAGGGATGAAGGGATCCACTTTATTTCACTGGAGCTATCATTCAGGGCATGTATTCTCAAAGCATCTCAGAGCAGGAGTACTGATCTACGATAGGTTTTGCCTTTAAAATGATAATGATTTAGGTGGGACCTGATCCTAGATCAGCACTCCTACTCTGAGAAGCTTTGTCAATAGAAGCCAAAGTTTTTACTATAATAGTAAGGTGGTTATGTAATCAAATTGTATTTGTCACATACACATGATTAGCAGATGTTAATGCGAGTGTAGTGAAATGCTTGTGCTTCTAGTTCTGACAATGCAGTAATAACCAACGAGTATTCTAACCTAACAATTTCACAACAGCTACCTTATACACACAAGTATAAAGGAATGAAGAATATGTACATAAAAATATATGAATGAGTGATGGTACAGAACGGCATAGGCAAGATGCAGTAGATGGTATCGAGTACAGTATACACATATGAGATGAGTAATGTAGGGTATGTAAACATTATATTAAGTGGCATTGTTTAAAGTGGCTAGTGATACATGTTTTACATTATTAAAGTGGCTAGAGTTGAGTCAGTATGTTGGCAGCAGCCACTCAATGTTAGTGGTGGCTGTTTAACAGTCCGATGGCCTTGAGATAGAAGCTGTTTTTCAGTCTCTCGGTCCCTGTACTGCACCTGTACTGACCTCGCCTTCTGGATGATAGCGGGGTGAACAGGCAGTGGCTCAGGTGGTTGTTGTCCTTGATGATCTTTATGGCCTTCCTGTGACATCGGGTGGTGTACGTGTCCTGGAGGGCGGGTAGTTTGTCCCCGGTGATGCGTTGTGCAGACCTCACTACCATCAGAAGAGCCTAACGGTTGTGGGCGGAGCAGTTGCCGTACCAGGCGGTGATACAGCCCGACAGGATGCTCTTGATTGTGCATCTGCAGAAGCTTGAGTGCTTTTGGTGACAAGCCGAATTTCTTCAGCCTCCTGAGGTTGAAGAGGCGCTGCTGCTCCTTCTTCACAACGCTGTCTGTGTGGGTGGACCAATTCAGTTTGTCCGTGATGTGTACGCCGAGGAACTTAAAACTTACTACCCTCTAAACTACTGTCCCGTCGATGTGGATAGGGGGGTACTCCCTCTGCTGTTTCCTGAAGTCCACAATCATCTCCTTTGTTTTGTTGTCATTGAGTGTGAGGTTATTTTCCTGACACCACACTCCGAGGGCCCTCACCTCCTCCCTGTAGGCCGTCTCGTCGTTGTTGGTAATCAAGCCTACCACTGTAGTGTCGTCTGCAAACTTGATGATTGAGTTGGAGGCGTGCATGGCCACGCAGTCGTGGGTGAACAGGGAGTACAGGAGAGGGCTCAGAACGCACCCATGTTGTTACCTACCCTCACCACCTGGGGGCGGCCCGTCAGGAAGTCCAGTACCCAGTTGCACAGGGCGGGGTCGAGACCCAGGGTCTCGAGCTTGATGACGAGTTTGGAGGGTACTATGGTGTTAAATGCTGAGCTGTAGTCGATGAACAGCATTCTCACATAGGTATTCCTCTTGTCCAGATGGGTTAGGGCTGTGTGGTTGCGATTGCATCGTCTGTGGACCTATTGGAGCGGTAAGCAAATTGGAGTGGGTCTAGGGTGTTAGGTAGGGTGGAGGTGATATGGTCCTTGACTAGTCTCTCAAAGCGCTTCATGATGACGGAAGTGAGTGCTACGGGACGGAAGTTGTTTAGCTCAGTTACCTTAGCTTTCTTGGGAACAGAAACAATGGTGGCCCTCTTGAAGCATTTGGGAACAGCAGATTGGGATAAGGAATGATTGAATATGTCCGTAAACACACCAGCCAGCTGGTCTGCGCATGCTCTGAGGACGCGGCTGGGGATGCCGTCTGGGCCTGCAGCCTTGCGAGGGTTAACACGTTTAAATGTTTTACTCACGTCGGCTGCAGTGAAGGAGAGTCCAGGTTTTGGTAGCGGGCCGTGTCAGTGGCACTGTATTGTCCTCAAAGCGAGCAAAGAAGTTGTTTAGTCTGTCTGGGAGCAAGACATCCTGGTCTCGATGATAATCTAATAACTTCTACTTTTTCTTTAAAACAAGTTCCTCTACTAAAGCACCATTTGCATTGACCTGTAGGTATCCAGGCTCAACGTTCATGGACCATGTGCTCCGCTACCAGGACACTCCAGAAGTGAAGATGATCGTGATGCTTGGAGAGGTGAGCCTTTTATTGGCACTACCAACTTGTTTTACCAGCGTTGCTTCTAATAGCTGAATAATGTCTTACAGGTCCAGAACAGTCATTCTCATTTTCAGTTAAAATAGCTTTTTGAGGGACTAAAATATCACCCATAATATTTTGGGGGGATAGAAATGCTCAAAATTTGAGAAAAGGTACTTTCTCTTATGGCTAACTACCAGGAAGTTTGAAAAGACAGGTTGAGTTGGGTGGTTGCCTTGACTGACAGCTCTTTGCAAGGCCTATGTCGATGCAGTGAGTCAAATGCTGACAGTAAAATCGTCTCAAGCAAATTTGGTGATACACAAAGCATCTCAAACAACATTGAAATTGCATCAATAGCCAGGTTTCCATCCAAAATGTTCCTTGCGACATGTACTTTACTCGCAAGCTGTTGGCTAGAGCGCACGTGCCAATACCAGAGTGAGCGCACTCGCTATATAACGCACAGGTTGAAAGTAACATTTCCCAGGACATAAACAGATCTGATATTGGCAGAAAGCTTAAATTCTTGTTCATCTAACTGCACTGTCCAATTTACAGTAGCTATTACAGTGAAATAATACCATGCTATTGTTTGAGGAGAGTGCACAGTTATGAACTTGAAAAGTGATGAATAAACCAATTAGGCACATTTGGGCAGTCTTGATACAACATTTTGAACAGAAATGTAATGGTTCATTGGCTCAGTCTGAAACTTTGCACATACACTGCTACCATCTAGTGGCCAAAATCTAAGTTGTGCCTTGGCTGGAATAATACATTATGGACTTTCTCTTGCATTTCAAAGATGATGGTACAAAAAATACACATGTTTTTTTCTTTATCTTTTACCAGATCTAATGTGTTATTATCCTCCTTTCATTTCACATTTCCACTAACTTCAAAGTGTTTCCTTTCAAATGGTATCAAGAATATGCATATCCTTGCCTCAGGACCTGAGCTACAGGCAGTTAGTTTTGGGTATGTCATTTCAGTTTAAAATTGAAAAAAAGGGGCGGATCCTTATTAATAGTTTGCCACATTTTTTGCAGTATTACCTTTGTGCCTCGTTGCAAACAGGATGCATGTTTTGGGATATTTTTATTCTGTACAGGCGTCCTTCTTTTTACTTTGTCACTTAGGTTAGTATTGTGGAGTAACTATAATGTTGTTGATCCATCCTCAGTTTTCTCCTATCACAGCCATTAAACTCTAACTGTTTTAAAGTCACCATTGGCCTACTGGTGAAATCCTTCCTCTCTGGCAACTTGAGTTAGGAAGGACGCCTGTATCTTTGTAGCGACTGGGTGTATTGATACACAATCCAAAGTGTGTAATTAATAACTTCACCATGCTCAAAGGGATATTCAATGTCTGCTTTATTATTATCCCTGGTCTTTGTGTTTGAAACTCACTGTTCGACTGAGAGACCTTTACAGATAATTGTATGTGTGGGGTACAGAGATCAATTCATCAAAAATCATGTTAAACACTATTATTGCACACAGTGAGTCCATGCAATTTGTGACTTGTTAAGCACATTTTTACTCCTGGACTTATTTGGGCTTGCCATAATTCCCCTTTGATGTTATGACGTATTGGTTGTAGGCCAGTGACAAAAAAATCTCTATTTTAATCCATCTTAAATTCAGGCTGTAGAACATGGAAAAAGTCGAGGGGTGTGAATACTTTCGGAAGGCACTGTATATTAACCACGGCCCTCTGCAAACACGCTTTCTCCGATGTTGGTTACACAGCGGAACTTATAAAATAATGTCATGTTATCATTGGTGTATTAAAATTAGTTAGTGATTTTTTAATTTTATTCTCTTAATAATCCCACTTCCTGAATCCAAGCGTTTGACATGGGGGAGGGTACAGACCAATACATTTATGATCAAACTTGATACTTTTTCATATTTTGATCATCATACTTTGGTATGGTTTCATCCAAATATCATCCAATTTCATGAAACATAATTTACAATGTTTATATTTGAAATATATTTCTATTAGATTTTGTCAATTATCCTCAAGATTTATATCTATTTACAAAATACCCTAAATTAACACCCCCCTCTCTCTCTTCTCTCTCCCTTTCCTTGTGTAGATCGGAGGCACAGAAGAGTATAAGATCTGTCAAGGCATCAAGGACGGCAGGATAACCAAGCCGGTGGTGTGCTGGTGTATAGGAACCTGTGCCACCATGTTCTCCTCGGAGGTCAGTCGGCTGGTTTGGTAATGTGTCTAGGGAGAACTTATCAGGGATTCAAACTCGCCACTTTAAGGTGAATCGTGAATCACGTAGATCGGTAAAAAAAATACGTTTCTGGGAGAGGGGTGGGGTCTGATGAAAGTGAGAGTGTACACCCATTGAGCAATGAGTGCTTCATCCAATATCACGTGTGACAGCTGTGAGCAGCCAACCGCATCCCCTTACCAGCAATTAGCCTAGCCTACTCTGCTGCTTCTCTCTGTCCATTCTTTCTGCGCATCTCCATCAGTTTTAAAATGTTATTTAGCCGTAATGGCGAGCTGGGGTGTGCAGACAGTGATGGGGTTTCTGTTGTTAAATGTGTTTAATTATTGGAGGGGCTCGCAACGCGAGCGAAGAGGTTGCGTAGATTTCATTTCGTCTGTAAGAACCAGCAGGCCAGTCTGACTAGGCTTCGCTGTCACGTAAGCCTCTGAGTGCCACTGCCATAGAGGAGAAGCACAATGACAGTCATACATGCGCCTTTACATAACTGAAAACCACAAGTTTCTCACCCAAACCGCATTCTACCGCAAATTGGTGTACATGTTATGTATTTTTATAAACCATTTCGCAGGCCGTTTTAAACGACTTGTTGGCCAGCTGACAACATGGTACCCAACAAATATGGTAAAATGTCTTCAGTGTTACATATATTTTTTTAAATAAGATCATCCTTGAGAACTAACACCAAAAGAAAAACTAGACAGTCAGGGAGAATATAAAATAAATAAAACATGTTACTCAGATGGTATAAGATCACGGCTAAGCCATGACAAAATGTGTAGAATTGCAGGAAATTAGCTTTAAAACTGCAAATTTTCTCTAAGCCGCATGGCAAAATGTAAAGAATTGCAGAAAATATACATTAAAACACTAAAATCTAGTCCCTGCGGCCAAGAGGAGGACCTCTAAAATTTGCGGTCAGAGACCATTGGCCAAAGGCACTACCACTCGGTATAGAGAAAAAATTGAAAAATAAAACATGTAATATTAGATACACAATATGTGTTTCTCCCCATTCACTGGACCACCTTCTCTGTGAGTAGCTATCTAACAGTTCTTTGTGGCTAGCTAGCTAGCCAGTTAGCCCTAGTGACTTAACCATTCACTGAACCTTCTTCCAGCCAGGGCAATGGCAATAGAGAAGATACAAGATATGCATAAGTAAACATTTTACTTCAGAACTATCAGCTAGCTATATGTGAATTGTAATAATGTAGCTAAACATAATTTTTAATATTGTAGTCAGGCAACATAGTAATTTGCAAGTCAGATTGTATTTTCTCTCACTTCAGCTCAAATAATGGCCACCTTTTTTGATTTCAAGAAATGCTGTGTAATTTTTTACGTGGTTGTCATTTATTTGCATACTGTCCATTGAAGCTTGCATCGATGCATGCTTAGAAATATGTACAAACTGAGTACGCATTCAAGAAGTGCCCTCCGTGCTATGTTTCGCATACTTTGAATTAGACGCATACTCCCACCCTCCTGTGCTATCATTTGCGTGCTTGGAGCACGGTAATACGCATTTTAAGAACTACCCAATGAGTAATGATAACTTGGCTATATACAAGGGGTACCAGTACTGAGTCGATGTGCAGGGTTACCAGGTAATTGAGGTAAATACACTGCTCAAAAAAATAAAGGGAACACTTAAACAACACAATGTAACTCCAAGTCAATCACACTTCTGTGAAATCAAACTGTCCACTTAGGAAGCAACACTGATTGACAATAAATTTCACATGTTGTTGTGCAAATGGAATAGACAAAAGGTGGAAATTATAGGCAATTAGCAAGACACCCCCAATAAAGGAGTGATTCTGCAGGTGGTGACCACAGACCACTTCTCAGTTCCTATGCTTCCTGGCTGATGTTTTGGTCACTTTTGAATGCTGGCGGTGCTCTCACTCTAGTGGTAGCATGAGACGCAGTCTACAACCCACACAAGTGGCTCAGGTAGTGCAGCTCATCCAGGATGGCACATCAAAGCGAGCTGTGGCAAGAAGGTTTGCTGTGTCTGTCAGCGTAGTGTCCAGAGCATGGAGGCACTACCAGGAGACAGGCCAGTACATCAGGAGATGTGGAGGAGGCCGTAGGAGGGCAACAACCCAGCAGCAGGACCGCTACCTCCGCCTTTGAGCAGGAGGAGCACTGCCAGAGCCCTGCAAAATGACCTCCAGCAGGCCACAAATGTGCATGTGTCAGCATATGGTCTCACGAGGGCTCTGAGGATCTCATCTCGGTACCTAATGGCAGTCAGGCTACCTCTGGCGAGCACATGGAGGGCTGTGCGGCCCCACAAAGAAATGCCACCCCACACCATGATTGACCCACCGCCAAACCGGTCATGCTGGAGGATGTTGCAGGCAACAGAACGTTCTCCACGGCGTCTCCAGACTCTGTCACATGTGCTCATGTGCTCAGTGTGAACCTGCTTTCATCTGTGAAGAGCACAGGGCGCCAGTGGCGAATTTGCCAATATTGGTGTTCTCTGGCAAATGCCAAACGTCCTGCACGGTGTTGGGCTGTAAGCACAACCTCCACCTGTGGACGTCGGGCCCTCATACCACCCTCATGGAGTCTGTTTCTGACCGTTTGAGCAGACATATGCACATTTGTGACCTGCTGGAGGTCATTTTGCAGGGCTCTGGCAGTGCTCCTCCTGCTCAAAGGCGGAGGTAGCGGTCCTGCTGCTGGGTTGTTGCCCTCCTACGGCCTCCTCCACGTCTCCTGATGTACTGGCCTGTCTCCTGGTAGCGCCTCCATGCTCTGGACACTACACTGACAGACACAGCAAACCTTCTTGCCACAGCTCGCTTTGATGTGCCATCCTGGATGAGCTGCACTACCTGAGCCACTTGTGTGGGTTGTAGACTGCGTCTCATGCTACCACTAGAGTGAGAGCACCGCCAGCATTCAAAAGTGACCAAAACATCAGCCAGGAAGCATAGGAACTGAGAAGTGGTCTGTGGTCACCACCTGCAGAATCACTCCTTTATTGGGGGTGTCTTGCTAATTGCCTATAATTTCCACCTTTTGTCTATTCCATTTGCACAACAGCATGTGAAATTTATTGTCAATCAGTGTTGCTTCCTAAGTGGACAGTTTGATTTCACAGAAGTGTGATTGACTTGGAGTTACATTGCGTTGTTTAAGTGTTCCCTTTATTTTTTTGAGCAGTGTATGTACATATAACTAGGGATTTTTCCCAGTGAACTAAAACGTGCAAGGGTAAAAATGGAATATGCTGGATCATGGAAACTATCGGCCTGTCTCATTCCATCGAAGGTCATGGAAAAGATTATGTTCGAGCAGATTTACATTTATATTTCCTTACATAACCTACTATATGAGCTCAAATCTGGCTTTTGGAAATCCCATTCCACCGACACTTGCCTAGTATATGTTAGATCTCCAAAAGGCATTTGATACAGTGCATCATGAGATTCTGTTTTTAAAACTAAGCCATGGGCTTTAACAACTTAGCTATGAAATGGGTTAGCTCTTATCTGTAAGGATGAAAACTAATGGTGGATGGGACCTGGTCTAAACCCCAAACCTTTAACTGGGGGGGGTAACCCAAGGGAGTGTGCTGGGTACACTTTGTTGTATATAAATTATTTGAAATCTGCCTGTACATGTGACCTTTTCCTATTTTTAGATGATTCTGCACTGTTGGTTTCCCACAAAGACAACAATGTGGTTGAAAGCCCTCAGTGCTGAACTTCTGAATGTCAGTAAATGACTATCATACTCTTGCGCAGACATTTAGAAACGAAACATGACAATTAGAAAAATAAGCCACGTGAGTTTTTTGAGCGAGAATGAAGACGACTTTTGAGTAGTAAGACATGTATAAAAGCAACAGATACCATTAATAAGAAGGGGCTAGAAGCGTCTTATATGGTGAGCTACCGGTGGCTAGGACAGGCAAGCCCCATACAATTGTGGAGGACTTAATTCTTCCTGCTGCCACGGATATGGCTGGGACAATTCTGGAGAAAACGCCTAAAAAAACTATACAGACAGACTTCATCAATCAACACTGTTTCACAACGCGTCAGTGAAATGGCAGGAGATGTTTATAAAAAAAAAAAAAAAAAAAAAAAAAAAAAATAAGACTACTTTGCGTACAAGCCAGTGAATTATACAGTTGAAGTCGGAAGTTTACATACACCTTAGCCAAACACATTTAAACTCAGTTTTTCACAATTCCTGACGTTTAATCCAAGTAAAAATTCCCTGTTTTAAATCAGTTATGATCACCACTTTATTTTAAGAATGTGAAATGTCAGAATAATAGTAGAATGATTTATTTCAGCTTTTATTTCTTTCATCACATTCCCAGTGGGTCAGAAGTTTACATACACTCAATTAATATTTGGTAGCATTGCCTTTACATTGTTTAACTTGGGTCAAACATTTCGGGTAGCCTTCCACAAGCTTCCCACAATAAGTTGGGTGAATGTTGTCCCATTCCTCCTGACAGAGCTGGTGTTATCGAGGCAGGTTTGTATGGCCTCCTTGCTCGTATGCGCTTTTTCAGTTCTGCCCACATATTTTCTATAGGCTTGAGGTCAGGGCTTTGTGATGGCCACTCCAATACCTTGACTATGTTCTCCTTAAGCCATTTTGCCACAACTTTGGAAGTATGCTTGGGGTCATTGTCCATTTGGAAGACCCATTTGCCACCAAGCTTTAACTTCCTGACTGATGTCTTGAGATGTTGCTTCAATATATCCACATAATTTTCATTCCTGATGATTTGTGAGGTGCACCAGTCCCTCCTGCAGCAAAGCACCCCCACAACATGATGCTAGCACCCCCGTGCTTCACGTTTGGGATGGTGTTCTTCGGCTTGCAAGCCTCCACCTTTTTCCTCCAAACATAACAATGGTCATTATGGCCAAACAGTTCTATTTTTGTTTCATCAGACCAGAGGACATTTCTCAAAAAAATACTATTTTTGTCCCCATGTGCAAAGCAAACCGTGGTCTGGCTTTTTTAAGGTGGTTTTGGAGCAGTGGCTTCCTTGCTGAGCGGCCTTTCAGGTTATGTCGGATATTAGATACTTTTGTACCTGCTTCCTCCAGCATCTTCACAACGTCCTTTGCTGTTGTTTTGGGATTGATTTGCACTTTTCGCACCAAATTACGTTCATCTCTAGGAGACAGAATGCGTCTCCTTTCTGAGCGGTATGACGGCTGCGTGGTCCCATGGTGTTTGTACAGATGAACATGGTACCTTAAGGCGTTTGGAAATTGCTCTCAAGGATGAACCAGACTTGTGGAGGTCTACAATTTTTTTTATGAGGTCTTGGCTGTTTTTCCCATGATGTCAAGCAAAAAGGCACTGAGTTGGAAGGTCGGCCTTGAAATACATCCACAGGCACACCTCCAATTGACTCAAATTATGTCAATTATCCTATCAGAAGCTTCTAAAGCCATGACATAATTTTCAGGAATTTTCCAAGCTGTTTAAAGGCACAGGAATTGTGATACAGTGAAATAATCTGTAAACAATTGTTGGAAAAATGGCTTGTGTCATGCACAAAGTAGATGTCCTCACCGAATTGCCAAAACTATAGTTTGTTAACATGAAATTTGTGGAGTGGTTGAAAAACACATTTTAATGACTCCTACCTAAGTGCATGTAAACTTCCGACTTCAACTGTATGCGTCAACAGACGTGGCGGGCCTGGCACATGTCCATTATGTTTATTGGGGGTCAATTAAGGAAGGCATCCTCTTCTGCAAACCATTGGAAACCAGGACAACATGAGAGGATATATAAGTACTGGACAGCTTTGTGTCCTGCGGACATGCGGGATACGATACCGGGCTTCAATTCCCTGATGGGGAGGAAAGAGTAGCCTGTCCTTATAAATAAGAATTTGTTCAAAACTGACTTGCCTAGTTAAAGGTTACACTAAGACATAACGTTTCTACACCCTAATTTTCAAATTCTAGTCTAACTAATACCCAAACAGAGTTTCAATGAAAAATGTAAATCTCATTGATTTATCAAGACCAGTCCCCATGCTTCTCTCAGAGCAGTGCGAAACGGTGCCAAAATAGTTGTTGGCTATTGCTTCAAATCCTACTGCTTCTAACTTCAATATGCTCTTTAAATAAGACCTACACCACTTTTAACCTCTCTGGGATATCCGGGACGCAAGCGTCCCACCTCAACAACTGCCAGTGAAATTGCACGGCGCCAAATTCAAAACAACAGATATCCCATAATTAAAATTCCTCAAACATACACAAATTTTACACCACTTTAAAGATAAACTTGTTGTAAATCCAGCCACAGTGTCCGACTTCAAAAAGGCTTTACGACGAAAGCACGCCAAACGATTATGTTAGGTCAGTACCTAGTCACAGAAAAACACAGCCATTTTTCCAGCAAAGAGAAGTCACAAAAAGCAGAAATAGAGAGAAAATTAATCACTAACCTTTGATATTCATCAAATGACACTCATAGGACTTCATGTTACACAATACATGTATGTTTTGTTCGATAAAGTTCATATTTATATCCAAAAATCAGTTTACATTGGCGCGTTATGTTCAGTAGTTCCAAAACATCCGGTGATTTTGCAGAGAGCCACATCAATTTACAGAAATACTCATAATAAACATTGCTAAAAGATACAAGTGTTATGCATGGAATTTTAGATCTACTTCTCCTTAATGCAACCGCTGTGTCAGATTTCAAAAAAGCTTTACCGAGAAAGCACACCGTGCAATAATCTGAGTACAGCGCTCAGACAACAAAACAAGCCATACAGATACCCGCCATGTTGTGGAGTCAACAGAGGTCAGAAATAGCATTTATAAATATTCACTTACCTTTGATCTTCATCAGAATGCACTCCCAGGAATCCCAGTTCCACAAATGTTTGATTTGTTTGATAAAGTCCATAATTTATGTTTAAATACCTTCTTTTTGTTTGCGCGTTTAGTTCACAATCCAAACTCACGAGGCGCGGGCAAGTCCAGGCGAAAGTTCAGACAGTCAATATTACAGTTCATAGAAACATGTCAAACGAAGTATAGAATCAATCTTTCGGATGTTTGTAACATAAATCTTCAATAATGTTTCAACCGGAGAATTCCTTTGTCTGTAGAAATGCGATGGAACGCAGCTAACTGTCACGGGAGCACGCATGATCAGCTCATGCCAGACCCTTGACTCAATCAGCTCTTATTCCCTCATCCTTCACAGTAGAAGCATCAAACAAGGTTCTAAAGACTGTTGCCATCTAGTGGAAGCGCAATATGACCCCATAGATACTGTATATTTGATAGGCTATGACTTGGAAAAACTGATTTCCCACTTCCTGGTTGGATTTTTTCTCAGGTTTTTGTCTGCCATATGAGTTCTGTTTTACTCACAGACATCATTCAAACCATTTTAGAAACTTCAGTGTTCTCTATCCAAATCTACTAATAATATGCATATATTAGCAACTGGGCCTGAGTAGCAGGCAGTTTACTCTGGGCACCTTATTCATCCAAGCTACTCAATACTGCCCCCAGCCATAAGAAGTTAGTGTAAAAAGGCAGTTCTTGAGCATGGGGTGAGACATTGTTGCCAGTTTGTTATTTAGAATGATTTATTTCTGTTTTTAGAGGGAGAAAAACCTACAGTCATCTCATGGATCTCCCAGTCGAGGTCGGCACGGGTATTGAACCAGCATCTGTAGCAACACAGATTGCACAGCGATGCAGTGTCTTAGGCCGTTGCCCCACTCAGGCGCTGGACAACGTGAACGGTCAGGAGTGGCCTACAGTAAAAGCAAAATAATCCTAATAAAATAATTAAAACTTTAGTGTAACAACAGTCATGCACAATTATCAGTTTATATTTAGGTTTATGTTTCCCATTCACTTTCAGCTAGAGACACAGTAGGACCCAAAAGCACAATCAGTGCTCCAACTCCCTCTTGCACTGGTCTGGAGCTATGAAGTGGTGACGCAGGGTACCATACTAAACCACAAATTACCTCTAAATCCCGCAGCGTAAGCTCGCACCTTTTAAAGGAGGAACCACTGTAAGTCTAGGACAAGAATACCGACAACCGCATGACACATTTGTCTATGCGACAACCATGTACGCCTGACGTATCCATTATGAACACAACCAGACTTTCTGTCGATTGACTCTCCAGCAGACGGACCGGTGACCACAGAGAGACAACAAGACATACACTCGTAAATATGTAAATTGCCATTTCTTTTCGAATAAGCTGTCATTCATATAAAGTGTTAGCTGATAACTACACTCATAGACATTTCTGAGTTTCCTGCTCTTGAGCGGTCCACACCCCCTTTCCTTTGTCTACTAAGCCGTCATACCGATTTTAGCCCACTAAGGACAATGTGTTAGTAACCAATATCTACTGTTTGTTTTTTGTATTTCTGTGATAATTTAGTTAGTAAATAATTAAGCCAATTTGTGTATCGCTGATTCATCATTTAGGCTAGGGTTTGTGCAGATATCCATGGGTTTGCGACGTTCAGTAATGAGAACTGATGAGGTAATAATGATACATTAATAGAAGACTAATCGATAAGATATGACAGTATCTGATGAGTCGATTCGGGAAATGGAGACTCTAAACATTTTCCCGTGGTGCCCCAACATCCTAGTTAATTCAAGTTTACCTGATTGGTTTAATTACTCAATAATAATTACATTTACAGAATTGATTTGATAAAATAAGTCTTCACATTTAATGATTGTCCAGACACGACACAGTGCAGTAGGAGAGGGAACGCTCTATGACTTTGGTATTTTTTAGGGCATTCCTCTGACAACGCCTGCTATAGAGGTCCTGGATGTAAGGGAGCGCGACCCGAGTGATGTGCTGGGCTGTACGCACTATCCTCTGTAGTGTCTTGCGGTCGGATGCCAAACGGTTGCCGTAGCAAGTGGTGACACAGCCAGTCAAGATGCTCTCAATGGTACAGCTGTAAAACTTTTTATAGATCGGAGGACCTATGCCAAATCTTTTCAGCCTTCTGAAGTGGAAGAGGCATTGCCGTGCCCTCTTCTTGACTGTGTTGGTGTGTTTGGACCATGATAGATCCTTAGTGATGTGGACACCAAGGAACTTGAAGTTCTCAACCCGCTCCACTACAGCCCCACCAATGTGAATGGGGTGCGTACACTGGCCTCCATTTCCTGTAGTCCACAATCAGCTCCTTTTGTCTTGCTGATGTTGAAGTAGAGGTTGTTGTCCTGGCACCACACTGCCAGCTCTCATTGTCATCGGTGATCAGGCCTACCACAGTTGTGTCGTCGGCAAACTTAATGATGGTGTTAGTTGTGTGTGGCCACACAGCCTTGGGTCAACAGGAAGTACAGGAGGGGACTAAAGCTCACACCCCTGAGGGGCCCCGGTGTTGAGGGTCAGAGTGGCAGATGTGTTGCCTATCCTGTCCCATCAGGAAGTCCAGGATCCAGTTGCAGTGGGAGGTGTTCAGTCCCAGGGTCCTTAGCTTAGTGATGAGCTCAGAGCGCACTAAGCTTTTGAACGCTTAGCTGTAGTCAATGAACAGCATTCTCATGAAGGTGTTCCTTTTGTCCATGTGGGAAAGGGCAGTGTGGAGCGCAATAGAGATTGCATCATCTGTTGATCTGTTGTGGCAGTATGCAAATTTCTGTGAATCCAGGGTATCTGGGATGATGGTGGTGTTGTGAGCATTGACCAGCCTTTCAAAGCATTTCATGGCTACTGATGTGAGTGCTATGGGGCAATAGTAATTTAGTTCTTGGCCACATAAATTATGGTGGTCTGTTTGAAACATGTGCGTGTTACACACTGTATCAGGGAGAGGTTGAAAATGTTGTGGCGAAATCCTGCGATGAGCCTTCACCGTGCGCTGCCACTTTAAGAGTGCAGCAGCAGTGAGGAAGGAGGAAATAAAGATGGCTCTTCCGGCTCTGTGTAGAGTTTCGGTTGACACGGCAGATTTGACTGCACGTGCAACTCTGCAGAAGTCTTGCTTCGTTTCAGCGTGTTTAGTTTATAAAACGTATACGTTTGATCGCCTTTGTTATCGTGCTACTCCTGATGAGTTGGAATTGTTCTATCCTCTGATCACATGGATTACTAGCAACATTGTTGCAAGCTTTTGTCAAACAAACAACCAAGGATTGTCGGACTGGCGAATACACGTTCAAGCCTGGATCCAACCGCTAAGCCAATTTCTCTTTCTAGCTCCTCCAGTGCTTTACACTGAACTAATTGCTCTTTGCGCTGCGCTCCCTTTTATGTTCAGTGCCTTTGGTGAACTAATAATGCACCTCTGGCAAACAGGCTACGCTTTAGTCGGTCTCTTCTGCTGATGTGTGTGTGTCTGGTAGCGGTACAAAAATCATTATCTTCGCCCCTCTCTAACAATACCTCTACAATGTCTGTGAAGACACCTGCCAGCTGGTCACTGTGTACTCTTGAGTATGCGTTATGGTAATCTATCTTGCCCTGCAGCCTTGTGAATGTTAACCTGTTTAAAGTCTTAATAACATTGGCTACATAGAGCATTACTTGCGCAAGGGCACATCGACAGATTTGTTCACCTTTTCTGCTCGGGTATTAGAACCAGCGACCTTTCGGTCTAACTGTCAGGCTACCTGCTGCCCCTTATTGTCCCTAATTGGCTCATTGTCATCGATTATTGTACACAGCCCATCTGTAAATAGCCCATCTAACCAACTACCTACCTCATCCCCATATTTGTTTGTTTTTTTCTGCTCTTTTGCACACCAGTATTTTTACTTTGTCATCCTCATCTGCACATCTATCACTCCAGTGTTAATTGCTAAATTGTAATTACTTCGCCACTATGGCCTATTTATTGCCTTACCTCCTTACTTCATTTTCACACAATGTATACAGATTTTCTATTGTGTTATTGACCGTACGTTTGTTTATCCCATGTGTAACTCTGTTGTTTGTCGCACTGCTTTGCTTTATCTTGGCCAGGTCGCAGATGTAAATGAGTACTTGTTCTCAACTGGCCTACCTGGTTAAATAAAGGTGGAATATTATTATTTTTTTTTAAATATTGACGGGCCATTGAATATTTCAGAACCTAAACCAAACTAAACCTGTATTCTGTCTGGATTGTTTGTAATTGATGAATACAACGATGCCTTCTACAGGTGCAGTTTGGCCATGCTGGAGCCTGTGCTAATCAGGACTTTGAAACGGCAGTGGCTAAGAACCAAGCTCTGAGAGAAGCTGGAGCCTTTGTTCCCAAGAGCTTTGACGAGCTGGGCGACGTCATCAGGTAACTGTCAATCAACACAGATACTGTCACCATGAAGACAGTACCGCTCTGAAGACGGGGTCATCAATTTGAGACTTTAAAGCGCTTCAAACACGCTCAAGATTAAATATAATGAATGAGTTTTGGTTTAATTACATTGAGTAACGTTTTCAGTAGCTTAAAAGGTCAATTCAATTGAGCACTTCAACTCCTTATTATTCTAGCCATCAAATGCATCAATAGCCTAATATCGCACCATCTCTGTGGACCAGTGCTTTGTGCTAGAGAGGTTTGAAAATTGCTGGTTGAGTGTCTTGGTTTCAATTCGGCTTATGCGTCATGAAATTACAAAATTATACAAAAAGTTCTGTCCATGTTAACTTTAATCTGTGCTTCTGGGTTATAACAGGACAGTGTATGATGAACTGGTGGCCAATGGAACCATTGTTCCCGCTCAGGAGGTTCCACCCCCAACAGTGCCAATGGACTACTCCTGGGCAAGGGTAAGAAGACCTAGTATTCTACCTTCAAAATAACTGAATATACCTTCAGAAAGTATTAGTTGTTACACCATGAATTGAAATAGATTAAATTGACCCGTAATAACCCATAATGACAAAGTGAGAAGTAAAAAAAAAAAAAAAACATTTTCCCATGTGTATTTAACATGAAATACATTACTATCTAATTTACATAAGTATTCACACCCCTGAGTCAATACATGTTAAAAATCACCTTTGGCATCAATTACAGCTGAGTATTTCTGGGTAAATCTCTTAAGAGATTTTCACACCTGGATTGTAGAATATTTGCTCATTATTCTTTAACAAATTCTTCAAGCTCTGTCAAATTGGTTTGTTGATCATTGTTAGACAATCATTTTCAAGTCTTGCCATAGATTTTCAAGCAAATTTAAGTCAAAACTGTAACTTGGCCGCTCAGGAACATTAACCGTCTTTCTGTTAAGCAACTCCAGTGTAGATTTGGCCTCGTGTTTTAGGTTATTGTCCTGCTGGAAGGTGGATTTGTTTCAGTGTCTGGTGGAAAGCAGAATGAACAATGTTTTCCTCTAGGATTTTGGCTGTGCATAGCTCCATTACATTTTTTTTTTTTTATTATGCAATAACTCCCCAGTCCTTAATGATTACAAGCATACCCATATCATGATGCAATCAGCACTGAAGTTTACATTTATGATTGAAAATATGGAGAGTGGTGCTTAGTAATGTGTTGAATTGGATTTGCCCCAAGCATTGCACTTTGTATTCAGGATATATATATTTTTTATCCAGTATTATTTTAGTGCATTGTTGCATGTTTTGAGAAAAAAAGTTCTGTACATGTTTTTTTTATTTTTACTCTGTCAATTAGGTTAGTATTGTGGAGTAACTACAATGTTCTTGATCCATCCTCAGCTTTCTCCTAACTGTTTTAAAGTCACAATTTAGGCTTGCCCTAACAAAGGGGTTGAATACTTATTAACTGACATTACAGCTTTTCATTACAGCTTTTTTTATTAAATTGTAAAAAAAAAATCAAACATAGTTCCACTTTTACATTATGGGCCAGTGACAAATCTAAATGTTATCCATTTTAAATTCAGGCTGTAACACAGCAAAATATGGAAAAAAGTTAAGGGGTGTGTGAACTTTATAAAGCCGCTCTATATCATAAATAACATAAAATATATATGATAATATCTGATGGACATAAGTGGCTGATTTCTTTTTTCTTTTTTTGGTGTGTAGGTGTAAATATAGGCAGCAATAATGGTTCTGGTAAAACCAATGTGTTGAATTTCCCCAGGGTACTGGCATCAGAGCTTGCTTCATTCTTTATCTTCTTCCCCAAGACACTAAACTTACGCACTGAAGAATGCTTTTAGCTGAAATGTTTGTGTATTATTATAAAACACTAAAAACAAACATGCTCTTTGACAATAGTACATGGTGTGGACCTTCTGAATTTTTTGTGGATAACCTCTATTTACAAGAAACCGTTTGGGAGACCATAATGGTTTTCCATTCCATTTCCTTGTTTGGGCAATCTGCAGTTGCACGCTTTGTTATTATTGGGACTGCAGATTGCCCCTTTAACAAAACCATATCTATTGTCTTTCCTTCTGTGTCCCTAGGAGCTAGGTCTGATCCGCAAGCCCGCCTCCTTCATGACCAGCATCTGTGACGAGCGCGGCCAGGAGCTCATATACGCAGGCATGCCCATCACAGAGGTGTTCAAGGAAGAGATGGGCCTGGGAGGCGTGCTGGGCCTGCTCTGGTTCCAACGCAGGTGAGAGTACAGTCTTGGTAGCGTCCTACCTCTTCAACAGCCAGTGAAACTGCAGGGTGCCATATTCAAAACAACAGAAATCCCATAATTAAAATTCCTCAAACATACATGTATTTTACACCATTTTAAAGATACACTTGTTGTTAATCCAGTCACAATGTCCGATTTCAAAAAGGCTTTACGGAAAAAGCAAACCATGCAATAATCTGAGTCGGCGCTCAGAGCCCAATCAAGAATCAAATATATCTGCCATATTTTGCAGTCTTCAGAAGTCAGAAATAACATTATAAACATTCACTTACCTTTGATGATCTTCATCAGAATGCACTTCCAGGAATCCCAGTTCCACAAGAAATGTTTGTTTTGTTCGATAATGTCCATCATTTATGTCCAAATTCCTCCTTGTTGTTCTAGTGTCTTCAATAGGAGCTGAGTTGAAAATCGACCAACCTCAGATTTCCGAATTCCTGGTTGGATTTTCTCAGGTTTTTGCCTTCCATATGAGTTATGTTATACTCACAGATATCATTCAAACAGTTTTAGAAACCAGAGTGTTTTCTATCCAAATCTACTAATAATATGCATATTCTAGCTTTTATGGCTTTGTAGCAGGCCGTTTACTCTGGGCATTCTTTTCATCCGGACGTGAAAATACTGCCCCCTACCCAAAAGAAGTTAACCAGGTAGGCTAGTTGAGAACAAGTTCTCATTTACAACTGCGACCTGGCCAAGATAAAGCAAAGCAGTTCGACACATACAACAACACAGAGTTACACTTTGAGTAAACAAACATACAGTCAATAATACAATAGAAAAGGACTATATACAGTGTGTGCAAATGAGGTAAGATAAGGGAGGTAAGGCAATAAATAGGCCATGGTGGCGAAATAATTACAATATAGCAATTAAACACTGGAGTGATGGATGAGTGTGCAAGTAGAGATGCTGGAGTGCAAAGGAGCAAAATAAATAACAGTATGGGGATGAGGTAGTTGGATGGGCTATGTACAGGTGCAGTGATCTGTGAGCTGCTCTGACAGCTGGTGCTTAAAGCTAGTGAGGGAGATATGAGTCTCCAGCTTCAGTGATTTTTGCAGTTCGTTCCAGTCATTGGTAGCAGAGAACTGGAAGGAAAGGTGGCCGAAGGAGAAATTGGCTTTGGGGGTGACCAGTGAAATATACCTGCTGGAGCGCGTGCTACGGGTGGGAGCTGCTATGGTGACCAGCGAGCTGAGATAAGGCGGGGCTTTACCTGGCAGACTTATAGATGACCTGGAGCCAGTGGGTTTGGCGACGAATATGAAGCGAGGGCCAGCCAACGAGAGCATACAGGTCGCAGTCGTCGGTAGTATATGGGGCTTTGGTGACAAAACGGATCGCACTGTGACAGACTGCATCCAATTTGCTGAGTAGAGTGTTGGAGGCTATTTTGTAAATGACATCGCCGAAGTCAAGGATCGGTAGGATAGTCAGTTTTGCGAGAGTATGTTTGATTGCATGAGTGAGGGATGCTTTGTTGCGAAATAGGAAGCCGATTTTATTTTGGAATGGAGATGCTTAATGTGAGCCTGGAAGGATAGTTTACAGTCTAACCAGACACTTAGAATATGTGGACAACTACAAATGCCTAAGTCAGAACCGTCCAGAGTAGTGATGCTGGACGGGCGGGCAGGTGTGGGCAACGATCGGTTGAAGAGCATGCATTTAGTTTTACTTGCATTTAAGAGCAGTTGGAGGCCACGGAAGGAGAGTTGTATGGCATTGAAGCTCGTCTGGAGGTTGGTTAACAGTGTCCAAAGAAGGACCAGAAGTATACAGAATGGTGTCGTCTGCGTAGAGGTGGATCAGAGAATCACCAGCAGTAAGAGCGAGCTCATTGATGTATACAGAGAAAAGAGTTGGCCTGAGTATTGAACCCTGTGGCACCCCCATAGACTGCCAGAGGTCCGGACAACAGGCCCTCCGATTTGACACACTCTATCTGAGAAGTAGTTGATGAACCAGGCGAGGCAGTCATTTGACAATCCAAGGCTGTTTAGTCTGACGATAAGAATGTGGTGATTGACAGAGTCGAAAGCCTTGGCCAGGTCGATGAATACAGCTGCACAGGATTGTCTCTTATCGATGGCGGTTATGATATCGTTTAGGACCTTGAGCGTGGCTGAGGTGCACCCATGGCCAGCTCGGAAACCAGATTGCATAGGTACGGTGGGATTCAAAATAGTCGGTGATCTGTTTTAACTTGGCTTTCGAAGACCTTAGAAAGGTAGGGTAGGATAGGTATAGGTCTGTAGCAGTTTGGGTCTAGAGTGTAATCCCCCTTTGAAGAGGGGGATACACTTGCTTGGGCAAGTTGCTGTGGGGGGATGCAGGGCTGTTGCAGGGCCGGGGTAAGGGTAGCCAGGTGGAAAGCATGTCCAGCCGTAGAAAAATGCTTACTTAAATTCTCGATTATTGTGGATTTATCGGTGGTGACAGTGTTTCCTAGCCGCAGTGCAGTGGGCAGCTGGGAGGACGTGCTCTTATTCTCCATGGACTTTACAGTGTCCCAGAACTTTTTGGAGTTTGTGTTACAGGATGCAAATTTCTGTTAGGAAAGCAAAGGATAGCTTTTTCAAACTGCCTGTGTATATTGGTTCCTAACTTCCCTGAAAAGTTGCATTTCGCGGGAGCTGTTCGATGCTAATGCAGTACGCCACAAGATGTTTTTGTGCTATTCCAGGGCAGTCAGGTCTGGAGTGAACCAAGGGCATATCTGTTCCTGGTTCTACATTTTTTTAATGGGGCAAATTTATTTAAGATGGTGAGGAAAGCACTTTTAAAGATTAACCAGGCATCCTCTACTAACGGAATGAGGTCAATATCCTCCCAGGATACCCGGGCCAGGTCGATTAGAAAGGCCTGCTCGCTGAAGTGTTTTAGGGAGCGTTTGACAGAGATGAGGGTTGGTTGTTTGACCGCTGACCCATTACGGATGCAGGCATTGAGGCAGTGATCGCTGAGATCTTGATTGAAAACAGCAGAGGTGTATTTGGAGGGCAAGTTAGTTAGGATGATATCTATGAGGGTGCCCGTGTTTACGGATTTGGGGTTGTACCTGGTAGGTTCATTGATAGTTTGTGTGAGATTGAGGGCATCAAGCTTAGATTATAGGATGGCCGGGGTGTTAAGCATGTCCCAGTTTAGGTCACCTAACAGCATGAGCTCTGGAGATAGATGGGGGGGCAATCAATTCACATATGGTGTCCAGGGCACAGCTGGGGGCAGAAGGTGGTCTATAGCAAGCGGCAAAGGTGAGAGACTTGTTTCTGGAAAGGTGGATTTTTAAAAGTAGAAGCTGAAATTGTTTGGGCACAGACCTGGATAGTACGTTCGTGGCCAAATGTTTTGAGAATGACACAAGTATACATTTTCACAAAGTCTGCTGCCTCAGTTTGTATGATGGCAATTTGCATATACTCCAGAATTTTATGAAGAGTGATCAGATGAATTGCAATTAATGGCAAAGTCCCTCTTTGCCATGTATATCCCCAAAAACATTTCCACTACATTTCAGCCCTGCCACAAAAGGACCAGCTGACATGTCAGTGATTCTCTCGTTAACACAGGTGTGAGTGTTGACGAGGACAAGGCTGGAGATCACTCTGTCATGCTGATTGAGTTCGAATAACAGACTTGAAGCTTCAGAAGGAGGGTGGTGCTTGGAATCATTGTTCTTCCTCTGTCAACCATGGTTGCCTGGAAGGAAACACGTGCCGTCATCATTGCTTTGCACAAAAAGGGCTTCACAGGCAAGGATATTGCTGCCAGTAAGATTGCACCTAAATCAACCATTTATCGGATCATCAAGAACTTCAAGGAGAGCGGTTCAATTGTTGTTTAAGAAGGCTTCAGGGTGCCCAAGAAAGTCCAGCAAGCGCCAGGACCGTCTCCTAAAGTTGATTCAGCTGCGGGATCGGGGAGCCACCAGTACAGAGCTTGCTCAGGAATGGCAGCAGGCAGGTGTGAGTGCATCTGCACTCACAGTGAGGCAAGACTTTTGGAGGATGGCCTGGTGTCAAGAAGCGCAGCAAAGAAGCCACTTCTCTCCAGGAAAAACATCAGGGACAGACTGATATTCTGCAAAAGGTACAGGGATTGGACTGCTGAGGACTGGGGTTAAGTCATTTTCTCTGATGAATCCCCTTTCCGATTGTTTGGGGCATCCGGAAAAAAGCTTGTCCGGAGAAGACAAGGTGAGCACTACCATCAGTCCTGTGTCATGCCAACAGTAAAGCATCCTGAGACCATTCATGTGTGGGGTTGCTTCTCAGCCAAGGGAGTAGGCTTACTCACAATTTTGTCTAAGAACACCGCCATGAATAAAGAATGGTACCAACACATCCTCCGAGAGCAACTTCTCCCAACCATCCAGGAACAGTTTGATGACGAACAATGCCTTTTCCAGCATGATGGAGCACCTTGCCGTAAGGCAAAAGTGATAACTAAGTGGCTCGGGGAACAAAACATAGATATTTTGGGTCCATGGCCAGAAAAGTCCCCAGACCGTAATCCCATTGAGAACTTGTGGTCAATCCTCAAGAGGCGGGTGGACAAACAAACCCCCACAAACTCCAAGCATTGATTATGCAAGAATGGGCTGCCATCAGTCAGGATGTGGCCCAGAAGTAAATTGACAGCATGCCAGGGTGGATTGCAGAGGTCTTGTAAAAGAAGGGTCAACACTGCAAATATTGACTTTTTGCATCAACTTCATGTAATTGTCAATAAAAGCCTTTGACACTTATGAAATGCTTGTAATTATACTTCAGTATTCCATAGTAACATCTGACAAAAATATTTAAAGACACTAAAGCAGCAAACTTTGTGGAAATTAATATTTGTGTCATTCTCAAAACTTTTGGCCACGACTGTAAGACAGAACTCTGCAGGGTATCTCTGCAGTAGATTGCAATTCCGCCCCCTTTGGCAGTTCTATCTTGTCGAAAAATGTTATAGTTAGGGATGGAAATTTCAGGGTTTTTGGTGGTCTTCCTAAGCCAGGATTCAGACACGGCTAGGACATCCGGGTTGGCAGAGTGTGCTGAAGCAGTGAATAAAACAAACTTAGGGAGGAGGCTTCTAATGTTAACATGCATGAAACCAAGGCTTTTATGGTTAAAGAAGTCAACAAATGAGAGTGCCTGGGGAATGGGTGTGGAGCTCGGCACTGCAGGGCCTGGATTAACCTCTACATCACCAGAGGAGGAGTAGGATAAGGGTACGGCTAAAGGCTATAAGAACTGGTCGTCTAGTACGTTCGGAACAGAGTAAAAGGAGCAGGTTTCTGGGCACGGTAGAATAGTTTCAGGGTATGGTAGGATGTGAATACAGTGAAGGTAAACCTATGCATTGAGTGACGATGAGATAGATATTGTCTCTAGAAACATAATTTAAACCAGGTGAGGTCACCACATGTGTGGGAGGTGGAACTAAAGGTTTAACTAAGGCATATTGAGCAGGGATAGAGGCTCTACAGTGAAATAAGGCAATAATTACTGACCAAAACAGCAATGGACAAGGCATATTGACATTAGGGAAAAGCATGCGTAACCGAGTGATTTTTGGGGTCCAGTGAGACAGCTAGCGGGCCGGGGCTAGCAAGCTAGCAGAAGGGCCTTAGAGGGACGTCGCGACGGAAGAAGTTTGTTGTAGCCCCCTCGTGCTGTTACGTCGGCAGACCAGTCGTCATGGATCAGCAGGGCTCCGTGTGGTAAAAGGGTACAGGCTAATTGGCAAAATAGGTTTAGTGGCCAAAGAATTTGGAGTGTCTTTCACTCAATAAGGAGTGTCTTTGATTGGCCAGAAATTTCTCACACCTGAGTTCTGTTCAGTAGGCACCAAACGGAAGAAAAAGGACTGACACCTGGAAGGATTACATGGACTTTCTTTTACTTCAGATTTTGGTTTTCTGTTGCAAAACATTTACTGTGGCGTGCCCGTATGAATGAACACGAACCTGGTTACCCAATGCACACTCCACTTTGGCGTTCTACACTGACATGGCCCCATCACTTCTCCCTCCAGTTATCATCCCACATCTTGATTTTTCCCTAGGTTACCGCGCTACGCCTGCCAGTTCATTGAGATGTGCCTGATGGTGACTGCAGACCATGGGCCCGCCGTGTCTGGTGCCCACAACACCATAGTCTGTGCCCGTGCCGGCAAGGACCTAATCTCCAGCCTGACATCCGGCCTGCTCACCATTGTGAGGACACACACACACACACACACACACACACACACACACACACACACACACACACACACACACACACACACACACACACACACACACACACACACACACACACTGTGTGACTTCCTGAAATATAATTTGAAAATGCAACAAGTCCAGATACCATTAGTATCTATCCAATGGCTTCCATACCTCTCAGATTAAAGGTCTTGAAGAAAGGGAATGAGAAAAAATGAAGATTTCAAAGACCATTACTTCTGCACTTGCACACTCCCCATCATGGATTTAAAAAGCATAGCATTGGTCTAAGACTCTCTCCACCGAATATCTTTGGCTGGAGAGAGTGTCCACCATTTGTTAAATGAATGCAAGAATCTGTATAAGTTCAGGAAAAGGGTGGAGAATTTGAATGTAGCCCACTACTGGGACTTTACTTGTAAGAGTTTAGAGACGAATATATTTTGTTGATATTGTTTCCCAGGGGGACCGCTTTGGAGGAGCTTTGGATGCTGCGGCCAAGCAGTTCAGCAAGGCGTTTGACAGCGGCATGCTGCCGATGGAGTTTGTCAACAAGATGAAGAAGGATGGCAAGCTTATCATGGGTATTGGGCACAGGGTCAAATCGGTGAGCAGTAAATTACAAGGATTTAAATATAGCTACATTTCCAGTTAATTTGAACAATTCCATCTCAATTGGTTTGACTGAGCATATACTAACACAAATATAAACGCTATATACAACAACTTCAAAGATTTTACTGAGTTACCATTCATATAAGGAAATCCGTGAATTGAAATAAATTCATTAGGCCCTAATCTATGGATTTCACATGATTGGGAATTCAGATAAGCGTCTGTTGGTCAGATACTGTACCTTTAAAATAAAAAAAAAAGGCCCTCACAATAAGCCTCAGGATCTCATCACGGTATCTCTGTGCATTCAAATTCCCATCGATAAATGCAATTGTGTTCGTTGTCCATAGCTTATACCTGCACATACCATAACCCCACCGCCACCATGGGGCACGCTGTTCACAAGGTTGACATCAAAAAACCACTCGCCCACACGTCATACAGTGGTCTGTGGTTGTGAGGCCGTTGGACGTACTGCCAAATTCTCTAAAACGACATTGGAGGTAGCTTATGGTAGAGAAATTAACTTTAACGGCTCTGGTGGACATTCCTGCAGTCAGCATGCTCCCTCAAAACTTGAGACATCTGTGGCATTGCAGTGCATTCGGAAAGTATTCAGACCACTTGACTTTTAGCCTTATTCAAAAATGGATTCAATAGTCCCCCCCCCCCCCCCCCCCCCTCATCAATATAGACACAATACCCCATAATGACCAAACGAAAACAGGTTTCTCAAAATGTTTGTGCATTTGTTTGTTTTTTAAATCTGAAATATCACATAAACCTCATACAACAGGGTAACATCATGACAGGTCTATGTTAAAAAAACAGTTTTTGCTTTGTCATTATGGGTTATTCTGTGTATATTGATGGGGGGGGGGGGGATATTTAATCGATTTTAGAATAAGGCTGTAACATAATGTTAGGTTCTAATTCTGAGTAAAAAACTCAACACTATGAAAGCTTAAACAAGTTTATTCTTCCCAGAGGATCAATGCAGCTGAATTAGATGAAGACATTTTCACACAAGCACTGATATTTAACCGTTCCTTCTAGGCTGAGTCTCCTCCTACACATCTGAACAGCCAATGCATTTCTGTTGCTAGACAGAACCTTAGTGATATCTGTCTATCATCTGACCTGACCTCTACCCCAAAGTGCTCACTCCTCCCCAACTCACGGCTGTCATGGTCATTTAGTCATTTAGGCCTCCCGGGTGGCGCAGTGGTCTAGGGCACTGCATCGCAGTGCTAGCTGCGCCACCAGAGTCTCTGGGTTCGCGCCCAGGCTGGGCTGGGTTCGCGCCCAGGCTCTGTCGCAGCCGGCTGCAACCGGGAGGTCCGTGGGGCGACGCACAATTGGCATAGCGTCGTCCGGGTTAGGGAGGGTTTGGCCGGTAGGGATATCCTTGTCTCAGTATGTAAAATGTAATTTAAAAAAAATGTATGCACTCTACTGTAAGTCGCTCTGGATAAGAGCGTCTGCTAAATGACTAAAATGTAAATGTAATGGTGACTGGTACCAGACTGTCTTCTCCTCCCAGAGGATCCTTCCCATAGGAACCCTGATGGCCAACAATAACATATCCTGACATAATGTAAACGTTATACATTACCCTCTCTCCCTCAGTGACATAAGTATATTTCATATTCTCAGAACTCAACCGTAACAAAAAGTGGAAGAAATCAAGGGGTCTGAATACTTTCCGATTGCACTGTATGTTGTGTGACAAGTGCACATTTTACATGTTGTTGCGTTTATATTTTTGTTCAGTGTAGATAAAAATAATCTTAAACCTGGTTTTTCAAGACCAGATGTATGGCTGCATTACACATGCAGCCCAATTATTGGCAAAAGATCAGAATTTTTCTGTTTTTATCAAAAGATAAATTAGTGGCAAAATATCAGAATTGGGCTGCCTGTGTTAAGTCTAGAGGTCGACCGATTAATCGGAATGGCCGATTTTAATTAGGGCCGATTTCAAGTTTTCATAACACTCGGTATTTTTGGGCGCCGATTAAAAAATAATAATAATTTGTTTTTGTCTTAAAAAAAATATACACCTTTTTATTTAACTAGGCAAGTCAGTTACGAACACATTCCTATTTTCAATGACGGCCTAGGAACTGCGGGTAAACTGCCTTGTTCAGGGGCAGAACGACATATTTTTACCTTGTCAGCTCAGGGATTCGTTTATGCAACCTTCCGGTTACTAGTACAACGCTCTAACCACCTGCCTTACATTGCACTCCACGAGGAGCCTGCGTGGCAGGCTGACTACCTGTTACGCGAGGGCAGCAAGAAGCCAGCTAGCATTAAACTTATCTTATAAAAAACAATCAATCTTAACATAATCACTAGTTAACTACACATGGTTGATATTACTAGTTTATCTAGTGTGTCCTGCGTTGCATATGATCGATGCGGTGCCTGTTAATTTCTCATTGAATCACAGCCCACTTCAACAAACGGGTGATTTAACAAGCGCATTTGCGAAAAAAGCACTGTCGTTGCACCCAATGTACCTAACCATAAACATCAATGCCTTTCTTTAAAATCAATACACAAGTATATATTTTTAAACCTGCATATTTAGTTAATATTGGCCGCTAACATGAATTTCTTATAACTAGGGAAATTGTCACTTCTCTTGCGTTCCGTGCAAGCAGTCAGGGTATATGCAGCAGTTTGGGCCGCCTGGCTCATTGCGAACAGTCCATTTATTCCTAATAAAGGCCGTAATTAATTTGCCAGAATTGTACATAATTATGACATAACATTGAAGGTTGTACAATGTAACAGCAATATTTAGACTTAGGGGTGCCATCCGTTAGATAAAATACTGAAAGAATAAACGTTTAGTTTTCGAAATTATAGTTTCTGGATTCGACCATTTTAATGACCAAAGGCTCGTATTTCTGTGTGTTATGTTATAATTAAGTCTATGATTTGATAAAGCAGTCTGACTGAGCGATGGTAGGCACCAGCAGGCTCGTAAGCATTCATTCAAACAGCACTTTTGTGCGTTTGCCAGCAGCTCTTCGCAATGCTTCAAGCATTGCTTCAAGCATTGCGCTGTTTATGACTTCAAGCCTATCAACTCACGAGATTAGGCTGGTGTAACCGATGTGAAATGGCTAGCTAGTTAGCGGGGTGCGCGCTAATGGCGTTTCAAACGTCACTCGCTCTGAGACTTGGAGTAGTTGTTCCCCTTGCTCTGCATGGGTAACGCTGCTTCGAGGGGGCTGTTGTCGATGTGTTCCTGGTTCGAGCCCAGGTAGGAGCAAGGAGAGGGACGGAAGCTATACTGTTACACTGGCAATACTAAAGTGCCTATAAGAACATCCAATAGTCAAAGGTATATGAAATACAAATTGTATAGAGATAAATAGTCCTATAATAACTACAACCTAAAACTTCTTACCTGGGAATATTGAAGACTCATGTTAAAAGGAACCACCAGCCTTCATATGTTCTCATGTTCTGAGCAAGGAACTTAAACGTTAGCTTTTTACATGGCACATATTGCACTTTTACTTCTCCAACACTTTGATTTTGCATTATTTAAACCAAATTGAACATGTTTCATTATTTATTTGAGGCTAAATTGATTTTATTGATTTATTATATTTAGTTAAAATAAGTGTTCATTCAGTATTGTTGTAATTGTCAATCGGCCGATTTAATCGGTACCGGCTTTTTTGGTACTCCAATAATCGGTATCGGCATTGAAAAATCATAATCGGTCGACCTCTAGTTAAGTCTAACTAGAATTTTTGCTAATTGACACCATGATTTGCAAGAAAGTACGCATTAAGATTTGATTCCCGTCCTTAGTCTTATTGCCTCACAATTAAATCAAATCAATTCAGAAGTGTGTGTGTATACCCCTACAGCTCAGTGGCAGAATGGATACATTGACATATATGCTGGCAGAATGATCTAAATGTGTTGATTTGAATTGTAGATCAACAACCCCGACATGAGAGTCCAGATCCTGAAGGACTTTGTGAAGGGGCATTTCCCTGCCTCTCCGATGCTGGATTACGCTCTGGATGTGGAAAAGATCACCACCTCCAAGGTACTGCCCTCTACTAACCTCTCACTTCTCTGCCTAGTGGTGCAGGCTACATTACATTACATTTAAGTCATTTAGCAGACGCTCTTATCCAGAGCGACTTACAAATTGGTGCATTCACCTACTTTATTTAGGGAATACTTACCCCCCCTGGATGGAAACTCCTTCCAGCTATCAAAAACGGAATGCTTTTTAAAATGTTTTTCTTACCTAATTTATTTTGTTACTTGATCATTTTTGGTCAAGGTTACAGGTACAATACATTCTTATCAAGCGTAATGCTGCCGTTAACATAGTTTTGTCTATTGAATCCATTACTGTCAGTTAGAGGGCATATTAGGTAGGGATAGAAGTTAAGGGGGGGGGGGGTTAGGCTTTATTATTGCAGATAGATTGTAGCTTCCGTACAGTACCAGTCAAAAGTTTGGACACCTACTCATTCCAGGGTTTTTCTGTTTTTACTATTTTCTACATTGTAGAATAATAGTGAAGACATAACTATGAAATGACACATGGAATCATGTAGTAACCCAAACATTGTTCAACAAATCAAAATATATTTTAGATTCTTCAAAGTAGCCAACCTTTACCTTGATGACAGCTTTGCACACTCTTGGCATTCTCTCAAACAGCTTCATGAGGTAGTGTTCAAACCCCTTAACTTTTTCCACATTTTGTTACGTTACAGCCTTATTCTAAAATGTATTAAATATTTTTTCCCCCTCATCAATGACAAAGCAAAAACAGGTTTTTAGAATTATGAATGTGTTAAAAACCTGATCATATTTACATAAGTATTCAGACCCTTTACTCAGTACTTGTTGAAGCAGTGATTACAGCCTCGAGTATTCTTAGGTATTACGCTACAAGCTTGGCACACCTGTATTTGGGGAGTTTCTCTCATTCCTCTCTGTAGATCCTCTCAAGCTCTGTCTGTTTGGATGGGGAGCGTCACTGCACAGCTATTTTCAGGTCTCTCCATAGATGTTTGAACAGGCTTAAGTCCTGGGCTCTGGCTGGGCCACTCAAGGACATTGAGACTCGTCCCGAAGCCATTCCTCCTTTGCCTTGGCTGTGTGCTTAGGGTCGTTGTCCTGTTGGAAGGTGAACCTTTGCCCCAGGTTTTTATCAAGGATCTCTCTGTACTTCGCTCCATTCATCTTTCCCTTGATCCTGACTAGTCTCCCAGTCCCTGCCACTGAAAAACATCCCACAGCATGATGCTGCCACCACCGTGCTTCACTGTAGGGATGGTGCCAGGTTTCCTCCAGATGTGATGCTTCGCATTTGCACCAAAGAGTTCAGTCATGGTTTTATCAAGCAGCGTGTGTTATCTGTCCTGTTGTGTAAGAATCATATTTTGGAGCAGTGAGTGCATTCTAACATCACGTGCATAAAACAACTCATGCCGGCCTCCCACTAGAGATCCTGGTTTGAGTCCAGGCTCTGTCGTAGCGACCGGGAGACCCGTGGGGCGGCGCACAATTGGCCCAGTGTCGTCCTGTTTAGGGTTTAGCCGGACGCGCTTCTTAGCACCCGCCCGCTAAACCCGGAAGCCAGCCACACCAATATGTCAGAGGAAACACTGTTCAACTGACAACCAATGTCAGCCTGCAGGCACCCGGCCCACCACAAGGAGTCGCTAGAGCGCGATGAGCCAAGTAAAGCCCCACCCCGGCCAAACCCTCCCCTAACCCGGACAACGGTAGGCGAATTGAGCACCGCCCTATGGGACTCGCGGTCACAGAAGGTTGTGACACAGCCGGGGATCAAACTCGGGTCTGTAGTAACGCCTTAAGCGCTGCGATGCAGTGCCTTAGACCGCTGCGCCACTCGGGAGGCCTAGTACAATTTTTATTTCATACAGGCATGGTCAAAAAGAAAATAGAGAGCCCCTCTCTCGCTCGCAGAAAATATTCGGAGGACACCTGACCTATTTTGAAACATCTTGCTCATTTTTCAAAATAAAAGCCTGAAACTGTCTAAAGCCTGGTCACAGCCTGAGGAAGCCATTGGAAAAATAATCTGGCTGATACCCCCTTTAAATGGACGTTAGACAGGCCAGGAAACAATATATATATATTTTTTTAAATATCACTTCCGGGTTAATTTTTCTCACGATTTCGCTTGCAGAATAAATATTATTTTTCTCACAGACAACATTTTCACTGTTTTGGAAACTTTGGAGTGTTTTCTATCCTAATCTGTAAATTATATGCATATTCTACGATCTGGACCAGAGAAAATGTCCATTTACCTTGGGAACGTTATTTTAAGAAAAGAAAAAATCTGACCCAATATTTCAGAGCAGGCCCAAAATTCACAGCGCCTTCTGTTTAAACCATAATTAAAAAAATAAAACACGTAGTTACGTTCTAGCTGCGGGTCCAGTTCTGACATTATGTGTAGGCCTAGCTGAGGCGACCCCGAATCCCAAGTTTTGGCTTGATAGGTCATTCAATGCACCTAGCCTTGTGACTCTGGGACTTCTCTAAATGTCGGCATTTTCACGATAGTCAGAATTAATTGAAGTTATTGCAAATGTACAAGGCTGTTTCTCGGTCTGAGAACCTTCTAGAGCCACATAACTCACTGTGCACTATCATCTTGAGCTCTAGAACAGGTTTCTAAAGTTTCAGAGCTCTAGGTCTGACGGTTCTTTGATAGTTTGAACAAAGGTAACTTGCATTCTCTGTGTCTGTAAGCCTCACACTGTCACTCCGTCCTTGCTGTGTTTGTGGAAATCTGATGGGAGAAAGGACTGATTAAACTTTCAGTGATACCCATCCCGGATCCGGGAGCATCCTCATCAAAAAAGCTGACTAGCATAGTCAGCATGACAGTCTTATAACATCATGTTATACAATACATTTATGTTTTGTCCGAAAATGTGCATATTTGAGGTATAAATCATAGTTTTACATTGCAGCCACCATCACAAATAGCACCAAAGCAGCCAGAATAATTACAGAGAGCAACGTGAAATACATAAATACTCATCATAAAACATTTATGAAAAATACATGGTGTACAGCAAATGAAAGATAAACATCTTGTGAATCCAGCCAATATTTCCGATTTTAAGTGTTTCACAGCGAAAACACAATATATATTTCTATTAGCTCACTACAATAGCCAAACACACAACGCCATTTACTCCCCGCCAAAATAGCTTTCACAAAACCGACAAAATAGAGATAAAATTAATCACTAACCTTGAACAACTTCATCAGATGACAGTCTTATAACATCATGTTATATAATACATTTATGTTTTGTTCGAAAATGTGCATATTTAGAGCTGCAAATCGTGGTTATACATTGTGAATACGTAGCAACAATTCACCAGAATGTCCGGAGATATTTTGGACACTCACCTAATCTGACCAAAGAACTCATCATAAACTTTACATAAAAATACTTGTTGTATGGCAAATGAAAGATACACTGGTTCTTAATGCAACCGCTGTGTTAGATTTTTAAAAAAAACAACTTTACCACAACATACAGCATGCGTTATTGTGAGACAGCGCTCACCTATTCTCCGCCGTGTTGGAGTCAACACATTACACAGAAATACGAAATAACATCATAAATGTTGTCTTACTTTTGCTGTTCTTCCATCAGAATGTTGTGCAAGGAGTCCTAGGTCCAGAATAAATCGTTGTTTGGGTTTAGAATGTCCATTTCTTCTGTCGAATTAGCAACTTTGGCTAGCCATGTGGCGCGAACATGCCCATCAACTCTTGGCGCTTGGAACGAAAAATTCCAAAATTCCCAATAAACTTCGAATAAACTGGTCAAACTCGGTTGAAAATCCTACTTTATGATGTTCTTCTCATATGTATCCAATAAAATGAGAGCTGGAGCAATTCTTGGTGTATACCGAACGCTTTTCAGAAGACAATGTGGAGCTCCCTCGCGCGCCGTCAAACTGACAAAAGGGCAGACCTGTCACTCCAAAAGCTCTTATTCGGCCTCAGATCAAGCTAGACACCCCATTCAACCTTCCACTGCCTGTTGACATCTAGTGGAAGGCGTATGAAGTGCATACAGATCCATAAATAAAAGCCAGTTGAATAGGCAGGCCCTGACACAGAGCCTCGTTTTCAGATTTTTCACTTCCTGTATGGAAGTTTGCTGCCAAATGAGTTCTGTTTTACTCACAGATATAATTCAAATCGTTTTAGAATCTTCAGAGTGTTTTCTATCCGATAGTAATAATAATATGCATATTGTATGATCTAGAACAGAGTACGATGCCGTTTAATTTGGGCACGATTTTTTCCAAAGTGGAAACAGCGCCCCCCTATTCACAAGAAGTTAACAGTTCATGAGGGTTACCTAATCTCACACATGAAGTTTTGGAAAGATGTGACTTTTTTAACCTTTCGAAACGGCCCCTATGCCCCCAATTAAGGCACTTCCGGTTGGCACAGGAAGCTAAAAGTAAACATATATCCTCATTGGGGTAGGCTTTTACAGAATCCTGCGTTTTAAGTCTTTACGTTAAGAACTGACTTATTTACAGAGGGTTGAATGAGTGTGTGTCATTTCAGAAAATCACAGAAATCACGTAGCGCTCCGAAACCCACCTTAACGGATTCGTCTGAACACGCCGCAACTGGATCTAACTTTTTTTTTAAAAACACATTTCTTTCACCATCACCAATTGTACATTGGATGATTTCTCGTAAATTACGATAGATAAATGGCTTTTTCTTTTTTTTCTCACACCGTAGGTTCATGTACTTTGACGTGAAGCTCTATTTTTGTTTTTGACCTTTAATCCCAGAAAAATTGCCTTTGCGTCCCACATATCCTAGAGAAGTTAACGTTCCACTTGGCCAAAAGCCAGTAAAAATGCAGACCGCCAAATTCAAATATATTACTATAAAAATGAAACTTTCTGAAATCACACATGAAAGACACCAAATTAAAGCTACACTTGTTGTGAATCCAGGCAACATGCTATTATCTGAGGATAGCACAATAGTAAACAAAGAGAGAGAAGCATATTTCAACCCTGCAGGCGCGACACAAAACGCAGAAATATAAATATAATTCATGCCTTACCTTTGACGAGCTTCTGGCCCTGGGGCACGGCCCGAGGCCGTCGGCAATGTCCCATAAACATCACAAATGGTCCTTTTGTTCGATTAATTCCGTCGATATATATCCAAAATGTCAATTTATTTGGCGCGTTTGATCCAGAAAAACACAGCTTCCAAATTGCTCAAACGCAACTACAAAATATCTCAAAGGTTACCTGTAAACTTTGCCAAAAAATGTCAAACTACTTTTGTAACACAACTTTAGGTATTTTTTAACATTAATAATCGATAAAATTGAAGACGGGATGATCTGTGTTCAATACAGGATTAAAACCAACTATAGCCAGCTTTCTGCTCACGCGCTTCTATCTAACAGGACACTTAATGTGACTCTCGTTCAAGATGGCCGTACTTCTTCATTACACAAAGGAATAACCTCAACCAATTTCTCAAGACTGTTGACATCCAGTGGAAGCGGTAGGATCTGCAAGCAGGTCAATTAGAAATCTGGTTTCCCAATGAAAAATCATTGAAAAGAGAGTGACCTAAAAAAAAAAAATCTGAATGGTTTGTCCTCGGGGTTTCGCCTGCTAAATATGTTATGTTATACTCACAGACATGATTCAAACAGTTTTAGAAACTTCAGAGTGTTTTCTATCCAAATCTACTAATAATATGCATATCTTATCTTCTGGGGATGAGTAGCTGGCAGTTGAATTTGGGTATGCTTTTCATCCAAATGTGAAAATGCTGCCCCCTATCCTAGAGAATTTAACTCAAAAAGCACTTCGGCCTCGATGCCATCTTGTTTCTGGGTAAACAGCCCATTAGGTCAAACCCGTGCCCACCGAGTTTCGTCTTCGAGGTCTTTTCCGTTTAGGAGAAATGGCCATGTCAAATTGGTGATGTTTTGTACATTTGCAATAAGAAGCTATCTGGTGGAATTCATCAGGACAGCGGGAAAATTACCAAAATTTGCAAATTTTATTAAACGGAAACCAAATGTCCGAGAGACTTTGTTTGATGACTTCCCGGAAGATCTGGCCCTGGGGCACGGCCCGAGGCCGTCGGCAAATTTTAAAAACATTTGCGGACGTCTAGTAAGGGACCGTACATTTGCAATATGGGGTTTCTCATCAATCATACAGCAAATGCCAAATGCATCCCTTATGTATGTAAGCCTACTTTTCAGTTAACTTTTTAGGGATAGGGGGCAGCATTTTCACTTTGGATAAATAGTGTGCCCAGAGTGAACTGCCTCCTACTCTGTCCAAGATGCTAATACATGCATATTATTATTACTATTGGATATAAAACACTCTGAAGTTTCTAAAACTGTTTGATGTCTGTGAGTATAACAGAACTCATATGGCAGGCAAAAACCTGAGAAAAAATCCAAACAGGAAGTGAGAATTCTGAGGCTTGTCGATTTTCAACTCATAGCCTATTGAAATCCCAGTGGGATTTGGATCTGTTTGCACTTCCTACGCCTTCCACTAGATGTCAAGAAGTCTGTAGAACATTGAATGAAGCTTCTACTGTGATGTGGGGCTGGATTGTAGCTGTTTGAGTCAGTGGTCTGGCAGAGTGCCAGGTCCTGGTCACGCGCATTCCAAACGATAACGTCTTGCTTTCCATAACTTCTAGAGACACAAAGAAATTCTCCGGTTAGAACGTTATTGGATAGTTATGATAACAACATCCTGAAGATTGATTCTCTACTTAGTTTGACCAGTTTATTCGACCTGTTATCCTGTTGAGGATAGAGGGCGCTATTTACACTTTGGGGGAAAATCGTGCCCAATTTAAACGGCCTCGTACTCTATTCTTGCTCGTACAATATGCATATTATTATTACTATTGGATAGAAAACACTCTCTAGTTTCTAAAACCGTTTGAATTTTGTCTGTGAGTAAAACAGAACTCATTTGGCAGCACACTTTCTGACCAGGAAGTGGAAAGTCTGAAAATTATGCTCTGTTCAAGGGCCTGCCTATAAATGGGCATGATACGTATGAGTATACATGCACGTCATACACCTTCCCCTAGATGGCAAGAGGAAGTGAGAGAAGAAATGAAGTGTTTATCTTGGTCTGAGGTGGAATATATCCTCTTGGCACGACGAGTCATCCATTTCCTGTTTTCTGGAAAGCGCGAAGATGGACCTGGAATTGCCTTCTGAAAAGCCGTCGTTATAGGCGACTACTATCTCCGGCTTTGATTTTATTTGATACATGTCACAATATCATCGTAAAGTATGTTTTTTCAATATAGTTTTATTAGATTATTGAAATTTTTTCGGGACGTTAGGCGTGTTGCGTTGTCTGTGTTTGTTGACGATGGAGAGCTTCGCGCCACTTGGCCAGTGTGCTTGCTAATTCAAGAGGGAAAAACGATGTTCTAAATCCAAACAACGACTGTTCTGGACAAAGGACCCCATTGTACAACATTCTGATGGAAGATCACCAAAAGTAGGACCCATTTTGTGATGCTATTTCATATATCTGTCGAACTGTGTACTAGTAGTTTTGCGCCCAGGTTTTGGCCACTCTCTCGCTATAACATAAGCCTTATGTCGTAATGAAGATATTTTTAGAATTCTAACACTGCAATTGCATTAAGAACTAGTGTATCTATCATTTCCTATACAACATGTATTTTTTTGTAATGTTTATGAATAGCTATTTGGTCAGAATAGGTGAGAGTCTAATAGAAATATCTGCACATTCTGGGAAAAATAAGCTACGTTAGCATAATGGATAACCACTGATTTCAGCTCTAAATATGCACATTTTCGAACAAAACATAAGTGTATGTATAACCCGATGTTATAGGACTGTCATCTGAGGAAGGTTTATGAAGGTTAGTGAAAATTAATATATTTTGCTGGTTTATTCGCTAACGCTAACGTGCCTATTGCTATCGCTAACGTGCCTTGATGAATGAATGCGGTAGTGTGGTAGGCTATTGTAGTACGCTAATATAATGCTATATTGTGTTTTCGCTGTAAAACACTTAAAAAATCTGAAATATTGGCTGGATTCACAAGATGCTTGTCTTTCATTTGCTGTACACAATGCATTTTTCAGAAATGTTTTATGATGAGTATTTAGGTATTCCACGTTGGTCTCTATAATTACTCTGGCTGCTTCGGTGCTATTTTTGACGGTAGCTGTGATGGTAGCTGCAATGTAAAACTGATTTATACCTCAAATATGCACATTTTTCGAACAAAACATAGATTTATTGTGTAACATGTTATAAGACTGTCATCTGATGAAGTTGTTTCTTGGTTAGTTTGGTTGGTTCTTGGTTAGTTAGGTTGGCTTTGTGCATGCTACCTGTGCTGTGAAAAATGGCTGTCCTTCTTTGTATTTGGTGGTGAGCTAACATAAATATACGTGCTGTTTTCGCTGTAAAACATTTAAAAATCGGACAAGTTGACTGGATTCACAAGATGTGTATCTTTCATTTGCTGTATTGGACTTGTTAATGTGTGAAAGTTAAATATTTCTAAAAAATATTTTTTGAATTTCGCGCTCTGCCTTTTCAGTGGAATGTGGGAGGAGTTCCGCTAGCGGAACGCCTGGGCCAGACAGGTTAAATAACTTTTTGAAGTTTTTGTCCGAGTTCGCCTGCATCTGCACTAAACATTCTAATAAAAGTAGCTACTTAGACATAATCGAACAAAACAACGATTTATTGTGGAACCTGGGAGTGCATTCTGATGAAGATTATCAAAGGTAAGGGAATATTTATGATGTAATTTCGTATTTCTGTTGACTCCAACATGGCGGAGAAATGTTATTTTTGAGCGCCGTCTCAGATTTTTGCATGGTGTGCTTTTTCCGTAAAGTTTTTTTGAAATCTGACACAGCGGTTGCATTAAGAACAAGTGTATCTTTAATTCTATGTAAAACATGTATCTTTCATCAAAGTTTATGATGAGTATTTCTGTTATTTGATGTGGCTCTCTGCAATTTCACCAGATATTTTGGAGGCATTTCTGAACATGGCGCCAATGTAAACTAAGATTTTTTTATATAAATATGCACATTATCGAACAAAACATACATGTATGAGTGTCATCTGATGAAGATCATCAAAGGTTAGGGATTCATTTTATCTCTATTTGCTTTTTGTGACTCCTCTCTTTGGCTGGGAAAATGGCTTTCCATTTTGTGTTTTGTGTTTTTTGGATTTGGCGGTGATCTAACATAACATAATCATATGTTGTGTTTTCGATGTAAAACATTTTTTTAAATCGGACACGATGGGTAGATTAACAATATGGTTATCTTTCAGTTGTTGTATTGGACTTGTTAATGTGTGAAAGTTACATATTTCTAAAAAAGTATTTTTGAATTTCCCGCGCTGCCTTTTCAGCAGAATGTTGTCAGGGGTTCTGCTAGCGGAACGTGTGTCCTAGAAAGGTTAACATCTACTTGAGGAGATTTTGGGGAAAGTATCTCCTGTTAACTAGAGGTCGACCGATTAATCGGGCCGATTTCAAGTTTTCATAACAATCGGAAATCGGTATTTTTGGGCGCCGATTCTTTTTCTTTTTACACCTTTATTTAATCTTTATTTAACTAGGCAAGTCAGTTAAGAACACATTCTTATTTTCAATGACGGCCTAGGAACGTTCTGCCTCGACAGATTTTTAACCTTGTCAGCTCGGGAAATCAAATCTTGCAACCTTACGGTTAACTAGTCCAATGCTCTAACACCTGATTACATTGCACTCCACGAGGAGCCTGCCTGTTAGCGAATGCAGTAAGCTAAGGTAAGTTGCTAGCTAGCATTCATCTTATCTTATAAAAAACAATCAATCAATGACTGTCATTGCTCCAATGTGTACTTAACCATAAACATCAATGCCTTTCTTAAAATCAATACACAAGTATATATTTTTAAACCTGCATATTTAGCTAAAAGAAATCCAGGTTAGCAGGCAATATTAACCAGGTGAAATTGTGTCATTTCTCTTGCGTTCATTACACGCAGTGTCAGGGTATATGCAACAGTTTGGGCCGTCTGGCTCTTTGCGAACTAATTTGCCAGAATTTTATGTAATTATGACATAACATTGAAGGTTGTGCAATGTAACAGGAATATTTCGACTCATGGATGCCACCCGTTAGATAAAATACGGAACGGAATAAACGTTTTGTTTTCGAGGTGATAGTTTCCGGATTAGTCAAAGGTATATGGTTTAGAGCGAAATAGTCGAACTTGAAAGGGGTTCCTTCGTTATTTTACCGTTCATGTCTTCCATAGAGAATGTCTTGATCTACTTCAAATAAGGTCTGTGTTTCGTGCAGACTTAAACCGCCTCGACGTTTTGATACCCGTGTAAATCTCACTAGGATAAGGTAACGTTTGTCAACATATTTTCATAAATCCACTCTACAAAAAAATGTATCTTCGCTTATATTTAGCCAATATTGATCAGAGTTACCTTGTCCTATGGATATCTACACAGTTATAAAATTGGCACAGTGCTGTAAGCCTACACGAAACACAGACCTTATTTTAAGTGAATCTAAAAATATCCTATGGAATAAATGAAGGAACCACTTTTCAGATTTTGCTAGAATGTGTCATGGGAATTATGACTCGCACTTTGGTCGTCAATTCTTATCATGCCCATTATTAAAATAGGATTTCCTGCATATAAAAATGAGTTTTTGTTTTCAACATTCATCACATGTAACTTAAACTCTATTTTTATTCAAACGGTTGAGAGTATTTGTCTCCTAAGCAGACTCTTCAGTATCATTGTCACTTCAGAGCTGTGTGTGTGTGTGTATTTATGTATTATATTAAGTTAAAATAAAAGTGTTCATTCAGTATTGTTGCAATTGTCATTATTACAAAAATGTGTGTGTGTATGATATATATATAAAAACTTTTTTTTTAAATAAATCGCCCGATTAATCGGTATCGGCTTTTTTGTCCTCCAATAATCGGTATCGGCGTTGAAAAATCAGTCGGTCGACCTCTACTGTCAACCCACAAAACGGTTATCACAACAACTGGCTACACACGGAGTGATAGACAGACGGGCAATATTGCTGGAAATGAATTGGTAGATAGCGTTAGGTTTGGCTTTTTAACCAGGGTTGGGAATAATGTAAATGTTGCATTGATAGTAGTTGGGAGCTTGCGGTGTCTGATACTTGTGAGATTTGTTTGACAGTTTTCAGTGGAAAACATGAAACATTTTATTAACTTCAGAATTGTTTGGCGAGTTACTGGTAGCTCACGATTGACCTGTTGGAGACCCCTGCCCTAGGCTACGTGAATAAAAAGAGAATTGAGCCCAAAAAAATAAACCTGCAGGATGAATTAAGTTATAAGGCCTCTGATTTCATTTTGTCAGTTCTACTAGATAATCTGAGAATTTTTTTCATTACATAACATTTGAGGACGTCACTAAAGGGCATATGTATTTTCACAATCTAACCACAAAGTAATTTTTTAGGTCATATACACATGGCGTACACCGTGCAATTAAATGCTTACTTGCATGTTCAACTCTCGACAATGCAGCAACAATACAAAATGTAAGTAGCTAAGTGAATATAAAGAGTAATACAAATAAAAGCTATAAATATTTTAATCAATGTAATAATGGGAAGTTTATTTTTATTTACAAATAACAGACATCAGCCAAGCATGTTTAGTCCCCCCAGACCTCTCTGATTCAGAGGGGTTGGGTTAAATGTGGAATTATTAGGGTTAATATCAAGTTGTAGTAAGGTTTAGCTTCAGTCCACAGGGGGGCACTGTCACTCAGAAGATATGTGCTTCAGTCAGAAACTTCTATCTCTTCGGTCTCAGCTAGCCAGCCAGTAGCTACCGAAGTGGCTAGCCAGCCAAGCTAGCTACAGAAACTAAACACATCAAATACACTCGCTTTAAATAAGCACTTAATCTAATATCATGACCTATATCAACATCCTTAGCTTGCCCGTTCACTAAATGTACTGTTGAATAACTCTGACACCGAATAGCTTAAGGATGCTGAGTGCTAATGCTAGTTTATTAGCATTAGCCGACCCTTATGCTAAGGGAGACTAGCTAGTTTGCTACCACCAACCCTGCACAAACCTGTGGCTAACTCTGCTGCTGCACTTTGAGTTTCTGGCTGTTCTGCCCTCTCCACCTCATTCACTGCTGCCTGCTCGTGCTCAACCTGCTCGCTTCTTTTGCCTCTCCTTCGAAAGATGTTCCAAATATCCATATTTGCTCTGTGATATATTACAGACTCTGAGTGACGAGCGTTTTGCTGAGTGATGACATTTAACCGGTGCTATGAGGGAGGGGTCAAGGGACGTGACTGGTCCACTGCGTTGTGAAATCCTGACCAATCACAGCAGCTACTGAGTCATTCCGGTGGCTTCATGCAGTGCCTACTACTGGGTTTACACTAGTTAAGAGCCACAAAGTCAAACTCGATTTTTGGTCTTAATTCAAGGTCCGGCATAAGGTTAGCGGTGCGATGAGGTTAGGGTTAGGTTTTGTAGATAATTTGTAGAAATTAGTGGGGTTTAGCCATAATACTTTGGCTGTGTGAACTAGTGACTACCCTACTACTGCCTAGCACAGTATTGTATTGTTTATTTTTGTCATAAAAATGTTTAAGTAAACTTTTGTTTTAATACTGCGTAAAATATGTTATATGTTATGAAGATGCCTTATCAGACCATTTAAAAAAAAATAATACATTTGTCCAAAAGGTTCAGGGGTGACGCCAATGGCCCAAAGGTCAAAGTTTACCTTAACATTCCAGAAATGTGTACTCCGGATAGCTGTGAATCTTAACTTTGTAATGATTTTAAAGGGTGTGCTTGAGCAGTAACTTGTTGTATACTGACATTGTTTGTCATAGGGTAAAATGTATGGGATGGAGTGATGAAAGAGTGATAACGCAGAGAAAGCTCACATTGCTATCACACATTTTCCAACTCTTAAGGACACAGACCTTCAAGAAAATCCCTGAGACATCGTCATCCCAAGTGAGCCCGATGGCCCAAATTCGGGGGTCTTACTCATGGACTAATAACCCTGCATATAATAGAGTATCAGTCATTTCAACCTTATGAAGTGTACCCCTTGATTTCTGTGTCCAGATGAAAAAAGATTGGTCATTTCCCTGATTTTTTTCCCTGGCTGTGTTCGATAGTATCAAATCTGGGATTTTGGGTGGGGGGTTGACTGGTGGCCCATTCACAACGTGGCTACGGTTCTGGATTTCCTGGAACCCGATTTGTCATTGCTAAAGATTCCTGCATATGTGCTGGATTTTTTTAACGTAGCTGCCCACTCCACTACCGCTTATTTTATGTCACTGCTTTGCCTCTGCTTTTGTCTGGTGCAGCCTACAAACTTCGACATGCTGTATACAAAAGATATGATCGAGATGTTCGAACAGGCACTATAGTGTAATTTAGATGAAACAGTAGTTGGTGTCTGTCCAGAATGACTGGGTTTATCACCACTTCAGGGCACCGCTACGGCGTGCCGTAGAGGGCGGCTTGAGAACGTTCAAAACAATGGCATGACGTGATGGAGGAGAAACATATGAAAAGCAAACATGTCTGTTGTAACAGTAGGGTATTACAAGCATAAGCTCCATTTTGATTTAATTGTATTTTTTTCAGGAAGTGAGTTAGGCTACATGCCGCACACAAAAGACATGAACGACATGTTCGTACAAAGTTTGTCGTCGTAACAGTTTTGCAAACACAAACCGGCAGTCAAGCAATTTCATGTTCTTCTTAGCTACTGAGTTACAGTACATGGAGACAATTCCATTGCCCCAACGTAAAACTCAAGTGTGGAGTTACATGCAGCTACCTAGGCAGCATATTAAACACAAGCAAGACGCAGACAGGGAATCCAATTAGAGATGTTGTTTTTTCATCATTGCACACATTGGCTAAGCAGGAGGCAGACAGTCGTGGTGTTTTCAGGAACTCTGGGCTAGTGGCCACGATATTGCAGCAACTATAAATATTAGCCAACATCTCAGAAAATATGGATTGATTTTGCTCCAATGCAACGTGTAGGGACGACGTACGTCCTGCTTGTGCAACTGCAATGTCCATTACGACAGGTTTAAAAATAAAAAATAAAACGTTTTTATGTGCGTTCAAATCGCTGCATGGTTTTTATTTCAGCTGTTCAGAAATACCAGGCAGAGACTAGCTACATCATCGTGATTCAGAAGGGGGTCCGTAAAGAGAAACGTGAAGGGATGGGGAGTGTAAGAAGCAACTACTTAAACAATTTTTTGCATAAAATTAACACATGCGCCAAATGTGATCCGGATCCTTAACTTTGAGAAAGAGAGACCCAGAGGGGCGGGTGGAGGCGGAGCGGGGCAGAACTCAGTTTTTGCAGCCACAGCCAAACAATAATGAAAGTTATTTATGATGCAAGGTGATTTGTAGATCAGTCTGCCGCAATGTTGAACAAGCCCATTGATCCATCAACTAAGTATTGTTGTTTCCCTCCTGTCTTGTGTGCAGAAGCCCAACCTGATCCTCAATGTGGACGGCTTCATCGGTGTGGCCTTTGTGGACCTACTTAGGATGTGCGGTGGATTCACACGGTAAGAGGACGTTTCTCTTTTATATCTTGCATGGGGCCAAATCTTTCCTAAAGGAATGTGTGCAAAACGTGAACTTAAGCACAAATCATGCATTCATTGATGTCAATTTGAGATTGCTGTTAAAATTCGAGCTACTCAAAATTGGACTCTTCCCTGAGTGTTAATCACTTGTAGAAAAGCAAACTGTTGTGTGTAGGTCTAATGGAGGTTTGTCATATCATACACATAGAAAGATATTAAGTGGCTGTGTACTAATATGCACATTATATTTTCCCAACACGTTTCAGAGAAGACTGTAATAGTGACTTAGGAGTTGCAGTCTGGTAAGTGTATGTGTTCTGCGTTACAGAGACGAAGCTGACGAGTTTGTGGAGATTGGTGCACTGAACGGGATCTTTGTGCTGGGCAGGAGTATGGGCTTCATCGGTGAGTCCCATTGGCTTATATCGGTGTCTTTCAACATTAAACCCACCTCATATAAAATCTGGTTCGAATACTCACGTTTTTGAAATTCTTGTGGTACGCTTGGTTTAGCTCTCCTGGCAAGCAGCATGTGGGCTTTTTAGTCCATTACATTACAGGCCAAATTCAGCACACCACGTATTTCAAATACTTGGAAAAATGAATTCAACCCAGGTCTGCAGTATATGCTGAATTTCACTCATCAGTTTAACACTAGTTTGAATGTCCAGTTAACTGAAAAACACTGAGGATCACCTACACTGTAACAAATTGGTCTAGATTTAGTTAGCTACTGTAATTTTATTTTCCAGTAAAATACTATATTACCTGTTTGGCTGTATATTTACAAAAGCATACTGTGAATTATGGTGCATTGTGAGAAAATGCTGTGGGCGGGGAAATAATCTCTGGCTCATGAACGTATTTTGAGGCATCCCTTGTAAGAGGATGTATTTGTTGCACATATTAGTGAGAAGGCTGTACCCCACAAAATAAAGTGCCATACAGTGCCATTTTTGCGTTCCAAAAACCTTGTCCTGTAAATCTACAGTAATTTACTGGCTACTGTGCTGACAGTAATGCACTGTAAATTCTAGAAATACAGCATTTTGCTTTAGTCAGGTGTTACAGTAATATGCTGTACATTTGTGTTTTAGTAAAGGTCCTGTAAATCTACAATAAGTTATTGACTTTGCTGCCAGTATTTTACTGTCGAAATTACAGGATACTGGATTGATGAATTAATGGGTCTGTCCAGCATGGCGATGCATAGGGAAAGGTCTACATTTACATTTTGGTCATTTAGCAGACGCTCTTATCCAAAGCGACTTAGAGCCAGTGCATTCAACTTCAGGTACCTAGGTAAGGCAACCAAATCAAATTTTATTGGTCACCAGATGTTAATGCGAGTGTAGCGAAATGCTTGTGCTTCTTATTCCAACAATGCAGTAATATCTAACATTCACAACAACTACCTTGTAAACATTAATAAAGTGGTGTTATTTAAAGTGGCTAGTGATACCTTTATTAAGTCCATATACTAGTGGCCAGAGATTTGAGTCTGTATGTTGGCAGCAGCCTCTATGTTAGTGATGGCTGTTTAACAGTCTGATGGCCTTGAGATAGAAGCTGTTTTTCAGTCTCTCGGTCCCAGCTTTGATGCACCTGTACTGACCTTCTGGATGATAGCGGGGTGAAAAGGCAGTGGCTCGGGTGGTTGTTGACCTTTGATGATCTTTTTGGCCTTCCTGTGACATTGGGTGGTGTAGGTGTCCTGGAGGGAAGTTTGCCCCCGATGATCTGTTGTGCAGACCTAGCCTCTGGAGAGACTTGCGGTTGAGGGCAGTGCAGTTATTATACCTTAATTTCAACAAGGAACACAGACTGAGACCAAGGTCTCTTTTACAGCTGGGCCCTGCGTATAGTTGCCGTACCAGGCAGTGATACAACCCGACAGGATGCTCTCGATTGTGCATCTGTAAAAGTTTGTGTTTTTAGGTGACTAGACAAATTTGTTGCGCCTTCTTCACCACGTTGTCTGTGTGGGTGGACCATTTCAGTTTGTCTGTGACGTGTACGACGAACTTAACTTTCCACATTGTCCACTACTGTCCCGTCGATGTGGATGGGGGGTGCTCCCTCTGCTGTTTCCTGAAGTCCACAATCATCTCCTTTGTTTTGTTGACGTTGAGTGAGGTTATTTTCCTGACACCACACTCGGAGGGCCCTCCCCACCTCCCTGTAGGCTGTCTCATCGTGGTTGGTAATCAAGCCTACCACTGTAGTGTCGTCTGCAAACTTGATGATTTGAGTTGGAAGCGTGCATGGCCACACAGTTATGGGTAAACAGGGAGTACAGGAGAGGGCTGAGAATGTACCCTTGGCCCCCAGTGTTGAGGAGCAGTGGGGTGGAGATGTTGTTTCCTACGTTCACCACATGGGGGCAGCCCGTCAGGAAGTCCAGGACCCAGCTGCACAGGGCGGGGTCGAGACTCAGGGTCTCGAGCTTAATGACAAGTTTGGAAGGTACTATGGCGTTAAATGCTGAGCTGTAGATATGATCCTTGACTAGTCTCTCAAAGCTATTCATGATGGCAGAAGTGAGTGCAACGGGGGTGCCATAGTAATTTAGTTCAGTTACCTTAGCTTTCTTGGGAACAGGAATAATGGTGGCAATCTTTAAGCATGTGGGAACAGCAGACTGGGATAGGGAAAGATTGAATATGTTCGTAAATGATCACCAGCCAGATGGTCTGCGCATGCTCTGAGGACGCGGCTAGGGATGCCGTCTGGGCCGGCAGCCTTGCGAGGGTTAACACGTTTAAATGTTTTACTCACATTGGCCATGGAGAAGGAGAGCCCACAGGCTTTGGTAGTGGGCCGTGTCAGTGGCACTGTATTGTCCTCAAAGCAGCAAAGAAGTTTTTTTATTTGTCTGGGAGCAAGACGTTGGTGTCTGCGACGGGGCTGGTTTTCTTTTTGTAATCTGTGATTGACTGTAGACCCTGCCAAATACGGTCATGTTTCCAGTTGCCTTGCCGTGATTAAAAGCGGTGGTTCGCTCTTTCAGTTTTGCGTGAATGCTGCCATCAATCCACGGTTTCTGAGTCAGCGTATATACATCAATGTTATTGTCTGAGGCTATCCGGAACATTGGTCAGACCAGCATTGGATAGACCTGAGCACGGGCATTTCCTGTTTTAGTTTCTGTCTATAGGCTGGGAATAACAAAATGGAGTCGTGGTCAGATTTGCCAAAGGCAGTGCGGGGGTGGGCTTTGTATGCATCGCGGAAGTTAGTGTAGCAATGATCCAGAATGCTACCAGCTTATGTCACGCATTCGATATGCTGATAGAATTTAAGTAGTCTTGTTCTCACGTTAGCTTTGTTAAAATCCCCAGTTACAATAAATGCCGCCTCGAGATGTATGGTTTCCAGTTTACATAGAGTCCAGTGAAGTTCTTTCAGGGCCGACGGGGTATCTGCTTGGAGGGATATATGCGACTGACTATAATCGAAGAGAATGCGATCGGCATTTGATTGTAAGGAATTCTAGTTCAGGTAAACAAGATTACTTAAGTTTCTGTATGTTGTAGTGATTACACCATGAGTCATTAATCATAAGGCATACACCCCCGCCCTTCACTATATCACAATAATACTAAGTTATAAGGTGTAGTTAAATAAGGTCTAGTTAATCAATCACTTTCTCTACTTCCCATCCTAGGTCATTACCTGGACCAGAAGAGGCTAAAACAGGGCCTGTACCGCCACCCATGGGACGACATCTCCTATGTGCTTCCTGAACACATGTCAATGTAACTGATGACAGCGAGTCGGCACCTCTGGATGTCAACACTCGGATATGACGGGAACCGTTTTCGCCTTTCCATCACTACAACAACCGCTGCCTTTGTGCAGGGTGAATCCAGAGGTGGGGAAAAAGGTGGAGGGACATGGGGGAAGAAGGGAGCGTTAGTTTTATTCATAGGTCACTGAAAAAAAGGGGAATCATTTCATGTTATGAGTTCAAGATATAAGTTATTCAATCGTTAACAAAAAAAGGAGCCGAACCAATGCAAGCTGCAGCTGTGGTCACACTAGGTTGATTAGGATATGAATGACCATATGGTGGTTTTCCCAGTCACCGGTACACAAATGGGATAGTGGCGCACACTTATTTTTGACCATGCCACCTGGTTAGTTGAATGATTTGGTCATCGCCTACTCACTTATAATTTATGTTCATATCTCTTACTAAACTCGCAAACAATTAACATTTGGTTGAGCTGTATAATAGGGCTTTCCCTGCTTTAGGCCTCTAGGGTGTGTAATGTTGAAAGTAAGCATGCTTTCTGGGGGACTTGGTAATTCACATAACATGAACACTAGCTTGCCTATGGAGAAGTAGTCTTAGTCGGTAAACCTGCATCCCTCAATGGAGTGTAAAAGCCTTGAACGATCCACTGTCAAGTACATTACAAAACCAAAGTATTGTTTGAGTAATATTAGATTTTATTTACACATTTAATCTAGTTTCCGACCGTAATCGCCTTCCCAAGTTGTGTAGCCTATTATGGTGTGTACTCTGTGGCTGTTCATGATAAGGGGGCACGGTTTAACGAGCTGAGTGTCTATTTGCCACTGCCTTTTTGGTATTTTTTTTTATATATTTTTTATTAGGATCCCCATTATCTGTTGCAAAAGCAGCAGCTACTCTTCCTGATGTCCTTTCTCATCCCCTCTGTCATTGGACGAAACGATCATGTTAACTTTCATATTTTCATCCCTTTACATTTCAAGAAATTACAAATGATACAAGGGTGGTGTTTGTTAAAAATTAGTTATTTTAAAATGTTTCAAAATAAAGGAAAAGGGAATAAGCCCTGTAAAAGTAGGACTGTTTAATTGCTTTAAAATGTGAGTCTTAAACGCATCTTTTGCGAGGGACCATGAAGGCAGTGTATTTTATCTGGGAAAATAGTGTCTGATTTGCACGTATGACTAGACTACTGCTACCAAGGACCTGACCTGTGTGGCGCCATTTTTCTTTATGACCTCAATGTTCTGTGACAGGCATGTTTGTTCTCTCTTTGTTTTACTTCATTTGATTTAAATGTGAATTAAATATGCTTCTTAGTTTATTAAATATATGCCCAGAATGGTTATATTGTAGTTTAATAAAACAAAGAATGTCTAACTTTTCACTGTGGCTATTTATTATCACTAAGTGATGCATGTAGCAGCTGTCAGTGTTCTCTTATTTTTTCCAAAGGTGGGGGTCGACACAACAAATAGATGTGAAGGATATAGTATCATCCAAATATATTCTCAAATAGCATATAGTTTAACTGAGCATATACAGACAGGGGAGAAATTATTTTGTGTGGGAATATACAGTGGCAAGAAAAAGTATGTGAACCCTTTGGAATTACCTGCAGTTCTGCATAATTTGATCTGATCTTCATCTTCACAACAACAGACAAACAGTCTGCTTAAACTAAAAACACAAACAATTATACGTTTTCATGTCTTTATTGAACAGACCATGTAAACATTCAGTGTTTAATAACTTTGGATTTAATAACTGGTTAACCCTCCCCTCCTTTGGCAGCAATAACCAAATGTTTTCTGTAGTTGCGGATCAGACCTTCACAACGGTCAGGAGGAGTTTTGGACCATTCATCTTTACCAAACTATTTCAGTTCAACAATATTTTTAGGATGTCTGGTGTGAACTGCTCTCGGAGTCATGTCACAGCATTTTATATCGGGTTGAAGTCAGGACTCTCACTGGGCCACTCCAGAAGGTGTATTTTCTTCTGTTGAAGCCATTCTGTTGTTGATTTACTTCTATCTTTTGGGTCATTGTCCTGTTGCATCACCCAACTTCTGTTGCGCTTCAATTGGCAGACGGATAGCTTTACATTCTCCTGCAAAATGTCTTGATAAACTTGAATTCATTTTTCCGTCAATGACAGCAAGCTGTCCGGGCCTTGAGGCAACGAAGCAGCCCCAAACCATGATGCTCCCTCCACCATACTTTACAGTTGGGATGTTTTGATGTTGGTGTCCTGTGCCTCTTTCTCCACACACAGTGTTGTGTGTTCCTTCCAAACAACTGTAGTTTCATTTTGCCAGAAGCGCTGTGGAACATCAAGGGGCTCTTTTGCGAACTTCAGACGTGCAGCAATGTTTTTTTTGGATAGCAGTGGCTTCTTCCATGGTGTCCTCCCATGAACACCATTCTTGTTTAGTGTTTTACGTGTCGTAGACTCGTCAACAGAGATGTTAGCATGTTCCAGAGATTTCTGTATGTCTTTAGCTGACACTAGGATTCTTCTTAACCTCATTGAGTATTCTGCACTGTGCTCTTGCAGTGCTCTTTGCAGGATGCCCACTCTTTGGGAGAGTAACAACAGTGCTGAACTTTCTCCATTTATAGACAATTTGTCTTACTGTGGACTGATGAACATCAAGGCTTTTAGAGATACTTTTTTAAACCTTTCCAGCTTTATGCAAGTCAATAATTATTATCTGAGATCTCTTTTGTTCAAAGCATGGTTCACATAAGGCAATGCTTCTTGTGAATAGCAAACTCAACAAAAAAAATAATAGGGCAAGGCAACTGGAACCAACATCTCCGATCTTGTCTCATTGATTGGACTCCAGGTTAGCCGACCCCTGACTCCAATTAGCTTTTGGAAAAGTCACATACTTTTTCCAACCTTTTCCAAGACATACAGAAATCTCTGGAACATGCTAACATCTCTGTTGACGAGTCTACGACACGTAAAACACTAAACAAGAATGGTGTTCATGTTTAAATGTATTAATATAGACAAGAAAAATAGTTGTGACTTAGATGAAGATCAGATCAAATTGACAAATTTACGTGGAAATCCAGGTAATTCCAAAGGGTTCACATACCTTTTCTTGCAACTGTATATGTTTTTTTTAAGTGGGCCCTGAACAGAAATACAAATTCCCACAGGGGAAAAAGTGCATACTGCGGTGAAAGATTAATTCCGAAAGCCACGATCAGGTGATAGTGGCCACTTGATCTGCACTATCGTCTAGGATTGATCTGCCCAACCAATACACTCGTGTCCCGTGTGGAACAGATCGATAAAGCATCCTCCATTCAGGCATCATTTCCCTCATTAACTAGCCTTAATGGTGGACGGTCGTTGGAAAATTTGACATATACAGTGCATTCGGAAAGTATTCAGACACCTTCACTTTTTCCACATTTAGTTGCGTGACAGCCTTATTCTAAAATTAATTAAATAGTTTTTTCCCTCATCAATCTACCCATAATAACAAAGCAAAAACAGGTTTTTAGAAATGTTTGCAAATGTATAAAATATAGTATTCATACCCTTTACTCGGTGCTTTGTTGATACACCTTTGGAAGCGATTAAAGCCTTGGGTCTTCTTTGGTATGACGCTACAAGCTTGGCACACCTGTATTTGGGGAGTTTTTCCCATTCTTCTCTGCAGAACCTCAAGCTCTGTCAGGTTGGATGGGGATCGTCGCTGCACAGCTATTTTCAGGTCTCTCCAGAGATGTTAGATTGCGTTCAAGTCCGGGCTCTTGCTGAGCCACTCAAGGACATTCAGAGACCTGTCCCGAAGCCACTCCTGTGTTATCTTGGCTGTGTGCTTAGGGTCGTTTTCCTGTTAAAAAGTGAACCTTCACCCCAGTCAGAGAGAATCTTGTTTCTCATGGTCTGAGAGTCCTTTAGGTGCCTTTTGACAAACTTCAAGCGGGCTGTTGTGCCTTTTACTGAGAAGTGGCTTCCGTCTGGCGACTACCATAAAGGCCTGATTTTTGAGTGCTGCTGAGATGGTTGTCCTTCTGGAAGGTTGCCCCATCTCCACAGAGGAACTCTGGAGCTTTGTCAGAGTTACCATCAGGTTCTTGGTCTGACCAAGGCCGTTCTCCCCAGATTGCTCAGTTTGGCTGTGCAGGCAGCTCTAGGAAGAGTCTTGGTGGTTCCAAACTTCTTCCATTTAAGAATGATGGAGACCACTGTGTTTTTCGGGACTTTAAATGCTGCAGAAATGTTTTGGTACCCTTCCCCAGACCTGTGCCTCGACACAATCCTGTCTCGGAGCTCTACGAACAATTCCTTCGACCTCATGGCTGGTTTTTGCTCTGACATGCACTGTCAACTTTAGGACCTTGTATAGACAGGTGTGTGCCTTTCCAAATCATGTCCAATCAATTGAATTGACCACAGGGGGACTCCAAGTTGTATAAACATCTCAAGGATGATCAATGGAAACAGGATGCACCTGAGCTAAATTTCGAGTCTCCTTGCAAATACTTACCTAAATATGGTATTTCTGTTCAATTTTTTTTTCAATTAAACACATGAATTTGCAAAAATTATGGGGCGTTGTGTGTAGATTGATAAGAAAAATAATTTAATACATTTTAGAATAAGCCTGTAATGTAACATGGAAAAACTAAAGGGGTCAGCACTGTATGTCTACTGTTTTATTTTAGGATGTTGCACACCAAAAATACATAAATGGTGGTGGAAAACCGTCCGTGGCCGGGAGTCCCATAGGACAGCGCACAATTGGTGCTGCGTCGTCCGGGTTAGGGGAGGGTTTGGCCGGTGGAGTTTTACTTGGCTCTAGCGACTCCTTGTGGCGGCCCGGGTCGCCAGTTGAGCGGTGTTTCCTGACACATTGGTACGGCTGGCTTCCGGGTTAAGCCCGGCGGGTGTTAAGGATCGCGGTTAGGCGGGTCATGTTTCGGAGGACGCATGACCCCACCTTTGTCTCTCCTGAGCCCGTTGGGGAGTTGCAGCGATGAGACATCCAAAAAGGTGGTAAAATACAACCCCAAAAATTATATGGTTCTACTACCGTAATACAGATAGATAGTTATGTTCATATTTATTTAGACTGAAGAGAACAGACGTCATATCCTAGTTAGTGTCAATGATTAAAACATGGCGTCCAAAGTCACTGTGGTGGGACGTGAACAACATAAGTGATAAGCAATCGGTGGTTCACCTTCAATATAAAAGTCCCCCATTTGAAACTGATGCAAACGGATGAAAATAGTGGAATCCTGACACAATTGTACAAGAATTCTCAACAAATGTGTATATAAAGCCAACAAAAAACAATTGTTGATTTGAAAAACAACAAATCTGAAATCTCACTGGATGTTATTTTTAATTTTTTACTCATATAAAAAGAAATACATTTGAACATAGGTTTACAGTACAGCAATTTATCATAGAGGTAGTGGGAACATCATTATCATCATTGTCCAGCTCGCTTACCCATTCCCCAAACTACCTTGAGTCACTATGAGGGATCTCCATCAGCAGCCGGGTGTGGGTCGCTGCGTGTCCAGCCAGAAAGTGAGTAAGGGGACAGTTAAAATCAGCGAGGGGGATACATGTTTGGGGATTCTTGCATTGGAATTTTACTGAACAAAAAACATGAGCTGAAATAAAAGATCCCTGAAATTATTCATATGCACAAAAGCATATTTCTCAAATGTTGTGCACAAATTTGTTTACATCCCTGTTAGTGAGCGTTTCTCCTTTGCCAAGATAATCCATCAACCTGGCAGATGTGGCATATCAAGAAGATGATTTAAACAGATAATCATTACACAGGTGCACCTTGTGCTGGGGACAAAAGGCCACTCAAAAATGTGTAGTTTTGTCACACAACACAATGTCTGAAGTTTTGAGGGAGCGTGCAATTGGCATGTTGATAACAGCAATGTCCACCAGAGCTGCTGCCAGAGAATTGAATGTACATTTTTCTACCATACGATGCATCCAACGTCGTTTTAGAGAATTTGGCAGTACGTCCAACCAGCCTCAAAACCGCAGATAACGTGTAACCACACTAGCCCAGGACCTCTACATCCGGCTTCTTCGCATTGGGATCATGAGACCAGCCACCCGGACAGCTGATGAAACTGAGTATTTTTGTCCTATTTGTGGGGGAAAACTAATTCTGATTGGCTGGGCCAAGCTCTCCAGTGAGTGGGCCTATGCCCTCTCAGTCCCACCCATGGCTGCGCCCTTGCCCAGTCATGTGAAATCCATATATTAGGACTCGTTTTACTGTGGATTTAGATACTTTTGTACCTGTTTCCTCCAGTATCCTCACAAGGTCCTTTGCTGTTGTTCTGGGATTGATTTGCACTTTTCGCACCAAGTACGTTCATCTCTAGGAGACAGAACGCGTCTCCTTCCTGAGCGGTATGATGGCTGTGTGGTCCCATGGTGTTTATACTTGCGTACTATTGCTTGTACAGATGAACGTGGTACCTTCAAGCGTTTGGAAATTGCTCCCAATGATGAACCAGACTTGTGGAGGTCTACAATTTGTTTTCTGAGGTCTTGGCTGATTTCTTCTGATTTTCCCATGATGTCAAGCAAAGAAACACTGAGTTTGAAGATAGGCCTTGAAATACATCCACAGGTACACCTCCAATTGACTCAAATGATGTCAATTAGCCTATCAGAAGCTTCTAACACCATGACATCATTTTCTGGAATTTTCCAAACTGTTTAAAGGCACAGTCATCTCACTGCAGCCGACATGAGTAAAACATTTAAACGTGTTAACCCTCGCAAGGCTGCAGGCCCAGACGGCATCCCCAGCCGCGTCCTCAGAGCATGCGCAGACCAGCTGGCTGGTGTGTTTATGGACATATTCAATCAATCCTTATCCCAGTCTGCTGTTCCCACATGCTTCAAGAGGGCCACCATTGTTCCTGTTCCCAAGAAAGCTAAGGTAACTGAGTTAAACAACAACCGCCCCGTAGCACTCACTTCCGTCATCATGAAGTGCTTTGAGAGACTAGTCAAGGACCATATCACCTCCACCCTACCTGACACCCTAGACCCACTCCAATTTGCTTACCGCCCCAATAGATCCACAGACGACGCAATCGCAACCACACTGCACACTGCCCTAACCCATCTGGACAAGAGGAATACCTATGTGAGAATGCTGTTCATCGACTACAGCTCAGCATTTAACACCATAGTACCCTCCAAACTCGTCATCAAGCTCGAGACCCTGGGTCTCGACCCCGCCCTGTGCAACTGAGTACTGGACTTCCTGACGGGCCGTCCCCAGGTGGTGAAGGTAGGTAACAACATCTCCACCCCGCTGATCCTCAACACTGGGGCCCCACAAGGGTGCGTTCTGAGCCCTCTCCTGTACTCCCTGTTCACCCACGACTGCGTGGCCATGCACGCCTCCAACTCAATCATCAAGTTTGCGGACGACACTACAGTGGTAGGCTTGATTACCAACAACAACGAGACGGCCTACGGGGAGGAGGTGAGGGCCCTCGGAGTGTGGTGTCAGGAAAATAACCTCACACTCAAAGTCAACAAAACAAAGGAGATGATTGTGGACTTCAGGAAACAGCAGAGGGAGCACCCCCCTATCCACATCGACGGGACAGTAGTGGAGAGGGTAGTCAGTTTTAAGTTCCTCGGCGTACACATCACGGACAAACTGAATTGGTCCACCCACACAGACAGCGTTGTGAAGAAGGCGCAGCATTTGACAAGCAGAGAAGTAGAAGAAGTTTTAATCCAATATACTTTTGTCAAACTCTTTGGTTTAGTGGTCAAAATGATAGTTGTTTTGAATTGAATGAATCTGCTAACTTCTGACATGTTTTACCGAAGCCAGAAAAACAGGCGATGGGTTACAAAAATAGCTCTAGTTACAGATTGGTAGCCCCGATTTGAAATCCGACTTCTTGCTTGAAATGCAGAAAAGTAGGGTAAGATTTTATATAGCCAACATTTTTTTCTGTAAAATGTTGGGAAAGGGGTCAAAACGGCAGTTGTTTGGGAAAGTTTAAAAACACATGGTAGTGCATTTAGTAAAACTGCTGTAACGTAAGTTCCATACTGAATCAACCTTCTCCGCATTTGACAAACAGAGAAGTAGAAGAAGTTTTAATCCAATATACTTTTGTCAAACTCTTTGGTTTAGTGGTCAAAATGATAGTTGTTTTGAATTGAATGAATCTGCTAACTTCTGACATGTTTTACCGAAGCCAGAAAAACAGGCAATTTGTTACAAAAATAGCTCTAGTTACAGATTAGTAGCCCCGATTTGAAATCCGACTTCGTGCTTGAAATGCAGATTAGTAGGGTAAGATTTTATATAGCAAACATTTTTTTCTGTAAAATGTTGGGAAAGGGGTCAAAACGGCAGTTGTTTGGGAAAGTTTAAAAAACACATGGTAGTGCATTTAGTAAAACTGCTGTAACGTAAGTTCCATACTGAATAAACCTTCTCCGCATTTGACAAGCAGAGAAGTAGAAGAAGTTTTAATCCAATATACTTTTGTCAAACTCTTTGGTTTAGTGGTCAAAATGATAGTTGTTTTGAATTGAATGAATCTGCTAACTTCTGACATGTTTTACCGAAGCCAGAAAAACAGGCGATGGGTTACAAAAATAGCTCTAGTTACAGATTGGTAGCCCCGATTTGAAATCCGACTTTGTGCTTGAAAAGGCAGAAAGAGTAGGGGAAGATTTTATATAGCAAACATTTTTTTCTGTAAAATGTTGGGAAAGGGGTCAAAACGGCAGTTGTTTGGGAAAGTTTAAAAAACACATGGTAGTGCATTTAGTAAAACTGCTGTAACGTAAGTTCCATACTGAATAAACCTTCTCCGCATTTGACAAGCAGAGAAGTAGAAGAAGTTTTAATCCAATATACTTTTGTCAAACTCTTTGGTTTAGTGGTCAAAATGATAGTTGTTTTGAATTGAATGAATCTGCTAACTTCTGACATGTTTTACCGAAGCCAGAAAAACAGGCGATGGGTTACAAAAATAGCTCTAGTTACAGATTGGTAGCCCCGATTTGAAATCCGACTTCGTGCTTGAAAAGGAGAAGAGTAGGGAAAGATTTTATATAGCCAACATTTTTTTCTGTAAAATGTTGGGAAAGGGGTCAAAACGGCAGTTGTTTGGGAAAGTTTAAAAAACACATGGTAGTGCATTTAGTAAAACTGCTGTAACGTAAGTTCCATACTGAATAAACCTTCTCCGCATTTGACAAGCAGAGAAGTAGAAGAAGTTTTAATCCAATATACTTTTGTCAAACTCTTTGGTTTAGTGGTCAAAATGATAGTTGTTTTGAATTGAATGAATCTGCTAACTTCTGACATGTTTTACCGAAGCCAGAAAAACAGGCGATGGGTTACAAAAATAGCTCTAGTTACAGATTGGTAGCCCCGATTTGAAATCCGACTTTGTGCTTGAAATACAGAAAAGTAGGGGAAGATTTTATATAGCAAACATTTTTTTCTGTAAAATGTTGGGAAAGGGGTCAAAACGGCAGTTGTTTGGGAAAGTTTAAAAAACACATGGTAGTGCATTTAGTAAAACTGCTGTAACGTAAGTTCCATACTGAATAAACCTTCTCCGCATTTGACAAGCAGAGAAGTAGAAGAAGTTTTAATCCAATATACTTTTGTCAAACTCTTTGGTTTAGTGGTCAAAATGATAGTTGTTTTGAATTGAATGAATCTGCTAACTTCTGACATGTTTTACCGAAGCCAGAAAAACAGGCGATGGGTTACAAAAATAGCTCTAGTTACAGATTAGGTAGCCCCGATTTGAAATCCGACTTCGTGCTTGAAAAGGAGAAGAGTAGGGAAAGATTTTATATAGCCAACATTTTTTTCTGTAAAATGTTGGGAAAGGGGTCAAAACGGCAGTTGTTTGGGAAAGTTTAAAAAACACATGGTAGTGCATTTAGTAAAACTGCTGTAACGTAAGTTCCATACTGAATAAACCTTCTCCGCATTTGACAAGCAGAGAAGTAGAAGAAGTTTTAATCCAATATACTTTTGTCAAACTCTTTGGTTTAGTGGTCAAAATGATAGTTGTTTTGAATTGAATGAATCTGCTAACTTCTGACATGTTTTACCGAAGCCAGAAAAACAGGCGATGGGTTACAAAAATAGCTCTAGTTACAGATTGGTAGCCCCGATTTGAAATCCGACTTTGTGCTTGAAATGCAGAAAAGTAGTGGAAGATTTTATATAGCAAACATTTTTTTCTGTAAAATGTTGGGAAAGGGGTCAAAACGGCAGTTGTTTGGGAAAGTTTAAAAAACACATGGTAGTGCATTTAGTAAAACTGCTGTAACGTAAGTTCCATACTGAATAAACCTTCTCCGCATTTGACAAGCAGAGAAGTAGAAGAAGTTTTAATCCAATATACTTTTGTCAAACTCTTTGGTTTAGTGGTCAAAATGATAGTTGTTTTGAATTGAATGAATCTGCTAACTTCTGACATGTTTTACCGAAGCCAGAAAAACAGGCGATGGGTTACAAAAATAGCTCTAGTTACAGATTGGTAGCCCCGATTTGAAATCCGACTTCTTGCTTGAAAAGGAGAAGAGTAGGGAAGATTTTATATAGCCAACATTTTTTTCTGTAAAATGTTGGGAAAGGGGTCAAAACGGCAGTTGTTTGGGAAAGTTTAAAAAACACATGGTAGTGCATTTAGTAAAACTGCTGTAACGTAAGTTCCATACTGAATAAACCTTCTCCGCATTTGACAAGCAGAGAAGTAGAAGAAGTTTTAATCCAATATACTTTTGTCAAACTCTTTGGTTTAGTGGTCAAAATGATAGTTGTTTTGAATTGAATGAATCTGCTAACTTCTGACATGTTTTACCGAAGCCAGAAAAACAGGCGATGGGTTACAAAAATAGCTCTAGTTACAGATTGGTAGCCCCGATTTGAAATCCGACTTCTGTGCTTGAAATGCAGAAAGTAGGGAAGATTTTATATAGCCAACATTTTTTTCTGTAAAATGTTGGGAAAGGGGTCAAAACGGCAGTTGTTTGGGAAAGTTTAAAAAACACATGGTAGTGCATTTAGTAAAACTGCTGTAACGTAAGTTCCATACTGAATAAACCTTCTCCGCATTTGACAAGCAGAGAAGTAGAAGAAGTTTTAATCCAATATACTTTTGTCAAACTCTTTGGTTTAGTGGTCAAAATGATAGTTGTTTTGAATTGAATGAATCTGCTAACTTCTGACATGTTTTACCGAAGCCAGAAAAACAGGCGATGGGTTACAAAAATAGCTCTAGTTACAGATTGGTAGCCCCGATTTGAAATCCGACTTCTGTGCTTGAAATGCAGAAAGTAGGGAAGATTTTATATAGCCAACATTTTTTTCTGTAAAATGTTGGGAAAGGGGTCAAAACGGCAGTTGTTTGGGAAAGTTTAAAAAACACATGGTAGTGCATTTAGTAAAACTGCTGTAACGTAAGTTCCATACTGAATAAACCTTCTCCGCATTTGACAAGCAGAGAAGTAGAAGAAGTTTTAATCCAATATACTTTTGTCAAACTCTTTGGTTTAGTGGTCAAAATGATAGTTGTTTTGAATTGAATGAATCTGCTAACTTCTGACATGTTTTACCGAAGCCAGAAAAACAGGCGATGGGTTACAAAAATAGCTCTAGTTACAGATTGGTAGCCCCGATTTGAAATCCGACTTTGTGCTTGAAAAGGAGAAGAGTAGGGAAAGATTTTATATAGCCAACATTTTTTTCTGTAAAATGTTGGGAAAGGGGTCAAAACGGCAGTTGTTTGGGAAAGTTTAAAAAACACATGGTAGTGCATTTAGTAAAACTGCTGTAACGTAAGTTCCATACTGAATAAACCTTCTCCGCATTTGACAAGCAGAGAAGTAGAAGAAGTTTTAATCCAATATACTTTTGTCAAACTCTTTGGTTTAGTGGTCAAAATGATAGTTGTTTTGAATTGAATGAATCTGCTAACTTCTGACATGTTTTACCGAAGCCAGAAAAACAGGCGATGGGTTACAAAAATAGCTCTAGTTACAGATTGGTAGCCCCGATTTGAAATCCGACTTTGTGCTTGAAATGCAGAAAGTAGGGAAGATTTTATATAGCCAACATTTTTTTCTGTAAAATGTTGGGAAAGGGGTCAAAACGGCAGTTGTTTGGGAAAGTTTAAAAAACACATGGTAGTGCATTTAGTAAAACTGCTGTAACGTAAGTTCCATACTGAATAAACCTTCTCCGCATTTGACAAGCAGAGAAGTAGAAGAAGTTTTAATCCAATATACTTTTGTCAAACTCTTTGGTTTAGTGGTCAAAATGATAGTTGTTTTGAATTGAATGAATCTGCTAACTTCTGACATGTTTTACCAAAGCCAGAAAAACAGGCAATGGGTTACAAAAATAGCTCTAGTTACAGATTAGTAGCCCCGATTTGAAATCCGACTTCTTGCTTGAAAAGGAGAAGAGTAGGGAAAGATTTTATATAGCCAACATTTTTTTCTGTAAAATGTTGGGAAAGGGGTCAAAACGGCAGTTGTTTGGGAAAGTTTAAAAAACACATGGTAGTGCATTTAGTAAAACTGCTGTAACGTAAGTTCCATACTGAATAAACCTTCTCCGCATTTGACAAGCAGAGAAGTAGAAGAAGTTTTAATCCAATATACTTTTGTCAAACTCTTTGGTTTAGTGGTCAAAATGATAGTTGTTTTGAATTGAATGAATCTGCTAACTTCTGACATGTTTTACCGAAGCCAGAAAAACAGGCGATGGGTTACAAAAATAGCTCTAGTTACAGATTGGTAGCCCCGATTTGAAATCCGACTTTGTGCTTGAAATGCAGAAAGTAGGGAAGATTTTATATAGCCAACATTTTTTTCTGTAAAATGTTGGGAAAGGGGTCAAAACGGCAGTTGTTTGGGAAAGTTTAAAAAACACATGGTAGTGCATTTAGTAAAACTGCTGTAACGTAAGTTCCATACTGAATAAACCTTCTCCGCATTTGACAAGCAGAGAAGTAGAAGAAGTTTTAATCCAATATACTTTTGTCAAACTCTTTGGTTTAGTGGTCAAAATGATAGTTGTTTTGAATTGAATGAATCTGCTAACTTCTGACATGTTTTACCGAAGCCAGAAAAACAGGCGATGGGTTACAAAAATAGCTCTAGTTACAGATTGGTAGCCCCGATTTGAAATCCGACTTTGTGCTTGAAAAGGAGAAGAGTAGGGAAAGATTTTATATAGCCAACATTTTTTTCTGTAAAATGTTGGGAAAGGGGTCAAAACGGCAGTTGTTTGGGAAAGTTTAAAAAACACATGGTAGTGCATTTAGTAAAACTGCTGTAACGTAAGTTCCATACTGAATAAACCTTCTCCGCATTTGACAAGCAGAGAAGTAGAAGAAGTTTTAATCCAATATACTTTTGTCAAACTCTTTGGTTTAGTGGTCAAAATGATAGTTGTTTTGAATTGAATGAATCTGCTAACTTCTGACATGTTTTACCAAAGCCAGAAAAACAGGCAATGGGTTACAAAAATAGCTCTAGTTACAGATTAGTAGCCCCGATTTGAAATCCGACTTCTTGCTTGAAAAGGAGAAGAGTAGGGAAAGATTTTATATAGCCAACATTTTTTTCTGTAAAATGTTGGGAAAGGGGTCAAAACGGCAGTTGTTTGGGAAAGTTTAAAAAACACATGGTAGTGCATTTAGTAAAACTGCTGTAACGTAAGTTCCATACTGAATAAACCTTCTCCGCATTTGACAAGCAGAGAAGTAGAAGAAGTTTTAATCCAATATACTTTTGTCAAACTCTTTGGTTTAGTGGTCAAAATGATAGTTGTTTTGAATTGAATGAATCTGCTAACTTCTGACATGTTTTACCGAAGCCAGAAAAACAGGCGATGGGTTACAAAAATAGCTCTAGTTACAGATTGGTAGCCCCGATTTGAAATCCGACTTTGTGCTTGAAATGCAGAAAAGTAGGGTAAGATTTTATATAGCAAACATTTTTTTCTGTAAAATGTTGGGAAAGGGGTCAAAACGGCAGTTGTTTGGGAAAGTTTAAAAAACACATGGTAGTGCATTTAGTAAAACTGCTGTAACGTAAGTTCCATACTGAATAAACCTTCTCCGCATTTGACAAGCAGAGAAGTAGAAGAAGTTTTAATCCAATATACTTTTGTCAAACTCTTTGGTTTAGTGGTCAAAATGATAGTTGTTTTGAATTGAATGAATCTGCTAACTTCTGACATGTTTTACCGAAGCCAGAAAAACAGGCGATGGGTTACAAAAATAGCTCTAGTTACAGATTGGTAGCCCCGATTTGAAATCCGACTTCTTGCTTGAAAAGGAGAAGAGTAGGGAAAGATTTTATATAGCCAACATTTTTTTCTGTAAAATGTTGGGAAAGGGGTCAAAACGGCAGTTGTTTGGGAAAGTTTAAAAAACACATGGTAGTGCATTTAGTAAAACTGCTGTAACGTAAGTTCCATACTGAATAAACCTTCTCCGCATTTGACAAGCAGAGAAGTAGAAGAAGTTTTAATCCAATATACTTTTGTCAAACTCTTTGGTTTAGTGGTCAAAATGATAGTTGTTTTGAATTGAATGAATCTGCTAACTTCTGACATGTTTTACCGAAGCCAGAAAAACAGGCGATGGGTTACGAAAATAGCTCTAGTTACAGATTGGTAGCCCCGATTTGAAATCCGACTTTGTGCTTGAAATACAGAAAGTAGGGAAGATTTTATATAGCCAACATTTTTTTCTGTAAAATGTTGGGAAAGGGGTCAAAACGGCAGTTGTTTGGGAAAGTTTAAAAAACACATGGTAGTGCATTTAGTAAAACTGCTGTAACGTAAGTTCCATACTGAATAAACCTTCTCCGCATTTGACAAGCAGAGAAGTAGAAGAAGTTTTAATCCAATATACTTTTGTCAAACTCTTTGGTTTAGTGGTCAAAATGATAGTTGTTTTGAATTGAATGAATCTGCTAACTTCTGACATGTTTTACCGAAGCCAGAAAAACAGGCGATGGGTTACAAAAATAGCTCTAGTTACAGATTGGTAGCCCCGATTTGAAATCCGACTTCTGTGCTTGAAATGCAGAAAGTAGGGAAGATTTTATATAGCCAACATTTTTTTCTGTAAAATGTTGGGAAAGGGGTCAAAACGGCAGTTGTTTGGGAAAGTTTAAAAAACACATGGTAGTGCATTTAGTAAAACTGCTGTAACGTAAGTTCCATACTGAATAAACCTTCTCCGCATTTGACAAGCAGAGAAGTAGAAGAAGTTTTAATCCAATATACTTTTGTCAAACTCTTTGGTTTAGTGGTCAAAATGATAGTTGTTTTGAATTGAATGAATCTGCTAACTTCTGACATGTTTTACCGAAGCCAGAAAAACAGGCGATGGGTTACAAAAATAGCTCTAGTTACAGATTGGTAGCCCCGATTTGAAATCCGACTTCGTGCTTGAAAAGGAGAAGAGTAGGGAAAGATTTTATATAGCCAACATTTTTTTCTGTAAAATGTTGGGAAAGGGGTCAAAACGGCAGTTGTTTGGGAAAGTTTAAAAAACACATGGTAGTGCATTTAGTAAAACTGCTGTAACGTAAGTTCCATACTGAATAAACCTTCTCCGCATTTGACAAGCAGAGAAGTAGAAGAAGTTTTAATCCAATATACTTTTGTCAAACTCTTTGGTTTAGTGGTCAAAATGATAGTTGTTTTGAATTGAATGAATCTGCTAACTTCTGACATGTTTTACCGAAGCCAGAAAAACAGGCGATGGGTTACAAAAATAGCTCTAGTTACAGATTGGTAGCCCCGATTTGAAATCCGACTTCGTGCTTGAAATGCAGAATAGTAGGGTAAGATTTTATATAGCAAACATTTTTTTCTGTAAAATGTTGGGAAAGGGGTCAAAACGGCAGTTGTTTGGGAAAGTTTAAAAAACACATGGTAGTGCATTTAGTAAAACTGCTGTAACGTAAGTTCCATACTGAATAAACCTTCTCCGCATTTGACAAGCAGAGAAGTAGAAGAAGTTTTAATCCAATATACTTTTGTCAAACTCTTTGGTTTAGTGGTCAAAATGATAGTTGTTTTGAATTGAATGAATCTGCTAACTTCTGACATGTTTTACCGAAGCCAGAAAAACAGGCGATGGGTTACGAAAATAGCTCTAGTTACAGATTGGTAGCCCCGATTTGAAATCCGACTTTGTGCTTGAAATGCAGAAAAGTAGGGTAAGATTTTATATAGCCAACATTTTTTTCTGTAAAATGTTGGGAAAGGGGTCAAAACGGCAGTTGTTTGGGAAAGTTTAAAAAACACATGGTAGTGCATTTAGTAAAACTGCTGTAACGTAAGTTCCATACTGAATAAACCTTCTCCGCATTTGACAAGCAGAGAAGTAGAAGAAGTTTTAATCCAATATACTTTTGTCAAACTCTTTGGTTTAGTGGTCAAAATGATAGTTGTTTTGAATTGAATGAATCTGCTAACTTCTGACATGTTTTACCGAAGCCAGAAAAACAGGCAATGGGTTACAAAAATAGCTCTAGTTACAGATTAGTAGCCCCGATTTGAAATCCGACTTCGTGCTTGAAAAGGAGAAGAGTAGGGAAAGATTTTATATAGCCAACATTTTTTTCTGTAAAATGTTGGGAAAGGGGTCAAAACGGCAGTTGTTTGGGAAAGTTTAAAAAACACATGGTAGTGCATTTAGTAAAACTGCTGTAACGTAAGTTCCATACTGAATAAACCTTCTCCGCATTTGACAAGCAGAGAAGTAGAAGAAGTTTTAATCCAATATACTTTTGTCAAACTCTTTGGTTTAGTGGTCAAAATGATAGTTGTTTTGAATTGAATGAATCTGCTAAC